>NC_141685.1:649383182-650689166 GCF_964263255.1 Lissotriton vulgaris | reverse complement strand
AGAAAAGGGAAGGTTAGGGCCTGGCAAGTGGGTGCACTTGCCAAGTCAACATGCTGTTCGTGTCCATAAGGTGAGGTGGGAGCATATTCGCAACCACATGACATGATGAGGATCTTCGGGGTGCACAGACTGTACACCAATGGAAGCACCAATGGCAGGATTGAGAGGGACGTGAAGGTGACCTGTTGGACCACTTGGGATTTATCGTTTGCAGCCAAGGTGGTAAGTACATGACAAAAGTTTCATTAAATCACAGTGTGTTTTCCATGTCAACACACGCTGTCAGTGACACAATGTAATAAAAGCTACAGGATGATGCCATTAATTTTTTTAATCAAGCTGCCTAGCTCAAACACTATCATACTTGCACCTTTGTGCAAGTGTGCCAGTGTTGATGATGATGTATGAGCATGTGCAGGACTGTCTACACTCCTGCACACTAAACAAATGAAGTGCTGTGTCAGGTTTTAATGTGTGCTGCACTGTGCAACATATTAACATAATGGATGAGGCTATTTGTGTTTGAGGGCTCACAGAGCATATGAAGTGCCCATGTGAGCTGCACAATGCAGGACACATGACAAAACACACTTCCTGATAGACTAACTTGTCTATTCCTGTTGTGCAAGGGTGTAAGCATTTGTTAACACCAGTTAACCAGACATGTAATGCGTCTGCAGCCTGGACTGGGAAAGATGTCAATGATGATCAATTCAATCAAGCACCATTTGTCAGTTACAGGTATCAGTCCAAAGAGTCAGTCACACATACAAGATGAGATCTGGTGTACGTGATAAAACAGTTAGTGCTGCTGAAGCCAGAGTCCCACCTCCTTTCAATGAGACAACATTACTGTAAGGGATAGTTAGGTGACAACATTGAATTTCTGTCTATAGTCACTTTCTTTCCTCAGTTGTGTTGCACCTTTGAAATGGTGGTGCATCTTAGAAGGACACCATTGCCCCTGCAACGTTACCTGGAACAACATTTTGGTAGCATGAGTGGCTTAGCCTAAGTCACAATGCAGCGTTAATCCGGCTCCCTCTGTTTGATGCCCAATAGTGCTTTATATCACCTTTTCACACCATTACTTGGGTGCAAATGGTAGGAAATGTATACCTGCACAAACAACAATTTGTAGATCAGGCCCCTATCTACAAGTCCAGCGTGAATTTGTTGGAGTGCCTAATGTGTAATACCTGACCAAAATGTTTATGAAAATGTGCTTTATTGGTTTTTCATCTCTGCTGTTTCAATGTGTGTTGCGATGTGCGGCACACATGGAAACAGCAAGACACTATTGATTGTTCTTGTGTAGGAAGGTAAGCCTTCCAGCACATGACCAATCTGCACAAAAAATGACACCTTGTGCAATGTGCAGGAAGGGTCACCTTCCTGCACATATACAATCAATGGCAATTTGCTGTTTCTATGTGTGCTGCACAAGGCAGCACACATTGAACAGCAAAGAAAAGGAGAAATAAAGCATTTCTCCTTGTTGCACCAGGGTACGACGAGGTTTTCCCAGGTCTTAATTTTTGAGCTTCCCCCTATTTACGCCCACCGTGTAAATAGGGGGCATCCTCAAAATCAATGGGTGTTGCAGTGGAACATTCACCGCAATACCCATTGCCCTCCTTTTTACGCTGAGTACAGCGTGAAAGGGTGCCTTATTTACAAGGCAGCATTACGCCACATTAAGTGGCTTAACGCTGCCTTGTAAATAAGGTGAAGTCACTCTCTCCACCACAAAATGTCACTGAAAGTGATGTTGTGGTGGCGAGAGAGGCTTATAAATGTGCCCCATTATGCTTCATTTTCTTTGCGAATATGGACCGGGCTCTATCTTGAGATGTGGCATGACATGACACCCATCACAATAACCATTGTCCACACCTTTGACTATGAGTACACCTCCCAAGTATGACTTGTTAGCAATGCGAGGTGAAGCCAATTCTTGGGGCATGACACTGACTTGAATATTGAACCAAGTTCCCATTCCCAGCCTGAACATAGGGAAATGTGAACTTTCAACAAAAATGTTGCATTAGAGGTATGAGGGACTGTCAAATTCACACATATGCTTTCATGTCATTGCCTATTAGGGACACAGATTCAGCAGGATCCTTTTTCAAATGGCCCTCTGGATTCATTTTGCTGCCTAGACTGCTCATGCATTTTTGACACATCTATACTTGAATGGTCACAGGAAACACACATATTTGTGCTTTTAGTGCTTTTATTTATATGTGAATTCAATGAGGTAACGGACATGCCCAGTTATTTGGACAATAACCCCAACATTGTGTACATGCCTTGTAGAGAGCCAGACAGAGTCCTTGGTGGGGAACATGTCCAGAGACATGTTGAAGAAGAGGCAGAGTTTAGTCAGCAGGCTGATTGCAGTGTCATTCAGGATCACTGCCCCATTGGCAGTCCATTAATAGTCCAAGGTGATTGTAGCAGAGTCAATCAGAGGACAGTGGAAGATGATGTTCTGCGGCATGATGGTAAGCACAAAACCAGGCACAAACGGACCATTTGACACAGATGAATGGTACAGCTGACTTTTCCTTCTGAATGGTGTTTCATTCACATCTTCCTTCTCTGATTTGTCATGTGTCTCCCGTGAGGGTGATGGTGGATTTGCAGAAGCACGAGGAGGCAGTGACACATTGTAGAGTAAGAGGTGAGTGTTGAAGGTGCAGCAGCATTCATCTGTGCCAAATGATGAGGCATGACTGCAGTGTTGATAAGCTGCAGGGCTTGCAAGACTCCAGCAAACATACTTGTGTTAGGCAGCCATGGCAGGCATGTGGGAACCCTGTTTCTGGTCCATGTTCTCCTTGATATTTCGCATTTCATGCAACTCCTTTGTGACATCGCTGGAGCCACTTTGACTGGACAGTTGTTCTTGTCACAAAATAAGAACTCCCGCGATGTCACCAATGGAATGCTGGAGAGCACAGAGTGGTCTGTGTGTGCCTTGTGTGGACCCTAGGTGGTCCCTAATTGGACTGAGGCACCCCAGATCCCATCCAGTTTGGTCGCCACACCTGACCAGCCCTCTCACACTGGACTTCTACTGCACCACGTTGGAATGTTAACAGTGGATCCTCAAAGTCCTGGGAGACAGCTGTGGTGGTAGGTGATGGCTACTGTGTGTTTTGTGCTGCTGGTGGAGCAGCCACGACACTGCTAAATGTCTGCGCTTCTGGAAATCAGCTGCCTATGGAGTCAGGCAGCTCTTGGAGGGTGTCCCGGTCGATGGTCCTTCCACCTAATTGTGGGACAGGCTGCTGAGCAGGAGTTGATGTTTCTTCCTCTGCAATGTAAAGGTCAGATACTGTTGTATGCGTTTGTCTACTTTGGCCAGGCATTTAAGCAGTTGAGAAAAAGAGTGCAAGACAATATGCAATCTCTATTTTTACATGCTACACCTATTACACACAGCTCTGTAAATCATTGTACAACATCACTGATGTGACATTTGGGTTGATCATGGTTTTGGACAGTTACCCTCAATTCCAACTGTGAGGAGCATGTTTGTACAACCATGCTGCACCTGTTAAATACTCTGTTCAAAAGTGACAGTGTTACTGGTTGTTTTTCACATTATTGACAACACTGAATTGATGACAATATTTTGTCTTTACACTGCATTGTGGATGAGTCACTCATTCTCAGTCAAGCTTACCTATTGGTTTTAGTCACTAGTTTTTGGGGTGTAGATTGGACTGCACCTCACCTTGATTTTGGCATTACCACCTAATTGGTAGTGTAGCATGCGGAGTGCAATTGTACACTTGAAATCAGGGATGCTGTGATGGACACCATGATGTGATAAGTAGATGTACTTGATTAGCCATCCTCTGATAAATGTATGTGTTAGAAGGTGGCCAAATCACATTGACACATGTCATTCCCATCGATGTATGTCGATGTGCAGGGAGGGACACCTTCTTGTTTATTAACAGTCATTTGCTCTATCCAGTCACCATTGCACTTTGGTGCAATGGTGATATTTTGCAAGCCGGAGGACAAAGGATTCTGAGGCAGGCTTATGAAATTTGTGAACTATTCCACAGCAGGTGTGTGTGGTGCCTTACAGGGATGGACACATGGATGATGCTTGCTATTGTGTTCAGGGTAATTAGATGCCTTTGTTAGTGGAGGGATGCTTACAGACATCACTAGCTATGCATCTGTTCACTGCTACTGTTCATAATACATAAGGGCCAGTTTCCATGCATGTCAATGTGTCTTGGATATCTGAAGCCAGGCAGGACCTTGATGACAATGACATGCTGTACCATTGTGCAGGGCTGCCCTTTGTTGTGTGGAAGATTGTGTATGTGCAAGAAGGTCCCCCTTCCTGTACTTGAACAATCTTCCCCTCAACACAGACACCCGTACAACGGTGCCTGAATTGGTGATAGGCTAATAACTTTTTCCCAAGTGAAGGGTAGAACACAGGGCTGCTTCAGATTGCTATTAATGAGATGCAGCACTGTGTTCCAGAAATCACAGAGCATGGTGTTGAGCCAAGGAGGCTAATGCACCACCCTGCCACTTCTCTAGACAATATGCCATTTTGCGTTTTAATGTAGGCCAGAGTTAGAAGACACATGTGTGGTGAATTGTTTATATATTTACATATGTATATGTGCATGTGTGCTGGATTAGAAGTCATTGACAACACCAGTATGTGTCTTTATATGTATTCAACAGCTAAAGTGACTTGTGGACATACCCCCAAGTACCTATGTATCTGCAGTTTGATCTACAAACAATGTTGATTGGGCACTGAGACATATTTGGATGGACAGGAGCAACGTTAGTCTCCATTCTCCACACCCACTCCCCTGTCACTGGTTATTACTTACCCTGTTGTTGTTGTATCAGGTCATATTCAGCACTATCCTGTCCCTCAACTTCAACACCCTACTCCTCGCAGATGACCGCGGAACCTGTTCCTCCAAGTCATCTAGCTCCTCCTGTGGTGCTGGACTACCACCTCTGGTTTGCAGTGCGGCCTGACGATTGTTGGACAGTTTCCGCTTGGTCTTGCACTTGGCATCATGCCAGCGCTTCTTGCAGCCAGTCACTGTCTTTTGACCTCTGCTACTGCATTCACCTTGGTCACAAAGGATTGTCAAATTGAATGTTTTGGTCCCCAATGACACCTTGGAGCTGATAAAGAGTTGGTGTTTTTTCTCTGCCATCTCCACAATCAGGATCCCATTTTCCTACTGGCTGCATCTGATTTTCTTCTTACTCTACCCCTGGGACTCTTGCTGGTACACCTTGGTGTTATGGGGGTTAGGTGGGTTGTTGTCTCCTGCTGAATGGTTCCAGCCTGCTCCATTTTGCTTCCAGGTAATATGTATATATATTTTTTGTGGGTTCTTTGCAGGATTTTTGTAGTTTCTTTTTCCTGCGAAGCCTGAAAAAAGTGACGTGGCACTGACTAATGTTAATTTTCTGGATGTTGACTGGCCGGATGTCACTTTTTTCACATTAGCGGCAAGATTTTTATCACTGTAACGTTGGTGTTAGTAACAACATTTGCTGCCCTAAGAAGATTGTATCACCATGTAGCGGCATATTGTAAACATCAGTACCATGGCAATAGATTTCAGCGGTACACGGCGGTAAGAAAACTGCTGCTAACTAGCGCTAATGATAGTTAGCGGCAATTCTTGTAAATATACAGCAAAGTCTTTTTCAGAATCTTATTAGAGCCACTTGGGCCAGTATATTCCATGAGATAAAACTCACCTCGAATCTAATGATTTGTATCATGGGGGAAGCTGTCATTAGGGTCTTAGTACATTTTTCCAACCTCTGTCTCCCACCCGCTTTTACCACTGATACAGAGTAATTTAGCTCCTATTGTAGTACGGCGGTATCATGACCACAAAACCTTTCAAATCTGGTCTATGCGACATATCCTCATAGTCCCGGTAGAAGTTTTTTCAAGCGACTCACTGAGACAAGGGCCATAGACTTTAGTGCCTCCAAGTCTGTATGCCAGTTCAGGGACTGTTCAAACCAAACGCCTAGATATTTGTATTAATTAACTATTTACAGTTGTATGATTCCCCGAGGCCAGCTAAACTTGTCTACTTTTATTCAAAACACAACACCTTAGTTGTATCCATATTTACCATTAGCTGTTTGTGGCTACAGTTATTCCTGAATGCATCCAAATATCTCTGCAGTCCCAACTCTGTCTGATATAAGATTAAATGATTATTTGTGTACAGAATACATGATATGTGTTTACCATTCATTCTAGGGCTAGTGCCTCTAACCCCAGCCAGGGTACTCAAGAAATCAGCTACAAATATGGGAAATAGTAGTAGGGCCAACACGCAACCCTGCCTTAATCTATTATTGATTGCTATTTTTCTGTTTCAGTATCCCCTCAGTCTCCATAATGACCTGGGCCTATTTAAGCTTTTGTCGCTCCTGTATTAGGATTGATATTCCCTTTGGAATACCATATTTTATCAAGGTTTCCCATAAACTCTACCGGCCTCCGTGCAATGACCAGAGGGCAAAACAGTCGTTGATTGTGGAGTTACTATCCTTAATGCCACCATGCCCTGGGGGAAGAACTGATTGCAGTTCAACCCGGTCCTTCAATATTCCAAAAATAATTTTTGTTAAAAACATTTCTCCCACATCTAGGAGGATAATCAGGTTATACTTTTTTGGGGCCTTTGTATCCCCTCTCTTATGGCTAGGTCTGATTATAGCACTAATTATCTGGTAATTGGCCTGTGTCTAAAATGAGGGAGAATATCCAAAACAAAAAGTCTGCCCACCACTCCAACCGAGGCTGCATGGGTCAAATTTAAGTTTGCTATGATACGTTTTACATTCCTTATTGTGAAGTGTGCTCAGATGTCATCCTCCACCCCTACCCAGTGGATTCTACTTCTTTCCGCTGACTCTTTCTTTTTATCATATATTTCCTACAGGGCTCCTCCCATGCTGCTTCCTCCACCATGCAATTATTGCACCCTGTGTCTTGCTGAGACTTCCTGTACTAACTTCCAAAACTTTCTTCAATATGTTGCTTCTATTGCTTCCACTAAATCACAAGATTACTATAACTTTCAAAATCATACTTTACTTGTAGTCTTCTCCCCTTTCCTAATCAACCTCTTTAGTTTCCTACATTCCTCACTAAACCAATCCTTTCTCTATCCATGGTTACCAGTGTTCTTCTTAGCCCGGGTTTTGGCTTCTTTACCTTAGCCGTAGGCACTGAACCACTTGGCTAATTGTATTTTTATCCCACTCTTAATTAGGTACCATTGCATTTTCCAATGTTAGGTTTTGCTGAAAATTAGCCAATTTTGCCATGCACTCCTCTGTCATTCTGGCTGGTAATCCATTTGTAGAAGAATTATCATTTCTCGCAAGCTCCTTTCCCTTCAGATTAGTTCTAATTTTTGAGGTTCATGGTCAATTTGCTCTTCTTGTGTTTTCCAAAATCCCTTAATGTTTTCAAAGTTCCAGGGATGCATGAAAATAAAGTCAGTTGGGCAGGGTTGCAAGCCAACCTTAAATATTTGTTTGGCCTGGCAGTCGGTCTCCATCCTGCCATTCACACAAAACACACTTTTCATGGCCAAGTACTTTCCTAGTGCCTTATCTTGTGCTAACATTCTAGTATCCGGGAAGCTGGTCGTATTTTTATTGTATGTACCTAACATCTCTTTACACCACGGATCAATCCTTTCCGGGTTAATTTTATGGGTAATGGTCTTCCTTAAAACACCCAATTTCTAATATGTAGTCTTCCAAGCTCCCTCCCTGCATTTCATAATTATTTATTGTCACATTTGGGGTCCCCCAGGAAAACTCTACAAGCCATGAGCCATTTGTGTTTTACTTTCCTCACAATCTTAGTAGATATTAAGGTCATTATCGCTTATGTGGTATGTCCCTGCTGACTCCGTTTGGACAAACCCATTGATTGTGAGGGTTTTATCGAACAGCCATGTTTCTTGAAAACACATAATCTCGGGAGTGTTAGCTAGTTTTTTAGGGCTTTCCACTTTTTAACTTCTCCCAAGCCAATTAATGTTCCATATTAGTATCCTAAGGCTATGCGACAACCCAGCACACTAATCAACTTAGCTTAAATACCTCACCTTCTCCAGGACTGTCTGAAAGGGGCCCTTGTAAATGTTTTCAATACTCCAATTTCCTGTGTTTGCTTGTCTAAGTGGCATCTGCAGTGATTTTAATATTAGCTTTTTCCTCAAACACCCAATCTATTAGTATGACCTGCTTTGATCCAAGCCCAGTGTGGTGCCTTATGAATGGTTTACCTTGATGTCCCAGTTCGGGTAGTTCTACTTCTGACATTAACCTTAGCCCTTCCTTTTGTACTTCTTTCTCAGCCTTTACCAGGGCTGCCTTTACCAGCTCAAAATACATCGACTTTTAATATTTCATTTCACTTGCTATTCTAGGTGAACCCTACTTGTCTAAGGTCCCTGGTTCCAATTTCATTCAGGCTGGATCCTTTGGAGAAAGTAAAACGAAGTAGGGACCGATTTAACAGACTTAGCTTTCTCGTTTTTTCCCACAATTTCCTGGTTGGGATGGTTCACAATATAGCCACATATTATTATTATTCCTATACCCTGGAAGCCCACTTTATCCTGCCCCCACTTCCTACTAACTAATGCATTAATCTTTCTTACTTTTTCTACATGGGCTCCTATTTTCTTTTTATCTTCAAGTACCTCACCCTGTGGATTATCTATGGTCCTCTCCCATTTCTTTTGTGGTTGTGATAAATTCTTTCTCATTCCTTTTTAAACTCCCATTCCCTCTTATCCAGAGAACCCTTTTTACATTGATTTACTCCACAAATAAGGCTTTTTGGGGCAGATTTATGTTGTGTATGCGCCACGTTTGCGTCACGCAACTGTGGCGTAAACGTGGCGCATCCCTACGACCGATTTACAACGTGACGCATCTAGGCAGATGCGTCACGTTGTAAAGCCCTGCGCCGCTTGTGGGCGTTCCGGCCCAGGGTGGGCGTTCCGGGGCAGGTGCGCCTCGCAAAAGTGGCTGAGTGAAATCTATAAGATTTCACTCAGTCACTTTTTGGCCAATGCTGCGTCAAAACCCTGCGCCTGCTTGAAGCAGGCGTAAGGCTTGACGCAGCATTGGTCAGATAGGGCACCCCCGAGCCTTGCTGGAGCTGCGTTGCGCTTGCGACACAACTCCAGCAATGCGTCACTTTTACGGCACAGATGCGTGACGCATCTGTGCCGTTTTTGCCCCATGGTGCGCCGCATCATAAATGCGGCGCACCATGGGTGGCGTAGCTGTAGCGCACTGTGGCGCATGTTAACTGGCGCATCCCTCGGGATGCGCCACTTAACATAAATCTGCCCCGAAATCTTTTGCTCATTCATTTGTATGAAACCTTCCCTATCATTTTTTCTGTGCTGCTTCCCATTCAACCCGTTCCTCAGTCCCTTCACTGGGGTCTTACTTTTTAACCAGAGTCTATATTGCTTACATCATAATATTATATGGCGGTAGTGGTGGTTTTGACAGTCGCACATCAAATTCTAAGTTTTTGTCTCTTGTTGTATTTATAGTTTCTTCCAAATTACGGTGCCCTTCAAGGTAATTTCAAGAGAAGAGAAAATACATTACATGAAAATTGAAGAACTTTCTAATGCATTGTCCAATACTCAGATCCCGTACTCAATCATAAATTTCATGTACTGTATTTTAACTTTATATACTGCATTGAAAGACAAAGAGAAAGAATCCTAATATCAATGAACAATACACCATATAAAATATATTAACCTGATGTTCCCTTCTCTTGAAACGCCATATGTATTGCTTATATCTCCTCATTTGTAAGACAACACATTGAAAAGAATTACGTAATCAGGGTGCTTTCTTTTGGCCATTTGTTCTCAGCGAATTACCATACAAAAGAAAAACTTGTTTTGTGTTAAATATTAGAGTGCTGAGCTATAACTGTCTCTAATTGTTTACATCATGTTTGTTCTCCCTATTTCTTTATGAGCATTGGGCATTTGCAAATATACATATTCTGCAATTCCATCTGCCGAAGGGTTTCCCCTGCTCTTTCCATATTTCGGCTAGCAATTTCTATATGTCCAACTATAGTCGGCATATGGTCCGGGTTAACTTTAATTCTCCCATAAAGTTCTGTAGCTGATCTTTTTGGGCCTTTAAAATATCATTGTTCATCACAGTTACTTCCAATAGACCTTGTAATGTTTTTTGTAGCATTAGCATTATGTCCAGCGTAGAGGCCAATGGTGTGGCCCTGATTTTTATTCCTAGTGAAGAGTTTTGCACAGAGGCTTCTTTGGCTTTATTACCTAACCCCAGAGACGGCTCAATGCTCTTTTCCTTCTCAGTTCTAGAAGCCCTGCTATATTCCTCTTTCTCTCCCTCAATACTTTTCTCTACCAACTGCAATAGTCATTTATCTTGAAGAGAGAGGAGACGTGGTGATGAGGACATTCTTGGTTCTAAAGTGAATTAATTTAGCCTTAACATATCTTTCTGGCTCAAAGAGAATGCGGGTACATTTGCTAGGCATTCGCTGATATTCTCATCCTCCAATTAATGCACTTCTCCCGTTATCCTTATATATTATGACACTCAAAAGTTATCACTAATACTGTTTTTATTAAAATCTTTTTACATATTACAGTATCCCATCAAAATCATCACACGTACCATATATCATCCAGTTAATATAAAAATTATTTAAAAAGAAACACAAACCATCTGGTACAATACAATAACAAAACAGTAAATGAAAAGAGAGAGAAAACTTAGACAATATACTTAATCATTTGTAAAACATATCCAATGAAACAATTTAATAACTAGGCCTGGATATCTTTTAGTATCGACAGATCCAAATACTTCCATGGATTATGTACACGATACGTCAACGGGTTTCAATGGGTTTTATCATTATTCCATATTTTTCAATATTAAACCTCTTTCAAGTCTCTCAGTAAAACCTTGTAGTATAGCCCCTGTTGTAAAATAATCTTATTCAGAAAGAAAACTTCTGGGTGCATATAATCGCTCCACCGCCTAGTAGTTCTTATTATGAAGACTTTTTTTTCTACATATATTATACCGTCGTCTTTTAATTAGAAAAGCGAGGGTCTATGCTCCTGGGCCTCCTGCGTCGAAAACGCTGAAGGTCACAGAGTCCTGGCCGTAACGATTCTCCTTTCGGCGGCAGCGGGCGCACTGCCACGTGCTGAGTGAGCTACTTGCGGCTCCCTTCGGAGAACCGACACAGGTGCATTCAAGGTCCATTGCAGGCCAAAAATGCACTGGATCCCTATGTGTCTGCAGCAGCCGGAAGATTTAGGTAATGACAAGGTCCTGCCTCTGTGACTGGCTCTCCTCCAGGAGTCTTGTTTACTGGCACAGCTGGTGAGCGCGGCGTTCTGCGATCTCTTTGATCTCCGCAAACGCAGAGCATGCATAGCACAAGTCATACGATAGGCGTCAGCAGCGATCAGTCGAAAAACTTTGGGGTGACCATACAAAATGGGACATTTCTTTATAATACAACCACTGAGCAAGGAGATATTCACTAGTAACACGTAGTGAGAGAGAAAAAATGTAATCATTATTCGACCTGTAAATTCATAGCTGACTTTAACCCCAGCCCGGTGCAGGACGGACGCTGCCATTAAAGCCACCAAGGAGCACTCGCCTTGGGGACCACAGAAGAGGTGGAGTGTACAATTTACATGCAGTGGGAAGAAAGTGGTTGTTAAGACGTATGCCAATAGAATTTGGAGTAAGCTACTTAGAGTTATATTACACCACAGTAAAAAGCGCTTTGAGAAGAGAATATGTTGGAAAGAAAGATATGCATGGTGAAAGTATGATTAGCTCTGGGCAACATACGTTTCTTACGATCATTGTTTCTGAAGTAGATTGGACAAAATGTTTTTCTGCACATCTTCATAAACATTTGTCTCTTCAATAAAGTCTCATGTTCGATTTTTGTATCACTCCAATCAATTTAATTGATCTTTCCTTTTTTTTAACAGTGCATGAGGTGGCTGTCAGAAGCATTACAGAGCCATTTAAATGTTAACATTGCATGTTTTGACAATTTAAATTTCAGTTCCATTTTGAAGTCATGTGTTGTACCATGAGGAGTTTTATGGGTTCAACTATTTGCAGATCAAGAGCTCTTTACTTGAAAATTGTATTCTGATAACAAAATCAGCCGCAAGTGACTTTGATGTCTTCTTAATGATGCAATATTTATATAAGGAGCATCGTGTTCTATGCACACCTCATTAACGTGAAGCAGAATGCGTGTGTGAAAAACAATTAGGATTTGGAACCTGTGAATTTTTTTTAAAATTATTTAGAAGTAGATAGAATGGGCGAATGCGTACTTTGCTAGTGACACAAAATACAGCTTTTCCGAATAGACAGTTTGTATTGTACTCTGCAATTGCAAAACACAGTTAACCATGATTCTATAAAATATCTTAACAACATGGGTGACAAGTAAATAGAGGATATTAATTGAACTTGTTTCACTTTAGAGCGATTATTCACTTTAACGTTATGTTTTATACATCACAATCTAGGTTTGAAGCATATTAACAATAACAGGGTCTTACAAAATGCAAGTTAAAGCAACAAGCTACAAATCCCCCAGATACCTGGAGATCACACGTTTAAATCATAATACGTCTGTCTCAGCCTTTCATGCAATAGAGGCTTATCAAGTTAAGTGCCATCCAGTTGAGCAATAACAACAATCATTATTTAAGTGCTTACAAATAGTTCACGCATAACTGCACCCACATTCATCTTAGTTTTTTTTCCAGAGGCCAGAAAGAAAAACACAGCTTTCAATGCAAACAAGCAATGGCAAAGCCAATGTACCTAACGTTTTATGGATAAAGTTCTTTGTAATTGATTTGGTATTTTGTGTGTGCATGTTTGTATCAGATTATGTGAATGGGTGAGTCAGTGAAAGTGTGGATGATTGGTTTGAGGGATATGAGTGATTTGCTGCATGTGAGTGGGCCTGCTTCTTGTGTGTTGGTGAATGTGATCAGACATATGAATGCATTTAGATGAGATGGTCACACATGCATAGACAGACAACCCATGCAGATGCAGATGCAGACACATAGACACACATACATTGAAGTATTTTGCAGGTTATGTTATTCATATATTGTGTGTTTCTGTTAAAATCTGCAATCAAACATTGGTTTTGCCATGATGTCTCTATTGAAGCTATACGTCATTAAAAACCCTGGGGCAGATTTACAAGAAATTGACGCATCTATATAGATGCGTCAGTTTCTCTGCGCCTGAGTTAAAAACCCTTGAGCCACCATAGATGCGCCATATTTACAATACGGCTCACATTGGCGCAAGAATTGACAGATGCCCAGAAATTCTGACGCATCTGTTAGTGGAAAAGTCACAAATTGCTGGAGTTGTGTCGCAAGCACGACACAACTACAGTAATGTGTGTTGTGACCTATAGCCAATTCACTGCGTCACTCCATGCACCTGCTTCAAGAGGCGTAAGGTTTTGACGCAGTGCTGTCCTAAAAGTCACACAGTGAAATCTTATAGATTTCACTGCATCACTTTTATGAGGCATTCCTGCGTGGGAACGCCTACCCTGCATACATTATACCTGATGCATGTATAATGTCACGCAGGGCTTTACAACGTGACATATCTCCCTAGATGCGTCACGTTGTAAATCTGCCGCATGTTTTACGTCGCGTCTTAAAAGTGATTCAATGACAGCATAAAAGTGACGCATGGGGCTTGTAAATCTGCCCCTAAGCACTTAAAATTGACATATACATCAATAGTTTCTCATAGCAAGAGCCTCTTATGGCTTAAGAATTGTCAGTATTAATTGATGGAGCGCACAGTACATTTGTGCATGGGTAGCATGCTAACCTGACGGAATGCTTGAAAGGGAGGGTGCGTGTCTGTCATGCTGCATCTCTACTAGGTGACCATTATAAAAATGGGGTAACCCAACAAGGTTTTCGGACCTGGGTTTTTGATACTGTCAAGAGAAAACAATGGTCCAAACCAAAATTTATCGTATTTTCAATGAATAATACACTCACAGTTATTCTTTATCCAATTTGAAAGAGTATCTGAATTAATCTACTCAAAGGAATCAAGCAATCATGATTGTTTTAAAAGAAAAGCAACAACCTGAAAAATATTGAATTTATTTAAAAAATGCGGGAGTTTATAAAAAATACTCCATCGTACTGCAATCAATATATACATTTGTACATCTTCAAAAGACGAACGGTAAAGAAAAAGGGGAGCAAGCTGCTTCTAACAAGAGGGTGCCGGAAAAGATGATACAATACGCCTAGAAACCTTTGGGTTTAATTTGAATATCGACGGTAAAAAGGGCCTGGGTCACACACGTCCTGAAGAAGACCCGCAGGTCGAGGCCCCTAGCCACCCATGTACCACAAGACGGGTCGAAACGTCGACGCCCCCTTTTTTATAAGCAAATAGGACCATTTAAAGTCTTTTCATTATACATGCCAGTCCAGACTGTATAAATGTGAAAAATAGAAAGAAAAAAACATCAGTGGCCTAATTGCGTTACCAACTAAAAAAATTTTATAGCTTTGTTTTTTCTAATTATCTCAAATACTGTGTCACCTTTCCATTGAGGCTTACACCCCCTTTTTCTTTCAATCACCCTTTCTTCTTTTCCGGCACCCTCTTGTTAGAAGCAGCTTGCTCCCCTTTTTCTTTACCGTTCGTCTTTTGAAGATGTACAAATGTATATATTGATTGCAGTACGATGGAGTATTTTTTATAAACTCCCGCATTTTTGAAATAAATTCAATATTTTTCAGGTTGTTGCTTTTCTTTTAAAACAATCATGATTGCTTGATTCCTTTGAGTAGATTAATTCAGATACTCTTTCAAATTGGATAAAGAATAACTGTGAGTGTATTATTCATTGAAAATACGATAAATTTTGGTTTGGACCATTGTTTTCTCTTGACAGCATCTCTACTAGGGGCGTTTGCTATCAGTGGTGCAGCCGGTGCAGTGGCGCCAGGGCCCAGAGTGGTTGGAATGCCAAGCTTGCCTGTACTTGATAGACGGCCCACATTTTTTCTGCATGTGCCTGCCTGGGGTCTGGCTGCTCGGTGTTTACTCTTATTAGGTTGGAAAGATGGGGGCTACGGGCTGGAAAGTCACAGAGAGCAGGAGAGGCCCTAGGATGCCATAGAAGCACCCATATTGTAAACACCCTATAAACCCCATGAATAAGGATCCGCACAGCGATGCAGCACAGTTATGCAGTGAAGCTTTTCAAAGACTAGCTATTGTAATCATATCATCTATTTAACCCACCTATCTTTTTAGCGATCTCTATTTATCTATGCCTAGGTATCTTTATCCAGCTATCTGTCTTGACAATTCTTATCTATGCAAACCTATCTACCATTATGTCTCTGATGTATATATACCTACAGTTCTGTATCTAAATATGCATCTGTCAGTCTATCTGTATGTATTGATATATTTATACATCTCTTCCTACCTATCTATGTTGTTGTATAATTTTTACTACACCTTCTATCTACTCCTATATGTCTCTCAGTCTGGCCAACTCTCTCAACCTTCCTGTACCTCTCCCGTCCCTGCTCCCCTAAGTCTCTTCACCTCTTTGTATCTCTCCTTTTCTCTGCTTTAGATCTGTCCCTCTTAACCCTGTATCTCTTTCTGTCTATGTTGCTCTTTGACTGTGTATCTCGCCTTTTCACTGTTCCTATCTGTCTCCCCAATCCAAGATCTTTCTTTCTTTCTTTCTTTCTTTCTTTCTTTCTTTCTTTCTTTCTTTCTTTCTTTCTTTCTTTCTTTCTTTCTTTCTTTCTTTCTTTCTTTCTTTCTTTCTTTCTTTCTTTCTTTCTTTCTTTCTTTCCCCCACTTCCCTTTCCTCTCAGTGTCGCAAGTCAATCTACGTGCAATAAATTGCATTATAGCCCAACATCTGTGGAGACAGGATTGCTTCCTGGGTACAATCTGATGACTGCTCTGCTGGGAGAGCACTCGGATCCATTCACAAAGGACTGAGCAGTCTACTTGTTGTTTTGATCCCACAATCTGAGGGGACGGGTCCAGGAATATTGGTTAAGGTGTTGCTGTCAGGCTGAAGGGATCTTGCAAGTGAAATCACCCTGAGAGGTTGGGCATCTCAGCAACGGTTTCCCTGCCAGGAGATAGGAAGCTAGGCAGTGTGGCATAAAAGAAAGAAATGAAAGCTTGCTGCAAATGCTACAGCCTGGAATATGAAGCTCAGTTTTGGTGATAGTGAGAGTGAATGAAATCTCTGCAATGGTTTCACTGTGTGATAATGAACCTAGTGACCGAGACCTATTATCAGAAACAGCAGTGAGGCGGGTAAAAATGAAGAAAGGGGAGAAAAATTAGGTTGCAGGGGGAATAGAGAGATAGTAGATCGAGTGAAGAGGGAATTAAATGGAATGGAGAAATACAGGGTAGAAAAGAGATAGCAAGAGTATCAATAGATAATGGGGTTAATGGGTGGATTCCAGGGAGTGGAGGGGTGGCAAGATGCAGGGTATTTAGAATAGAGGAGGGTGGAGAGAAACAATGAAAAATAGGGGAATATAGGGATACAGGCTAGAATAGAGTGTATGGAGCGGTAACACAGAGAGTGGAAACCAAATGAAATGTGTTAGAGAGATACCATTCAGAAAGTGAAAGATTAGAGAACAGACAAAGAGGAGTTGCAGAGATACCATCTCAAGACTTTCGATAACCATTTCAGCTCCCTATCCTATCAACTCTCCCAACTAGTTCCTAACCGTTCATCAACACAACTACCTGATGCCCATAGGTTTTCCCCGCCACCTGGATCATGCCCCCCTCCCATACCCATCGCAACCTCTCGCACCATTTCTGATGGGCCCAAATCCTTCACATTGAAATTCACCCCCCTACCCCTCCAAGACATCTGGATCTCTCCACCACTCATAGCATTGATTGCTACCCTCCTGCCCCTTCCTTCTTTCCCGAGTCTCCCCCAACTCACCTGCCCCTTTCCGGGACCCTCCTGGTACTATCCTCTTTGTAAAACCCTTTGTCTCCCCCTCCAACTATTATCACCAAACCTTCCTCTCCTACCCTTACCACCTGCCTTGACACTCCCCTTAACACTCTACCTACTGTCATGCCCCCTCTAAGGTCAACCTCTGCACCTTCCGCTAAATATTATACTCCAACCTCTCCCTTCACCCATACTCACGCACCTCTTTCTGGAACTTCACTTGCTGATTTACCATCCCCTGTCAACACCAACCCTACAAGATAGTGCTTCCAATAAATATTGGAAGCATCCCCTGGCGCTCCACTCTGTGGACATTTTTAATAGATTCAAAAGAAAATTCGTGCAATACATTTTTTGGGGAAGAAGACTTATTTTATATTCATAAGTTCAAGTTATGGAGCAATATCCATTTAATCGTAAAGTTAATTGAAGCTCAAATTCAATAGAACACATTCACGGGTCCCTTCATCTGGGACAACGGCTGAAAGCAAGACAGAAAATAATATTCAAATGGCTGTAGATCATACAATCTATTCTAACAACAAACACCTTTCATCTTATATAAAGTACAAATACCATAAGTGACCAGTAAAAGTTGTGCTCTCCTCTAATGTGCATGCATGCAAAACTTAATCGGTATTTCCATGAACTCACGTGTTGTATATGTCTGATTAGCTCGCTCGTATGTTGAGCTAGAGGATAAGCATAAACGTTTCTCAGTGTCCTAGTAATACAAAACCAGTAACAGAATGGAACTAAACATGGTGGAATATAGACTTACTTATCATACGCATAGCGTCTTCAAGCTGACAGGAACAACACCCTTCACTATCTAAGCTTCCACCAAGAACCTTTGAAAAGACACCTGCCGCTATCTCAAATGATGCGTGTCAAACGCATTACATCAAATCCAGTTAAAGCAAAAATAACCATCAGTGAAATGGGTAAAACATTTCAGGTTAGAGGCTATCCAGAGTCCCTAATCAAAGAAGCAGTGAACAAAGTAGAGAATCTGGGAAGAACAGACTTACTTACTGTCAAACACAAACCTCAACAAGACAGAATGACAGTAGTGTCCAAATACTCCTCTGCGAGTTTCACCTTCAAAAAAATCATTAGGAGCCACTGGAATATCCTAAAGGCAGAACCTGATTTCAAACAAGCTTTTGACAATCCCCCTATTTTTGCTTTTACCAGAAATAGAAATGTTGGAGAAATGTTGAAACCCACCATTGATGATCCCAAACAATATCGTGAAACTCGACCCTGTCTCCAATGCGGTAACTGCAATAACATCATAAGAGGTAATCAAATAGTTTATCCAATGAAGGGTCATAGAATTAAATTGAAAGTTAATGCAACCTGTGACACTTCGAACTTGATTTACATGCTTAAATGCCCATGTGGAAAGGCATATGTCGGAAAGACTGAACGCAAAATCAAAATCAGACTCAATGAACATAAGTCAAACATTAGAACCAGAAACGTCAAATCAACAGTAGCGACCCACTTTCTTGAAGCAAATCACAACATTTCCCAACTTCAGTATGTTGTACTTGAAACCATTGACAAAACAGAGGGCAGAGACAATAACCGCTTTCTTTTACAAAGAGAGAATCACTGGATTTATTTACTTAATTCCAGTAAACCAAACTGACTTAATGAACGCATTGAATTTGGATGCTATCTGTAACCTGATTATCTACAGTAATTGATTTAAGTTGTCATGTATTGGTGGCCGATCTGTACATTGCATTTCATCAACTTAACTTTTTCGTTTATATTTTAACTTTTTCATGTTCTTAAAGATGGTCTAGAAGACATTTACACTGACTACAAAAGTGCCTAGACTCAATCCCATTGTTACAATTTTCCTGCTATTCACAACTTTATTGATACGCTTTTCTTCCAGTGTTGCTAGCGATACTTCGACGGTTGATTGGTGGAGTTCCGATCACATGATCGGAACTTCATCCAATCAAGTTGCACCGTACATAAAGAGTAACCTGTCAGGTTTCTTATACCAGACGCGGAAACTTGCCGCTTCCAAACCGCTTCACGCTAGATGCGAAACTGAAAACTAGTTTGAAGACGCTATGCGTATGATAAGTAAGTCTATATTCCATCATGCTTAGTTCCATTCTGTTACTGGTTTTGTATTACTAGGACACTGAGAAACTTTTATGCTTATCCTCTAGCTCAGCATACGAGCGAGCTAATCAGACATATACAACACGTGAGTTCATGGAAATGCCGATTAAGTTTTGCATGCATGCACATTAGGGGAGAGCACAACTTTTACCGGTCACTTATGGTATTTGTACTTTATATAAGATGAAATGCGTTTGTTGTTAGAATAGATTGTATGATCTACAGCCATTTGAATATTATTTTCTGTCTTGCTTTCAGCCGTTGTCCCAGATGAAGGGACCCGTAAATGTAATGTATTGAATTTGAGCTTCAATGAACTTTACGATTGCATGGATATTGCTCCATAACTTGCACTTATGAATATAAAATAAGTCTTCTTTCCCCCCAAAAATTTTGCACAAATTTTCTTTTGAATCTATTAAATATTTCCCCAGAGTGGAGCGCCAGGGGATGCTTCCAATATTTATTGGAACACTATCTTGATGTTTACTGGACGCCCTTGACAAGAGACGTCTCCCGGGCAGCAAACCTCACGAACTGTTGAGCTGTGTACTTTAACATATCAACCTTTCAAATCAAATCACAGCTGTGCCACTTTCCATTTATTCTGAGTTCAATACGTATTTCTTGTCACAGAATCAGCTGCACGCAATAAACTACACTCAACTAGTCATCAGTAATTCAATCGAATTTAAACATCCACAATGCAGTATGACAAAATCGCCAAAAGCACGGAAGCAGGAGCTGAAACATTCGCTTTCCAAGAAGGCGAAGCTTCTAGAATCTATTCACTTATTGGAGAACAGATCGACCCCACTTCCTCCAACAAAACTAAACAAAATCTTAAACAGTTATTGTACTTATCGAAAAGACATGTCAATCAGAAACTGCATGCCAACACATTGATTAAGTATCATAAACTTCAGCGCATACCGAGAGGACTACGTATTGCCCTAAAACCTTCTCTTTGCAAGAATTCACAGAAATTTCGAGACTAATGGTACGCTGTGTTGAATAAGTGCTCTCTAGATCTCATATTGTTGATCATAGAAGAACTATCTAGCATTTTGAATGAACTACAATAAGAGATAGAAGACACCACAGAAGAACTCTCATCCATGTTAACAGGAGAAGAACTGGACGCTCTATTGAAGGATGTTAAAAAACAGATTGAAAAACATGCACAAGACATCAACGAAAGAAAAATCCGCAAGTTTAGGCGTGACACGCTCGATTACAAATTAGGAGAGGTATACACATGGGCAGATGTGTACGCCCAAAGACGCAGAAATCGACCCTACACACCCTACACAGACACTTCCTCGACTGGAAGTGACATGTCAATTAAACCACCTTCCAATAGAATGCAACCCACCAAGAAGGGACCGACAAACCCTCAAGGTGAACAACACAGAGAAGGTATACCATCAACATCTCATACCTCTAATGTTTCGGAAGTGCCTTTTTTAGAACGAGGTCCACCAGAAACCGAAGAATCAGGCGGGGAAAAAGAAGGCCCGCATACAAGAATTGTGACCACCAAAGAAAAAGACAAAAAGAAGATGACCACCAAGGAGAAGGAGAAGAAAAAACAAACGAACAAGAACAATTAGTCATCAACATCTCAGACTATAGGTCAAAAGAAGAAGAGCTGAAACTACTCCAAAAAGGAACATCTTTTGTACCAACTACTAGAACCAATGCTTTGGAATTAGAGATCAGTTTCTTTAAACTAATGCGAAAATTGAGACTGCGTCACTTCTTTGACAACATTTCAACAAAACCCATGGCACAAGAATCAGATCAACTCAGAGGCCTAAGACCGAAAAGCACCTTCATAGCTCCCATGAGCCATAAGACACTTGACCTTTTTGAAACACTGGTTAAACAGGATCTTTCAAAAATTACCTGTCAAAAGAAATGCCACAATAATGTCACCAACAAAGACCTAGGGATACTCAAAAGACTATCTACCAACAAGGACATCATATGCACCAAGGCAGACAAGGGTGGCAGCCTTGTCATCATGAAAGCCTCCATGTACAAATGAAAAGTACAAGAACACATCAATGACAATAACACTTATGCACCTCTTCAGTGTAACCCCACCAATGAATACCTTGCAAAACTCACAGAACTTGTCAATAAAGCCAAAAATAAGGGCACAATCAACGAGAGAACAAGTAAATTTCTCACGACAATTCATCTAAAGAGCCCCTCATTTTATATGATGCCAAAAATACATAAGAATTTGCTTGATCCTCCATTACGCCCATTTGTTTCAACAAGAAACAGTCTACAAGAACCCATTGGCCAATTCATTGATCGACTAATGCAACCCACAGTACAAAACATGAAGACATACATTCGTGACACTACTGATTTGTTATCCAAACTAAACGCTTTGGAATTCAATGACCAAGAACAACTGGTACTCTGCACCGCAGATGTCAAATCACTAAATACGTCTATACAGCATGGATTGGGCATTGAAGCCATGGAAGAAGCCATACTCTCTGCTGATTATAATCCACAACTACAAACTTTCCTCATGGAACTGTTTGTCTTTACTCTATACCATAGCTACTTTAAATACGACAACACCTGGTATCAGCAACTCATTGGAACTAGCATGGGAAATAGCGCTGCACCGGTATACGCGAATCTCTTCATGAATTCATATGAAACTCAACATATTTTGAACAACCTAAACTGGACAGACAACCTTAAGATGCTTGTTCGTTATATTGACGACGTTTTTATACTATGGAAGAACTCGAGTGACTCATTAGAACTGGCTTTAATGGAACTCAATAAGAAAGAAGAAAGGATCCAATTCACTTGGGAAATTTCCACAGAGTCCATTACCTTTCTGGATGTACGAGTTAATCTAATTCAAGATAGAATCGACACTGAAATGTTCCGTAAAAAAACTGACAGGAACAACACCCTTCACTATCTAAGCTTCCACCAAGAACCTTTGAAAAGACACCTGCCGCTATCTCAAATGATGCGTGTCAAACACATTACATCAAATCCAGCTAAAGCAAAAATAACCATCAGTGAAATGGGTAAAACATTTCAGGCTAGAGGCTATCCAGAGTCCCTAATCAAAGAAGCAGTGAACAAAGTAGAGAATCTGCGAAGAACAGACTTACTTACTGTCAAACACAAACCTCAACAAGACAGAATGACAGTAGTGTCCAAATACTCCTCTGCGAGTTTCACCTTCAAAAAATATCATTAGGAGCCACTGGAATATCCTAAAGGCAGAACCTGATTTCAAACAAGCTTTTGACAATCCCCCCATTTTTGCTTTTTCCAGAAATAAAAATTTTGGAGAAATGTTGAAACTCACCATTGATGATCCCAAACAATATCGTGGAACTCGACCCTGCCTCCAATGCGGTAACTGCAATAACATCATAAGAGGTAATCAAATAGTTTATCCAATGAAGGGTCATAGAATTAAATTGCAACCTGTGACACTACAAACTTGATTTACATGCTTAAATGCCCATGTGGAAAGGCATATGTCGGAAAGACTGAACGCAAAATCAAAATCAGACTCAATGAACATAAGTCAAACATTAGAACCAGAAACGTCAAATCAACAGTAGCGACCCACTTTCTTGAAGCAAATCACAACATTTCCCAACTTCAGTATGTTGTACTTGAAACCATTGACAAAATAGAGGGCAAAGACAATAACCGCTTTCTTTTACAAAGAGAGAATCACTGGATTTATTTACTTAATTCCAGTAAACTGAACAAACTTAATGAACGCATTGAATTTGCATGCTATCTGTAACCTGATTATCTACAGTAATTGATTTAAGTTGTCATGTATTGGTGGCCGATCTGTACATTGCATTTCATCAACTTAACTTTTTCGTTTATATTTTAACTTTTTCATGTTCTTAAAGATGGTCTAGAAGACATTTACACTGACTACAAAAGTGCCTTGACTCAACCCTATTGTTACAATTTTCCTGCTGTTCACAACTTTATTGATACACTTTCCTTCCAGTGTTGCTAGCGATACTTCGACGGTTGATTGGTGGAGTTCCGATCACATGATCGGAACTTCATCCAATCAAGTTGCGCCGTACATAAGAGTAACCTGTCAGGTTTCTTATACAAGACGCGGAAACTTGCCGCTTCCAAACCGCTTTGCACTAGACGCGAAACTGAAAACTAGCTTGAAGACGCTATGCGTATGATAAGTAAGTCTATATTCCATCATGTTTAGTTCCATTCTGTTACTGGTTTTGTATTACTAGGACACTGAGAAACTTTTTAGCTTATCCTCTAGCTCAACATACGAGCGAGCTAATCAGACATATACAACACGTGAGTTCATGGAAATGCCGATTAAGTTTTGCATGCATGCACATTAGGGGAAAGCACAACTTTTACTGGTCACTTAGGTATATGTACTTTATATAAGATGAAATGTGTTTGTTGTTAGAATAGATTGTATGATCTACAGCCATTTGAATATTATTTTCTGTCTTGCTTTCAGCCGTTGTCCCAGATGAAGGGACCCGTAAATGTGTTGTATTGAATTTGAGCTTCAATGAACTTTACGATTGAATGGATATTGCTCCATAACTTGAACTTATGAATATAAAATAAGTCTTCTTTCAAAAAAAAATGTTTGCACAAATTTTCTTTTGAATCTATTAAAAATTTCCACAGAGTGGAGCGCCAGGGGATGCTTCCAATATTTATTGGAAGCACTATCTTGATGTTTACTGGAAGCCCTTGACAAGAGACGTCTCCCGGGCAGCTAACCTCACGAACTGTTGAACTGTGTACTTTAACATATCAACCTTTCAAATCAAATCACAGCTGTGCAACTTTCCATTTATTCTGAGTTCAACACCAACCCTACCTCATCCCGATCCCCCTTTTCAACTAGCCTCCCCCACAATTTTTTAAGTCAGACACTTAGACTCTTATCAACATAGAATCCAAACTATCTCATCTATATCAATTGCACTAACATGACTTAGAGGGGATATTCACCCCCTCAACTCCAAAACCTTCCACATTCACACTTCTACCTTTTGTGCTTGACCCCATAACTTTTCCCAATACACACAATGGCAGACTGCTCCCCTTTGCAGACACACAAATAAACCCATCCGTACTGTTAGCTACCTCTCCACTTCTGACCTAATTAACCTATACAGGGATACAGGGAAAGCGGGCGGGAGGGGGGTTCGCGGTAGTTATTCGTAGGAGTCTAAATGTTACCACTCTGACCTGCCTAACGCTATCGGACACAGACAACCTAGTGTTAAAGATCGACTCTCCCCACATGACGATGGCATGTGTCCTCCTGTATAGACCTCCTAACTCTATGCCAACATTTCCTCTTGCGCTAAGTGATCAAGTCCCCCACCGAGCATTGGATCATGCTAGGATTTTTGTAGTAGGTGACCTAAATTACTGGTTCAGTGATCCTATGGAAAGCCCCCAATTGAGTGAACTCACCGAACTCATGACAAATCTAAATTTCTCACAACTAGTGCTCTTCCCAACTCATTGAAAGGGCCACATTTTAGACCAGGTGTGGACCAACACCCCATTGGTAACAATTCCGACAACCATTCCCTGCCTTTGGTTAGATCATTCACTTCTCAAATTCAATCTAATTTTTTCCTCCGTTATGACAACCACCAGAGCTACAGGTGGCCTAGCTAGAAAATGGAACAACCTGGACAGAGCAGCGTTCTTACAGACTCTAGCCAACACTACCCCCACCCCTCATTGTGATATTAATTCCTCAGAATCCAATCTCTCTGGTTGGCTTCAAGTTGCAAGTGATCTACATGCCCCCTACAAACCACATCATGTGTCCAGTTCTACACTGTAGGCCACGAGGGCTCATGGGTAGTTACCTGCCTTCTCTCACTACCATACAGAAAACCCCCCTACAAGGTTTAACCAACAATTAAATTTCTTCTCCCTGGCTGGGGACAGCTAACACTAAAGTTTTACTACTTCCAGTTACATCTGCAAACACCATACAATCATCATGTATCACTACACAGATTTCAACACAAAAAGCAAACAATGAGTTGTTTATAACATTCCACCATTTAAGTTATTAACCAGTTCTACCCAGCTCAAGAAGCCTCCTACATTCGCAAACAAGCCTCAGGCTACTTTATCGACATTGATAACTTTTCTTCTAATTCGCCAGACCCACCTCCACAGTGAGGAATACATGAATATATCATTTGGCTCAAAAAAGGCATGCTTTATTTCACCCTGGATATACATTTGGATTACAATTATGTTACTTCTCTTCTTCCTTTTGGATTGGTTTTGTGACAGACTTTTTCTTGCTTCTGAAAATACCCTATCTCCCAGAATGCTTCGCTGTTGAACTGGTAAACAAGGTATTGATGCCTCATTCTTCATCACACAAATTTTGAAGAGACCTGTCCCTTGTGGACATTTCAGGAGTTCCAGTTCCTGAAGGAATTGTTTGGGATGAGGTACCATATGATATATGTGGACAGACAGAAACTTTTCAGGTTCCATATCTTTTTCCATGTTTCCTTAAATCATGTCATTACTCCTGGCAGTATCCCTGATGAGAGGGATATTCGAACAGTAAATCAAATACTTGGTGACTTAGAGCATTGTACTGTATTTGAAAGTGAAAGAGTGTATAAGGGTACATCTAACTATGAAGAAATGTTTTTTTCACTATTATGGTCACCATTATTTACATACAGAAGGTACTCCATGTGCAGTATTTAATTATACAAAATGGGAACATTGCACTACACCACCCCTGGGTAGCTCAAAGACAGTTGCACAGAAGTTTAAATATTTTTCTGGTCTAAAACCAGCAGACAAATGATCTTATTTCAACAAACGTTTACCAACTGGGTGAAGAAAAATATACTAACTGATACAAAGCTGATTTATCCGACCTCTTAAATTTCCCCACTGTCAATACAAGGGTATGACTTTTGGAAAGACACTATTCATTTGAAATCAGTTCAGGGCGGTGAGGCTTTATTAAGAGCATGTTTTATACCACAATAACTTGTTTTCCAGAATAAAAATGTGCAGAAAACGTGGCCAAAATAAAGGATATGAACACACCAAACATTCCCACCTTTGCACATTTTGAGAATTGGCAGCAATTCACATACCATATAGTGGAAACATTTGGCGACATGCTTACAAATGGTACATCCAATACTTCGCGTTCCAGTATAGAGGGATGGATAGTGTAGCCATTAGACCCTAATGGATGTCAGGCACATTTTCTTAACAACACAATAGGGTTCAGGATTCACAGGCCGGATCCATGTTAAGTGCAGACATAACACTCAGGATTGGTAACAACATACAACACTGGAGAGTTGTGCCTAGATTGGTTAAAACAATCAACATTAAATGAGATGACAAAACACTTGTCTCTCCTTTCTGATGATGCAGATTTACAGGATTTCTTGCTGGGTACTAAAAAGTCACATCAAAAGCACTTTCTGTATGAAATCTGGAATAAAGTGTGGAAAATGTCCCAGCTGGAAGCTGCTGAGAGCATACATGATCGAGAAAATTTGTAAAAGGCCCTAGCATTGGGCAGTGGTTGACAATGGTATGACAACATTATCCACTCGGATATATTCTCTGGATAGTATGGTGCCATCTGCTATTGACATCATACAGAGTGATATGTCCCTTTTGCAACATGGGATATCAGAGCTTAGGTCTATCATTCTACTAAGCAGGACTATATAGACTTTTCACAATGATCGCATTCCTTGGAAGCATATGTAATGCATCCAAGACAAACTTCTGTTATCTTAAAAAGGTTCCCCATCCTACATTCAGATTGCTTTCAAATGGAAGCTATTTGATGTTGAATGATCAAGGATACTGTGGGATGAAACCGGGAATACCTTATCTGGTGACGATTTCTTCGGTCATGACCTGTTGCAAACAAGTGCTTTTTCCACCTGCCCATATGGTTAGGGGTGCAACAATTCAGCCTTCGATTACAATGTCGAATGTGAACTTTGATGCTATGAGCAGACTGAAAGCCTTATTTTTTCACAAGGAAGTTGCCTTAAAATCTGCACCGGAGTTAATTGATCTTCAAGTTGAAAGGTCTTTTTCTGAGATTCAGTCATCACTCCACATTAATCTCCCACACCATTTTGGTGAGCTAGTGTACCACATTTTTAATGCCTTGAATACTGCCGGTGTAGCGCACTTTCTTAAAAAAATTGGCTCTGGGTTGGGTGGTATTTTCAAGAATGTCTTCTCAGTTATTTAATCTTTCATACACTCCGTGCTTGGAAGCGTTTTAGGAGACTTACCACTTGTCCTGTTCATCATTGTAGGGATATTGATTTTACTTTACTTGCTCCGCAATAGATGTTCAATAGGATGGCCAATTGTGGATGGCACTACCAAATGTGCTACTGTGTAGTGACAGAATGATACAGTCTTTTGGCGCACCCTTGCTTTAGGAACTGAATTAAACGTAGTTCCTGTCCTTTTGCCCTGTCTAGCTACATTGCTTGCAGCTCACATTCTGCTGTCAGCTGGGCACGTTCGAGTTTGCCCTGGATATATGAGCCTAGAAAAGCAACTGGGCCAATTAAGGGACATAGAACTGCTGGTGGACCTTTAAAAATGAACTTGCAAAGATTGCGATTGCCATTGCTAATAAAATTATATTGGGAGCCTTTCTACGATGCTTCAGCTCATAGAGTTCTGGATTCTGGTTTGTCCTCTGCGAAAGCATTACTGGCAGTCACACCTTCAGCTGCTGCTGACAGGGGTGAATTTGAATATTTTTGTTCATTGGAACTTGTGAGCAGAGTGCCAGTGGAAACACTGTCTGCTGCAGCTGGGTAAAGTAATGTTTCACCTGCTTCTTGGAGCATTTAAACAATACTGGCAGTTCCCAGCATGGAAGATGTCTTTAAAATGTGGTGCCTCCTAAATTGACTTTTAATGTCATTTTGACTTTCTTTATGATTTTATTATCTAGGAGCACATTGCTTATATTATATTTTAGTACATCTTAGGAGGCTTATTAGTTGCCGTACATTCAAGCATTGGGTATTATGTGGTCAATTAGGACCCACACTAGAACACCACTATTTTACATGGTCATGTTTAAAGTTGATATCGTTCTTGAACGTTAATTTGAAACACATTTGGTTGCATGCCTTTATGGGAAAATATTCCCTGAGAAGGATTTACTGTATATATATTTCTTCATAAGCATATTATCAGAGCCTTAAACAATCTGTACAAGGATTAAGTTCAATGCTTATAATGTTGATGCTTGTGGTTGTCCGCTCAGCGACAGCTCTGCAAAGATAGAATTAATAATAGCAACCTGATTGGAGCTTCAGCATGGTAACGTGGGTGAAGTTTATTACATAAACAACATCAAGGATGGATAGATTGACAAGTGTATGGGTGGATAGTATAGTGAATAGATGGATAGCAGGACGGATCGATGGATGGCAGAGCGGATTTATGGATGGCAGAGAGGATTAATGGATGGAAGGAGGGATTGGAGAGTAGGCTGGAAGGATGGGTGGATGGATGGATGGGTGGATAGCAGAGTGGATGGATTGCAGTGTTGATTGATAGATTGATTGATGACTGGCAGAGTGGATAGAATACAGGGTGGATGGATAGATGAATGGCAGAGTGGATGCATGGATGGCAGAATGCTTGGATGGATGGATGGATAAAGACAGATTGCAGGGATGGATGGCAGAGTGTCTAGATAGATGGATCGCAGAATAGATGGCTGAATAGATGGATTGTTATGTGGTCACTTAAGCCCCGGGCTAGAACATCACAATTTTACATGCTCACATTTAGAGTTGACATTGTTCTTAAAGGTTAACATTTGAGACACATTTGCTTGTGTGCCTGCATGGGATGATATTCCTTAAATGGCTTTGCTGACATATTAAGAGACCCTTGAACATTCTGTAAGAGGACTAAGTTCAATGGACAAAATGTTGATGTTTGTTGTCAACTCGCAACAGCTCTACAAAGATATAATCAATAATGGTGACCTAGCAGGGGGCTTTGGCATGGTAACCTGTTTGAAGTTTATTGTGTGAATGGCATAACTCCTTTGTTGAAACAGAGGGGCATTTCACTGACACTGTTGAGGTTGCCCCTTGACGAAATTAAAGCCCAGCTAAATCCTGTTTAGCTCCTGGGAGGGATGGTGCACTGCTCTACACCAAGACGGACTCCCAGAAGAAACATACTCACAGGTAACTTGAGAGGTGGATTACACTAAGGGATTCTGGCCAGTGAGTCCACCCAAGGCACACTAAGATAAGGAGCGCTAGGTAGGAGCATAACTGTAATTATATGCACGCTTATAATCCATGTAACAGCCCAATGGTTGAACTGTTAATTTTCTTTGCCATTCTTGTGATGCTGATTACTCTGTTTTGTTTCCTTCTAGTAATCATTGCACCACTCGCATTTTACACAAGAAAATTATTGCTTCAATAAATGTTTGAAATGCCAATTTGAGTATTTCTTGTGTCTATTTTCTAGGTTAGTCAGGGCTGTCATGTTTTCAGGTTGCACATACCACTTGTTACTTTACCAGGTTAGGGGGGAGGTGGTGCACTGTGAGCTAGCCAGGACTAAGGTCAATATATCCTGATGGTGTATGTGGGCACAATCTAGCACAGTTTTGACATTTATGGCATCCAGAACATACAGACCTACTGAGAAAGTATATGAACCGCATGACAGGATGGCAGAGTGGATGGAAAGATGGTAGAGTGGATGGATGGCAAAGTGGATGAATAGCATATTGGATCGGTGGATGAATAGATGGGATGGGGAAATCTTGAATGACGGATAAAAAAATGAATGGATGACATACTGTAAAGGTGAAATAGTGGATATCATCAGAAGGATGGAATGGTGAAAGAATGAATGGATAGCTGTGTGGATGGGAGAGACAAGGTAGCTGTTCTAGTGAGGGCTTAGTTAATTTGCCTCGCTTGCTTGGTGGCTGCTTTCTTGGGTGGTGGACTCATGCTCCTTACCGTCACTGGGGTCCATGATTCACTATGCCACTGATATGTGCATACATTTTCTATGTTGTTCACAGAGGTAGAATGTATGGTTATGATGTTTTTTTGCTGCGCCTTGACAATATTGTGTGAATACATACAAAGTGCCTTATATTGCAGTTAGAACATTTATGAATATGTACCATGACATACCATATCGTTCTCAGTGTAGGATTGCGCCACATGTCTGACCTCTATCTTTCTACCACCACCATCTCTCATGCACAGAAACATGTGCCACTTGATTGCAAGCATCATAAAAAGTTGGGACCTTACATTTTTTCAACATAATTTCGATAACAATGTGGTATGAGTTCATACACATGCATGTTTGAACTGTGTAAATACTCTGATTGAACAGGATCCCATAATAATGCTGTATCTATACTTTCCCTCTGGTTTTGGCAATTTACCAAGAAGATGAGATGAGTGTCTTGAAACTCATTGGGAAATAACACTGGATTCAAGTGTAGCCTCTGACTAAAAAAATGCAGTGTAAAAATACGATATGACAGAAAGACTCTGAATGAATTGACTACATTTTAGAATTTCCAAAAAAGAAAGTGAAAGTAAAAACTGACGTAGATTGTGTGCCCTTTTATATCATTGAAAGTACCACTTGTTATTGCAATCCACAATTTTCCAGGCAATTAGGGGTGGAAGGATCAAATGGGACTGAAAATATCATACAAAGGAAGAAGAAGAGAATATATGAGGGAGCAGGCACAGAAACAAAGCATGAGGGCAACAAAGGGAGGTGCGTCAAAGAACCCTACGCCGCCCCCCAAGGGTGCTGACAAAAACATCAACTCCATCCATAACATTCATTTTTACCCACTTGGACATCCAACCCGGAAAAATTTTGGTGGAGGGTTTTCTACCCCTCAGGAGCTCAAAGGGGGAGACCCCAGTAGAAGAATGGGCTGTAGTACGATAAAACCACAACATGGAACGCACAGCATTCTCAACTACACACTTGCTAGCAATGGCCCACTGGATGCAGTTGTTGAGAACACGGTTCATCCTCTCAACAAGGCCATTGGCCTGGGGGTGGTAAAGGGAACTTTTCTTATGTGTCACACCACCTTGTTTGAGGAAAGATTCAAACTCACGACTGACAAATTGGACACCATTGTCAGTCATGACAACAGAAGGAAACCCCTCTCTCAAGAAGATGTCTTTCAAAAAAGAAATTACACTAGCAGAGGAGGCTTCACTGACAAAGCGAATTTCCGGCCATTTGGAGTAGTAATCAATGGCAACAATGGCAAAACGGGAACAAGAAGGTAAAAGGTAAAAAGGACCGACCAAGTCAACCCCAATTTTTTCCCACGCCCTTTCCGGAAGTTGAACGGGCTCCATGGGGGAAGACCTAACCTTATGACTTTTATCTGAGGACTTGCAAATTACACAGTTGTCAATCAAGGAATCAACGCACACGTCCATCTGCGGCCACCAGAACACATCTCTCAACCTACGTTTGGTGAAAGTCTTCCCTAAATGCCCTTCATGTGCACCATCCACCAGACGCTTCCGCAGGCTCTCAGGAGGAATAAGCCTCCCACACCGCATGAGAATGCCATCCTCAACAGTGAGCTCGTCAGCAACCTTGACAAAAGTTTGAAAGAGCCCAGTAACATTCTTCTCCTTGGGCCAACCAGACTTCAAATAGTCGACAACTTGTAGAAGAACTGCATCTTTCAATAACTCTCTTTTCCACTCACCCTCACTGATTGCACACATGCCCTCAAGATCCAGACCCGCGACAAAACAATCCTCAAGGTCTTCATCTTTTTCAACCTCGGAGTCACTATCAGTTAAGGGAAAGCGAGAAAAATAGTCGGCTCTGACATTCTTTGAGCCTGGCAGATAAACAACCTTAAAATCATACTGAAGAAGCTTAGTGGACAGCCTCGCAATTCTAGGGGTGTGTTCCTTAATTTTTTCCCCGGACAAAATAGAAACTAGTGGGCTGTGATCGGTACGAATAGTGAAATGACTACCCCAGAGATAGGGATTGAACTTCCTGACCGCCCACCAACAGGCCAAAAGCTCCTTCTCAATAACAGAGAAGTTAACTTCTGCTCCACGCAGTACCCTAGAGGCATATGCGATGGTGTTGTCGACTTGTCCATTCCTCTGAGTAAGGACAGCCCCAAGTCCAAATCCACTCGCATCAACAGTCACCACACACTCCTTGTTGGGATCGAAGGGTTTGAGAATGTTCTCCCCAACAAGCTGAGATTTGATCCACTTGAAAATCTCTTGGCAATTTTCATCCCAAACGAAAGGCACACTTTTCTTTAACATGTTAGTCAAAGGCTGAACCTTTGACGCGTAGTCTTTGATGAATCTGGAGTAAAATTCACTGAGACCAATAAAAGATTTTAGTCCAGACTTATCGGCAGGTGGAGGAGCATCAACAATGGCTTTCACTAGACCAGGACGTGGTTCGACACCTGCATGAGAAACAACATGACCTAGGAATTCCATCTTTTCTTTTAAGAAGACACATTTCTCTTTCTTTAAAACAATACCCTTGTCTTGCATGATTTCCAGGACCTGATTTAAGGAAAAGTCATGATCCGCCTTGTTCTCGCCAAAAATCAAAACGTCATCCTGGAAGACAATCACTCCAGGGGTATCCCTAAACATCTGACTCATCAACCTTTGGAAAACTGCGGCCGCTGACGCAAGGCCAAACGGCATCCTACAGTACTGAAAACTCCCAAAAGGGGAGACAAAAGCAGTCAGATGTCTAGAAGATTAACTCAACACCACCTGGTGATAAGCGGAGGCCAAGTCCAGCTTAGTATACCATCTTGCCCCCCTGGTAAGGGACAACAAATCAGTTATTTTGGGTAAGGGGTGTGAGTCAATCCAGATGTTCTTATTGAGGCTGCGCAAATCCACACAGACGCGCAAATCCCCATTCCTTTTTCTGGCGACAACAAGGGGAGACAACCACAAGGACGACTCAATGGGTTCTATGACTCCTTTTCTGCAAAGGCCCATTAACTCTTTTTCTAAATCATCCCTCACGCTGAAAGGAACACTCCTCACCTTATGTTTTACAGGGATGGCACCATCCTTCACTCTAATTTCGTGGTTAAAACCCTTGATGATGCCAAGGCCATTCCCAAAAACTCTTGGGAATTTAGAAATCAAACTCTCAACATTGTCACCTGAAACGATGACAGCTAAATTCTCTACGTTATCACAAGATTCATCAATACTGATCTGTTCTTTGGACCCTGGTCTAAGGATCATCTTGAACAAACCCTGGTGGAACCAACCCAAAATGTTTAGGCCCTTCAAGGAAACATACACTTTACCAAAGATCCTCCTTCCCCTGAACTGAATAATGTCTTCAAAGAACCCTAGAAGAGCAATTCTACGCCCTTCATAAGAAACAGGGGTCCTATCAGGAGGTAGGAGGTTCCTTTCAGGCCAAGTTACATCAAACAACTTTTGCGTGATCATAGTTACTCTAGCTCCAGAGTCCACTAATAGGGTAATTAAAATGGCTTATCATCTCCTTCCAACTCAAGCAAGGTTGATCCCACTCAGTGGGATATGTACACTTCTCCCCTCAACAAACCTTTGCCTTCCTATATGAGAAGATTAGGTACTATGCATCACATAAATGAAAATCGCAATAGCCCTTCTAAGCTCAGTGAATAATGCGAGATAGGTATCCGTTTTAAGGGCTTTTTATTAAGAGTTTAGTAAATTCTCTTTATTCAGTTAGTTCAATTGTATCAGAAAATCAACAATGTATCAAGTACATTCTATAAAGCAGAGATTCCCTATTCTAAGAATGGGCAAAAATAGTGTTAGCAGGAATCCATAAAGAGTTACAATTCGAGAGAAAAGAATGACATAAGCATGAAGCTCTAATTCAAACAATCAGTATCTGCAGAACTTTCCATGAAGACAGGACCATGAAACTTAGTGAAGTCTCAAGTGATACAACAAAATAATCATGGAATAGCAGTACCAAAGTGCGATCAGAAACAGGTTGCCAAATCAGCACATAGCCTTCATCATTGAGCTGTTAGCATTCAGTGTAAGAGAAATGGGCAAGCGTATGTAGTAAGGGTTTGGAAAATTTAATTAACCTACACTAGGAACACACACTAATATAAGCAGTCAAAGGAAATGTTGCAGTGCACTTTGTATCTCCTTATCCCAGCTTTCAGTACTCTTTGGGAACAGACTCTCCTCTTTCTCATGATCTCACAATAAGCTACATAATATCATCATGCAGTTTGAAACATTATTAAAATAGTGTCTACATGTGAGGCCTTTCAATTTTAGACTTCATTTCCCATGAGCATGACTACATTGCTGACTTTCTAATAAAGCAAAGTGTATATTAGCTAACATGGGCTATGTCAATTAATCAATCAAACAATCAATCAATCAATCAATCAATCAATCAGGGGTTTTGTAAGCATGCTACTCACCCGTGAGGGTCTCAAGGTGCTGGAGGGGGGAGTGCAGCTCTGGATCAGTTGAAGAGTCAGGTCTTGAGGCTGTTCCTGATGGTGTGCAGAGTGGGGGAGCGTCTGATGTTGACTGGGAGCTCGTTCCAGGTCTTTGCTGCAACGTATGAGAAGGCTCTTCCACCTGCTCTGGTTCTGCAGATGCGCGGAGTCTCAGCCAGGGCGAGGTTGGGGGATCGGAGGTTCCTTTTGGGCATGTGGAAGGAGATTCTTTTGTTGAGGTATTTGGGTCCGGTGTTGTGGATGGATTTGTAGGCGTGGGTGAGTAGTTTGAAGGTTATTCTCTTCTCGAGGGGGAGCCGTTGGAGGTCTCATAGGTGCTGGGTCATGTGCTCATGTCGTGAAATAGAAACATTAACTGCAACAAAATATTATTCAGCACCACTTCTTTTCATTAAAAAATGAGGGAAATATGCTAAAGGGGTCAACATTTCTATTCATGCATTGTACTTTGTATGAACTATTTTATTCAATGATAAAGTTTTCTAGCAAACATTTTCAAAACCTTATTTTTATTCAGAAACATTCTGCAGTGTTATGTGAATCTTTCATTAAAGCATGAAAAGGTAAGGCATTTTATGCACGTCTTAGCATATTCGGTTCAGCAACTCGTAAAATAAAGCTGTTTGGGCATTTGGGGGCATATGTAGGAAGCCTTTTCTGAATCGCACACGCTGAAATTCAGCGAATTTCGGCGCTTGCAAATGCAGATCTGTGAAATGGTATGTAGGTAAGAAAAGTACCATGCAAAATTGCTAATCATGAAATTTGCGATCTGCACCTGGATTTAGCACACAACAAACAAACAAGTACTAGAGTCAGGTGTTTTTCCAGGTGTGATTTTGAACCTAGAATATAAGTTTGGGATACCGTTCTAGGATTTATCACAGCTGTATTACCTGGTTGGGTAAATCTGGGTATAGCGTTTCATTGGATATTATGTGGGCACTGAAATAGCACCTAGTTAAAATGGTAATAGAATGGCAGCATAACAACTCTTGAAGTAAAATTAAAAAGAATGGATACATTTGCAGAATTGTCACGCAGGGCAGCAAGTTACCCTGCAGCACTGCGTGACAGTAAAAGAGCATGAATGCACTATATTTAAGTCAATATGGTGCATTCCTACATTTTCCCCTGCACTGCTGCCATATTGGCTGCCCTATCACCAAAGCAGGCACCCTTGCATACTTGCACCATGGTGCAAGGATGCCGCCGTTGCTTGCAGGATTTCTTTTGTGCAGGAAGGAGCACCTTTCTGCACAAATCAATACTATGAGGCAGAATGGAGAAAACATAGAAAGAGAAAGTAACAAGGAGAAATAAAGATATTTCTCCTAGTTATGCCTTTACTGTGAAGGCGTATCTTTTTGGTTCATTCCCAGGTTTACCAATTCTGGTAAATCGGTAACTGCATCAAAGTCCAGGGGAGTTGCTTGGGGACACCCACACAGCACCCATGTAAGACCTCTCTCTCCTGGGCAGACAAAGGCAATGCAGTGACTTACATTGCATTGTTTTACTCCCGGTTTATAGTGCCACACAAGGCCATGCAAAGTGGCCTTGTCGGGCTTTATAAATCTCACTCAAGGTTTGCATCACACATGTACCAAAATGCGTCATGCAAACGTGACGCAAACCGGGTCGTAAATATTCCCCAAAATGTATACGGAGAGGTATTTACCTGAACAGTCAGCCTGTGATCATACCGCAAGCTTGTACTAATATTGTCACTATGCCAGTTATGAAAAAAGCCTAGCTACAACAATGGCTATACTATTGACAAGGGAGCAATGTGTTAAATAGGAGTCTCGGATCAATCAGAATGAACCAATAGAAAATCTACATAGTGATGAATGTTATCACTGGTTGTTAGCATGTGGTTGGATGAGAAGTAACGAAAAGAGTAAAAGAAGCAAATAACTACCAAGAAATTAGTATTTTCAAAAAACGTTTCTAAAGTGTAGAATGATATACAGCCTATGATCAAAACCAATATTGATCTTATAGTTCAGGTTTAATCATAAGTAGGTTTTAGGGTTGCAGTATTGTGTACATCTTGTTCCCTACACAAAGTTTAATGTGGTATTCTGAACATTCTACACTATCAAATATGACTGATATACTGCATGTCTGTACGTGGCATTCAGAATCTCTGATTATGATTAAGTGCAGTGCTTAGGAAACAGTTGTTTAATGACATGATTTACACTTCACTACGGGGGCAGAAAAATGCAAAGCGCCTCTTTGGAGTAAAATGCTCCCGGGTAAAAGTTTACCATATGTCTGCTAAGAATATTTGCATTATGTTCTTTTGTAAGGTCAAAGACGCAGCAAATATTGTACATACCACAATTATCCTTACAAACAATTATAAATATAATGCCTGAAGAAATAATGCTTCATTTCATATCTGTAGCAGCACGTTGTATCGTGCAAGAAATGGTGATTTATGGTCAAAATTGTTTTACCTAGTGCTGAGAGATTTCTTCCAGTGTGTGGAGGTCTTTAGCATAGTTTCCCATTTGGAATTGCCAGGCTTTCCCTTCTGGCCTCAACAGGAAAATGCATGCCAGATGGACTGCCAGTGATAGGACAGGCTTTTTTATGTACATTTTATGACAGCTGTTTGAAGAAAGGGAGACTGGACAACGTTTTTTTGATGCTGGACCCTCTGTGGCAGGTAAGATAGTACTTCCTCTCATCTAAAACAAGGGTTATGAACTGAGGCAATCGGTCACCCAAACTCTAAATGAAGCTGCTAGCCTGAAGGGAGATAATTCGGTCTTAATTACAAAGGCATTATGCAACTAGGCTACGTAGTGCCTCTCCAGGTGTCCAACAAATTGATGGACTACTGAGTACCTGAGGTGCGTCTGGCTTCCCTGATAGCTGAATATAACACAATGATATCTGTTTTCTAAGTCTTTCCATACCCCCTGCAATACCTGGCTGCTTAGGAAAAATTTGCAAAGCATTTGCATCTGATGTTTTTTAACTTCTTAAGTGATGTAATGCCTATGTATTGCAAGTTTATCGCTATGTTGCAGTCCTATCAATACCTTTGTTGCAGACTGAGGTTTGTGATGAACATTCTTTCCATAACCAAACATGAATTTGTGGCAGGAGGCTAAAACTATTTGATCTACTGATCCCTGTATTTTACAGCCTTGGACTCTCAACCTAGTAAGGCTAATGGCAATTGAACTGCTATTCACTTCACATCAGTTTAAATCGATAATTGACAGTCGTTGTTTATAATTAAAAAATGGATTGAGAATGGCTGTCGTCTCCAGTCTACAGAAAACTGATTCCTTCCAATCAGTGTGCTTTTTTGAATTAAATATATAAGACTCACTAATCCCATGACGTTTTATTTTTTATTTGTGGGTATACTGTTAACATAACAGTCAAACTTAACTTCCTTTCAATTATAGTTTTTAGGGAATTTTAAGAGCTAAATGTATTTTCTATATAGGACAGGTGGCTATAGGGTGGGATGTTTGAAATATGATGTTGGATGAATGTAAATAGTGATGTTGGTGTATTATGGTGGATATGCAGAAGTATGATGTTTGGTGTGTTGGTCTCCATGTTCTAATATGATGGTGGATGAGCCATTCATGTCACTCCTACATCTATTCTTTGTGCCCCCAGTCCCCATGAGGTCCTAGGTGTGTCTCCATCCTTCCTTCAGGTACTGCGTGCCCTTGTTCGATCTACAGCAGCTTATTCTGTTTGATACCTTACTTGCAAAGCCTTTTGCACATTTTGCACAATTATAGCATATCTATGTGTCCACCTGCAGCAGCTCTGTTTCCTTCCAACTCCCCATTTATTTGCTTATGGCCTATCAATGTACCTGACCCCTGGTAGTTCTGGTAAGCCTTTATATGCGCTTCTGTGTGCTTCTTTGTTTGCCCTGCCACCCCTCTTTGTGACGTGACCAACACACTAACCGCCTGCATTCTTCAAGTCACAGCGGAGCAGATCAGCTTAAAGTTCACTCTTAGAATTCTCACCCAAGCTCCAGTAGATTCCCTATATAAGAGTATTAATCAATAAAAATCATTGTTATAAATGGGATTCCTGGTGGAGTGAGGTATGCACCCAGGCATGAACCACCAATCCAGGCAGGGTATGTTAGATACACTGTAAGATAACCTGTGCTCTCCCTCTGGTAGCTTGGCTAAGAGCAGTCAGGTTTATCTACAAAGGCAATGTGCAAAGTATTTCTGCAATACACACTGTAACACAATGAAACCACCACAAAGATTCTTGACACAGGTTTTAGGAAATAGGGACTATTTATCTGAGCAAAATAAGACCAATACAACAAAAATCCAATCAGGAAAGATATGAATTAAACAAAAGTTAAATGCAAGGACTTATCATAAACAGAATGGACTATGGCAATGCCCTATTGCTCTCAATTAATGAAAACCTTTTAAACAGGCTTCAGGTCCTGCAGAACACTGCAGCTAGGCTGGTCCTTGACCTTCCACAAAGATCCTCCTCTGCCCCAGGTCTAAGAGCCCTCCACTGGCTTCCAGTGAAAAAATGAATGATTTTCAAAATATTGTGCCTGATCCATAAGTACATGTATGGAAATGTTCCCAAATACTGGTCGCAGAACCTACGCTGGTATCAACCATGCAGATTGCTCAGATCCAGCTATGAGGCATTGCTTACTCTCCTTAGAATTCATGCTGCCAGAAAAGGGGGTCTATCTTTCTCTTTTCTTGCTCCGACATTTTGCGATAAGATGCCTTTACAAATGCGCACCACCCCCAAACACAGTTGTTTCTGTAAAAGGCTGAAGACTTGGCTTTTCTAAAATTAAGTCACTATCTTATATCTTTGTCAGAGCCATCTGCAAGCGCCATGAGACTCTTGGAGTGATATGTGCGCGATACAAACATCCCTGACTTGACTTGACTTGAAAATAGTGCTTACAAGTCACTAGCGGTCAAAAGGCTACTCTGGTTTATGAGGGACTGGGGTGTATCCAAAGTTGAGGCTGATGGCTACACTAACCATCCCCCATGATTTATAACCGATTAACTTCAGGTGTCATATTGAAGGCCGTTGTCCAGACTTTCCTCTGGGCTGACAAGAGACTCACCCAGGCCTTGGTACTGCTTGACTTATCGGCCGCCTTTGACATGGTCGATCATGGTCTGCTAATCGACGGTGTCAGCAGCATCGAGATCCAGTGTCTGGCTCTGAAGTGGATTTCCTCCTTCCTGAGCAACCGGTTTCAAGCAGTCCGCCTAGCCAATTTCTCATCCAAAAAAATGAAACTGACCTGTGGGGGGACCTCAGATGTCTTCTCTGTCGCCCCTTCTTTTTAATTTGTGTTTATTACCTCTGATCCATTGTGTGAAAGAATGATTGAAAGATTTAAATATGCTGAACACTTGCAGTTGGTGTTTGATATCAATTCTTCCACTCTCTCAGTGTCCAATTTTCAGTCTACCATGAGCTTTATCAGTAATTGGATGAATGATAATCAATTGAAACTGAAACACGATGAAACAAGCTCATTTTGAAAGGGGGACCAGCTAACCCGTGGAGCCCTAGTTTTTGGCCTCCATTTCTGGGTAAGTCCCCACTTCCAGATGGCTCTGTTAAGAGTTTGAGGATTATGATTAGTAGTGATCTGTCTGAGGAAATATAAAATTTTATGGTGAGAAATGTTCCCTAACGTGTACCCCACCGTCTCCATGTACGAGTTTAAAGTGCATGTAACTTCCCTCCTGTGCCAGCTATGAAGACGCAAATACATTTGCGTCCAACGTTAACATGTCCTCTTTCAGATCCGCCATGAATGGATCGATAATTCAGTTCCTAAGTATGCCTTGCCAACGTCTTTTCATGGTACACTCTCACGTTTTTCCCTAGTCAGGGCTAGGCCCTGATTCCTGCCATCAAGCCTTTCTGTTCTCTGCCTCCTGAAACGCTGCAACGTGGGATGCTCCCTGACCTCTGTCCTACTCCCTGCGCGGCGAGCGGTGCCCGGCTCGGGCTGCTTGCCTGCCAAAGACAGTATTTTGCCTTCAAGTTATCAGTATAGCCGAGCTCAGCTCCTCGAAAACACATTCCAGTCTAGCAGAGTAGATAAACAATTCCCCGGCTGCAGAGCAAAGGGCCCGGCCTCTCTGTCTCCATGCAAGTAATTCATTGCTTCTGTTACCATGGTAGGCCCATGGCTCCTCGCATTACACGCAGACACGTAGGCACATATGCACCCAGTATAGAGTAGCCTCTGCCCGAGAGACCTTTTCCTTCTAGATAATATGGTTCCTTAAACACAAGATATCAGATATGATTTAGGAACGAGTTGATCTGACACGCCAGACTTCTGTCTCTCCCCTCTAGGCCTAAATGTCAAGTCCCCTGCACCCTCCAGCCTCACGTCAGTCACACGTCATGCTGCTGCGCGCGCATCCTTGCCACAGATTTCTGCTGACACTGCAAGATTCCACTAAAGTATCCACCCACTTGTGACACTTTCATGTGACGTTTCCTAGCACACGCCTCTGTGTACGCCCTAGTGCACGCCTTCTGATTACGTATTGCTATGCACATGTGTCCTTATCTCGTTTTCTCTCAGCTGTTACGCCTTCTGTATTGGTCACCATTCTGTGCATTAACTATAAAAGTTATGTTCTGTCAATAAAGTAGGCTCTATCCCTTCCTGATCCTTTATGGTGACAGGAACATGATATCCAGGTTCGAACCATTCCATTTTATGGAATAAAACCCACTTTGAAACTCAGCTGCCACGGACTTTGTGTCTCTTTATTTCCGATTGAGTTATTATTATTGAACTTTACCGCATAGAAATTCAGACGGTAAATTACTATTTACCACATGTCCATGAAAGCCAAGATTGGCTCAGTGGTATCAGCCTGCTTTTTCCATCTGCACAAAATCAAAAATATCAGCAGATTCCTGACCACTGAAGCCTTGTCTCTGGTCATTTAAGCCTTGATAATTTCACATATTGATTATGCCAATTCACTATATGTTGGTATCCCACCATATCTACTACACTGTCTGCAGTTGGTGCAAAACTATGCATCCAGGTTAATCGCCTGTCAGCCCACCCGACATCATGTCAAACCTCTGATGAAGAGCCTACACTGGCTTCCAGTGGCCAAATGCTGCACCTTTAAACTGGACTGTACCATCTTTAAAGCCCTTGCTGGGAATGGCTCAGCCTTTATTTCTTCTAGGATTGAGTGTTATATCCCTTCCCGAGATTTGCGTTCTACTAACCTTAACCTACCGTCCACTTTGGCATTCAAATGTTCAAAAGTATGGAGGGCTCAGATTTGCTGTTCTGGCCCTGTAATTTTGGAACTCGCTTCCTGTGAAAGTGCGGGCGGCGACCCCCTATGCTCAGTTCGGAAAAAAAACTAAAACCTGGTTATTCACCCAAGCATATCAGTAAGGTAATTGCCTGTCAATGCTGCGCCCCAACTGCCCTCAGCACCATGAAACAGCTCAGTATACTTGCACCTAAGAAATTCCTTTAACATGACATAACAATTCATGAACTGCTGCCAGTCAGCAAAATGTGCAAATGTAAGTGTCTTTGTTGTGTTTATGTCCTTTATCTTAGCCAGGCCAAGGCTTGAAGTTTGTTGCACAGTCTTGATTAGGAAAATAATTTGATGTGGTATAAAGCATACTCTAAACAATGCCTCATTTCCCTGAACCTGCCATCACTTAGTTGTCCAAATTGATTAATCTACAGTGTCACTCCGAAAATCCAAACCCTTGTGTGGACAAATGTGAAAGAATTGATGCAGAATATTTCAGCCTGGTGTCTGTGAGCATATTTTTCTTAGCTGGTGCTGATGTGAGCCTATTATAATAAGAGTGCGGGTCTTTGGAATTGTGCCATGAAAAATATAAAAACTTCTATGCAAATGTGTTGGAACTACCCAGTGGCGGTATTGGGCAGTGTTCCCATAGTTTATAATTAAAAACTGCACATTGAGTACTTGCTTCATGCAAAAAATTATTTCCATCATGTTGATATCAGAACATTTCATGATAATTAGTACTACCAATATACAGTTCATCCAAATTATAAACAGTTAAATACTCTAGATCTTCTAGCACTAGCATGTCATGCACTGTGTTGATGTTCCAATAATCAGAAAAAGAACTATGGGTGATAAAGTCTTTCAATGATATTTTGAACAGATATGGAATTTTTAGAATTTCAGTAGAACTGAATATGTCATACGATACCCTATCCCATCCAATTTCCTTAGGAAATGGAACACTAGAGATGGTCACCAGGGAAAGGTTTCTTCTTTCTTTGAGTGATAAAGAATGGGGTGTTAAAACCAAGTTCACAAGTTCTAAAGTAGAGTATTCTGGGAGGTAATGTCCATTCACAATCAGGAAAATGAGTGTCACAAAACCAATTCAAAGGAACAGGAAAAGTAACAGAATTCTAATCCAAAGGTTTAACCATGGATTAACAAAGTATGTATTCCTCAACCAAAAGTTTAGTACACGCCACCTGTGAAAGAAGAGGTGGAGGTAAATCCGAATCATCCGAAAAGAAGTCATCATAGTTAAAGTAGCCTGAGGCTGTTCAATCTATTTATAGCAGCTCTGGAACTCCCGTAGAACTTGGAGTTTGCTCATACTGTGGTACATTGATTTAGACTCCTTCCATTTTAGGTTGTAGAACAGAAATCTGTGTTTCTGTATAAGTTGTTAGTATGACATTTGTTGATGTACCAAGAAGAAGAGATACTTTGTTACTAACATCCTGAGCAGTGGAGTAGAGGCTTCATCAGGGATCAAAGCTTCGAATGAGATTTCCTGTATGGTAGTCAGAGGAGACAGGTAACTACCCAAGAAACCGCATGGTCTACTGTATAGAACCAGCCATGTGATGTGGTTTGATGACATCTATTGACAAAAATCTCTTATTTTTTAAGCCACTGAGTAGCGGTAAAAGCACAGTTATGGTACCTTCAACAGCCAGGATGGGACACGTTCTCTATCAGATGGGCCACATTTTTTTTCCACGTTTTCATCCCAGACCAGGTTCCCAATTTTAGGGATCCTACCAGGAATCCCTGGGGCTTCCTTCACTCCTCCAGTGGTGGTGTATTTAACTTGGGCATTGTTTGTGCATCCCAGAAGCAGTTGAGTTTCTGTAAAACATCCAAATGTTCATTTATGTAAAATGGTGTATTTGTTGCCACTGTGCTGGGACTGTCGAGGTCAGGTATCCACATCTTAACCCTGAACAGGATATCGTAGGGAGTCCAACCACCCACGGATTTTCTAGACAGATTGTTTAGTGCATGTGATGGGTGCAACTGCGATCTAAGCCAAATGCCCTTGCTGTTAAAGATTGCTATGAATCTTGTTTTCTTTTCTCCACAACTGAATTTCTCCCAGGATAGTATGGGGAAGAATAGCACATGGTCACACCCAGTCTTCTTTGGTGTCTTTGTAGGCCTTGGAGGTGAAGGTTTGCCTCTGGTCAGAATGGATTGTGGCAACTACGTATGTCCCGATAAAGATTTGCAAGTCCTCTATAACAGTGCGGCATAATCAGCCGATCACTGTGGCCAGACCCATTAGAGTCGAGAGCATAAATCCACTGCAACCAACATGGTCCAGATAACTGAACATGAGTGGCTTGCTTGAGATCAATAGTGGTGACTGAGGTGGACAAGCTGTGGTGAAACACTTCATCTGCTGGCAGATTTCACATTTAAAGACAAAGTCCCTAGCCTATTTGTAAGTACCTAGCCACCAATAGCTTTGCTGCAATGATGAAATTGTAGCCACTTCCCCTGCATGTACAGACGATAAACCCTCATGTGCTGTTAGGATTAAACCTAACCTGCGATCTGAATTTGGTATTACCTGATCCCCTACTCCCGTAATAGTTGCAAATGGTATTTTTTAACACTTAACTGGTAGAGTATTTTGTGTGAAGGCCTTTCAGAAGGTGGGTGGCATCATGTACAGAAATGAGAGCTACCATAATGTCTCGATCTGTTTTTGTGCTGGAACAAGTTGTTACTACAACTGCAACAGCTTTCACCATTTCTTTTGCGGCTTCATCAGCCACCAAATTCCCTGCAGTGTATACGCCTACACATTGGTGACCCAAGGTATGAATCACATGAGTCTGTGGCAAGCAAGCTTTTAGCTTAGCTACCTGTCCAAAAAGCATTTTATGCTTTATTGTGTACCCTTGAGAAACTCTGAATCCATTCTGGGACCAGTAAGTTTCATTGTATCATTGAACACAGATAATATGAATCACACAGAGTGAGGGGAATCCAGGTCCCTATACTTCAGGGCCAGAAATAAAGCTCTGAGGTCTGCCATCTGTGCTGTGCAGTCCCCTAGGGACTGTGTGTGAGTCTTTTTACCATGGCATTGTCCATCCTGCTTGCGCTCCTTTACTACTAAACACACATCTGCTCAATACTGATGTTTCATCCTTAAAACTGGCTCAGCAGAGCCATCAGTATAGATATGGTAATCATCCTGATCAAGAGGCATAACTTCATTATTCCTGTTCATACTGTAGGGATTCTTATGTTTGTAATGCCAAAGATGCAGTCTACATCTGTTTCGGTGAGACAGTTGGCCCGTTTATCCATCGCAGATGTAAAGTGTTTGCATGAGGAATGCTGGCCGATGTAACAGCCTCTAAGGCAAGGACCTGGGGTAACAACAGTTATTCGTTTCCCCTGAGCCAATGCTCTCTCACTCACCACAACAGTCTGTACCACCATCAGTATTTTTTCTGTCAGTGCAAAATGTATTTCAGCATCAGTAATTAAATGAGATTTATATGCGATTGATACTGTTTCAACTGCATTAAATGTAACTTAGGTGTATCCTTATGCCCCTACAATTATTTGTTTCACCAGGTCTGTGGTGTTTCACATGTGTGGAAATGTTTTGAAGCTAGCATGTTTGCTTGGACTGAACATAAAATCTGTGTTTGTTCAGTTATCCAATGTGTACTTAAAAAGTCTGGACAAATCAAGTCATAGAATTGTTTACCCAGTTCAGCGTAATCTGGAATGAAAGTTCTGACAAAATTTAGGAATCATAATATGGATTGTAGTTTCTTTAGTGTGTCTGAAGGTTTTAAAAGCACACACATCTCTAAGAAGTGTGTCTCAAGCCTTTTGCCTTTACTTGACAGCTCTTATCCCAGAAACAGGACATAGAGATGGGAAATCTTTGATTTTTCTTTATAGTTATCTTTATTGCCCATGTGAGAAAATATCAGAAGTGTGCAATCTACTCTTTTCAAGTGTGTGGGTAGGTCATGATTTGTCAAATAAATGTAATCGACATAAACCAATGCTTGGTCATTAAGGTGTCAAAAGAGTTCTGTAACCCGGACTGAAAACAACCCAGGACTATTCTTATACCCATGGAGTAAATGACAGAACGGTTTTTGTGAACCCAGAGCACTGAATCTTGTCAAATACCTGCTTCCAGTTGCTCTATTTTGACATAACAATCCCTTTGACATATATCTAGTGTATTTTTGTATTGTTTACACAACTATTGTTCATCACTGCTGCCCTGTGTGCATATTCTACTGTGAATGTACAGGCAGCTGTGTTAAATGTATTTAATCTGATATTAGATGATATCACCAGTCTTGTTTCATTACTGGAAACTGCCGATTATTCATGGGAGAGGTGCAACTTTCTATTACACTTTGATATTCATTTTGTGTGAGAATTTCTCTAACCTGATTTTTGACATTATTCTTGATGGGGTAGTGTCTTTGAGGCTGTGGTATTAAGTGACATAAGGAACTGTCATCCCTCCCCCATGGCTGCGGTATAATGCAGGAGCCAGCGCCAATGCCCACTCCTTGGCATATGAGTTTTTAACTGATTCTTGGGCAAGGTTAGGAAAAGTAGGTTAAATTACTGTTTCTCTCTTTGGGCAGTCCATGACAAATTCTAGAGGCTAATCCTTTTCAGCCAAGAGAATGTCATGGCCGATTGACAAATTCTCCCAAAAGAAGACCCATTAATTGGTGTTCCCAAGGTATATCCCCTTCGATCTGGAGCTCCATCTCATATAATCAATGTGAAATGCTCACACTTTCCACATTGATACAGTCACCCAATGCTGCTGCTGCCAGACAATCCAGGGTCTGTCAGCCTAATGTGACTTCTGTCTCACTGTCTAACATGGTCAGGGCACATTCCCCATTCAGAAGCAGTGTCCTCAATATCATGCCATGTTTCGCTTTGATGACTGCCCCTTTCTTCTATTTGATTTGAGACCTGGACTGTTTAGGTTTGTCTTTCTTTTGTATGATGTAGTGAGATGAGCATTGTTGATTGCTTCTTTAGTTTCAATACTCCTCTGATCTGTTCTCTGACCATCCACCTCTCTCCCAGCCTTTCTCAGCTGATTCCTGAAAGAAACTGGATGAACGTGCATTAGTATCCCGATACTTGTCAGGCATTTTAATAGTTTCATGGTTGCGTAGATTATAGCATTTTCAGTGTCTTCCTGTTGAGGAGACCCACTTCATGGTTTAGTATTTTCTTTATTTTTCTTATTATCTCACTTCTTCTGTGCCAAAGAGCCGGGTGCTTGCTTTGAGTTAACCTTTTCAAAATTTCTATTAATTTGTGGTTTACTGGGTCTGCCTCCCAAATTATTTCTACTCTCTGTTGCATAATTGTTTGTGATACTTTTTTTGTAATTAGCGCTTGTGTTGTCCCGTAGTCAGTAGTATATAGTTGGTGGGCTGATACATGTGTAACTCATTGTGGTTATGAAGCTTGAAAAGCACTCAGAGGATTTAAGGCCATTGATCACAGATCAAACTGCGTCAGGCTTCTATATTTTCTGACTAAACTGATACATATTATTCGGACATGTGCTGCTGTGAAATTAGCAATATTTGGATGTAGTGTGTAGCTGGCAAAGAAAGGCCATATTGCTCCCTCATTGCTAATGGGACCAAGTCTAACTTCTTCTATAGTGTGTGGTATGGTGCCATTAATCCAAGTTTGGGGTTCTTGGTATGTTAGAGGTATTTCTAGATCTTCAAAAGCTGGGTAGGTACATGGAAAAGCAGTTGCAGTGTATGTATGAAACAATCTTGATAAATTGTTAGCTGCTGGGAATTTAACCCATGAATAGAGCACCGTTGTCCTAAATTCTTCATGAGCCTCTATCACGAAGGTAACATCCCCACCTGTGAGGGTGAGACCATGTTCTTGAAGCTTCTGAGTAACTACATGTCTGCAGTTTTCAACTATGTTTATTGCTGCTGGTTCAGCTATCAGAGTATGTGAAAATCAGACAGGGTACACTATGGGACAATCGTTTGAAAATGTCTAACTTGAACAACCTTCAGAAAATACATAGAGGATCCCTACTCATTGAGCACGATTATCCTCAGAATGCAGATGAGTCACACCCTCCTGTATTTTTGCCAGTCTAGAGGAAATGAACATTGTGTAGCTGTTATCCAACCCAGACTTGTTTTGGAGCCAGGCTGCGGGCAGCAAGAGCAATAAGGAAAGAGAAATGTCCACATTCTAAAAGTGGCTTTTCTAAAACAGTAATGTTAACTCTAACTTCATCAGTGAGAAGGATTTATAATTACTATCCTGAACATACCTAACATGAAAAAGCTACTCTTCTCTCATCAGGAATTACAGCATAGGTGTCCCTTTCTGCACATAAACAAATAATAGTGGTGATTTGCTGCTTCTATGTGTACTGCATTCTGCAGCATACATACAAGTAGCAAATCGCCAAAACGTAATGATTGTCTATGTGCAGAAAGGTAAACCTTCCTGCACATAAACAATCAGTAATGGCATGTTGTGCTTTCTAAGTGTGCTGCAGAATGCAGCACGAATAGAAAAAGCAATGAAGGAGAGAAATACAAGAATTTCGTCCTGTTGCACCATTCTAATGCCTGCTTTTGCATAGCAGTAGTTTTTGGCTCCGCCTCAGATTAACACCTCCTTGTAAATCTGGGGCAGCATCAAAACGTAATGGGTGTTGAAGTGGAATGACCACAGCAACACCCATTGCATGCCCCTTCCTCGCAGGTGCCTGTGTGAAAGGGTACCACATTTACTAGGCAACGTTAAGCCCAAAAAAGGAGCTTAACATAACTTTGTAAATATGGTACAAGGCATTTTGCCACTGGAACATCACGAAAAGTGACGCTCCGATGGCTTATTCCCCTTGGGAATATGCCAGGCACTCATAGGGTTAAATATAACCCTATGAGTGCCTGGCTAGGAAGGAGAATATTATCACACATTTTAAAATCCGATACCAGGGGGGTCGAAATGTAAATGGTACAATGTTCACTGCTGATTACAAGTTGTGCATATCAAAATGAAGCAAGACATGTGCAATTGGCATTTAGCTCACCAAATTCCACATGTTTTTCCTTTGTCACAGGCCTTTCCCTCTGGTACATTTTGGCCGCTTTGACCTGATCATTTTTGCACAACTTGTAATTCCGACACCTGTGCAAACATGTTTGCACATGAATAAGAATGTAGCCCTGCTCTTGCAATAAGGGGCGCTAGTACACTATATTATTTGTGGTTATTCAGTATTTGGTCAGTCTTTAAATGATAGTGATGTGAGATAGAGAAAGAGACACAATGGGCCTTATTTAAAGTTCGACAGACTGAATATTATGTCACAAACGTGACGGATATTCCCTCTGCTATATTGCAGGTGCTATTAGCTATAATGCACTTGTAATTTGGCGGACAGAATATCCAACACATTTGTGCTTAACCGTCCCATCTGCAAAACACTACATAAGGCCCTATGTTTACACCCCAGTGATGATATTTTTCATGATCACTATCTTTCACTTTATAAACTTTATAGCTATGTCTAATCCAAACTGTGATGTTGGTACACAAAGGTACATGTGCAGAAGAAGTAAAACACATGGGAGTACAATGTAGTGGTGCCCTGAGAACGAACTCCCAGTTAAGTAGAAAAGTGCCATATCTAGGTTTTCTTTGCATGTCAGCTTCTCAATGCTAATCCTCTACATTCAATTTTAAGGTCATTAATACAGGCATTGTAAATGGACCCCAAAACAGTGCTCACTGAATGTTGTGTTGTTTCAAGAGTCACAACCCAGTTTTTCTTTTTTATTATCTGTTCATTGTCTTGATTTTCTCAAACACCAGGAACTGATTTAAAGTGTTATTGTTCGGGGTGAAATGAGTACTTTCTACACCTCAAAATATTTACAAAAAAGCCAAGTACTAGCACCCTGCCAACCTCTTTGTGTTAGGAGCACCGCATTTTGGGTGTGTGGGAAAGAGAGAGAGGACATTTTATGTGCAAACTCCTGGTATCTGGAAAATGTTTTGATCGAATAGCAAGTATTTTCCCTCCCTGTTGTTCTTCAGAAAGACCCCAACACATGTTGCGTTCTTATCCTTCTCTGTCATTCTCACTCAGCCATGTTCTGGCACCCGTGTCAGAACTAGGGGGCATATTACCAACAACTAGCAATAATTATCGCTATGTTGGCATAGCGGCAATATTTTTATAGCCGAGCTGCGGTGATTTTTATCGATTAGGAACCTTGCTATTATCAAGGTTTATCTCCTAAGCGATAAAAATCGGCCGAAATGCATGAATATCGCTGAAAAGTCAGCGATATTCATGCATTACCGAGCTAATGCTCATAGCCATGTTATCCACCTACCATTGGATAACATGGCTAAGAACTGCTCAGGGGCAGGTGTTAGCTTTTGGAGATATTCGCGCTTAGCGCAAACATCTCCAAAAGTTGGTAATAGGAGCTAGTGATGTTAGCAACTGTTTCCAGTCGCTAACATCTTGGCACGCCCACTTTGCATGTCATTAGTGATACATTTCACTGACATGCAAAGCGGGGCCCAAGATGATTGCTATCTCCTACTAGCTGTCACTAACTGGTGTTAGCGACAGCTAGGTAATAGGGAGATAATATTATCTCCACTTTCTTGGCTTTTAAAGCCAAAAAAGCGGAGATAAACCCCCTTGATATTATGCCCCTATGTTCTGCATTGATGACATTGAGTCATTCTCTAGTAAAGGTTGTATTGCGAATTTGAGAATAGAGATGAGTGTGGTCTTGTCATGTACCTTCTTTAGGTTTAAGTGGAGCTCTGAAGTCATCTAAATGGAGGATGTAGGTGGGGGCCATCATTCCCCCCCCCCTCTAAGAGGGCAGTGTACAGGGTTAACATGCATAGGTACTCAGATCACAATCCCTGCCACACTAGAATGATCTCTGCAATGGAATCACAAGCCTTCATGTGGAGTGAAACAAGAAATCCCTTGTAGAGGCATTAGGGTCCCCGATAGCATCCTGTGTAACTGGTCCATGCAGTGACCCTGTGTCCTGCTGCAACGCCTAGTGGGAGCGTTCTATGATGAGTATTGAAAGCCACCTCCTGGTGTTGTACTGGGCCATGTCCCTTCACAACCCTTTAACCTGTGAATGTGAAACTAATATTAACAGGGGCATCACCACTGCAAATACAGAGCATCCCGCTATACAGTACATGGGGTTTACCTTTTCAGCCCATTCTTTAACACCAAATTTCCCAATGAAATCAGACACAGTCAAAGGTAAAAAAATGCATCCTCTGTGCAATGTTTTAGAAATTCTGCCACTGGAGCTGCAAATTGAGGCACTTTATGAGAGTTAAAACTCTTGAAGTAGTGATACCATCGAAAAAATATTTAAAACACGTGCTCGTAGCTCATTTCATTTAATGTCAGAAATGTTGCTGGGGATATTCGAAAAAGACAGAGCATTAAAATAGAGATAACATTGCCAGAACATTTATAAAAAGTCTGTAAATTGATTTGGCGCGGTGACAAATTATAGATAATACATGAAGTCAAAATATGGAAAATTTGAAAGTGAGCCCCTCAGCAAAACTCATGTTTAAGCAATATCTGTATATTAAGATTTCAACTGAAAATATACCGAACGTCCCTATGATTATGCACAGTCTTGAAGATGTGTATTTGAAGCTCGTATATTTCGCAGTGGCTTACATTTGGTGTATTGATTTGTGCCCTCTTAAAAGCCTGCCTCGTGTGTTATATTAATGTTTTTCCAGCTTTCTGTTATTTGCCATTGCGTAGTCTAGACATCCAGGTTCCAGAAGTATTCACTTGTGGGCTATAATGTTGTCATTTTCTCATCCTCGCTAATTCAATAAATGGGTGTGAGGTATGTGAGCTGTAAGTGACAAAATATATTTTTATAGGGGTAGGGTGTTACATATTTAATGTAATTAAGCTTGTCTGAAAGGGAGCCAAACACATCAGATTCATGCCCACTATTCCACGTCTGTGCTTGATTTCGGGTTATTTTATTAGCATAGGGTGTCTTTAATTATGCAGCACTATAAACTGCATTATTGATATTCTATAAACATTAACTACTTGTGCTTCTAATGAAGCATTGAAAACATGTTTTCTTGTTGTTAGTCAAGGTTTGCATTAGAGAAGCCATTCAGAACACTGTTGTTGCCGTAAATTAAATGTGTGGTTGCATTTGTTTGCAGTCTGGAAGGTTTAAGAGTGATATTACTCATTAATTAGTCTTACTGTGGCATATGTACAGCAGTGACAATATACAATTGCTCTCGTTTTTTTATTGGTGGTATCATTGGAGGAAGAATGGAGAATAATAACCATACCCTATGTTAATTTTGTGTTGCTGAAAGCTAACTATAGACGACAACATAGGTGAGAGAACAGAATAATTTACTAATTCCTATGTGCCAGATTTCGGGATTGGCAATAAGCAGTGAGAAACACCATTAAAGTAGCACTACTGAGAACAATTGAACCAAAGCAGAGCTTCAGAGGGACACATGGACTGCATTTCACCAAAATATAGAGGTAGTTGAATGAGTGACATCATACACCGCTTGGACCCGATATGACATCACGCTCGGGTCCTATTAGGACGTGAATGAGAGTGTCTTCACCTGGACTTTTGTCACTAATATTGTCAAAAGACGTAAAGCACAAGGACCTTTCAATTGATGAAGTAAAAATGTGTGCATAAAAAATTATAAAAAGTAAATGAAAAATATTTTTTAATTATGTGTTAAACTTGCGACTTAAATGTTGAACGATGCAGAAGCGAAGACAGAGTCACTGTCTTTGAAGACCAGCCCCATACAGGGGGCGACAGCTTCCATGTCTTAAAATACATATATGTAATTCCATGACTTGTTCTGGCATGTGTTAAATAGTGAAGAACAACACCCAAATCAGCTCTAGTTTCAATGAAAGACACTCAGGAGATGGCTGATCCATATTAGTCAATGAATACAGGACATTGTCTATCCATTCCTGGTCCTTATAAACAGTTCAATGCAAGTTAAGCACAGTCACAAATGTTCAAATTAATTTTCTATGCCAATTGAAATCTGTTTACTCAGAACATAATTGCTTACTACTCCATCCCAATTTTTTCCAAGTTGCACTATGAAATTTAGTGCTCATTCACAAAGTAAAACTTATACTTATGTGTACGTTTTCTAATTTTTAGGTATTTACAAACTCAAAGTTTAATTTTACTAAGTCATTTTACTACCGCAGAGACTCTGCACTTGTGGTGAAGACTCTGTACATAAAAATATATACTTATTCTATCTTTTTATGTGGGGAGTTTTCGCCACAACTGCAGAGACTGGCCCACAGTCTCAAGAACAGGCCAAAATACCTCAATATATAGCAACATTTCACGATGTGTGGGTCCTAATAAATACATGTTATTCACTAATAGGCAGGGAAGGATAGCTTGTAATATAGTAAGAGACTGAACTATAACACAAATGTGAAAGGAGTCGGATCCCACTGCAGTTACTCGCTCTAAATACAAATCAACCCCTATTTATCAATGCAGGCAGGGTCATAACATGTAACAAATATTCAAATTGGGCCATTTAGCCTGAAGACAATGAAGATCACATTTAACCTCAGTGATACTCAGAGATGTGCTTTTGTGACTTTCACAGACATTCATTGGAATACTGGTCATTACTGCTGCCATGGAAAAATATATATATATAGATATGTATATATATATATATATATATATATCCACACCAAACCAATCCCAAAAGGAACAGGTCCGACACATGCTCGGTGATTCTAAGTTCATTTTTAATATTATTAAAAGGAGGCTCTGTTGCTGAATTTAGCGAAACGCTAGGGCAGACGCGTTTCAGCCTTGCGGCTTTCTTCAGTGCCCGCTTCACTATGAATGACAAGAAGCCGCAGGGGTTCGTGATTTAAAAGTCCAAAAGAACTTGTCTGATTGGCCCAACCTCCTCGGCTTCCACCTCCGTTTCTCCCACACTGATCCAGGACGGAGTTTTGATGTCTCCCACTGAGGCTGCAGTTACAGTGAACTGCGTTCTCTAACATCCAGTGATGCCCCAAACACAATTTGGCAGTGGCAGGCATTCTGCTCCGATGAATCACGGCGGGGGCAGTGATGATAAAATTAGTTCGAGTCACCTTCACGCCGCGGCCCATTACAGACCGCCGCATGCTTTCTCCCCACGCAGTCTCAGACTCAGGTGAGTTTTCCTTGACCATCAGGGGGGGCGCCGCGTATGTCTCTTCGAGAAACCACACCACACTTTTGCAAGTAGACGCGGAGCTCCTGAACGAAAGGCGTGCCGGATACACGGTACTTGCAGACCGTGAACATCTCCACACCAAACCAATCCCAAAAGGAACAGGTCCGACACATGCTCGGTGATTCTAAGTTCATTTTTAATATTATTAAAAGGAGGCTCTGTTGCTGAATTTAGCGAAACGCTAGGGCAGACGCGTTTCAGCCTTGCGGCTTTCTTCAGTGCCCGCTTCACTATGAATGACAAGAAGCCGCAGGGGTTCGTGATTTAAAAGTCCAAAAGAACTTGTCTGATTGGCCCAACCTCCTCGGCTTCCACCTCCGTTTCTCCCACACTGATCCAGGACGGAGTTTTGATGTCTCCCACTGAGGCTGCAGTTACAGTGAACTGCGTTCTCTAACATCCAGTGATGCCCCAAACACAATTTGGCAGTGGCAGGCATTCTGCTCCGATGAATCACGGCGGGGGCAGTGATGATAAAATTAGTACGAGTCACCTTCACGCCGCGGCCCATTACAGACCGCCGCATGCTTTCTCCCCACGCAGTCTCAGACTCAGGTGAGTTTTCCTTGACCATCAGGGGGGGCGCCGCGTAAGTCTCTTCGAGAAACCACACCACACTTTTGCAAGTAGACGCGGAGCTCCTGAACGAAAGGCGTGCCGGATACACGGTACTTGCAGACCGTGAACATCTCCACACCAAACCAATCCCAAAAGGAACAGGTCCGACACATGCTCGGTGATTCTAAGTTCATTTTTAATATTATTAAAAGGAGGCTCTGTTGCTGAATTTAGCGAAACGCTAGGGCAGACGCGTTTCAGCCTTGCGGCTTTCTTCAGTGCCCGCTTCACTATGAATGACAAGAAGCCGCAGGGGTTCGTGATTTAAAAGTCCAAAAGAACTTGTCTGATTGGCCCAACCTCCTCGGCTTCCACCTCTGTTTCTCCCACACTGATCCAGGATGGAGTTTTGATGTCTCCCACTGAGGCTGCAGTTACAGTGAACTGCGTTCTCTAACATCCAGTGATGCCCCAAACACAATTTGGCAGTGGCAGGCATTCTGCTCCGATGAATCACGGCGGGGGCAGTGATGATAAAATTAGTTCGAGTCACCTTCACGCCGCGGCCCATTACAGACCGCCGCATGCTTTCTCCCCACGCAGTCTCAGACTCAGGTGAGTTTTCCTTGACCATCAGGGGGGGCGCCGCGTATGTCTCTTCGAGAAACCACACCACACTTTTGCAAGTAGACGCGGAGCTCCTGAACGAAAGGCGTGCCGGATACACGGTTCTTGCAGACCGTGAACATCTCCACACCAAACCAATCCCAAAAGGAACAGGTCCGACACATGCTCGGTGATTCTAAGTTCATTTTTAATATTATTAAAAGGAGGCTCTGTTGCTGAATTTAGCGAAACGCTAGGGCAGACGCGTTTCAGCCTTGTGGCTTTCTTCAGTGCCCGCTTCACTATGAATGACAAGAAGCCGCAGGGGTTCGTGATTTAAAAGTCCAAAAGAACTTGTCTGATTGGCCCAACCTCCTCGGCTTCCACCTCCGTTTCTCCCACACTGATCCAGGACGGAGTTTTGATGTCTCCCACTGAGGCTGCAGTTACAGTGAACTGCGTTCTCTAACATCCAGTGATGCCCCAAACACAATTTGGCAGTGCCATGGAAAAATATATATATATAGATATGTATATATATATATATATATATATATATATATATATATATATATATATATATATATATATATATATATATATATATATATATATATATATATATATACATACATACATACCATACAAACGTACATACATACAAACATATATATATATATATATATATATCCTACTGGCGGTCGCCAGTAGGTAGTTTTAGTTGGGATCAATACACAAAAAGAGTAGACCAGGTCTAAGGTGGTGTGCTGCCTTGAATGGTGAACGAGGGTCATAGGTGCATGTGTCAAAGGGTGTGTGTTGAGTCACGCTGGGCCAGAAAAATTCCCATCAGACCACCCTTGTGGCGGCATTTCATCATATGGGGATAGGTGGTCGCTCCTGCACCGCTCATATCTTTTCGTGACGGTGCGACAGTGAAGAGCGGCACACTGAGCCACAGTCATGCTCAAGGAAAAGGAAATTATAAGGTGAGTGCAGTGCTCTAGGAAAAGTGCTTACTAAAATTGACTACCTAAACTAAGGGGAGAACCTATAAAGGATAGCGTAGGTGTGAAGATTAAAAACACGCCTAGTAGTAGATGAGTAGGACTACATTATGGCGCTGTGCAGAGTGGTCAACTAGTTTCAGCTTGACGGAGTATTGCTCCAGCTTTCATCAGGACCTTATAGGTGATAAGCTACTGCAACAGGGTGTGTTAGGTGTAAAAATACAAAAGAAAATGTATAATACGTGCATTGTGCTGAAGGAAGTCATATATCTCCCCAAAGCTTGTAACCTCAATGTCCACAGGAGACAGAAAGGAAATCTTCTTCCTGTCAGAAAAATACAAACCATATCATGTATCCCATTACACACATGAAACCAACTAACCCCACAAACACCAACAAAGCAAAACACACCTGCAGGAACAATTCGCGTTCCGCATAATACATAAGCATACTAGCTTCATCACATGGAGGCATTTCCTCCTAGTGATACTCACCCAGCTTTGTGTGGGTGAAAGCCGCACCTCGCCCGGCAACCGCTCGGGAGAATGAGGCCCCGCTCTGATGTGTAGAAAAAAGGACACAATTAGCACACAATACTTATGTGTCCAGCCTAATAGTTTTACACATACTACCCAATGGACGTATGGTTGACTACCCTCTGACCTGCCAAAAACCAACCCCGTCCCTAAACTAACACTGATTACTTAAGGTAGGTACCTGGCCCTGGAAGAGTTGAAGGGTAAAAATTGGAAAACATCCATATTTCAGGCGACCATATGTGTCTATATATATAATAAGCACTGCGAGTCACATGGTATATAGCAGCACTCAAAGTGCAGGAAACAAATTGCTGCAGCTTGCCAAAAAAGGAAGGCACACGTCTGAGAGCATAGCCCTATATCAAGTGACGATTGTTAACTACTTAGTACAGGGCGGTTATGTCATCACATCCTCAACAGACTTACCTATCCGTCGGTACCCGTTGCTCTGTGGCGAGCAGAAGGGGAGGCACCGATGGAAACACCTACTTTGTTTAAGTACAGAGGCTTCTTGACTGTGAAGCCAATTGTATTGTCCATTCTAGCCATGCCCTTCAGAGTAGGCAAATCTTGTTTAAATCGGAATGCAAGTGTGCTCACCTGCGTGAGCTGGTAACGCGCAACAGACCTCACTAAAGCGCCCGACCCCGTGAGCCTGGTGCTAATCTTATCGCGCTTGCGCAGAAATCTTCGAGCAGAGTCAGAGAGATACACTACACCCTCGCGCGTGCGCCTAGCTATCGCGGAGCGCCTCGCATTGTATAAGTCACACCATGTCAACACCTCTTGAGTATATTTAAAAAGCAAGAGTGTTAACCTGCGTTTGGCAGAAAACGGGCGACGGGAAACACGGAAGCGCCGGGCCCCATAAACCTATCATTAATCATCCTGCGCATGCGCGGAAAGTACTAGGGTAGACAATTGATAGACACTAAACCCTCGCGCTTGTGGCGAACTATTTCGGGGTGGCTCGAACTATGATAATCATAGATGTATGAGGCAGTTGGTCTAAATAACCTATTAGAGCTCGTAATCCTGAGCTACAACTATACTAGGCCAAGTCAGCCACCTCAAAATGATCAAACAGCAGTGGACCCCCAGCTAGCCAAAAGGTATTATGAGAGGGAATTTACCTATATAATTATGCAGATCGATCCACTGCTAATGACAATGTTTAAGCTGTGTTTGTAGTTTAAGGCCAAATTCTTTAGGTAACATCCTTACACAATGTGTATGGTCGAGGCAAAGTGTTCAGAGGGTAAACACTTGAGCTAGAAGCACGTGGACAGCCCGGGATGGTAGGCTAAATGCAATGGGCTAACCTGATAGGGAACCATGGCACAAAGAAAAACTCGTAATGCCAGGCCAGAGGGAATCAAAAGAAGGGAGGGAAGATGGGGGCAGGCAGGCAGATGGAGTCACACACAATTAAATTGGGTGAGCTAATGATGTAGACTGTGAGTTTACATCTTGAATATACAGACCCGCAAATGAAAGTTGCTCTAAAACTGAAAAACCAAATGTGAGGAGGGTCAAAGGGGAAATAATTTAACGACCTGTCAATTCATGCCCCTATAGTCAGAATCAATACACAAAAAGAGTAGACCAGGTCTAAGGTGGTGTGCTGCCTTGAATGGTGAACGAGGGTCATAGGTGCATGTGTCAAAGGGTGTGTGTTGAGTCACGCTGGGCCAGAAAAATTCCCATCAGACCACCCTTGTGGCGGCATTTCATCATATGGGGATAGGTGGTCGCTCCTGCACCGCTCATATATTTCATGACGGTGCGACAGTGAAGAGCGGCACACTGAGCCACAGTCATGCTCAAGGAAAAGAAAATTATAAGGTGAGTGCAGTGCTCTAGGAAAAGTGCTTACTAAAATTGACTACCTAAACTAAGGGGAGTACCTATAAAGGATAGCGTAGGTGTCAAGATTAAAAACGCGCCTAGTAGTAGATGAGTAGGACTACATTATGGCGCTGTGCAGCTGTGCAGAGTGGTCAACTAGTTTCAGCTTGACGATATGATGAAATGCCGCCACAAGGGTGGTCTGATGGGAATTTTTCTGGCCCAGAGTGACTCAACACACACCCTTTGACACATGCACCTATGACCCTCGTTCACCATTCAAGGCAGCACACCACCAAACGCAGGTTAACACTCTTGCTTTTTAAATATACACCTTGTTTTTCCTCTTCCTCGCAATGATCTTTCATGTAAATTTTGTAACGTTTGTAATATGCTAAATGCTAAATTCCTCATGTAAATCGCTCTGATACCTCCGGGTCTAGCAGCGCTATATAAAACTCTTAAAAAATATATATATACATTGTCCTCATGCAAATGATTAACTGTCTTTATGGCAGATGTTGATTAAATTGTGTGTTCAAGATAACCAATTAAGTTTCTATATTTATTTTGCCTGAATCTTGCCAAAATATTTTGCAATTCAGGAATGACTTTTAATGCAGATACATGTCTTTCTTAATTGCTTTACCAGTACCAGGCATTTGTATCAGGTGCCTAATTACTCAATGTTCCCAATCATATGTTATGTTTTGTCCTACAAAATGGCTCTCAGTTGTTGTGCACAGCACATATCAAGCAAAATTGAAATGCTTAGTTGTAAACAAGATAAAACACGGTACTTCCTTCTGATAAAATCATTTGGAATACTCTTCAACAGCTTCTGGTATACAGGGGCTGTCAACTAGAACTGGAAATAATTATCTTCTGCCTGTCCTGCTTCCCTATCAATCACCAGCAATAGGCATTGTAGAATGTTGCTTTGTTTGATGAATGGCACCTGGGGTTTTGTGTGGTATTTTGATGTTAGGTATTGCTCTCATAGAGAGTTTCTACTGTTTACACCAGATTGTAAATCCGTTAACTCATTGCTATGACTTAGCAGTAGTTGATACCAAAACGTATTACCTACTGTTGCTGCTTCATAACTACCTGCCAGGCCAGGCTGAGAGGGGTCTCTGAGAGCCTGTCAGCATAGAGATGCATGTCTACTATGACTTAAAGAAGAAAGCACAGCTACTGGAGTGGTAAGGAAAGGCAGGAAGGTGTTGGGGCTGGTTAAGGATGGCAGGTAAGGTTTGTATTTTTTACATGTGGGTCCCCCATTACCCTTCTGCCCCTGTGCAGCAGCTGAAAACATGGCCAGATGATTTTTGAGGAGGCAATGCATAACATAAAATTATAAATGGGTAAAAGGTAAACTATGGGAATGTTTTTCACCTTGTGGTTCATGCTTCACTCTCAATGTCTATTTGCTATCACTCAGTACCCCTCGGTGAAAAACATCCCAGTGATTTAGTTTTACCTATCTATAATCATATACATTATTCATCATATGGTCCCATTAAGGTCAACTACCTTTATGTGGCAGAAAGCCTACGAGGCTGGAACAAGAACATGTTCCCTAAACATATATTCTGTTTTTAAAACATAATTCAGATATCATTGTAGCGATGAATACCATTCTTGGTTTTCATTGCAAATATCTCAGTTATTCCAGACAAACCCAATGTAGCCTTTCTGTTGTTTTAGGCACGAATACAGTTTCGAAAACTTTCTTTATGTTGTTCATCTGATCTGTTATTGCTGGGAGGCAGCCATGCCCTATCGATCAGAACGTTGATATGTATTGCCTTAGGACTGCAGTGACTTCCCACATCTTTGTTTTGAAACTGATAAGTGTTAAGTGAATGATGTGTGTTTCACTGTGAGAAATGTCGCTGCACAGCCAGACACGGTGGGAAATATAAGAAAGAACGTCATTGTAAACAGAGGTTCTAGATTATCAAGCAGACGTTATTGCTGTGCTAATATATGTCAAAGAAACTATACTGCAGAACGTTACAGTGTGGCTTATTATCTGATTGCCTAGATTATCTTAACTTTACCCGGCGCCAGTTTTGCTTAAAAAAACATCTCGGATCTTTGAAATACATTCTACAAGTGTTAGTTAGTTCAAGAAAACATTCCATTAAAATAAACCAGACTTTTTCAACTGATTATGTTGACTCGCCATTATTGTGGTGCTAAAGAAGAAAATCAATAGAAATGTACTTTTTTGGTAGAATGTCAACAATATGATAGAGCATCATCACTCATAAAGAAATGCCAAACTGTGATAAATCTGGGAGCCTGAAGTTCATATGGAAATGAAGCAATAGGCAGCGAGAAAAAAAGGGCAACAAAACACCTGAATGACAATACTGAAATGAGGGAGGATAATGCACATATGTTAAATCAAGAGGAGGATACAAAATGACAACATTTGAATGTTGAACATATGGCAACATAATTTACGAATTATGAAAGGTGACGAAAGAGCAGTATTATCCATCATGTGTTAGCACATGTACAAAAAACACAAAACTTCGGGGACATGTAAAGAATAAATGAAGAGGAGGACGATTGTATAAGCAACGACATATGTACGCAGAGTAAGTGATGCAGTGCAACATGCTCAAGTAACCCAAAATGAACAAGGGAAAATACGTTTTACTGTAGATTTTGTTAGCTGTTTTTGTAGATTTAATATTTAGGTACTGGTTTAGCACCTAATCACCTCGGCAGTTTAAAGTGTGGGCACATCAGCATAACTCCAAATATGGAAGAAAGGATGGCTGAAACTGTGGTATCAGGTATTTTCACAAAAAAAGCTTTATTAAAGAGAGCCGTTTTTAGGTTCCACCTCATTGGAAACTTTTTCGGTAATGTGTAATTAGCTGTTGTGAAAGACAACGTTCGACCTTTTGCAGAGAACAAGTGAAAAATCAATGCCTCACATGACAGCAAAGACCAGTGGGGCCTCATTTTGACTATCCGAGTTTTGGAGGCGGTAATTCCGTTTCTGGTAAACACCTGTAAAGTTGAGTGCGGCATTTGACAGCCTTGGCACTCTTGGCCCCTTCAGCTGCACCTTGGAATGAGGCATACATCCGTATGGCCTGGTATTGCAGAGTCCCCTCCCTTTTCATGATCAGGTAACCCCCTCGGAGTGTCGAACGGCCCCTGGCCGTCTGACGTTACGGTGGGCGTGTGTGGAGGACGGCCGGGGGTCGTTCAAACCGCGCATGCATGGTATTCTCCCGCACAGGGGGGAATTCCGGCCACAGCAAAGCCGTTAAACACTGTCCCCAAACCTCTTCCACTACGAAGCATCAGTAATAATATCCAACACCAGTTCTTTGGATTAGGGGTTGTATATCCCTGGCCGTATTTATTACACATTCATAAAAAACATTATTAATAATTCATAATCATTTTTTTTTTAATATACGCAGAAAACCCAAAACACATCGAATTACATTTAACAATACAGAGATTGATACATTTTTATGGCTACCCTTAACAAGAGTCAAATACAAAGCCATAACTAACCTACAACTGGAATATGTACAATTTGCTTCCTGCGTATCCTGGATGAGCCTACGTGCAAGGTCATGACGGTTTCCAACTAGTTGCCAGGTCCCTCTTTACCGGAGTGACCTTGCACCGGAAGCTGTGTGCCCACCAGATTCCATTGGTGCCCCCACGCCTTTCCATCGTACCTCCCAGGGGCTGATGTTGTGCCAGGTTGGTGCCCAATGTGCCTGCACTGGGGTTGGTCCATGCGGCCTACCGGAAGTGGGACTTCCTACCCTTGTACCCTTCAGCCTACCGGCCGTAAGTGCCCCCTGGAGTGGGATGAGGGACCGCTGTCCCCCCCAGGCATCCCATTAAACAATGGGATTCCTATTAAGAGATGTGAATGTTTTCTATCAATCATGACCTAACCGCCACAGGCCAGCATAGTTGATAAACTATCTGGCCCCCACATCCGGTACAGAACCGAGGTCATGCCCGTGACTTGCCGCTACCAGCCAGACTAGCACATTCTCTAAGAATATTTTGTTACCCAGTTTAGAGAGGTGGACCCCATCCTGTAAATAATAATGTTCTACTCGGATGTACCCATGTGGAATTGTACTGAGTTTTGGAGTCCTGAAAAGTCTATCAGTCCTGTTATTGATCCTCTTTACAGAGTGATTCAAAGCTCAGACAGACTCTCCCCGCCATTAGAGCCTCGTGATCATGTGAGACCATACTAAGGTCTCTAGGGGACACTGCTTGTCCAACCATCTTACTTCAGTGATTAGAGCCTCCACTACCCGCTTCCTGCCCATGTGGACCAAATCTTTCGCTCCTTTATATATTATTATTACAGCGGGTGCTACAAGGGACTTAAGTAACGAAGGAACTATGAACTTCTGGAACTGCTCCAGTCTCAAACCCCTTTGACCATGCATTGATACGTTCCAACCCACCTGGCGAGCCCTGGGAAATGGAAACAAGGCCAATGTTAGCAATGATAATTAAAGCAGAAGCAACCGCACATAGCGCTTGCAGCAGTCAAAAGACCAATGCCCTATTCTGTGGACATCTTGGCCAGTTAGTCCCCATGCCGTGGCCTCTGTGGCTGCCCCAGTCCTGAAAGAATGGGTCCCAACATTTGAGGAGTTTAATCCAGCTGCTCCCAAAGCTAGAGCAAGGACCCTCCCAAACTGAAACTTTGTAAAGGGGGAACCGTCCTGGTGGATCAATAGGGGCCCACTTGCATATTTGATTCCAGGCTGCCTGGACAACATGGGCTCCCTGGCGATCTCTGCATGATAACATGATCCCCCCACCCATTCGGGTCCATTTTTGATCTGGGAATTGTGGTAAGGATATTGAACCAGCCTGCCTTTGAACTTGGGCAAATTGCATCCCCCCTGCCAGTCGTTTTTGTTACATGACATCAGCTCTCCCACCCTGAAAGCGCCTTAGAAGGCAAGGGAAAAAGCACACCTGAATAACTGGACCTCACTGTCGCTGTGATGGCTGTGAGTCTCTCAATGCTGATCGGGTGTCTAACATCCGGATGTGTGCCCTTTGAAACAAGAATGTGCAGTGGGATCCCGATGCCTCATCATTTTGCACAAAATGCCATGGCGGTCATGTGGCCCTTTGCGCAAGCCCCCAACTGCCCTCCGTCCCTTATTTCCCTTAAGAATGATAAGATGGATGCAGGATTGTGCCAAGTTTTTACCCAGTCCTGCCCTAGGGATGCGCAGTATGCAGTAAAGGCCTCCTCATAGGCCCGCCTAGTCCTGGGCGGTAAGCTAGCTGCCACGAGGTCTGGTAAGATGAGGCACCAAGCAGCCACGGATTCTTCAGAAAAGGTTTTGGACAGTCCAATGCTTCCAGATGATGAAACCTGAAAACCTGCATCTTGAAATGAGACAATGCATCAGCCAAATGGTTGAGAATGCCCGGGACATGTGTAGCTCTAAACAACACATTTAATTTCATATATTGCACCACAATTTCCTTAAGCAAGCAAAGCGACATTTTACATTTTGAGGACTGCAGGTTAATGCAGTCCACCACTGGCATGTTGTCTGACCAGAAAACCACTGACTGATTACGGAACTATTGCAGCCAGATTTTCACAGCCACCAAAATGGAAAATATTTCAAAAAATGAAATGTTACTTGTACTACCACGATCAACCCACCAATTGGACTAATGTTCTGCTGCCCAATGGACTCCAAACCCCTCACTCCCTGCTGCATCTGTCATAAGCCCAAGCTCTGGACAGGACCTGGCTGGGCTGGGCCACACTACCATGCCATTGAAGTCACACAGAAAAGCCATCAAAATCCGCATATCCTGCTTAACCTCGCTGGACAACCCTGTGTGGTGATGCTTGTCTTTTAGCCCTGACATTGCTTGCGCAATGGAGCGTGAAAAGGGGCGGGCCACAGGGATCATTCTTAAGGCAAAGTTGAGTATGCCCATGGTTTTTTGTAACTGGTGTAAAGTAACTTTTTCTTTTCGCAAACAGTCTGCTAATGCTAGCGGGAAACCTTTCACCTTGCTCAATGGTAAGATTGACACACCCTCAATGGAATCAAGCTCAATGCCCACGAGTTCAATTTTTGTTGCTAGCCTAACTATCTTACCCTGCGCCAGGGGGACCCTAAGTTCTCCCATCAGTGTGCAAAATGTTTCCAATGCCCTGCTACACTCTTGTGACTGTGGTGTACCTAGCAGCAATAGATCATCCAAATAGGGCAATACCCAGTGGTGCCCTGAGACTTGCCTGAAAACCCATTCCGAAAAGAAGCAGAAATTTCAAAATAATATGCACAAGAGACAGAGCTCCCCCTTTGAATGCATTTGTCCATGTAGAACTTCCCTTCCAATGAAAACCCAGCAGATAGAAATCTTGTGGATGAAAAGGTAATAACCAAAATGTCAGACTTTGCCAATAAGATGCCTGGGCCAAGCGACCACAGCATAGCGATTGCCTGGTCCAATGATGCGTATCTCGCGGAGCACAGGGCTCCTTCAAAGGCCTCAATCAAGGACTGGCCCCTGGGAGCAGACAGGTTATGGATGAGGCAGAAATCCCCTTGGTCTTTTTTTGGGTAGTACCCCCAGTGGTGAGCAGACAATATTATCCAAAGGCATTGATTCGAAAAGGACCTGTCAATCTCCCCAAATGCAGTTCTTTCAGTGCTTTTTCTCTTGTTGTCCCTCACTGACTGCTCATTGCAGCAGTAAGACACCCTTGTGTAACCGGGGCTGGGATCCAGAAGCCATCCTTAAAACCTTCCAACAAAATCTGGGCTGTGCTTGGGAAACCAGGGTATCAGGGCCATAATGTCAATAGGTGAGTGGGCTTTCCCAAATAAATAAACCTCATTCTTGTTTCTTGGCTCCCTTGTCTTTTGATTTTTTTAAACAAATAGTCTCTAGGTGTGAGGAGAGGCTACAGAATGAGCAGGCATGTTTCAATTTACATGAACCACTGGGTCTGGTGCATGTCTTTCTGTTGAAATCCCAACATGTTACCTTCTTGGGGTCCCCCCCTCTTTGGGGTGCACCTGATTGAAAGGGCTGCCCTTTTGGCACGTCTTTGCTTTGGTAATTTTTGTCTCTTAACCACAAAATCAAATCCACCTCATCCCATGTGAGAGCTGAATCAGATGCCTTTACCCTTCTAAAAGCTTTGTCATACTCCTTCCAGCACATTCCATCAAACTCATCATGGGCACATGTAATTCTGTTCTGGTGGCACACCAATTCTGTGCTCAGCCCTGGAAATTTCTCTATCATTACCGCATGGAAGTTTCCAAATGCTTTTATCCAATTAATCAGTGTATCCTCAACCTTTTTTCTAGTCGGCCTCGTCCCTCTCCTCTTTGTCCACTAACAAGGAAAACATGTTTACATATTCCCCCTTCCTAACCTACTCTTTTACATCCTGTGCAATGTGCCTAGCCAGACGCTCTCTGTTGGAGCGCATATCCCTCAAACCTAAACTTGGCAGCAATTGTACTGTACCTGCCAACGGGCCCGCTTGCATCTTGGTGTCTTCAGGTCCCGCAGTTGCAGCCTTCTTTGGGGGTCCAGAGTCACTTGTGGTGCTCCCCGCTCTTTTGAGAACCTCAACTCGTGGCGGCACCACCTGGTCTGCTTTCTCCACTCGCGCTACTAAGTTCCTTGCCTCCTCCAATGCTTTCCCCTCAGGTGACAGGACCCCACTACCTATTGACGGAATCACTGCCCCTGCTTTTGCCAGCCATCGTAGCAATGCTGATAGGTTCGCCACTATATCCTGCTGACCTGGCACTAAATTTAAAGTACTTGCTGGTGATACTAAGGGCTGAGCTGGGGTCTCATTACAATTTGATGGAGTCGCCCCCCCTGGATTCAAAGCCCCTGCCGGGACCCCAGGTACTATGAGTGCAAGTCCTGGTAAGGTTGGTATCATTGACACTGGCACCACAGGACCCGGCCTGTCCTCTGTGTCCTCTTGCCCATCTACCCTTCTGCTTAGCTCTGCCACAGTTTGATTTAAATCGCTCATGGAGCGCATCATGCTTGCCATCCACTCTGCCATCCTAGATGGAACCTGCCCCCTGTTAGCTTTTGGTGCCATTGCAAACTAGAGGTCTCCTGCTCACTGTAGTTGCACCCAAGGTGCAGGCACTGATCAAAAACACTGCTACCTAGTTTGTGCAGTAAGCAAGCCCTCAGCGCTCACCCCAACTTGACAAACTACTAGACAATTGTTAGAGTATTAGCCTAAAAAACACACTACCTTGTGCCCAGCAATGTGCTAATAAACACAGTATTCCTAGCTGAGCCTCAGATGCCCCTTGCAAAATACCCTTGCCCAACAGCTCTCTAATGCAGGTAAAACGTTTCCCCCAAGACCTCCTTTCCTCCCTATATAACAGGACCCCAACCACAGCTACAGCCAGAGCCACTCCCACACATGCAAGAATGTGGGGCAGGTGAGTATATCCTCCAACCTGCGTGGCTCCTGGACTGTGCTTGCCGGTCCCGGTCCTGATGAGGAAGGCGAAGGGTGCTGCTACAAACGATAGCTTCAAATGCTGGAACCAATCCTTGCTTATGAGCCTGCACGTGAAAAAAAATCAGAAGGAGGTTAAATTCCTTATGCCCCCGCATGTAGGGCACAGGCATGTAGTGTTTAGGTAATCCACCAAAAATCCCCCTTCCACTTCCTCCTGCCACACCTCCAGCTATTAAACGCACTGCTGCCACCTGCACAGAGCGAGAAAAGAAAAAAAAGTTACACAGAGGCTCCTTGGAGTCCTCCACGAGCAGTCGGGTGGGCAATGATTACTGGCAGAGCGGCAGTGAAGAAAGAGGCTCTCTCGCTGCTCTGCTGGTGCTCTTAAAGCGGTCCTACCCCTGAACCAGTTAAAAAAGTGTGCGTGCGAGATCCGGTACCCGTTTGCCCTACGTTTGCCAAACGTTTGCCCGAGAAGCACTTGAACTGCTTCCCGGGCAACACCTCTCAGCCAATAGGCAAAAGCGGGGTGGGCAGGGCCACCTTGCGTCAACACTGGGGACCGATACAACCCCCATATTGGCAGTGTAACCGAGTTACTGGTGTCGCCTGTGGATAATACTGCATGAGCTGCAAAACCAGTATATGCCGTTTTTTCAATTTATAAATCCAGATAGAATAAATGGTTTAATTTAACTGGTGGAAATGTGCTGTAGGACTACATCTCTTGTATCTTGATTTGCTCAGAAACTTTGTTTTTGTTCGAATCAGGATTACTTTGAGGCTCACACTGGCACCACCATTATAGTATGTTCAAGTGACTAGAGATATTCCAATGGGTTATGATTCCAAGTTTTAGAACGTTTGCCGTTGGCAAGAGAAAAATTCATTGGAAATAAATGTTGAATATTGATAACTGGGATGAGATGCTTGGCCATGGCATTACATTTGACAGTGTTACTTTTTGAGTAGGGAAAATATATTTCTTTAATATTTTCACGTTATGGGGTTTATAATGTGCACAGTGACTTAAGAGCGTAGTTCCATGATACATTAATTCTGGATTGTGTTTGTGTAGTCAAATACATAAATGTGTTCATAAACAGTGTCCCAACCACCTTGAATCCAGCACCTGGACTATGCCACCTGTAAGTCCTTCCCTCCCACATGGTGTCACCCCAGTCCCAGATCCTTGTAATTGGTCCTGAAGGTGCTCTGCCAGTCCATCTGTGGATTCAGCAGAACCTATGCATCTACATTGAGGAGAAGTGCCTCTCCTGCAGAACCGGGGCATCACATTTACTGCTTGACCCATTGCTCTCGGAACTGACACTTTGCCTCTGCTGTGTGGACTTCTCCTAGACAAGTAGTTTACATCACATATTACATCCCACTGGAACTAAGGATTACATGATGCACCTCCACGCAAGGACATAAGTGGTTCCCTGTAACTGGCCCACGCTTCATCGCAGTCAGCCTGAACTTGTGACCTTGTCCTAGTCTGGTATCGACATTTTGGTCTTGATTTATTTATTAAAATGTACTCTATTTAGGTCGAGCCTAGGCAGCACATGCACTTTCTGCAAGACCTGACGTAATGACAATACTGAGTGTAATCCCACCTGCTGCTTGTCATTGGTTCAGTCCTGCATCACTTCTATATCCTGGCTCCCTATTCGTTGGTGCTGGCACAACATCATTTCCACTTTTATCACAGCAGCACCAACCAACTACAGTTTTATTACAGTGTAGGTGCTGATGTGTTCTGTTTGGGGACTACCTATTTTTTATCATGGCGCCCGCTTAAGCGGTCGCCATGCACATAGGTTATATGTACAAAGGTGCCGCGCTTTGTTCCAGTTTGGTGCCCGCTTTCATTTTAAAATAACAAACATCATGTACTTCTAAGCCGAGGCTCTACTGAACACATGGAAGATTAATTTAAACGGCCACTTAGTAGGCAGGCCTTGCTCCAAAGACTGGGTAACAATAGGGCAGGAACTATCGTCAAGGATTCATTTCCACCTGTACACATTCTCATGGGGCCCCATCCACCAGGATATGGCCAGCCTTTCTGGGCAGTGAAAAGGGAGGCATGACAGAGACAGTAAGGCTGACATACTTCCCCAAGAGGCCGGACCCCACTTCTTTCATGGTCACAACAAAGAGCCAGCACACAAACCGTTCTTCCCACAAACTACGTGCACTGACCACATGTGTGCAGTGCTCAAAGAGCTCATAACATAACAAAATCAACACTCACTTAAATTTCCTCTGCCTGCATCCCCTCCTTCTAATTCCAGGGAGGGGCTAGTGTCTCACAGTATGTTTAAATGTAAATTATAAATATGTATAAAACCAAGGCATAGATTTCTTGTCTCCTTCCTCAGCATGCGCTCCCTCTCTCCTTTTGCTTGCTGAATTTATTTTTCCCCTTCTCACCAGCTGTCTGTCCCTGACCCCACCCAGTGGCTCCAACGCATTTACTGCTACAAGCACTGTCCGTCAAAGCAGCCCTTTTAAAGCTGCACAGCCTGCAATGCACAACTTTAAGTGCCCCCTTCTGCATTGTTAACAACTTGTTTATTTTTTGTTTCTCTGCTTTGGCGGCGTACTAGCCCCTTTATATGTCTTGCTGTTTTTTGAGCAGCTGGTTTACAGCTAGGCAAGGCTCCCAGGCTTTTTTTACCGTGCCTTGTTTTTGTCTCTTCACTGAAACAGATTTGCTGTGCTTGAGAGAGGGGTGGAGTGGAGGTGGGCTCTGACCTACACCCATTCCTACTGCTGCCGCCTGCACCTGCTCTGCACCCTCTCTGCCAGCAAGTGCATGCAACTATTTCGCTGCATTACGCCCTCAGATAAAACTGGGCTACATTAATTTCAGGTGTTACTGTTGTAGCTATATTTTTCCACAAGCTAAGCCCTTAAAACATGTCCAATATCACTGGACTTTGGGACAAACAGCCTAGAACCTGTTTAGAATCAGGCCAGATCATCAGTTTCAGAACAAGTCGCACTTAGCGATCGGAATGTTTCCATTTATATTACATCTTACTCCAGCCCCCTTCCAAACCTCACGTTAAGTCATAAAAAGACCAGCAGGGTAAACTGCTTGCATCACAGTTATATCACAGAGTATTCATTTTAAACTTTGGTTTTGCTTTGTTTGCCCTAAGTTGGCAGGGTATGCCCAGACGTGGGTCCCGTGCTCATTGCGCCAATGGAGTCAAGCTATCCCGGCTGATGACGGCTAATAGCAAGAAACCTAGGATGCTTGATTCCGGTGCAGGGAAGACATGGCTTTGCAGCTTGGGCTGGACTGTTCCCCTGAGGCACAGGGTCAAGACTCATTTGCATATGGCCATGTCTGAACTGGGGTGGCATGGTGAGCAGAATAACCATGGATTAAACCCAGATCTGTGACTGGAGGTGAATGTTTTGTCAATGTGCAACATTCCGTCCAACACCTTGTGTGTTTTGCTATTATTTTAAATAACAGTAAATTGAAAGGGCATCTTCAATTATTTCAATTTCAATTATTTTATTATGATTTGGAATTCCGAGGAATTCCACATAAAATACAGATAATCAACATTTCATTCAAATCGCAATAGTTAAAAACAGGAAAAGGTACAACATGAATTTTTCTAGGTTACACCCAAGAGTACATCATCAATTATCTTCAATAGACTCTACACTCTGGAGGACGACAGAGGACAGCCTCTAAACCACAAAGAGATACATGTTCAATTTTCCTTAATTGCATAATTCTCAAGTAGTCAAATTCTCTTTTATTCAATAAGTTCATCACTACAGTGGACTACAACATTTAAGATAAAAATACCATCACCATCCAATATACACATAACAATTTTCATAAATAATTAAAAACTTTTTTTTTTTTTTAAGAAGGCGATCATGAAATAGAAGTTGCAGCAAGTATATTTATAAGGAGCCAAATAAAGTGCTAATGCAATACAAAAGTGTTAGTGCATTACTACCCAATTCTAGGACTTTTCTCACAAATAATTACCCAGGAGCTATGCTTCTAAGGAATTGCACTTTGTTTATTAACTATCTTACAGGAGTGCTTGAACACAGTAGAAATAAGCATTGATTTTTGTATATAATGACTAATTACAGTGCTTAAAGTGCATAACAAAGTGCCAATGCATGAGAACGCATCACACAGTACTTTAAAGGCATAAGGATTACCTACGACTGAAAAACAATTTTTTAATATACATTCAAAAATTCTTTAAAAAAGCAAACATTTTTAAAACAAATCAGTTCAGATGGTGGGAGCAGAAGAAAATTACGGGCCTGTTCTGCTGGTGCGATTCTATACTGTAAAAAAACATGCCTTAAATATTTGCGGCGTATTGAAAGAAGTGTTGGGCACACAATCAAAACATGGTTAAGATCTTGTATGCCACCATTGCATAAATCGCTGTGTCTTTCGTTTTTGGGGATACACTCCCAGGCACCTGTTACAATCCTCAAAGGCAGCAGGTTCATTCTTAATAATAAAATCACTCTTCGCACTCCATGTTTTAAGTTCCAGAGAATGTATGGCTGGGGAATTTTAATTATGGAACTCTCCGCAATACAGTCCAACCTTCCATTCACGCGGCATATTTTCAAATCTCTTTCCCATGAAATCACATACATAGATCTTTTAATTATATGTTTTAATGTTATTTTATCCAAACCTGCTGCACCTTCAAAATCTAAACCAAAACTGCTTAAGGCCTTTAAATAATTCCTAAAAATGACACTTTTTGATAGCATATTAACAAAAATTTCCTTATGCAATGCCAACCTTAACAGGTTCTCCTGAGAATTTATCAATGCGTTACCCCATCTTAAGCAAGCTGCCATTGTTAAGACATATGTTGAAAGAAGGCCAAATTCGAGCCTAAGGGCCGCAATTGACGTAGCGTGACTCAGATTGCATAATTGTCGCCAGATTTTACCTTCCACTTTCTCGTACTTTGCCCATTCACATTCATCTCTCGTTTCATTGCCGTAATTCAAAGTTGGTGGGATCTTGAAAGGGCATCTCTTAGCATGGAAATACATTTGCTAGTATCTTCATGGACGGTTTGCAATGCTTAAAAAACACCTTCTGACTTATTAATACAATACTTTTAAACAGTGCAGTAGTCCAGTAGCCTTCTTAATGTATGTGATGTGGCACGGGCAATTGCTAAACACTAATTTTTTACTGTGCATTTTAGGATATTTACCACCTGTATAATCAAATCATGAGAGTCACGAGAATAGGTGTGAATTACTAGTAGCACACACTGAAGCAGTGCTGCCACACATTTAATCATGTAAAACACTATAAAATACTACAGGAGTATGACCATCAACCAAGTTAGGATTAGGGTAGGTAATCAGAATAAACAAACAGTATCCCAAATGGTATTACTCAGAAGGCGATTAAACTTGTATGCACAAAGCATTACGTAGACAGAAACAAGGAGACTTAATACATTTTTGAAACGTGCTAATGCATCGTATAATTGAAAGAAAATGGAGAAATACAGTTGTAGCAGCACTGTATGTAAATAAATAACAAAAGAATCCGAATTGGACTTGGTGCTCAGCATGTGTTAGTGACACAAGAGGTAGCGACACAAGTGACAATTGTGATCAGCATGGTGTAGAGGTGCTTAAATATATACAGTGAATAACGAAAACAATGTGGCTCCAAATGAATTACAATGCGAAAGTTTGTAGCAGATTTGACAGATTAATTAGGATGAGCCACACTGGGGGATGCGCCATCTATTGCGCTGAACGGTCGACGATGTTTTGATCCTCTTTGGTTAGGATCATCTTCAGGACCGAGTTGTGATTGGTAAACGATGCTGGTAGGATTCAGGGGACGCGAATCACTAGAAGGCTTGAGAAGGCGAGGTAGCGTCAAGTGCGAACCTGGCTAGGAAAGGGATTCCCTATGTTGGGTGCCGGTAACCAATTTGCAATGGCGTAAATTCCAAAAGGGTTTAGTTGGTCATGCCTCGATTGAATGAACCTAGCACTGAATGAAGTAGCGAGTGACGGCTGCATCTTGCCACAGAACTAGCTCATCTCAGCAGAACTACTAGTGGCCTAATGGGCAGTAGTTCCACTCCATAGCTAATCATATTTTACTTGGGATAATGGGATGATTTTTCACAGTGTTGTGTTTCAAATATGCCTGTAAGAGCTTTTATCAGCATGACTATTGTGTATTTAATGGCTGAACCTGCACTTCTCAATAACATCGCTGTACTTTCAGAGGGACAGTTGCAGCTCTTCTCAGCAGGCAATGTCATTCAATAATGAGACGGTTTTAAAAACAACTAAGCATTGTTACTATTGTTTTAGTGGAGCATTACTAATAGTTCTGCTATAGTTAGAATAGAACAGTAAATGCACTTTTTTTAAATGCATGCTAAATATGTAACAAGACAGTATCAGAACTTAGTCCGCCTACAATCCACACACTACATTAATCCACTCCACCCCACACCACGCCACTCTATGACACTGCACTGACACTGCACTCTGACACTGCACTCTAGAACACTCTCTGCCACTGAACTCTGCTCTTCTCTACTCATCTCTACGACAGTCTACTCCCACCTACTCCACTCTGCTCCAACAAATTCTGTCTATCACACTCTACTTCTCCCACTCTACTCTACTACACTGGCAACTGCCACACAGCAACACTCCACATTAATATTTTTCACAGCATGTCACATAATTCCATTCAGCATAAATTCACTGAACGCCATACAGTTCCATGCAACATGATTCCACTCAACACAATTCCATTCCACACCACACAATTTGGCAAAAAAATCACATAAGGCAACTCAGCAACACATTTACCCAACACACCACATACATACAATCCACATCACAAAATACCACATCATACCACAAAATTGATCAAAACACCACATAATTAAATTCCATAACATACCACTGCACAACACAAAATATCATTCCACATATTTACTGTCCATAAAACATGATCCCACTCCATATTATTCATCCACACTCTAAACCACATAATTACTATCCATGGAATTCCACTGCACACCATGCCACATAATCCCACTACATACATCCACTACAACCAACACAATTCCACAACAAACAATAACAATCTCTCATCTGGTTAACTCCAGGTCTTTAATCACCTTTTCAAAGTTTCCAACCCTCAAGCACATGCTATTCTCCTCTTCTTAGCGTGTCTTCTGCGTACACTGGTGCTCCCTCTTTATAACTCTGTAGCTTGCTCTCCCTTTCTTTCTCACACTCTCTCTGCTCCTCTGTCCGGAGTTCATTCACCACTTCCTGCACAAACTACCTATCCCTCTCTATCTTCCTTTCTATCAATACTATGCATCTCTCACCCCTATCTATTCACCATGCCACATAATTCCACTCCACACCACACAATTCCACAACTTGCAATTCCAGTGCAAACCATCTAATTCCACTACACACTCCATATACCCATTACACTCCAAACCAAAACACTAGGTAAAAGACATTATCATTTACAACGCCATTAGCTCTAACTCTTACAAATTCAAGACCTATTGGATTGCAAATGCTTGTTTAAAGTTGATGTGAGTTTCTTGTGTGGTGTTTTCACTGTATCACTGTTTCAAGTGCTGCATAAAATATTTTACATATTCCCTACAAGTTAAGCCTGATTTCTTTGTGACAAGTTACCATAGGTTTAAACATAGACTTACAAGGACTATGGTTGCTGCTTGAGTAGGATTTTAGCCCCCTCATCTAGTAACTCAATTTCTTACAAAACCATTTCGATATTTTGTTGACATTTTTCCTTCATCCTAAATTTTAATAGTTGCCTAGAATAATATTTTTTTTTGCACTCAAAGCCTCCATCTCCATTAACCATGTATCCATATTTCGTCCCAAATGAGGTATTTCTGCTTATATTTCATTATCAAAGTTTCTTAAGAAATATTCTTTGTTTTTTAGAATTCAGTTTATCTGCATGTATTTTGTTTCACCTCTAACTTTCATGAGTTGTTTACTTACAGCCTGATTCATGAAGTGAAATTGCGCCCGCAATCGCTGCGAAAACGCAAATGCGGGCGCAATTTCCGTAATAGGCATTCAACAACATAATATCGAATTCGCAAACACATATTTGCGAATTCGCTAATATAATCGCAGAATCCCTGCCGCTGAGCATTAGCGATTCGGAAATAGCGACACACCACGGAATCTGCGAAAATAATAGCGAATTCGCAATAGAAAATCGCAATCGGCATTCAAGAAAAATCGCAATTTGCGAAAAACCCAAAAATCGCTATTTGCACGGCGCAAAATAAGGACAACTCAAAGCAGGTGGTAACCATGAAAGGCATAGAATTTTTTTTTCAAAAAACCGTTGTCCTATCACCAACAGGGCCAGGCCTGACCAATCACACATAAGTACATTCAGCAGCAGCATTAGGCTTTCCACAATGCCTGGGATGTACATGGTGGTGAGGCGGCGAAGGCTACAGCGAGCAGCACGGAGGAGACGCATGAGGCAGGCAAGGATTTACCGGCTGCGGGTCACCTTGCTGGGCCAAACCAGAGAACAGATTTATGCTAAATACAGGCTGAATGGGGAAATGATCACCTGGCTGATACAAGAACTCGACCCCATCATGCAGCACCCAACAAGGCGAAACAATTCTGTGCCCACACATGTGCAGGTATTGAGTAGCCTGCACCTCCTGGCCTCCGGAAGCTTCCAGGGGGTAGTAGCGGCCGCTGGGGGAATATCCCAACCCACCATGTCACGCTGCCTCAACAGTTTTGTAGACGCCATGCTCACCCAGCTACACCGTCACATCAAATTCCCCGCCAGCCAACAGGAATTGGACATGACAAAGCTACAATTCTACAATGTAGCCCATTTTCCACATGTGCTCGGATGTATAGACTGTACCCACATCGCCGTCTGCCCACCAGCTGGCATGGAGTATATGTTCCGCAACAGAAAGTGCTACCACTCCCTCAACATCCAGATGGTCTGCAATGCCAAGACATACATCACTGACATTGTCTCACGGTACCCAGGGAGTACCCATGACTCCTTCATTTTCCGGCACAGCGCACTCCACACACGGCTGGTCAGGGGAGAGTTTGGGGAAGGACACCTACTTGGTAAGTACACTTTGATTGAAATGTCACATTGCAAAGATGTAACAGCGCAGCACAGGCAATCACCATCTGCTCCTCTCATTCAGGTGACAGTGGCTACGCCCTCCGTGAATACCTCCTGACCCCATACCTCAACCCTGCTACACCCCAGCAACGGCGCTACAATATTGCTCACATACGGACAAGAAATTGCATAGAAAGGACATTTGGCCTGCTCAAGAGCAGGTTCCGCATACTGCACAAGACAGGTGGGGCCATGTATTACAGTCCTGCAAAGTGCTGCCGCATAGTGGCTGTCTGCGCAATATTACATAACATTGCAACCAAGCGCCGGATACCTGTTGACATCTCTGGCAGTGAATCTGAGGGGGACAACCGGCCACCTGCACATGCGCGCCATGCACAAGGGGAGACCCCAGAAGAAGGGCACAGACGTCGCAACCACATCACAGTGAACAGTTTCTAGTACAACCACTGCCATCACCCCACTAATCAACAATGCATGCAAAATGTAATGATGACACAACGCTAATGTGTGTAGGAAAATAAATGTATTTGTTCAATTCACAAAAGTAAATATAAGGGTCTGTGCCAAAGGTCAAAATAAAAGTACATGTTCAAATCACAAAAGTAAATATAAGGGTCTGTGCCAAAGGTCAAAATAAAAGTACATGTTCAAATCACAAAAGTAAATATAAGGGTCTGTGCCAAATTAGTCCCACAAACAGTATTACGCCATACTGCTGTGCTTGCCAGGCTTGACCTCAGCCTGTGCCAGTGGTGATTACAGTTCGCTAGGTGTGCCTAGAGCGTGCCCCTCCACAACGCCTCTGAGGGCCTTCCTCCTCCGGGGCGTCAGGCAATGGGGGGGTCCTGGTGCTGCGGGTGGGTAGTGGGGCCTGTGAGGCTGATTGCGAGCTCAGGCTGGACGCCCCCTCACTCGCATCATCACCCCCCACAACAGATGGAATAGGTGGAGGGTGAAGAGCCACGACAGCCGTGGTGAGGGTCTCCAGCACCCTCGTCATGTCCACACTGCACTGGATGACAGTGTGCTGCTGTGTGAGACAGCGCCGCGCCAATAGGGATGTGGCATTTGCCGACACATAGCTTGCCCTGCTGTAGGTGCCAAGCTGGGTCAACAGTTGGCGGTGGTGCCGGCGTTGGCCACCGTACATTCTATTCATGGCACGGGTGTTGGCCTCCACGGCTGCAGCAATGCGGGCCATTCCATTGCCCACACCGGCCAGGTCGGCCCTCATGCCTTCAATCTGGGTAGCAACACATGTCACGTTGCGGCCAATGTTGCATAGTTGGAGGTGAATTGCCCCCTGCTGCCGTGCCTGGCGCTGGTGTATGTGCAGCATCCGTCGCTCGATGCTGAGCCGCGCCTGTCCATCACCATTGGCCCGCCTGGTAGCAGCTGCGGAGCGCTGGCGTGACCTGCCACGCCTGCCCTGCTGGCCGGATTGTGAGGCTGGGGGCTGACTGGACAGTGGCGCAGCCCCGGATGTTGAGGTGCCAGCTGCTGGGGGTGAGGCCACCGGTGTTGCAGGTGTGCTCGTCGCTGGGGGTGTGCCTGCTGGTGTGGCTGTGGCAGTCGCTGCGGGGGCCACAGGAGTGACTGACCTGGCTGCAGCTCTGGGAGGAGCAGCGGTGGCAGGGAGCACAATGGGGGCTGCGATGGCAGCAGATGAGGGCGCTGCAGCAGTTGCAGGTGGGACGCTGCTGGTGGTAGTTGCTGGTGGTACAGTTGATGCGGTAGGGGCTGGTGCCTGGGTAGGTGTTGGCAACTCCAGGACGCTGTCGTCGATCACCAGCCTGTCACTGTCACTGGTATCTCCACCTGTGGGGGTAAGTGGAGGACCATTAGTTGTATGCATCTGGCAGACGTGCAGTTGCTACATGCATGCTGGGTGACATTCCCTGACTGGCAGTGGCTTTGTGTGCATTGGGACCTGACTACATCTCCCACAATGGCTGCATTGTGGTACTACTACATTGTGGCCAGACTACATCTCCCACAATGCTTCGGGACAATCCTTGATGTGCAACAATTACATGCCTATGGGACATTGGGGGGGGCCTATTAGGTCATGGACATCCATAGGGGGCAGGGTCGCAGTCGCATGCCACTTACCTTGGGTGTCTTGTGTGGGGGCGGATGAGTCCAGTGCAGTGAAACCCACAACGGCCTCCCTCTCGAGGGTGTTTTCGACCTGGTCCTCCAGGGCGGTGTTCGGTGGTACCGTCGGACCTCCTCCTCCTGTGCCCGAGGACTCCCCAAGGCGCGCCGCCACCCTCTCCTTGGCACGGCCTCGGAGGTCGTACCACCGCTTCTTAAGTTCTTCCAGGGACCTGGCCGCCACTCCCACCGAGTTTACTGCAGAGGCTATCCCCTGCCAAATGCGCCTCTTCTCCATTTCTGGGACCCTCCTGGAATTGGCACCGAACAGTTGGTCGTGGTTAGCCACCACTCCCTCGATGAGGTGCTCCAGCTCCTGCTCGCTGAATTTGAGCTTTCGCTTCCTCCCAGCCGAGCTGCTGGTCCCTGGTGCAGCTTCCTCAGCCATGGTATGGGTTGTGGCTCTGTGGATCACTCTGCTAGCCAAGATGTGCAGCAGCTCTTCTCTCTGCTCCCTGTCTCTCTGCCTCAATCGGCAGAATGGTGCTCGGAACCGGCAGCTTCCTGGTTGTGATGTCATCACTGGGCTCGAAATGCGACTTCCCGTTTTCCCGATCTCGCGAGTTTGCGATCTCGCAAATAGCGATATCGCTAATAGCGATATCGCTATTTGCGAGATCGCAGTCTAGCCGCGGGTAGGCCGAAATAGCGATTAATCTGCGATTAATCGCAATTTCGATCGGATCGCTATCGGATTTTGCGATCGCGTGCGATTCGCTTTTTTTTATCGCAATTCTTCATGAATTCGGATTTGCGATTTCTGAATAGCGATTCGCTATTTTTCGCTATTTCAGAATCGCAAATGCCGATTTTCATGAATATGGCGGTTTGTCTTGTGTTAGATTATTGGGGTATTTATTTTGGAACTTGAAACGTGTCCAAACCTAAAAACAGGTTGGTTTGATGAGACCTGTTTAACATTTCATTGAGAATTGTTGTGTTTATTTATATTGGAAACTGGGGTGTAGGGCAGTGAATTACTTTCTGGCACTCTGGTACTCATGCATGAGTGCCGACAAATGCACACATACCCAGGGAGTCAGGTGAAGCCTTTATGGTTGGTTTTAAGTTCTCAAAAAAGTAAAAGAAACCCTAAAATATTGGACGATACACCAAAGTATGAGCCAGGTGGTCAGCATCGTTCATTATGTTTCATGATGTTTATTTTGATAAACAATGTATTGGTATATAAAAAGAAAACACAATCAGAAGTGAGATAATGAAAAGCAAATGTGATTCGTGGTATTGGTGGAGAATATGACAAAACAGTATTATAGATGTATGTATTCAAAGGGTAAGTAAAAAACAAAAAAGGAGGGAGTATTTGCAATATAAAGTGTGCATGCTGAGACTAGTCAGAAGAGGGCTGATAGTTTCTAAAACTAGGGCAGTTGTTTGATGTGAACGGTGTACCTAAGAAAGGTACTGTGGCATGATTAAGGCAACCATTCAATAAAGTGGAACCATTGTTTGACTCACGATGTAGAGTTCAGCATTCAGCATCAAGTTTCCTCGAATATGACTGTAAGGTCTTGCCCCCTCCATTAACATATTTATATGATGCTATAAAAAATGCTTCAGGCAATCAATTGTTCAGTGTGGTGACTCTCTGTGATCGACAAAGATGAACTAGTCAAAGTAACTCTGGGTAAAAGACGCAGCCTCTGCAAAGGGGTGGGGTCTTTCTCTTCCATGATGACACCCTCAGAACCCTTCCTTGTTTCCTATACTTTTTACAATATTGTTGTGTCTTGGGAGGAATTATTTCAGGCCACGAAACAGGTGAATGTTGGGCTGAAATACAGCTTGCATAGTGTTGACCATGGAGGAGAAAACATTGTTGCTTTTCTTAAGGCTCTGCGAGATGTCCAGACAGCTCAGCACTTTAAACATCATCTACATACTTTCCGATTTGACATTCCCCCTTTCATTCCTCGTCCAAACTCCCCGTCCCTTCCAGCTGACAGTGGCTAAGGCCACAGACTTACCTAAGCAATAGATGGCAAAGGGTGATTTGCTACTTGCAGGAAATCCACATGAAGTGGGCTGAGTAAGCTGTAGTCTTGGCACTAGGAGACTTCGGATTACTTGAGCAGTAGAGAAAGACGCATGCAAAAGTATTCAAATATCACAAGCAAAATAATAGTTGGTTTTGGATACATGCCAGTATCACAAGGTAATTAAACATCCACAGAGATATTTCCCGGGGACTGCTACAATAACAATGGGGTCAGATTGAGGCCGATATTCATGTGTTGTGAGATGGTGGTAGATACGCTCACACATATAATTCTGTGATTGCCTAGAATTGGCACATTACATTTGTTCATTGAAAGGGTGATAGGAGACATACATTGACTAATCATGTTTTGGTGTGAAAGTCAAGGATGTACATTTCTGCAGAAAGTACATAGGGGCACATGCATCAAGGTATTTAGGAGTCGCAAACGGTGCGAATCAGTAAATTCGGACGTTTGCGATTCCTAAATATCTTTTTTGGATGCATCAAACATTTTTGGGAAAATCGCTATTTTTAGCGAATTCCAAAAATGCGATTGCACTTAAGGAATCGCAAATTTGCGATTCCTTAAAAGCAATGCATGATTGCATTTTAAATTGCGAATTCGCAATTAGGGGGTGCAAATTACCATGAGGTTGAACCTTGTGGTAATTTGCGAAAAAGTTTAAAAATGCTCAAAATTGCATTTTAAACACTGTAATGTTACAGACACACATGTCCTTAGGACATGTGTGTGTGAAACATGCACATAAAAATGCATTTCAGGGGTGCAGGGGGGGGTCATTTGGACCCCCCCTGCACCCATGCAATGCATTAACATTTTTCGAATCGCAAATAGAAATTCGCAAAATGTCAATGCCTTTCCATTGATTCCTATGGGCCTTTTGGCCCATAGGAATCAATGGGAATTGCGAAATCGCAATTTAGAATTCGCATAATCCTTGCGATTCGGTAATATGGCTGAGATACCCGCCACCCCCTCTCAACACAATCCCCAAGAATTGGGAAACCGGAAACATTTCTTGAACTTTTGGAAGGCGGGAAGGGAGTTACCCTTCCCGGCCGTATTTATTAAAATATGAAACAAAATCAAAACATTAAAAATAACAGTTTCATATCATGTACAATTTCATATCCACATTACGATGTTTGGCTAACCTTAACATATATCTAATACAAAGGTTCTCCTAGCCGATACTAACATCCTTACAAAAATGCATTTCAAATTGAAATTGTACATCCTAACGTTAAGGGCCAACGGCAAGGTCATAACCGGTGTCAGATCCCTAAACCAGAACTCCCCCCTCACTTGTGAGGGGCGGCCGCACAGAGGACTGCACCTCGTGTGCCATACCAATTTCCCTTGTCTTGACGGGGGCCCCTGTTAACTCGACGCCATGTACGTGGTCGTCCGAGGACTCGTGTGAGGTGTCTAGAAGGTAGCGTAGACCCCCCTCCCCACCCTACACAACTTACCACATCTGCCGTCGCAGATGTCCTGGCCCCGGGAAATTCCCAGGAGGGGCCCGTAGCCCCTCCTATCCAGGGAGGGGCCTTGACCGCCTTCCCTTTCCTTTAGGCGTCCCGTCCTTTAGAAGGGACCGCCTCCCCGTTGAGGGGCCAATGGCCACCTCCCCCCGGGCGCTCCCATCCGTAATGGGTGACGCCCCCCCCTAGGGATCTTCCAATTCCTGCTCACCGATCATGACCTTACCGCCCGACCAAACAATAAATACGACAAGATTAATGACTAAAAGAAAGAGACATTCCTACTTAAAACAGATCACGTCTCAACCTAAAACATCTAAAACATTACTAATCACTCTGATGAAAGTCTTTACAAAAGCATACTGCACAGAGTTATCCACTTTATTGCAACCGAATCATAAACTTTATTCAGAAACAACCTGCAAGAAAAAACAACTTCGTAAAAAACGAACTCGATACCACCACAACTTGCTGTCTTCAGGGGATGGTGGGTGGGTTCACAAATGGCTCTTCGTTCCGTCTCAAGCTCACGTGCAGCGAGGAGGTGCAGCTTCAGAGCACAGGAACAAGAGGATGCTTCCTTGGCTTGTGGCTCCTTTTATTCTTCTCTGGGCGGGCGTGAACCCGCCTCCTCCCGCCTCCCGGGGCGTGGCGAACGGCTTCGGTGTCTAGGACAACCCACTCTTGGGCGGGAAAAAGCGCGCCCCGGCTACGCCGCTTCGGGCATACCAGCCGAGACGCGCCTCCCGCCAAAAATGGCTTCCCGGGGGGATCGGGGTACTCCACCATACGTTCGGGGGGACCGATTGGTCGCCCCTTTCCATATGGCTGAGATACCCGCCACCCCCTCTCAACACAATCCCCAAGAATTGGGAAACCGGAAACATTTCTTGAACTTTTGGAAGGTGGGAAGGGAGTTACCCTTCCCGGCCGTATTTATTAAAATATGAAACAAAATCAAAACATTAAAAATAACAGTTTCATATCATGTACAATTTCATATCCACATTACGATGTTTGGCTAACCTTAACATATATCTAATACAAAGGTTCTCCTAGCCGATACTAACATCCTTACAAAAATGCATTTCAAATTGAAATTGTACATCCTAACGTTAAGGGCCAACGGCAAGGTCATAACCGGTGTCAGATCCCTAAACCAGAACTCCCCCCTCACTTGTGAGGGGCGGCCGCACAGAGGACTGCACCTCGTGTGCCATACCAATTTCCCTTGTCTTGACGGGGGCCCCTGTTAACTCGACGCCATGTACGTGGTCGTCCGAGGACTCGTGTGAGGTGTCTAGAAGGTAGCGTAGACCCCCCTCCCCACCCTACACAACTTACCACATCTGCCGTCGCAGATGTCCTGGCCCCGGGAAATTCCCAGGAGGGGCCCGTAGCCCCTCCTATCCAGGGAGGGGCCTTGACCGCCTTCCCTTTCCTTTAGGCGTCTCGTCCTTTAGAAGGGACCGCCTCCCCGTTGAGGGGCCAATGGCCACCTCCCCCCGGGCGCTCCCATCCGTAATGGGTGACGCCCCCCCCTAGGGATCTTCCAATGACTGCTCACCGATCATGACCTTACCGCCACAGGCCGGATAGTTGACCGGCTATCCGGACCCCCCACAAAACTCCTACCTAAAGGTCATGTTGCAAACTCCTTAACCAGGCTACGAGGTCTCCTATGAGTAAAGAATTCCCCACCCGAGACAAATGGACCCCATCTTCTAGATACATATTGTCCCCCCTGATACAACCATGAGGAATCGAATGCAATGTACTGGTACGGAACAGTCTACCAAGCTTGTTATTATTCTTTTTCACAGAATGATTTATAGCAGACACTGAATTAGCCCCCCGCCACACCTTTCGTGGAATCATATGGGACCATGCAATCGTGCACCCTGGAACCCTCCTCACCAACCAACTTACTGTGGATAGTATCGCCTCGAGAAGTAGTCGTCTACCAGTGGTCACCAAATCATTGCCCCCAAGATGTACTATGATTATAGATGGCGGTGACCTTGTCCGCCCTAACAAACCCTCAAGAAAAGGTTGAAACTGGTCAATATAGAGCCCGCCCCTTCCGTAGAAGGTCACCCTGTACCCGTATTCCCCAGCTGTGTGAATTATGTCACCTGCTTTGAATACGTCCCCGGCACGCCTCACGTATGAGTGGCCCACGACCCACACCACTCTTTCCTCAGCCGGTGATCTCTGACCGCTGGTTCTCAGGTGTCGGGCCGACTGCACAGTCCGCCCCGCCTCGTAGGTTTGCGAAACTGTAACCAAACAAAAACAAGAAGCGTGAGTACATGATATCAGCTTCACAACATGTGCAACCGCACATACCTTTTGTAACATTTCGAGGACCAACGCCCCAACTGTTTCACTTTTTCCACACTCAGACCCCTGGCTGTAGCCTCTGTAGCAGCCCCTATCCGGAAGGAATGAGTCCCAAACTCGCCCGGGTTCAGGCCCGCGGCCGAAATTGCCATTGCAAGCACCCGCTGGAACTGAAACTTCGTCAGTGGGGTGGCATCTGCATGCCTCAGCAAGGTCCCTCCCCATGATGCCGCCCTCTGCGCCAAATACTCCTCAACGCATGCAACCGGGCACATGGGAGATCCGGGAATCCGCTGGACCACTACACTATCCCCGATCGCGCCTTGATCGGTCTTGGACCTGACAAATGAGAGAATCATCGTCTCCCCCTTTACTTGAATGTGCTCTCGGCACAGTCCACCCCCCGTATCCTGCTTATTTTTTGCCACCAGTTCGCTTACCCGCATAGCCCCATGAAATGCTAATGCAAAAGCGGCCCGGAATAACACTGTTTCCGACTGGGATGAACATGTAGCAGGGAGTACGGACAGTAACAGGGCCAACCTATCCAGACCTATCGGGTGCCTTTCATCTACTCTGCGACCCTCAAGGCGTTGCCACCCACGCAGCGCTTTCTGTACCACGAAAAGACGCTGTAGGGTCCTGGATACCATGAGCCCGCGCCATGAAGGAAATGGCGGCCCAATGCCTCTGGGCCGTGGCCACCGATTTGCCTGTCCTGCGTAAAGACAGTAAAAACTTTATGACAAATTCTTCCTGACCCCAAAGCTCTCCCCTAGCAGAACCCAAAAAGGACCAATAGGAACGGAACGCCCCTTCATATGCCTTCCTTGTCCTGGGTGCTAAACTCTCTCCCACAAGGTTTTGTAGTTCGGGGCACCGAGAGACCAGAGAGCTTCGGGAAATGATGCCGCCACCGGGTCCGCTGTGGGCAGAAAACCCCAGAAGGCCTGCATACGGAAACGAGAAAGCGCATCAGCAGCCTGATTCAGTACCCCTGGCACATGCCTCGCTCTAAAGAGCACGTTCAATTTCATACATAGTAAAACAATTTCCTTGAGCAACCTCAGGATCCACTTGCATCGCGCTGCCTGACTATTGATACACTCAACCACGGTCATGTTATCAGACCAGAACACCACAGAGTGATCCCTAAACCCCTCAGGCCATGTTTTCAAAGCCACCAGAATAGGGAACAGTTCAAGAAAAGCAATGTTACTTGTAAGTCCACACTCGTGCCACCATGACGGCCACGTTTGAGCCGACCAGTGATTGCCAAATATGGCGCCAAAGCCTATACTCCCCGCCGAATCTGTCCCCAGCCCCAACTCTTCGGAGGACACCGCCGGCTTCGTCCAGACAACCCGACCATTGAAGTCCGCCAGGAATGCCAACCAAATGCGCATGTCCTGGCGAATCTCGGCCGAGAGCCTCGTGCGGTGGTGCCCCTCTTTAAGACCGACCATGGCTTGTGCAATCGAGCGGGAAAAGGGGCGGGCCATTGGCATTATTCTAAGGGCAAAATTCAACTGCCCCACAGTCTGCTGTAATTGATGCAAGTTCACCTTAGTTTCTCTAATACATGCTTCAAGCGAAGCCCTGAATTTCCGCACTTTTTCTTCTGGCAAGCGGAAGCAACCTTCTTCAGAATCGAGCTCTATTCCAAGAAACTCGAGTGAAGTTGAGGGCCCCACAGTCTTACCTGGCGCCAATGGCACACCAAACTGTCTCATCAAATCACAAAATTCATTTAGAGCCTGTGCACATTCTGTGTCCCCGGCTGCCCCCAGAAACAGAAAATCGTCTAGATAATGCATGACATGCTTAAAACCCGTAATCCTTGTGAATGCCCATTGCAGAAAACAACTGAATTTTTCAAAATAAGCACACGATATGGAACAGCCCATTGGCATACATTTATCCATGTAATAGCGCCCCTGAAACATAAAGCCCAGGAGACGCTGATCGTCCGGGTGTACCGGGAGCAACCGGAAAGCGGACTCAATGTCAGATTTGGCCATCAGCGCTCCGGGCCCCAGGCGATTCAACATGGCGACTGCATCATCGAAGGATGCGTACCGCACCGAACAAAGCCCTGGGTCTATTGCATCATTAACTGACAAATCCCTCGGGGCTGACAAATTATGTATCGGTCTAAACTCACCCGGGTCCTTCTTGGGGACCACTCCCAATGGCGAACAAACAAAATTAAGAACTGGTGGCGTGTTGAATGGTCCTGCCACCCGACCCCGGGCTACTTCTTTCCCAATCTTTGCTTGCACCACTGCCGTATTATGCAGGACCGAAAGTTGGTTCTTACACTGTGTAGGTAAAGCCTCCCCTCAGACTATGTCAGACCTGTTTGGCGCTTGCCCTACTACCGTTATCACCCGTTTTGGCTCTGCACATGGTCTCAGGATGCGAAGACTGTCCACACCCCCCACATTCATGTCTAAACTTGCATGACCCCTGGGGCCTCGTACACTTTACCTTGTTAAAGTTCCAGCATACCCCTTTTTTACCTGTATTGCCGTTCGGCCTTGGGTGATGCTCATTACTTGCCCCTGTCCGAAAGGGCGCCCCGGATGGTTGGCGGGAAAGTTCACCCCCGCCCCCCCCAACAAAGGCGCCTTTAACATGCCTGATTTTTCCATTTTTTGCCAAGAAATGGAGTCGTAACAATCCCACGTCAGGCACGTATCGAACTCTTTAGCTTTATGAAAAATGTTATCATAACAAAACCACTCATTGCCAACATATGTCTGAGAATATTCCATAATACGTGACTGGTACACAGGTAACTCGGTCAAAAAATCTGGTCTCCGTTCCCCCATAATCGAAGTGAATATGCCAAATGCTCTACCCCAGTTACCTATCGTCTCATCGACTCTGAAAGCGGCCATTTTTGCGCGCCAAACACTCGGATGCATGAGTTCCTTCTGAACTTTCACATGCTCAATCTCATAATGGTCAGTTAGCAAGGAGAACATGTTTACGTATTTCTCAGCCCATATCCGTTCCTTGACCTCCATCGGGATATGCTGAGCCAATTTTTCCCTTCTCGAGGGTACAGACCCCTTCCCCGCAATCGGCATTAGCTGCTTACCTGAGCTAGAAGCTGTAACCGCCGTTGCTGCCGAACTCATGCCAGCTGCGGGTTGCTCTACTGGAGCCTGCAGGGAAACAAACGGACAAGGAGGTTTCGCGGCCTCTCTAGACTGCCGCAACTGCCTCATTAATTGCTTGGCCTCCTCAGCCGTGTCCCCCGGAGCCACGGAACGCCCGCTGCTATTACCCAGCCATGCCGCCAACTGGGCAGCCAACTCCGGAGGCATGTCCCCTTCGTCCACTGGGGTAACCACAACGGGGATCCGCTGGCCCTCGGCAGGAGCCGGCGCGGGAATCTCCGCTGGTCTAGGAGGGCTCAACGGGGGAGCCTCTGGAACTGGGACCTCGTCCTCGTTTGACCCATTCCTGGCCCTCTTCCTTCTTCCGGCCGGGGCCTCCGTCGGGTTGGGTCTTTTTGGCCTTCCCGCACCGTCCCTGGCCGCCATTTTTCTCTTCATCTCTGCCATGTCCTTCACCAACATCCGGAGCATCTGGTCGGTGCTGACCTTCTTTGCGACTCTCTTGCCCGGCATTTTTCTTCGTAGGTGAAAGATCCTGAACGCGATTTGCAGTGCTAGAAGAGAAAAGAGAGAAATTACAAATTTCACAAATGGCTCTTCGTTCCGTCTCGAGCTCACGTGCAGCGAGGAGGTGCAGCTTCAGAGCACAGGAACAAGAGGATGCTTCCTTGGCTTGTGGCTCCTTTTATTCTTCTCTGGGCGGGCGTGAACCCGCCTCCTCCCGCCTCCCGGGGCGTGGTGAACGGCTTCGGTGTCTAGGACAACCCACTCTTGGGCGTGAAAAAGCGCGCCCCGGCTACGCCGCTTCGGGCATACCAGCCGAGACGCGCCTCCCGCCAAAAATGGCTTCCCGGGGGGATCGGGGTACTCCACCATACGTTCGGGGGGACCGATTGGTCGCCCCTTTCCAAAATTGCGATTTTCACCGAATCGCAAAAATTATGCGAACAAATTAATGCATCCCATTTTGCGATTCCTTATTTGCGATTCCCCATTTTTCGCAAATAAGGAATCGAAAATGTCCCGATGATGCATATGGCCCATAGGGCCATATGTATCAAGCCATATTTGAATCGCAAAGGCCGAAATTGGCAGAATTTTGGCCTTTGCGACTCGCAAACAGATGTTTTTTGCACGTTTAGGAATGTATGAAACATTCCCAAAATAAGGAATTGCAAACTTGTGCGATTCCTTATTTTTCCATAGCATTTAGGGAATCGCAAATTTGCGATTCCTTAAATGCTATGTATGTAGCAATTTTAGCTTGCGAATTTTGTTTAAGAATTCGCAAATTACCACCAACTTTCAGTTGATGGTAACTTGCGAATTCTTCCAGAAATGCACAAATTGGCATTTTTAAAGGAGGCATATGATGCACACACACGCCCATAGGGCATGTATGTGCGCCATATGCACACACATGTTTTTTTCAGGGGTGCAGCAGGGTGTCTTTGAGACACCCCTGCACCCTTGCAATAATTCTCAAAATGCGATTAGCAAATTGAATTTGAGAATTATTTTGCATTCATTCCTATGGGCCTCCTGGCCCATAGGAATGAAAGCGATTTTGTTCATACATACCATTTTGCATTTCCTAAATAGTGATTCCTTAAAATTCGCTATTTAGGAAAGGCAAAATAGTTTAATGATACATATGGCCCATAGACACAGAACACATTACTTGATCTATTACGCCGGTTGATGAGACATGCTAGACATGGCCTAATTTTTGTGTCAATTATGGGCAGTTTCTGTGGCTTCTAACATGTGCAGAGGAAGACGTGCAAGGACTATTGCATAAAGACATGGATATTGACTTATCAGAGCTGCTGCAAATGTTCCCCTTTACATGATGACATGTTTATTGATAAGGCCAGTTCACTGACCTTTTTGCAATCTGGTGAGTACTTTTTCTTGGCTTATGAATTGCTTCGCTAATTTGGACATTATTTATGTGTGTATTAGTAACAGTCATAGCAAAGCGGCATACCGGGAAGGGTGACAGGGATTTGTTGTTATGGCGATCCAGATTGAGACACTGACCAGAGTTGAAGTGGTTGGGCTGCAGTTGTCACCATCAATGAAGCAGACAGGGGGCTGTGATAGGAATAGAAAAGTTGTCAACGTTAGTATGTCCAGTCTAAACTCTACATGAGTGGAGGCAGACTTTTTGTCACTGGCCCATGTAGATTCATTATCTCTGTGAGGGTGGAGAGTCAGTTGTTTGTGAACAGGGTTAGATGTACATTCTAACTACCTTCGGACGTATCTGTGTCTGGCCCTTCTAACAGGAAAGGTCCTTCAGAACGCCACGCCTGTATGTTTGAGGATCGCGCATTGTACCTTCTTCTGTGTCGCTCTCTCTTTCACTATCTCTCTCTTAGTCCCTCTCTCACTCACTTTACATGCTGTTTCTCTCCAACAGGTTTGTCTTTTCCTGTGACTGTTTTTTTTAAGTACTTCTGCTCATCTCTGACACCTTCTTTTTGACACTTGGCTTCATCTTTGCTCTTTGCTGTCCATTACTCTTTCTCATCTCTCACTCATTCCTGCTCCTTTTTACCGCTTTCTCTTTCTCACGTTTTAGCCCCTCACTTCTTCCCTTCCTTGTTCTTGCTGCCATTGCTTTTGCTCTTCTCTTGTCTCCTTTTTCTAAGATTCACTTATCTTTGCAGCATCCTTCTGGTTTACACTCTCAATTATTACAGCTTATTACTGCTGCTTTCGCTTGTTCAAATTCACTCTTTATGTACTAATTTCTGCTGTTTTCTAGGTTTTGCCACCTGTTTCTGTTTTCTGTCTGAGCCACCGTTTTTTTAATGCTGTTCAACTGTTTTTGTGTTTTTGCTACTTTTCAATAATTTTTCACTCTTTCCCACCCCCCTGTTTTTGGGACCATCTCCCACTCTTTTCCCCACTCTGTACTCCACATGCTCCTTGCATGTTTTTTCATATCTTGCGCTCTTTGGTTTTGCCTCCTCTCAGACAAGCGCTCCACCTCTGCTCTTCTCCCACCTCCTAGTATCCACTTAATGACAGTCCCAGCACAGACGCAGCACTGGTGCATCAAAGGCAAACCCATCTTTGCCCATATGTGACCAGAACATGCCCAGCACCAGAGACCTTGCTCTAGCCTGCCACAGCCCTCCAAGTTTTCTACACATTACATGCCACTAACAACTATGCTGCTGCAATGTCACACCAAACACAACTGAAGGGGCATTCTCCTGTCCCACCTGTAAGTAAACGTACTCCCTACAAGATCATGCTCGCAGCAATAGCACCAGATGCATCCTCTCCCACACCCACACTCACAATCCATTGACTGCACGACATTCCACACTCTCTCACCAAACACATAATGGAGATCTGGGAGCTGCTGCATGACAATACACCAGATCTACTATTCTTAATGGAAACCTGGCTAAACCCCTAATCAGCATCGTCATCTCCATAGCCATCCACTCGAACTACAAGATTGCCAGACCTGACAGACTGCACAAGCCCATAGGAGGCCTTGGCATAATGTTCCAGGACAACATTAGCTGTGCCAACTCCACGGACCCACCGTCAGGCACAATGAGTACTTTCTGTTCAAACTTCACATCATAGCCAACTTCACCTTGAGTTGCTGCCTCCTCTACAGACTACCAGGACTACGCAGTGACTTCACAAGCATCATTGCAGAACTCACTGTTCCCTCAACCTTGACTCCAGCACCTTCATCCACCTCGGAAAGCTATACTTCCCCCTGGAGAACTGTGCAGACCTGAACACGATCTTACTACTGGAAGACCTAGGGAACCTTAACCTCACCAAACATATGAGAGGACCCACACACTTTGCTGGGTACTTCGTATACTCTATTTTCACCACCCTCGACAACATCTCAGTCAACAAGCCCACACTGGTCACCTGGACAGACCACATCCTATTCAGCTCAGCCCAAGGCAACACAGACCGACCAGCACCAGAACAACACCCAGGAGGAAGACTGGACCGCTACACCGTCAACATGCCACCCTAAACATAGTAGCAACCTACCTGAAGCCATTAACAACTTCAACAACTGGATCTCCACCTGCACACATACTTTATTGCCCCTAAACAGAGCAAAAGCCACTAGGGTGACAGAATGCCACTGTAATAAACTGGAGTGAGAATAGGGAATGAGCCATGGCACCATAGCCAACATTCACACATATACCCTGAGGCATGTCAACCAACAGGTCTAGCCCATCAAATGCACTTTGCTGGCAGACTGTATTGACACGAGCACCAACAAAACAGGAAAGTGATTTTCCTGATAGTGAAAAATGTCACTTCTTCAGTGGCCACCTTCTATAGCATCACCCTCTCACAAGGCCTCGGCAACAAGCTCTCTCAATTTTTCTGCAACAAGATAACTTTCCTATACAGCAACATTGAACCTACACCAGACCCAATAGATCTTGCTACTAGTTGCTCCATCTTGGTAAAAGAAATTACTATGACCACATAAACCACAATCTCCACAAATGAAACCGCCACCATCATGGAGTCCATCCATACATGAACACAGTCAGACCCTTGCCCTCACCATTCCTCCATCACATCAGCCAACTTGCTGACCACAAGGAAAAATACCACAGTGCTGCTTCTGCTTAGGAAGCCCTCTGTTGACCTATCAATGTTTACCAACTACATTGATTAACACGGGCAGAGAATGTAACCTATACATTATCCCCAAACAAGCCAACGCCATGGCAGCCTTCTGCATCAAAACCCTCAAAATGCTGAGGAAACTATTTAATTGGCTCCCAACCAATACCTGTGCACCTGTCACTTACACTCTTGTCACATGCAAGCTTGACTATGAGAACACTCTATATCAGGGGTCTCCAAACCAGTCCTGGAGGGCCGGATCCATGCCAGATTTTTAAAATTACTACATGTATCTCAATGGGGATATCCAAAAAATCTGGCATGGATCCGGCCCTCCAGGACCAGTTTGGAGACCCCTGCTCTATATGCTAGAATTAGGAAGCAACCCCCTCCAGAAAAGCTACCTATTCAGAACTCAGCCACCAGAATCACTCTTCCCTGCCTCACACATATTACACTGCCCTTCAAGGAACTCCACTGACTCCCTGTACATATAAAAACAGTGTTCAAACTCCTCACTGACATGTACAAAGCTCTAAACAACACTGTCTCTACCTGCCTCAATAGCTGCATCGCAATTAGCAAACCCATGAGACACATCCATTCAGCTAACTCCTACTAACACAGATCATCCCATGTATAAGCAGAGCCAGAACCACGGAGGGGATCTTCTCCTACATAGCTCCTGAAGCATAGAACGACCTGCCATTAAATATCAGAGCCTTCTCATCACTTCATGAGTGCTGCAATAAGTCAAAGACCAAGCTATTTGATAAGTCCGTCCAGCCACTCTAGGTGAGGATACACCGCACCTCCTCATCTCCTTGGCGATAGCATAGCCAAAAAATTCTCATATCATAACATGAGTTTGCAATCATGAAATAGTTGAAACATACAGATACGTTGACAATAAATGTGAATATGAATTATACTGGAACGGACAGCCCATGCTGAAGGTCAGGGAGCTTAGAAGAAAGGAGTTGAGTCGGAGGCTAAATCGTGATATTCCTCTCAATTCTGGTAAACTTCTCCTTTACTGGGCTCTTCTTGATCAATATCACTATGTACACTTGTTCCTCCAAAGTATTCATCTTGTCATTGACCTCCTGTCACATAGCAGTCTTGCCTATGGTCAGAGCATGTTGAGAATGCAGGTCCCTGTAGTGATCCACTACACAGTTCCACAAAATATCATTGTACTCTGCAGTAAAGTTCACCTTCCTCTTGTCTGTCATGATCTGCACCATGGAGACTGTAGCTTCAGTCTGAATCCATGGTATCTTGTTGTGCAATAGGAAAAGGTCAGAGGGCAGTGTGCAGGTTCTATTTATGTGATTCCATGCATAATATTTTTCAAGTATCCATTTTTTATTTATGTGATGCCTGCTTTACTATTCTTTTCAATGTATAGTTCTACAGATAGTAAGTGTACATCTCTCTTTATGCTATGTAGTTCCATGTTTGACAGATATAATCCTAAAATATGCCAGTGAAGTTACTAGTAGTAGCTTTATGGTCATATTTCTAGTGATGCATGGCCCTTTTCCTCATATAAGGGTTTGCAGAGAAGTATTCATTCTAATAGGCATGTGGTTAAGATAGGCCCAGTTAGTAACGCCATCATTTTACATTTTCATGTTTCTTAAGTTGCCTTCTTTCTTACACAATTACTTTCAACATACATTTTCTTGTGTGTCTGTGCAGGACAATATTCTCTGAAACTGCATTGCTTACATCCACTTCGTAGGCACACTATCAAGACACCTTGAACATTCAATACAAGGGAGAAAGTCAGTTGCACAAATGTTGTTGCATATTGCTGTCCTATAGGCGACAAGCTACCACAGTAGGATAAACAATAGGAGCAGATCGGAGCTTCAGCATTGCAGCATGTATGTTATTATTATACATACAGCCTTGCTTCTTTGTTTGAAGGAGAGAGGCATTTCGCTGCCACTGAGAGTTTGCTGCAATATTGAATTCCAGCCTAGCTGATTACTATATACCTTGTAAAGACCAAGATGGGCACCCTGATGACACTTAACCACAGGTATCAGGGAGTTAGATCACCTGGCAGGGATTTGGCAGATCACCCACTTTAGGGAAACTAGGTTTAGAAGCATCAGGTAGGAGCACACGTTAATACAGAACTTATATGCCCGCATATATTCACTGTTATAGCACAATGGTGGATTTGTTCATCTTTTCCACTATTCTCATGATACTAATTACTCTATTCTGTTTAATATCACAGGTTATCTCAGCACACATATATTTTTTAAGAATCCCAATGCTTCAATAAATATTGAAATGCCCTGCTGAGTATTCCTTGTGTGTTACTTTGGGTATGTATGAGTGACCAAACAAAAGGGTTCTAGATCTGTTACCATGATTTCCTTGGGGGATCAGGGTTGTCAAGTTCTGAGGTTTCACACACAGTTGCTGCCCTGTAAAGTTAGGGGTACAGATGGTACACTATTAACGCGCCGGGATACAGGCCAACATATCCTGAGGGTGTGTACGGAATCAGTCTGGTACAATCCTGACATTTATTTTGTCCAACAAACACAGTTTTACCAGAGAGGTACAAGCCACATGAGAGTATTGTTTCCTACACAAATAGTATTTGACTACAATGAAGGCACTCTTCTGACGAGCAGCAGAGCAAGGAGAGCAGAAGTTAATCTTATCTTGGCAAACACAGGGCCTAGCTAGTCCTTTGGCCTTGTGGCGTTCCCTGTGATTGCAGCCCCGCGGCGGACGCATTAAGGAATGGGTGCTGGCAAGATTCTGCCAATTGCTGTGAGGTGGGGGGGTCCCGAGATGTCAGGTAAGAGTGGGAGGAGCCCGCTGCCCCTAAAACTCATGCCCCCTTGCTATGCAACTGTGCTCTCTCCTTTTGACACAACACAGCACAGCAAGTTTCTTCGCTGTGTTGCACTGCGTGAAAGATTCATAAATGTGTCCCTTAGTTAGGGTGTCAGTGTATTTATTATGATGACTGAACTCCTGCTTTTATAAAAACTGTGTGTTTTAGAATATTACGGAGCAAAATAAGGTTAAATACAATACATTAAGTTATTAGGAACCTCTTCACCTTAACTACCACAAGGTGCTGAGTGCAGTCTCTTTTCAGCACACTGTCAATATTGACTTGTTTGTACTCAACAATACCGTTTTTACAACAGTGTTAAGTGTAATCATAACAGTCTACTGACACCTATAGTAAAGTCATAGTTAATAGACTCCACACCCTTAACTAGACACACTAATAGAAAAGCAAAAATATCACACTTTTGAAATTTTTGTAAATGCAACAAACTCAGTCATCTGGACATCTCAATAGATTCCCATTGTGTTTGTTCACCTGCAAAAAGAGAGTTCCCCAGTTATTATTAGTGACAAACACACAATGCACTATGTTTATCATTCCATTCTGTACCACGTCGGAGCCGGGCATGTTGTCTGAGGCATCACCGTATTCTGGAAACAGCTGAAAGATATGCCCTCACATGAATGCAGAAGTCCTTGTAAAGAGCCCCCTCTGGGGATGCGTGCTGATATCAGAACACTGCCTCGATGGAAGCTATGGAATTTTTGACAGGCTCTGCCTGTGGGGAATATAGCGATGGCTGAGACAGCTTGACAAACGCGGCACTTGACATTTACCCTCTTTAGATTTCTTAGGGCAAGTTAGGGACCAAGAATGCAAAATCAATAACTGCTTTTCCAAACTGTGCATTTGAGAAAGCAATATTTGGCAAGACAACATCATCTGAATATCTACTTCTTCTTCTTCCCTGGTGTGATGTCACATGCCACTCTGAACATAATTTCATTATGGCGCTGTTTCACTCTTTACAAACAAGTATTATGATCTTTTTATAATCAAGACTGAATACGTTTTATAACATTTTCAGTCCACATTACTCAGATTTTGCAAACTGTTTATCATGTGTTTTTTTTTAAACCAGATCTTAAATTATTTTCTGTAATGTTGATATGTTCTAATGTTGCTTTAAAAATTCACAAGCTTAAGATTATTTTGCAACTCTAAAATGGTCTGCAATCTGGAGAGAAATGTCCTTATGCTGTAAACAATATGATTCTTTTACTGTATTTTTCAAGCAGTGTGACAGTTGAAGGTTTGATCAAAAACAAATACACATTTGTAATATTGCATAGACCTATCATGTTAATCTATTATTTTTTAATACAAAATGTTATAGTACACCACAACACTAATTCTGACAGAGGGCTTGGTAAAAAAGTTGCACAGTGGAAGAGTTTGAAAATATAACACCCATAACTAAAGGTCTGAAATGGGGATAACATCCGGGACAAAGTTATCAGTGGTTTTAGGAAATTGGGAAATTAGGTGAGGGGGATCAATGCCCACCTCAAGTAATATTCACAGTACTTGTCAGGGTGAACCCTCAAAGACACTAAAGTAACTTGAGCTCATCCCCTGGTAGCTATGGCACAGAGCAGACATAGGGCAATGTTTAAAGTATTTATGCAGTACTAAAACATTAATTAAGTTGAAATGCAAACCAATAAAAATCAATAATGAAGCTTTGGATTTTTAAGTAGAAATGGAGCCAAGAAGCACAAAGTGTCAATGATAATCAATGGTCGTGGTAGCACAGGACATAGGAGCAACTTGAGGCTGATCGTGATCGCGCGTGGGTCAGCGACACCAGCCAGGTCAAACATTTTATCTTCTGACTTTAGTCCTTTAAGTCCCGACTCACCACAGAACAATACAACTAAATCCTCCTAGGACCTCAGGGAGTCACGTAGTGACTCACTAGGTGTCAGGCAGAGTCCAATACTGGTCCATATACCACTGTTCGGCTGGGCAGCTGCAGGAAAGGTCTCTGGTAGGTTGCACCCCTGTAGTTTGAATAAGAGGTCAGGCTTGGAATCTTAAAATCCACTTCTTTGTCCTGTCTCCAAGAAGGAGCAGATCCTGTTCTCCATTGCTCTTTCATGTACTTTAGGCTAGTCCTGTCATGCATCCCTATTTACATACATTGTCCAAACCACATGACAATAACGGTTCTGAACAGGTGACCTTTTACCTAGTAGCTTGCTCCTGTCTTTTCGACACCAGGCTCTTAGTATTCTATCATAATCCCTGTCCCTGACATACATAAACATGTCCTCAGGCACCCCATAATTATTCTGTATAAGGGTCAGCACTTTTTTCATCCTTGGCCAACAGCCGGCTGTGCATATTCGCATTTGTTTAGAAAAACATTTATGATTGTTTTCAAAACATTTATGATTGTTTTCAAAACATATCAATTCTAAAAGAAACCCTGGAGTGACCACTCTAGTGTATAAGATGCTTATCCCCCCCCCTGCACATTTGAGGAGAATTCCTTTCAAGTTGACACAGTGTCCTGCATACTGAATCTTTGACACTCAGCTGTCTAACATCCCTGGCGGGGTGTCATCCTTGATGCAGAGAAGGGGTCCTTCATTCTCTAACATCAGGTAAGGGGATAGTTCTTCCCTAGGGTATTCTTGGCTATACACATGCTACACCTACATATCTAGTCTAGGTGCCTTTATTTAGGCAACTTACTTAGGGTGCACATTTTAGGAATGTGCTACTGTTTTTATCTGAATTGCTTATGTTCATCCTATTAGCACTATGGTGAAAATGTATCTTCTATTTACTATGTTAGTACTTGCAATCTCTGTTTGTATGCTTCTGTCTCCTGATTTTCGCAGCAAATATGTTTTACACAAGGCTGATGCAGGACCAATAAATACTTATTGAAATGTTGTAATCGCCATCATGTGCATTTTCTTAGAATAAGTGAGCATGAGAAACTGAGTAAAAAGTACTGTAATGTTTTTCACGATCCCTGAGGAATCAGGGTTGACATTTTCAGTGGTTGCCAGAAACACCACTTTAAGATACAGAGAGGTGGTAGTGGCACTGTAGAGATAGCTGGTCTAATGTCTGACATATCCTGTGGGGTGTTCAGAAGCAGTTGGGACACCAAGTCCTCAGTTTAGGTCCTCCAAAACGCTCTGGTGTTGGGGAATCCTTGGGACTACACGACAGCTCTTCTCAGGTTACATATAGCGGGGTAAGGTTTTCTTCTGATCTTTCAACGTTTCCAGAATGTTATTAAGTGGATTCCTGGAGATTCTACATGTATGCATGAGGCAGTGGATGATAATGGCCATGGGGTTGCTTTAACCATTTTTGTTAAGGTTCCTGAGTCTAACCCTACCCACTTTGGAAATGTTTAATATGTCTGAAGCCTTCATATTTAGTTCTAAGACCTGTTTCTCTGTGTAGTGACTGTACAATGGTAATCCTAGTGTCCTCCCTCTTCTACGAACAAAATTTGAGGCAAGTCATGCATCCACAACAACCCAACCTTCTTGCAGAACAAAGCTGTTTTAGAAACCAAATAGGAGTACACACAAATTGTTCAGACATTGTTTTTCACTTATTTGAAGTGGACCTCAAATGTTATATGAAAACCCAGCAGACCTGTCAAACAGGCTTTGATAGTGTAATATCACATGGAGGCCCAGTGCAATCAGGGTCTGTCTGGTTAGGGGGATAAAAGAAGGTCCATGCTCATGTTTCAGCTAACATTTGCCCATGACAGGAAAGGCATCTTTAAAGTGTGCCCAACATGTCATAGGATAAACACGATCAGATCTGTCAATCAGCATGTAACATTCAAGTAGGACTTCACACTTTAATTTCAAAAGAAATCCTCTCAGCCCTTACCTGCATATTCTGTCAGGGTTAGATGGATCATCTCTGCCCATTCAGGACAGCCTATTATTCGTCCCTCACCTCATTCATGCCTATTCAAATACTAATTACTCTCTTGCAGAAATGGGAGAACAAATATGCAGTTTAGCCGCAATTAACTTCAGGCAGGCAACAGGTAACTTTATGAAAGTTACTTGTAAGTGATATTTAGAAAACTAATCCACCCTAAATATAAAAAACTGGTTGTTTACTTTTTTGAGCTCATCCCATCCCATTCCACAGATACATTTTTAGTATTTAATATTGCACACCTTGATTTCCTATTGAACAGTCAACCTTGCTACAGTGAAAATAGCTTTGAGGTGCTTGTCACTGTAAGCACATGCTTAACATTAAACTTTTATATGTCCTACTTTTTAATATCATGCACCCTGTTTTATTGAAAATACAGCCGACCTCTGAATGAATTTAAAAGGAAGGTTTTGACATTTCAAAAGGCCTTTATCACGACAGGGCCAATTCAAAGTTTTAAAATTGCAAGAGCTAGGCCACACATGGTAGGCCAGCAGTCTTGTTTGCATTGCCATTATAGTGGATGGCACAATGGGTGCTGCAGTCCCCAAGTGACATTTAACTTACAGGCCCTGTGTACACTTTATACCATATACTAGGGACTTAAAGGTACTTCAAATGTGTTAGTGAGGGGTTATATCAATTACATCATGGTGAGAGGGGGGCAGCCTGCCTGGCATTACCGATTTACAAAAGGGGGTGGTGATGAACAGAGTGTCTGAATTGAGCAGACCACTCTTACCCAGTCCAAAGATCAGGGCTTGATCCATCACCGTTATTTATCTCACTGCCCCATCCCAGCTCAGAACCTGGCTATATGCAAATCAGTCTGTCCCTGGCCCAGTGCATCATGGGAACAGGGCAGACTAAACTACCAAGCCAATTCTTTACCAGAAAGGAGCCAAGCTACCGGGGACCGGTTTCTGGCATTTCAGCCTCTTCGGCCCGGCTTGCTTGAATCCTGATGGAGCAGTGAGAAAGGGACTCATGTCTGAGTATACCCTGCCACACCTATAGTGGCCAAAATCGATTTACAAAAGGGGGTGGTGATGAACAGAGTGTCTGAATTGAGCAGACCACTCTTACCCAGTCCAAAGATCAGGGCTTGATCCATCACCGTTATTTATCTCACTGCCCCATCCCAGCTCAGAACCTGGCTATATGCAAATCAGTCTGTCCCTGGCCCAGTGCATCATGGGAACAGGGCAGACTAAACTACCAAGCCAATTCTTTACCAGAAAGGAGCCAAGCTACCGGGGACCGGTTTCTGGCATTTCAGCCTCTTCGGCCCGGCTTGCTTGAATCCTGATGGAGCAGTGAGAAAGGGACTCATGTCTGAGTATACCCTGCCACACCTATAGTGGCCAAAATCGATTTACAAAAGGGGGTGGTGATGAACAGAGTGTCTGAATTGAGCAGACCACTCTTACCCAGTCCAAAGATCAGGGCTTGATCCATCACCGTTATTTATCTCACTGCCCCATCCCAGCTCAGAACCTGGCTATATGCAAATCAGTCTGTCCCTGGCCCAGTGCATCATGGGAACAGGGCAGACTAAACTACCAAGCCAATTCTTTACCAGAAAGGAGCCAAGCTACCGGGGACCGGTTTCTGGCATTTCAGCCTCTTCGGCCCGGCTTGCTTGAATCCTGATGGAGCAGTGAGAAAGGGACTCATGTCTGAGTATACCCTGCCACACCTATAGTGGCCAAAATCGATTTACAAAAGGGGGTGGTGATGAACAGAGTGTCTGAATTGAGCAGACCACTCTTACCCAGTCCAAAGATCAGGGCTTGATCCATCACCGTTATTTATCTCACTGCCCCATCCCAGCTCAGAACCTGGCTATATGCAAATCAGTCTGTCCCTGGCCCAGTGCATCATGGGAACAGGGCAGACTAAACTACCAAGCCAATTCTTTACCAGAAAGGAGCCAAGCTACCGGGGACCGGTTTCTGGCATTTCAGCCTCTTCGGCCCGGCTTGCTTGAATCCTGATGGAGCAGTGAGAAAGGGACTAATTTGCATACAGCCAGGTTCTGAAACTGGGATGGTGCAGTGAGCTAAAAAACGGTGTTGGATCTAGCCCTGATCTCTTGACTGGGTGAGAGCTTTCTGCTTAATTCAGAGACTCTGTCCCCCACCACCCCTTGTTGTAAATATTTTTGTCCACCCTAAGCGTGGAAGGGTATTCTCAGATGTGAGACCCTTGCTCATTGCACCATCAGGATTCAAGCAAACCGGGCCGAAGACGGCTGTAATGCCAGAAACCGGTCCCCGGGAGCTTGTTTCCTTCCCAGTGTAAGAATTGGCTTTTGTAGTTTGGTTTGCCCTGTTCCCATCATGCACTGGGACAGGAACAGACTAATTTGCATACAGCCAGGTTCTGAAACTGGGATGGTGCAGTGAGCTAAAAAACGGTGTTGGATCTAGCCCTGATCTCTTGACTGGGTGAGAGCTTTCTGCTTAATTCAGAGACTCTGTCCCCCACCACCCCTTGTTGTAAATATTTTTGTCCACCCTAAGCGTGGAAGGGTATTCTCAGATGTGAGACCCTTGCTCATTGCACCATCAGGATTCAAGCAAACCGGGCCGAAGACGGCTGTAATGCCAGAAACCGGTCCCCGGGAGCTTGTTTCCTTCCCAGTGTAAGAATTGGCTTTTGTAGTTTGGTTTGCCCTGTTCCCATCATGCACTGGGACAGGAACAGACTAATTTGCATACAGCCCGGTTCTGAAACTGGGATGGTGCAGTGAGCTAAAAAACGGTGTTGGATCTAGCCCTGATCTCTTGACTGGGTGAGAGCTTTCTGCTTAATTCAGAGACTCTGTCCCCCACCACCCCTTGTTGTAAATATTTTTGTCCACCCTAAGCGTGGAAGGGTATTCTCAGATGTGAGACCCTTGCTCATTGCACCATCAGGATTCAAGCAAACCGGGCCGAAGACGGCTGTAATGCCAGAAACCGGTCCCCGGGAGCTTGTTTCCTTCCCAGTGTAAGAATTGGCTTTTGTAGTTTGGTTTGCCCTGTTCCCATCATGCACTGGGACAGGAACAGACTAATTTGCATACAGCCAGGTTCTGAAACTGGGATGGTGCAGTGAGCTAAAAAACGGTGTTGGATCTAGCCCTGATCTCTTGACTGGGTGAGAGCTTTCTGCTTAATTCAGAGACTCTGTCCCCCACCACCCCTTGTTGTAAATATTTTTGTCCACCCTAAGCGTGGAAGGGTATTCTCAGATGTGAGACCCTTGCTCATTGCACCATCAGGATTCAAGCAAACCGGGCCGAAGACGGCTGTAATGCCAGAAACCGGTCCCCGGGAGCTTGTTTCCTTCCCAGTGTAAGAATTGGCTTTTGTAGTTTGGTTTGCCCTGTTCCCATCATGCACTGGGACAGGAACAGACTAATTTGCATACAGCCAGGTTCTCTTGACTGGGTGAGAGCTTTCTGCTTAATTCAGAGACTCTGTCACCCACCACCCCTTGTTGTAAATATGCCTGGCATTACCTGCATTTTACTTTTGAGACCACCCATATAAATTGTATTTTTTTTCTTGGAACTGCCTGCTTGGGATCTGGGTGCGTGGTGTTTATTCTTTGCTGGTCAGAATGGGGAGCAAGGCAGGGTCCAGGGAAACATGGGAGAACCCAGATTGCAGACACCACATAGAAATCAAAGATACAAAAACAGCACAGTAATGCAGTGAAGATCTATCTGTTGAATTCTAACACTAGATATCTAAACATCTCTAACTATGCATCTAATAGTCTGTCTTTAGGTATCTTCCTTCCTATGTATACCTGGTTATGTATGTCCAATCTAGCTTAACTTCTGTGGGGGTAGTATGGCTTTCTGGTTAAAATCTGACCACAGCAGTCTCAGCCATTCGCACATTGATGTGCAGTCTAGTTGTTGTTTCGATCACACAATGTGAGGGACTGTGTGCAGGAATAATGGCTTTAAGGCTAAAGGAATTCTCAAAGGTAATATCAATTTGAGGGGATGGTCATCTCAGCACTGACATCCCCGTCAGTGAATGGGAAGTCGGTATTGTAGCACGGGTAGAGAGGCAAGCGTAGCACTGTTGTTGCAGTCCAAGATGCAAAGAACAGTTATGGTGTCAGTGTGAGTGAATGGAAATACAAGCAATGAATGACTATGAGGGAATGCAAAACAACATTTTGGACATTAGAGTTGAAGACGGGTTAAATGATAACTGGCACTTCTATGAGTAAATAAGAAGCTTGGACTACTGATGTTAGGAGAAGGAAAACTCAGTGAATTAATCATTTTGATGTACTGGAATGATGGAGTGACTAATGTACTAGATGAGACATGCACAGGCATTGGAAACTTTATTTTGGTTTAGCAATGTCTTTTGATGGAAATCTCTGGACCATGTTGAGCAACCTATGAATAGTGACACAGTCATAGCTGCAAACAAACCACCTAGAAGCAGCTGTGCACCATTTTATTGTATGATATCTGAGACCCATTGTGCGAAACAGCATTCAGTGAGACGGGTCAAATTGAGAGAAGGATAAAGGTTCTGGGATTAAATGAGAGATTCAGGGGTGAATAGAGAAACTTCAATGGAGATTAAAGGGTTGCAAAGGGAGAGGGGAGAGCGGATAAATTGTGATAGGGAGATAAAAGGCAGACACAAGAAAGGAGAGAAACAACAAAATAGAAATGGAAGAATGGATAGAGGATGAAAGATGAATTGTACAAAGAAAGGAATAATAGTGTAGCATGGAGGTATGCACAAAACTATGCAGATGTACAGGAAAACTGATCAAAAGAACACAAGCCTATATACATAGAGGGAAATAGGGGTAGATTGAATGCTGTAAGGTAACTAGATGCAAATGATGCAGCTATGCAGAAGAAGAAGGGGTAAAGTTGGAGAGAGTGAAGAAAACGGAAGAAAGAACAAGGACTAAAGGGACTTGATTGATGCATGAGTAAAACATGGAATGACTAAAAACTGTAAAGGACGAAAATACCAGTTGAGACAGGACTGATGGCTGTTCAACTAAGGTGGAGAAGCAAGATGGCAGCCGCTACTACTGGCGAGTGAGGAGCCGTGGCGTTCTCCCCGATGTCCGACCTGACCTGGCTTTAACTGTTAATGGGTCTCCTGCTGTTGCCGTCTTGAGCTGAGTCTCTTATTTCCCTGCTGCCACTGTCGTGCTGAGTTGCAGGCATTTCGGATTCTTTCGGACTTTCGTGGCTGTCCGAGGCTGTGAGGCTGCGGGGCTGCTGTGCGCCGCGGTATGGAGACGCAAACCGCGGCGTGAACAGCGGCGCTTCGGTGAGAGAAGAGAAATGCCAACAGGAATCAAGGAGCTGTGCTGCGAATTTCCGTGGCTGTTCTGTGTTGTTCTGTGTTCGGGGGCTGTGAAACGACAGGCGGCTGCTGCTGTGTGCCACGGTCGGGAGCTACGAGTTACGAGCTCCGAGCCCCGGATCTCCAGTGAGAGGAGAGAGACGCCGGCGGGAACCACCACCAAGTTTTGGAGCATTGCGGTGCTGCGGGCCGTAACCCCGGAGGTGAAGGCGAGAGTTGCAGAAAATCCCTGACGGAGGTGTGTGAAAGCGGGTAAAAGGAATTAACAACTTAAGGACATCGAAGGCTTTCACATTTCCCGGGAGGAAGCTCCTGTTGTGTAGCATTGAAACTTTGTGTCTGGACTACCAGATAACAGATACTGTAACTACTTGTCTTGAAGGCTACTTGGAAACACAGTATCACAGTAACAAACATTTTTGCGCCAAGGGTATTAGCTTAAGATACTTCCACTGCCCGAAAAAAAAAAACCCTAAAGCTCAAGTAAACTTACTGACACTGTTATAAACTGCTACAGACATCGATATATAATTAGACTGCTCTTTAGAAGCTTGCTCAAAGGCTTGTAAGTCTGCTGATATCAGTACAAGGATTTCTGTTATAGAAAGAGACCTGCGAGCTATTGAACGACTTAAGGAACAGCTATGGCGCCCAAAGGCAGAGGAGTAAAAAAAACTGTAACTAACTCAGTCAACGCCACAAATACTACGCCAAGTGCTATGGAAAAAACTGCAACAGTGTCAATCTCAGTGATAGAGACAGAGACTCGGGCTCGTCAACAGAATTGGACTGTTAATGAACCTGTAATACCTGATTTATTCAAGAAAAAAACATAGCTAATTCCTCTAAGAACACACAACAATGAGCAGACATCTTCTAATGTCTTACGTGATGCTACTCCTAAGAATCATGGCGCAATTCTTTCAAACACGCCCTCTTTAAACTCAGCCTCGTCTACAGCTGGAGATAGAGCTGGAGTAGGAGCTGGAGTGAGTGACGACGATTTAGCTAAACTTTGTCAAGCCGTAGAGGTAATCAGAGTCTCACCTAGGGCGGATGATCAGCCTTTAAATGATGCAGATTCCATTGGATCAGGTGGTCAATTCTTTTCCATGTCTGATGTGTCGATAACATCTGATGGAGAACTTGATGAGGAGTTATTCAATGAGGGTCATCAACCTGTAAAAGACTGGGCTGATGACTGCAATCAAATTTCTGAAGAGGAACTTCTTGGCTCCGATTTCCTGTTGAACGAAGGAGCTCCTAATTCTGTTCGTAGGGCTGTAGAGGCCAAAAATCGATTCACAAGTGAAAATCTAGGCTCAATAAATCAGCCACAGTGGGAAGAGGCTGGTATAGCTTCAGAAACGGAGGCTGAATCCCCAGAACTATCGGAGGGAGATGAAGAGATCACATTAAAATCAATATACAAATTACAGACATCTATGTATAAACTGATTATGGCTCATAGAGAAGAGACTAAAGCAAAGGGACTCCGCACTCAAGGAGCTGTGCGTAAGTTGCAGAATGTTGTTGGCCGCTTAGCCAAGTCTTGTACCGAAACTAATATAAGAGTACAGGAGACTGAAGCTCGTATTTCTGATGTGGAACATGAATTGTCTACACAAAAAACTTCAATTAAGGATTTGGACAGTACTAGACAAGACATTGATTGGAAATTAACCGATTTGGAAAATCGCGCACGGCGTAATAACTTACGTATATTGGGAGTGGCTGAACAATTAGAGGGAAAGGATGTTCGACGGTATGTTGTAGAGATGCTCTCAGACGCCTTTCAGGATCTCAAAGGATGGGATTGGGATAAAGAAGTTATAAGAGCCCATCGTTTTCCCTTTAATCAAAAACGCGATCGGGGGGGGGGGGAACAAAAATCCAAGAGCTATTCTTATATGTTTACAGAATTACCTACTTAGCGAGATTCTGTACGATTTGGCCAGGCCTTTAAAAATGTACGGCAGGTGCCAATTTAGGGAATTTTCTGTTACTATATGTTTAACTATGCTAATTTACTTAAACAATATAATGGCTAAACTGACGATATGTTCCATTAATGTTTGTGGTCTAAATGACAAAAGAAAAAGGGGTATAAGGGCTCAGATGTTAAAATCTATGCGGATGGATTTAATCTGTCTACAGGAGACCCATATCTCCTGGGCAAACAGAGGGTGGCTTAGAGATCATCGATTGGAAGTAGTAGGATGTTCCCGTCAAAGCTCTACAATAAGAGGGGTGGCAATTTTAAAGAGGTTTGGATTAGTGGAAGGAAAAAGAATCAAAGAAGACCCATTGGGACGATGGGTTATTGCTTAACTTAAAGTTGGGGGACTGACTATTACTATCTGTTCAATATATGCCTCTACAGTCGACGACCCCACAGTGTTACATCATTTAAGTATGGAGCTAGCTTTATGGCCACCCAATGTTATAATATGTGGAGATTTTAATTTACATGTGGATGAAACATTTGATATTTACGGTAGTACTCCATATGTAGGGAGGAAGAAGAATGTATTTAAGGCAATTAAGGGGATTATCCAAGAGTATAGATTGTTAGACGTGGGGGTATGAAAAAAGGGGGGGAATGTTTGGATTTACTTTTTTTCCGCCTTCCATCAAAGACACTTTAGGCTGGATTACTTTTTTGTCTCTAAGACATTATATAATGAACTTACTCAAATAAAATATAGGGTGTTACCAAAAATTATATCAGACCATAATCCTATAACTCTTAACTTTGAGTTAAACACTCTACCTACCCCTCGACCATGGTCTTTTGATCGCAAACTATTGTTTGATTTATCTTATGTTGAACATATGAACATTTGGATTCCTGAGTTTTTTTACAACAACAAGGGAACTGCTTCCTTAGAAGTAGTTTGGGATGCTTTCAAGTGTGGGGTGTGGGGAGAAACACTGAGCTATTCAATAGGAAAACAGAAGGAGACTAGAAAGCGAGAGGAAATAGAAATGAATAATGTAAGATTGCTGGAGATTCGGCTTATGCAGGCTTGCAACAAAGGATCAGCTACAGAAACTATTATAAAGGAACTATTGGCTCTTAAAGTCAAGATTCATCAAGGATTTGCTTTAAAGTTTGCTCAGCAAATCTCCGCTTTTCGGACGGAAGTTTATGAAGTTGGAGAAAACACAGGAAAATATTTGGCTAAGAGGGCAAGGCAGAAAGCGGCATTTGCTAGCATTGATAAAATTACCAATCTGACTGGGACGACTGTTAACAAAATAGAAGATATACTCAAAGTATTTTGTGATTTCTACTATAAATTGTACACTGAGGATGTTGCGGGAGACTGCTTAGACCAGATCACTCAGTTTACTGAATCAGCTTTGAATGCTACTTTACCCAGTCATGAGAGTGAGAAATTGGATTTACCAATTACTTGGGAGGAAATTGAACTGTCTCTGATGTCTTTAGCCTCAGGAAAAGCGACAGGCCCTGATGCTATTCCTTTAGAGTACTTAAAACATGTTCGGGTGTCTTAAAATTAGAACTAGTGGATTTATGTCTAAGAGCTCAACACTGTATTGCCCCTCAATCATGGCATGATTCTATGATTACTGTATTTCTCAAAAAGGGCAAACCCCCCAATTACCTTCTTCCTTTCAACCCATATCACTTATTAATGCGGATAGCAAAATTTTCTCTAAAATCCTAGCCTCAGGATTATCTAATATTATTTCTCTGTTAGTTTCTATATATCAACATGGTTTTATTCCAGCCAGAGACACTGCGGATCATATCCGACGAGCGATTACGTTTTTGGATTGGTCCCAAGCAACTCGGTCTAATGTTGGACTTGTATTTCTAGATGGTGAAAAAGCTTTTGAACGGGTTGCCACGGTCAACCTATGGGAAATTTTATCCAGGAAGGGACTAGGTTTAGGTATTATAAAAGCTTTAAAAATGTTGTACATTGCTCCTAAAGCTTGTATTCGAATTAATGGGCAAATCTCCCCTTTTTTCTCAATCACTAGGGGCAACCGACAAGGATGTCCCTGCTCACCTCTCCTTTTTGCTTTTTATATCGACCCTTTAATTAATCATTTTATTTTGGAACCAAAAATTAAACCTATTCATTTAGCTAATATCAATTATCGAGCACTAGCCTATGCCGATGGTATAGTGATGACCACTACTGATGGTCAGACAGCTCTACCAGTGATTAATGACCTTGCCAAACAATTTGGGTCTTTCTCCGGCTATAAACTCAATCTGGAGAAAACGCAGATTCTTTGCTCTGGGGATAACCCACCTTTGAATATCCCCACTACTATATCCACTTTGAATCAAGATTTCTTTGCCCATAGAGAAAATACCAGAACGTAACATAAATCTTGTGATAGCTCAAATTAACATCACACTGCAGCGCTTAGATCATTTACATTTATCATTGTATGGTAGACTTAACATCTTAAAAATGCTGATTCTACCAAAAGTATTGTATATGTATCGCACAATACCATTAGAATTCCATTTGCTCTTTTTTAAAAATTTAGAAAGGAGTACTTCTCGGTTTTTGTGGGGCTACAAACGCCATTGTAAAGCCCTCAAGAAAATGATACTTAGTAACGAATGTGGCGGTTGGAATGTTCCTTATTTTTTTTTCTATTACCTATCTGCTGCACTACAATATATAAGTCCTCTAATCATGGGAGATAGAGTAAAAGTGCCGAACTGCCAAACCCCGTCGATCTATGAAATGATTATGGGCGAGAAAGTGAAGGGTAGCTTTCTCAAGGTTGTAGAGCCTAGTTACCACAAAAAAACAAAGTATAAGACATTGAAGGCAGCCTTTGGAGTGTGGCAAAAAAGTTCAAAAACACTTAGCTCTACCTAAATTAAATTCTTATACCCCCTTAATATCAATGGGTCTTCTACCAGACATTTTTTGTGACCTAACGATGTATAGGTGGGAGCAGAAAGGATTATGATATTTGGGAGACTTATTTAGTAATGGCCAAATTGCTTCATTTCAGGAATTAATGAACAACTTTTCTTTGGCAAGAAATGACTTTTTTAATTTCTTCAACTTCGAAGCTTTTTGCAGAGTCACCTATCAACTACCCCAGTTAAAATGATGAACATTCCAATGTTAGAACTTTTGCAGAAAAAGCCTCGTATAGGAACCCTTTATCTAAGCCTGATTCAGGAATGTGGGGACGATCTGGGACAATGTCACTCGAAATGGGCTAACAACTTAGGTATACCCGATATTGATATTTTGTTTTCTATTAAACTTGCTTCAGACTGTCTGATTACAGGGATGATGAAATCCCAACATTTTATGTGTATACATAATCTTTACTATACTCCAAGTAAAGTTGTCAAGTGGAGCACGACAACAGGAACGAACTGCAGCCACTGTGGGCTATTTGCAGCTGATGAATTGCATATGTTTTTTTCTTGCCCCAAACTTAGCACGTTTTTTCAACAAATTGAAAATTTCCTTTCTGCTGTTCTTAAATGTGAGATTAAAGTAACGGCTGAATTGATGTTATTGGGCATCGAGCATACCTCTACTTGGTTAAAACCAATTTCCAGTTTTTTATTTATAAGTATGGCTGCAGTTAGGTCCTGCATTACAAAGGAATGGATTAGTCCAGATCCTCCTTCGTTCTTTACTTGGCGGGAAAAACTATTGTTTATGTATAATATCGAGTCTGCTATTTATAAGTTAAAGGGGGTTAAAAGAAGAGATCTGGGGGAGAAAATTTGGGCACCTATTGCCGAATGGAATTAATTATGCTGCTTGAATTATATACATTTTGTAAATTCTTTGTATTTAATGTGGATATCTTTTTTATTTGTGTAACTTTGTACTGCTGTATTTCCTTGCAAAAAAACAATAAAATATATTTTAAAAAAAGAGATATGACTGATGGCTAGCAGACAGGGGAGAGAAGCATATAGGAGTGTGAGGAAAATAAAAAGTAAAATTGTTTTAGAGAAAGCAAGAGAAGAACGGCGTGAAGGTACACAAGAAAGGATGTAGACATAAGGGAACATGGGAAAGTAAATGTATATGGAGGCAGAAGTGGAAGCAAGAAGGAGACAAGAAAATGAAGAAAATGCAGGAGAGGGATATTATGGGAATGGAAACATCTGTGGGGAATGGGAGAAGGAGTGGGACGTGGACCAAAGGAATGGAAGTGGGAAAATGTGAAAGGTGAAAGGCAGCTTGATATGTAGTTAGAGCAAGAGAGGAACTGGTTGACAATATTCAGGCTTGATGAAGGAGTTTGCAGGATAAAGACATAAATGGAAGTAGGGAGAACCCTTTCCTTGGCAAAGCAGGTACAGGAGCTCTGGTGTGTTATAGGTCTAAAGCATCCAAGCTACATCTTTTTTTAATAGGAGACCCATGTTCTATACTTGCATCGTGGCCCATGGACATTGTTTCGCCATTTGATAACATGGGTCACAGAATTCCAGGGGACCGTACTGCATGTGATTCTCCAAAATGGAGCCCTTGTCTGTACACAGTTTCCACCTGCATTAAGTAAGTAGGAAATCAAAATAGGTTTGTTTTCCTAGATGTGTCCCCAAATAAATTAAAACATGTATTTGTCATATTTACTCGAAAAACATGCAAAATCAGCACTTTGCACATCTTGTAATCGTGCAAAACATGCATAAGATTTTCTTAAATATTATGTCCAAGCACTTAGGTTCAGCTTTCCAAAGCCTGCCTAAAGTTGGAATGGTGAAGCTTAAATGGTTAGGCAGGAGATAGTGCCTTACACATGGCTTGACTCTTTGGAGAAAGTCTGGGGAAATGTGACTGGCAGCCATCTATATCTGTATTCTACAAAGTAACATATAGGTTAGTTTGTAGAATGGAATTACCAGAATGCACTGCATCCATGAGCATGTACACATAAATCTGTGCACACCGTGTAGCAGTTTTCCACCTTTCTAGACTGCGGACGCACGCAGCGGGAGCGCCGACTGAGCGCCGAAGGTGCGCCAAAGGTAAGCCCGTCTGCGCCCGTCCGCGCCTGGATCGCGCCCAGTGCCAGGACCTCTGGTCCCCGCAGACCCCAGCCCACCCGCCAGACGTACGACGCCGCCACCCTCAACGCACCCTACGCCGGCCGAGTCCCGGGTTGCTACCGAGCCACCCCGAGACGCACCCACGGACCCTTCTGCTGCAACTCCTGCAAGTTCACCTGCCTCCGGACCTGCACTACACCTACACCAACCAAGACGAGCAACAGCAGCAGCCACCTGAAATGCATCCTGCTCAACACCCGCTCCGTCCACAGGCACGCCATCGAGATCTGGAACCTGCTCGACACCACAGCCCCAGACGTCGCCTTCTTCACGGAAACCTGGATGAACGCCTCCTCAGCGCCTGACATCGCCATCGCCATCCCAGACGGCTACAAGATCATCCAAAGGGACCGCATCAACCACACCGGAGGAGGCATCGCCATCGTCCACAGGAACACCATCCGCATCACGACCAACACCGATGACACCCTCGCAACCGCCAAGCACCTGCACTTCCAAGTCCACATCAACCCCAAGACCACCCTCACAGGCACCCTCATATACAGACCCCCTGGACAACGCACACAATTCAGCGAAGACATCGCCGACTTCATCAGCTCACACGCCCTCTGCTCCGCTGACTACATCCTCTTAGGGGACCTCAACTTCCACCTGGAGAACAACAACGACCGCAACACCACCACCCTGCTGGACAACCTCGCCAACCCGGGACTCAAGCAACTGGTGACAATCCCCACCCACTACGCCGGACACACACTCGACCCCGTCTTCTCATCCAGCAAAGACATCGCCTTCAGCCATGCCACCGGACTCCACTGGACGGACCACAGCTGCGTCCACTTCAGCTTCGCAAGGACCACGATCCACCACCACCAGCAACAGGCTGCACGCAGGAACTGGAACAAGATCACAGCCGACCAGCTCGCGTCCTCCCTGAGCATGAACCCTCCCACCAGCACAACAAACCCTAGCCAGGCGGCCACCAACCTCACGAAGTGGATCAGCGACTGCGCAGACGAGCCGCCCCCCTGAGGACCCCGCCCAGCAGACCCGGTAGCAAGAAAGCCCCATGGTTCACCGACGAACTCAAGAGCTCCAAGAAGAACTGCCGAGCCCTCGAGAGAACCTGGCGCAGAGACCCAACACTGGACAACATGACTGCCCTCAAGCTCGCCACCCGAAAACACCACCAACTCATCCACGCCACCTAGAAAACTGCATTCAAGGAACGACTGGACAACAACGCACACAACAGCAAAGAACTCTTCAACATCGTCAAAGAGCTCTCCAACCCCAACGCCGGAAACAACAACATCACCCCTTCGCAAGACCTCTGCAACTCCCTCGCCTCCTACTTCCACAACAAGATCGCGGACATACACAACAGCTTCAGCACTCATCCGACGAACACCATGACCGAACCACCACCCCCCACCACGCCTGGACTCCGATCAGCACCGAAGACACCGTCCGCACGATGAACTCCATCCACTCCGGATCTCCGACCGACCCCTGCCCTCACCACGTCTTCAACAAGGCCGACGCTATCATCGCACCCCACCTGCCGGACATCATCAACACCTCCTTCGACACCGCTACCTTCCCGGAGAGCTGGAAGCACGCCGAACTCAGCGCTCTACTCAAGAAGCCATCGGCTGACGCCACCGACCTCAAAAACTACCGCCCCATCTCGCTGCTCCCGTTTCCTGCAAAAGTCATCGAGAAGACCATCAACAAGCAGCTGGCCGCCTTCCTCGAGACGAACGGATCCCTCGACCCCTCGCAGTCTGGCTTCCGGGCCAACCACAGCACCGAGACCGCCCTGATCGCAGTCACTGATGACATCCGAGCGCTGCTCGACAACAGAGAAACATCCTCCTTGACCTCTCCGCGGCCTTCGACACTGTCTGCCATCGTACCCTAGTACAAAGAACCAGCAACGTCGGAGTCCAGGAGAAGGCACTGGAGTGGATCATCTCCTTCCTCGCCGGAAGGACACAGAGAGTCCGCCTCCCTCCGTTCAGATCTGAAGCCACCGAAGTCATCTGCGGCGTCCCTCAAGGCTCCTCTCTCAGTCCAACCCTCTTCAACATCTACATGAGCCCCCTCGCAGACATCACACGCCAGCACAACCTCAACATCATCTCCTACGCCGACGACACCCAGCTGATCGTCTCCCTTACCAACGACCCCGCCACCGCCAGAGCCAACCTTCACGAAGGGATGAAAGAGGTAGCCAAATGGATGAAGAACAGCTGCCTGAAACTGAACTCAGATAAGACGGAAGTCCTCATCCTGGGATCCTCACCCGCCGCTTGGGACGACTCCTCGTGGCCCCCTGCCCTAGGCAGCGCACCCAAACCAACAGACCATGCACGCAACCTGGGCTTCATCCTGGACTCCTCCATCTCCATGACCAGACAAGTCAACGCCGTCTCCTCGTCGTGCTTCAACATCCTGCGCATGCTACGTATGATCTTCCGGTGGATCCCCACCAAGACCAGGAAGACGGTCACCCAGGCCCTCGTCACCAGCCGTCTGGACTACGGCAACACCCTCTACGCCGGAACCACCGCCAAACTCCAGAAGAGACTCCAGCGGATCCAGAACGCCTCAGCACGACTCATCCTGGACATCCCCTGTCGCAGCCACATCTCCGGACACCTGAGAGATCTGCATTGGCTCCCGGTCAACAAGAGAATCACCTTCCGTCTCCTCACCCACGCACACAAAGCCCTACACAGCCAAAGCCCAGGATACCTCAACAGCCGCCTCAACTTCTACGCTCCCAAATGCCAGCTTCGATCGACCAGCCACGCCCTCGCCGCCGTCCCCCGCATCCGTAGAGCCACCACAGGGGGACGGTCCTACTCCTACCTCGCCACCAAGACATGGAACTCCCTCCCCACCCACCTTCGCCTGACCCAGGACCACCTCACTTTCAGGAAGCAACTTAAGACCTGTTTGTTCGAGCAGTAGCAGATCCCCCTCCCCCAGCGCCTTGAGACCCTCTGGGTAAGTAGTGCTCTATATAAATGCGATGATTGATTGATTGATTATCTAATGCTACAATGACAGAGCACTCTGTCATTTAAAAGAGATTTGTTGCCATCATCAGTATAGTTTACTACTTTAATGTTAATGCAACCTTTATTATTTAAAAATGCTAATTCAAATTCAAATGTAGGTATATTAGGCACTAGTTAAGCCAACACACATTCTAGAGATTGTTTTATTACTGTGAGTGTTAATGAAACATATTTTCAAAGGAAGACTGTTAGACCTGGCTTTTTCAGTGGGTTTATCCCCAGACACTTTGCTTTTTGGCCTCCTGTTTCTGCCCTGTTTTTGTTGGTTTGATGACTCTGGGCACTTGTCGTGATCGCTCTCACAGCCACAGCGAAGGAAAGAAGGAAAGGACAAAAAGCGCGATTGCTCCCTTCGCACTACATGTCCCAAAAGGCCAAGCGGCTCTGGAGAGCAGGAAAGAAGGCTGTACCTATATAGCCCGCCTTGGAAACAGATCGGCGCTTGACAATTGTTCTCGTGGTTTTGGTTGAGGTGGATGGTGTTCCCCGCCGGAGTAGGTGAAAAGGAAATCACCGCCGATCAAGAGCCTGCGTGTTCAGAGAAAGGAAATCACCGCCGATCAAGAGCCTGCGTGTTCAGAGAAAGGAAATCACCGCCGATCAAGAGCCAGCGTGGTCAGCCCCTTTTGCAAGCCTTTTTCCGATCAAGAGCCAGCGTGGTCAGAGGAGTGAAGCAACTTCCGACCGACCGCAAGTATTCTTATCGAAGAACGGGATCGTTCTTCGCTCTCATTGAATATTGTTTACCATAGTTTCCCGCAAGTATCCTGGTGTACAGCCTTTAGTACCAAGAGCCTCAGTAATTATCTTGGTCGAGTGCGCTACGACACATTCTTTTGTTTCTCAAGCAGTATTGAGAAAACCATATAACCGGAGGATAATACTTTTCCGCATTACAAGGGGTAAAGCATTGATGTAGGACCTCTGACACGAAGAGAAAGTGACGAATAACTTTCTCCTCGTCTTACCTGTCATTGTGGAGAGAGGAACTAACTGTTTGCCTTAAAAGTGCGATTGAGTCGTTCTTTGGTAAGTGCTATAGCTCGGGGCCAGGGGAAGGAAGTGTACTTTTGGGGAACAGGTACTTATACCTGTCATTTATCTCTCCACGCTACAGTACGTCCCTCCACTGTGGATTCCTCGGATTCCGACCCAGAGGACCCCATCATTCACTCCGTTTATCCCCTACGCCTTATCCTTCCGGCTTCTCGCAATACCCATTCAGAAGGTGCTCTCAAAGACGCCACTGGGTGTGGTGTCTAGACAAGTCGGGAGGACTTTCATCACATCGTTCCTGCTGACCAGAATTATCAGGTTAGTGGTGCGCGACTATAGTAGCGCCGCTTGCAATCGCGACAGATTGTCAAGCCTAAAAATACGCATCAGCCCGGACGATGGACGCCGATGCTACTCTCGCTTCCCTGCTGGAAAGCTTCTCGGAACTACGACAGGAGGTCCTCACCTCTCGTGTCGAGAACCAAGCATTATATCAGGAAGTTGCACAAATGCGCAAAGACATGTCAGACTTAGCAATGAAAGAGCCAGTGGTAAGACCCTCACTTAAACCGGCAACGTTGCCCCCACCATCATCCTCCCGAACCGGGGGTTACTTTTTGCCCTTGTCTACTCCTGCTGCAGCCACGGATGCGTTGCCAACTGTTCAAGTGATTCAGAACCAGGGTATTCCTTTAGCCCCCCGGAGAGGTTTTACGGGGATCCTCGCAAGTTCGAAACTTTTTTGAACCAGTGCCGGCTACATTTCCTGTGTAAACCCACTATATTCCAGGAGGAAGCAGTGAAAACGGCATTTATGATGTCTTACATGGGGGGGAACGCCTCGAGTTGGACCATTCCCTTGTTGGAGCGTAACGACCCTGTATTGCACAATTTTTCTGATTTTTGTCTAGAATTGAGAAAACTCTTCGATAGGAAATCCCATATGCTCACCCTTGACAGAGAAATCATGACACTAAAACAGGGTTCTCAAGATTTACTGTCCTATATCACCACCTTCAATCGCCTGCTGGTGGAAACGGATTGGCCTGTGGAAAAACGGATTTCCCTCTTTTATCAAGGGTTAAGAGGAGAATTAAAAGATGTGTTGGCCCAAGTGGTGCAACTACCAACCATTGTATCGGAATTTATAGATCTAACGGTTCAGTTAGACCATCGTCTGCTGGAAAGAAAAGGGGAAAGACCCAGGGGAGAGACCCGTTTCTACTACCCTCCTATTCGACCTAGATCAGGAGGAGAAGACAAACCGAAGATGTCTGACGAAACTGAACCCATGCAGATCAGAGGGGTCAGAGGCCCCCTTACTTCAGAAGAAAAAGATAAAAGGCGACGTCTGAAACTATGCCTATATTGTGGGAAAGGAGGACATTTTATAAAGGAATGTCGAGCCAGGAATTATGTTCCCGGGCGCTCTACTCTTCCCCGAGTCCAGGCTACTCTGAAGGATGCCGAACCGTCGGAAAACTGAAGATCTCGAGTCTGACGGATGTCTCTGACTTGAGATACCAGCTTTCTATGATCTCCCGTGTTCTTGCCAACACCCTTCATCCAGCAGTGGCCCCCATGAACGTAAGCGTGTCTCTCTGGATTGCTTCGAACAACAAATTACAAGTTGATGCCCTTCTCGACTCTGGGGCCACTGGTAATTATATTGACCAGGATTTCGCGTTAAGAATGGGCATCCCGTGCGAGAAGAAGCTGCGCCCCGAGACGGTAAAGGCAGTCGATGGAACCATCCTTTCTTCAGGCCCGGTGGTTTATAACACCCTTTCACTATTGATGGAGATTGGTGAGAACCATCAGGAAAACATCCAGTTCGACTTGATAGATGCCCCGCAGTTCCGACTCATATTGGGTATGCCGTGGCTTACGCTGCATGATCCTTTCGTTAGTTGGTCATCCCGTACGGTTAACATGACCTCACCCTATTGTAAAGAACATTGTCGGAATCACGAACTGCCGCCTTCCCTTTTGGCACCCTCACCTGCCTCCTATTTGGCGAACGCATGTACCTTTGAGAAGTTCTGTTGTGTCACGGTGTGAGGTTCCGTGACAATTGTAAGTGGTGTTTTCGACTCGCACGAATATAGTCGAGTCTGGTATCTATGAACCGCAATTGACGAGTTTGGTGGGTGTACGCAGTTTCGCTGTGTTAACCTAAACCGTTCGTCTGTTACGTGGGTATTTCTATCTGTACCCACGGGTTCCATCTTAGATACGGCATCCATTTTGTCTCTTGCCCTCAAGTAGCCAGCGAACGGACGTTGTCCGCTTCGCGACCCTGGGACTCCCAAGATATTTGCAGAAGACACATGTCTCTTGTAAATGTCTTTATGATGAGGGGAATGATACTGTAAGGCAGATGGCGCCGCTCAAGGCCCATCTCGAGCGGCCGGCTTATTGTCTCAGCCGTGCATCTCATTAGGCACGTCCCTTTGATGCCTGTATCTCGTGTTTCCCGATACCTCCCCTTTTACACTCTTTCCGATCTCCCCACTGTCTCCATCTTCCTCTGCACCTGTCCTTGTTCCTACTTCGATCTGTTTTACTGCTGATAGGAATGCACTAATGATGGGAAGATGGGTTTTCACAGTTGGGAACCACCAAATGTTTCCGCACTTATGTTTCGGACCTTATGAGTATCAAAGTGACCAAAGCGACCCCTCTCGGGGATAATTGTGGGAACCGGGTTGTAAACCTTTGTTTGCTATGCAAACCTATGGGTAAATCGTGTATAAAAGGAGCGATCCACAGAACCAATTTGAAGCAGTCTCCACAAGTAGCACATGATGTACTTGCCGTGACTTCTGTGTTCCCTGCAGTAAATAAAGCTCGAATCTTTGGCGCCGAAGGAAGTGTCCCGTGTCTCTGTCACTTGTACGCCGGAGCAGGTTACCCACGAAGGTTTCAGGTGTTGTTCCCTGGCACCGCTGGGTCTTAAAGAACCCAGTCCTTCAGGTGCTTCCCGTCGAATACCAGGAGTATAAGGCCTTGTTCGACAAACAAAAGGCAGCCCAATTACCACCTCATAGGGTCTACGACTATCGAGTTGACTTAATACCGGGGGCAGATATTCCTTGCAGCAGGGTTTATGCTTTGACGGAGAAAGAAACCCAATACTTGAAAACATACATAGATGACAACCTTGCTTCCGGGATTTTCCGACACTCCACCTCCCCTGCATCTTCACCGATGTTTTTCATTGCCAAAAAGGACTGTGATGAGTTGAGACCCTGCATCGACTACCGTGCTATTAACAAAGTAACGATCAAAAACCGTTATCCTCTTCCCCTTATCCCGGTCTTGATGGACCAGTTGAAGGGTGCGAAATACTTCACGAAACTCGATCTACGTGGGGCCTACCACCTCGTTCGTGTGCAAAAGGGAGACGAGTGGAAGACGGCATTCAGGACCAAGTTTGGGTTATTTGAATACCGGGTAATGCCCTTTGGTCTCTGCAACGCCCCTGCTGCCTTCCAATTCTTCATGGACGAGGTGCTGAGAGGATGTATGGAAACATACTGCGTGGTCTACATTGACGACATCTTGATTTATTCAACGACAATGGCAGACCATATTGTCCATGTGAAGACAGTATTACGGAAGTTACAACAAAATTCGTTGTACGCAAAATTGGAGAAGTGCCTTTTCCATGTACAGGAAGTCGCCTACTTGGGGTACATTATAGACGCTCAAGGGTTCAGGATGGATGCCAGCAAAGTCGAGGTGATCCTTAACTGGAAAACTCCACAAAATGTTAAGGCAGTACAAAGTTTCCTTGGCTTTGCCAACTATTACCGGTGCTTTATTCAGGACTTCTCAAAAACGATACATCCCATCACCTCCCTCCTGCGAAAAAACGTTCCTTTTGTATGGGGAGCAGAAGCAGAACAGGCATTTCAACTTCTCAAAGACAGGTTTACTCAGGCACCCATTCTCAGACATCCGGATCCTCAGCTGCCATATATCCTTGAGACTGATGCCTCTCAATCCGCCCTTGGAGGAATCTTATCCCAAAGACATCCCAAAACGGGCCAGTTGCACCCAGTTGCATACTATTCAAGGAAACTTACACCTTGTGAGGTAAATTACACTATCACCGATAAAGAACTCCTGGCTATCAAAAGAGCCTGTGAAGAGTGGCGGCATTATCTCCTAGGTGCTTTACACACGGTGGAAATTATCACGGATCATCGCAACTTATTGTTCCTCAAAACGGCTAAGGCCTTGACCCCGAGGCAGCTTCGATGGACTTTGTTTTTTTCTGATTATGATTTTGTAATCAAGTACAGGCCTGGGTCACGCAATGGGAAGGCGGACGCCTTATCCCGCCTTGGAGTAGAGGAGACGGTTGAACCTGAGGAACCCCCTTATATCCTTCAAGAAGCAGACTGCTCCAGTGCATCCCTTGCCCTGGTATCCTCTGAGGACTTTCTGGAAGATCTGAAAGTGGCCATAGCTGATCATGATATAGCCTCTTGGATACAGGAAGAGCCAGATCATCGACATATGGAGAATGACCTGGCATATCATTACCATGCGTTGTATATACCCCAGAAGCAGTTGCAACAACAAGCATTGAAGTGGGCGCATGACTCTGCATTAAGCGGCCATATGGGAATATACAAGACCACAGCTAATGTAGAACGTTTCTTCTGGTGGAAGGAGGTTCGAGCCGATGTAAAAGAGTACGTGCAAACCTGTGCGGTTTGTGCCCAGGGTAAATCAGTTCATACCAAACCATCAGGTCTCCTTCGTCCGTTGCCCATTCCTCCTAAACCTTGGCACACCTTATCCATGGATTTTATAGTGGAGATGCCTCCTTGCGCTAATCAAACTGTGGTTCTGGTGGTTGTAGATCATCTAACGAAAATGGGACATTTTGTTTCTTTGCCGGGTCTACCTACCTCTGTGGAGTTGGCTAAGGTATTCCTGCAACACAATGTGCGAGCGCACGGTTTGCCCAGTGTGATTATAACCGATCGCGGCACGCAATTTACGTCGCATTTTTGGAAGGCTCTCTGTGCCATCTTGCAAATCGATGCCCGATTATCGACTAGTTACCATCCTCAGACTGATGGAAAAACCGAAAGGCTTAAACAAACTCTGGAACCTCCGCTGTTTTACCATGCAGAATGCCTCGGATTGGACCACACTCCTGTGGTTGGCGGAGTTCGCCTATAACAATGCTGTTCATACCACCTTGGGGTGTTCCCCCTTTTTCTGCCTGTATGGTTTCCATCCGAACATGCTTCCGTTCGACTGGCCTGCGGAATCCTTGGTTCCTTCCATTCAGGAACATCACGCTCATTTGAGGGCAATCCTCATTGATGCAAGACATTGTTTAGAGACGGCGCAAGCAGCTCATAAACTGTTTGCAGACCGGAGGAGGTCCGAGGAGCCGGCGTATCAAGTGGGGGACAAGGTGTGGCTCTCCACACGGAACATTCATCTGAAAGGGGTAAATAAACTTAAGCCTAAGTTTGTGGGGCCTTACTGCATTTGTGAGGTTGTGAATTCGGTGGCCATGAAATTATCTCTCCCAGTTTCTTGGTTAATACATCCAGTGTTCCATGTGTCCCTTCTACGGCCCTGTCCGTTGAATATGCGCTTGCCGGCGCGTCCCCCTGCTCTGGAGGTGGAAGGCCAGGAAGAATATGAAGTGCAGCAAGTTCTGGACTCTCGTATGATGCGTGGCAGGGTCCAATATCTGGTTGATTGGAAGGGTTATGGGCCTGAGGACAGAACCTGGGAACCGGCGGACCATTTGCATTGCCCGGACTTGGTTGCTGAGTTTCACGAACGTTTCCCTGGTAAACCGGGTCGACCGCCGGGACGGCAGTCCTCGAGGGGGGGTTCTGTCGTGATCGCTCTCACAGCCACAGCGAAGGAAAGAAGGAAAGGACAAAAAGCGCGATTGCTCCCTTCGCACTACATGTCCCAGAAGGCCAAGCGGCTCTGGAGAGCAGGAAAGAAGGCTGTACCTATATAGCCCCGCCTTGGAAACAGATCGGCGCTTGACAATTGTTCTCGTGGTTTTGGTTGAGGTGGATGGTGTTCCCCGCCGGAGTAGGTGAAAAGGAAATCACCGCCGATCAAGAGCCTGCGTGTTCAGAGAAAGGAAATCACCGCCGATCAAGAGCCTGCGTGTTCAGAGAAAGGAAATCACCGCCGATCAAGAGCCAGCGTGGTCAGCCCCTTTTGCAAGCCTTTTTCCGATCAAGAGCCAGCGTGGTCAGAGGAGTGAAGCAACTTCCGACCGACCGCAAGTATCCTTATCGAAGAACGGGATCGTTCTTCGCTCTCATTGAATATTGTTTACCATAGTTTCCCGCAAGTATCCTGGTGTACAGCCTTTAGTACCAAGAGCCTCGGTAATTATCTTGGTCGAGTGCGCTACAACACATTCTTTTGTTTCTCAAGCAGTATTGAGAAAACCATATAACCGGAGGATAATACTTTTCCGCATTACAAGGGGTAAAGCATTGATGTAGGACCTCTGACACGAAGAGAAAGTGACGAATAACTTTCTCCTCGTCTTACCTGTCATTGTGGAGAGAGGAACTAACTGTTTGCCTTAAAAGTGCGATTGAGTCGTTCTTTGGTAAGTGCTATAGCTCGGGCCAGGTGAAGGAAGTGTACTTTTGGGGAACAGGTACTTATACCTGTCATTTATCTCTCCACGCTACAGTACGTCCCTCCACTGTGGAATCCTCGGATTCCGACCCAGAGGACCCCATCCTTCACTCCGTTTATCCCCTACGCCTTATCCTTCCGGCTTCTCGCAATACCCATTCAGAAGGTGCTCTCAAAGACGCCACTGGGTGTGGTGTCTAGACAAGTCGGGAGGACTTTCATCACATCGTTCCTGCTGACCAGAATTATCAGGTTAGTGGTGCGCGACTATAGTAGCGCCGCTTGCAGTCGCGACAGCACTTTACCACTGCTGATCATTGCCAAAGTGCATATTCTCTCCCTGTAATTTGTGTTTATGGATTGGCATTTCCTTGATGGCTTATTTGATTTACTACTAAGTCCCTAGTACAGTGCATTTTGTGTGCCCAGGACCTGTAAGTCAAATGCTGCTAGAGGGCCTGCAGCACTGATTGTGCCACCCACACAAGCAGCCTTTCAAAGGGTTTTCAAACCTGCCACTGTAGTGTCTGCGCGCAGTCTCTACTGACAGACATGTCAACCGGGTAAGTGCACCCACTTTCCAGGCCCTAACCTTCCTTTTCTTACATGTGAGTCACCCCTAAGGTAGGCCCAAGGTGCCCCTGTGGCAGGGTGCAGTGTATGTGATAGGTGGGGCATGTGCTGATGTGTGTGACAAGTCCTGATAGTGAAATACAGTGTATTTCATTTTTCACTATTGAAAGGACATCTGCCCCAAGTGATAGAATGCAAGTTTACTTGTAACATCTTATAACTATAACTTCCCATTGGGACAATATGGAAAAGTGGAGTTTAGTTTGCCTGAACTCAGAATATAAAAATGCATCTTTTAATCAAGTTGATTTTTATATTGTGTGTTTGAAAATACCACTTTTAGAAAGCGGGTATTTTCTTGTTTTGCCATCCTGTGTGCCTTTGCTGGTTTGTGGGTTGACTGTCCGGCTTTGGAGTGACAAGGGATGGGGATGTACATTCACTGTAGACTGGGGGGGTTGAGGTGTGCCCTGCCTTTCCTGGATGTGTCAGGGCTTTGCTGAATGGACCTGGGCTGCATTTAGAGTAGGGGGAAGAGATTTCCTTGTCACTGCCTTACACAATGCTGTTTCCACCTCCAGCTGGGAAGCTGAACAAGAGAGGGCAGAGCTGGTTTTGACTGAACAAAGAGCCTCTCTGCCTCACGGGAACAAAGAGAAATGCTATATAAATATTGAGGCCCAGGCCGCAGAACTTTAGAATACTTCTGGACTCAAGAGGAACATCTACCAAGGAGATGAGATGGTAAAACTGGAGGAGACAGAATGCCCCTTTGCTGTGTGCTTTCTGGGATTGGGCTGCAGTGTCGGTTTCTGTCAAAGAGAGGATAAAGACTTTGCTGTGTGATGTGTCTCCTGTTTGAAGATGATCTCCAAGGGCTTGAAGTAGAGCTTGCCTCCTGTTCTGAAGTCTCAGGGACACAAAGACTTCACCACCAGCTCCCTTGACCTTCCTTGCTGAGGGTTCTGACCTACCAAGAGTTGACTATTTCTGAGTTGGACCTCTGGAGGTTGTTCCTTCTTTTAGGAGCTGGAAAAGAGAAGCAACTGCGGGAAACATCTGCACCCATTTCTGAAGCATTGCTGCTGTGCTGCTGAAGAAACCGATGCATCGCCTGCCCATGTCTGGAGAAATTGCGCACACCGAATCCCATGCATTATCTCTGAAGTCTGAGATCAAAGCACCGATTCCGCCGCAGGCTGGAGGGACTAACGCAGTGGCAAGTCTTCAAGAACACCAAGCTGTAGTAAGAAACTGACACATCACCTCTCTGCACAGTAAGGAACTGAAGCATCACCTCCCCGCATAGTGAGGAACGGACACACCACCTCCTCTGCGTGGCAGTAAGGAACCAGGGCATCACCTCCCCTGGAGTAAGGAACCAACGCATCACCTTCCCTGGGCATAAGGAACCAACGCATCACCCTCCCTGTGGCTGTTTTGTTTATTTTTGTGACGCATCCAAGGTACTTTGTGTTGAAAGTATCACATCTATAGTTTGCTACAAACAAAACAGTTTTTACCTTATAAGAATGGAATTTTGATTACTGTATTGTGGATTTTTGTCATTTTCGTCTTATTTGGTTTAGATAAAGATTACTTGTTTTTCTAAACTTTTGTGGTGTCCATTTATAGTGTTTGTAATGTATTACTGTATGTCTGCACACATGCTTTACACACTGCCTCTGAGATAAGCCTGTCTGCTAGTGGCAAGCTACCAATGGGTAGAGCTGAGGTTATTTTAGATGTGTATCCCCCTTAACCTGACTAGGAAGTCCCTACTTGGACAAAGGTACAAACCATTGCCAACTAGAGACCCCATTTCTATCAAAAACATTTTGGGCTTCTTTGCAGGTTGCTTATGGGCTACACTCACTAGAAAACCCTGTTTGAACTCTGCAGAACTATGGTGTATAATAGAGATCAGGGGCCAGATGTACGACTTTATTTTGCATGCGCTAATTGGTTTGCGACCCGTTTGCGCAAGCAAAATACAAATGGACCATGTACTAACCATATTTAGCGAGTCACCATTTTTTGTGACCCGCTAAATAGGATTAGTGAGTCTCTATTGGGAAGGAGCGTTCCAAGGGCGTCCCTTCCTAATAGTGAGTCGGAGCCCTATGCAATTGCAGTCACAAAACAGTCGCAGTATACCACCCTTCTCAGAAGGGTGGTAAAGAACTTGAAAACAGGAAGGGACCCCCAGGGGACCCTTTCCTCTTCCTGAATGCAGGGGAAAATAATTAGGGACAGGCACTTGTCCCCAGGGACCTCTATCTGCCTTTAACACCTTGGCTGCTAAGGGTTTTCCCCTCCGGTGCTGACTTTTTTGAAAGCTCATTTATTCATGACGAGCTCAGCTCGTCATAAGCACAGCTCAACTGTGCCTCATGACGAGCTGAGCTCGTCATGAGCATTGAAGGGGTTAAAAAATTAAATGAAAACGTTTCATTTTTCTTTTTTTAAATGCATCCCGTTTCCCTTTAAGGAAAACGGACTGCATTTTAAAAAAAACGGTTTGTTTCATTTAAAAGGATTTCTATATTATCCATAGGGCCTACCTTACACCGGGGAAAATTGGGAAATATTTTGGAGTGGATAATGCAGCTTGCCCCAGATGCAGTATAGCGGAGGCGGATTTGGGACACATGCTATGGGATTGCCCGCATTTACGAGACTACTGGCGGGAGATTGGAGAGACATTGAACAACGCAATGGATAGGGAGCTGCAATAGACTAAGGCGGTAGGAGTGCTGCACTGGTTCCCACACACACCCAAGAGTAAGATTACTAGTAAATTTATAGATATGGGATTGATACTGGCTAAAAGAGAAATCACTAGGAATTGGAAATCAAAAAAAGGACCCACATATAAGCGATGGTATAATGAATGTCTTAAATGGGCGGCGTGCGAAAGCACACTTAGGTATCAACTGGCCCGACGCACTGCTGACGAAAGGGCGCTGGAAAGGGCGGCGATGTTAAAAAAAATTTTTAAAAAGCAGTGCAAGACATTGAGGTCTGATGAACCCAGCAGGCCACCATACATGAATTGAAATTTGCTACCTCATTAGGAATCACAAACAGTGTCTGAGACACTGTCGTACATTGTGATTTGCGACTCGCAAATTGCGACTCTCAATTTGTCGCACTTGGCGAGTCGCAGATCACAATGGTCATACATCTGGCCCTTAATGTCCATCACATAACTTGCACACATTTAAGGGTGACACATCAAATACTTCACATTTATCAAGTGCAATCATGCACGCCACCTGGTGCAAACAATCATCAAACAAATAAAATCTGGGCCCACATCAGTTGACTTAAAAGTTTTCAATTAAACTTTGAAGTATTTTATATTACAGACTTAAGAAACACATCAACCATTACACAAATGCCATTTACTTCAGTACAAAAATACCTTAAAAGCAATATAAGAACACTGTGCTTTGTGATAGGGATACCTGTTGCCTAGCAGAGTTTGCAGGGGTCAGGCATGTTAGAAGATTTTGCAAGGGGGTGCATCACAAGCACTGCACAAGATGATCGCTGATCCTTGTATCCCCTGAGTGGCTTTGGTGAACTACTGAAAGCATGGCTTCTTGACAGTGTTGGCTCTTCTACTTTCAAGAATGTTAGATCGGTAGGTGGGTGCCACAGTTTAAGTTGATTTTTATATTTCCAGCATGCAGTGTTTGCACACTTTCTTAAGGGTGCACTTGCACCTGTCAGGAGGAGCCTCCATTTTCTGCCTCATATTCCCTTCTGAGGGGAAAATCACCATGCGTCACGGAAGATATGAAAGATTTATACTTATTTTTAAACGTGGCTTTCTAATGCAGCATCATTAACGTTTACATGCAGGAGTTAATACTTTCGCAGCAAAGAATTTCCCAGCCCCAGTCATAACAAGTTTCTGCTATGCTGATTGTACTTCTCTACCACTTGAAATAATGCTTGATTTTTCAATCTCAAAGCAAGTGATGATTTGTCACACAGATATGTGCTGCTCCTAACATATTCATTTGTTTTTCTTTGACTTACTGCTCTCGCCAAGTTCTTCTCCAATTTTCAATTCAAAAGGTCAGTAAAGCTCTGTTGGTTTCTGCCTTACGAACACAATTCAACCTTTCACTTAACCTTCTATAGATGTCAACACATTTTGTATAGAACACAAGAGAGTTATAAATATAATGTGGATTCAAACAATGTAATCAACTTTTGTGCCTTTTGTTACATAAAACCAAAGAAGATAAATAAATAAAAAATATATATATATAAAAAAATATATCTTCTCTGAGTATATCTGGATTGACTTGCCTCTTGTTATGTGCAGTGCTGGCTCCTAGATAAATCACCCCTTTAATACTGGTTGGATCCTCTCTGGGACCACTATATCGCAGGGCAGGGTTGCTCTCTTGTGTTCTATTCATAGTTTCTTTCCCCCTACAGCCTGCCCACATCATTAAAACCCACTGGGGAACCCCCTTCTTTCATTAATAGTCAACACATTTTGTGACTATTTCACTTTTTTATCTACATCCTCCTCATCTCTTTGAATGGTTACTTAACAGTTTATCTACTCCAGTTTTCCTTATGAGCAGACTTCTGAAACAGAAGCAAAACACCAAACCCCTCCTATCATCCAATAAACTCACAGTACCAAATAAAATTCACCATTGCAACCTAGCTTCTGAGTATTTCCTGGTCCTCAAGGAGAGGCCCAGTGAGTTCAGGATACGTGGTGCTTCCTCAGCTTCTGAAGCTGTATCCGAGAAACCATCTAGCTCAATCAAAAGACGTTGACTCTCCTTTCAAATCACATGCCATCTCATCTTAGAAGATGTTATGGAAGAAATAAGAACATTAAAATCTTTTGTGGTTGAATCCAATACATCCCATCAATGCATTGAAGAGAAATGTTCCACCCATGACCAACATATCACTGCTGTTTAGCAGGGAATCAGCATTGTTAAGGACTCTATCCCAGATGAAACTCAGCTGACAAAGAAAATTGATCAACTCAAAAAGATCATAGAAGATTTGGAAAACTGAAATTGTAGGAATCATTTGCGGCACTATGGTATTTCTGAGAACTCAGAGAGCCCCAACATGATCACCTTATTGCAAAAGGCCATCATCTCTATCGTTTATCTACAAGCTCATAGCCCTCTTACTGTTTAAAGAGCTCATCATCTGGACCCCAAACCATCTGCATCTTCTTCTCACACTCAACCAAGAGTAATAATTGTTCTCTTTTTGCTTTTTACTGACTTGAAGTAAATTCTTTTGTTAGCTAATCAAATGGGTCCTTGTTTTGGTCTGGACACAAAGTCAACTTCCTGCATGATGTCTCTAATGCAACAACTGCTCAGGAGAAAATCTTTCTTGAATCCCCCCCGCAGCTAAAGTCCTTAAACATTTGATCAATCAATCAATCAATCATAACACTTGTATAGCGCGCTACTCACCCGGAAGGGTCTCAAGGCGCTTAGTGGAAGGGGGGCCACTACTGCTCGAACAGCCAGGTCTTGAGCTGTCTCCTGAAGGCGAGGTGGTCCTGGGTCAGCCGAAGGTGGATGGGGAGGGAGTTCCATGTCTTGGCAGCCAGGTAGGAGAAGGATCTGCCTCCGGCGGTGGCTCTTCGGATGCGTGGTATGGCGGCGAGGGCGAGGCTAGCAGACCGTAGCTGGCAGGTGGGTGTGTGGAAGGTCAGGCGGTCGTTGAGGTACTTGGGGCCCAGGTTGTGGAGAGACTTGTGTGCATGGGTGAGGAGCCTGAACGTGATCCTCTTGTTGACGGGGAGCCAGTGCAGGTCCCTCAGGTGGCCGGAGATGTGGCTGCGTCAAGGGATGTCCAGGATGAGTCGGGTGGAGGCGTTCTGGATGCGTTGTAGTCTTTTCTGTAGCTTGGCTGTGGTTCCGGCGTAGAGGGTGTTTCGGTAGTCCAGCTGGCTGGTGACGAGGGCTTGGGTGACTGTCTTCCTGGTTTCGATCGGGATCCATCGGAAGATCTTGCGGAGCATGCGGAGAGTGTGGAAGCATGAGGAGGAGACAGCGTTGACTTGTCTGGTCATCGTGAGTGAGGAGTCCAGGATGAAGCAGAGGTTGCGTGCGTGGTCAGTCGGCTTGGGGACGGTGCCCAGGGCTGGGGGCCACCAGGAGTCATTCCAGGTGGAGGGTGATGGTCCCAGGATGAGGACTTCCATCTTGTCTGAGTTCAGTTTCAGGCGGCTGTTCTTCATCCACTCAGCGACATCTTTCATCCCTTCATGGAGGTTGGTTCTGGCGGTGTCGGGGTCTCTGGTAAGGGAGAGGATCAGCTGGGTGTCGTCGGCGTAGGAGATGATGTTGAGGTTGTGTTGGCATACGATGGTTGCGAGGGGTCTCATGTACACGTTGAAGAGGGTGGGGCTGAGTGATGATCCTTGCGGGACGCCGCAGATGACTTCGGTGGCCTCGGAGCGAAACAGGGGGAGGCGGACTCTTTGTGTTCTTCCAGCGAGGAACGAGGTGATCCACTTCAATGCCTTCTCTTGGATGCCGGTGTTGCTGAGGCGTTGGACTAGGGTGCGGTGGCAGACAGTGTCGAACGCGGCGGAGAGGTCCAGGAGGATGAGTGCCGCTGTTTCCCCATTGTCGAGAAGGGCTCGGATGTCGTCGGTGGCTGCGATGAGGGTGGTCTCGGTGCTGTGGTTGGCTCTGAAACTGGACTGCGAGGGGTCGAGGTATCCATTCGTGTCGAGGAAGGCGGCAAGCTGTCTGTTGGCGATCTTCTCGATGACTTTGGCATTTGATATGGTTTAGTCCATCCATGTTTCTTCAAATTCACCTACAAGGAGAAATCCTATAATTTTGAGGACCCTGCCCAGGACCTGGACATTGGCACCACTGCTAAAACATGACTGTTCTTTAAGTAGCATTTGACTGTTTTTGTGTATAAACTTATGCTTTTCCTCTCTTAGGCATGCTTCTTCCATTCTGGATTACTCCCTCATGTAACATGTTCTTTCCCTTTATATTTCAGCAGCAGATTGTTCTATGGACTTCTCGTTTGACTCAGTCATCCCTGCCCTCATGTTGTTGTGTACCATCACCACCAAATCCTCTTTCCTGTTATCTTTAGTAAGCTTAAGACACATCATTTCTCCTTTGGTTTAAATCCTCCCTTGCTGAATAGCAAGCCAGATCTGTCTTTTTTGTCATTCTGGCACATGCACGGACTGCTTGCCAAACAACTTGTCATGGTCCTTGGTCACATCTTTGATGAGGACCTCCAGCTCCTTATCGCTAATTTTTTCTTTCTTTTGCTTTCTGCTCCCTCCTTCTCCCTCTCCTCGTTTGCCATTTTGCTTGGTTTTGTTTGCAAAAAGAGGCTGTGTTGTTCCTGACTGCTCTCTCCTCTGCTCCCTGCCTCACAGTCAGCTCCAGGTTAAGTGCAGCTGCCTGGGTGTGGCCACTTCCTGTTTGGGGGGTAGTTGGGATGCACAGGATTCGCTGATTCCACAATTACTGAATTTTTAAATTACTGAATCAGTATTTACCGATTCAGTATTGGGATTCAGTATTTACAATTCGGTAATTTTTTTTTACCAATCCATTCCAAATCTGTATTTTTTAGTGATTAATACCGATCCGGTAATTTTTACCGAATCTCTACGTACATCGGATATAACCTTTGGTATCTCTGCATTTAACTATGCAGATGATACCCAGCTGGTCTTCTCTCTGGAGGGACATGACGCAGTCTCACTGGAGACCTTTCATCGGTGCATGCAGGCGACAGCGGAATGGCTCCGGTTGAACTCGTTACAGTTCAACGGAACTAAGACGGAGGTTTTACACTGTTCCACTGATCGAGTTCCTCGTGACCTCCCTGTAGACTTTTGGCCTCCGTCCTTCTCAGAGACGGTGTCTGCGGCACAATCAGCGCGCAATTTAGGCGTCACTTTTGGGCCTAACCTGCAGTTGGATCTACATGTGAATAAGATCTCCTCAACATGTATGATGCTGATTCGCATGCTGCGCAAGGTCCTTCCTCTTCTCCCTGTGCATGCCAGACCAGAAGTAGTGCGTTGTACCATCCTAAGTCGACTTGACTATTGTAACGCACTACTTCTGGAGGCCCCGGTAACACTCCTGGGCAAGTTGCAAAGGGTGCAAAATATCGCTGCTAAACTCGCCCTTTCTCGCCCCCACCATAGTTCTTCTACGGCAGCACTGCGAGAACTTCATTGGCTGCCAGTTCATCTACGGGTGCGTTATAAAGCAGCGTGTATTGTGTTTTCGGGCTATTCATGACCTGGGCCCCATTCCTTTGCGTCGAATGTTTGCCTGGTATTGTCCATCTAGAGCTTTACGCTCCTCGTTATCCAGGTTATTGGTAGTTCCACGATTTCAGAAAGTGAGGATGGGGGGCCGCTCTTTCAGAGTAGCGGCAGCCAAACTCTGGAACTCTCTGCCCATATCCTTGAGAAGCCTTGGAGATCTCCTATCTTTTAGAAAGGCTTTAAAAACTCATCTTTTCCCCAGATAGGCTGAGCTACTGTTTCCATTGAGTATGGGTCAAAGCGCCAGGATGCCCTTGGTGGTGACAGGTTGCGCTATATAAGTATGCCACAATACAATACAATATCGAGTCCTTAATACCGAATTGGTAAAATTCGGTATTAAGGAATCGGTATTTCACGATTACCTACATCTGGTCCTAAGTGAGCTATTGCCCAGAATCACATGGTGCTGAGCTGAGCTGCCGCTGGAGATCGAACCGTGAACCCTGTGCTCCAAAGTCAGCTGCCCTGGCCGCTGCACCACACCTCTCCAGCTGCCTGCATATATAAAATATTAAGATTGCACCTAAAGGATAGAATCAAATGCCAACTAGAACTTCAATGGTAATCTGACCTACAATGTAGTTGGCCCACTTCTGTATGAGCCAACCTCACCTAAACCCTATATATTTGTTGGTGATGCCGCTCTAATTCTGGGGCCTGCATTCATATGTTTTTTCTATAACCTAAGTCATCTGGATTTTGGGTTTATGTTCAGACTAGAATTTGGGTTATCACTGTGGGGCAGTGATAAATTCCCCTCTGGAGGCGGAGAAGGTGGAGTTTTGGCCACTCTGTGGTAAACATTTATGGTGGAGTTTTTTCTTACACACAGCTAGCAAACAGTAAGTTGTGAGCGAGAATTGGTGTCCCCAAGCATGACTTTTTGGTGTTAGAAGGGAACCCAGGAAGACTTTCTAATTGTGGGCGGTCATGACCATTCACAGTTGTAAAGCTGCCACTCGAGTACTAAATCTCCTTGAGCTACAGCAAAACCATCTTAAGAAGCAGAGACCTCTGGTGTTCCACTTGGTGCCAATTGCGTTGATTTTTCAGCCTGGAACAAGCTCCCTGCTCTACAAAGGGGAACATCACTTACAACGCATTTTTTACAACGCACTACCATTACATCGCAACCATTACAACGCATACCATTACAACGCATTGCGCTGGGGGGCGCTCTAGGATAGGGAATATATTTAATTTACTATCCAACACCTTCCCTGCTATCCACGGGGACTGGAGTTGGAATAGTAAATTAAATAATTCACTATCCAGCGCCTAAAAGCATTATGCGTTGTAATGGACTGTGTGGTAAAAACCGCGTTGTAAAGGCATGCGATGTAAAAGCATGCGTTGTAGTGACACCAATCCTCTACAAATCAGCACGAGCAATGCAACATACCAATTTCCACCTGTTTGCAGAACTCCAGGGAATCGATCTGATTTTTCATGTAACTCCACGGAACTCCACAGAGTGAAACTCTGCGAGTTCAGCCCACCACTAGTAATTGCTGGAACTTGCATACCATTCTCATTATCCACTGTATTCTTGGGAGGCTTAAGCAATCTATGGTCTCATAACAAAATGTATGGGAAATTAGTTGATATACTAATTGCAATTTGTTCACAGGTGATTATTCCCAACTGAAAATCTACAAACAATTGGGAAAATGTATGACCATTTGATTTTGCTAGCCTCGAATTGCAACATTTTGTGACTTGCACTTAGAGAGAGTAGGCAGTGGTCTCTGGGACCACTGCTTACTCTTAAAAAATGTTTTATTACCATTCACAAAGAGGAAGGGATCTCCTGGAGACCCCTTCCTGTTTGAAGCTGGCTTATCCCCTACTTGAAGCAGGTCATAAACTGTGATTGTTTGACAACCGCATTCCGGTTGCCAAAACAATTGTACATCCCCCTGAGACTCGCTATTAGCATAGGACACCCTTGGCACGCCCCTTCCTAATATCGACTCACAAACCCTATTTTGCGAGTTGGTAATAGGTTTCCGACTCGCAAAATAGGGTTTCTACATAGAAAAAATGCATTTTACCAGTCGCAAAATGCCCAATGGGCCATTTGTGACTGGAAAAATGCATCGTAAATCTGGCCCAATATAACTATCTAACAGTGGTAGAACTTAGTCTGTCACAATCATAGACTCAATAGACATAATTTATATTCTTATCTTTAACATGTCGAACCTGATGGTAAACTGAGATCATTTTGTAACCGCATTCCGGTTGCAAAACATTTGTACATATCCCGGCGACTCAATATTAGGATGGGACACCCTTGGCACTCCCCTTCCTAATAGTGACTCACAACCCCTATTTTGCACATTTTAAATAGGTTACAGACCCACAAAATAGGGTTTCTACATAGAAAAAATGCCTTTTACCGGTCACAAAAGGACTGATGGGCCATTTGTGACTGGTAAAATTCATCATACATCTGCCCCAATATAACTATCCAACAGTGGTGGAACTTAGTCTGTCACAATCATAGACTCAATAGACATAATTTATATTCCTATCTTTTATGTGTCAAACCTGATCTATTATGTTCACCACTCACAAGATATTTGTCTTCAATGGTTAGAGCAGCAGACCCTGATGCAGAGGTCTGGCCTGGGACCAGGGTTCAATTCCCGCCTCTGCGGCTCTTAGACTCAATCTCCCTGGACCTGATCATTCTCACCTTGGTGCCTAGTCTAATCATGGGTCCCACTCTGTGACTCTGGGCAATAGCTTGCTTATTCTCCACAACGGCCCCAGCAGCGCTTGGATGCCTAGCTTCACCTTGGGGATGCCCAGGAGTGGACATCTAACAGGAAAGCCAGGAAGGGTTCCACAGCGGTATGAATACAGCACTACGAGACCTCTGGGTAGAAGGCACTATATAAATACAAACACATTTACATTTATCGATTCCCAATAAAAAGTATGTTACTCATACCTACTTAGTACTTCATATATATTTTATTTAGCAATGTTGTTTTTATGATATCTTTAGTATTGTTCTGTTAACAATAATGGTATATGCAACTGCAAGACACGTTTCCACATTCCCCTTGCCTATCTTTCCCTCTACCATTTTTCACTCTCTACTTCCTACTGGTTCTTCTTAAAATGTTTTCATGTGTAATGACCTGATATTTATACCAAGTTATCAGTTCATCAGTTATAGCACACCCAGCCACCACGTACCACAACCCTTCTCAGGACCTATAAGACACAGCATCTAAAATATCTACCTGAGAATGGGGAAAATAACAATAAACAGGATTGCACAGTTAGAAACACTACTAGAATCTGGGGAAATCCATACTATACCTCATAAATACCACACTGCACTGATTTATAGTGTCCCAACTGTACTTATTTAAATTTTCCGACCGTTTTAGAGTCTCCCGACTATACTTATTTAACGTCTTCCAGCGGATTTAGAGTCTCCCTACTAAACTTATTTAACGTCTTCCGACGGATTTAGACTCTCCCGACTGATTTGACGTCTTCCGACGGATTTAGAGTCTCCCAACTATACTTATTTAACGTCTTCCAACGGATTTAAAGTCTCCCGACTATACTTATTTAACGTCTTCCGACGGATTTAGAGTCTCCCGACTATACCTGTTTAACGTCTTCTGACGAATTATTGTCTTCCGACTGTCCTATAATTTAAGCATCCCTGATGAGAGCCGATTTTCCTTCTATGGAGAAAAGGGGCCCGACTTCCCAAGCAAGAACTGTTAAGCCAAATCACTCCCATCTGCAATTATCTCTAATGAGCCATGCACCTTCCTGTCATCAGTTACCTGTAAGAAGGGAATCGCACATCCTTCTATACGTCAGCACCTGGCTAAAAAGTCACTTGGACTCCTTCTTAGAAACAACATGCAAATGAAACTAATGCACACTGGGGTCTCTTTATTACATAATGATAAAATGACAAGAAAGAAAACAAGTAAGTAGTACAGTAATAGATCATTTGCATATACAGATACATATACATAACCTAGAAGCAAAAATAAATGGTTAAATGTTATAAGCCAACTTGGAACACCTCACCAATGTTCTACTCATTCCGGCATAGGGAGTTGAGCTGGTCCCTCTCTCTCTCGTTGGTTCATTCGGGGCTCTACTCTGCAATCACGGATACACATTTGCACCACTCTGCTTCATTAGACTGCCATCACTCGAACTCCAACAGACTAACTCTGAACTCACTGGTTCCCTGCCCTTGGTTAATATCGAAGGCTCTCTCTCATGTAAATTTCCAGCAAGCAACCTGCCTCCCACCAGATTCCTATACCAAGCTCCGCGCTCCCTATGCACCCCCAGTGGCCAGCTGTTGTTGCATCTGAAGCACAGAAAATAAGCACATTCCTCAGATAAGAGCCGGTCCTCACTGGTTTCTAGCTAGCGAATAACAAGTTATAACTATAATACCACCCTTCACCTACAAGCGCTTCAGAGTGTCAGGGCAGGAAGAAATATGGTGTTTCTCGAGTGTGGGCTTCTAGGCCCGAAAAAGGCAAAAGAGACATAGAGTCATGTCAAAGCAAATAGGTAAGTCTTGCAAATAGGTAAGGTAAAGTCGGAAATGAAGGAAGTATCATCATATACTGAGATGGGGTGGGACACGGTCATCACCAATCCAATGGGTGCACATTATCCTGTCACTACATTCCACCCTTGACCTTTGTCCACCAACATTGAAAGTAGGAAAAGTTCAAACAGAACGTAAATCAGCAGTAGAATAATAAGAAACAAAACTATCTGACCTCAACATAACCCGAGGGCAAAACATATGTAAAAAGGAAGGTATACACTGAATACAACAGCAAATGGCAATCAAAAAGCAGATCACCAAAAGGACACCACCCAGAATTTGGCGGAGTAAATGTAAATCCGGTAACCACCCAAAAAGCCAATCAAACTACCCATGATCCAAATTTTGCCTGCCTTCCCGAGTCAGCTCATGCAGCTGAGCAATATGAGACTGAATGGACTTAGAATGGTCAGACAAGTTAAAGCAATAAAGGCCTTCAAAATCCGAGCAGCCATGGTCATGTTTCAACAGCAAATAATCAATAGCAGCTCTAGTCTGTAGGATAGCACGGCCTTCACCTTGAGCATCTAATAAAAGATCAGAAAGAATAGCAGAGGTGCTATTCAGTGATTTCACCATCCAGCAAGCTAGTTTGCCTACAGTTTTAGAATTGTAAACAGACAGTGCAGGAATACCCATAATAGAAACAGCTAAACTAATATATTCATATTTGGAAAACAAGTGCAACGATGAATCACAATCTTCAGTCAACAGTGGGGCATTGCGCACAGTATGAGAATATACACTGGGAGACGTGGAAAACATTAATAAACGGAGTCGCGTCAAAGCACATGGGCCACCAGAAATGTTCGCTGGAATATAGGACCAAGAAATATTGCCACAGGAAAAGAGCCAACCAGGAGGCAGCAACACATTGGCTAGCAGTCAAAACAAGACGATTGCAAGTCATAGAATTACTAACGGAAGTGCAGGCAGCACGAGTCCTGGTGACACATAAAGTTTTTTCATGAAAACGAAGAAATATTATCCAAATTAATCTGCATACATTTGCCTATAAATTTAGGGTCCCAAGTAAAGTCATATCAAATATCACCCTCCGTGATATTGTAAGTGGCAAATACAAAATTCAATGGGGATTCCAGTTCAGTTAATACAGTACACGAAGCACAGTAATCATATGCTGAGGCCGTAGGAGTCGGCACAGCCACAAAGCAAGTAGACAACAGATCAGTCACAGAACGCATAGGAGTCAAGCAAAAGTGTGAAGAGTTAACAACACAGCGTGCAAGTTCCGTCCAAAAATTAGAAGCAAGATCCCACGATGAAAAGGAGCGACGACCTTGGACAAAGACATCAGTCTGGCTCCGTGGACACTTTCATCTCCAAGTGCAGCAAGCCAAAAGGAGTTCAACGACGACACATGCTGCAGAAGCAATCCATGCAATGATCTAGGGGAAAAAAAGTCAAAAACAGGCATTATTTATTCACTCAGATAACATTTATCAGCAGGGACTACATCCCATTTCTCCTGTCCTGGTCTCATCACTAGGATTGTGTTGTCTGTTCCTGTTGCAATAATTTTAGCCTGTTCAGGGGGATGATTAGGTGACTGTACCCATACTCTGGCTCCTGGGTTTTCATTAGTTGAGCCAAAACCTTTTTCACCACGTATAGTTAGCAAAGTTGGGGCAGTCCCTTTCTGCACTGCACCACTCAAAACATGCATAATGACTAATTGGGCAACACGTTCTACCTTTCGGACTGTTAAATCCGAGTCACCACTATTTAGAAGGATCCCTTTGATCTCACCCTGATAGTCACTGTCTATGACACCTCCAAGCACTTGAATGCCTTTCAAAGATAAGCTGGATTTCGGGGCTATTAGCCCGAAGTGTTCTGATGGTATCTGTACACCAATTCCGGTTTCAATTAGAGCAATGTCTCTCTCTTTTAGGACACAATCATTTGAAGAATGATGATCTAAACCTGCAGATCCTGGGGTAGCTCTGTGTGGAACCAAGGCTCCAGGGGTAATTTCCCAATATGAAATAGTACTGCTAAGTGAATATGGTTTGACATCCATAACAGGAGGAAACAAGCGCATTAATGGTGAATTAGAATGCAAATAAGGACGATTATTCAAAATCAACAATGCTTCAGATAGATGGTCTCTCCAATTCCTCAAGGTGCCATCTGTCTATTTGCGTAATTGGTCCTTTAACAGACCATTCAACCTCTCAATTAAGCCTGCAGCTTGAGGGTAATAAGGTATATGAAACACCCATTCAATGATATGTTCAGCACAATATTCCTGGACCAATCTCCCTTTGAAATGTGATGCATTGTCAGATTTCACCTGAAGTGGAGTACCATAATATAACATCAACAAATCCACAGTTTTAATAGTATTTCTTTGTTTAGCACATTTGTAAGGGGAAGCAACTAAAAACCCTGTGAATGTATCAACCGCTGTACACACATACTGACAATTTTTACTCATTGGAAGGGGACCATCTGCCAGATCTGTGCAGGAGACTTACCTCAATTTAACTATTTGGGGCACCTCTCGTTGTCGAGAATGTTGACATATAGGGGAATTAAGTATAGCAGTTTTGATTAAGTGAAGAGAGATATGTATGCCTCTGTCAGTAGCTCACCTGCTAGTAACTCTTTCTCCAAAGTGGCCCGTCTTTTGGTGTGCCCACCTCGCCAGTCCCGCCAAATCAGAATTTTGATTGTCCACCATTGCCTCAGAAATTTTAGACTTCTCATCTGCAATATCATTGAATAATCTATCAATGGAATCAATATGGGTATGAGCATCAACATGGAAAACTGTTACATTGCTTTGAGGGAGCAGTTCCCAAATTTCCTGCCATAAATCTTTTCCCCACAATTCTTTTGTGTGAACTCTCCAATTATGTGAATGCCACGTAGGAAGCCAGACTGCCAAACCATTAGCAGTCATCCAGTGAATATATGACATGTTCCTGGCAACTCCTGTTTTAAAACCTGGTACACAGCATATAATTCTGAAAATGTACTACTTTTTCCTTCACCCGTGGTACTTTTACAAAGACCACTTTCCAATGTCTTTTCTCTCCTATGTACCTTGCTGAACCATCCGTAAACCATGCATGTTTTCTATACTCCACGGACAGATCATCGAACAGTCTACCACACCGAACAGGGGATTCCTGCACTATAGGTACGGAGCAATCTCTCTCTCCCTCTTCCAATGGCGCCAGCGCTACTTGCTCATGTACCATCACAACTCCCTTCGGACCCACACGAGCCCTGTCTTGTATATACCATTTCCACTTGATAACACTCGCGTCTTGTGCATGGCCAATTCTATGAGTTTTAGGCAAACTCAAAACCCACTGCATAATAGGGATTTCAGGTCTCCAAATAACTTCATGTCTCAACGTATGTTGCTCGGTATCCACCAGAACCCAATAGCATGCAAGCAACTGTTTTTCAAAAGGTGTATAACGCTCACCAGCATCAGGTCGCGTTTTAGTCCAAAAACCCAATCTTGTTGTTGTTTACCCCATTCAAACACATTCTTTTTGCGTGTAACTCTATATAAAGGGGCCAACATCTAACTCAAATGGGGAATGTGTTGATGCCAAAATCCAAACAAGCCAATAAATCTTTGAGCTTCTTTTCTATTCCTAGGGACAGCAAATTCTTTAATTTCCTGTTTCACTTGTGTACTCACTTCCCGATTCCCTTCATGCCATTGGATACCTAGAAATTTTACACTGTGTGCTGGACCTTGTAATTTGTCAGGATTCATTTCTCTGCCTCTGCTCTGTACATGGGTCACAATTTGATCTAATTGAGTTTGAACCTGATCTTGTGTTGCACCTTGAACCAATATATCATCAATATAATGGCAAACCTGGATTCCTGAAATCAATGGTGCCTCGTCTAGGTCCTCCGCCACCAGCCGATGACAGATTGTTGGACTATGTAAGTAACCTTGGGGAAGACTTCTAAACGTCATTTGACGTCCATTCCATGTAAAACTAAATTGTACCTGACATTCAGGGGCAATCGGAATAGAGAAGAAAGCATTAGCAATATCAATAGTCGCATTCCATGTTCCTGGATGTTTCTGAATTCTCTCAATTAGGGTAATAATATCTGGTACAGCAACAGTCAAAGAAGGTTATGTTTATTCAGTTCGCGATAATCAACTGTCATGTGCCAAGAATTATCGCTCTTGCGCACCGGCCATACAGGATTGTTCCATGCAGAAGTAATGGGAATTACAACTCCTGCGTCCATCAAATCTTGGATAGTAGCACTGTTCTCATCATGCCCGCCTGGAATGCGGTACTGCTTCATCAAAACTACCTTTGTAGCTTGGGGTATTTTTATAGGAGGAATCTTTAAACTTCCTACTCTCACAGACTTTGATGATATGTAGCTTTTGTCTCCGAATCGATAACATCCGTCATCTAAATATAATGTCATGCCTTTTAAAATGTCAATTCCGATAATGTATTCAGGAAGGGGCACCACTAATGCAACATATTCTTTTAGGGGTATTTGACCTATTTTAATCTGAAGGTTAGTTTGCACTGTGGGGGTCTCTTTACCAAATAATCCTGTAATAGTGAAATACTGTCCTTTATATTTCTTGGGATTTCCAAATATCAAAGTGGCCTCCGCTCCTGTATCTACTAGTGCTCGGGCCCACTGTACACTACAATGTCTCCAGAAAATCTCTATGTCTACATATGTAAATTGATACTTGTATAGCACACTACTCACCCGCAAGGGTCTTAAGGTGGTTGTACGAATACCGGTGTGGAACCCATCCTGGCTTTCCCTGTAAGGCATCCACTCCTGGGCACCCCCAAGGTGGAGGCCAGGCACCCTTAGCGTTGTGGAGATTAAGCAAGCTATTGCCCAGAGTTGCAGAGTGGGACTCCATGATTGAATAGGCACTGAGGCGAGAATTATCAGGTCCGTGGAATTTTTAGCCCAAGACCCGCCGAGGCGGGGAATTGAACCCTGGTCCCAGGCCAGACCTCTGCATCAGGGTCTGCTGCTCTAACCATTGAGCCACACTTCTCCACATATGATCTATAATCTTTACGAACCCAATTCTGTACAGGAGGTTGACCTATTTCCTAGTCATTTTTACTCCGGTCTGTTGCCCAAGATAAATCAGGATAAAGAATCTCACATCTTTCAGGCAGCAGGTCTTGTTCGTACCCTCTTCCTTCATGAAATGGATTCCTGTTGTCTCTAAAATACTGTGATTTTTGGTCAGGAGATTTCTGTCGTCTATCTCTCATTCTCACTTCAGGGGATCTATTTCTTTCGTCCCTCTCTCTATAATCAGTGTATTCTTCTCTCTCTCTTGCTCTCCCATATTGTGATCTGTATTTGGGGGATTTATCCCTCTCATCCCTGTCTCTGTAATATGAAGATTCATCTCTTCTCTCTCTCTCTTGTCTTTCATCACCGCTCTCATCAGAATACACACGTTCATGTTCTTGTTTGTTGACCCTTCTAGCCACTTCTTTCATATCCAAACCTCGTTTCCGAAACAAATTCCATAATTTCCCATTAGATTCCCCATCAATCTCCTCCCGTCTCACCCCATCTTTTAGTAGGACAAGAAACATATCTCGTCTGGATAACCTATTATTGTCTGTACGATTTTCATGTCTAGATGGTCTTTCTGTTTTTATCCATTCTCCTAGTTCGTCCAATTTGCGAACCGCTTCAATCACATCAGAGAAAGAATTCCCTGTCTGATTAATTAACAGTGTCATTATTACTTGTTTGTAAGCAGTAGGAGCAGTATGAATTATTTTATTTCTCACAGAACTATTAAGCAGACCATCCATAAATCTGTCTGCCGTACCCAGAAAAATAGACGTTTTCATCACCCCTTCTTTTAGTCTTTGTGACGCATCTCTCAAAGTATACCAGGGTTTCTCATTTAAGGGCCAATTTGATTCAGAAGGGTATTTATCATTACATGTATAAAAAAGGGAGAGAGTAAGGGATTTATTTCACATATGTGAAAGGGATACACTCCAAGTCCCCTGGACTAAAGTATAAATAAAACAAAAATGGAGTATCACCATTAGAATCTGAGGAAGATTCTGAATGGGATATGTTTAGAACCAAAGGAGTATTACCCTTTGTTAAAAAAAACCTCATTCACCAACCTGGTTGGTGAAATTCTTCATCATTGGGGTCCACCCTGATGACCAAGGTGACTGATGAAAGGGTGATGTTACAAATTGTCCTGGTATGACTTAATTGAAAAAACTTTATTCGTAAGCAACTGGACAATATTAAAAATAGTGAAAAGATACTGGTAGGTGATTATGACCGTAAGTATCTATGTGAATGGTCTAAATGTTTCAACCTATGCGAGGTCAATCCCAGGTTTTCATCAGGACCAGAAAAAGGAAAATGGACGGTCTACACACACTAACTGCATGCTTCATGTCAATCCCATTCTGAACATATAACAAACTTGTTGATGTGTCTAGAGAGAATACTTAATCGTATTCAGCCGCACGGTACTGATTAGTTGTATATAAACTGATACAAGGTACTATGAATATAGCTATTGTTTGCTCACTCCGGTACACACAGATCAATAAGTGTGTGAATGGTGGCGTAAATTCAATTACTCATAAAGTCACTCACACTCCAAAACTATGGTAGGGTGACTATCACGACTCACAACAATGATCGTGAGCTAAGCGCTAAATGCATGCATTTATAGTTGTAATACACGGACAAACACAGACAAACGATAAAAAACACAATAAACAAACACAATAGTTGTCATGAGGAGGTAATCTTACTCCTATTGCGGGTCTCTCAGGCTTCGGGTGGCAGTGGGAGGTTTTACTCAGCTTGGAAACGTACTCTGTGGTGAGTAAATACAGAGAATCAGGTCGAGTGCTGACTGGGGCGAAAAAAAGTATGTTGGCAAATCTGTAATAAAACGGGTGCCTCCGAGCTGCAATGGCAGCGGGTACAATACTCACAGTTTTGCCGATTTCAACAAGGTAGATTACCTACGTGCCTCACAAGGAACCCCGCTGAAGTGGCGAGGAGCTGGCCGCTAGCTATAGCTTCTGGGTGTGGGCGGGACTACGGAGCGCACGTGATTAAGCCAAGTTGCTAGGCAACCAGGCGTGTTGACTAAACGGTGGTTGCCTGCAGGCCAAATGCGTGGAATGGACAGCAGAGTGAACTGTCAGAAAAATAGGGAGCGGGACGAGAAAGTTCATTCCGCTTTCGGTTACTTTAATGAAAATTAAAAATGGGGTAAAAATGCGTGATGATAGTAGGTCATATAAAGGGGCTATGTGTAGGGATGTCAGTTACACAAATACGGGAGGATAATGTATACTCCTCCTTAGGTTAGTAGACGCAGTACTGTACTTATAATAAGCACACCCAAGGGCAAAGGTGATGCATGGGGATAAAGTACACTCCTCCTTGTGTGAGTGGACAAACTGCTGAACTTATAATAAGTACAACCAGGGGCAAAGTAAAGCTTGAGGAGGCTACGTGCATAGGTATTACCTGGCACTGTGATGAGTATTGCAATTGTATGGGAGGGTACATAGGTGCCTATGCAGAAGGAATATTGCGTAAGGCAAGGAGGGGCTTAGGGAGGGAAGAAATTGCAGGAAAAAAGGCATCCGAACAGGCAGTTCACCACCGGCATGGGAGGCGAAGTGCAAGGTTAAAAAACACACAAGGACGTGTGGAGTTGTTGTTCTTGGGATGCATTGAGCAGGCACAGTCAATAGGTCCAAAGTTGTAGATTATAGTTCAGAGGCCCAAGGTATGTTATCATTGAGGCCTGATACATGTGGCTTTGCAGGTTAGGGCCTGGTTTTAACCAGGCCCTAACCTGCAAAGCCGCCTGTTTGAGAAGGAACAGCGTTGGGCCTATAGGCTATCCACGCATGTATCATGCCTCAATGATAACATACCTTGGGCCTCTGTACTATAATCTACAACTTTGGACCTATTGACTGTGCCTGCTCCCATGCTGGCGGCGAACTGCCTGTCTGGACGCCTTCTTTCCTGCAATTTCTTACCTCCCTTAGCCCCGCCTTGCCTTACGTAATATTCCTTCTGCATAGGCACCTATGTACCCACCCATACAATTACTATACTCATCACAGTGCCGGGTAATACCTCTGCACGTAGCCTCCTCAAGCTTTACTTTGCCCCTGGTGTACTTATTATAAGTTCAGCAGTTTATCCACTCACCCAAGGAGGAGTGTACTTTTTATATTTTTTTATTAAACAAGTTCAGTAGGCAAATACAATGTCAATGTAATCACATAACATTTCCATGTTGACTTGGTACAGCACATCAAGCGTCTTTAAGGCACATGTTCATCCAAAATATATTCTTGCAAATTGAGCTGAATAGTATACGTACATCTGTGTACCCGTCGCCCCCATGAAGCGAGAGGGGCCCGAACAATTAAAATTAACAACTAACAAGTTAAAGGGAAAAGAAAAGAATCAATTGTTCACATCATGTTCAATGCACTAGTCCTGACCATATTCGTACTTAATAGGTATGAAGCAAGCAGGGTGAACCGATACGGGCACTCCTCCACGTGGTTCACTGTGTAGTTGCAGATTCCACCCGACTGAGTAAATACACCCTCAGTGGCTCCCATATGTCCCTGGGTCTCGATATTTCAGGCAGCTCCTCGGCATACGTCGCCAAGTTATCTCTAAAATAAACTAGATCTGTCAGCCATGTCTCTATTTTAGGCCTGTGTTTATCCCCCACGTGATTGCGACCCGGCGAGCAGCCATCAGGAGTGCCAGCCTCACAAACTTTCCAGTCACTCCACGAAGGTGTGGTACACAGCACAATAGGCAAGGAAGAGGTTCACATCGCAGCTCCACATTCACCATATATTTCAGACAGCCCACAATCGCTTCCCAGAATTCCCAAACTTTCTGACACCCCCAAGCAAGATGCATGAAGTCCACGTCGGCAAGACCGCAGCGCCTGCAGTCCGCCGCCTCACGTATCCCATACCTGTGTAGCCGCAGTGGAGTATAATACACCTGGTGTAAATATTTGAAATTAATAATCCTCAGATTCCCATTCATGCTAAGCGTACCGGTCAAACCACATACATATTCCAATCCGCCTCTGAAATTGGTTCAGGCAAACAAGCAGACCAACGCTCCCAACTCTGATCAGGTGTTCCCACGCTTTCACTCCTTATCAACTTATACAATTTCTAAATTATACTTTTATTGCTGGGGGTAGTGATCACGTATTGTAAAGAGGCCAGAGCAGGGGGTTCCTGCGGGTATGTGGTGTAATGCGTTTTGAGTGCATGTCTGAGGCGATGCATCACAAATCGAAACACGAGCGTCTGATTAGCAATATAGGCCAGGTCCTCTTCAACCACCACTGTACCTTGTACATAAACATCTGACATGTGTCTGAAACCGCTTCTTGTAATAAACGGAGCAAAGGTGCTTCCTGTGTCACCGACAGGGCAGCGTGGCTCGCTAACTCGAGGGATGGGGCATACAATGGCAGCCTATGCGCCACGTGTCCAATCCTCCACCATGCAGCGACAGTAGTGTCGACTGCATTGATTTCCATGTTGGGGGTGCCACTCCGCATCGAGTGATCACGCTACAGAGCAGAACCGGGGCCACGCCTCCCTCCTCCACCGCAACATGTGGTGTGAATGCATGTGGTCTGTTCCAATAATAGAGATACTGCACTTGCGCACTTAGGTAATAAATAAAGAAATCTGGTGCTTCAAATCCCCCCTTCTCGTAGCTACTGGCTAACATAGTCCATCGCACTCGGGCATGTTTGCCTGCCCATGCCAGTCAGATCAGCTGACTCCTAACAGTCTTAAAAAATTGTAAAGTGAGTACTATCGGGATGTTAAGAAAGAGATACAGAAAGCGCGGCAGCACCACCATTTTGATCAGGGTGATGGGGTCCGCCAGAGAAAGCGCTATCCAACCATCCACCTCACTCTCTAACAATGAATATTCTCTACCATAATTCTCTCTGACCACTATCTTCGGGTCTCTATGAACCCACACCCCAAGGTATTTTACCGGATCTGTGGTCCATATCAGCGGAAACTCTAAATCCGGACATGCTGTTGTCTCCGTCAGTGGGATGACAAAGGACTTATTCCAAATTATAAACAGCCCCGATAGTCTACCAAAGCGAACATATTCTCTGAGCAATTGTGTTAGATATCAAGCTGGTTCACGGACAAAGAGAACCATGTCGTCCGCATAGAGCGATATAGCTACTGGTCTGGAGTCATAATTAAGCGCTGCTTCCCGGTGTCGTTGCCTTATCATACAAGCCAAAGGTTCTAATATTAATGCAAATATTAATGGTGATAATGGACATCCCTGCTGCGTACCTCGTTCTATTTGAAAGGAGTCTGACGTGAGCCCTCCAACTCGTACCGGAGCACTCGGTTTGGTGTATAGCACTGTTATCCACTGTAAAAATAGTGGGGAAAATCCCATGCGCCTAAGTATGTACTGTAGACATTGCCATTTGACCGAATCGAAAGCCTTGGCCGCGTCAAGAAGCCCCACCGTTGCTGGCAGCTTCGGCTCCAGTACATGAAACATCGAAAAAATTGTTCGTAAATTATAGGATGTGGATCGTTCGGGTATAAAATCAGATTGGTCCGGTAATACCAATGTCTGCATCCAGAGCAGCAGCCGCGTAGCTAATATTTTGGCCAGAATTTTAGCGTCAATATTGAGTAGTGACAGTGGATGATAAGAGTCGCACTTATCTGGTGGCTTATACTTCTTAAGCAATGTGATCATCAACGCTTCCCTTAAAGACGGAGGGAGCTCTCCGGACTTGTGAGCCTCCGCATACATTTCAAGTAATTGCGGTGCCAAAATGTCCGCGCATTTTTTGTAAAACTCGATGGTCAGACCATCTGGTCCTGGCGCCTTTCCATTAGCTAGTGCCGCAATTGCAGATCTGACATCTTGTTCGTCTATAGGCAAACATAGGTACTGTCTGTGCGCATCAGACAACCAGGGGCACGCAATATCCCTTAAGTAATCCTCAAATTCAGTCTCTTTAACCTGTCCACGGGACTTATACAGGTCTGCATAGAAGGTTCGAAATTGTTCTAATATGTCATCAGGATCAAGGTGTTCAGACCCCTGTTCATCCATAATTCTGTCAACACGCGGTTGCTCAAGCCGTGTCTTAATCTTGAGTGCCAGGGCGCGACCCGGTCATCCTCCGTCACCATAACACCTGGCCGTATGCCTACGTGAGAGATATTTTAGTACCACATCAACCAGTTCCCCGAACTCCTGAAGCAGTTTCTGTAAGTCGGCCAGGGTATCCCCCCTAGGGTCCGCCTCATATTTACATTCCACCTCACGCAGTTTAGTTTCAGTGTTGCGTAATTGTGTACATATATCTTTGAGGACACCCGCAGCAGTACTTATACACACTCTCCTGATCATGACCTTAAAGGCCTCCCACAGCGTTGCAACATCCGTAACCGTGCCCCTGTTTAGTTCAAAATACTGTATAATAGCTTCTCTTATCGTTGCGTCAAAGACCGGGTCCAACAGGGCTTCAGATCATAAACGCCATGTGAATGGGGGGCATCCCGCCATTGGGAACACTACATCTAACTGAACCAGATTGTGATCCGAGAGGGTGCGGGCTAGTGGCATAACATCTCGCACCCAGTCTGCCGCCCCAGCTCCCACCAGCCAATAGTCTAGTCTCGACCAGCTTCCGTGCGCAAGTGTAGCATGTGTCCCCTCCCTCACCTGTGGATTTCCCACACGCCACACATCAAATATATCAAACTCGTCCATTGAGGCAGTTAGCGCCCTGGCCACATGTGGGGAGCGATGTGTTAACGGATTCGATTTGTCTAGATCAGCATTCAAATAGGTGTTCAGATCTCCCCCCAGAAACACAGGGGTGTCAGGCCACTCTCTCAGAACACTGCACATACGGTGAACAGAAGCTATATCATCCGCAATGGGACCATACATATTTACCACAGTGATCAAGCGTCTATTCAATCTACCACAGACTGCAGCACACCTGCCCTCGTCATCTACGTATGTGTGTATAGGCTGGAAATCTACTCCTCGCTTAATCAGTATCATAACCCCTCTAGCATAAGATGAGTATGACGCAGCCAGTCGAAAACCCGCCCATCTGCAGGCCACCGCACCCTCAGTGTGTTTGGTTAGGTGAGTCTCCTGTAGCAGTGCCACTTGTATCATGTGACGGTTCAGATATGCCACCACTTGTCTCACCTTTTTAGGAGTATTTAGGCCCCTGACATTCCAAGTTAACAGTCTACATTCATCAGACATAGTAATCCGGGTATTCAGTATGCAGATTAGTTAGTCCACCCATAGAGGAAGCTTTCCCACATCGGCTCAGTGTATCTATCATATACTCTCTCATTTTGTGCATAGCAGCATTCTGTTGACATAACATGGTGTGATACAAACTAATCAAACTTCGTAGCACTCCCCCCTTCCATCCCCCTCCCCACCTCCCACTCCAACCTCCCAATCAGGCCGAGAATATGTCCCTTCCCCCTCACCAAGTGGCATTTTGTTCCATATTTTTCCAACAGTCGGAGAACACCCGCTAGGGGCCGTGGTTCAGCAGTGACTAGCCACACTGTAGTGTGGTCGCCGGCCCTTCGCATTCCTCCCCCACACGTCAGGCAGCAATAGGGCAGAACTGATGGTCCGAAACAGCAGTCTAAGAATCAGAAGTGTGCAATGTCTAAGGTAGCTCCTCTCATACAGACCCTTTCACATCAGTTCAACCAATAGCAGTAGGGCATCTGAATCGTCTTGGGCGTATTGTCAAGAGGTCCCGTCAAGAGCCCTCATCAATGAGCTACTGCCACCCAGCTAGTCCGTGTCATTCAAGCCAGACCCGGTGGACTCAGGCTTCCTTGCACGTTGTGATGTTTTGCCCTTGCAAATGTGCTTAGGGAATTTCAAGGCCGATTTCGCATCTGTAAAGAAATGAGCTTGCTCCTCATGTGTGATTTTTAGTTTAGCCGGGTAGAGCATGGCATATGGGACAGAGGCCTCTCTCAGCAATTTCTAAATCGGCACAAACTCCTTCCTTGCCGCCTGAACTCCCGGCATGTAGTCCGGGAAGAATGACAATTTATCGCCTTTATATGTAACTGGGTCTTTGGCTCTGGCGTCACGCAGCACAGCGTCCCTGTCGGCGTAGTTCAGTAGTCTCGCAATGATAGGGCGATACGCCCGCTCTACTATAAACATTGTAGATAGCGTCGGCCCAAAAAGTTCTCGCAACAAGTCCTCCACAAATTTCTCCATCTTGGTAATGGGCGGCGTTTCCGGTAAACCTAAAATGCGCAGCTTGTTGCGCCTAGAGCGCGCCTCCAAGTCCTCATTTTTTGCACTGATCACCTCCACTATTTTTTCTAGCTGCAGAATCTGCATCCTAGATTGGACCTGTGGTTCATGCGAGTCCAAAACCCTGTTTTCAAGGATATCTAATCTGTGCTCGTGTTTATCGACCTTTTTTTTACTATGTCCAGTCCAGAGGCAAGCACATCTATTTTACTGTCTATAGTCTTTAAGCCAGCCCGGAGATCAAGGAGTATGGACCTATTATCATCTGCATTAGTCTCCTCCGAGCTCTGAGCTACTGGCGGATCTCCCTGCTCCCCTTACTCCATCAAGAAAGCGAGTAGTGCGCCTGTTGTCAAACTGTAGTTTGGCTTGCCTGGGTTGCGATTTCCCCATGATAAGTCCTGCAGCTTCTGCGCGGCCTTGTGCACGTGTCCAGACAAGATGGCGCCAGTCGTCCCAAATGGCGCTGTGGTGGTGAGCCCTTCACCCAAGGCAATTCCCAGCGACAGTACTCCCCACACCGGAGACTGTGTTATCTGTCGCCTATGACCTGCCGGTCAACCAAGCCACCACTGGCAAATGTGCTTCAGGGCAAGCCTTAGTGCCCAGATGCTCGACCGGCTATCGCCAAGCGCGAGACACCCGCAGGTGGACCCAATACCTCTCCCCCTCAGCCAGGCAAAGCTCTGCCCACCAGGTAGCAATGTAATACCGCCTAGGTCCGTGCGCCACAGATATAGCCCCCCAGCCTCCAGAGAGTGGCCTGTACCCAGCCCTGAGCCCGCACGCCCGCAATTTCAGGTCTGGGAGCCCCGCCGCCCAGCAGCTTGGTCCCCGCCTCGCAACACACAAAAATGGTGCCCAACGTCCACCGCGCCACCCAGCAACCCAGGCCCAGCCCAACCAATGCCGTCCCCTACCTTGTCTGGGCACCCTCAGCTTAGCACCCGTGTGGTATCCGCCGCTGCTTTCCGATGCGCTTCAGCACCTCTCCGCCTGCTCATGCTGCGCCAAGGGTCCTGCCTTCCGCAGGCTTTTCACTCCTAGGCTCGGGACTCTACAGGCCGCCGCAGCGTCCACCCGTCATGGGACCCTCGTTCGTCCCGAAATTGCATTGTGGACTCCGCAGCTGCCAATTGTCCACCCAGCCACTAGTTGCATGAGCGGCTAGCCGTTCTTAATCGGCAATACAGGTCTCCCGGCAAGTCCTCAGTCTGAGGCAGGGCAACAGTGCGTCTTCTCGGCAGCTCAGACGAACTCACGCCACCGCCATCTTCTCCCTAGCGTCTCTTAGAACTTTGCTGCCCGTAACTCCAGCAATCAGCCGTGCATGCCTGCTATTTCGGTACCGTTGTGATCAGTGCCCCTCAGGTTCTAATTGTCCGTGACTTTCAGACGTGTGGGGGCTATTCAGATGGATGTTGCGGTAGGATGAGCAAACCGGCGAGCGGAGCTCCCTTAGCAGGCAGCCATTCCGCTACGCGCCGAAGCCACGCCCCCAAGGAGGAGTGTACTTTATCCCCACGCATCACCTTTGCACTTGGGTGTGCTTATTATAAGTACAGTACTGTGTCTACTAACCTAAGGAGGAGTATACATTATCCTCCCGTAATTGTGTAACTTACATCCCTACACATAGCCCCTTTATGTGACCGACTATTATCACGCATTTTTACCCCAATTTTGATTTTCATTAAAGTAACCAAAAGCGGAATTAACTTTCCCGTCCCGCTCCCTCTTTTTCTGACAGTTCACTCTGCTGTCCATTCCACGCATTTGGCCTGCAGGCAACCACCGTTTAGTCAACGCGACTGGTCGCCTAGCAACTTGGCCTAATCACGTGCGCTCCATAGTCCCGCCCACACCCAGAAGCTATAGCTAGCAGCCGGCTTATCGCCACTTCAGTGGGGTTCCTTGTGAGGCACGTAGGTTATCTACGTTGTTGAATTCGGCGAAACTGTGTACCCGCTGCCATTGCAGCTCAGAGGCACCCGTTTTATTACAGATTTGCCAACATACTTTTTTTCGCCCCGGTCAGCACTCAACCTGATTCTCTGTATTTTCTCACCACAGAGTACGTTTCCAAGCTGAGTAAAACCTCCCACTGCCCCCCGAAGCCTGAGAGACCCACAATAGGAGTAAGATTATCTCCTCATGACAACCATTGTGTTTGTTTATTGTGTTTTTTATTGTTTGTCTGTGTTTGTCCGTGTATTACAACTATAAATGCATTCATTTAGCGCTTAGCTCACGATCATTGTTGTGAGTCGTGATAGTCACCCTACCATAGTTTTGGAGTGCGAGTGACTTTATGAGTAATTGAATTTACGCCACCATTCACACACTTATTGATCTGTGTGTACCGGAGTGAGCAAACGATAGCTATATATGCATAAGTTGAAGTTGAAGTTGAAAAGTTTTATAAAGCGCTCTAACACCATACGGTTTCTTGGCGCTATGAAATGACAGCACTGAGGGGAAACAGGCGGGGGTTTACTGCGATGGATATGCTTGTGAGAAAAGATGAGTTTGTAGGGCTTTACGGAAGTCCATATAAGTGGGGATGGACCTGATAGAAAAGGGAAGGGCATTCCAGAAATGGGGGGGAAGGGTGGAAAACCTCATGCCTCCGAATTTTTTCCTCCGTAGGCAAGGAACGCTCAGGAGGGACTGAGTGGAGGAGCGAAGGCATCTGCTAGGAACATAAGCACTGATCTTCGAGCATAGCACCTTGTATCAGTTTATATACAACTAATCAGTACTGTACGGCTGAATACGATTAAGTATTCTCTCTAGACACATTACCAAGTTTGTTATATGTTTAGAATGGGATTGACATGAAGCATGCAGACACGTGAGAGTCGACACTACGTTACAGGCACGTAAAAATGTTTGATTGTGACTGCCTTTTATTTTGTTCCTCCCACAGGTCTTTTTCTTCTCGCCAATTTTAGGTTTGAGCTTGTGCCTATTGCCGATTTTTGCAATTAGGCTTTAGGAATTTAGGATTGGTTGCACGTTAGTGTGTGTAGACTGTCCATTTTCCTGTTGAAAACCTGGGATTGACCTAACATAGGTTGAAACATTTAGACCAATCACATGGATACTTACGGTCATAATCACCTACCAGTACCTTTTCACTATTTTTAATATTGTCCAGTTGCGTACAAATAGTTTTTTCAATTAAGATATACCAGGACAATTTTTAACATCACCCTTTCTTTTTTGCACCAATCACTCAAAAAAAACAGCTCCACTGTAGATCAGGTGTCGCAGCACACCCTTGTGACACTCGGTCATCAGGGTGGACCCCAATGATGAAGCATGTCACCAACCAGGTTGGTGAGTGAGGGTTTTTTTTTAACAAAGGGTAATACTCCTTTGGTTCTAAACATATCCGATTCAGAACCTTCCTCAGATTCCTATGGTGATACTCCATTTTTGTTATTTTTTTTTATGCTTACAGACGTCCACCGCCAATTGCAGGAGAATGATTTGAGCATTGTTCGAATAACCTCTAAAATGTTCCTGTATTGTTGGGTCAGTGCTTAGTGTGCAAAATTTTATTGCATCTCCATGATCTAACATAATCCCTGCAGCACCCAAATCAAAAATTCGGACCATCCAGGTAAGTAAAGCCTCACCCAACTTCTTTCGAAATCTGTCCAAAATATCATTAATTTCTTGTTGTGTAAAGTCATCTATGCTGTCTAAAGCAATCCCTTCGGGATTATTAGGACCACTCTATAATTTTCTTCTATGTATGGGTTGTGCATGCAACTCTTTACGCTCCTCAGAATTACTGTCACTTTTAACTCGGGCAGGCTCTGTCCTGTTATTCTCCTCAGGACGAGTCCCAGATATTACCATTCCACTTGTCAGGATCCCAGTCAAGCCTGCCTTCGCAACAACTAGGTGTACCTTTCTCTTATTAACTTGTCCTCGTCTATTTCTGTATTTGTATCTAGCAATACGCACCGCAGCTCTTTCTACGATTGTCTAGTACGTTTCCAATTTGTCTGCTAGCAACTTATTTTGACATCTCAATAGCGTGTTAGCAATTTGCACTTCTACAAACTGCTCTTCAAACTCTTTGCATTCTCGCTGTAATTTCACACACTTCTCATTAACAAGCCTGTACGCATTCAGCAAAATCATTCCCATTCGTCCTAATATAGGAAGCTCTTCACCTTTCAATACCGGCACTTTCGGCAAACATGTTATCACCAGAGCTGGTTCAGCCTCTCCTAAACATTAATTCCAGTTTTCACTTAAACCAGTAGAATTAGCCCATTCATGCGCCAGTACTCCATAAGGAGTCGATTCCCATCCAGGAATCTCTAAAGGCAATTGAATTGCAGTCTTTGTTTTCCTAGAAAACATAATGAATCTCTACTTTCTACACCAACTTAGTCTAGTTGCTATACTAAAAAATGTCACGACGCCAATATACACAACTTCCCTCCGTACGTTCTTTGTTCGAGTTCTATGAATCACGACGCCAAATATACTTCATAATTACCACACTGCACTGATTTATAGTCTCCCAACTGTACTTATTTAACGTCTTCCGACGGATTTGGAGTCTCCCAACTATACTTATTTAACGTCTTCCGACGGATTTAGAGTCTCCCGACTATACTTATTTAACGTCTTCTGACGGATTTAGCGTCTCCCGACTTATTTACCTTTTTCCTACGGATTTAGAGTCTCCCGACTATACTTATTTAACATCTTCCGACGGATTTAAAGTCTCCTGACTCTACTTATGTAATGTCTTCCGACGGATTTAGAGTCTCCTGACTATACTTTTTTAACGTTTTCCAACTATTTATGTCCCTATAATTTAGGCATCCCTGATGAGAGCTGATTTCCCTTTAATGGATAAAAGGGGCCCGACCTCCCCAAGCAAGAACTGTTAAGCCAAATCACTCCCATCTGCATTTATCTCTAATCATGAGCCATGCACCTTCCTGTCATCAGTTACCTGTAAGAAGGGAATCGCACATCCTTCTGTACGTCAGCACCTGGCTAAAAAGACACTTGGACTCCTTCTTAGAAACACCATACAAATGAAACTAATGCACACTGGGGTCTCTCTATTACATAATGATAGAATGACGAGAAAGAAAACAAATAAGTAGTACAGTAATAGATCATTTGCATATACAGATACATATAAATCACCTAGAACCAAAAATAAATGGTTAAATGTTAAAAGCCAACTTGGAATACCTCACCAATGTTCTACTCATTCCGGCATAGGCAGGTGAGATGGTCCCTCTCTCTCTCGTTGGTTCATTCGGGGCTCTGCTCTGCAATCACGGATACACATTTGTACCCCTCTGCTTCATTAGACTGCCATCACTCGAACTCCAACAGACTAACTCTGAACTCAGTGGTTCCCTGCCCTTCGTTAATATCGAAAGCTCTCTCTTGGAAATTTCCAGCAAACAACCTGCCTCCCACCAGATTCCAGTACCAAGCTCTGCGCTCCCTACGCACCCCAAGTGGCCAGCTGTTGTTGCATCTGGAGCACAGAAAATAAGCATATTCCTCCGATAAGAGCTGGTCCTCACTGGTTTCTAGCTAGCGAATTACAAGTTATAACTAAAATACCACCCTTCACTTACAAGTGCTTCAGAGTGCCAGGGCAGGAAGAAATATGGAGTTTCTCGAGTGTGGGCCTCTAGGCCCACAAAAGGCAAAAGAGACATAGAGTAATGTCAAAGCAAGTAGGTAAGCCTTGCAAATAGGCAAGGTAAAGTCGGAAATGAAGGAAGTATCATTGTATACTGAGATGGCGTTGGGCAACGGTCATCACCAATCCAATGGGTGCAAATTATCCTGTCAGTACATCTTGTCACTACCCTTCCATACTGTTTAATTTATTGATAAGCTTTACCTGTCTCCATTAATTTTCTTTATTTGTTTTTTCCATTTGATGTTAGCCATAGTATTAGACATGGCATCCTTGGCATGGTTTACCCTGTGTTTTGGCCTCCTGACAACCTGTTTTGCTGACTTCATTTCTACGCTGGCATTAGGATTCTGGATACTTTACTACTGCTAACCTGGGCTAAAGTGCATATACCCTGTACTCTAAATATGGTAACATTGGTTTGTTCACAATTGGCATATTTAATATACTTCTACGTTACTAGTAAAGAGCACTATATGTGCTCAGGGATTGTAAAGTAAAAGCTACTAATGGGCCTGCAGCACTGATTATGCCTCTCTCTACCGTAGCCGTTTCATCATGGCTCTGGCCTGCCATTGCAGAGCCTGTGAGTGCAGTTTTAAAACTGTAATTTCAACCTGGCAAGTTAATCTACTTGCCAGGTCTAAACCTTCCATTTTATTTATTTTTTTTTTTTTGTATGTTCTTATATAGCGCTCGAATCACCTGGAGGCATCTCGGCGCTTGCCTTGGGAACCCGTCCTGGCTTTTCCCTGTGAGATAGCCCCTAACGGGCATCCCCAAGGTGAAAGCCAGGCATCCCGCCGCGGGGGGGCGTTGTGGAGATTAAGCAAGCTTAATGCCCAGAGTTGCAGAGTGTGAACCCATGATTAGGTCAGGCACCGAAGCGAGAATTATCGAGTCCGTGGACATTTGAGCTCAAGACCCTGCCGCGTCGGGAATTGAACCCTGGTCCCGGGTCTGACCTCTGCTTCAGGGTCTGCCTGCTCTAACCAGTGAGCCACACTTCTCTATTACATGTAAGACACCCCTAAGGTAGGCCCTAGGTAGCCCCCTGGGCAGGATGCAGTGTATTTAAGAAGACAGGTGTGCAGTTTTAAGTTTTGCATGTTCTGGGAGTGTAAAACTAGGATAACATTAGGACTGCTATACACCTTTGCTGTGTAATTTCTAATTGGGAGAAGACAGACATTTGGAGTTACAAGTAATGGTGAAGTCTGAAAGTGCAACTTTTAGAAAGTTAGCATTTTCTTTCTGTAACCATTCTGTGCCCCAGCCTGTCTCTGAATACATGTCTGGGTTAGGTGACAGCTGGCTTTGTGCATTCCCTCAAGTTACTCCCACAAAGGTTGAAGGGGTGGGATGTTTTAATACTGATGGGTCATAACCAGGCTGATGGGCCTTCCTGAGCTAGATTGGGAGGGAGGAGCTGGCACTTGCACCTGAATAGGGCATTTCCTGCCCCCACACAAAGAGTCGCATACACCCCTGTAGTGTGTCAGGAGCCAGGACAGGAAAGGCAGGGACCTTAAAGGCCCCTTTGAAGTTTGCCCCCTCTTCAAATGCACATTTAGGTATATGTACCGCCCCCTGACACCACCAATCCAGAACACTACTTGAACCAAGGACATTCTGCCTGGAAGAATAGCTGCCGTGCCTTAGGGGGAACTTTAACTTTGATAACTGCATTGCTGTGTTGGCCTGCTACCTGCTGATTGCTGTTCTGGAGGAGGGACTGCCACTTTGCTACCTGCTCTGCTGTGTTGGCCTGCTACTTCTTGCCTGGGAGTGAGAGGGACAGGACTTGCTCTGTACATCTTTAAAAAAAAAAAATATATTTATATTTTGCCAAATACAAAATGCAAAGAAAAGCAACATTAAATCGGTTACCGTCCTTTAGTGACATACATATATTGGTTGTGCTTCATACAACCCCGGATCATCTGGAACAGTCAAGTTCTACCCACTCACATATCTTTATTGTAGTATTACAGGGTCCCTCTTCGTCTGAAACGTAGGAAAGCTAGGGGGCCAAAGCAAATGTGTAGGGTGAAAGGAAAGGCCCCACAGAGGCCAACTAACCAGTTCATAGCCCCCATCTAGACCATAATACGCCCTCCATTTTCCCCCATACCCGGCGGAATTTCTTCGGGCACCCCCTCACCTTATAAGTGACCCTTTCTGCCACCATGTACATATCCATCACTGCTTTCTATTCACGAAGCAGGGGAGCCGCTACAGCCCCCCCAACTTCAAGCTACTTCTCTTTTTGCCACCACCAGGGCTAATATAGTAAAAATGAGGTGCGGTCTGCTCAAGTGGACTTCCCATCAGTATAAATTTGGGGTCCAAGAGAATAGGTGTTTCTAGGACTTTGCTCAATTCCCCAAGTACCTTCACCCAGTATGGCTGTATCTCAATGCAGTCCCAGACGATGTGATTAAAATACCCCATCTCATGGCTGCATCTCTGACAATTAGGGTCTCTGGCTCGGACCATGTGGTGGAGTCTGGCCCTATCATAGTAGACTCTATGGAGTATTTTAAACTGAATGAAGCGGAGGTGAGATTTAATAGCCACCTCCCTATGGTGCATCAACGCTGCTACTGCTCTCTACATCCTTGAACCCAATATTCTCCAAGGGCTTGCTGGCTTGCCTCTTGTTTTCTGGAGTTTTCTGAAATCTCAGAGACATGAAAGACTTGTGGCAACTGTGCTGGTGCTGCTGTACTCTGCCATTCTTGAGCCCTACCCTCACCTGAGGTGCCCCCCTCTTAGGCCAGAGAAGTGGGTTCTGCAGCTGTTTTCTTCAAAAATCGATGCAGTGGTCTCTTTTGTCAAATTGGAATTGATGCAGTGCCCTCTGATGCAGAAGCAGTGCCTATTCAATGACAACATGGTCCCCGACTGAGAGGTTTGGTGACCACGCATAGCCTCACAGCACCGCCCGCCACAGTGCTGGGAATGCACTGTGTGCTTTGTCATGCACAAGGTGACAGGCTCCGTGAGGGGCCTGCCACCATCTCCATATCCATGATTGTCATGTCACCCTCTGTACCTCCATGTCCACCCCCACACCCCTAATACCCCCAACACCCTGGGGGCCCGCAACGGGCCCCAAAAAGCAAAATCTGCATGCCTTCCCGTGGCGGCAACACCGCCACGGAAAGGCTTCTTTCAGCTCCCATGCTAAAACCGTCACCATATATGGCCCCTTTTACGACTGGTGGAAAACCGTCCGCTGGGGTCCCCCTCGCCATACTATTATGGCGGGGGAAATGGGTGGTGGGCGGGGTAGGATGTAGGGCAGATCGCCACCGCCATACGGGCAGTTGCGATCCGCCTTAAATCCTAATAGACCCCGAAATGTGAAAGGGGCAGACAATGGATGAGGTGGTGGGCATTCCACCACACCACCCATTGATTTTGATGCTGCCCCCTATTTACAAGTGCAGTGTAAACAGGACGTAGTGCCAAAATTAGGACCAAGGAAAATCGGGTCCTAAACAGGTGAAATGAGAAGAAATGCATTATTTCTCCCCGTTTTTGCTGTTTCCATGTGTGCTGCACTGTGCAGCACACATAGAAACAGCAAATTGCTAATGATTGTTTGTGTGCAGGATGGTCCCCCTTCCTGCACATAAACAATCATTTTTAAAAAATGCCAATTTGCAACTTCCATGTGTGCTGCATTAGGCAGCACACTTATAAATTACATAACAGCATTTAAAGATTGTTTATGTGCAGGAAGGGGTACCTTCCTGCACATAAACAATCTTCCCTTTAACACAGGCACTATGGTGCAAGGGTGCCAGCGTTGGCACTAGGCAGCTAAAGTAAGCTTCAGGGTAGGGGAAATACAGAACTGCACCATACTTTTTAGTAAATATGGGGCAGCCCTGCATTTCTAATGTGAGAAAGCATGTTGTTAGCCTTCTTGGCTTAATGATACCCTTCACCACTTTATTGTAAATATGCCCCCGTGTTTCTCACCTATTTCCTTTGTTTTTTACTATTGTACTAAAGGAACGGTGTCTTTGTTTTTACCTTAATGATAAAAAAAATTAAAAAGAAGAACATTTTGCATGTCCTGGGTCAAAATAAAAATTCTGGATCCATGTGACAAGCGCCTGTTTTGGAATAAATAAAGTTCTTAAGGAAAGAGAAAACAAGGAAGCTTCAATATTAGCATGTGTCTAGGAGGTTTAGTCATGTTACCAGGCATAGCTCAATAGGGAAGGTTTGATTCAAACGATAGACATAGATTTTGGAATAGGAGCGTGGCACCCTGAAAACACCATAGGGGCCTGTGAATTAATGTTCCCTCTCCACCTTCATACCCGCCATCTGTTCAAACAAATACAAAGGGGAACCCCTTCATCTTTATCTGTGCACTAAAATAAAGCAGTAACGGTTGTTTGGTGGCCACTGCATCGTTAAGGGGAGTGCATGTGCGCTGTCGCAGCAGGAGGAGTTATTGCTTTACCTCAAGCAATCAGCAGCGGTCGGTAGTGGGTGTACCTGCAGGGCGGTGACGTGGGGAGAGGAAGGGGCAGGGTGGGGGGTAGTAATGTATGGATTACGGACCTTTACCGGTATGTAAACATTTAAATAAATAAAATGAATTTCGTTGCGTGCACTGCATCCCCAAATGCAATGCAGTGTGTGCAACGAAATTCGTTTTATTTATTTAAATGTTTACATACCGGTAAAGGTCCGTAATCCATACATTACTACCCCCCACCCTGCCCCTCACACCACCCTGCAGGTACACCCACTACCGACCGCTGCTGCAAGCAAAAGATATTTAGGAAGGAATCTTCTCAATAGAATTTATTTGGAAACATTTTGAAACCCTACTTAGCAGCAACGTGTTACAGTAATTATATATTTTCAAAGAAATTACATGATATTGTCTTCTTCCTTTGGAGCTCCTCTGCCTTTTGATCACAAACATTATTTTGGGTCAGCAGTGAATCGCTTTCCACTTTCTAAAATTGAGTTCATCAAGCTGGTCTAGGCATTTGTGATATTAACTATTCATCTCTTTACCTTCCAATTTTTGGCCGACTAATTTGGGGGGCGGGTGTTGCTCATTATCTCGTAAGATACCAAAGAAACACTACATTCCTGTGTGTAGGCAAAATTACCTTCAACGTCTCATTGTAATTTTTTTACAGTTCTCATTTACTGCACATTTTAGATGTAGGCTTGTATTCAGAGTTGCACAGGTATGAAATGTAAATAACTGAAGTCTTTGTCAGTTGTTAAAAAATAATGTGTGTATAATGCATAATTCATGCTCGATGCATCGGATCCTAACGTCAGGAACTTACCTGCCTATTTTTAGTCTACGGAACATTCGGTTGAAAGTGCTCATGCAAATGCATCACTGTGACATATTTTTATTGTCTGTTATCATAGTCTAAGCGCATTTCTTCGCATAAATTCCAAAATGGCTTCAGTGTCGCAAATGTGTGCCAACACACATTATGATTTTTAGGAACATTGTGCCACTTTTAAGCTCAACATTCCTCCAAAATCATCACAAAGGAAGACAGAATGTACTCTGGTATAGATTGAATATGCATGAATTCAATCTGACTGATGATTGATTTTTTTTTCAAATTCTGGTTGTTTTAAATCTGTTCAAATAGTTATTATAATAGGTATTAAGACCTTGTCTCTTACACAACTTTTTGCTAAAGAACATGATGGATGTATTTATGAAACAATTTTATCTAAAGGTTCTCATTCTCATGCTGGAGATCGTTAATGTTCTTTAACCCCTTGCATGCTGGTGACGGCTCCCATCCGTCATGGCACACAGTGCTCGTGTGCTGATGACGGCCGGGAGCCGTCACGACCACGCCCGCGATCGGAATGTGCCGCGCAGCAGCGGAATTCCGACCGCAGGCAAGGGGTTAATGTTCTTAAATGAGCCTAAATATACTTTGGAAGTTAAAACCCACAAGGCTTTGTTTCCCTCTAACATTTTCTTTTTTTCTTTTGAAAATGAACTATGTTGTATTTGACAATTTTTAAGGAACTCGAATATATATATATGCATTGTTGATAGAACAATGTATTTAAAACAATAGGGCATATCATCAAGGGGGGGTGATAATTATCGCTAAGCGCACTTAGAGATAGGATAATGATAGCCACCCAACTCTGAATTTTATCGCAGAGATAGCGTGCTATCAGCAACGCTTATCTCCACAGCGATAACATTCAGAGTGCAAGCTGCCTAACTGTGTGATTATTGCTTGAAATCCAACGATATTCACACAACTTTTGGCAATAGCTTGCTGATAGGGCCTCACACACTTAGCCATGAAATCCACCTTCCATAGGATATCATGGCTAAGTCAGTTTCGAAGCTGGCCAAAGGAAAGTAGCAATAATAGAGGTTATCGCTACTTTTCTTGTCGCTATGCTGCTTTGTGGGAGGCTTAATAATAGAAGACATTTTGGGTAGCAACATTTCTCCCTTATCCTGGGGAGGAACGCCCACTTTGCATCTCATTACAGATGCAAAGCTGGGCATTGATAAAAAGGGCAAGGAAGCATGGATTCACACGTTAGCGCGTCCTTGCCAATAGGGCGTTAGTATTATCGCCGCTTTTTGGTAAAAAACCGCCGCAAAAGCGGCGATCATTTTTTAACGCTTCCTTGTTGATGTGCCCCAATGTGTTTAATTAGCAGCAACACTCGTATAGAGTATGTAAATATTTTGCTGTTTTTACTGTTGTTTAATACCCTTGGTCATTCTTCACTGCGAGAAAGAGCATAGAACCCATCCTTTGATCAATGAAAAGCAGAAAAAGAAAACCTGAAACCCACTATGTACTTGCTTATCTTGGGATTACATCATATCATTATTTTATAGAGGGGAGTTCATACTGTGACCCTTTTTTTATGGACACTAAGCAACATGATCAACCAGTGTGTTTGATGATTTCTTGTTAGATATCATGGGGTCAAATTACAGGTTCCTTTAAGCACCTACGATCATCCTAGATGCAGAAATAAATGTCTGCTGAGGAGGTAAAAGATACATAAATTTCTATAGAATTGTGATCCTTGCATATTTATATTCACACACAGAATCAATGGCCCTGAAACCTTTACAAGTATGGTGTAGAACTCCGGGTGAAAACATGGGTGGCCAGTGTCTACTTGGGATGTGGGACAAAGCTGCAAAATCACTCCTTTGTGGCTACTCACTAATGTATATTGTTTTCAAAGCAGTTGTCAAATATACCCCATCAACTCCATATCCAATGTATATTTTATCCATTAACTCATGAAACACAAGAAGTTTCTACATAATTTTCAATAAAACCTCTGTACACGGAGAGCAGGAAGTGAGAGAGGATGGATTTTTCAAGACCCTGAGAAAAGGCCATACCCCTGTTGGGGATTCTGGAGCACACTGGACTTTAGCTGGATGGGACTCTGGATTCTCCTATCAGAAGCCCATTCCCTGCCTAATAACAACCTAAGAGAGACTGTAGAGGAATGGCCATTCTGGGGGACCCTGGAGAGGAAAAGTTCCCCTAGAACTTCTGGGGCCTGAGCCAGAAAAAATGTAACCCTCAGCTGAGGGGTGACCCCTGATTATCTCCTGACAAACAGGTGCCCTTCAAGTGGTCAAGGAGGCTATTGGATTTGAAGAGCACAGACACAGAAGTTGTTCTGCCTCGAGAGCTGTATGTTACATCTGGAGGTGACCGCAGGCTGAGAAGAGCACCAGTCCCTGGACAGAAGACAGGTTCAGGGTATCAAGCTAAACGGTAGAAAGAGCCAGCTCTTACAGAAATGTAAAATTCGGGGCCCAAAAGGCTAAACATCAACAGTCCTAGTGGGAAGAACCTGCCACCAGAAGCAAAACACCACTTTCCCTATGAAAACTGACCAAAAGGGACCCAAGAAAACTAGGGCGAATATGATTTCTGTGAGGGTATCAGATTGAGAACAGTTGCCTGCTTCATTTGGCCCCTAAATGTACCCAGTCCTCATCTCCTCAAAAATCTAAGTGGTTGAAAAATGACCCGGGGAAAAACATACATTCCCCCTCCATGTCAAGGATTGTCCTAGGGTCCCCATCTCCTTGGAGACTCAGATGGAACATGGCCAGTAACAAGACCACACAATGAGCACGCCATTTACTAAGCCAAGGCCTGTGCAGGTAAGATCGTGGGGTGGTGGGGCTGGCTAGTGGGTGGATTTTGCCAGGCAATGATGAGGGAACATTAAATAAATAATTAATTTTACCACGTCATCGTCCCTCGCACCCTCCCCTCAACCTGGCCCCACTGCCCCAACGTTCCTACCTGCGCTGGCCGACGCTGTATGTGCTGTATATGTATTGGAACACTCTTTTTGGAAATGGTATGTATGTAGTAACATTTTTTCATTGGGGAAATAGATTTTAGAGTAAGGCACAAGCAAGCAATGACTACACATATCCCATTGCTATACATTTTTAAGAATAATTGTTGTGTACCTACATATTTAGGTATTGAAACTTTAAAAGACAATCTCAGGAGATGTGATAGGGGAATAAGTAATACAATTAGAGTTATGCTACCTAATGTGCCTTGAAATAGATGTTAGAGGGAAATTATATAGACAAATGTTTTTCTGCCTACGAGGTAGCCCTGAGAATGCACAGGGTCCCAGAGCAGTATTGGTGAGTAGCTTATAGAAACATTTGCCAACCGTGGGGAGGGATACACTTCTTCACTTGAGGTGGGTGACCAGACACAATCCATCCATATGAAAGCCATACTTGTATTGAAATTTAGGTTGAGCCCTGAGAAGTCCTGTTAGAGGTTCAGGGATAGCCACAAACTCCCAAACCAGTAATAGGTGGATTTGTTGGACTATGACTATTCCTCTATGGCCCTGAATGGCTGGGACAGCAAAGTTGACACTTATGTTGGGCTTTATAACTAAATGTGAGTGAGAACATAATCAATACCTGTTTTACAGAGCTGCACCGGCACCTAGTGGAAAACCTGTTAAGGAGGTGGACCTCTGGGTCAGTAAGACTGTGTCCAAGAAGTTATCGGGGGACTACCAAAATGATAGTTAGGGTTCTCACCCACAAAAAGGGGGTGAGTGAGAAAACTATGAAGGAGTTCTCGTAAGGCCTCCAAACTAGTTCTCAGGGGAAAGTGACCCAGCCTCAATCTGAAAAGAAAAAAGGGTTTGTGAATTAGAACACTGGCAAATGTGTCCCTAAGTACTATGAATGTTAATAGTTTGGGCATCCCTCTGGTGATGCCAACTGCCCCAAGGGGGACCGGCCACCACTGGTGGGCACACCCCTAGGTTGGCCAGTCTATCGCTTGAGGAGGAGATGGTCGCAGTCAGTGTGAGGGAGACAGTTGGGGTTATCATAGAGTCCCTGGATGACAGATAGATGGCGCCCAAAGCCAACACTTCTTCAAATACTTCCAGGGTCACCATCATTGGGTAGAGGATGGAGACTCTGAGGGGCTTAGGAGCTAGCATGACTACTGTTCGGTGCCATCTAGTATACCTCTGAGCAGGTGATACCTAATACATTCCATTAGGTTGTAGTAGCAGACAGCCTTGAGAGCCACTACCCAATGGTGCTGGTTTCTGTTGAATGGGCGTTGAGTGTCTTGTGATCTTTGAGGGTAGCTGTGAGCACTTCCATGCCTGTGGATTGTTTTTGTGGAAATTATTTGGAACTCACTGCCTGAAAGAAGTGGAGCTCAGGTCACACCTGGAAACGTTGGGGTTACCTAAATGGGTCAGTGTGACCACAAGGTCCATGGCTGCACAGGAGGGGATTCAAAGAAGCCTGGAGCCAGGAAGTATGTAAAATAGTGACGGATGGAATACTTGAATTAATCTCAGACCCATTTAATCAATCCATTATTATCTGGGACTCCATGCCATTTCAGTTTGAACCCATTCATATGGAAATCCCTTGGCCATGCTCCAATAGCAACAGTCCAGCCCAAACTGCCAAGCCAGGCCTTCGCTGAACCGGAACATAAGCATCCCAAGACCAGTTTTGCCCTAGTTGTGGGTTCACCAGATGTGTACAGCTTCGTTCCAGTGACACAATGTGTATGGTGCCCATGTCTAAGCATAGCCTTCCACTTAGGATGACACAATATGTAGGTAAATAAGTGATGGATGGAATGCTTTAATTAATCTAAGCCACTGGAAATCACTTGGTTCTGCATCCCATTCTATTGGTATTTCGCACTCCATGCCACCTCCGTTTGTACTCAGCCATATGGAAATCAGTCTTGACCATGCTCCAGTAGGAACAGTCCAGCTCAAGCTGCCAAGCCAGGCATTGGCTGAACCGGAACATAAGCATCCCAGTAGACGTTTTGTCCTAGTCATGGGCTCATCAGCTGGGCACAGCTTGGTTCCATTGACACAGTGTGTACGGGACTAACCCTGGGTGTAGGACTACGCTACACTATGCTTGCGGAGCGTGCTTAGTTTGCGCAACTATGTGCTACGTGAATTGTACGTAGCACAGTGTAAAAACGCGAGGTGTAGCAGACATTTTTTGCTTGCTCGCGGTACTCAACGTCAAGCTGGCGACTGTGAGCGAGCAATATAACATCCCGGCGAGAGTTTTCCTAGTTCGCGATCAGCAACATCAAGTTGCGTGGAAAATAAACCTCCCGACACGATTCTCAATGCAGGGAGGTAAGGTTCCTCATTGCGAGTGGTCGCGTATGCTCGGGACCGCTCGCGATGAGAAACTACTAGTCTGCGCTGAGAAAACTGCTGCTCAAGTACCAATCTACTCGAGTGGCAGAAAACAACTGCTTGCACTGTGCAAGATGTGGTTTGCACTGATTGCACAGTGCGGAGAAGCATCCAACACCGTGCGAACAGCATTTTGCACAGTGCACAACACAGTTCGCGTAGCTACGCATAGCTGTGTAGTGCGAAGTGCACTTGGGGTAGCCACACGTAGCGCTACTACGCGAACCATGCCCAGGGTTATACAGGACTCACGTCTGGGCATACCCATCAGACTTAGGGCTACACAATAAGTTAACAAAACAGTGATGGATGGAATGCTTAAATTCATCTTGGCCACGGGAAATAACTTTGTGCTGCATCCCAATAAATCGATATTTTGTGCACCATGCCATGTCAGTTTGGACCCACCTATATACAAAGCAGTTTTGACCCTGCTTCAACAGGAACAGCCCAGCCTAAACTGTTAAGCGAGCTTGTCCATGAACTGGAATACAAGCAACCCAGGCCTGGTGTTGCCCTAGTTATAGGCTCATCAGATGGATACAACTTGGTTCCACTGACAGAGTGTGCATGGGACCCGTGCATGGGCATATCCATCCCACTTAGGGTGACACAAGAAGTATACAACATAGTGGATGGAATTCTTGAATTATTCTCAGCCACTGGTAGTCACTTGGTTCTTCATCCCAATCCATTGTTATTTTGCACTCCATGCCATCTCAGTTTAGACCCAGCCATACGCAAATCAGTCTTGACCATGCTCCAATAGGAACAGTCCAGCATGAACTGCCAAGTCCGGTCCTCCCGGAACAGGAACAGAAACAACCCAGGACCGGTTTTGGTCTAGTTATGGGCTCATGAGCCTGGTACAGCTTGGTTCCAGGGACACAGTGTGCACGGGACCTATGTCTGGGAATACCCAATCTACTTAAGGCAACACAATAAGTATAAAAACAATGATGGATGGAATGCATGAATTAATCTCAGCCACTGTTAATCAATCAGGCCGCATCCCAATCCATCATTATTTTTCACAACATGCAAACTCAGTTTGGAGTCAGCCATATGCAAATCAGTCTTAACTCTGCTCCAATAGGAACTGGTACTCCCTGAATGGGAACACAAGCAACCCAGGACCAGTTTTGCTCTAGTTTTGGGCTCATCAGATGGGTAAATCTTGGTTCCAGTGTCACAGTGTGCATGGTACCCACTCCTGGACATACTCATCCCACTTAGGGCGAAACAAGAAGTATAGAAGACAGTGATGAATGGAATGCTTGAATTAATCTCAGCCACTGGTAATCACGTGGGCCGCATTCCAATTATTGTTACTTTGAACACCATCCCACCTCAAATTAGATCAAACCATATGCATAGTCTTGACCCTGCTCCAATAGGAACAGTCCAGCCTGAACTGCCAAAGCAGGTTGTCCCTGAACCATAATGCAAGCAACCCAGGACTGGTTTCATCCAAGTTATGGATACAGTTGGGCTCCAGTGACACAGTGTGCATGGGACCCGAGCCTGGGAATATAAGTCCCACTTAGGGTGGCACAAGAAGTTTACAAGACAGTGTTGGATGGAATTCTTGAAATAAGCTCAGCCACTGGTAATCACTAGGTTCTACATCCCAATCCATTGTTATTTTGCACTCCATGCCATCTCAGTTTAGATGCAGCCATACGCAAATCAGTCTTGACCATGCTCCAATAGGAACAGTCCAGCATGATTTGCCAAGTCCGGCCTCCCTGATCATGTACACAAGTAACCCAGGACTGGTTTTGGCCTAGCTATGAGCTCATCAGCCAGGTACACCTTGGTTCCAGGGACACAGTGTGCATGGGACCCACATCTGAGCATACCCAGTCCACTTAAGGAAATACAATAAGTATAAAAAACAGTGATGGATGGAATGCTTGAATTAATCTCAGCCACTGTTAATCACACAGTTCTGCAGTCCAATCCATAGTGGTTTTGCACTCCATGCCATCCTAGTTTGGACCCAGCCATACGCAAGCCAGGTACTCACTGAATGGGAACAAAAGCAACCAGGGATCAGTTTTCTCCTAGTAGTTGTGGGATATTCAGATGTGTAAAGCTTGTTTCCATGACAGTGTCCATGGTACCCACTTCTGAACATACCCTTCACAAGTAGGACAAACCAAGAAGTATAGAAGACAGTGATGGATGGAATGCTTGAATTAATCTCAGCCACTGGTAATCATGTGGGTCGCATCCCAATCCCTTGTTGTTTTGCACACCATGCTCACCTCAGTTTGGACCCAGACTTGTGGAAACCCGAAGTGCCAAGCCAGGACCTCCCTCAACCAGAACATAAGCAACCCAGGACCAGTTTCACCCTAGTTATGGGCTCATACGCCTAGTACAGCTTAGATCCAGTGACACAATATGCACAAGACCCATGTCTCGCCATACCTCTCCCACTCAGGGTGACATCATGATTATGCAAAACAGTGATGGATGGTATGCTTGAATTAATCTGAGCCACTGGCAATCAATCGGGCCGTATCCCAGTCCATTAGTATTTTGCATGCCATGCCACCTTAGTTCGATCCAACCATGTGCAAATCAGTGTTGACCCTTTCCAAATAGTAAACGTCCAACCCAAACTGCCAAGCCAGATCCTCCCTGAACTAGAACACAAGCAACCCAGGACCAGTTTTGCCCTAGTTATGGGCTCATCAATCAGCTTGTTGGATTGCAAGTTGAAGGTGGGACCACCAGGGAGGAGTTCTGCAAGGCACAGAAAGAATGCCCACTCTAAAGGGCATGAGGCAGCAAGCTGATGCGCGGGCAGCTGGTAAAACCTCCGGAGATAACTTCATTTATTGGGCAAATGACCTTCTGTATAGTGAACCTAGGGCACCTATGCATGGGGAAACACATATGTTGGTTGTCCCCAAGTGATTTAGGGTCTTTCTACTGGGACAGGCTTATGAGATACCTTTTGCAGGAGTTCTAGGGAAAGACAAGACCTTTTCTAGGATTTTCTCCATTGTTATTGTCTCTGGATGAGGACATAATCAGATACATTTTGAAGGATATGTTTCATCTGCCAGGCCTGTGGGAACACAGGAAAAAAGCTGAAAACTACTGACTCCCTAACCTGTCATTGGCAACCCCTTTAAAAGGGTGGACATCTATATTGTTGGACCGCTGGATCCCAAAATTACCTTAGCCAACATGTGTATGCTGGTTTTGGTGGAGCAAGCCACTAGATGGCAATCCCTCTGAGGTCTGTGACTGCATCTGCAGTTGCTAGGACCAAGAGAGCTGCACCAGCTTCATGTCTGCCTACATGAAGTCCATGTGGGGCGAATGTACTATAACCATCAGGTTTTCCACCCTCTATCATCATCAAACCAATGTGTTTGTTGAAAGATTCAACAAGCGCCTAAAAGGCATGATTATGTGCTTAACTGAGCCCCTGAGGTGGAAGAGGATGTCCTCTGTCCATGCCTGCTCTTTATCTACAGAGAGGTACCACATAAATGAGTTGGGTTCAGCTAATTTTAACTCCTTGATTGCCGCCTTGTTTGGGGACTTCCCAGTTTGGTGAAGAAGGGGTAGGAGAAAGATCCCAAGAAACCCCTCCACTAGACATGTTTAGCTATATGCTGACCCTCAGATACCAGATGACTAAATACTGGAAGATGACTTATGAGAACTTGGAAGCCAGCCAGGAGGCCATGAACCTTTGGTAGGACAAGAAAATCACACTGGCAGAGCTCTAGCCTAGTCAGAAGGTGTATGTTATGGATTCAGTTGAGTCCAAGACCCTTTAATACCGTAGAACATGTTACTATGAGTTTGTGAAGAGGAAGGGGAGGCAGTTTTCTTGGTGGACTTCAAGACACCCACAAACTCCTTAAGAATACACCATATCAATCATCTCAAACCCCATTATGAGAGGTCAGAGGTCACCATGCTGTTGGTGATAGGTGATGGAGAGGAAGAAGAGGGTGAACCTCTCCCTGACCTCCTATTATCTAAGGAAGAAGAGGGATCAGTAGAAAGTGTCAATCTCTCTCATCTACCCTGATCACAGAACAGTGGAAGGACTGTCACCAGCTGTTGATAGTTTGACTCACTGTTTTCCCTTACGCCTGCACTCACACCCTTGTGTGCCCATGATATAGATATGAGGGTGGCCAGCATTTCATGAATACAGTTTACAGGCTGTCAGATACAGTGAGGGCCAGAATAAAGGAGGAAGTCTTCGAGATGTTGGAGTTGGATGCTGAGCACTCCAGTTGTCTTTGGTCCATCCAAGTAGTGCTGGGTCCATAAGACGCCCCACCGGGCACCACCCCAGAAATCAGATTTTGTGCTGAATACAGGAAGCTCAAGTCAGTCACAAAGACTGCAGCACACCCCATTCCTGAGTACGTTTGACCTTACTTCAGAATGCCGGCAGATAGCCCTAACTGAAATGGCAAAAGAGAGGTCAGCATTCTCTATCCCAAAGGTCCATTTCTATATAAAGTGATGCTCTTTGGATTGAAGAATGCCCCTGCTGTCTTCCAGATGTTGGTGAACCAGGCCCTACCTGGAATGGAGTCCTTCACTGCTACATAGTTAGACAAAATAGCATTTCACAGCAGTAGCTAGGAGGGTCACTTGTTTCATCTACAGGAAGTTCTTCAGGTCTCGCAATGGGCATGCCTGACTGTCAAGACCAGTAAGTGTGAGATAGAAGAGGATTCTGTGATGCACTTGGGACACCTCATGAGCGTGAGTAAGTTGCAGCCCCTTCAGGCCAAAATATGGACTATCCTGGCTTTGGAGCCCCAATAAAACCCAAGCAGAAGTGAGGGCCTTCCTGGGCCTCACTGGACACTACCAGAGGTTTGTTAAGGAATACGACACCATTATTACCCCCTTAACTCAGCCGACATCCAAGAGGAAGTCCAAAAAGGTGATCTGGACAGTGGATTGTCAGGAAGACATTTACACCATCAAAAAGGCCATGTTTACAGTACCTGTACTCAAGGCCCCTGGCATCCCTCTGGAATCATTTGTGCAAAGTAATGCCTCAGAGAATTGCAAAGGGACAGTATTATTACACCTAAATGAGGAGGGCCGAGGTCAGCTTGTAGCCTTCATCGGAAGGAGGTTACCTACTAGGTAATAGAGGTGGAATGCTAGAAAGTGAAGCCTGTGCTGTGATCTGGGCACTGAAGAAGCTGAGACCATGCCTGTTTGGGACTCAATTCTGGGTTCAGCAAGACCACAGGCCCTTCAGATGGCTCATGCAGATGACGGGTAAGAATCCAAAACTATTCCGGTGGTCCATCTCCCAGCATGGAATGGACTTCATGGCTGCCACACCGTCCTGAGTCAGACTACTCTAAAGAAGATGGTCTGTCCAGGTACTTACGCCTTAGTGATGAGCACTCCCAGGAGGTTGGGTGGTTCTGCCCAGTTTTAGCTGGGGGTGGCACATGTTTAAATCTGTCAGCCTTAGGGTGGTCTTCCCCCAAACCTTTTGCTTTTACACTTCTAGGGGTATATTACCAAGGGCCCTTATCGCCGCTTTAGCTGGACTTTTTCCGGCTAAAGCGGCAATAATTTTATCGCCCAATTACCAATCTGTCGCTAACACCAGTTAGCGACAGCTTGTAGGCGATAGCAAGCATTTTGGGGCCCGCTTCGCATGTCTGCGATATTTATAGCTAATGACATGCAAAGTGGGCGTGCGAAAATGTTAGCGACTGAAAACAGTCGCAAACATCGCTATCGCCTATGATCAACACAGGCGTAGCGTTAGAAATATCTGCGCTAAGCGCCAATATCTCCAAAAGCTAATGCCTGCCCTGACCAGTTCTTATCCATGTTATCCAATTGGAGGTGGATAACATGGCTAAGAGCATTGTCACGCTAATGTGTGAATATCGCTGTATTGACAGCGATATTCACGCACTTCGCATGATTTTTATCGCTTTTGAGATAAACCTTGCTAATGGCAAGTTATCTCAGCGATAAAAACAGGTGAAGGGCGGCGATCAAAATATTACCGCTAACCCTACTTAGCGATAAATATCGCTGTAGGTTGGTAATATGCCCCCTAGTTTTCTGAATGTTTTTTCTGGCTTTAGAACTCTGTGCATCTTACCACTGCTAACCAGTGAATGAATGAATGAATAGTTTATTGTGTCAATTAATAAAAATTGTTACAAAAAATTCAGATAAAATCTTCCCATGACTTACTTACTACGTTACAATTGGTACATACCTAGCGATTTTTGATATATTGTATACACTAAAACATACGAAAATGATTTTTACAAATGGCACTTAAAAAACGCATAAAATCAATGAAGAACTGGTATTAAACCAATAAATCAATTCAATACTGAAGGATCCTTCCCCTAGTGTGCAAACTTTGTGAGTCTTGCAAAGAGGATTGGAGTCTCTGCATTATAAAGTGCATTCATAACAATCTTAAAAATGTTCAAACCATATTTTAAGTAAAAGATTCAATGTTATTGTAAAGTGCATGAGTCCGACAATGGCATATATAAACCGGTACTAAATATACTTAGGCGATTCCATTTCAATAAAGTGCAAAATGTACATTCCTAAGCGAAGCATGGGTTCTTCGTACCAAGTAATTTTTGGCCAGATGTAGGTAAATTCAATTTAGCGAGTCCTTAATAGCGATTTTTACCAAATCTCTATTAAGGACTCGCTAAATTGAATGTAGGTAGGAATCGCTAAAATATTAGCGATTCCTTAAAATTCCATAATAACGAATTGCAAATTAAGATTTGTTAATAAGGAATACCTATCATTCCTATGGGCGAGGAGGCCCATAGGAATGAATGGGAAGATATTCAATATTTGCAATTCGGTATTAAAGAATCGCAAATAGCGGAAGCTATTTCAAGGGTGCCAGGTTGTCAAAAGGACACCCTGTTGCACCGCTAAAATGTGCATGTGTGCACATGTGGCGCTCAGGCACAAGGGCATGAATGTGTGCCACATGGCACTATAAAAAAAGCAAAGGAATTACCACCAATTTGAAGTTGGTGGTAATTAGCGATTCTTTAAGGCTAAAGTGCACTTTCTTTTGTGCTACTTACATTGCATTTAAAGAATCACAATTTCTGATTCCTTAAATGCAAGAGCAAAATAAGGAATCACAATTTTGCAATTCCTTTTTTGCTAGTAGGTTTAAACTCATCTACATTGCTCTCAGCCAAATACGAATCGCAAGCGCTGAAATTCTGAGGATTTCATCGTTAGCAATCGGTATTTGGCCACCTACATCTGGCCCTTAGTTTTAAGAAGGTGCAATGTACGCAGATTTGCTTAAGAGTTCTTTAGCCTTATGTGCAAACTTTGCAAAACCTGCCAATTCCATTGGAGTCTCTAGATTAAAAAGAGGTTTCATAGCTTCAGTACAGGTCTGCGCCCCATGTTTTATGAACAGAGGTTTCAATAAAGTGTGATGTGCTTGTAACAAACAATGACATATACAAACGAGATGGACCAAGGATTCCTCGTATTGGTGGCAAAGTCTACAAGTTGTTATTGCCGCTAGGGCTTTCCAGAGCCTGTTAATATCTTTAATCAGCAAAACCATAAGTCTGACCATAAAAATTTGCTTTAAAATCGACTTATTTAACGCAGTGGCAAGATATGGCAAATATGGCTGCTGTAGGCGGTCTTCAGCAGAACTTGCAAGTATCCCTATATTGCTACTGGAAGAATTCAGTTCCTTCATGTCTTCTTCCTTTGATAATAATCTAACTTGTTTTTTCAGTATAGACTTTAGGATGCCAGGCTGGTGAATAAGATCCTGCAGTTTGGTCATGTCGAGGTGCAATTCAGTACAGGCAGTGTGCAGGCCTTCACTGAACAGATTATTTTCTTTCATAAATATTATATTTAAAATTGACTTAATTGTTTCCGGGGGGCTGCTCAAACCCCTCGATGAAGCTGCACCATTGAGGTTCAATGCTCATAGCTCTGTTTATTCAGCCCAAATTCCATTCGCACCAGAGCATTTCGGGCGTGAACGGGAATCTGAAAGATACGCTTAAATGCATGACAATTGGCATGTTCCATAATATTAATGAAAGCCGCTGGGAATGCCACCTGACCGTATGTCATTGACAGAAGCAGTTTGGCATTTATAACCTTTCTGATTGGTTTGGTCGACAGGCTGCTTAACTTGGAGTACAGTTTGCACAGAGCAAACGTCACTGCTTTGGCTTTTGTTTCAACAGAAGCAATATGTGCTGTGGGCTACCCATTGCTCATCAGCCACACCCCCAGGTAGTAGTATTTGGTCGCTGTTACTATTTTTAAATTGCCCAGTCTCCATTTTGTCTGAGTTTGTTGCTATATTTTCCAAATATCACTACCTTTGTCATTCCTGCATTCGCTCATAACTCGTTGTTGTTGTTGTAAATGTTTAATGCATCCAGTAATCTTTGCATGCCTACTTTTGTATGGTCCAGTAGCACCATATCGTCCACGTACTGGATTAGACATAATCTATTTGGGCCAATTTTAGGGGGTAAAAGGTTAGCATTAGATATAATTTTTCCGAGGTCTGCCGTATATAGATTAAAAAGCAGAGAAGCCAATACGCAACCTTGCTTTAACCCTCTGTCTGTTGGTATTTTTTAAGTGGCTGAGTTTGTCGCGGTTTTTACCCATACCCATACCCAATTTCCTGTGTGGAGACTGGTTATGGCTTTCAACAGGTTTGCCGGTATTCCCCAGTTTTGCAGTTTCCGCCACAACAGACTCAAATTGTCTCCATCAAAGGCCACAGAGTAATCCAGGATACATGCAAAGAGAGGAGGTGAATTTTTCTGCATGGACTGTTCTATAAGTAGGCGAGAGCTAAAATATTGTCTGTTGTAGATGCTCCTGGCCTAAAGCCGGATTGGTACTCATTTAGAATTTCATTTTCATTAGCCCAGTCCTGTAAGTCTTGCAGGAGAAGGCTGGTGTATCCTTTCGCCTCGATGTCCAAAAGGGCAATAAGCCTGTAATCAGAAGGGTCCTCAGTTTCTCCAATTTTGTGGATAGGTTGCAGCAAGGAGCCTATCCAAGACTCTTGTCTGTTGAGATTGTCAGACAATGCTGGTAAAGTGGCTTGAGTACGGTTCCCCAGAAGTCGTATTCCTCTTTGAAAAGATGGCCCTCTAGGCCATTTGTGTCCGGGTGCCCCATCTATTCTGATATTTTTCTTTAAGATTGCCTTCACACGATTCCCTGGAGCCAATGCTTCAGATGTTTCCTCAATTGTTGGCAATTTCCCTGCCATGGATAGTCCAGGTGTGTCTGCGGGAGAAGTGTGAGGACAACCCATGATAGTGAGGGGCCTTTGCGTGCCCGATGATGGTGGGTTAGGGGCTCCACAGTATAGTGTAGTTACATGGTTTATTCATGTGTCACTGGTGACCACATTGTGTCTGTCATGTCCATGCCCTGAGAGCCTGTTAATATACAACCAGAATTCTGCCTGTTTGCTTGGGGTCAGCAAAGTGAAGACATGCAGCCATTCAGAGTCTTGTTGGTTCCTTTTATGATCCCATGCATTTTTTCTGTGTGTATTCATTGCTAAAAGTAGGTTTTGATGTGTTTCGTTTTTTCCCTCTTGCTTGTGGTTACGTAAGGCTGTTCTAAGTACCCTCTTACTTTGCTCCACTTTTTGCACAGATGTTGGAGTTGGCAGCAAGGCCTTTTTCTAGATGTTGGGGGTGCCTTCTTTGTTTACTTATTAGGAGATGATATACCTTGGTCGACAGTTTAATCTAATTCTCAGGGATATTGCCGCTTGTATTCTTCAGCTGGGTTCAGCCAGTTGCTTTTCCACCTATTTAGGACCGATGTATCTATTTTATTCCATTTTAATCTCCTCTGTAAAACATGGATTTCTTCCCCATTTGTATGGCCCACAGGGACAGTGGGCTGGTGCCAAATCGCTTGTAGGGTAATAGCTATGGCCAGAGGGAGATGATCGCTGCTCTGGATGAAAGGCTTTTGGAAATCTGACATCTGTCTGTACAAAAGATTGCACACAAAGATGTAATCAATCATTGATTTGATCTTCCCCAGTGGATCTTTAATCTCGGCTGCTGCCGACCGCTAACTCCTTTGTATTGATTTTATTCTACGCATGTTTAAAAATTAGTTCCATACCATTCCTGCCCTGTCCGTGGGCAGTGCTTCATCTGGTGCCATTCCAAGATTTTGGGTGTTAAAATCCCAAGCCATTATGATCCCACAATTTGGCTGGGTGCTTGATAGTTCTTCAAGCGCATCCACTAGTTCACTCATATCGCTATGTCTGGGAGACTTTTTGCTGTTGAAATAGATGTTCAAGAGTACAATCTTTATTGGACATCCATTCAATTTCTTGCAGTAAAGCCGCTTGAAGCATTCCGTTTTGAGTAGGGGTTTTATTTTTATGTTACTACTGGTACGCATATATATCGATAAACCCACCGAAGGTCTTCCGAATATATTGTATTTTTTTGCTGGCTGCTGAAATTCCGTGCACCCAGGTATCACCTCTGGGGCAAGCAGCCAAGTTTCTTCAAGGCATAACAGGTCCCCAGACTGTAGAAATTCGAATGCTTCCTTCTTATTTAGTGTGGTTTTTAGCCCATAATTGTTCCAGGAAATTACTTTCAGGGGTCTGCTCGGTTCGTAAATAAGATGGCCATTTCCCTTTGTGCTAGGAACACGTTCACCTTATTTGACTGGAATTAGGTGAGAAGTGTATTCTTAAATTGGAAAATGTTGTGGTATGAGCAACGTAGTTCATCCTTTTTAAAATAGACTTCGGTGGACTCTGTACTGATGTAGGGTGAAATCCACTTTTTAGCATGAATGGGTATTTCTCCTCTTTAGGGATATGAACATTAATACCCCGGTTTGCAAATTGGTCTCTCTCTTTCATGATTCTTTGTGGAATGGAACCATCATTCCATTTTAGTATGATTGATTCTCTTGAAGTATTATTGTCCAGCGTTTTAAATTGAACTTGGATGAGATCTTCCGTCACAATATAGGAGAGCTCTGGGATGTGTTTTAGGATTTGTAAGATGTTGGACCTATTTAATATGTCTTAAGTTCCCCGTGAGATATATTCTGGTGTAAAGATTAAGGTGATATTCTCTGCATTCCTATGCTCTTTGGGGCATTTGATTGGTAGCAGAGGAATGTGTTGCCCGGCTTTGTGCAGATATTGCCATTGCTCCCGAGTCGTTGTTAACATCATGAGAACCCCAAGGCTCATTATTGTTCAGTGAAGAGGTTTCTATTGTTCCTCCATCTGGAGCCTTGTGGCAAGTTTCCCGCTGACTTTCCTGGTGCTGTTCCTCAGGGTGGCTATATGTGGTAGTTGTTTGTGAAGTCATTTTTAATTCTTGCTGTGGCTGATCGGTTGTAATTTTGACCATTCTTTCCTCGGTGGACGGGGTTATGATTAATTTGGCTGTGATTTTTCGCCGGTCTTAACTCAATGGACCGGGCTATGATTAATTTGGGTTCAAGTTCATTTTTTGTCTTCCTTTCCATTTGAAAAATTGGAAAAAATGTCTGTTGTTCCAGGTTCCTTTGCATTGGAGCCTTTTTGGCATTTATTTTTAGAGGCTGAGTGTCACAGTGTTCTCTCAGACCCGACAATAATTCCTTTCCTCTGTTTTGTTGTTTTGTATTTTTTGTGTGTTTTTTCACACCTTTCTTTGCCCTTCTGGAGAGGGTTTTTCAGGGTTCTGAGGTATTGCCTATTACGGTTTCCTCATGAGTAACTGTGTTTTGGCTAGATAATGGTGCCGACTGCAAGGATAGTTGGGCTGTATCCATGTGCAAGGCTTGTTTGCTGTCTTGTGTGTTCATAGCAAAACCAAAGGGGATGATGCATGGAGTGTTGAACATTGTAAGCACTCATCCCCAGTCAACTGATCTGGGTTTAATCCATCAACATTCTTTAGCTCACTCCGCCACCTCAGTTTAGACATGGCCATAAGCAAAGAGTCTGACCCTGTGCCTCATGGTAAAAGTCCAGCCCGAACTGCCAAGCCATGTCTTCCTGGACCGGAAACGAGCATCCTGGGACCAGTGTCTGGCTAATCAGCCGTCATCAGCCAGGCTAACTTCAATCCAGTGGCAAAGTGAGCAAGGGACCCACGTCTGGGCATACCCTGCCAACTTAGGGTGAACAAAGCAAAACCAAAGGAGACAATGTATGACATTGTTCTACAGTCTGTCCATCAACTGTTGTTTTTGCATTTGTCACCTTGAGTGGTACGGGTATGCCCAAACGTGGGTCCTGTGCTCTCCATGCCACTGAAATCAAGTTTTCTTGGCTGAACAGGGGTGAAACCCGAAACCAGTCCTAGGATGCTTGCTTCCAGTCCAGGGAGGACCTGGCTTGGAAGTTCGGGCTGGACTGTTCCCATGAGGTGCAGGGTGAAGACTTATTTGCATATGGCTGGGTTCAAACTGGAATGGCATGGTGAGAAAAAAACGATGGATTTAGGCCCAGATCTCTGTACTGCGGTAAATGTATGACATTGTTCTGCATTCTGTCCATCAGCTGTTGTTTTTGCGTTGTGTTTTGATAGGCGTCAAGGTAGATTCTACTGGACAGGTATTACGCACAAGACTATTTGGCCTCTCCGTTTCTGTTACAGTTTGCGACGGCGCATTGGAGAAGCTAGCTACAGCAGCAGAGTTATTCATTCCTTTTTGTTTGCCTTCTTTTGAAAATCGTTCGGTCATTCTTTGACGGACCTGGACTATGATGTCCTGTTGTCTTTGCTTTAGGTGTGTAACAATAGAGGTTAGGACTTCGAGTAATAAACTGAGCTTCTCCACAATTGGAAGACACAAACATCTGGCAATAGGTTGTATCCTCATTGAATGCAGTCTTTCGGTTAAGACGTCGATTTTAGCTTCCATAATAATCAGGGCTATTGAAGCACCTGCATTTGTATTTCCAATTTTTGTGTTTGCCAAGTAAGCACATTAATGGACGTTGTTTAGTGTGGAATTAATTGAGGATAACAAGGAATTTTTGGTTGTGGCATCCTTTGTAAGGATACATTTTGTTTCGCCGTAGTATGAAGCAGATTCTGTTCACCCAGGGAGTTGTTCTCTCTCTGTTCCTCTTCCATGAAGGGCGAACTTTGGTTAAAAGTTAAACTTTTAATTACTGATAAGCTTTGTAGCTGGGCCGGGAATGGTAAGTTCCTCGCTCCTCATGTTGGTTCATTTTGGTCTCCGCATGTGTGAGATGATTGTCTCTATTTGATTGTTCCAGTGTTGATGACATTTCCAGAACTTCCAGTTTTCCCTGGCACGTTTCGTCTATCCTTTGCCCTTGGAGTCCGAGTGGTCTGATGCTGATGAAAGTTCCAAGACTTCTAGGTGTTCCTGCCATGGTGTTACTTGCCCTTTTCCCTGGGATAGAGGGAGGCTAGGTGTTTCCTGCCCCCTCATCTGCCTTTCCTCCTGTGGTTCTGGGTGCTCGGTTGGTCTAGTCATTTCAACCGCTTCCAAGTCTCCCTGTTCTGCCCCATCTTTTACCATTTCTCCGCTATTCCCTTGGGGAGGGTATGACCCACTTTCCTGTGTTCCGATCTCCCTGCTCGGGGTCTGGGTCTGACTCAGTCTCTTGTTGAAGTGTGGCATTGAGTGTATTAATACGCTACTGTAGGTCTCACTCGTACCCAGTGCCCAGTGTATTTTGACCAGGCGTTATTGACATGAAATATTTACAGATTGTCTTACTGTTTAAAGTAAGATTTGAGTTTGATTTTAAAAAATTATGATTGGACCATAGGAGTAGTCTCCAGCGGCACTTGGCTCCTTGTTGATGGCTTAGTCCTCGTGCCTGTGCCAGTTCCTATGCTGGTTGGCTTGCCCATCCTGATGTTGGTTTTACCTTTTGTCAACCAGTGCTAAAGTGCTTGTGCTCACTCCCTAAAACATAATAAAATTGGCTTGGTAATTGAATTAACTATTCCATTTTATTTATAAGACCCTAGTAACGTGATATACCATAAGACCAGGGCCTGTACATTAAAGGCTATTAATAGTCCTGCAGCACTTATTGTGCCACCCAATTAAGTAGTGCTTTAAAACATGCCCCAGGTCTGCCATTGCTGCCTGAATGCAATTTGACTTTGCAAAATAGCCTTTTTGCCAAGACCTTAAACCCCCCAATTATTATATATAAGTCCCTAAGGTATGCCCTAGACAGCCCATAGGGCAGGGTGCATTGTAAATAAAAAGTTGGACATGTACTTTTAGGTTTTACGTATCCTGGTAGTGAAATAGTCCTAAATTCATTTTTCACTACTGTGAGGCCTGTTTTCTCATACAATACCATTTGGTTGCCTTATTACATTTAATAAGTGCTAACTTTTAATTAGGAACAGTTAAGGAATTTATGTATAGAGTCTAAGAAAATGTCAGATTTTAAGTTCCACCTATGAAAATGCCACTTTTAGATATTCTTGCATTCTCCTGCCCAAGATACTTTGTGCCTGCAGCCTGTTCCTTTATCTAATCACTAGGTGTTGCTGGCAACCTTGTTAACCTTGTTAATCCCTCCCAGAGAGCCGCACAATAGATGAATTAGGTGTGCCTGGATGGGCCATCACTGACAGGATGGGTCTGGAGCTAGCCACTGAACCATTTGCAAATCAACAGAGTGTGCCCAGTCTTTACACAAAGTACTTCACACTACCTCATTGCCCATGCTGTCAGGCTGGAGCTAAAGCAGGGGAGGAAGAGCTCTCCAAGCACTTCAAGGGGAAAACTCCAGAAACTGCTCATACTACAAAGAAAGCAATGGATATAAAATCAGGACACACAAACACACTCGTTAGTTCAGTTTTCCGGACCTGGGACCTGATAAAGGACTCTCAGGGGACTGCCTGCTTCTGTGACTTGCTGTGTACTTTAGAAGACTACTTTGATGCACCTGGAAGCGCTAATTTGCTTCCTGAAGCTTGCCTTGAACCCTCAGAGGCCTGCCCTGGTGCTTGAGCCATGTTACACCACTTGAATCCAGAAGTACCAGGGTGACTCCAAGGACTAGTTGACTGGCCACCTGATCAGAACCTCAGGGACAGAAAGATCTCTAACATCTTTATTCCACATCTGGGCTAAGCTTGAGTGAGTGCCGACCCTCCAAGTGTCATCTTCCCAGTCCTGGACCATTGGAAGTGGTGCTAAAGGTACCCAGATAGCCAAAATCCAAAATGTGAGTCTAAGAAACATTTTGGCTAAAAGCTGCTCTGAGAACTGAGAGGAGACAGGCACCTGCTTGCTCTTTGACCTACCCAAGGTGCATTGCCGGTCGGCCTGACATAGTAGCAGCTCCTCCTACGTTCTTCTCTGCAGCAATAAATCTTGGTGAGCAGTTATTCGCAGAAGGGGTTTCCAGCCTTGTGAAGCCGACATCGGCTATAACCTCCAACCTTGTCCCTCTGGAGATTTTCAACTTTTAAAAAAAAGGGACTAAGTCTCAATGTTGAAATCTTTACTACAACTTCATGCTATTGTTCCCCAACAACAATGCCACATCCTCAGACACCACCTGCAGCCTTGCCCCATTGAACTTTACTTTCTCAGACATTTTCTAGAAATATATTTTGAACTCAGCAATTGAGCGCTGACTGGGAACAATCAATTTCTTGTATCTGACCAACTCTCTATCGTGGTCATCCATATTTTTTTAGTTTGACCCAGTATTGCTCGCCTGGGTAGCCGTTGTTGGTGCTTTGATCTTTTAGGCACTGGTTTTTACCTTAAGTTTTAACAATTCATAACTTTGGTTCTACTTAACTTTTTGCTATCAAATAATGAATTACAATTTGTTCCATTTTTCCATATTGGTTTGGGATTTTTCTTGTATTTTGATTTGAATTTTGTATTGTTTGTGTGCTGCATGATTGCTTTACACATTGCCTCTAAGTTTAGCCTGACTGCTTTTGTGCCAAGCTACCAGAGGGTTAAGCAGAGTTTAATTTTGTGACTTTTGTGGTTCTCTTTAAAAGGGATTGTGGGTGTTGTTTGACCAGGATAACACCCCCCTCAACCAACAACCCAAAAACAGTAGGATGAAATACTGAAGCGGAGATGCCAGTAAAATTGAGAGAACTTGAGAGAATGTTTTAATTGGTGTTTTGTATCGTAATGCATTGACGTGTTTTTAATTCTCTGTACAGCTGTCTTTTTTCACAGGAAGATGCCTTCTCGTCTACATGTGTGCATAGTATGTTGAACAGTGGAGTACAAAAAAGAACAGTTTGGATTGTGTGTAAATCAAGTATCTCTGGAATTCTGAGAGATTTGTAATATTGGTCATATTTTAGCTTCTGTGACTTTCCGATATTATAGAATTTGCAACCCAATTGTCTGTTATAGATGCTTTTCCAGGGTTGAAACAAATTTAAAGTACAAATGTTGATGTAGCTGATGTTGTTATAATCCTATGCCCAGGACTATGGGGCGGATTACGATGGTAGACGGACTTCATCAGGGATTGGGACCACCCTACATGCTGTCGGTGGTCCCATAGTAGGCATTACAATGCACCCGCCAACATGGCGGTCGCAATGCCTATATTTTACTTTGCATCGTGCACCGCAATGTAAATACGAGACCCTGTACATGTCCCCGCACTACGTGGCAGGCACCATGCAGTGCCAGCCACATGGTACTGGGATATGTAGGGGGGCACCATAGGTGCTCCCCAACACACACAATCAAGGGCCAGGGGGATTGGGGCCATCTACAGGCCCCCAGTGTCCCTTTCTGACAGCTTTTTCTTGGCGAATAACCCATCATGAAACATTTGGTGAAAGGGACATCGTAATCCTTACGGTGGTGGATGGTAGGCACCGGCAGCATTGTAGGGACTACAAGCCCCTCTGCCTCAGGGGTGTGCTCAAGCAACCCGTTGGATGCATGGCAGGCAGTCTTTAAGACCACCACTCGTCCGCCCGCCGTCTTGAAATGGTAAGGGGAAAACTTGGTTACGATTGCGGGGAGACCGCCACCGACAGCCTGTTAGTGGCCATCTCCCCGCCATTTTAATCAGCCCCTTAATTATAGGTCCCTGGACTTACATTCCTTTCATTGAAAGACATCATTACATAAATGGTGATACATTTGAGTTATTTTCACCCTTAGATAGCTAGCTTGAGATTTAAATGACTTACTCCATTCAAACTTGCTAGATGTCAAGGGTCACACATAATATGATTATTAATGGATGCAGAGTTAGAGATAATCAACAAATCATCCGAATATATTTGAACCTTGACTTCTGAATTACCCATTGCAAATGAAGGAATCTCGCTGGATCTGAGATAATTAGCAGGAGAAATCAATATATAGAGAAAATAGCAGTGTGGACATTGGACATTTCTGCCGGATACCTTTCATTTTGAAAAGTACCTACCTAATTGCCCATTAATGATTAAATCTACCTTGCGATGAAAATAAAATGCTCTTATCAGGTTTGATAAATGTGTCAGAGAGAGCATATCTTCCTAATAAGAGCCAATCAACTCTAGTAATAGCTTTCCATTAGTCCACTAAGACTCCGAGAAGCAAATCAGCTTGTTTGATGACTCTGTTAATACATGTACATAATATACTTGAGCCCAGAGTTACAAAGCATTTGTGCCAGGTTTGAATTACTTTTTTAAAGCAGACCCAATGCAAAATCCTTTATGGTATTTACAAAGCAATATAAATGGATATTTATGTTGCTTTGTCAAAGAAAGTAATGCAATGCAGACCATTGCTCTGCCTTGAGTTACTTTGCATCAGGTTGGCATTCAATTGGTGGTGCATGGGTGTTTCTGTGCATCTTCTGATGGATTTTGATGCAAAGCCATATGTACATAGACTTGTAGACATGGATTTGCACCCAAATCCTACACCTCCGCGATGGTGGTACCTTTATTTCTCCATGTTATTTCTTTTCTGCAGGTTTGCTGCATTCCTGCAAAAAAAAAATTCCTGATCACAATGCCAACATCCTTCCACTATGGCGCAAGGGTGCCTGCCATGGCACTAGGATTCACAAAGTGCGCCAGCACATGACGAGCGCAGAACTGCACCATTTTTTAAAGGTGTTACACAGTTCTGCTCTCTCCATGTGATGAAACACAATGCATATACTTCGCTTGCTGCGCTGCAGTGTGCCACTTGTTATTAAATATGGCCCTTGATCTGTGACAAGATGGCAGTGGACTGAGGCAGAGTGCAGTTAGATTCTCAGAGGGATGCTTATACCATGCCGGTGCACTACGTAGTAGTATTGGTAGATTATGCTTGAGGTGTGAGAAGCATAGATGAGTAACAAAAAGGAAAATTAAGAATAGAAACTATGTAAATATATTGGGGCTTGGGTTTACATTTTTCCTCATGTACAAAACGTAGGTCAGAATTCACCAGTCCTTTCAGCATATAAGCATCACCAGGAAGGAAACACTACCAAAGAAGGAGTTCATTGGATGAGTCTCTAAAAATTTCAGGTCAAAAAAATATTTCTTGCTGAGTAAAAAATGAGAAACATATTTGGTGATACTTTTGTTCTTCAAGAGTAGAGTGTGCGTGCCTTGAATGCAGATCTTGGTTTTAAACAAATGTAAAGTTCTTTGGACGCTTTTTCATATGGTTTCCAGACCTAGATGTATAGTATTCAAAAGATAGCATAGTGTGTATGGAGCTACTCTTGATATTTGAGACTAGGGTTCAAATCTTCTATGAGATAGTAATAATGAATGAAACTTTCTTATTGTTTTTTTTAAAAACTTGCCATCGGTGCACACAATGATAGGTAGCAGTACATTATTCATAGTTGTTTACTTCAACTACATCCTTTACCGCCTTCATATATTTGTCTGTTGTGGTCATCATCTAAGTCTGTTGTACAGACATCATCAGAGTCAGGAATAGATCTCTTATAATGTAGCATACTAATTGAACTCATGGCACATACCCATATCTATCAAGAGCAAAACGGTATAAGTGTAAAGGAAAACAGAGTAAATGTTCCCAGTCTTGGTAGTCAGTACTGTCAGTATACTCTATTTCAGAATCATGACCATATTCAGGCTTAGTAATAAAATCGAAATCCAGTTGTCAGTAGAAAGTATAGAACATGTCACCCTCTCGGAGGAGCGGTCAAAGGGGCAGGGCAAGGGCATGTGTTGTCATCTCTACCTCCCACTACACTACAATATCATCACCCATTGTCTCGGAAATCAATCACAAGTTAGATCCACTGCTGAGCCAGAGGTTTCAGGCATATACCTCTGGATTCTTCAAAGTGCATTGTGGTTTCTTCGGGCATTGCCCAGTTCTCAGAATTTACCCTTCACCTGCTGTAAGGTGGGCTGACTGGCAATTTCCAGTTCTGAACAACATCCCTGGGAGCAATACCCAAGGCCACATCTCAAAGCAAGTTGCCAACTTTTTGTCATCTGTTCAGGGTGTTCTGTTCTCTAGGTCAGTCATGACCAGACGTCAAAAATGTGTTATGATCGGGCTGCCCCACACCATGGGGAACAATTCAGCATCCTTGAGAGCATTCCTGATACAAGAGGGCAGTCATGTGCAGGATGACATTGAGTCTTTGTAAAGTGAGGTGTTTAAAGTGTGAATAATTGACCTGTGTAAAATAAAAGTTTGTATTTGGTGTGTATTAATGTGTACATGTGGTTACTCTGGAAGGGAGATTTCTTATATTCTTCTTTAGATCCTTATCACTCCCCTGTTGCTAGGGGAAAACCTAATTTACCCTGCTGCCTTTACAACAACCAGCCTTTATAACATAGTCAGTACCTAGCAGGTGATGTTACCATGAGTTACTTTTTTATTGTTATTTTTTCTCCTCAATCACCTCAGGTTCTAATGTCTACTATCTTGGCCCTCAAATATGAGCGATAGACCAAACTTAAAGGGCATCAGAGTGAGGCATTTTTCCTCCTGCAGGTACATCTCTCTCAGAGTGACCAGTTTACGGCAGCTGCATCGCATACACCAGTGGGGGTTGGGAGACATTGCAGCATAAACAGAGAGTTATGTAGGTGTAATCATTTGGAAAAAATTAAAATCACTTATCTCCTCCATAGCCCTTACTTTTCACTACCCCTGCCCAACTTTCCATAATACGTCCATTTAAGATATATAAAACATGGAATCTAGCCCCTCCGAATGTTGAGGCAGGGTTCCTCTCACCCAGTTATGACAGATTTATCTTCTAGTCAATAGAATTGGATAAAACAACAAGTCTCTAGCAAGTCCTACCACTCCTTCTGTTACTCTAAAAATGATCAGAGAAAGGCTTACCTTCATTTAAATTTGGGGACCCAAAATACTTAAAAATAATCAAATGAAATGTGTTGCAAGCATTAGCTAGAATGTGGTACATACTAGACAAGGATCAAAACTAGGTTATTACTCCTTCTCATCCCAAATCTGGGTGCTACCAATAAGAAATGCTAGGGTAATCGTTTGGGGAGAGATTACACAGGGCGAACAGCTAATATCATGGAACGAGCTAAAAAGACCTCTTGGGGGGCAAAATTTCAAGATTCAAATATATGCAATTGAAGAATTGGGAACAGAGTCGGATGTTGCCTTTGGGTATTGGAAATGACTTGGAAGAGCAACTTGTTGCACACCCCCCAGTAAATAAAGAAGTCTCTTTCTGGTACCGGGAACTACAAGACACCATGAATGGAGACTTCAGGCTGGCAGAGGATTTGTGGGGGAGATGCTTGCCGAGGAGCGATTTACAATTTACATGGCAAGTATTGATGCACACATTATCTTCCATTGTCAATCCTACTATAAAAAAAACCGAAAACACCTCTTTTCACTTCACAGTGCATACATAACACCTGTGAAGCTGTCAAAGATGGGGAAGGGAAGATCAACGTCATGTGCAAAGTGTGGTCTTGAAAAGGCGATGGATGCCCATATGTTTCATCATTGCCCCGAAATCAGGTGGTTTTGGGATGTAGTAGAAATGACAGTTTCAGGTATTTTGGGGGTACCATGAGTTACTTTATGACACAAGTTGTTACAATGACTTGCTGTAGGGGGCACGTTGTTGGACTGGTGTTGGAATTTTAAGTCCAACACCCCCCATGCTGTTGCATAGACTGGTGTTAAAACAGTAATATAAATAATTCCAAAGCCAAGCACCCCCTAAAGCAAGTCATTATAATGACTTGCAAGCTAGAGTAATGGGTGGTAACGTCACGGGGTAGTGACTGTGTTATAAAGGCGTGCAGGGTACCATCATGCAACCATTCATTGATATATATGTGACCTCTTCCCTCCCCCTTCCGGAGTTCTATTGTTTGGTACACCATCCCACTGAACTTGGAATGTTGGAGGTTAAGTGTGAGGGTAATTTAGAAAATAGTTGCTGTGACATTTCCTGTTTTTTTTATCAGTTTTTATTTTCTTTAATAAATCCAAACAGTTACAGGGTTGAAGAATCAACATTACAGTGGTAATTGCAGTGCCAGATATACAATATGCATCCACATTACTTGTATTGTCATGTTAACATTATACCTTTCACTTAAGTGGCAGGTACGAATATGCTGATAGTGGCATGTGGTGGCTGGTGTGTTTCATGTGCTATGGTTGAGAGTGGGCAGGGAGTAGGGATGGATTATATGCTTGGGGTTGCCTTTGTGCAATACTGGCAAAATGTTGTTCTTGTTTTAACCCATTAGCAACAGGAGGTGTAGGGGAAAGTAATCAGGACAAATCAATAATATTGGGGGAAACTTGGCCCAACTGAAGTGCTTCTGGCCCTCATATGGGTCAATTTTGAGTGCATTTAACATCTTCGAACCAATTGTCCCTGTATGTTACAGCATTTATAGGAGGCAAACAATTTGCTCCGACCTTGGTGCCACCATTTCAGTTATGCAAGGGGTTGTCGGGAACCCACATCTTCCATCTCTGCTGGGGTTACGGTGCCTTGAGCTATTTTTCTGTCAGCAGCTCATTGTGGAAATCGTGCAGTATAGTGTCCCAACTAGCAGCTAAAGGAATTTTCAGGAGGCCTAATGTGTCCTCTTTGTGCAGATTCTTGGCAACTACTATACTTAGGTCGAGAAAGCAAGAAGTAACTCTTTGCCGTTTATTTCTATGAAAGAGATGTAAGACACATGCTTCACACGTATGGAACACAGTGCATCTAGTGCAGTTGGATAATGTGGCTATATGAATTACCGCCCGTATGTGTCAAGAGTCGGGCAGGTCATGGCAGGTCATGGCATGTGGAGGAGGTCAGCATCTGTGACGCGACATCTTGGGCACGCGATGTCTGTGCGATGTAGGTATCGATTTACTTTGTGTTGGGGTGAGGTGTGCTCTTTGCACCATGTAATATTAAATAAGGTGAAGGGAGTAGTGCGGGGAATGTTATTTGGCCTTTTTAGTATGGCGGTCCGTTCTTTGTCAGTGTAGGGTCGATACAGGTCTGCCTCCCAAAGCTGCCTCAGGGGCAACATTGACACCACTGTGTGATGTCGCAGCCAGGCAGCGAAGCACTTAGTAACATGTCTTCCCTGTCCCATGAAATGTAGATACTGAATAGTGAGATATGTAGGGTGCTTCCTTGTGATGTCCCCATCTTCCCCAAGACAGTGAGCAGTGAATTGTGCAGTAAGAATTGGTCTGGATGCAGACCGCCTTCTTTTACTCGTGTATCAAAACAAAGCAGGGTACCATCTCGATACAAGGAGCCCAGAGTGTGGTGTCGGCCTCCAACCAAGTGGACACGTCTGTGGATGTGGTGTCTGCATGGCCTGAGGTGTGCCTTGTTGAGGCAGTGCTGGTGCATAAAGCTTTGACGATCTTTTTATGTAAAAACCTCTATGGTAACACTTGTACGCAACTCCACGGAGTAAGGATTCTGATATATTTTCCTTAGTTGAGGGATGAAACTGCTAGAGCAGCGATGAAAGCAACCAGGGCATTTAGAGTGCAGCCGTGTCAGATAGCTGGAGTGCTGCCACCCACCTGGCTACCCAATGAAACTGAGAACATGGTAATAGTGCACCATATTTGGAACTGCTAGTCCACCTTAGTCGGTAGGGAGGTAGAGCTTGGAGAGTGCACACGGCATCAGGAGTTGTTCCAGATGAATTCCCTCATGACACACTTAAGCATACGGAAGAGGGGAGGGGCAATATAAAGAGGTAGGTTGGTGAAATAATAAAGCCTTGGTAGGGACACCATTTAAAGTAGGGCCACCCCTCCCATCACCGACAGGGGAAGCCTGTGCCGGAAGGACATCTGGGATCGGAGAGGTGTTATTGCCTTCCCAATATTACTGTCCATCAAGTCAGCTTGTTAATGATACACTCTTATCCCCTAGTAGCAGAATGTATCAGGATGCCATGTTATGGGGTCACCATTAAGTGCACAAGCAGGATCACGGCATTTTGAAGCAAATGTGAAGAGACTTGACTAAGCCTAGTTAACCAGCTCCAAAGAATGCAACAAGATCATTGAGCGCCTGGGTCAGTTGAGAGGGAATCAACCTTACATCCTGGATATATAGCAGAATGTTGTCTGCATATGATGAAATTGTGTGTGTGCCATCTCCCATTAGAGGCCCCAGTTGGCGCTTTATGTTCAAATAGCTTCTGCAAGTGGTTCTATGGCCGGGGAAAGGGCCAGTGGGGAGAGCTGACATCCCTGATGGGTACCGGACCATACTGGAATTGGGTTCAAGATGTAAGAACCAGTCTTCACCCTGCCTGTAAGTGATGTATAGAGCATTGAACCAGGGAAAGGAATCTATACCTGATACCATACCGAGGTAAGGTAACAAAAAGGAATTCCCATTCCGGAAAATCTAAGGCCTTCTCAAGGTCAGGTACCAAATACCTGGAGTATAGTCATTGAAGTGTGGAATAAATGGAGACCCAAAAAAACACCTTAGATTCAGTGAAGTGTTGCAGGCTGGAGCACAACAGTTCTGGTCTGAGTGGATCAGAGACTAGAGTAAAGGCAGCAGCGGATCGGCAAGTATCTTACCTAGTATTTTATAACCTGTGTTCAGTAAGGCCAGAGGACGGTAAGAACTCAGAGTGGTGGGGTCTCTGCCAGGCTTAGGTACAGACATTAGCAAAGCCTCACATAATGACATAGGGAGAGTTGAAGCAGCAAGAATATCAGTATATAAAGCACGCAGTTGTGGTTAATGTTAGGGCATAAGCCTTATTTGGCAAGGAGGTCATCAGGTACAGGGGTTTTGCCTGATGTCAGGTCTCTGATGGATTCACGGACCTGTAAGAGTGTGATTGGTTCATCTAGTTCTTCTTGATGTGCAGAAGTGAAATGGGCCTGGCTGCATCTGATTGTCAACTAATAGAGCAAAGTATAGTGCAGAGTCAGGTCAGTATGTATCTCGTGTTATGTGTAGAAGAGGTGTTCTGTTTAGGATCGCTGGACATGAATAGGGTGCCAGGGTTGCTTCTGGTGTGTCAGCCAAGCCAGCAGGCATCATCCTGCACGATCTGATGCCACATGAGTGTGAGAGGAGTGTGCTGTGTAGTTTAAGCACTGCAGACACTCTAATATTGTGATGTGCTCACAGTGCACTTCATCTAATTGATATGTGTATTCTGGTTGTGCCATCAAGTGTCTCGAGTCGCAAAAGATTGCATTCAAGTTTGTTAATGGTACCATCCAGCTGTTTACAATTGTTCCATTTCAACCTCAGGTTGTGCCCCCTGATGGGCATCTTAAAGGCATCCCATTCGATCTGCCTGTTAGTGGTTGAGCCACTGTTCAAAGCATTACACTACGGCAGCACCAAGGGACTCACGGAACAACAGGTCTTCGAATGTTGCAGGATAAAGGCGCCACGTAGTTATAGCTGGTGGGTCCACCTCCCATGTAAGTTGTAGGGATTTAGGGTTATGATCTGTACGCAGCCCAGGTATTCATTCTGCCGGACTATGGGAAGGAGTGCGGGTGACCCCACAAGCCAGTCAATTCTGACATGTAGATCATGCAGTGAATAGCAGAATAAATATATACTCATGTCATGATTGTGAGCATGACATATGTCTACAGAAGACCAGTGGCACAGCCAATTACTCAATGCTAGGTGTTTCATGTGGCAATAGTGCATGACAGGGGAGCGAATGAGTGGTCTAGCGTAGTATTGAAGACAGGATTAAAGTAGCCTTCAAGTAGCCATTGGATCTCACTCAAATTTTGCTAGTATACCAGATGATTTGTGGAGGAACGAGGTCTGATCTGTGTTTGGATCCTATATTGCCCCCAACAAGAGCTGTTGACCATTTAGGTGACCTTTTAGAAGTACATTCCTGACACCTGTATCCACTACCCCTTAGTCTGCCACAAACGGGGTCCCTGGTTTTACCCGTACCAGCTTTCCCATGGCATATAAAGAATGGTCAGTTTCGAACACCTGGCCATGCCAACAAGTGTCAGGTGTGTTTCCTGCAATATTGCTATGTGGGTGGTTCTGTGCTGGAGATAACAGTACAATGAGTAACGATGCAAAGGTGTGTGAATGCCTATTAAGTTCCATGTGATGATATTAGTTTGGCCAATGTTAGATATGTGACAATGTCGGCTAATTGGTCGAGCGCTCTTAGGAGAGCCGGTCTCAAAAATCAGTGTCAGTGGGTGAGGGCATTTAGGGGCGCCAGATAGATCAGGACAACCCATCAGAACTGGAAAGAATAGTGGGGGGGGGGGACCACAACTCATTTAACATTAGTAGACCAGATGTACAATAGGAATCTGCCCAAACCTTTCAGACTAACCTTGGCAACTACAGAGTGTGTTGGTTAATGAAAGAGAGTGTGGGTAGTGAAAACCAGCATTGCAGAAACCCCATTGCTCAATGTGTCATGTACCAGCTGTGTCTAGCATGTCGATTTATTCCATGTTGCAAAATGATTGTGTATTTTACTTGTGTGGTGTATCCTCTGCTACATTAATGTGACAGGATTCCCATCCACCCTGGTTCTGTAGTGTTCAATGTACATAATTGCAAGCTATTACGCAAGAGCTACAGGTCACTTGAAGGTTGTTGGCACAGTAGCACTAGCTGCTGTTGTGAGTTCATATATTGTCATCAGCCGTCTGTGGTGCTATAGCTGGTGGAGATGGTGATTCCACCCAGCTTGGCCAAGTGGTTGAGGAGCCATCTTCACTCAAGGATATTTTAGCACAGGCATCTTAATCCGAGTTTAGAATGTGCTTGCGCATCACAGGCGCTATATGCAAAGCTTGTCGCTGCTCCGATATCACTTGTTCTAGGTTCAGTATGGCACTTGGTGGATGAGGGCAAGCTGTCTCCCTGCCACGACCACAGCAATGGTCCTTCATATTGTGTTGTGTTCCCCCTGCCTTGACAGAGGAGTGGAGCCAAATTGTGAAACCAGTTGCTTCCATCCAGTCCAAGACATTCTCTGGGGAGTTAAAGAAGTGGGTGGTGCTTTTTGCCACTACACAGAGGTGGGCAGGAATAGCATATGTCCAATTTGCAAAGGTGGCGCTTGACTGCCTGAGAGGAGCTCCTATGCTTTGCACTGATACAGTGTAATCTGAGAAGAGCATGATGAAGGTATTGTTCACTTTAATTTCCTGCAATTCATGTGTCTCATGTAGTATGGTGTCTTGGTCTCTGTAGTCGGAACAGAAAGGGCCTAGGATTACACCCAGCAGAGGTCTGCTGTCGGCACCTGATGCACACGCTCAATTGTAAAGAAAGGTTGTAACCCGGCATCAGGCAGAAGTGCACAAATGCAGGTATCAGCATAGGCCACCAAATCCTGACCTTCATCTCTCTTTGGTAAACCCACCACACATATATTATTCCCTGCTGGTTGGAATTCAGCTAGTGTGTGTTTGGCGTTATGTACTGTGTCAGCAAGCTTGCGTTGAGCTGCACGCAGGAGAGTGAAATAAGCAGACTGCATCGGCACAATTTGTGATGAACTTTGAACAAATCTCTGGAAAGTGCCAGAAGAGTGAGTGCCAAGATGGACACTGTTCTGCAGGTGAAGGAGAATATCGGAACCACCCTTGATCAGATGAGCACATTGGTCAAAAGCAAAATTGACAAGTTGACTGTTTTGCCGGAAGCAAGTGAATGGGCGGGAGCATGGGGGTGAAACCAGGCTCAGGTCCCTGTCACAGAACGAGGTCATGGGTGCAGGTGAGGGCCCTAAGAACATGCATGTCATCGGAGATACTACCAAGTGGGGCCTATACACTTAAGGACGGGGCAAGTCATCACCTACCTGGCCTGACGATGATAAATACAATATAGGTGGTGGTGCTACTGACTTTTTGCCCACGCACCCCTCCCCACTGGGTGACACGCTAATCTAATCGTAGACTGTTGTGCCACACTTGATGGGGCCGTGCAGTGCCTGGCTTAGCCTTTGCCTTATTGTCACAGTTATGGTTTGTTTGAGAAGATATACATGCAAACTAAAAGCACATTTGATGTCACCACATCAGGACCACCCTGGCCTGGTGGTACCATGCCATCTCCCTCCTGGGTGCTGTTCTTGGTACTCGCAGTGTGGCCAGTTCCCCTTGTCACTGACACACAGATGTATCTATTTGGGTGCCTCTCAGGACACAGCTCCTGCAATTCACCATCAACATTTGATGACAACCTCGCATACTCCTGAGGCGGAAGCCGGGAGCTGACCGACTTTTTAAAATTGTATCACCTGTGTCACGAAATATTGAATTTGTGTTTTTAAAAAAACCCGCACTTACCCTCCCGGCATCACCAGTACTTGCCTAAAATTCGCCTTCTCAGCGGAACTAGCGCTGTAGCGAACACCACGCATTCAATCTCATCCAGCCGCCATTGACGGCGAGGAACGAGGCCACGCCTACCCTTAGGCCACGCCCACACGCCCTCCCTGGTATAAAACGCTGAGTAAAAGCGCGCCATACCAGACAACCTCGCATACTCCTGAGGCGGAAGCCGGGAGCTGACCGACTTTTTAAAATTGTATCACCTGTGTCACGAAATATTGAATTTGTGTTTTTAAAAAACCTGCACTTACCCTCCTGGCATCACCAGTACTTGCCTAAAATTCGCCTTCTCAGCGGAACTAGCGCTGTAGCGAACACCACGCATTCAATCTCATCCAGCCGCCATTGACGGCGAGGAACGAGGCCAAGCCTACCCTTAGGCCACGCCCACACGCCCTCCCTGGTATAAAACGCTGAGTAAAAGCGCGCCATACCAGACAACCTCGCATACTCCTGAGGCGGAAGCCGGGAGCTGACCGACTTTTTAAAATTGTATCACCTGTGTCACGAAATATTGAATTTGTGTTTTTAAAAAACCTGCACTTACCCTCCTGGCATCACCAGTACTTGCCTAAAATTCGCCTTCTCAGCGGAACTAGCGCTGTAGCGAACACCACGCATTCAATCTCATCCAGCCGCCATTGACGGCGAGGAACGAGGCCACGGCTACCCTTAGGCCACGCCCACATGCCCCTTTTCCACCCCTGAAAAGATGCGCAACCACCGGACACGCAGCGGACGGGCGCAGCGGGCGCGCCGTCAGCGCGCCGAAGGCGCGCCAAAGGCAAGCCTGTCTGGGCCCGTCCGGGCCCAGACGGCCTCAGGCCTAGACACTATGCCCAACTCGCAGAAACGTATATCCTACACCCAAGATACGCTTCGAGCCTGGAACACAAAAAAACACCCTCAGTGTAAATACATCCTCAAGGAAGACACCCCTTTTTCAGGATGCATCCTCTGTAACACGTCAGAGGAAACGGAACGCGGCCAAGTGCTTCGATTGGCCTTTTGAACTGCAGATCCCTAGTAAAACATGCTCACGAAATAAACATCCTTGCCCAAAATTCCACGCTAGACGTATTGTTTCTGATCGAAACATGGCTGACCCCTAACTGTGACTTCGACATGGTCATTGCAGCCCCACCCGGTTACCAAATCTGCTGCTTGAACAGACCGGTCGGCAGAGGTGGCGGGCTAGCCATACTCTACAAAGACCATCTCAACTGTAGGATCGAATGTGGAACTGTCAAAGACTGTGAAAACTGCAACTTCACCTTCCAGATCTCGCCAACTATCTCACTATCAGGACTCTTAGTGTACCGACCGCCAGGCTCGCTAGGAGAATTTTCCAGCACCCTGATGGACCACATTCTACTAAAAACAATCTCAGCCTCCAATTTCCTCCTCCTAGGGGACCTTAACCTGCACTTCCTAGACCCTGCGGACAATGCCGCAGCTAACCTACTTGCAGATCTCACATCAGCCGACCTCCACCTCCTGAACTCTAAAGCCACCCATGAGAAAGGACAGCTCTTAGACCCGATTTTCACTAATATCAGGAACCTTAAAACCCAAGATCCTACCCCCCTCCAATGGACAGACCATATGTTGGTCCCTATGCACTGGTCTCTCCAGACCACCCCAGCACTCAAACAGAAAACCAGGATACGAGCCAGACGGTGGCACAAGCTAATACCAGAGGAATGGGAAGCGAAGTTACGGGAATCCGTCGGCCCTCTCTCCGCGGACCCCAACACAGCTGACAGAGAATTTAACGGTTGGCTTACCCACCCCCTGGACAGCCTTGTCCCACTAACCAGCACTCTAAAACACGTCAAAAGGATCAACCCCGCTCCATGGTACACACCCACCCTTAATGCCTTAAGGAAGGAGTGCAAAAAGACAGAACGCACTTGGAGGAAAAACAGGTCGGTGACGGAGAAAGACGCCTATCAATTATCTATGAAAGCGTACAAACAAGCCCTCCACAACGCGAAAAGTGCCTTCTACGAGGAAAAAATAAAGAATTCCTCATGCTCAGCCAAGGAGACCTTCTCTATCCTTAAAGAGCTCCTCCATGTCCCGGACCCCCCGCAGAAACCCATGGACCCCAAAGCAGCAGAAGAAAAATGCCTCAATCTGTCCACCTTTTTTGACGAAAAAATTTAAAAAATCCTTGCCTCCCTCCCTGCTGCTAACCCCGACACCACAGAGAAAGATAAGGACTTACCTCCCCTACCAGGGAACCCCCCCCGCGAAACCCGATACGCCTTATCTAGCGTCGTTCGGCCCAGTCACTGAAGAGGAAGCGGCAGCAACATTTGCATCAACTAAGAGTGGAGCCCCCAGTGACCCAGTTCCCATACGGTTCGTCAAAGACATCACCCGGACCATAGTGCCCCAACTGACTGCCCTCATCAACATCTCGTTAGCCCAAGGAGAAGTCCCTTTAAGCTGGAAGGAGGCTGTCGTAAAAGGGCTTCTCAAGAAACCATCGCTAGACCCTGCGGATCTATCCAATTACAGACCAATCTCACTCCTCCCCTGGATAGGTAAGGTGGCCGAGAAACTAGCGAATAAAAAGATGTCACACTTCCTAGAATCAAACCAACTCCTCAAAAACTCACAGACAGGCTTTAGACCATGTCAGGGCACTGATACTGCTCTCCTCGCAGCAGTAGAGAAGACCAGGGAAATTATCGATACAGGAGGATCAGTGGCAGTGGTCCTCCTAGACCTGAGCGCGGCCTTCGACACGGTCAGCCACCAGGTCCTAACGCAACGTCTAGATAACATCGGAGTGAAAGACAGAGCGCTGAAATGGCTCACGTCCTTTCTTCCCGACGCTCCTTCCAAGTCTGGGAAGGTGAAAGCCGCTCCCCCTCCATCCCCCTCCAGTGTGGTGTGCCACAGGACTCATCACTAAGCCCCACGTTGTTTAACGTGTACATGGCCCCACTGGAGGAGCTGGTCTCACCATTTGGAGTCACCATCGTCAGCTATGCTGACGATACTCAGCTGGTGGTGACGCTTTCCCACCCTAAGCTAGAGCCTTCCAATCTCCATGACTGCCTCTGCAATGTCCATCAATGGATGAGTGACTCAGCCCTAAAATTAAATGGATCAAAAACGGAGATCCTGCTCCTAGGACACAAAACCACGAACCTTCCCCCTAACATCTGGCCCGCCTGTATGGGTGAACCCCCTACCCCCAAGACGGAGGTTAAGAGTCTGGGAGTGTGGTTGGAGACAGATCTCACCTTCAGAACACAGGCAAGAAAAACGGCCGGCATCTGCTATGGCCTACTCAGATCATGCAGAAAGGTACTCCCCCTACTCCCATTCCAGTCCCAACTTCTGCTGATCCAAGGCCTAATTTTATCAAGGCTGGACTACAGCAACGCCATTTACCTGGGAGCCCCGGAATCCACTCTCCAAACACTGCAAAAAACCCAGAATGCCGCAGCCCGACTACTTACGAATACTCCAGCCAGAACATCAGCCAAGCCTGCACTGAGGAAGCTACACTGGCTCCCAATCAGGGAAAGAGTAACGTTCAAGGCCCTTTGCCTGGCCCACAAGGTTCTGCACAACGCAGGCTCCCCAATCCTCAACAACTGGATCACACCCTACAGACCTACGAAAGCGCTTCGGTCAGAACATGGAAACCTTATCATGATTCCCAGGGTGAAGAAGGCCCGCGCAGGTGGCCGCCGCTTTTCAGTCAATACAGGAAAAAAATGGAACGCGCTCCCCCCGAGTCTCAGAGCGGAACCAAACCTCCTACGGTTCAGGAAGTCCCTTAAAACCCTACTCTTCCCTTGAGTCGTCGACATCCCCTACCTTCAACCCTTAGGATTATGAGGTTTAGCGCTGGGATACTCTTGGGTGACTACGCGCTCTAGAAAAACCTAAAATAATAAAAATAAATGACTTGGGAGGAAAAGGCCTGTATCTGAGCCGGACACGACCAGCTGAATGATTCCTCCCCCTTCATAAATCACTGTGGGGGGGGGGGCCTACAGCAGAATTGAACTGTGCTGATACATGTTATATATCAAGGGCCAGACAACCCCTCTTGGAGGGGGTAGCTCTTTCTCATTCACAGGGGCCTCAAAAAGCCTCATATTCTTCAAATACCCGCCTCCACTTATGTCCTCATTATGAGGAACACCTCCTTTGCTGCGCCGACCTGGGGCTGAAACAGCAAACTAGCCGGGTTGCTGGATGAGTCGCTGTGCCCAGCTCCTCTGTGGAACTGTTAGACTGTGTATTTGGTTCAGCACTGATAACTGCGAGAGCGGTGGTTCCTGGTTACTGATGATATTGTGAAGTGGTCTGCTAAATTGTGGAGCTGAAGACTGACTGACTTACTGGAGCTGCGGACCCCCAGTCGTGACCCTGAATGATGCTAGACCCTTCCCCCCCCCTCCAATGCATAACGCCAACAATTAGTCATGGGTCATTTACGCTCGAATGCCCCTGCAGCGGCCCTACTTAGAGTCAGAGCCAGGGGGTAGCGTCTTCAGGTAGGGTTCATTCAAGGCGGGGCACTGGATCGGGGTGAGCACCGGTGTGCAGTGCAGTTCGGCGGCCTTCCCTACCTCCCCTTGCGGCCAAGCGTAAGCCTGCCATGACCTCTGGGCTCTCGCTGCGCCCCGCATCCTGGAGGAGGGCGGGCAGTCAAGCAGAGATATAGTGGCGTCCCAGTTCCCAGCTCACCTCAGCATGCCGATCTCCACATCTGCCAGTCAGCCTTTACCGGAGGCCCCCCTCAGTGTCACAACCTCCATGCCACCAGGTCCAATGCAGTGAAAGTTACATTACCACCTCTTCAGTCCTGGCGATGATGCCAGCACTAGTCGGAGATAAACGTGTCCATAGGTGGGTGTGGGAGCAGCCCAGGGCAGTCACGTCCACCTTTTGCCTCGGTCTGGTCCCTCAAGGCAGCCAGAACTGCAGTTGCGGTCTCAAGCAGAACATCACCATGCTGGTGTAGGCCCTGGGTGACTCTCACCTCAAACTCCTCAAATGCTAGGGCAAAGGCCAGGAGGCTCAGTAAAAGCATGTAGCAGCAGGAAACAGCATCAATAGTTATACTGGATAGTCATTAGGAATGGATGGTTTAGCTAGAGCAGGATTTGTGGCGGATAAAGGGCAGGGGATGGGGAATCTTGCTAGAATGCGTCCACCATCTTGGCCCATTAGCCACAGACCACTTGCTGTGCCATGTACTGTTTCTGCTGTTTCTAACATTAACATTTGCCATTAGATGTCAACATGCAAAGCTAAAAACAAGTGTCCTTTTCCAATTTTAAAAGTTGTTAAAGCAAAATGCATAACTTTTTTACTTTATGGTCTTGAGGGAAACCCCAGCAAAATGTCAAGATCTAGATTTGCTTATATATACTATCTATATAAATTAATTGGCCTATTCGGACCAAACTTGCAGTCACAAATCGTGCTTGAGTTAAGTCGGCTCAGCAAAATGTACTGCCTGCCCACTAATAACAGCCCTACCCTGCGTGGTTATGCTGTATAATGTCCTTCTCTCACCAGGTGTTGAGGCTTCATTGAACAGCTGAACATCATTTTACGCTTGAAGGAGGTAGTAAGGGTGCTCTTACCCTCTAAACATGCACATTTGGATACCATGACTTAGCAGAAAAGAGATCTGATACATTTGCTATAGGGCCCAGGAAAATCGCACATAATAAAGATATTTGCATGAACTAATAGATTGCCACATAAGGCATAAATTGACCATATGGTGATTTCCCTTTTTACCAAATTGGTAATTCAGAAACTGTTGGACATTTTTCCTTGTATTTGGAGTTATCAAATCATATCAATAAAAACCTTTATCCCATATGTTCTGTACTTTCCCTGCATTAATTCAGGATAGAAGATTTTGGCTGAGGCAGTTAGTTTATTAAGACAGGAGTTTCCAACTCTGTCTACGTGGGTATATTTTGTTTGAAAAATATTGGCCTACAGGCACTGCCATGGATAAATAGTGCGTATTACATACTATGGGCCCGATGTAGGTCGGTCGGTAACGGCCGAAAATCGGTATTTTCGGCCGTTACCGATCGGAAAATAGGTGATAGGCATGTAGGGGGCATTATTTTACCGAATCGGTAAAATTCGGTAATTTAAAATCGGTAAATCTATTTCACCTACATCTGGCCCTTAGTCATTTGTATTTTTATTATTAAGTGGGCTGCACATTTGTACAACGTTTAGCAAGGACCCGCATTTAGGTCTTTATATGCACATTTTCATATAATGGATTGTAATTATTTGATAAAAAATCAAAACATTTTTTTTACCTAGAGTGCAACAATAAGCAAAGTCTCCAGAAACGTTTCCTTTTTTCGAGACTTTAAACAGCTGCTTCAATTATGCTTGTGACCTGGCCGCCTTTCACCTCAGATGTTGGCTCTGATAGCAGATATTGTGACATAAGAACTTGACTATAATAAATTGTAATAGTAGAGTGTTTATGTATTTTCTTTATAATCTGTGTCTGGGTGCATCACAAGTCACTGATTATAAAGATAAATGTAAAGACGGCTGTTTATACAGGTACTACAGAAACTCGTGTATTATGAAAGAATTTTCTAATGCAAGGCATAATTTCTGAATTTCTCCTGTACAGCACTCCAAAACTTAATCGACCTGGTCCATGCCTAATAAAACTGAATAAATGTGCATATTATATTATTGATATTTTAATGACTTGTTAATGGGAAGCCACCTGAAATGTGTCACATTGGAAACAAATGCTAAAGCTCTTAAGGGATTACCATATTGTGAGTGTTCTTATTTATAATTCCCCTCAAGTGTCACCAATCTATGATCCTGCTGGTATTATTATTATTGTTAATATTGTTGATGTTAGTTTGTTGTTGTCATTTATTATCATCACCATCATCATTGTTACCATCTGGATGTAATGATACCACCTAATTCCGTACTCCTAATGGTATCAACAACTTGAGAAGGGGGTATCAGAACCTATTGATGACTTGGGAGGAGCAACAATCACTGGAGGCTGCATGTTATAAAGAAAGCAACATTGTTGCGTTCTTTAGGAAGTTAGAAGAATTGAAGTAGAGAGCACCATTGTAGCAAGTAAGCACTGGAAATCTGGTGCCTGAGGGAGGGTAAGATGCAATGATTTAAAATTGAATAAGTTGAATTGTAAAGTAATCAAACCTCCTCACTTGGGATCATTTCTCTGAAATAGAGCAACGTCTTTTAATCAGGTCAAGTCCCTATTGCTATTATTTCTTGCCAGGTTAATCATCCAGGTTTCACTACAACATGAGCTCCTCAATCCCCAGGAGTAGATCAAGGGGTCTCTTCTTAAACATGCATATCCTATAAGGCAGCATGTAGGGTGTTTGACTTAAAAATACATACGTGCAAATGATTCATATCATGTCATACATGGCTTTTCTAGGTTGTCACATTTCTTTTAATACCAGGGTGATTAAGACTTTGATGAGCTCTTAGTTATTACTTCTTCTCATGAATAAATAATTAATCTTCCCTCGTCATTCGAAATCCCACCCACCAGGTCCCAATACCCCACCTCTCTTACCTGCACGGGCCGCAGCTGTAGTTATATATCTGTTTACACAAATAAATGTATATATTAATATGCAGCTGGCTATTATATACTAATTAGCATACACATTGTCTCACATGCTCTAACAAATGATTTATGAAATGCTCTCTTCTTTCTATCCACAACTAACCTTGCAATATTAAAGAGTTTCAATGCTAACTGTGAATGTTTGAAAATGTAAGCATTTTATTTATATAGACATGTTATACCTGACAGCCTTGTCGTGGAATCTCCCTAGTCATTTTGTCTTCACTCCCTGATTTTTGCTAAACTTGTTTTGTTGGCATTGAGACTCTGTGTACTTTCCCCATATTTATCAGTAGCAAAGTGCTTGTGATCTCTCCTTTAAACATGAAAAAAGTGGCATACACCAAATTGGTACATTTAATTTCCTTGTAACTCCCTGGTAAATGACACCACATGTACCCAGAGCCTGCAAATTAAAATGATACCAGTATGCAGCAGCACTCATTGTGTCACCTACTTAAGCAGCCCTGTTAAAGCATGTCCCAGGCCTGCCACTGCCGCTTGCAGTGCAGTTTTAAACTGTCAATTAGATGTGACAGGCTTACAGTGAAGGGTACTATGTATTTAAAAATTAGGATGCATGGGTTGAAGCTTTACATGTCCTGGCACTGAAAAGCACCTCAAGTCATTTGTCACCTCTTGAAAAGCTATCACTCCCATAGGCTACAGTGGATTAATGTATTTCCAATAATAAGTGCTAATTTAAGTTTGAGAGTAGATAGAGAAATGCTCCAGCCTCATCAAAAGACTACACACAAAAGGCAGCCAAGTTCCATTCCTTGAATGGGTATACTGCTTTTTCACAGGAAGAATAGAGTGAGTCAGACTCCCTCAATACACATCATAGTCTAGGGACATGATCTGCGGAGTCCCTCAAGGATCACCCCTCAGCACCACCTTGTTCAACATTTAAATGGCACCACTCACTGACACCATCGGATCTTACGGCATCTCTATCATCTCCTATGCCAATGACACCCTGCTCATCCTTTCAATGTCAGACAAGTCCCCAACGACTGGATTGACTAAAAGAAATGCATGATTTGCATTGCAGAATGGATGAAAAACAACTGCTTACAACTCTGCTCTGACAAGGCAGAAGTGCTGATCTTCGGGAACAGGAACTACCCCTGGAACTCCACATGTTGGCCATCAAAGCTAGGTCCAACACCATCACCCTCTAATCGCGCAAGAAATCTGGCAATAATCTCACAATAAATTCAGCTGGTGAATGTAGTCAGCTCCTCCTGCTTCCACATACTTCACATCCTCTGAAACAGTTTCAAATGTGCCCCCAAGCGTACCCGGCATACCATAACTCAAGCCCTAGAGACCAGTAGACTAGACTATGGCAATGCACTCCATGACGGCATCCCCTCCACTGACTTCACAGCGTCCAGCACACCAAAGCTAGACTCAGTCTGAACCTCCCACGGTGTACACTCACATCATGCCAAACCTCTCAGAACTCCACTGACTGATGATACACAGCACTGCCAACTTAAACTCCTTACACATGTTTACAAGGCAAAGCATTACAATGTCCATCTTACCTCAACTGCCACCTCCACCTGCACCATCCCACCAGACTACTATGCTCTGTCTTACACTCTCTCGCACACACCCCTCAGACATGCAAAAGCAGAACATGAGATCTACCCTTCTCCAATCTCACACCAAAAACCCTGGAATGAACTCCCTTCACACATAAGAGCCTCCTCCTCAGTTCTGGAATTCTGCAAGAAGCTGAAGACCTGGCTCTTCAACTAACACCTGATAGATGACATACATAGGAGCACTTGCACCTGGATACGCTTCGGTGGTATGTTGTGCTTTACAAATTCAATTAAAAATACTTAATATTACAATATATAACTGTTTCCATGCAAATGAACTGTACTTTAAAATCCTCCCTAATTGTGAACATTTTGGAAAGTGTGACATTTAAAGATGTATTGAAAAACCGAGGTCTGTCCTTGCACTCTTTTACTGTTGCACTGCAATAAGTGGGAACAACTCCCTCCAATGTATCAAGTTCATCCAGGTAATCCACGGTATTCATTTTAACCAAAGTAATTTTCAACTTCCTTATTGGTATTATTACTGAAATTCTTCACCACTACGGAGACAGTAAGATACAATCTATAATCTTTATTAAACATTTCTGATACTTGAGGCTGCCATTCTAAGCTTAGTACAGCAGTACATACGAATTGATCTCCATATGAAGTGAGCACATGTATTGTCCTAATGCATTTCGACCCCCAAAGGTTCTTCATCAGGGGATTATAAAATATATAAAAAGGACAGTGTAACTTAACTATTCCAATACGATTCATGTATAATAACAAACAACCATTAAAAAAAGTAATTTTAAAAAACACATTTCCTACTCAATGCCCTCTACCATAACCCCCACATTACAGAAAAACATGTTAAATACACATGTCTACTACCCTTCCATCCTACCCAAACCGGTATTGACTCAAGTCTTCCCAATAATGCCAAAAACTCAAACAATCACTTAAACTTGTTTCCCCTCACATGATTCTCCCCATTCCTCACCCTGCTATATCTCTCCCTTAACCCTCCATTACCACTCTCCTTCCTACAAATCACTCCCACTGTTTCAACCTATCCCTCGCTATAGCCTACATTCCTATCATATACTATCTCTCTACCTCAATCTCTATAACCCCTCATCTTTCTTCAAATCACTCCTGCTCTTTCAACCTATCCTCACTGTTACCCACCTGAAACTCCCTACCTTTCCCTCCCTATCTCACCCTTCACTCCCTATTTCACCCTTTTCCTTACTCCCTATCTCACACCCTATCACTCCCTATCTCACCCTTTTCCTTACTTTTTACGTACAAGCACCTCCTGTAATCTCTCCTCATTTTACTCTTCTCGTTGAAAGCAGTGCTCCCTCATTCTTTCTGATTGTTGGACAATGTATGATACGTTGGAGGGAGTTGTTCCCACTTATCGCAGTGCAACAGTAAAAGAATGCAAGGACAGAGATCGGTTTTTCAATGCAGTTGTATTTATTGTTGTTGGGGCAATCCACAATATACTGTTCGCACACACTTTGCACATGAGGTTTTTCAAGTATGGTGTCTCATCAAGGGAAGGAGTGCATGCCCACCATGTTTCTTCTACAATTATAAAGATGGCATTTTCCTTCTCAAACCAAATGTGCCTTTCTGGCAGTGTCCTAGAGCACATAACTGTAAATGCCTCTCCTCTGGTAGGTTGTAAATTGCTTCCAGACATTGAGGGAAAAGAGCCCTAGAAGTGAGGGGAGAGTGTCCTCCTGGCAAAATGGCTGGGGAATGGTTCTGCCCTGCCACGATAACATTACACAGGGTCCTACCTGCAGCATACACAAAGGAACCTGAAACCAAGCCTGCCATTGCCTTTGTCACCCAAGACAGTTTGGATAGAGGACTATGGAAAGTGGAATACCTGACATGAACCAGTTTTGGGATATGTCAGAGAATTCCCACTCAAAATGTCTGGCACCAGGGATTACAGTGGGACCTTTAAAAACTCTGATCAGGACATTCCTGCAACTTTGGAAGAATCAAAACGACTGCCCTGCTATCTGAAAAAGGAAGAATGGACCTGCTTGCCCTAGACTCAGACTCCCCAGAAGTGACTCAAAGGGTCAGTTGACTACCACCTCTATGAGCTACATTACGCAACACAATATTCCACCAGATGACTCCCTGCAACTGCCTCCTAGCTCAGCAGTGCTAACAGGACCTACCAGGACCTCAAGGGAATCACATAGAGACTTCTAGGGTATCAGATAGAGGCCAACATCTGAGTTCAGCTTAAGGTCTAGTTGTCTCCGGTCAGCTCGATACCTCTAGAGAAAGGGCTCTTGTAGCTTGTTGTCTCCCTGAAGTCATCCGGGAAGCCATCCACTCTTTTGTGCTGCATACAAGAGGGAGCACGTCCAGTCCTTCAGCACTCCTTTAAGATCACAGACAGCAGTCTTCTTCTGCTCTAGCTAGTGGTCGGTGGTGACCTCCAACCCCTCCATTCAGCAGTTCCTGTCTGCCGTACTGAAAACATCCAAAAGGTTATGTCTCAAGGCATTATCAAGGCAGCTAAAATCTTTGGCTAAACAAACTAAACTTGGGCTATGAGGTCTGGGGGTATTTTAAAACTGTACTATGGCAATCCTAGGGTACTATCAAAATGTTTAAATGAATGGAGAAGCACTCCCTTCTTTCCTTGCTTTAATTAAATCTTCCTATTTAAACCAAGAGTGCTATAGGGGTGGCACGTTAGTCCTAAACCATGCATATTTGAACATTTCCTACCTCGAGTTCATCACACTCGATCTCTGTGCACTGTTACTAATGTGTTTTTTCACTCTTTACTCAAAACCTTTTTCTCAAACCACTAAAAAGAACATACCTGATGGTATTTCACTTCTTCGGTTTTCAGCAGCAAAAAATATGTAATAATATACTGAAACAAAAAATCTTTGTTCTAGCTTTATCCTTGTATTACAACGGTCACATCAACATTTGCAATATTTAAATTTTTAAAGAATAAATAAACAATATTCACAACTTCTTTGTTGATTCCAGAAAATTCCCAATGCATTTCGAGCCCAATGGGCCCTTCTTCAGGGACCTGAAAACGAAACAAATATACATTTTTAATTTACAATGACGTTTATTTTATAAGTATTGCATTTTGTAGTTTATGAAGCATCAACACTATTGTGGGTCACAATGTTTAGCTTAATTCAATTCAAAGTTTACACCAGTGTATCACTAAGTGTGAGCGAAGAAAAATCAAAATTAACAAACAGAAATAATCATAATAGTGAAAGTGAACTCCTTCTCTCCTAACCCTTCACCTAACTGTGACAAACACCTTACTCTACAACTTTAATTACTCACTCAAACGTAATTTCCGTAAGTTTCCTTACGTCTGAAAAGGTTACTAAAATACAAAAATGAAATTGTCTTAATGACTCCAGTTCATAAACCAAACTCCATGTTCCCACCATCGACGTGTAAGCTTACCTCAATGTTCACAATCCCAGTCTCTTAGCACTGATCAATGATCGTCTGTCCAATCTCGCCGCTCGAAAACCTTGAAAACAATATATAGTGTACTGAGACCAATGTCTCTCTCGCCCGAGATGAACTCGAGGTACGAAGTGTTCATAATAGGCACGGTTTAGGACAAACGTGCCACCCCTGGTTTAAATAGGAAGATTTAATTAAAGCAAGGAGTGCTTCTCCATTCATTTAAACATTTTGATAGATTGTCCAACGAGAGTAAAGCACCTATCAAATTTCAAGCATCAGGGATAACAGTGCAAACATACTAGCATATACAGCAGAACAAGCTTCTGACATTTATTCACTAATTCAAGAAGTCAAAGCATCTGACATCCAAGGGAACACAATCATTCAACAATGAAAACAACTGGAATTTCTTGCAAGAAGGGAAGTATATCAAAAACGTCATGCATCAACACTGATACAGTACCACAGGGTTAAACGTATCCCAAGAGGATTAAGACTTCCAATCAAACCTATGTTATATAGGTGTCATTTAAATAAGGAGTTTATGGAGAAGTGGTGTTCCATTTTGAACAAATGCTCTTTAGATTTGATTTTATTATAGGTTGAAAAATTAGCAAAAGCCGTTCATGAACTATCAAATGAAATTGAGGAAATTAAGAACAATTTAGAACATCGGATGGACAAGGATGATTGGGAAAAAGCATTAAATGAGATCAATGCTAAACTGGATAAATATTCAAAAGAACTTCAAGAACGCAAATTGAGGAAGTTTAAAAGGGATACAGTTGATTATAAACCGAATGAAGTGTATACTTGGGTGGAAGTTTATGCCCAACGAAGAGTCTATCCAAGAAAAAAGTAACTACATCATCTGAGGAGAGTGTAGTATCTGACACTGATCTAAGTACCAGCAGACCGCCAGTGCACACACAGATCATAGGTGAGCAGGTGACATCAGAAACAATCGAGAAAGCAGTACAACAACCATCAGGATCAACTCATTTTTTATCCAAAGTAGTGGATCCTAGTCAACCAATGGGAAAAACCAAACCAGGAGGAAAACCCGGCGAGGCTGCAGAAGGAGCCCGCACAAGGATTCACAAACAAACATAGTCATTAACATCTCAAACACGGAACTAACATTGCAGGAATTAAGGGTGCTTAATAAAGGTTTGGGGTTTGTCCCCACATATGACACCAACCTTTTAGAGTGTGAAATTTCATTATTCAAATTCATTAGAGTACTTAGATTGGTTCTCCAATGTTTTGCAAAGCCAACCAGAAAAAGAGGAATCAGAACTGTTGGAATTTCGACCCAAATCCAAATTTAAAGCTCTAGTGTCCCACAAGATTCTTGATGCTTTTGAAAAATCTGTGTGGAATGATTTGCAGAAAATGAATATGTGGAAAGCTACAAAGAAAATCCTTTCTGTTCATGACAGAAACATCTTAAAAGCTCTTCAGGAAAATGAAAAAATGACTATCCAGAAAGCAGATAATGGTAAAGCCATTATTGTTATGGATGAAAGTTTCTACCAGAACAAAGTTGATGAACATGTGTCAGTTGAATTAACATATCTACATTTGGAAAAAGATCCCACAGAGGAACTTAAATTGACGCTCCAAACTATCCTCAATCAGGCTTATGACTTCAATCAATCAATCAATCATGGCATTTGTAAAGCGCGCTACTCACCCGGGAGGGTCTCAAGGCGCTGGGGGAGGGGTAGGTTACTGCTCGAACAGCCAGGTCTTGAGCTGCTTCCTGAAGGAGAGATGGTCTTGGGTTTGCCGAAGGTGGGTGGGGAGGGAGTTCCAAGTCTTGGCTGCCAGGTAGGAGAAGGATCTTCCTCCGGCGGTGGCTTTGCGGATGCGTGGAACGGTGGCGAGTGCGTGGCTGGTCGATCGTAGCTGGCGGGTGGGCGTGTAGAAGGTCATGCGGTCGTTGAGGTACTTGGGGCCCAGGTTGTGGAGAGCCTTGTGTGCGTGGGTGAGGAGTCTGAACGTGATTCTCTTGCTGACGGGAAGCCAGTGCAGGTCTTTCAGGTGTCCGGAGATGTGGCTGTGTCGGGGGATGTCGAGGATGAGTCGTGCGGAGGCGTTCTGGATGCGTTGGAGTCTTTTTTGAACTTTGGCTGTGGTTCCGGCATAGAGGGTGTTCCCGTAGTCTAGTCGGCTGGTGACGAGTGCCTGGGTGACGGTCTTCCTGGTTTCTGTGGGGATCCATCTGAAGATCTTGCGGAGCATGCGCAGGGTGTTGAAGCACGAGGCTGAGACGGCGTTGACTTGTCTGGTCATTGACAGGGAGGAGTCCAGGATGAAGCCCAGGTTTCGTGCGTGGTCCGTTGGTTTGGGAGCGGTGCCCAGGGCCGGGGGCCACCAGGAGTCATCCCAGGCGGAGGGTGATGATCCCAGGATGAGGACTTCCGTATTGTCTGAGTTCAGTTTAAGACAGCTGTTTCTCATCCAGTCGGCGACGTCTTTCATACCTTCGTGTAGGTTGGCTCTGGCGGTGGTGGGGTCGTTGGTGAGGGAGAGGATGAGCTGGGTGTCGTCGGCGTAGGAGATGATGTTGAGGTTGTGCTGGCGTGCGATGGCAGCGAGGGGGCTCATGTAGACGTTGAAAAGGGTTGGGCTGAGTGTAGATCCTTGTGGTACGCCGCAGATGACTTTGGTGGCCTCGGATCTGAACGGAGGGAGGCGGACTCTCTGGGTTCTTCCGGTGAGGAACAAGATGATCCACTACAGCGCTTTCTCTCGGATTCCGACGTTGCTGAGGCGCTTCACTAGGGTGCTGTGGCAGACGGTGTTGAATGCTGCAGAGAGGTCCAAGAGGATGAGGGCCGCTGTTTCCCCATTGTCGATCAGGGTTCTGATTTCGGTGGCTGCATTTAGGGCGGTCTCGGTGCTGTGGTTGGCCCGAAACCCGGACTGTGAGGGGTTGAGGGATCCGTTCGTCTCGAGGAAGGCGGCAAGCTGTTTGTTGACGGTCTTCTCGATGACTTTGGCCGGAAAAGTAAGGAGTGAGATGGGGCGGTAGTTCTTGAGGTCGGTGGGGTCCGATGTCGGTTTCTTCAGGAGGGCGGTCAGCTCGGCATGCTTCCAGCTCTCCCGGAAGGTGGCGGTGTGGAAGGAGGAGTGATGGTGTCTCGGAGATGGGGTGCGATCTTGGCGCCGGCTTTGATGAAGATGTGGTGTGGGCACGGGTCGGTTGGTGATCCGGAGTGGATGGAGTTCATCGTGCAGGTGGTGTCTTCGGTGTTGATCAGGGTCCAGTTGCAGAGGATGGTGGTGGCGGGTGCTGGTTTGGTGGTGGGGTGCGTGGTCTATGCGTCGAAGCTGTTGTGTATGTCGGCGATCTTGCGGTGGAAGAATGAGGTGAGTGAGTTGCAGAGGTCTTGCGAGGGAGTGATGTCGTTGTTTCCGGCGCTGGGATTGGAGAACTCTTTGACGATGCTGAAGAGTTCCTTGCTGTTGTGGGTGTTGTTGTCCAGTCGTTCTTTGAGTGCCGTCTTTTTGGTGGCGCGGATCAGCTGATGGTGTTTGCGGATGGCATGCTTGAGGGCTGCCCTGTTGTCTGTGGTGTGGTTGAGTCGCCAGGCTTTCTCGAGGGAGCGGCAGTTCTTCTTGGATTCCTTGAGTTCGTCGGTGAACCAGGGGGTTTTCTTGCTGCCGGGTCTGCTGGGGGGGTTCTTCAGTGGTGCGAGGTCATCGGCGCAGGCGGTCAGCCACTTGGTGAGGTTGTTGGCTGCTTCGTTGGGGTCCGTTGCTGAGGGAGGCGGTGAGCTGCTCGGAGGTGATCTTGCTCCAGCTTCGGCGGGGGACCTGTTGCGGGTGGTGGTGGGTCGAAGTTCTTCTGAAGCTGAAGTGGACGCAGCTGTGGTCGGTCCAGTGGAGTCCGGTGGCGTGGCTGAAGGAGATGTGCTTGCTGGATGAGAAGACGGGGTCAAGCGTGTGGCCGGCGTAGTGGGTGGGGTTGTTCACCAGTTGCTTGAGTCAGAGGTTGGCGAGGTTGTCCAGCAGGGTGGTGGTGTTTCTGTCGTTGTTCTTCTCCAGGTGAAAGTTGAGGTCCCCTAGGAGGATGTAGTCGGCGGAGGGAAGGGCGTGCGGGCTGATGAAGTCTGCGATGTCTTCGCTGAATTGTGTTTGTGGTCCCGGTGGTCTGTAGATGAGGGTGCCACGCAGGGTGGTCTTGGGGACAGTGTGTATCTGGAAGTGCAGGTGTTCAGCGGCGGTGAAGGTTTCGTCGGAGTTAGTCGAGATGCGGATGGTGTTCTTGTGTACAATGGCGATGCCTCCTCCCGTCTGGTTGACGCGGTCCTTCCAGGTGATCTTGTATCCGTCCGGATTGGCTATGGCGATGTCGGGCGCTGAGGAGGCGTTCATCCAGGTTTCGGTGAGGTAGGCGATGTCCGGTGCTGTCGTGTCGAGCAGGTCCCAGCCTTGGGTCATATTTCTTCAACAACGAAACAATTTCTAACAGTTGAATATCCATGGAGACCACGGCTCTATATGCTCCCAAAGGTTCATAAGGATCTTAAAAATCCACCAATGAGACCGATAGTGACACGATGTGGAACTATTTTTGAGCCATTGGGGCAGTATAACTTAAATTTCTACAACCGTTCAAGAATGGCCTTCATATAAAAAGAACACCGAAGTTTTTTTTATTGAAATTACAGGTTATTACACCCAAAAGCAAATGTTGTTGTGTACAATAGATGTTAAATCTTTGTACACTTCCATTCCACACAAATTTGGTCTAAAAGCTGTTGAATGGGCTTTGTTGAGTCAACCTTCGATAAGGGCTGATATCGTTTTCATTTTGGAACTTCTTCACTTTTGATTGTATCACAGTTATTCCAATGGGACAGCAAGATTTTTTTGCAACAGAATGGTACATCCATGGGGTTTGCAGGGGCCCCTGTGTACGCCAATACTTTCATGGCCAAATTTGAATCTGATTTTATTTACAGTGATTATGAATGGCAAGAGCACGCAGTTCTTTACTGCAGGTTTATTAATGACATCTTGGTTTTATGGACTGGTAGCAGAGAATTTTTGGAAAAGAAGATTGCAGCATTAAACGAGTTTGATGAACAAATACAATTCACTCATACCATTAGGGATACTGAAATTTCTTTTTTAGATGTTGCTATCAAACTAAAAACAGCATAATTTCACACTGAAAATTTTCAAAAGGAAACTGATGTCAAAAATGCTTTATTGTTCCAAAGCTTTCATCCTCAAAATCTCAAACATAATCTTCCATTCTCACAATACATGAGAATGAAAAGGATTTGCTCTGAGCCACAGAATTTGGAAAAACATTCGGAATTACAACCCCAAAAATACGTTGAAAGAGGGTATCCAAAAGAGGTCTTAGACAGAGTAAAAAACCGCATATCAGCCTTTGACAGAGAAAATTTACTCAAACAAAAACCCAAGAAGGTGATGGAGAGGTATGTTTTCGTCTCAAAATTTTCAACAAGTTCATAGAGAATAAAAAACATTGTGATTCGTCACTGGGAACTGTTACAACATGAACCCAACTTTCAAGGGATATTCTCTAAAAAGCCTATTTTTGTTTGTACTCGTTAAAAAAATTTGAAGGAAATATTGATGAGTCCATCAGTAAAACAACATGAAAGAGTGAATAAATGAATGAGAAGATGTGCTAATTGTGTTCATTGTCACAATGTAATACTAGGTGCAACATTACATCATCCGCAGCCTGGGAAAATAATTTTATTACACCATGATTCTGATTGCAACTCTAATAATCTGATTTACTACATAAAATGTCCATGTGGGAAATTATATGTAGGAAAGACTGAGCGCAAACTGAAAATTTGTATATCAGAGCATAAGAGCACAATTAGAAATCAAAACATCAAAAGCAACTTGGCTAAACATTGGATTGAGGAGAAACACAACATTGCCCAGATTCAGTTTTCAGTACTAGAAAAAATAAAATTACATGAAGGCACGGATCTAACTAGATCTCTGCTTCAAAGAGAGATTTATTGTATCAAACGCTTAGAAATTCAGGAACCTAGGGGTCTTAATGAGAAAATAGATTACATATGCTTTTTGTGATGTAGTTTGGAATCAGTAATGTGGTACTATGATTGGTATTGACAAGTGAAGTTTTCGAAATGTTTATTATTGAAGAACTGGTAACACAATTTTTATTTTTTTATTTGTTATTATGATTTTTTAATTTTGTGCACTCCCCACTGATTAGTTAAAGATTTTGGATTCAAGAGGATCTTGTGTTAGGTAGAATCGGTTGATTCATGTAGGTGAGGTCTCGAAGTTGTCGATCGTTGTAAGATGGCGTCCGTGTCGAAAATTGTGTTGTCCATCGTTTATGTTAATACTTCGACTGCAAGGTGGTTCCGGTTTCACAGCGTTTAAGGTTAGAACGTGGTTAGCGAGATGACAGAATGGTGTAGGAGTCCCGGTACTTAACAGCAGTAGACTTTACGGCAGAGAGATAGTTCTGCAGGTATGTGCGGGTTTCAGCAGGGTTAGCTTTGGAAGCAGTCGGGTGAGAGAGACGTTGGTCTCAGTACACCTATATATTGTTTTCAAGGTTTTCGTCACAGTTAGGTGAAGGGTTAGGAGAGAAGGAGTTCACTTTCACTATTATGATTATTTCTGTTTGTTAATTTTGATTTTTCTTTGCTCACACTGAGTGATACACTGGTGTAAACCTTGAATTGAATTAAGCTAAACATTGTGACCCACAGTTGTGTCGATGCTTCATAAGCTACTGAATGCAATACTTATAAAATGAACGTCATTGTAAATTAAAAATGTATATTTCTTTAGTTTTCAGGCCCCTGAAGAAGGGCCCATTGAGCTTGAAATGCATTGGGCATTTTCTGGAATCAACAAAGAAGTTGCTAATATTGTTTATTTATTGTTTAAAAATGTAAATATTGCATTGTTGATGTGACCGTTGTAATACAAGGATAAAGCTAGAACGAAGCTTTTTTGTTTCAGTATATTATTTCTTATTTTTTGCTGTTGAAAACCGAAGAAGTGAAATACTGTCAGGTATTTTCTTTATATGAATGTTAAACAGTGTTTTGAGAAAATAGTTTTGAGTAAAGAGTGAAAAAACACATTAGTGACAGTGCACAGAGGTCGAGTATGATGAACTCGAGGTAGGAAGAATCCTAGGGTACTTAATTGCGTCTGAAGCAGGTCGTGTACCCACATAACCCAGAGACAGAAGTCTGGGAGTACAAAATCTGAGTCCTTCAACAACCAGACTGGGGATACACATGAATTGTCCTAGCATCTCCTTGCAAGTGCACCCAAGTGTTACACGTGGCTCAACAGACCTGTCAATCATGATTTAACCCTGGGTTGTAAAAAGAAAGTCAATAGAACCCACCTTGCATATTCCAAGGTGTTTGTTCGTGTCATCTTTGGCCATTCAGGTCCGTCTATTGTTTACTTATGTGAGGTAATTAAGACCTATTTCTCACCTATTTAAGGCTGACAGCTTACAAAAGCTTATTCTAATTGGTCTCCTGACAGTTCAGGTGTCACACCGAGCACTTATCAATGAACTTGGTAATTAGAGAATGGTATCAAATCACATTAGTAACTTGACTTTGTGACTAACCCATGGTTGCCTGCCCATTAGCTGATGCGATTTATCTCAAACTGTAGGGTTAAAATGATGGGGAAAGGGGAATGGGAATGAGAGACTGATGTAGAAAGGAGAGTAGATCAACACAGTGGTGTTTAATGTTGCCAGCTCCCTCTGTCAACTAGTTGTTGGATAATATCTTCTGTTACCAGGATTTCTCTACTCTACTCAAGGAGTTGCTCTGAGAAAATGATCTTCATATTAGCACTGAGGTTTGACTATCATGAAAACAATTACATAAATAATATTCAATAGATTCACTCAACATTATACTGTGTCTGATATCAGAGAATACCTTCTTTGGTGTTTTGTCTCTGAGACTCTTTGTATCTCATTTTTTTAAACACTCTCTGAGATTTTCAGTCTTTGTGGTTCAGTTTCCTCATTGCATAACAATCTAGACTGGGCTAGATAGAATCATAAGCAATTTTTCTTGCAGACACTTGGTGCAAATATCTCAAGAATTATTAATGTCTCTTTTAAGTTAGTTTTTCTAAGATCATAACTAGGGAAATGTTTCTAACTTCATGCCTCATTTTTAAACAACATGTTGGGTTGTCTGGCCGAACACAATTTGCTTTAAAAAGCTTAACTTGACCCTAAAATTCCAAAATTTTAATTGAAGCACTGCAATCATATTTGACCCTTAGTTCAATTTCAAACATTGTGATCATGCTTTAACTTTAGTTATTTATTAAATTGTAAGTATGCTTTGCCTATAGTTGATTTTTTCTTGCCATTTTTTCTTTGTGTTTTGCTATTGGCTACAATTTTAACATGATTTAACATGCCTTTGTCACTTATCTTAATCTTCTGCTGCTTCTTCTTCAGATTCATGCTGTGATGTCATGAAGTTCCTGTCAGAAGTGTGTCAACCAGAGTACAGGTTCTGCTGGAATTCGGGTAAGTGCAGGAGCTCCATGAAAACAAGATGATTTGTTGATGCAACTAAATTGACTACCAAGTGTCTGGTCCCTTAGATGTGTTTTTTATACAGAGGCTTACAAAATGGCCACCAGCAGTTTAAGATCTTGCATGAACTTTTTCAGGAAGTCCCAACTATGTATGCTAGTCAGAGTGATTGCAATTTTACAATGATTTGTCAATCTCTTGTTGGTTATCTCTTTTATCAAAACACACACATTTTCAAACAGTACTAATGGTTCTGACACAAACAACCAGGCTCATTGTCAGTTTCATAGGTATCAGACTCTCATCTTCATGCCATGCCCACGAGTTGGTGCTACCAGTGCATGAGTACAAGTATGCCGGGGCCACCATGAGTATCTATAGGGACATTTCTTTTGGGTGACCATTAAGCATGGGCGAATTTTGCGAATCTCGCGTTCGCGAATTTTGCGGATTTGCGAACTCGCAATCCGCAAAATCCGCGAATTCTCGCGAATTTGCGGATTTTTTTTTTTTTGTGTTTGCGCGGGTTTCTGACAGTTCGCGAGGGTTTTTTACAATGTCGCAAATTGCGAACTTACCTGTCGGGTCGCAAGTTTCGCGAACTTGTTGTTTCTACGTGTCCAGCCTGTTTGGGACACTCTTCTTCATCACTGCCACTCTCTGCCACCACTGCCACTCTCTGACTACTCATGCCACCCTCTGGCCCACCCATGCCACCCTCTGTTTCATCACAGCACCCTCTGGTTGTCCAGTCAGTGTACATTATTGTGGCAACGCAAGCACACCTTCCCTGCCTCAAGTGACCTGAATTAATTTGGGGCTGATTAATGTGTCACAGAATATTTTTTTAGCTGGCACCTGCTTCCTTAGTGCTTCCTGATTAGTGATCTTTTGCACTTGCTAAGTGCTTTCATTGTTGCAAAATTAGTTACAACACCTGCCCTGCCCCAACTGACAATAATGCATTAGGGGCTGATTAATGGATTTGAACTTCCAGCCTGGCTCCTGCTTGTCTCCCTTAGCTGTAATTCAGGACCTTTGTGGCATATGTGTAACTATTCTGAGGTTCAGAGCAGGGTCACATAATAGTTTCAACTGGCAACTGAACTCTGGAGGGGCCCCTCAGGAAGCACTACAGGAAATGGCTACTAATGATGAGCCTGAACTTTTGAACCTGGTAAGTAGTTACTTTCAGTTTTGCTAAGATCGTATTTCTGCAATTTTGCACTTATTCGCGGGGCGCGAACTCACGCGAACAGTGCGAACAGTGCGAGCAAAATCCGCTGCTCGCGGATTTGCGGATTTTGCGGGAGATTCGCGAATCTCGCGGATTGCGAATTTACCGAAAATCCGCAAAATCCGCGAGCGAAACGGATTTTCCGCCCATGCTTAGTGACCATGACATCAGGCAGGTAAATTGTCAGTTTCTAAAAGTTATTTTTCCTTGATATTTATTTAAATCTCGCTTCACTATTTATTGGACTTTAAAAACTATTAACATAGTTGTTGAATTATTTATCTAGCTGGTGCCATTCCTCAGCTACCATAATACGTTTCTTTTGCCACATTAGTGGACAGCACAATATATGCTGCACTCCATAGGTGACAGTCCATGTCATGTATGGGTTTTTTCTCACTATGTACTATGGCCTTATGGAAATAAATGTTAAATCAATCAGGGATTAGTCAATTCATCCATGTTTTAGGAATAAGAGCACATACACTGGACAGAAATGCACAGCGTGTGGTCTAAAAATCAGCAATAATATACGGTCCGGAAAAAGGCAAAAAAATGGGTGTGACAATTAGGGGTGGGCAGAATTTGCATAGTAGCATAATGCAAAATTCAGCAACATAGTAAAAAACCTCCGCAAACATGTGTAAATGCCGCGAAAATGCGGAATTGCTTGTGCCGCCCATTCGCAATGTGTTTTTGCGTGATCACAGGAAAAATCTCGCTAATTTGCCCATGCAGTCGCTAAAGGGTGCAGCCATCTTGTTCTTCACTTATCCCGCCCTTTTGTGATGCTTATTTCCTGTTCCGGGTAGCGTATTTGCAGGCTTCGCCAGTTCGTGATGAGTATTTTCTGTACCGGAATACGTATTAGCTGTTTGCAGCGCTTTTTGCATGCTCGGGGGTGAATATTGTGCAAACTTTCCAATGTGATCGCAATGGACGCGGCCATCTTGTTTTTCACTCTATTGCTATGGTTCTGGGCTTGCTTTTCTATCCTCTCTCTATCTTTGCAATCCTTTGTTTCGGTATACTTTTTAAAAATCTATTTATTTATTATCTACCTGTCTATTTTCCTGATTCTATATTTTGAGTTTTTCCTACTTTTTGTGACTATTTCTAGTACTTTTTCACTCTTTTTCTATAAATTTCTTTTTTCATTTCTCTTACTTACTTTTCTTTTTCCTCCCTTTTCTTCCCCCACCGGCGAGTCCCAGAACCATGGCCAAGGGCATGGCTGCGTGCAGCCTCGACCGCCTTCCCTGTGGAAGGCAGCGCCCACATGGGGTGCAGCCACGGGCCTTATTCAGTTAGGCGAAGGTGGCCGCACTTGTTTTTTTGTCCAGCGCCACCTCCCCTTAACCCTGGCAGCAGGCCTAGGTCCAGGTACGGGCTCCGGGAGTGTCACCAGCATTGTGGAAAGGTGCGCCAGGCAGTGTTTCGCTGCTCTGGTGTCCGGCGCACCAATAACCAGCAGACACAACGCTGGTCCTATATCCTGGACTGGGAGCAGGACCGGCAGGACCTACTAGGAGTGGAGGTCCTGGGGCTTGGTGAGTAGCTATTTATTATTACATCTTTGTGTTCTCCTACTGTGTGTTATATATTGTGAATATATTTTTTTTACGAACAGCAATAATGCTGCTGCTTACATTGCAGGTAAATTACGTTTAAAAATCTTCTGTGATTGTTATGACACAGGTGCTTGGCGGTACTAATCTTACTTGTTTGCAACTTTTCGCTTGCTTGGCATGATTATGTAAGAGTTTACTTTAGAGAACTTAAGTTAAGAAATGCTAGAGAGACTCTAGTCCTTCCTTTGTCCTCCTGCCACTTATTAAAGATAGTGGTGGATTGATAGATTTAGTTACTTATTAGTAGGTAATTTTTCAGTGGTCTGCGTAAGCATCCTCTGTCACTTCACGTGCTGCTGAGTGCTGCTTACCCCAGTCCTTAGTAGAACCTTTTGTAGTTTGTTTAGTGAGTGGTAATAGGCTTATCACTAGCAGAAAATCAGCAGCAACCAACCAACCGACAATTTGGTGTATGCAAAAATGTATGCACGTGTCCTCCATCTACGCATTTTGGGGGGACTAAAATAAGTGGAAATACAGACTTAGTGAACAATTGGCCCATCTGGAATAGGTGGGCTAGGTCAGGTGGTTCTTAGGCTTAGTTAGTATTCTGGAATCACCATGGAACACTGGATTAGTGTTCATAAATAATATCTAGATGGTCCGTGAATCCCACAATACTACTAGTCGATCAGATTAGATAGGTCAATTTTATGACAATTGTTGTTTCCGAAAATGTCTTTTGAGCGTTTTAAGGCGCTGAGGGGGGAAGGGTCGCTACTGCTCGAACAGCCAGGTCTTGAGTTGCTTCCTTAAGGAGAGGTGGTCCGGGGTCATCCGTAGGTGAGTGGGGAGGTTGTTCCATGTCTTGGCCGGCAGGTAGGAGAAGGATCTTCCTCTGGCGGTGGATTTCTGGACTCGAGGAACGGAGGCGAGGGCGAGGCTGGCGGATTGGAACTGGTGGGTGAGTGTGTAGAAAGGGAGACGGCTGTTGTGGTACGTCGAGCCCGTGTCGTGGAGAGCCTTGTGTGCGTGGGTGAGGAGTCAGAATGTGATTCTCTTGTTGACTGGGAGCCAGTGCAGGTCTTTCAGGTGGGTAGAGATGTGGCTGCGGCGAGCGTTGTTCAGGATGAGTCATGCTGTGGCATTCTGGATGCGCTGCAGTCTCTTCTGGAGCTTGGCTGTGGTTCCCGTGTAAAGGGTGTTCCCGTAGTCCAGATGGCTGGTGACGAGGACCTGGGTGACTGTCTTCCTAGTTTGGGTGGGGATCCACCAAAACCAGCAACCAATTGGTGAACTTTGGTTTTCATATATTGGACCTACCGTTCTCTTTTAAGATGCTCTAATAGAAGATACCCATATCAGTAAACATATTTGCGGTATCCAAGTCTCCTTACTGCTCTTTAGGCCCGATTATTCCTGGCCGCATTGCTAAGGGGCAACGTGTGTGCAAAAATATTAGTCCTGATGATGGTCTTATAGACAACAGCACTCAAGACTGAAACGTCGACCAAATCCTCATCTTCAAAGCTTAACATCGCTTCAAGAGTATACCTTTGTTCATGAATGGACTCGGTTACATTGTATCAAAGAAAGCAGTTATGAATCGTTATGTACTGATCTGTTGATTCACACATATATCTGACCATAACTTGCTTTGCTCACATTTATCTGTTTTTGACTCCCCATGAAACTAATCTTTTGATTAATTCAATATAAACACCTTTCAGATATAATTATGTTTCCGTGTGCTTCTTTTACTCTTGTGCTTCTGTCATTGAATGCTTTCCCTTTTTTTTTAAAGAAATTGTACCGTTATCCTATAGTTACATTTGAGTTAGATTCTTGAGAACTAACTCTATCGTCTGATGCCAGTAAATCATTTTAACTAAGTAAATAAACTAAATCCCTTGTAGCCTTTCCCTACTTTTAATTGTTCATTGCCCATACCTACAAGGGTCAAATGGGTTACCCATTACCTCTTCATGTAACTCCAATAAGGCAATAACATACTAGAAGACCGTGGTGATAGATTTGTTGTGATTTGAATTTTCGAACCAGAAAGACAGACACACACAAATAAAAGTAAATTAGGATGGAAGAAGCCTAGTTGTCAGGGGAGTAAAGCTCATCCTCAAACTCTGGGGATTCAACCGGAAGTAGGTAATCATCTAACACGCTAATTTCTCACTTAATTTGCTGTCCTTATCTGTATTCGTTGATTCATGTATTGTGTAATTCGGTGGTATAAAGTGCTGATTCATTTTGATCATGGTTAACCTCTCCACGCTTTTGGGTGAAAGACTGGTCCTTTTCACTGTTACAATGGTACCAGTAGCACTGAAGACACATTCAGAAGAGACACTTGCGACATGGCAAGTCAGATACTTTATCGCCTGCTGAGCACTGGCCATTGGCCCCTTTTTTCCGATACCAATACCGCAATGGGTTTTGATCAATGTAACATTTGTTGGGTCATCCAGATAGGCCTGGACCCTCTGCTCAATGTTCAGGGGTGCTACACTTTGTTTGGCTTCTTTTGTCTTTGCATCAGCATTGAACCAAGCAAGCCCTTCCTGTAAATTAACCCTGGGCGGACAACTACGCTACAATTGTGTACTTTGTGCTACTTCACACTACGTGAATTGCACGTAGCAGAGTGTAAAACCGTGTAGTGCAGCATAGTTGGAATTTTTTGGTCACTCGCAGTCCTCAACATCAAGTTATCGACCGCGAGCGAGCAAAATGACATCCTGGTGAGACTTTTTCCTCATTTGCGATCAGCAACATCAAGTTGGCATTCGCGAGTGTGGAAAAAAACTTTCCGGTGAGATTCTCAATGCAGGGGGGTCGGGTTTCTCATTGCGAGTGGTCGCGTATGCTAGCAACCGCTCGCAATGAGAAACTACCAGTCCACATTGAGGAAGCTGCAGCTCGAGTAAAAACCTACTTGAGCGGCAGAAAACAACAGCTCGCACGGTGCAAGAAACCGTTTTCAATGACTGTAGAGTGCAGACAAGCATCCGGCACTGTGCAATCATTGCAAACAGTGCACTACGCAGTTCGTGTAGCGCTACGCGTATCTCGCGTAGCGCGAATTGCACTTTGCGTAGCTAAGTGTAGCGCTACTTCACGAACTACACCAAGGGTCACTGTAAATACCAATCCTATGCCAATTTTACTGGGGCTGATGATTCGGTTCTTGCTGTTGTCGATAGTGTTGGTGACCGCTCTGAGCCAAACGTACTGCTCTCAAGCTCTGAAGTGAAACTTGAAGCCGGATGCCCTGCTGCAGTACTTGTGCGTTTGAGTAGCGGACCTTTCATTGCAAGCTGTTCATTTTCAAAGTCACTGGCTGCCTCAGCTATCCAAGTTTTGTACCGGGCAACATCCAGTTCTTACTGTTCAGTTCCGGTTTGTACTGTGGATCCAGATTTGTGGCACACATGTAATGTTTTTCTGACACAATCTTAGTTTGAACCCTTGTATTTTCAGCTAAGCGATGAGATAAGCTCTCTACCAACTCAAAGGCATCCTTTTTTTTCTCCACACCTTCGTACACTTCAGACACCTCCTTCAGCTGTTGATCTAGCATGTGCAACAATAGGATAGCTTGGCCCATAGTACAGTCCTCCTTGCTGACTTCACATGTTAAGACCTCGAAAGGAAGAAGCATCTCTGTCAGGCATTTAACTAGGGACCATTGGTCCATCTGAAGGGTCATGCCTTTCACAGTAGCATCCCCTCTTTGCATGACATATTTATTGATTGGTCTGTACTGCTCACACAGATGGCCAAGCATGTAATAAGTTGAGTTCCAACGTGTTGCCACCTCCTTGATGAGTGCTTTGACTGGCATTCAATAGTCACGTTGAATGATCTTCAGTTGCATCCGGGCTTTAAAAGAATGGCTGAAATGTGTGCATATTCTTCAGCAAGTGGTCAATAAGTTGCTGACTATGGCTTTTTTTTCAGAAAGTCTTGAACAATAATGTTAATGCAGTGCACCAAACATGGGGCACTGAAATAGGCACCATCCTCAAATGCCTTAAATACATTACTGCCATTATCCGTGGCAAAAAAAACAATGTTAAGCACTCTTGGGGGCATCCATTCAAAGACCTTGCTGTTAAATTCTTCCTAAATATTTGCAGCAGTATGAGATTTCTCCATTGCAAAAATGGCTACATTTGCATGTTTCTGAGTAGCATGAAAATTCTCAGCAGTGTCAACAACACCTGCTTCAGATATATTTTCTCTAACCCCCACACAAGAGAGCCAGTGTGCAGTGATGCACATGTAATCAGTGGCCTGGCAACCCCTCCATATGTCTGTTGTAAGGTGGATATTGTGAACAGCCCTCTGCTGCAAAGCTTGATCAAGCAATTTCAGCACATCGTGATGTAGTCTGGGAATAGCAACTCTAGCAAAACCTTCCATTGAGGGCAGGTAGCTGATACAAATTCAAGGAAACCCACCCCTTCCACAAAAGAAAAAGGGAGATGGTCCAGCGCTATCATTTTAGCCAGCTTCACATTGTACAAACGTGCCGTTGGGTGGTTGCGTTTGTACTGCCTCTCTTACCTAAGCATGCTGTCTATGGTAGGCTGGATTATATTCCTTTGTGGTGCACCTCTCTTCTTGAACCCAGTTAGGCTAAAAAATGCACCTTTTTCATTGCAGTACTCAGTTGTCTTGGTGTCTCAGACTGACTCTGAGTCTGACTCTTCTTACTACGGTGCCAGTGGGATGTTGCTGAGGATGTGGGCAGTACCACTACACTGCTGGGGACAGGGCTAGAAATGTCTCCCTCTTGTTCACCTTCCACCGCGATCATATCTTTTTCTTCTTCTTCATCCACACCAACAGCATTGGGTGCAGTTTTACTGTTTTACTTATCATTGGTAATAGATATTTAACCGCAAATGGAAGTAAGTGCCAGATATGCACTACATTAAAGAAATAGCCATCATGAGGGCCATCAATCCTTTGTGATGCTGAAAATAAAACGAAAGATTCCAGCATTACCAATAGGTAAATGAAGTACGAAGAGCTTTAACAATAATTCATATAGCAAGAATTCACTTGCATGTTGGTTTTTAGTTGTTGTTCCGATCCGTGATATCAGCGGTACGCTACGCAACTCTAAATCGCCAACATAGAATGGGCAGGATATCTGGCAATAGGTAAAGTGCTATACTTTTACACGTTTTTCAAACGAATCATACGGCTACTTATGAATAAAGTTGTCGCCATCTTGTACTGAACAAACAAAGTTGTTTATACAAGGAAATCGATATCAACTACTGGTTAATAATGCCATCTTTAAATAGAAGCATTTTATTCATTTAAAGATATCAGAAATAGTGAGATAGGGAAATCGATATTCGATTCTAGCCAAACACGCAGTTAGCCTAACAAGCAGTAAGAACGAACATCCATATGAAAATATTGCTGCTATGTTGAAGTAAGCAGGCGATTAAGTTGGTACAAAAGAAAAGGTTGTGTTGTTAATTCAAGATAAAGACACTTTAAGTCATGAATTGTAAAACGTATAGTAAAGTCTTATATCCGTCATTATCAACGTACATACAGATTATCTCGTCATTAACATAAATGACGGACAATAGGAGAGTGATACAGCCGACATCATGAAGTGGATACATAATAGTACGTAAAATGGAATGCATTGGGTTCTGAAATACGTCACACAGTACAATCTAATGTTTTATGATTTTGTTGCAATGTATCGTGTTTCTTTGTACAAAAGAATCAGTAAATTATTGTCACAGAAATGTATATTGTATGAAAATTGAATTTGAATTACTTTGACTAAATTTGTTTAAAGCTAATATTGTATAACTCGTAATGCATGTGGAAGTCCAAGTTGCCAATTTGGAACTAGGCCACTTGTTTTGTAGTATTCTATATGCTCTGCAGGCATATTTCCCAACACAGCACACATATCAATCTACAGTGTTTAAAATTGCATAAGAGACTGTGCTTCTCACCCACAATATCAGTTTAGGTGCTTGTACATATTATCAGTTAGTAACCACTGTGTTATCTGTGTTGTTTTATGTTTTATCTAGTTTCTTTGCAATAGATGGTACCCTGATGAAGGCAGTACTGCCCAAACACGCGTAATTCACATCTACCGCTTGCCCTCATCAAGTTATCATCCTCTGCGTCTTCTATCAAATCAATTGAGGACTATTGTATATGATTATTGAAAGGATCAATTTGATAATATCAAGAAGAATTTCCTTTTGTCAATATTTCATTTTTGTATTGTTGTTGTCACATACATGATAATATTTAAAAATTCTTGAGTGTGTCTTGAACAAAATAATTTAAATGAATGAATAAACACAGCTTTTTACAGATAAAAGAAAAAAAATTATTTGAAAATATATTTTTTCAAAGTAATGTTGTCATTTATATTTCTATGAATGTTATAAAGTGTGGTTAATACCTATTTGCACCTAGATCATGTTTGGTTAAATCAAAGCTTGCTATTGGTCTTTTCACACAAAAAAAAGTTGCCACTTTCAATGCCAGATGAACTGGAGGGGGGCGTGAAATTTGACTCTGTGCACCTACAGTACCACTACCTACTGAGGTGGTGGTTGAGCTGGATGTAGATGTAGGTTCCTTCCGGGCCTTAGCAAATGCAAATATGGAAGCTGGAGGTGGTGTTACCTATCTTGGTGGTATCCATGCTACATCCCTCGCGGCGATTTTGGATAGGGTAATAATGTTGGTCTACATCTCATCTGGAGGCGATGTTCATGATGACTGACTCATCATCATCATCCGCCTCTTCTACATCTACCTCCATAACTCTAAGGCTTTCTGGAACCTTCCTTTTCAGTAGCCTTGTCTTGTGGCGTACATCACTCTCAGACAGAGTTGGTGGGTTCTAAATGGCATCTAGATCATCAGAAGCGGGGCTTGAAGAAGAAGTTGATTGACTAACCCTCCTTTTCCTTGCTGGGGATATGGAAGACAATGGATCTTCTGTAAGAGTGGCTTGCTCCTCTTCATCTGCAGAAAGCTCGATTTCCAGAACTGTCCCTACTTCAGGAGGAACAACTACTATTGTGGGCTGTTGTTACAGCTGTTGTAGGAGCTGTTGTTGCGGCTGTTGCTGCGGCTGTTGCTGCGGCTGTTGTGGTGGCTGTTGTGGTGGCTGTTGTGGCAGCTGTTGTTGCAGCTGTTGTTGCAGCTGTTGTTGCCCACTTATCTGCTGAGTTTCCACCTGCATTAATTGTGTACTACTTTGTGATAATGTCATTTCAACATCACTGCTTGTTAGTAGACTGGCTACCTCTGCGAAACTCATGGACTGGGGCCTTGGTTGGTGGGGTGAACCCGCTGATGCGGAGGTGCTGCTCCCAGCTTTGTCCCTGGACACCGCTGATGGAGACGTAATTTTTTGTTTCCCAAAAAACATGTTGGACGGCACATCAGTCTTGGTAAGTGCCACTTCCTTCCTCTGTTCCTTCTCACTGGCAACGTTCTTGGTACTGGAGGACCTTGGACCTTTCTTTGGGACCATCTTCTTTCTTCTGATGTCAGCAGGATGCAGGTGCACAAGTTGCAGAGATGTCTGTGGTCACACTTGGATGTGACATGGTGCGCAGCAGGACTTCTGTCTGGCAGTACCACGGGTGATGATGACAACTCTTCCTCTTATGTCTTTCTGTGCACCTAAAAGCAAAGAAGCCAGGAGAAGAAAATGTTGCATTTGTTGTTGTGGTTCAATTACTACTAGTACAAACAAACAAATATAATATATATCTTTGTATGTGGTGGTCACACTTGTTAATGTTATATTATTAAATTGTTTTAACTCAGTTTAAGTTATAAAAAAAACATAACAGTGTAGCCATTTGTGAGACTTTGACAATAAGGGCGTTAATGGTTTTACTGTGTACACTCATAAAGGATAGGAAAGAAGAAGAACAAAAACACAAATAAAAATGTAATGGAAGTGGAACCTGTTTGGCATTAATTTGCTCATCACGTCATTCAGAGAGCTTCAGCTTGCAAAGGGGATGGAATCAGTAAGTCAAGAGGAACATAGGAAAGACATGCAGGCATACATGGCAGAAGCAGCACATTGCACACTACTAAAGTACCACCAGAAATGGCCACCAGCCACATGGACACTCACAATCACAAGCAACAAGCAGGAGACCTAGAAAACAATTAACTGAAACAGGCTTATAACAGCCTGGAAAAGTAGGCATGCAAAACAGAACAAATGCAAAAACGAAAATACACAGGGCTAAATAAGGTGTGCAAGTTACACAACACACACACCACACACACACACAACAAAGGCATTTAATTAACACACACCAAAAAAGTGAAATGCCCCCAAAATAACACAATTTGCAATTCAATCGATGCCCTAAATGATGTTTAAAATAAATTCAACACACACCAAAGGAACAGTTGTTTCATCATGTACCCTTGACTAGCTCTGGGACTACTGGCTACCCACAATAAATTGTTACAAAATTATGAAAAGTACAACAATTGTGTAGTTGAAGCAACTGCAATGTCTCAATCAAACAAACACCAACTTACTTGCAAAATCTCAAATTAAAAAAAGTCCTCAAATCCAATGATATATGTTGCATCAGACACAAAGAGTGATCCTACCAGCTCCAAATCCAAATGAAAAGTGAACAGGACATAGACAAAGCACCTAGGGGTAGCCTGCTGGACAGGAAGAGGAAGTTGGAGACTCTGGGGCACTTCCTTACTCTCCCCCTTGCACTAAAAAGTACAGCCAAATGTCAATCTGAGCATTTTTTTCATCCAAAACATCATTTTCGAGAAGGTTTTATGCTGCTCGAGATATTATTCTTCTCAATATTGTTAATTTTGTGTGTTTGGCATCGTGAGCTTCACCAAACTGCCGCCGGATGTCCGATGGCACGTCTGAATGATGTGTTCGTGATCGCACACTCTCGCGGTGTCTGATGACGCATCCGAATGACTTATTTGTGATCGCACACTCTCGCGGGATCGCGCGGCCGGCTACCAAAATCTCGTGGCGCACGTGAACGATTAGGAGAACTCGTCGGCAAATGCAAGGATCCCGGTTAGTCGCTACTGCGCACACGAAAACGCATTTTGAAAGCATGAACAAAGAAAAAATTCTACCACGCCGCGGATTGTGGAATTTTGGGCTAATCCGAATTCTCCGCAGAACGCGGAATTGCCAAAATTCTGCAAATTCTGCAAATTCTGCGAACGGAACGGATTTTACTGCCCAGGCCTAGTGACAATGCAAGAAAGGTGAATTTTCTACAGGTGACATACCAACTTTAACCAGTTGAGGACTATGGGAAGGGGCATAGAACATAGCATTGATGTCCCATAGCCAAGCAACCACCCAAGCCCATGATAACACTTGCATGAATTTGTTTAACACATGCAGAGAAGTAAAATGGGTTAATATAGGGGTGATCCAAAAGGAGTCAATGGTAACCTAACTGGGAGACAGACATCTTCTCCAAAACTCCTGCTAAAATGCTGATACAGAAAAACAATTTTCAAAAATCAAAGCCCAGCCTAATCTATTAATCTTTATAAAGGTGAAGCCTCTGCGCATGGAATTTTGGCAAAAGCGAAGCTGGTTCGCTCACATCAAACAAATGAACGAACGAGCAAACATCAAATACCTCGTCTGCTCCTCTAGATTTGACCTAGCAAAAGAGCTCCAAGTCAGGACCGAGATTAATAGGTTTTTTAACACCTACTTTGTTTTTGACTAGCAAAAGAACATTAAGTACTAAATCCTTAATGGTGTCATCCCCATCTGCTTTGAATTATTTACTCCATGTGTATGGCATCATACCAAGTAGAAAGAGTATTGGCACTATATGACTAATTAGGGAGAGGATTCAAAGCCAGTCTCACTCCAAATCAACAAGGTCACCTGACACTGGCTGAAGCTTTAATGAGAACTCACCCTCTAATATTACAGATATATAAAAAAGTCAACAAGGAATGTGACATTACTGAACAAGCAGGAAAACATCACACTTGACAGTATGCATTTACAAATGTAATGTGGCCAATCAGTCTTGTAATAAAACCACTGCTATTTGAGCCAACAGTTGGCTGAATAATCAATCCCATGTTAGACTGCATGTGGTCCAGGTTTTCAGAAAAAAAGAATGGTGACCACACTGGCTTTTACATTGGGATTTTGGGTATTCCCATTACCTTATGAAATCAAACATAAAGTTGACAGAAATCTAAAATACAAATCATTCACCCGATGTGCAGCACTCATTTATGATTCAGGAGAAATTTGATTTGCTCAATACCAAGCTCAGATTGACTTTCAATAAAACACAGTTCCTCCACTAATCCCTTCCCCTTCATCATCCTTTTATTCTGGGAAGTGATGCAAACCTGTCCAATATCCACTATGCGAGTCTGCCTGGTGCAATCTGTAATGTACATATCAGGGTTCAGCTACTCAAGCAAAAGTAATGAGATGATATGTGCTCTTCCCTTCAGTTGAAGGTTCTCCCATTCCAAACTGTCCCTTAGGTTGCTCTCCTGGCTGGGATGTTACTCACAGGCTCTCAGGTAAGCATACAAAATTCATATGACTGCCTTTGACAGCCCAGAGCTGGTGTTTTACAGCCCACAGCGACATTAAGAAGTATTTAAGTATAACTCAGATAGTGCTAACTGCCCTGGCCAGTCACAAAGCCCAGCTGCTGAATAAGAAGGGTTATGCATGTGACTAGTTATCCTACCATGTAAATAAAATCCTAGCTACAGAAATGTCGTCAAAGACATCCCAGCCTTGGGGAGAGAGAAATCTCCTTCACGAAAAGTTATGATGCCATGAGGCACAGGGTCAGACGGATTTGCATATGGCCATGTCTGAACTGGGGTGGCGGAGTGAGCTAAAGAACTGCAATGGATTAAACCCAGATCAGTTGACTGGGGGTGAGTGTTTGTATTGTCAACGCTCTGTCCATCATCCCCTTTGGGTTTTCTTTGTTCGCCCTAAATTGGCAGGGTATGCTCAGATGTGAGTCCCTTGCTCACTTTGCCACTGGATTCAAACAAGCCCGGCTGAAGACGGCTGTAATGCCAGAAACCGGTCCAGGGTAGCTTGATTCCGGTCGAGGGAATACATGGCTTGGCAGTTAGGGCTGGACTGTTCCCATGAGGCACAGGGTCACACTGATTTGCATATGGCCATGTCTGAACTGGGGTGGCGGAGTGAGCTAAAGAACGGTGATGGATTAAACCCAGATCAGTTGACTGGGGGTGAGTGTTTGTATTGTCAACGCTCCGTCCATCATCCCCTTTGGTTTTTCTTTGTTAGCCCTAAGTTGGCAGGGTATGCTCAGACTTGAGTCCCTTGCTCACTTTGCCACTGGATTCAAAGAAGCCTGGCTGAAGACGGCTGTAATGCCAGAAACCGGTCCTGGGAAGCTTGATTCCGGTCCAGGGAAGACAGACTGATTTGCATATGGCCATGTCTGAACTGGGGTGGCGGAGTGAGCTAAAGAACGGTGATGGATTAAACCCAGATCAGTTGACTGGCGGTGAGTGTTTGTATTGTCAACGCTCTGTCCATCATCCCCTTTGTTTTTTCTTTGTTCGTCCTAAGTTGGCAGGGTATGCTCAGACGTGAGTCCCTTGCTCACTTTGCCACTGGATTCAAACAATCCCGGCTGAAGCCGGCTGTAATGCCAGAAACCGGTCCTGGGAAGCTTGATTCCGGTCCAGGGAAGACATGGCTTGGCAGTTCAGGCTGGACTGTTCCCATGATGCACAGGGTCAGACTGATTTGCATATGGCCATGTCTGAACTGGGGTGGCGGAGTGAGCTAAAGAATGGGGATGGATTAAACCCAGATCATTTGACTGGGGGTGAGTGTTTGTATTGTCAACACTCTGTCCATCATCCCCTTTGGTTTTTCTTTGTTCGCCCTAAGTTGGCAGGGTATGCTCAGACGTAAGATCCCTTGCTCACTTTGCCACTGGATTCATACAAGCCCGACTGAAGACGGCTGTAATGCCAGAAACCAGTCCTGGGAAGCTTGATTCCGGTCCAGGGAAGACATGGCTTGACAGTTTGGGCTGGACTGTTCCCATGAGGCACAGGGTCAGACAGATTTGCATATGGCCATGTCTGAACTGGGGTGGCGGAGTGAGCTAAAGAACGGTGATGGATTAAACCCAGATACGTCGACTGGGGTTGAGTGTTTGTATTGTCAACGCTCCGTCCATCATCCCCTTTGGTTTTACTTTGTTCGCCCTAAGTTGGCAGAGTATGCTCAGTCGTGAGTCCCTTGCTCACTTTGCCACTGGATTCAAACAAGCCCGGCTGAAGACGGCTGTAAGGCCAGAAACCGGTCCTGGGAAGCTTGATTCCGGTCCAGGGAAGACAGACTGATTTGCATATGGCCATGTCTGAACTGGGGTGGCGGAGAGCTAAAGAACGGTGATGGATTAAACCCAGATCAGTTGACTGGGGGTGAGTGTTTGTGTTGTCAACGCTCTGTCCATCATCCCCTTTGTTTTTTCTTTGTTCGCCCTAAGTTGGCAGGGTATGCTCAGACGTGAGTCCCTTGCTCACTTTGCCACTGGATTCAAACAAGCCCGGCTGAAGACGGCTGTAATGCCAGAAACCGGTCCTGGGAAGCTTGATTCCGGTCCAGGGAAGACATGGCTTGGCAGTTCAGGCTGGACTGTTCCATGATGCACAGGGTCAGACTGATTTGCATATGGCCATGTCTGAACTGGTGTGGTGGAGTGAGCTAAAGAACGGTGATGGATTAAACCCAGATCATTTGACTGGGGGTGAGTGTTTGTATTGTCCACGCTCTGTCTGTCAGGCTTGGCCAAGCTGCGCCACCTAATACCTGAACTACATCTCCCAGAACTCTAGTGTGGGGGCGGGGCACCATAAAAGCAGGGCGGCCCCTCATCACGCTGTTCGTGATTTTGTGTATCTCCCGTGTTTGGGAGAGACTGGAGTAGAGTGCTGTTTGGTAATCCTTCTGAGGAGGAATTGGTTTTGGAATTAACTGTTGGCGCGTTTGCGCTAAGAGAAAAGTTAAGCGCGTTTGGAATTGAAGCCCCGCAGCGCGAGGTCGGCGCTTTCTGTCAATTTCACCGTAGCGCGAGGTCGGCGCTTCTTGGATCTCTGAAACCTCGTAGGAGTGACGAGGCTTAACCGGAGTTGACGGCTGGTGACAAGAGAAGTCTGGAGCACTGAGAAACCAGGGAACCAGCGGCGACAGTACTGTGAGTTCTGTGATAGACGCGTGAAGTTAACGCGTTATTTGTCAAACGCTGTTGGGTAGTTAACACAGGCGGACTGGCTCTAAAGCCTAGGAACATAAGGCGCCTGAACGTTTGAAGTGATTTAAAGGATTTTGTTTGCCTCAGTGAGAACGGAGTACTGCGGATTGTTCTTTCTGCGTACTTCCGTTACGAAGAAAGACACTAGTGCTTATTTCAGCAAGTGCCAAAGCGGAAGGTAGTGGGGGGAGATCCTACACCTTTCCGTATTTGGAGCAGAAATAACAAAGGAAAGCTGGGTGTGAAATAGAGAGCGGAAGACTGTAGTATTGAGGCTACGTCTTACCGTGTCCTTCATGAATCATATGGAGAGTATTGTACATATGTGAACAGACTTATTTGATGAAAAGGATTGTTGCTGATTTCACTTAGGGTTTTGGGGTTTTTCACATGATTATAATTTGGACACCTTTCAACACAAGGCAGGGTAGGTTCATCACTAATGAATAGCATTATATGTTGATTCTGGGAGAGGCTAGATACTAACCGTGTTTGTGTTCTCTAGGGACTAGTGTGGCGAACATCAACATTCAGGAATACAGGGAGGAGGAGGAGCTATCTTCTTTTCGTAAAGGTGAACAATTACACTTACTTAGTAAGACAGAGAGAGTGTAGGATTTCAAGGTGAATACGAATAACCTGTGTGATTGTTTTCTTGTCTTCCAGCTGTCCCTTCCCTGCAGCCCCCTTCCGTCCCCTCCTTGTTTGTTTCCTGTTTTCCCTCGCCTTATCACTCGAACACGCTGTGTTGCTATTACTGGCGTGTTGGTGAGATAGGGAGGTGGAGTCATATGTGCATCAACCGGATTCGGCACCGTGGAGTCTGACAGAATCACAAACCCACGAATTGCATTCTGCCGGGTCGGTTTGGAGTACATATGGCCACCTTGGATGATGTGTTGAGGGCCTTGGTTTTGGTTCAACAGGAACTGGCAGCGTCCAAGGCAGAGGCTGTTCTGCTTAAGGATAGGGTAGAACAATTGTCTAAGAACCCTTTTTCTACAGGTCCTGCGCAGATTCAGGTTACGGTTCCCCCTCCTATCCCGTTAGCCACCCCTGAGAGGTATGGGGGGGATCCTAGTAAAACGCAGGCCTTCATGACGCAAATTATGCTCCATTTCTCTTGTAAGCCTGCCTCTTTTCCCAATATATTTACAACAAGGGGTGGTGAGGGACAGAGTCTCTGAATTAAGCAGAAAGCTCTCACCCAGTCAAGAGATCAGGGCTAGATCCAACACCGTTTTTTAGCTCACTGCACCATCCCAGTTTCAGAACCTGGCTGTATGCAAATTAGTCTGTTCCTGTCCCAGTGCATGATGGGAACAGGGCAAACCAAACTACAAAAGCCAATTCTTACACTGGGAAGGAAACAAGCTCCCGGGGACCGGTTTCTGGCATTACAGCCGTCTTCGGCCCGGTTTGCTTGAATCCTGATGGTGCAATGAGCAAGGGTCTCACATCTGAGAATACCCTTCCACGCTTAGGGTGGACAAAAATATTTACAACAAGGGGTGGTGAGGGACAGAGTCTCTGAATTAAGCAGAAAGCTCTCACCCAGTCAAGAGATCAGGGCTAGATCCAACACCGTTTTTTAGCTCACTGCACCATCCCAGTTTCAGAACCTGGCTGTATGCAAATTAGTCTGTTCCTGTCCCAGTGCATGATGGGAACAGGGCAAACCAAACTACAAAAGCCAATTCTTACACTGGGAAGGAAACAAGCTCCCGGGGACCGGTTTCTGGCATTACAGCCGTCTTCGGCCCGGTTTGCTTGAATCCTGATGGTGCAATGAGCAAGGGTCTCACATCTGAGAATACCCTTCCACGCTTAGGGTGGACAAAAATATTTACAACAAGGGGTGGTGAGGGACAGAGTCTCTGAATTAAGCAGAAAGCTCTCACCCAGTCAAGAGATCAGGGCTAGATCCAACACCGTTTTTTAGCTCACTGCACCATCCCAGTTTCAGAACCTGGCTGTATGCAAATTAGTCTGTTCCTGTCCCAGTGCATGATGGGAACAGGGCAAACCAAACTACAAAAGCCAATTCTTACACTGGGAAGGAAACAAGCTCCCGGGGACCGGTTTCTGGCATTACAGCCGTCTTCGGCCCGGTTTGCTTGAATCCTGATGGTGCAATGAGCAAGGGTCTCACATCTGAGAATACCCTTCCACGCTTAGGGTGGACAAAAATATTTACAACAAGGGGTGGTGAGGGACAGAGTCTCTGAATTAAGCAGAAAGCTCTCACCCAGTCAAGAGATCAGGGCTAGATCCAACACCGTTTTTTAGCTCACTGCACCATCCCAGTTTCAGAACCTGGCTGTATGCAAATTAGTCTGTTCCTGTCCCAGTGCATGATGGGAACAGGGCAAACCAAACTACAAAAGCCAATTCTTACACTGGGAAGGAAACAAGCTCCCGGGGACCGGTTTCTGGCATTACAGCCGTCTTCGGCCCGGTTTGCTTGAATCCTGATGGTGCAATGAGCAAGGGTCTCACATCTGAGAATACCCTTCCACGCTTAGGGTGGACAAAAATATTTACAACAAGGGGTGGTGGGGGACAGAGTCTCTGAATTAAGCAGAAAGCTCTCACCCAGTCAAGAGATCAGGGCTAGATCCAACACCGTTTTTTAGCTCACTGCACCATCCCAGTTTCAGAACCTGGCTGTATGCAAATTAGTCTGAGTGGTCTGCTCAATTCAGACACTCTGTTCATCACCACCCCCTTTTCTGAATCGATTTTGGCCACTATAGGTGTGGCAGGGTATACTCAGACATGAGTCCCTTTCTCACTGCTCCATCAGGATTCAAGCAAGCCGGGCCGAAGACGGCTGAAATGCCAGAAACCGGTCCCCGGTAGCTTCTTTCCTTTCTGGTGAAGAATTGGCTTGGTAGTTTAGTCTGCCCTGTTCCCATGATGCACTGGGCCAGGGACAGACTGATTTGCATATAGCCAGGTTCTGAGCTGGGATGGGGCAGTGAGATAAATAACGGTGATGGATCAAGCCCTGATGTTTGGACTGGGTAAGAGTGGTCTGCTCAATTCAGACACTCTGTTCATCACCACCCCCTTTTCTGAATCGATTTTGGCCACTATAGGTGTGGCAGGGTATACTCAGACATGAGTCCCTTTCTCACTGCTCCATCAGGATTCAAGCAAGCCGGGCCGAAGACGGCTGAAATGCCAGAAACCGGTCCCCGGTAGCTTCTTTCCTTTCTGGTGAAGAATTGGCTTGGTAGTTTAGTCTGCCCTGTTCCCATGATGCACTGGGCCAGGGACAGACTGATTTGCATATAGCCAGGTTCTGAGCTGGGATGGGGCAGTGAGATAAATAACGGTGATGGATCAAGCCCTGATCTTTGGACTGGGTAAGAGTGGTCTGCTCAATTCAGACACTCTGTTCATCACCACCCCCTTTTCTGAATCGATTTTGGCCACTATAGGTGTGGCAGGGTATACTCAGACATGAGTCCCTTTCTCACTGCTCCATCAGGATTCAAGCAAGCCGGGCCGAAGACGGCTGAAATGCCAGAAACCGGTCCCCGGTAGCTTCTTTCCTTTCTGGTGAAGAATTGGCTTGGTAGTTTAGTCTGCCCTGTTCCCATGATGCACTGGGCCAGGGACAGACTGATTTGCATATAGCCAGGTTCTGAGCTGGGATGGGGCAGTGAGATAAATAACGGTGATGGATCAAGCCCTGATCTTTGGACTGGGTAAGAGTGGTCTGCTCAATTCAGACACTCTGTTCATCACCACCCCCTTTTCTGAATCGATTTTGGCCACTATAGGTGTGGCAGGGTATACTCAGACATGAGTCCCTTTCTCACTGCTCCATCAGGATTCAAGCAAGCCGGGCCGAAGACGGCTGAAATGCCAGAAACCGGTCCCCGGTAGCTTCTTTCCTTTCTGGTGAAGAATTGGCTTGGTAGTTTAGTCTGCCCTGTTCCCATGATGCACTGGGCCAGGGACAGACTGATTTGCATATAGCCAGGTTCTGAGCTGGGATGGGGCAGTGAGATAAATAACGGTGATGGATCAAGCCCTGATCTTTGGACTGGGTAAGAGTGGTCTGCTCAATTCAGACACTCTGTTCATCACCACCCACTTTTCTGAATCGATCTTTTCCCAATAACCATTCTAGGGTAGCGTTTGCCATATCTTATTTGGTGGGTGATGCTGCCAATTGGGCAGTCCCTCTAATAAAACGAGACGATGCCATGTTGTCCAATTGGACGGCATTCAGAGAAGAATTCGAAAAAGTCTTTGACAGGAGGGCCACGAATTTCAGTGCGGATAAGGAGTTGTTGTCCCTGCGGCAGGGTAGGAGTGATTTGATTACTTACCTGACTACGTTTAATCATCTGACTGCCGAAACTGAATGGCCGGAAGGAAAAAGAATGACTCTGTTTTATCAGGGGTTGAGGGATGAATTGAAGGACGCAGTAGCACACATAGATCCTCAACCTACGACGTGTGTGGATATGGTGAATTGGGTCATGAGATTGGATGGTAGGCTAGCGGAGCGGAGTGGGGATCGAAGAAGATGGGACAGGGGTTACGCCCGTAATGTGAGTTTTCCTACGAGAGCCCTGGGTTCTGCAGAGGCAGGGGCAGAGCCTATGGAGATTGGAGCTATTCGACCCCCATTGTCCAAAACTGAAAGAGAGAGTAGGAGGGTAAAAGGCCTTTGTATGTATTGTGGGAAGAAGGGCCACTATGTACGCGAGTGCCCCTCTAAACCCAAGACTTCGAACACTTGGAACAAGAACCAAAGGGTAGCGGTGTCCAATACTGCCAGAGAGAGTGAAGAGGGTTTGGTACCGTTGCCGACTAAAGAGGAGAACCCCGATTGGAAGCTTACATCTCTATCATCCTCGGGCATAGGGGAAACCGAGTCACACCTGGTATTAGTCATGACCTTGGAGTGTGAACATAAATCCCATCAAGTAATGGTCATGCTGGACTCCGGGGCCACTGGTAATTTTATAGATAATGGGTTGGTGGCTCGTTTGATGATTCCTAGAATACCAAGAGGCAATCCAGAGGAGGTCTTAGCCGTAGATGGTCAGCCAATTAAATCAGGTCTGATAACGGAAAAAACGGCTGAGGTAGAGTTGTCTATTGAGGTGTCAGAGGGAAGGCATGTGGAAAGGGTGGAGTTGAACATAATAGAGGCTCCTCAGTATGAGATAATCCTAGGAATGCCGTGGTTTACATTCCACAACCCTACCATCGATTGGAAATCTCGCACAGTGCATTTCTCTTCTGGGTATTGCAAGGAACACCTGGTACCATATGTGTCTTCCCCTGTAGCAGTGTTGGCCTTGCAGTTTATGGTGGCTACAGCCGCTGAGAAGGAGGTGACCCTCCCGAAACATTATGAAGCATTCCGGGATGTATTCAGTGAAAGCAGAGCGGAGGAGTTGCCACCCCATAGACCTTATGACTGCCGGATTGATTTGATTGATGGGGCAGTGATTCCTACGTGCCGTGTGTATGCTTTATCTGTTCCTGAGACTGTGCACTTAAAGGAATACATCGATCATTATGAAAGTATAGGCTTTATCAGACCATCCCGTTCCCCTGCAGCCTCTCCTCTTTTCTTTATAGCGAAAGCTAATGGTGATCTGAGGGCATGTGTGGACTACCGCGTCTTGAATAAAAACACCATTCGTAACCGTTACCCTCTCCCCCTCATCACGGTACTGATTGATCAAGTGAGGGAGGCAGTGATCTATACTCGCTTGGACTTACGAGGAGCCTATCACTTGGTCAGGGTACGTGAGGGGGATGAGTGGAAGACGGCATTCAAGACGCGGTATGGCCTATATGAATATCTGGTCATGCCTTTTGGGCTGTGTAATGCCCCGGCGGCATTTCAATTTCTGATCAATGACGTCTTGAAGGAGTACATTGACCTGTTTGTTGTAGTGTACATCGATGACATCCTGGTGTACTCTATGGATGAAGGTTGCCATGTGGAACAGGTCAGCCAGGTATTGATGAAACTGAGGGAACATAGCCTTTTTGTTAAACTCAGTAAATGTGAGTTTGGAGTATACAGTGTGGAGTTCCTGGGGGTGATGATCAGTCCCTCGGGGTTGCAAATGTCTGAGCGCAAGGTGGAGGCAGTGAGAGACTGGCCGGTACCGAAGAACGTGAAGGAAGTTCAGAGTTTTCTGGGCTTCGCTAACTACTACCGGCGCTTCATTTTGCATTTTTCCTGGCTGGCAGTGCCCATTACAAAACTATTGAAAAAAGGGGTTCCTTTCGAGTGGACAGCTGCTGCAGGGGAGTCATTTCAAACTCTTAAATCTTCTTTCATCTCTGCCCCGGTGCTGTCACATCCCAATTTAGAACACCCTTTTGTGGTTGAGGCGGATGCTTCGGACGAAGCAATCGGGGCAGTACTGTCGCAGAGGGACAGGAGTACAGGTCAGTTGCACCCAGTGGCCTTCCTGTCAAAGAAATTGAGTCCGGCTGAACTCAATTACACTATAGCCGAAAAGGAATTGCTTTCAATCAAGAGAGCTTTCCAGGAATGGAGGCACTATCTATGGGGGGCCCTGCATACCATTACTGTGTACACAGACCATAGGAATCTACAATTTATGTCCTCTGCTAGGCACTTAACAGCAAGACAGATGAGATGGACGCTCTTTTTTGCAGAGTTTAACTTTGTGGTCACTTTCCGCCCGGGGTCTGAGAATAGGAAGGCAGATGCCTTGTCTAGACAAACAATGCCAGTGGAGTGTGTGGACGAGAAACAGGCAATTATTCCATCGGGGAAGGTTCTGTGTGTGGTGAGGGCTGAATCCTTTTTGGAGGAGGTGAGGAACCATCAGTATCCGGGTGGATGGGGGTCATGGGCGCATGACAGACTGGATTGCAAATTGAGAGACGGGTTGCCATTCTTTCAGGGAAAATTGTATTTACCCACAATGGCTTTGCAGAAAAAAGCTTTTGGCTGGTGTCATGAAGGGGAACTGTTAGGACACCCTGGTATACGTAAAACCCTCGATACTGTCAAAAGACACTTCTGGTGGGCAACCCTGAGTAAGGATGTTACTGAGTGGGTAGCCCGTTGTGAGGTGTGTGCTAGAGCCAAGGGTATGACCACCAAGAAAGCAGGGAAACTGATACCCATGCCTACCCCCAGTCAACCATGGCAGCATATCAGCTTGGACTTTGTGTCGGGTCTTCCACTGGATAAGGGCTCATCAGCCGTGTTGGTAGTGATAGATAGTCTCACTAAAATGGGACACTTTATCCCTTGTAAGACTCTCCCGAATGCCAGCCAAACAGCCCAATTGCTAGCTAGTAATGTGGTCAGATTATACGGTATTCCTAGGGTGGTCGTGTCCGACAGAGGACCGCAGTTTATTGCACGTTTCTGGCGCATGTGGTGTAGTGCCCTGAAAATAGAGTCCAACTTATCTACCAGTTTCCACCCACAGACTGATGGGCAGACTGAGCGTTTGAACCAGACGTTAAAGAAATACCTGAGATGCTATTCTAAGGAAGCTCATGAGTCTTGGGTGGATCTGTTATGGGTGGCAGAGCTGGCCTATAACAACGCATGGCATAGCTCAACGGGAATGTCGCCTTTCAAGGCAAATTATGGTTTCGATGCTAATACACTGCCAGTTGATATACCCTCTGATCTTAGCGACCAGCCAGCAGTGAAAGAAAGAATCCTGATGCTGAGAAGGGTCCATAAGGGGGTGCAGGTACATTTAAACAAAGCGAAGGAGGTGTACAAAAAGTGGGAGGACCGTCACCGGATGGAGGGTCGCCGGTACGTGGTGGGGGATAAGGTATGGCTGTCTACAAAGAACATCAGGTTTAAATTGCGCAGCGTGTTCCACCCAAGATTTATAGGCCCATACACCATAGTGAGACAGGTGAACCCCGTGACCTATAAGTTGAAGTTGCCAGGGTCGATGCGCATACACCCAGTATTCCATGTGCAATTGTTGAAACCTGCCCTTACTTCACGCAGAGTAGCCCCTCCGCCAGTGTTGTGTGATGGTGGTATGGAGTATGAAGTGAGGAGTATCAGGGATGCCAAGTGGTGCCGGGGAGAGCTGAAATACCTGGTGTCCTGGAAGGGGTATTCTGCTGAAGATGACTCTTGGGAGCGGAGCACGGATGTGCATGCTCCTGCTGCTGTATGTTCTTTCCACAGGAGATTTCCAAATAAGCCGGGCCCTAGAAGGCACTAGGGAGGGGGACATTCTGTCAGGCTTGGCCAAGCTGCGCCACCTAATACCTGAACTACATCTCCCAGAACTCTAGTGTGGGGGCGGGGCACCATAAAAGCAGGGCGGCCCCTCATCACGCTGTTCGTGATTTTGTGTATCTCCCGTGTTTGGGAGAGACTGGAGTAGAGTGCTGTTTGGTAATCCTTCTGAGGAGGAATTGGTTTTGGAATTAACTGTTGGCGCGTTTGCGCTAAGAGAAAAGTTAAGCGCGTTTGGAATTGAAGCCCCGCAGCGCGAGGTCGGCGCTTTCTGTCAATTTCACCGTAGCGCGAGGTCGGCGCTTCTTGGATCTCTGAAACCTCGTAGGAGTGACGAGGCTTAACCGGAGTTGACGGCTGGTGACAAGAGAAGTCTGGAGCACTGAGAAACCAGGGAACCAGCGGCGACAGTACTGTGAGTTCTGTGATAGACGCGTGAAGTTAACGCGTTATTTGTCAAACGCTGTTGGGTAGTTAACACAGGCGGACTGGCTCTAAAGCCTAGGAACATAAGGCGCCTGAACGTTTGAAGTGATTTAAAGGATTTTGTTTGCCTCAGTGAGAACGGAGTACTGCGGATTGTTCTTTCTGCGTACTTCCGTTACGAAGAAAGACACTAGTGCTTATTTCAGCAAGTGCCAAAGCGGAAGGTAGTGGGGGGAGATCCTACACCTTTCCGTATTTGGAGCAGAAATAACAAAGGAAAGCTGGGTGTGAAATAGAGAGCGGAAGACTGTAGTATTGAGGCTACGTCTTACCGTGTCCTTCATGAATCATATGGAGAGTATTGTACATATGTGAACAGACTTATTTGATGAAAAGGATTGTTGCTGATTTCACTTAGGGTTTTGGGGTTTTTCACATGATTATAATTTGGACACCTTTCAACACAAGGCAGGGTAGGTTCATCACTAATGAATAGCATTATATGTTGATTCTGGGAGAGGCTAGATACTAACCGTGTTTGTGTTCTCTAGGGACTAGTGTGGCGAACATCAACATTCAGGAATACAGGGAGGAGGAGGAGCTATCTTCTTTTCGTAAAGGTGAACAATTACACTTACTTAGTAAGACAGAGAGTGTAGGATTTCAAGGTGAATACGAATAACCTGTGTGATTGTTTTCTTGTCTTCCAGCTGTCCCTTCCCTGCAGCCCCCTTCCGTCCCCTCCTTGTTTGTTTCCTGTTTTCCCTCGCCTTATCACTCGAACACGCTGTGTTGCTATTACTGGCGTGTTGGTGAGATAGGGAGGTGGAGTCATATGTGCATCAACCGGATTCAGCAGCGTGGAGTCTGACACTGTCCATCATCCCCTTTGGTTTTTCTTTGTTCGCCCTAAGTTGGCAGGGTATGCTCAGATGTGAGTCCCTTGCTCACTATTCCACTGGATTCAAACAAGCACGGCTGAAGACGGCTGTAATGACAGAAACTGGTCCTGGGAAGCTTGATTCCGGTCCAGGGAAGACATGGCTTGGCAGTTCGGGCTGGACTGTTCCCATGAGGCACAGGGTCAGACTGATTTGCATATGGCCATGTCTGAACTGGGATGAAGGAGTGAGCTAAAGAACGGTGATGGATTAAACTCAGATAAGTTGACTGGGGGTGAGTGTTTGTATTGTCAACGCTCTGTCCATCATCTCCTTTGGTTTTTCTTTGTTCGCCCTAAGTAGGCAGGGTATGCTCAGACGTAAGATCCCTTGCTCACTTTGCCACTGGATTCATACAAGCCCGACTGAAGACAGCTGTAATGCCAGAAACCAGTCCTGGGAAGCTTGATTCTGGTCCAGGGAAGACATGGCTTGACAGTTCGGGCTGGACTGTTCCCATGAGGCACAGGGTCAGACAGATTTGCATATGGCCATGTCTGAACTGGGGTGGCGGAGTGAGCTAAAGAACGGTGATGGATTAAACCCAGATCAGTCGACTGGGGTTGAGTGTTTGTATTGTCAACGCTCCGTCCATCATCCCCTTTGGTTTTTCTTTGTTCGCCCTAAGTTGGCAGGGTATGCTCAGACGTGAGTCCCTTGCTCACTTTGCCACTGGATTCAAACAAGCCCGGCTGAAGACCGCTGTAATGCCAGAAACCAGTCCTGGGAAGCTTGATTCCGGTCCAGGGAAGACATGGCTTGGCAGTTCGGACTGGACTGTTCCCATGAGGCACAGGGTCAGACTGATTTGCATATGGCCATGTCTGAACTGGGGTGGTGGAGTGAGCTAAAGAGCAGTGATGTTTTAAACCCAGATCAGTTGACTGGAGGTGAGTGCTTGTATTGTCAACGCTCCGTTCATCATCCCCTTGGGTTTGTCTTTGTTCGCCCTAAGTTGGCAGGGTATTCTCAGACGTGAGTCCCTTGCTCACTTTGCCACTGGATTCAAACAAGCCCGGCTGAAGACGGCTGCAATGCCAGAACCCGGTCCTGGGAAGCTTGATTCCAGTCCAGGGAATACATGGCTTGGCAGTTCGGGCTGGACTGTTCCCATGAGGCACAAGGTCAGACTGATTTGCATATGGCCATGTCTGAACTGGGGTGGCGGAGTGAGCTAAAGAACGGTGATGGATTAAACCCAGATCAGTTGACTGGGGGTGAGTGTTTGTATTGTCAACGCTCCATCCATCATCCCCTTTGGTTTGTGCATGTGGTGAAAGCCAGAGATCCCTGGAAGCCACAAAGCTGATCCACTTGCTTTCAACCAAGACCATTTGGAATGTGAGGACCGTGTACGACACAGGCAAGACAAGCCAAGTGGTAGTAGAGATGAAAAATATAACTTTTCTTGCTTTGCATTAGCGAGACCAGAGAGACACATTCAGGACAGGAAAAAACTGGCTCCAGGAGGAATGGTGCTGTAGTCTGGACATGAGGAAGAAAATGCCCTATACATTCAAGGAGCAGCTCTAATGCTAAAGCCAGAGGCTAAGAGAGCTCTGATTGGATCGGAAGCCCATAGTCCCAGAATCATCACAGCAACCTCCTGCACAATGAAGAAGAGGATCAATATTAATGTTACCTAGTGCAATGCACCTATAAATGAGAGCAAAGAAGAAGAAAAAGAACAGTTTTACAACAGACTAGAGTGCATCCTGGAGAAACACCATGAGAGAGATATCACCATATTGATAGGGGATATCAATGTCAAAATTGGAAGCGATGACACTGGGTACGAAGAAGTCCTGCGCAACCATCGCAACTTGAACGAGAATGGTGAAAGTCTCACAGATCTCTGTGTCCTGAACACAGGCTGGTGATAGGCAGTGGTGTATTTCCACAAAAAGAATACACAAGGCAACGTGGGTGTCACCAGACCATTCACCAGAAAAGTAAATCGACTATGTCTGATTTGCCAAGAAGTCCTGGAGGTCCCTGCAGGATGTGAGAGTGATAAGAAGAGCGGCCTTGGCAGCAGACTATCACCTTGTCATGGCCAGACTAAAGCTGAAGAAAGTATGGATGGAACTGACAAACCAATGCCAGTGATATAACACCACCCTCCTCAAAGATGCACAGAAATGGAGTGAATTTTCAGTCACCCTCAATAACAAGTTTCAAGCCCTGAAAGAACTAGATGGTGACAGAGAAAACGTAGAAAGTCCGTGGGAGAAAATCAAAGAAACAGTGACATCAACATGCCATATTCCACGAAACACCAGCATAAAGAATGGATCTCCACTGAGACTACCTGCAAAATCTAAGAGAGAAAGGAAAATAAATCTGCAGTCAACAGCAGTCGAACAAGAGCAGTAAAAGCAAAAGATCAAGTTGAATACATCAAAACCAACGAGGAAGCAAAGAGAAGCTTAAGTGAAAATTCATCAATGGCCTTGCCACAGACTCTCAGGAAGCAACAAGCCATGGAAGCTTGAAAGAAGTTTACAAAATAACGAGGAAACTCTTTAGCAGGTACAACAAGCCAGAAAGACTGGGAAGACAATCTTGGGTAATAAAGTCAAACACTGAAGATTGTTAGAGCACTTTGAAGAACTGCTGAACCAGCCCATACTGCAGTTTCCACCAGACTGTCTGACTTTACAGTACCTCGCGCTATTTTCTACTCTGCAGCACCAAATCCTGTTCTGAGGGACCTTCGAGAGACTGTATTCAGCCTTTTGAATTCCTCTTCAGCTACATCTTACAGCATCGTACCACTGATGTTTTCTAGCTTCCAAAATGTTACCTAATTCCCAAGGTGAAAATCTTCACCGGGCTCGATAGTCACAGACTCCCCATCGAGGACCTCCTCAGCCTAGAAATCCAACTTTTCCTGCTCAGAAATATTTCCTGTCATTATCAAGGACCTCACCTGAGACTTCGTCCGGTGGCTCTCCGATGACGCTTCCTCAGACACAGCCTGCTGCCTTGCACCACTTAACTCTACCCTTGCCCATACTTTTTACAACATTTTAAAAGTCCAAGAGTAAGCAGAGCCCGGGCAAAATTTACTTTGTTTACCTAACCCATGCTCCATTTCAATGGGCCCTAGTTTGTGACTTTGCCCTGGTCTTTAATACCCAGATAACCATGGGTATGCTTTGATCTTTTTACTAAAAACATTTAAAACACATAACTTTGGTTCTTCTGATTAGATTAAATTAGATTTTTTGTCATTGTGAAATGAAATGAAATGAATGAAACTTATATAGCGCACGACTTACCCTGGGGCATCTCCGCGCTTGCTTAGGGAACCCGTCCTGGTATTCCCCTGTGAGATAACCCTGGCAGGGTATCCACAAGGTGAAAGCCAGGCATCCCACCGTGAGGGGCCATTGTGGAGATTACGCAAGCTATTGCCCAGAGTCGCAGAGTGTGAACCCGTGAGTCGAGAAGGCACCGGAGCGAGAATTATCGAGTCCGTGGAATTTTTGAGCCCAAGACCCGCCGAGGCGGGGAATTGAACCCTGGTCCAGGGCCGAACTCAAGCTCCAGGTCTGCCGCCTCTAACCCCTGAGCCACACTTCTCCACTTATTCCATTTATTAAAAAGTTTGTTTGGGATTTTTGTTGTGCTGTGTTTTCACTTTATTACTATTTGTGTGTTGCATAAAAACTTTACATATTGCCTCTAAGTTAACCCTGACTGCTTTGAGCCAAGCTATCAGAGGGTTAAGTGCAGGATAATTTAGGGCCTGATTATGAGTTTGACCGCGTGGGAGCTGGACCGCACACCACCGCCTGCTCTCACACTGCCAAACCTCACCGCCGGCCGCCCTCCAGGTTGTGAGTTTTTGGTGCTCTGGCAGGCGGTCCTTTGGTGTTCCCAGGGCGGTGCTTATTAAATAGGTACCCAGATGGAAATACCAAAACCTGTTCCTGCATGGAAAGGACTGTTTAGTCTATGCCATGCAGGAAAAGGGGTGCATGCAGACAGGGTAGCACATAAGGTACTCTCTGCATGCATCTTCAGGCCATGAGGAAAAAGGGGTCCCTGTAGAGCCCCCTTAGTTTCCTCACTGGCACAGGATTCATTGCGGGCTCACCACCATGAAATCTGTGGCAGTGAGGAAACTCATAATATGCTTGGCAGTGTAGCATGCACTGGCAGCATATTGTGGCCCTTATACCTCTATGCCACTACCAGGGATCATGGATCCCTGGCAGTTGTGGTGGTTCTATGGCGGTCCAACCTCCATAGTGGTAATAATGCGGTCAGACCGCTGGTACTCTGGTCCCTGACAGCCACCACACCTCCACAGCTTGTTTGGTGGTCATATGGACTGCCGGGCCAGACTGGCCACCGAGCAGTTTGGAATGCTGCTGAGCTGGGGGCTGGTTTCGTTCATGGAGACCTGCCTGTGCTAAACAAAATTCGTTTTGCTTTAATTAATTTCGAAGCACACATAGGTCTCCATGAACAAAATCAGCCCCCACCTCTGTGAAATCAGCCCCCAGCTCGGCAGCATTCCAAACTGCCCGGTAGTCAGTCCGGCCCCGATGGACCACCAAATTTGTAATTAGGCTCTCTGTGACTGTTGGCGTTCACCCTGACACAGATGTTTCTTGTTGTCTGAGTTGGGCTTCCATCTTGCTAAAGAATAACCCCAATTTATTATACTACCTTGTGGCTTTCTTCATCCACCTTCACCCTATAGGCTTCCTTGCTTGCAGTGTCACCTTCTTTGTTTATGGTCCGCGGCGCTTAGGGTAAGCGTCGACTCTCTCAGCAATACCAATGAAAACGCACAAACGTTTGTTAGGCTTTGAGTTAATAAAATTCAATGAGTGATTTGGTTGGTAATCAATATGATTTATTCCATGTTGTTTTCACATGAATTTTCGCTTGTTCATAGGATCATGGTAATTATAAATCCATATATCATTCCCAGACGTAATACATTTAGTTCATCACAAAACACAATGCATTTCGGACTGGAGAATTCCTTCATCAGGGGTAATCTGAAAACAATACAAATGCGAAGTTGATAAGATCTGCCAAAGTGTCTACACACGAACATAATAATGAGGAATGCCAGAAATAGTTCAGGTGAAACCAGAAAGGAAAAATAAACCAACGAGTGCAATGCTGTAACCAATGAAGTTGTGAATAAGCGCATAGTCCGTTGTGAATAAGATACACCATTTACATGTGTGGTGCCTGAAAAGTAGAAACAAAATAGACAGAATATGAGATCGCTAATGGATTAGCGTAGTTCGACCTCATGTCGGAAGATGGCAAAAGTTGTAGTCCCCAGTGAACAGAATGCTAGTAACTGAAATATTAAGTCATGCGTTAACATTCGCGAGCACTTACTGGTGATTTAGCGTAGAGCAGCAAGTCTATGAGGTGCGTCCATCGCTACACAAAAATGTTTGCCGGTATCGTGTATGCGGAAATAGAGTCACGTATGCCTGCGTATAGAAAGAGGACTGCGTGAGCGGCGGCCATGATATAAGAGTATTATAACTAAAAGTAACAAATGTGGTGATAAACAGAGGTAATATTAGTGCAAGTGGTGTGAACTACAAGAAGAAAGTTGCATTCAGCAAATAAAAGAAGAAAGTTGCATTCAACAAGTAAAATAACGAATTAAAGTAAACACGCTAATTAACAAATTCAGTTATATCACAAATAACAAGAAAATTCCATCCTATCATTTAAACCAAAAAGGGTTTGGAAGATTGAAGAAATTTGGTCCAATGATTTTCACGCTGTAAAAGGAAATTATTATTGTCTCTGTCAGCACGCCTGGCCACCACTTCAACAGCAGCAAATCTCAGTTGACTAACATTCTGTCTGTTGTCTTTGAAATGTACAGCCAAGTTAGATTTAACGTTCTCAGTTCTTATATTACTTTTGTGCTCGTTAATCCTGGTTTTCAATTTGCGTGAGGTCTTGCCAGTATAGATCAATCCACACGGACATTTGATAATGTAAATTACATTTTCGGTGTCGCAGGTAGCATTCAGTTTCAAATTGATGTTAGTGCCTTTCATAGGATGTTTCATGGTTGACCCTTTGATGAGGTTATTACAATTTTTGCAGTTAAGACATGGTTGATTACGTTTGTATACTGTGGGGGTAGTTATTCTGGGTTTGGTGAGAATTTCTTTCAAATTGTTACCCCTCTTGTAGGCAAATAGTGGTTGACCTTGATAGAGCTGTCTGAAATCAGGTTCAGTGCTGATGATGGACCAATGTCTGAGTATGGATGCCTTGTAAGCTTTTCTGAATATTTAGATACAACCACAGGTCTTTTGATGGTCTCCTTATGTTTCAAGGTCAATGTGTCTTGGCGACTAAGTTTATCGCAACGTTCCTTGGCATTTCTAAGGATTGTTTCCGGATAACCTCTCTGTTCAAAGCGTTTGATCATATCAGTAACCTGTTTCTCAAATTGGGTGGTGTCAGATACAATTCTTTTTACTCTGAGGAGTTGAGAAAATGGCAAATGATTCTTCAAGGCCGTCTGAAGAAAGGATTTGTAGTGCAGAGTATTATTCTTGTCTGTACTCTTTCTGTATAGGTTGGTTTCCAAATAGTTCCTGGCTCGAGTGATCTTCACATCCAAGAAAGTGATGGTTTCTTGGTTGAATTCATATGTGAATTGAATCTGGTCGTTGATGAGGTTCAATTGTAGGAGAGCTGTTTGTAGAGAGTTCTTGTCTCCCTGCCATAGACCAAAAATATCGTCGGTGTATCTCAGGAAAATCTTGACATGTGTTTTCCAAGGTATATTGTTCAAGATGTTGTTTTCCTCAAAGTATTTCATGAATGCATTGGCATAGACCGGTGCGGCACAGTTGCCCTTAGAAGTACCGGACAACTGTTCGTAAAATTGATCTTCCCATGAAAAATAACTTTGGTACAAAGTGAAATGTATCAATTGCAAAATGAAAATCTGGAATTCTGTGTCAAGGTCAGAATGCAGTAGGATGTTCTCAATGACTTCCATGCCAAGATCATGAGGTATGCTTGTATATAATGATTTGACGTATATGGAACACATCCAAAAGGAGTCCTCTTCTTCAAAAGAGATATCACGTATTTGATGCAGAAAGTCTGTGGTATCTTTAACGTAGGTACATGACAGTTGAACCAGAGGTTGTAAGTATCTGTCTATGAGTTTTTCAGTAGCTTCATGTATGCTGCCTCGGGTAGATACAATCGGTCTAAAAGGAGGTTGTGTCAAGCTCTTATGAATTTTCGGCAGCATGTATATGCTGGGTGTTCTAGGATTACTTGGAGTCAAGAATTTCACAGTCTTCTCATTTATGATTCCGTTGTCATGAGCAGTAGATAGAATGTTGCACAACACTTCTGTGAATTGACTGGTGGGATTGTATTGTATGATGCTGTATGTATTTGCATCGGACAGATGTTCTCTTACTTGTTTTCGGTAAAACTCAGTATCCATGAGGACTAAGGCTCCTCCTTTGTCTGCAGACTGATAGGTGATTCCAACGCGTCTAGGTAAGTTGTTAAGTGTGGCATACTCTTTGTTGGTCATGTTGATGTGTTTTCTGTTCTGTTTATAGTTGAAACCAGCAATGTCATTTTTTACCAGGTTCTCAAAGATGTCGAAGGACTTATGACTGATGGGTGCCATAAAAGTGCTCTTTGTGCGTAAACCTTTGAGTTGATCAACTTGACTACTGTCTGTATCAGGCAGGATGTTCTCAAAAAAATGTCTGAGGCGTAGATTGCGCAAAAATATGAACAAACTTATTTCCAACTCTAGCTCGTTGGTGTGGCAGGTGGGAACAAACGATGTGCTCTTTTGTAGCACCAACTTTTCTTGATTTGTGAGTGTGTAAGACAAAATGTTTACCACTAGATTAATTTCTTCTTCGGTTTCTCCACTCTCTTGTTGAGCGTTGTGCTCCTGGTGTCCCGTTCCGTTTCTCTTTCCTTCTCTTTTTCCTTTGTTTTGGCTCCTCCGGGGTCGTCTCTTTCTCCTGAACCTTCCTCTAAAAAAGGAACCGCAGTGAGAGTGGATGATTCAGTGCTTGTGGAGGGTTTTTGTAAACCAATGTTCCTGATATTAGTGCGTGTATCCCCTTCAGAGGAGGATGTCTCTGTATCAGTGTTGGTTTTGTAAGGTGTGTTCTGGCGTCTTCTGGCATAGACTTCATCCCAGGAATACACCTCCCCCAGCTTGTAGTCAATAGTGTCTCTACGATACTTGCGTATCTTACGCTCGTTGATCTCACGTGTGTGCTTGTCAAGTTGCACTGTAATATCCTCCAACATCTTGGACATTTCTTCCTTGGATAACATGTCAGATAACTCCTTTTTACATTGATCTATGTCTTTGTTTAAGTCCTCAAGGGCTTTTGAAAGCTCATCTACGATTAGCAATATTAAGTCGAGCGAGCATTTATTTAAGATGGCGTACCATCTGTCAACGAATTTGGAGCTGTTCCTGCGGAGTAGCGGTTTCAGCGGGATTCTGAGACCCCTCGGGATGCGTTGAGCGCGATGGTAACGTATTAAAGTGCTGGCGTGAAGCCTTTGGCTTATTTCCTTTTTAGTAAGATATAATATTTGTTTTAGGCAGCTTTCCTTGTTCCTTGTGAAAGTTGGATGAGTAGACACTTCAGGGATCAGAGCATAGATCTTGCCTATATCTTCAGAACTGAAAGCAAATGTATCCGCTTTTAAGTCTGTGAGTGCTGTAAGGTCTTCATAAGCCATAATGTAAGCTGGGGGTGCAGTAACCCAGGTTGATTACCACACCTTTGTCGGGGAGTGATATCTCTGGTGCACGCCACAACTTGTTTAACTCAACCAACAGCGGAGTGCGTAATCTGAACTTCTTTTTACCTTCTTTGTTTAGTCACATTTCTGACTTTTTGACACTTGCACATTCACTAAAGCTCACACGATCTGCAAAATGAGCTTGTTCATGAATGCACAATGACAATAAGGTGCTCTTCAGTTTTCGGAATTAGTAACTATACCATCAACAAAATGTGTTACTCTCATTTTTTACATGCTTCTGGGTACCTTCCTACACCCATTCGTAGCTTAGAACCTGTCATTGAGCTCTCACCTTTTCTGTGTGCTTTTTTTCTCTGCACAAAACTAAGGAAGGTTTAGAAATTCGTGAATCTTAAAATGGTAGAAAAAAATTAAACCCATTAGGTGGCAATCATATTTTATGAAAAAGATTGACAGAACGAACAAGTGTGCTAGCAATCTTTGTAACAAGATAGTACTAACATTGGAGGGGCTCATTTACAAGGCCATTGCGCAGCCGGTGTGTCGCAACTAAAGGGAGGCATGGGCTCTGACAAAATAGTAAAATACCCAAAACAAACGTTAATGCTTTCATGAAAGGAATGTCCCAAATCCGTTACTAGCAGAGGAATTCCTGAACCTGGAGACTGAACCCTTGCCTGGGAAACTGCTTTATTCCCAGTTGCGGGAGACTGAGAACCAACCATGAAGCAGAGGGCTCAAAACAAATGAGATGTTTTGCACGAGGATATCACAAACGAATGATTCAAAATATTAAAATAACAAAAACAACAGATAACACCGAGCTAACTTCCAAAATTCCCGAAAAAAAACCTAACGGTCCAACAATAATCATTGCAAAATTAATCAACTAAAAACAAACGCAAATGAGAAGTGGAGAAGACTGTGTTCTAGAGCATGAATTGTTGATTCTTTGAAAAGTAATCTGGGACCTGATGGGATGATGAAACCTACTCAAATTGTAGGGGACAAGGTGGGGCGCCAGGCTAGACAGGGTTAGACTTTGAACTAGGAGCACAAGGATGCTACACAGAAGAGGTTCATGGGCCTTAAACAAACACGGCAGCCAAGTTCAGTGCTGCATGAGTCTTGCAGTAGTAGTAAGGCAAACGACTTACGAGACATGGCAAGAGGCACCAGGAACGTGCTTCTACCCTACCAGATCACCATTTTGTGACTTCTGATGTTGCACTCAAGGATGCAAATATGGGCATTGATTGGCTGTTCTCCTTCCTTCCAGATTTTAAATGTATACCTTTGCCACCTACCCCATCTTCGAGAAGAAATAAAGGGAATGACTGGAGATGCCACGGCAGAATGAAGTCTTGAACCTCTGGGTGACGTTGCATGTGCAGAATAAAACTGTTTTCCATTCTTGCTCAATCATCTGTTTTCAATATTTACAAAAGACTGTGCTTTTATATTACCTGAAAGGACTAAGGGGCAGATTTATGATAACTGGCGCATCCCCAGGGATGCGCCAGTTATTTTGCGCCGCTGCTCCGCCACCCATAGTGCGTCGTATTTACAATGCGGCGCACCATGGGGCAAAAACGGCACAGATGCGTGACTCATCTGTTCCGTAAAGGAGGCGCATTGCTGGAGTTGCGTCACAAGCGTGACACAGCTCCGGCAAGGCTCGGGGGTGCCCCATCTTTACAATGCTGCGTCAAGACCTACGCCTGCTTCAAGCAGGCGCAGGGTTTTGACCAGCGACGGCTCGTGGAGGGAGTTACGGTGGGGCAGGAGGGTGGGGAGGGGGAGGGGCAGGGTGGAGGTTGCCAAAAACCGGCATATGGATAATTGCAGGTAAGTAAACAATTTAATTAATACAACGAATTTCGTAGTGCGCCTTGCATCGCAAAATGCAATGCAGTGCGAGCTACGAAATTCGTTTTATTAATTTAATTGTTTACTTACCTGCAATTATCCATATGCCGGTTTTTAGCAACCTCCGCCCTGCCCCTCCCCCTCCCCGCCCTCCTGCCCCACCGTAACTCCCTCCACGAGCCGTCGCTGGTTTTGACGCAGCATTGGCTTGCAAGTGACTAAGTGAAATCATATAGATTTCACTCAGCCACTTTTGCGAGGCGCACCTGCCCCGGAACGCCCACCCTGCGCCGGAACGCCCACAAGTGGCGCAGGGCTTTACAACGTGACGCATCTGCCTAGATGCGTCACGTTGTAAATGGGTCGCAGGGATGCGCCACGTTTACGTGACGCAAACATGGCGCATTCCCAACATAAATCTGCCCCTAAGTATGGAGTATCATACCTCACTTTGCTTTGGCTGGCCCACCCCTGAAAAAAAACCAAAGCTGTATGTTACAACATCAAAGTTCTGCTTCTGCTTTGCGGCAGCATGTTACACGTCTAACAATAGGTGCTTGTTAGTTTCTTGTTTAGATGGGAAAGAGCTGACTTGGGACTTTTTTAAATATACTTTTATTGCGTATAATTGGGAGGTGCTTGCAGTATGAGTGAGATGATTTGACCCAGCATCACATGATAGATCCAGTGCCACCATCAACACTGTGTTTAGCCTGTTTTGATGTAGCTCATTGAAAAGAACGCAGGAGTGTTGGCATGGGGGACTGGAAGTAGGGGGTGGGAAGGAACAGGACGATCCTTGTTTACAATCCCTGAAAAGACATCCATGCAAGAGATTAACTTTAAAGCGCAGCCGTGAGGCCCTGTCAGGTTGCCAGCTCGTTCTGAGTGTCTAGCGTGATACTTTCATTTATCAAAAAGATTCATTGTGGGGTTTTTAGTTTCATTCACTACAATCACACCAAACGGACTAACAGACCATATATTAATTTTGTAAAAGTAAAAAGCTTGGCGCTGCCTTCTCTGTTGGCAGATGAACTACCATTGGCGCGATCCAGCCGCATTTTAAAACATATAATAATGTCTTTGCATTTAATTAATATGAGTGCTTTAGTCCTGATATGATCTTTCACATATCTGCATATTTGTTGTTGTTAATTCATTATGCCTGCATTTAGCTTGGAAAGGGGACCTTCGTCCATATACCAACTTAAAACAACAAAAACATAAGTGCCTAAAATGGGGTAGTTTAAAAACACTACTTTCAAATTAAAGGGGCTTATTAATAAGCTCCTTGCGCTGCTTGTGCGTCATTTTCCCCAAATAAAAAGTGATGCACTGACAGCGCAAGTGGCTTGTAAATAAGCCCTACAAACACATCAGAAGTCATGAAGAACAAGCGCAATGCCCCCAGCAGAGCGGGAGTGCGACAGCAGCTGGTTACTACGTTTCCTTCTACATGGAGACCCGCATGTGCCAGAGCACACCCCTGTCTTCTTTAGGCGCCACAGCATGAAGGGCACAGGTGCTGCTCTGAGCTCCCAGGAATGCGTACCTGCTGTGGCCAGGCACACCCACATGAAAGTAGTAAGTGGTACTGTATATATGTCACCTGTGCCATACAATTCACCTGCCTCGTGCCCCACTATCAATTTAGTGCTAATTAAAACAGCACTCCCATAAAAAGTAGTTCCAAAACAATGTATACAAATGGCCGCTGCGTTAGTTCAAAGGATATTGGGCGGTGCGCTTGGGGAGGGCTAATCACCGGAAGAGGCCTGACATATGCATGACCTTGACAAATGGGAAAAATGAAAATTGGAACGACGATGGTCGCAGCAAATGGGAAACCTATGGGTTTCCTGTAAGTCCAAAAGTAGATGCAGTGTGCTTCGGTTTGAGAGAGCTAAGAACTGTCAGCTCAAACTTATCTTTTGCACTCCAAATAAAAAGTCGGTCAAAATATCCATACCCAATATTATATGCACTGCAACATTTTCCCACAAAGTAGAGTATGGCCGATAGGATCCCTGGTCTATACTGTAATCCTCACTGGCATTATTACCATACGGCACCGAGAGCCTGAACGCAAAATAGTGAAATATGATGAAAATGTATTAAAAACTTTAAACTGCTTCATTCTTCAAACTATGCACAAAGCATAACACAGTGAGGATCCTAGGGAATATTATATGGAAATACTATTCCTTCGCTATATACCCTACACAAGTTTCTTATTAGGGGGCATGGTCTGACCAAAGATGATGATGGCTGCTCACTAGAAGAGCTCAGCCTGCCGGATTGATCTTTGGGATGGTGGCAGGACTCTGACAACAATGCTCCCATCGTCTCTCCGCTCCTGTGATCCCAATGGGGGGGTCAAATTATCGCCATTGAACCCTGCAGCACGGAAGTCCGGGCATTTAATCTGCCTGGCACCAAACAGCGCCCTGGGTTTTGAGTGTGCTGTGCACCTCTCTCATGTGCAGGTGATGGCCCCTGCTTCTACCGGTGTGTCTATAACTGCAATAAACCACTGCTAGGTCCTCGCCTGTGTCCCCAATGAGAGGTCTGGACATTCATTCAACAGCTTGTACAGCTTCTTGCCAGCTGCCCAATTCATGCCCACACCGGTCGGGATGGCCTACTGGATGGCTCAACGCAGCATTCGTGAGGTGAGCCACGTGACTTCACCGCTGCCCGTCAGGAACTTTCAGGCAGGTCGACTAACATCTCCTGGTGAGTGTGCAGTGGTCGGTCCGCCCACCTTAGCTCTATTTGTCGGCCTGCTTCGTCCTTCAGCCCCCTGAACCCTGTGAGTGCCCGATGCCCTGTGATAGGACTGATGCATGGGACCTTGACAAACTCTGCTTTCGGAGGCTGCATAACCACGCAGGCCTCCCCACCACTGCACTTAGGGCTGCACCTTCATTATTGGGCCTCTTCCCCATAGGCCATGATCCCGCTAGATACAGCGTTCTGACCCTGGGGATGCCCAGTGACACAGCAGTCTCCGGCACACCCACAGACTTATATCACTGCTTCCACTTGGGCCATGCATCCCTAATTCACCTCACTTGCCCACCCCAGCCAAGTTGTGAGCATCTGGCCTACTCCACCCAGAGCATTCTTTAGGTTACCCTTCCAGCCTCAGCTCTGCATCAGCATTGAAGTGCGAGCCCACAGAGCGACTGTGGTGGTACCCCCAGGTCCACAACAGTCACACCTGCCAAATTGGTCTCTTGGGGGGCAGGACGACCCTGAATTTCTTGCCCCCCCCCGGGGGCAATCTACAGAACCTCTTGGGCTCGGGGCCTTTTTCAACGCTCTGCTTCCCTCTCATCATTTGCCTCTGTTGTCGCTGTGCTGCCTGCGGAGGGGCTGAAACACTCCCATCAAAGTGTGTGTGGAAAGCTATGGGGTGCACCATCTCACCTGAGCGATATCACCTGAACGCATTGCCCTTCAGGCATTGTTTGTCCCTCAGATGCCTTCCCCTCTCTGGGCACCATCACAAGGGACTGACCACCTTCCAACCACATTTTGAGGTGTCCTTCTCGGGACTGAAATTTCTCTCCTCTCTGTTTTCCGACTTGGCGGCGTCCTCCGGTAAATCCTCTGGTAAATCCTCCCATCATCTGCTTTTCTCAGTTGTAGTCTGTCTGTATCAATCAATGGCCACTTCTCTGGTGATGTCTACATCCTCATCCACTACAGCCACCCCTGTCTGTAGCCAGATAACAGAATGGACCACATTTTGCAAGAGGTCACTGTGGTTGGTCGCCGCCTGTAAGACATGGAATCCAAAATATTAGACCTCACAACTGAGACCAAATACATCTGAGCTAATATTGCAGGCTTTCAGGACAGAGTTGAGGGGCTGGAGCACTGTCTCACAGCCATGGAAGACTGTATCAACTGTATACCAGATAAGGACGGGATCTCTTGTACCTATGGAACAAACTCATGGACCTGGAAGATAGATGCTGGAGGGATAGTGTCTGATTTCTCTGATTCCCGTAATATGTTGAGGGCACAAATGTTAGGGTTTTTTTCCCCATGCTCATGGGGCTACTCTTCTTCCCCGCAGGACATACAGGTAGCTCACTGTGTGGGCCTCAAGTCTTGATACTTCGGAGAGGATGCACCTTCTCATTGCCTGCTTCCTTTGCCATGAGCAGTTGTGACAACTCCTGGTTGCTGCCCGCTCCCATGGTCTTTGAAGGGAATGTGATCTGTATAGCCGCCAACTTCTGGTGGGAGATCAATGACAAAAGTAAGGCCTTTCTGGCACTAAGGCCTCAATTGCAGAAACTGGACATTAAGTTCAGACTGTTCGAACCTGTCTGCATGTCGATTACGACAGATGACAGGTCAGAGACTTCTTAGACCCGAAGGCCCTTACTCATTTCTGGATGGACTCTCTGACTTAAGATGGACCTTGTTCCCATGGTCTCACATGCTGCACCCTGACCTTCAGGCAAATACCCTCCCTCTACCACTTCTGGCAGCTTCTGGAGCTCTGGTGGGGTTTGCAACCAGGGCAGAGAAGTATACCGACTGACCTTGTCTCAGGATACATGTACATGGCCCTCAAAGCACCTCGCCCATCTGGAGTCAGAAACATGGTTTTGTGACTGGGTGGGGTGGGTAATCCACAGCAGTTGTCCGATGGCATCAGCAGCCAGCCTTGGATCCCCACAGGAAGTGTGGTGTTGGAGTCCCTGTCTTCAACTACCCTAAAGGCATAGACAGATCCTGATAGCCATTAGGCCCATGTTGCAAATCAGCTTATTTTCCTACATTGTCCTGTTTTTCAGCAGTGACCTTTTGCATATATTTGTGTGTGTGACACTGTTGGATTAGTTTCTCTGAAACTAAACTTGTTTACACATCTAGTTTTGAACAACATTATCAAAATGCCCTGAATATTATGAACAAGGTCTCGTCTTGCACTATGTACAAATGTCATCTCTATCTTTAACCATGGCGCACCAGAACCATCTAAATATCCATAACATCACTAATCTATATGCACAGCGCAACAAGGCTGCTTTCTATTATAAAAGATGAGCCTCCCGATAGATTAGGACAGGACGTCCTTCAGCTGACACTGAGGGTCCTTGCATGCTGAGAACTCACAATGCAGCGTTCTGATATCTTGTGAGGGGTGTCCAATTCATGACCAAGACAGGGTCCTTAATTCTCTTCCATCAGGTAATGGGGTTGGATCATTCCTTGGAGGGATTCTTGGCTCCCCATCTACACTGACTCTAGGTACACTTAGAGTAGGGTTTGCATAGTAGGACAATGTCCGATTACTGCCTTGTTTTATATGCCTGCATATACACATTGTTTTAGCACCATGGTAGAACTATATATCCTATTTACACTTGTCGTGCTTGTAAACACTTTTATCTGCTTCAGTCTAGTAATTATTGCAGCACATATATTTTATACAAGAATAACATTAGTTCAATAAATATATTGAAAACGTCCTACTGTGTATTCTCTGTATGCCTTTCTGAGAACAAGGGAGCAGGAGTGACTGAGAGAAAGGTTCTATACTGTTTCCGAGATTCCTGAGTAGTTAGGGTTGTCATGTTCAGTGGTTGCCAGAAATTATTCGCTTCCTTGCTAAGTTAGGGGGGCTTAGAGTGGCACTGTGAGCTAGCTGGTCTATAGGCCAACATATCCAACATATCCTGTGGGGAGGTGTCTGGAATCTGTCTAGGCACCAAGCCCCTAGTTTATGTAGTCCAATAAACATGTAGATCCAACATATTATTAGTAGGAACAACACAACAAGGCACCATGTTGGTTGGGCTCTTATTTAATTATCAATCTGGGTAGTTAAGTTGTGATTTTTTCAAATGGAGACGTCTGAAGTGGGGAGGTAAATAAATCTGACTCAGCTAAAAGTTTCTTGCATTCTGCATACCATATGTCTATAATTATTATTAAATATCCTTTTTTAACACTGACTGAACAAGCTGGTGAGGACATTGAGGAGCAGGTAGTTGCTCCAAGTATTACTGAAAATTGCAGACAGGCAGTTACTAAGAAATTACTACAACGTGGCCTCTTTACCTTCGTGGTTGAGGAACACGAAGTATTCATAACAGAGGTATTCTATTCTTGGTTAAATTACCACCTGCAGATGCACGTACACAGTTGTTTAACACTTACATTGAAGATGAACCACCTGAAGAATATTTTCCATATGTGCTCATAAAAGGTCCGTTAATTTGCCAAGCACAGTTTGAAGCAGTTTTTCCCATATGGGCCTGCAGGAGAAACATAGAATATTAATAATTTGTTTGCCGATGGGGATGGCTCCCCCTATAGAAGATTGTGCAACTTGGAGTACAATTTTCGCTGCCATTCATATCAGAACACATGGTACCCCTTCAACAGCAGTTATACTAGATATACTGAATCAAATAAAACATGAGTATGGGACAGAGCCTTCCCTGGACCTGGGGGGTGAAATTAATGGTCAATTTTGCCCATGTATCTGCAATTATGTTAAATAACATAAAAGAGGAGGCAGCAGCAGTGGCTACATGCCAATGCCTGTGGGAGTTCACTCCTGCACAGCAGCAGCGAGAATTACCTAAGATTACTAAAGACACATATACTTCACTAGGTAGAGATAATCTGGAAGCCAGACCTGGGAACCAAAGGTTAAGAACAATTCTGAAAAGGATAGCCCTAAGCTGGCACTGGGTTTTTCCAAGAAGAAATGGGATAGTAAACGAAAAGATAAACAAAACAAAACACAGTCACAGGTGGGGCTCTTCAACAGGAACACACTGAGTGAAAATACAATTCTCAAAACTGTGACAATATTTGAAAGCCTGACAGGTATAAGGATACTGATACACGTTCCTCTCATTCGGAGAGAGACAGACGGCCAGCCCATAGATTAAAAGAGTGGGTCAAGCCGAAAAGGGAAGCACATTGCACTTCCGACTACATCATTTAAAAGCAAGAAAAACAAAAGACTGCTAAACATCAATTTAAAAAGAAGCAGTGACGAAGCTGGCCAGCATGGCTGAAGTCACAGTAGCTCATAAGAACCTGATGGATTTATCTGGTGGAAGTAGTGCTGAGCTAGCATATCATGGTGGAAACACCTATTACAAGGGTAAGTGTTTCACATTGTTTATACAAAATAATGCTCCAAACGGAGGGGGGCTCACCCAGACAAGTGAAAGGTCTCTTTTGGGAGAACTTGACATATGGTTACGACATTGTTTTGGCTGAAAACCATTGGATACCTGAGTTTGTAATGGATTCTCCAATGGGGGAAGATGTAATTTTACCAGCTTTCTATGACCTCATACCGGAAGCAGTTAAACATTAATACGGGTAAGAGTGAGTATTAGTGCTAGCTCTGCCCTTTACCAAAACCTTTTTGGGTGGGATAACTAGTCACCTCATCGTGAAATCCCATTAAAATCTGTTCCTCAACCACAGAGACAATACCCAATAAAACATGAAGCAAAGAAATAAGTTAGATAGATCCTAGATAAATTTGAGTACCAGGGTGTGATAAAAAATTGCACCGTCTCCATGAATAATCCCTTGTTTTCTGTAATGAAACCAGATAATTCATACCGTCTCGTCTTAGACTACAGACATTTGAATGCTTCCACATGCACATTTGCAGTACGAAATGCACATAGTGCCGCACTAATGAATAATATCATGTGGAAAAAAACAGAACAACATTAGATATCTCAAATAGATTTTCCACCGAAATATAGTGTCTAGGAGCAGATTATTAACAGGATTCTCAGCGCAAGGTTCTCAACGCAAATTTCTTCAATTACCTCATGGGTATAAGAATAGCCCCGGACTGTTTTCGGTTTGATGAGGAGGCATTGTTCTACTTAAATGATATCTATCTGGCAGACGATGAATTGATGGAACACTTGGCTAGAGTAAACCACAAAATTCTTGGTTGTGCTCAACTGGGCTACAAATTTAATTTAAAAAAATGAAAAATTGCCGACCTCAATGTCCTGTTCTTGGGATATGAGTTGTCAAGTGAAGGAAAAAGCCTGGCAGGCATTTTTTAATAACAAATGTGTTCTGCTCCAACTTCCAACTGCTCTAAAAAAGCTGCAATTCATTTTAGGATTCTTAAATTATGGCAGATCTCACATTTTAGATTACGCAGAATGAGTAAAGCCATTCTGCGACTTAATTAGACATTTTTCAGTGCATCATTGGACACAGGAACATACAAATGTTCTATGTTCCGTACGAGCTGACATGTTAGCTTCTATGTGTTTTCAGACATGTGTTAGAACAACTAACCTGGTGATCCGCGTAGTTGCTGGACCAACCGGGTACACATATATCACTTTAAATGAAGGTGATACAGTACCTATTGCATACAAATCACATTTGTACACAAACACTGAAATGTGTTTTGCATCCACTGAGAAAATACTCACAGTGGTACAGACTGCTGTGGTGAGAAAGAGAGAGCACTAGCGAAGAGGAAACACTTAATTGTGGTGTCACCAAAGCAAGAGTTCCAAATACTAAAGCTTTACTTCCAAGATGCATTAAATGGGCTAACTCTCTTACTGCAACATAGTTAGATTACAGATTTGACTCCACATTACAAACACAAGCACTTTTGCAGTATCAAACAAGTATATATTCTGCCAAATGAAATTATGGCTCTAGATCAATATGAATGCATCATTTATACCGATGGTTCTGTACAACCTGCCTTCGGCCCAAAACAACAATATTCCACTGCATGCACAATTGTAAAAGGGTGCATGCATTATGGAAAGTTTCATCCTGGAAAGACACACACTCACTACCTAGGGGACTGTACACTGCAGCTGGCAGATCTCAAAGCTCTGATACTGGCACTACAAAATACTGATCATGAATTCTCCACACATACTGTGTGTGATTCGTTTTACTGCGTCCAGTTCTATGACGAATATTTATACTATTGGGCCAGAGTGGATTTAGAGATTCTAAAGGTTGCACACTATTGTACAAGATGCTTTGGGAACAGGTGACAAAGCTAAAAGAAGGCCTGCCATGGGCTCATGTTATGCATTCCTTGAGTCATCATCGTGTTGGCTTTCACGATGAAGGGAATTCAAAGGCTGATGAAGCTGCCAAGGTAACAGTTCATTCTGCTGCAGTTGCTGCAATAACTCACTCAAGTACGAGGATAGACAGACCAACTGTGGTGGAAGTTAAAGTTAAAGCCACATGCAAAAGATCAGCCCTGCCAAAAGGTTTTCCATTCAAGTACTCCTACATGTTAGATGCACAAAACATTCCATATGCTCAGATTCCAGGAGTGGCAGATAGAGTATTACTACACATTGTATGCAGATTAGGACTGATTTTAGCTGCACATGAGGGTCTGAGTTCTGCTTAATCAGGGATTACTACTACAGTCTCATTTCTGAAGCACCGCTATTGGTGGTTAGGTCTATCAAAGCAGACTAAGGACGTTGTCCTTAAATGCAATACCTGCCAGCAGATGAAAGGCTCCACTTTAGTACAGACACCTCTATTGATATCAGACAAGCCTTGTGTTTGTTTGGATCACTGCAGCCCCTTACACTCAAATGAGGCTTACAGGTTTATCTTGGTGGCAGTGGATTCATGCTCCAGATTTTTTTGGTTTTGGCCACAGCACTCAGTTGATGCTTGAACCGTTATAAAGGGTTTGCGAGTCTTTATCAGGACACAAGCAATTGCCACACTACAGTCTGACCAGGGACCAACTTTTAGCTCTTGGGTTTACAAAGAGGCCATGGGAAGTTAGTGTGTGGCCTTGCAGTACTCCTCCCTCTACCATCCACAGGAAAATGTGGTCATTGAGAGGAAGAACCATGACTTAAAGCAATCCTTAACAGCAAGGGTATTAGGCTTGTGGCAGTTGGGTCAATCACCTATATGGGGTCCAGAGGGCACTTAACAGCATGCCCAAAAAATCCCCAGGGAGTTGTACACCTGATAAACTCCTGTTTCATGTGAGAATGTGTGTACCAGAACTCTATAATGCAAGCACAGTGGCTGCTGAAACCCCAATTGACATCAATGAATATTTGGATGTTTTACAGGAACTCAATGAATTCCGAGCTTTACAAAGCAACGTCTGAATAAAATGTACCGCCACTGGGGAAGTGAACGTAGTTCCCGAAAGACCTGCCTGGGTCCCGGATATTGAGAACCTAGTTATAGAACAAATTGTGGCCAAGAAATATTTTGGGCCATCATACAGAGTGCCTGTACCTGTCCTGGCTGTTGAAGGTACCAGATCTGTACTTCTTCTGCCCTTTGCCAGTCGTAGAGACAAACGGTTTGTCTCCATCTATCTGATCAAACCTGACTATGTGGCCGATTCCCAACAGTAGGCCACATCGGATCCTACGTAGACATCACACTCCTCTCACTACTGTACAGATGGATTCCACTCTCCAAAGAGAAGCTGTAAACAACTATGAATTGATTCTTCTCCCTGTTAAAACAACTACAACTGTACAATGAAAAGTACAGAAATTTTACTTCTGAAAATTGAAAACCTCCATGTAAATATGTCACCGATTGTGTCATCTCCCAGTTTCACAAAACCTGCTAAGCTGCCAAAATTAGACAGTATCTGGCTACTTCATGCATTATGACGATTTATCATTCCCTTTCAAGCTACATTTATATGCTTTCTACTTTTGGCTGAAAAAGACTTTATGCATTTCACTCTGCTCATGTCTCTGGATTGCAATAGGGTTACTTTTCGTGCAACTTGGATTTGGTTTGGTGACTGTCTTTTTCTTCCTTCTGAATGGGCACTATCTCTCAGAACGCTCAGCAGTCCAACTCGTGAACTTGGTTCTTAAACCACATGCATCATCACACCATAAACTATTGAACCCATCACTGGTGAACATTACAGTAGTGCCAGTTCCTAAAGGAATCTTTCGCACATGGTATCACATGATGTGTATGGTCCTACTGAAATTTTGCCAATTCCTTATTTGTATAAAAATCCTTAAATGATATCATGAACTCCAGTACTTTGAATCTAATTATGGAGACATGTTCTGTTACCAACATGATGGTCACCATTCTTCACACAAAGCTAGTATTCCATGCACTGTTTATAAATACACACAATGGGAACACTGCCCAATACTGCCAAAAGATAGTTCAAAAACATTTGCACACAAGTTTGCTTATTTTTCAGGTTTTGAAACATCAGAACCAGTCTCATATTATAATAGGCTTGCACCTAAACCTGCAAAGAAAAATATGCAAACAAACAGCACGCTGATATACTCTGTTTCCTTTATTTCGAAACTGTCTATACAGGGTTTCGACTTTTGAAAAGACACTATAGATATAAAGTCTGTCTAGGGGACAAAAGATTGGCAGGTTCACAGAAAATAGGCCTTATTTAGGACGTGCCTCATACCACATCAAATGATTTTCCTGAACAAAACAGTGCAACAAACTTCTTGTCTTGGTATAGCAAAAATTAAGGATTTGAACACACCACATATTCCTGCATTCTCTTGTTTCAAGAATTGGCAGCACTTAACACACTTCAATGAGGATACCTAAGATGCCATGATACGAAATGGTTTTCTCAATTCATCAGACACCAACTGGAATGAATGATTCGTTTGGCGGACAGACACAAATAGGTGTTAATCTAGATTCCCGGGTAACACTGAAGGGTTTAGGATCAATAGGCCTGATCAGCGATATGTACAAACCGAACACTCGGGGGTGGTGACATTATATAGTGTTAGGAAGTTGTGTCTAGATTGGCTAAAAACCTCACCCCTTTTCTAGATGAAGCAACCCTTGTTCCTTCTTTCTGAAGAGATTGATCTCAGGAATTTTCAATTAGGTCTCCAGAACCCATGTCAAAAGCGCTTTTTGCATGGAATATATAAATGAGCTGTGGAAAATTTCTCAACAGGAAGCTGCTGAGAGATTGCACGAGATAGACAGGGTTAATTTAGAAAAGGCTTTGACTATGGTTGACAATGGTATGACCACATTATCACCTAAGATTTATTCAATGGGCAACATAGTGTCTTCAGCAATCAACATGATACAGCAACACATGACTATAGTACAACATGGACAGTCACAATTACGGTCCATCCTGATACTGAACTGGACGTTACAAACATTATGTTCTGACCACGTGCGATTGCGTTACATCAACGGTACTTGTCTGTTTTCTGAATATGATCTAAAAGATAGACAGATGGCAATGGCACGCAGAGATACAAAGTATACTACATTGCACATTGAGAAATTAGGCCAATTACCTTTCACCATGGCTACAACACCTTCCACAGACTGGATAGTACATGGTTACATCTTTATCAATGGGTAGGGAGAAAGAAGTTCTGATCCATTCAGCTTTCAATGGTTAGTACAAAATCAGGGATGGGGAATGGATCACTCGTCCTGTGCAACCAGGGTCTTAGCTTATTTTGTTACCTTCATAAAAAGCCTCATATACGTACACAAGCTTAGAGCGGTATATCTTGGTTCTCCTCCTCAGTGTACTGTAGCAGCATTATCATTGGGTCTTCATTGTTGTAAGTATGCAGTGTCCAGAGATGAAAACAAGAGGGCATTTCTGTGCTCAAGTGCTGTGAGTTAAAATTCCTTACATCACTCAAAAGCTAGTGTTTAATGGAAAAAATGTGATGTAGGAAGTTAAAACAAAGATAGTGCGTGTGTGGATCCAGCTACTAATCCACCGTACTGGTGTTGGTCAACATGTTTCAGCCCCGTGAGAGTCTAGAGGCTTTCGTCAGGACCGGGTAGTGTGAAGGAGCGCATTATGGCCCCTTGTTAAATGGTTGACTTACCACTCGTGTGTAGGGAGGTCAGACGAGTTGCATATGTACCACTTATGTGTCGTTATGGGATTCCTTGGGATACCGTTAAGCAAATAGAGTTCAAATGCGGTTTCTCTAAGCCACTTGCTTGTTCTTGCTCTGTGTATGGTGTCCCTGGTCTAGTCCATGGTTACATCACTCTACCAGTCACGACTTTCCAATTCCAATACTGTCTCCAATACCAACAGGTAGGCAGAGATGAAGCATGAGGGGAAGGTTATGGGCATGAGTAATGGGAATTATTATTAAGGTTTAGATGCAGGAATGGGAACACAGAAATTTTCCTCAGTGGTCCTGACTGTGAGGATGCTTTAAGCGGGTCCTTAGTTTTCATTTTTTTTTCTTTCTTTTTTTAGGCGGGTCCTTAGTTTTCAAAGACATTTCTCTCCACAGGGCATGTAATGTTTTGGTAGCAAACTTGTCTTGTTATCTGAAGGCTTCTCCAGATGCTGTGATTCATCCTGTGTTCAAGCTGCTCTTGAAAGGAAGCTATTTGATGCTGAATGATCAAGGAGGTCTTCGTCTGAGATTCAGATACTACCCCACACTAATTTTCTGCTGCATTTTGGGGAGCTGGTCCACCGTAACTTTAACATGCCTGAAGTGCACTTTAAAAAACATTTTGGCTCTGGTCTGGTTAGCACATTTCAGACAATTTTCAGAGTGTTGGGAAGCATTGTCTGGCTACTTGTGGCGAGAATCTTGATTTAAATTTTGCTGCTCTGCAATGGACATCCCAGTTCAACCCAGAATAGAGACAGCACTGCTTGTGCTGCATTGCCGTAAGTCAATGGTACACTGCTTCAGTACACCGCCGCTTCTTTAAGAACTGAATGAGCATTGGCTCTTTTCCTTCAGGCCTTTCTGGCTTGACTGCGTATAACCTATGTTCCGCTGTCTGCTTTGCAGCCATGAATGTGTCCTGAATATATGTCTCAGATCACAATTGGTTGCACCACCGAACATTAACGTACTGATGACCCCAAAAAGCCCATGTGTATTGCCCTCCCCAGCATATTCCATTGATGATGAATGCATTCTTAGAGCCACCCTGGGATACTTTAACTCCTAGTGATGTGAACAGTGGCTCTGCGGATCACTTATGGTTGACAACACCTTTCTTGGCAGCTGCTGTGGGAATTGGATGGAATCACTATTGCTGCATAAACCTGCTTAGAGTAGCGCCTCTGGGATCATCGTTCTTGGCAATAGCAATGATGCATCTACCACTCAGAACACTTAAAACATTGGCTTTTCCATGTGAGAACAATTTGGCCTGTTTTTAAACAAAATGAACAAAAACAGCTTTTGCTTTTGTTTCTAAGTACCTTGGCTTTCTGTTGCCTTTGTATTGCAAACATTATATTAACTTGTAAGGCTTTTAAGGGAAGCTTGATTTTCAGCTTTCATGTTATCATGGCCTGCTGGCTTTTTCAGAATGGCTCTAGATAGCTTTTCATGTATAGACCCCTAGTATTAGGAGTGTGTGTTATATTCTTGGGTTAGGCACATGTAGCAAAGCAGACTACTTTCTTACATTGTCCTGTTTTTTCAGCAGTGACTTTTTGCAAATTTTTGCGTGTCTGACAATGTTCGATTAGTTTCTCTGAAATTAAACATTAATCTTGCTTTGCACAACATTATCACAATGTCCTGAATAAGCATGAGCGGAAAATCCGTTCCGCTCACCAATTTCGTGGATTTTCGGTAAATTCACAATCCGCGAGATTCGCGAATTTCCCGCAAAATCCGCGAACGGAAGGGATTGGGTCAAAAGTTCAAGCTGACTTTTGTAACTCTTTTAGAATGGCCCCGGCAAGCTGCCAGAGCCATTCTAAAATAGTTACAAAAGTCAGCTTCAACAGGAAGCTCTAATAGATAAAGTAAAGCAGGTGCTGCTCAAATTCAGTTACACAATCATTAATCACCCCAAACCTGGGTGATTAATGATTGTGTAACTTAATTTGACCTTCAACTGGAGCACCTGCTTTACTTTATCTATTAGTGCTTCCTGTTGAAGCTATTTCTAGCTATTTTAGAATGGCGCTGGCAGCTTGCCGGCGCCATTCTAAGTGGGGCTGAGGGCAGAAGGGCACAAAAGTCGGACAGAGGGCAGAAGGGGACAAGAAATGAGTGGGGCAGAGTGCAGAAGGGCACAGAAACAAGTGGTACAGAGGGCAGATGGGCATAAAAAACGAGACGGTGGCAGTGATTGAGCAGGCAAAAAGCCACCGCCGCGAAATTGCAAAGTGCCTCGCGAACACCCGCGAACACGCAAAGCGCCTCGCGAACACCCGCGAACACGCAAAAATAAAAAAAATCCACAAATTAGCGCAAATTTGCGAATTTTGCGGATTGCCAATTCGCAAATCCGCAAATTCGCAAATTGCCAATTCGCAAAATTCGCCCATACTTAGCCCTGAACATCATGTATAAGTTCTCTTCTTGTACTAAATACAGATGTCATCTCTATCTTCAACCATGGAGTGACAGGGCTATCTGCATATCCATACCATCACTAATCTCTAAACACATTTGAAGGCTGCTTTCTATTATAAAAAGATGAGCATCCCGATAGATTACGAAAGGAGGTACTTCAGCTGGCACTGAGGGTCATTTCATGCTGAGAATTCACCATGCAGCGGTCTGACATCTCGTGAGGGGTGTCCAGTTTATAACCAAGATGGGGTCCTTCATTCTCTCCCATCAGGTAATGGGTTGGATTGTTCCTTGGGGGATTCATGGCTCCACACCTACATACACTCTAGGTACACTCAGCGAAGGGTTTGCATTGTAGGAGTATGTGTGATTACTGCCTTGTTTTATATGCCTGCTTATACACATTGTTTTAGCACTATGGTAGAACTATAGCTACTATTTATGCTGTTATTGCTTGTAATCACTTTTTTCTTCTTCTGTCTATTAATCATTGCAGCACATGTATTTTATACAAGAATAACGTTGTGTTATGTATTGATATTTGAAGTAGACACGAGCGTGCACGCACTCGTGTCAACTTCAAATAACATTCCACGCAGGATGATATGGTATGAAAGATTACCGAATGGGATGTATGTGTTTGAATGGATGCTGGGGGATACGTTTCCCATGCTCAAATTGGATTATCTGCAATTTGTTTTAAAAAACATTTTCTTCTTCTACGATTCTCCAATTATCGTCGTTCACTGAGGAGACCAGTTTCTAAATGCGACTTTGTCACTGGCAGTTGAAGGTTTAGGCAAACCTTCTTTCAACGACGTTTGCAGTTTTTATTGGCAGCCGGAACGTGTGCTCTACAACCATACACAAACCAACTTTTGAGCAGATTCATTTTCATCGGTTCTTCATTTATCCTGGTGCTAATGTAGGCTATTAAATACTAAGGAACCACCCTTTCTACACGTCAGCGATGTCTTCGGGAGCATCATTTCCTGGGTTAACTTGTTGTGTTCTTGTTTGTTTGAACACGCAGAGTTGTAGAGCCCAGGTGTTCACCACACGAACAAGCGTGATTCACAGCGCAATTGCAGCACGATTGGCTGAGGAGGCTAAATCCAGGTTTGTTGATTGTTTTCTTCTGTGACATGCACACATACTATTACGTGTGTCAATTAACAGTTATTCTAATATACTTAAATCATCTGTCACACGCACACATTGTTGTCTAGTATCATATTAAATTAATTTTGGGCTCAAGAAATCTAAGAAATATTTTAATAAACAGTCATGTTGATGAAATCAGATCGTGCAATAAGTCTGATATACATGTTGTCAACAAGGAAAATGATAAACAAAAAGAAATTGATAAACAAAAAAAATTCACAACCCAAAGAAATGAAAGTTATCAGAAAACTGAAACCAGGAATAAATGGCAAAAACATGACACAAGGTGGAACAGTGTTTATTGTTTTAGATGTGGTATTAGCTATCATCTAGGTAATTCAAGGTCATGTCCTGCCTTAGAAAAAGTGTGTGCTAGATGGACATTTTCCCAGAGTTTGCAGGTCAGCCCCAAGAAGAGTTCATGTTATTCAAGAACATGAAGGGTCATATGAATATGACTATGATGTAAACACCATACTTTGTGTAACTAAAGAGACAAGCACTACAAAATGTCCCTCATGCAATGTAACTATTAATGGACTTTCCACAAAGGTATTAGTAGATCTTGTTCATGGTATACCATTCGGCCTCATGCTCTTGTTTGCTCTAATTGGCCTAATATAGAACTTATACACCCTGACATTTCACCAAGTGCTTACACTGGTCATAAACTGCAACCTATTGGGTATTTTATTGCTGATTTGACCTTCCATGAATGCATCACACATGGGAAGATGTATGTTACTAAAGTGGGGCAAACGCTTCTAGGCTGGCGACATCAGGAGACACTAAGTATAAAATTAGATCCTAATGCTGACCCTCCTGTATATTCTGTTGATACAATTGCCACAAAACCAAACCAACTTTGGTCAAAGACTAATGATTATTTCCTGGTTTCTAGAATAAAACATGAGTTTCCTAAATTATTCAGTGACAAACTGGGTGAGTAAAAAGTTTTTAAACATCGCATAAAAGTACATGCCAATGCTATACCTGTAAGTCACCAGATAAGGAATGTTCCTTTGTCTTATAGGAACACATTAAAAGACATGCTCAATTATATGTGTTGTAAGAAAATAATTGAACCAATTGAGTCATCCCCTTGGGTTTCACCAATTGTTATTTCCATTAAATCGAGAGGAGATGTTCGCTTGTGCATAGACTTGAGCAGTCTTAACAATGGTCTCCACATTAGCTGATGCACAGGTATTTTCATGTCTGGATCTTGCTAGCGCATACCACCAAGTCCTTCTCCATGAGGAATCGAAAGATCTGACTGCGTTTATAACACCAGAGGGTTTGTACAGATTTTGCAGGATGCTTTTTGGCTTAGCTAGTGCTGCTGCTGTGTTTCAAAGACTAATAAAAGAAACCCTAGATGGCCTCACTGGAGCTATAGCATTTCAAGACGATATTTTAGTCTTTGGGAAGGATGACAATGAACATGACCACAATTTAGTAGGGGTTTTGAACCCATTATCCAATAAAGGTCTAACACTCCGTGCAGACAAGTGCATATTCAAAAGAAAATAAGTGGAATACTTGGGACACAGTATCAGCGGAGATGGAATTAATCCTAAAATGTCACATTTGGAGAATGTCAGAAAATCTCCTATTCCTGAGAACAAGGAACAATTAGTTGATTTTTTAGGCTTAGTAGAGTTCTATGCCAAATTTATTCCAAATTATGCAACTGTAATTGAACCGTTTAGGAATCTGTTAGAAAAGAATGTGACATTTAATTGGACTGATACTATGACAGCAACCTTTTCCACTGTTAAGGAAATGATTACTAAGGCTCCATGTCTTAAAACTTTTGTAATTGGCAAACATGTTCATGTTGACTGTATGTCAAGGTTACCTCTTCCGTGTAAGGAATCAGACAGTGTTAATACAGATGAATATGACGTTGCACATATTGTGCATGATGTGAATTTGTTGTTCAATGACAATTCTGTTATTCATGAGCAATTGTGGAATGAAGAAATGGAGAAGGATCAAGAACTTAAAGAGGTAAAGAAGTTTATATTAAATGATTGGCCAGAAGAGGAAGAGCTCATAGGGAGTTTAGCTAGTTATTATAAGGTTCGAGATGAATTTGCCAAAGGGAATGGCATTATTCTAAGGAGGGATAAATGTATTCCACCTTTTGGTCTCAGGCAGATGTTTGTTGATGTTGCTCACAAGGGGCATTTTGGTATCTCCATCACCAGGAGACGTTTGAAAGACAGTTTTTGGTGACCAGGGATGGACTCATATGTTGACCATCAGGTGAGACTTTGTAATTTGTGTGCTAACAGTAATAAGTCAGGTAAACTACTCCACAACCGGTGGACTTACCTGCTGCACCGTGGAGCAAACTAGGTATTGACATAACGAGCCCATTTCATATTTTGCCGCATCAACATTCATTTGGTATTGTACTTATGGATTTTTTTTCTAAATGGTCAGAGACTAAGATGGTCAGAGAAGTTACTTCCAAAGCCACTATACAATTTTTCGATGATATTTTCTGTAGAGAAGGCATTCCTCAAGAGATTGTCACTGACAAAGGGACCTCAATTTATTAGCAAACAGATGGAAGATTATCTAATGAGATGTGGCATAACTCACAAAAGGATTGCAAGTTTCCATCCAGAGGCAAACGGTCAAATTGAGAGGTTTAATGGGGTTGTTACGGAAGCAATTCAATTGTCTGTTAAAGTTGGGTTGTGTTGGAACAAAGCTCTGCAATCCATGTTGCTCTCTTATAGAGCAGCTCCTAATGCGGTTACCTTGTTGACTCCCCTTGAATTATTGAGATGTCGCAAACCTAGTACAAAACTAATTCCATGGTGGCTAAGAAACAAGAACAAAACGCAAGCAGAGTTTGCTGGAATAGATTTCAAAGAAATTTGTCGTAAAATGGATGCTTACAAAACAAAAAAGAAGGATATTTTGTGAAAAATTGGACTGTCAGGAATATTTATGTTCAGGTTGGAGACTAGGTACAGTTGAAGAAAGGTTGTTCTGTACGTAAAGGATTGTCTAATTGGTCTGATCCCATGGAAGTGGTGGAAGTGTTTAAGAATGCAGTACGAGTGGAAGATGGGAGTGTTTGGAACTTATAGAGTCTCAATTTATAAAGGCAGAATGGAACTTTGTGATGACATTTCTTCTTCCAGTGTATTTCTGGATGTGAATGGAGATAGTGTAAGCAATTCAAGTACTGAATCATCTATTGGTGAACAATGTGTTTCTGTTCCAGCATGTTCAACCAGAAGCTCAAGAGTTCACAGGTTACCTACCAAATTCAAAGATGTTGTGCTTTCTTAACAATAATTATTTATTTATTATCTTGTTAAATAAAAAGAGGGGACGTGTGTTATGTGTTGATATTTGAAGTAGACACTAGCGCGCATGCACTCATGTCAACTTCAAATAACATTCCACGCAGGATGATATGGTTTGAAAGAGTACCGCGTGGGATGTATGTGTTTGAATGGATGCTGGGGGATATAGGCAATGTAGGTGGCGCTTACTAGCATTCTTACTTAGACCTGTCAAGAGTTACATGCAAATAAACTACGCTATGCACAATACCTGTTTTCTCTTTTTGCAAAGCCTTCTTTACACGTTGGTAGAATAATTATACTGAAAACATCCCATTGTGTATCTCTGTATACCTCTCCAAGTATAAGTGAGCACAAGTGACTGAGCAAAAATTATGTCCTGTTTCCTTGATCCCTGAGGGCTTAGGGGATGTCATGTTCAGAAGTTGCCCAAAACCATTCGCTCCCTCTCTGACCATTCCCCAATCCTACCATCCCTAGACATGGGTCTTGCCTCCCCTAGCCATAAAACGTGGTGCCTGAACCTATCATGCAACCGTTCTCCCCAGGGCAAATCCCAGCTCTGATCCCACATTTCTACTTACTTTGAACACAACAGGGCGTCTGTCTCTTCCCACCGAGTGTTATGGTGTCAAAAGTCACTAACCTGAACTCCAGGTCTTCCTTTAGGGAGATTAATGGACCCAATACCCCTAGAATCTCTTCCCAGCTACAATGCATTCAGTGTAACACTGAGCTGTGAATCGCACCAAGGGGAACTGAGTTGGGATGGAAATCACTGCTTCACCTATTTCTGGTGCAAACCTTGTACTCGAAACCCACTGCATGTCCACAATCGGTGCATATTCTTTAGTGTGCATCCTCTATAAATAAATTATTAACAGTTAGTTACAGTATTATACTATGATTTTCCAACTTTCTCCACCAGTATCCTTCCACATACAAATATACTAATATACCAGTACGTACCTAAAGATAAGTTCCTGTTGTCTAAGGTCTGTTCCAAGGATTTATTTAGCTATATGCAGCATTTCTTTCTTTCTTCTAGGATGTACACCTCATTGATTATCTATAAGAGATCAAGGAACATTACATTTGCAAAACATATAACAACCTCTTAACCTGAAGCATGCATTTTTAAGATTCAGTTCTAATCACCAGCAATTCCGTCTCTTGGTACACTTGTGTATGTCTCTCTAGATATATTGAGGGACAGTCTTTAATTACACGGAGAGGAAATGTCCTAACATGAGCTGCCGAAGGATAAAATCTAATGGTTTAAAAAGGTTTTGAGATCACAGGTTTTTCCATTCACAATGTACAATTGTTCCTTAAAAATGAAATTCAAAACACAATAAAGACAATACAATGCCTTTTGCACAAAGTATCTGTCAATGTCTTGTTTAAAATGTTTCTTGCAAATGTCTCTTTAAATAAAAAGAAAGGTACCTGAAAACTTGTCTTTTAAATGGAGAATTACTCACTGCCTTGTCTTTTCTTTTTCAAGAAACCGGACAGCGGGGAACAGGAAATTGCCTGACCTTGAAGAGCCTCGAACACAGGCATGTGGTAGGATGCAGTCCAGAATCTAGGCACCCAGCAGGATGAAGTGCAGCTTGCTGACATCCGGCTGAAGACTGTGAGATCTAAAGAACAGGAACATCACTGGACATCAGGTAAGACAGACCCCCCAGGATATTGCGGCATGGATTAGGAAATTTAGCTGCACAAATATGGAAGTTTAGAGGCACAAATATGGAAATTTAGCCGCATTTGTCCGGCAATTTATTTTACTCATAATCATTCATTTTTAGTCTGAAATCTATAGAAACTGTTTTAGCAGAGGATTCCACTTTGAAATAGGTATCTGCAGGTGTACGAAAGCAAATCTCCAGTCCTAACCTTGTAGGAGGGAGCTCTACTGAATCAAAGATGAGAGTCTGAGTCCAGGCACAGAGCAGGAAGATTCAAAACGCATCCAACTGCTTTCCTCTCCCACATGCATCCTCACCCAGTGTTGCCTGCAACATACACGCAGGATAGTTGGCTCTCATCCCTGCATTTCAACAGTCATGCCCATGGCTGTTATTGATGGTGGTGGGCGCCCAGAAAACTACAAATGATCTCAAATGGAGCAGTAACATTTTGTTTCAGCGCAAATATGCAAGGATTCACAATGTAAACACGAAAAAAGAGAGATCAACTTACAAGGGCCTAAGTGAAGAATGAATCCTTTTCCATCCTGACCAAGGTCCGTTTCCCAAGATAAAGTCCTTTGCTATTTTTTGGACCAATAAAATAGAAAGTGCGGAGCTAAGTTCACAACCAATACTCAAACTTCACAAGCTGTAGTATCTAACGCAAGATTGTAACAGAGATGTTACATGATGCCATTCAGAAGACTGAAATGCTTACTGGTTTTCTTTGCCAAATGTCATATTTGTACCACAGCATTCTCTCCTTGTTAATAGGAGAGCTCATTGAATCTCCCGCATCCTTAGGAATCTCCATGAAAACACATTTTAACATCATCTTAGTGTTTGTCACCCTGCCTCTCATTTAATATTGGGAAGACATCTTGCTCAGGTGAGGAAAGTCAGAAGCTCTACATTTGACTTTAAGTGTTTTGTGAGCAATGGGCACAAGGCACTAGCTTGTAGCTACCACATCCCATGCCTGCTGTTACTTTAGAATGAGGTATGTTTTTTTCCCTAAACTATAGGTGATAATGGATGGAGTTCCAAAGCTGCAGCAAAAGATAGGAGAATGATCAGATGCTGGCACTGTGCTGCTTACATCACGGAAGCAGGAATGTCATGGCTGAGTGTACCCTCCTCCCAGTCGGATGCTAAATTTCCTGGTGTTGTATGGCGTTTTAGGATCCGAGCAAAAGTTCCTGATTTAAGCCCTTATATAGGTACAATTCACATTGCCCTAATATAGGCATAGCAACCATACCCATATTTAGACATAGCCCACGCAGTCCAAATACAGGCATGGCTACTTCCACCCGTACCAGAAAGCCACAACGATTTCTTGGAAAATCGGCTTAAGCAGTCAGGGACATCCCCTTGCTTGAATATTGATTTATCCAAGAACTCATGGAGTTTACAAAAAAATACCATCCCCTCTGGGTTCTTTTCTGACGTTATTATGCCCGACTTTACGTCAAACTAGGCACCTTCAAGGTATAAATATGCCTTCACTTGCTCTAGCAAAGACACAGTGGTTCGGAGCAGCTCGACTATCTACTTGCCCGACGCAGCTTGCTACAGCAAGTGCCGACCCTCCAGCTGACGCACTGGTTGAGAAGCTGTCCTTTCACTGAAAATCCAGCTCCAGTGTTTTTAAGGTCCCCTCGCGGGGTGTTGGGAAATCGAGTCCCGAGACAGAGCTACCAGACCTCCTTCATTCTAAACTAAGGTATGGAGCTGATTAGACCTTAATAGAAATCTTGGATAGATTCTTGGCAAAGAAACTGAACCTATGCTACACCACACTTACTTCTTCCCTCGTACTAGACTTAGGTTAGGTACATCGGGGTAGGCATATTTTAGAAGCACCAGTTGAGTGCTTTTAGCCTTTGTTATTTAAGTATGTATTTATCTATGGTTTAGAAACCATAGAATGCTTTTACAGTATTATTCTATAATACTCGTCACGCTGTACGCATTATACTTTGCAGCCTGTATTATGATTGTAGCAGTTCACTTTACTTGTATGAGAAAGAAGACCGTTCAATAAATTCTTTTATTGATAACGCCGTCTCTCTATTTCTCTGCACCTCTGATGAAATGAAGCATGCACGATTGAATGAGTAAAATATCTATCTATTGTTTCCACGATTCTGAGGATACATGTATTCTTGGGGAAACAAAGTTGTCATGTTTATGCGGTTGTCAGAAACGTATCCCTTCTTGGTTATTCGAGAAAGTTTCTAGTGACCTCTAATCTAGCTAGCTGGCACTCACAATTAAGTCTAATATATTCAATAGAGACCTAGGAGACATGACTCCTACTTCAAATCTATAGGATATATTATTCCAATGCGCAGAGCCTATTGGAAATATAGGCACTACACTACATGGCGCCCAATGTTTGGTAAGGCACTAATTCAACGCTAGGTACTAGAGTAACTCAGTCGTGCTTTTCACAGAGACCCCTTTTTTCCCGTAAATACTCCAATAGACATCTGGAGTGGGTAAAAGGATAAAATATCTGCCATAACTGATTAGGACAAAAATCCGATGTATTAGTTTTTGGTTTGTTCAACGTTGAAGGATGCAGTGTTCCAAAATATTGTGCACCTTATCTTTGTTTCCTTGAAACTTGCTGTGCAACTTTCATTAAACAATGTTGAATAATGGCAACAACACTGAGAATGGTGGAGTTGCAGCAACTGTAGCCCAACCGGTCTTAGACATTACAGGTTTCCAACAAGACGACCCAGACGCTATACCAAAACTTTAGCGCCTATTTTTTACTGTGGGGTTGTATGTAGGTATTAACGAGTATTAACTGTTCTTTGTTTCTATGGCCGGATATTTCTATCTGTATTGCATTTATTCCGTTTGTTCTGGTATTTTTACATATTAGCTCCTTCACGGATATTATAGTTTTGATTGAAGCCTAGGTTGTGAGACCGCTTTCATATTTCTTTACCTCTTTCATCCCATCCATTCTGGGAGGTTGCTCTGCTGTGTTCTGTGGCCTCAATGGAGGTACTATGTGCACCTTTAAGCACGGATTTGGTGGGACCATAATTAACTTTATTGCTTGTCCTGCCGTCGTTAGGCTCTTGATGATATCGGAGTAGGGGATTTGGATATCCCACTTCATAGTGAGCATGTAGTCGAATCTCCCAAGCTCGTAATTGGTGCTACTCTTTAAGAATTTTCTCTGTCATTTCCTGATTTGCCCAGGTTGTTTTTGTTACTTCATGATCTGAAAAAGGTTGCAATGTTTCGAATTCAACAGATTCTTGTGAACCGATCCCAGCCAGATTGCTGATGGCGGTTAATATTCGCAGAATGTTTCCTCTGTTGAGCGCGTTGCCCCGTTCCTTAGATTTGTATTTTGGGATGAACAGGATTGACTGGCTGGGTTCCGTCTGAAGTTGTTTGGAGGAATTGCACGGTGCGGGTCAATTTCCCTACCCCCTGAGGTTCAGGGTGACTTGCTCTATCTGCTGTTTCAGGGCTTAGTTTTTTTTTCTGCCTCCCTATGTTGGGACTGGTAGGTCAGACTGGGCCAATCTTTTTGGCTTAGTCCGCTTTTGGTTTGAATTCTGCTATTCCTGTCAGCTTGAGGTAAACCTTTGCGGCTGCTGTTGTTGCTGAAGTGGTTCCCCCTGTAGTTGGTGGTGCTGGGTTGTTTTCTGACCTTTCAGTTATGTTGGTCCTGTCTGGGAGTTTATATTTCCTTAAGTATGTGTTTCCTGCATTTTCTAACCGTGTTGAGAATGAAGCAACGGGGGTGCTAGCCCTGGACTGAAGGATTGATGGCTCCCTCAGCTCCCTTTGTTCTGGCTGATATCCACTTGAAGCTTTTGTAGTTACTTGAAAGAAGGTATTGATAGTAGGGTTTTTTGTTCCTCCTTTTCTTCCTGTGTTTCCGACGTTGTTTGGATGATTGCTGTTTATTCGGTGAAACTTCCCCTTCAACTGATTGGCTTGAGTGATTATTACAGTTGCTAGAGCTCTGCTCAGCCCGTGGTTGTTCTGGATCATCCATGTTGCTTGTGGAGACCAAGCTCGAGTGTGTACACTCCTTGTCCCTAACATGGATTCCTATATCTTCTTGTTGTTCCGGGTCAATGGTCGCTTCTTCTCCTGATGATAGTTCCATTCTGGCTAAAGCTGAGGTAGAAACCGGAGCATGTGTTTTTGTCAATTATGGACTGCTCATTATAGTCCTGGGTGGGCGGTACCCTATCATTTTTTAGGTCTCTTTTTTGTTTCTTGTTATTGAAATTTAAGTTGTTCATTGTGTTGATTGTATTCATGTTTTTTAGATCCGTTAAGAGGTCATCCATCACTGCAGGCAATGTTGCAAGTTTATCGATATTTAAGTGGCAAGTGCAGCTTAGAGGCATTGTTGTTGTTTCTGTTTGAGCTTTTTTGATAAAGTTGTTCAGATCCGACAATTTCCTATCAATGTTTGTGACATGCAGGGCTAGACAGTTAAGAAGGGTTAGCTGTATATCCATCTTGTCTGAATGGTATTCCATGGCCTTTGTTGTAAGTTGCATTGTATTGAGCAAAGATGCCCAGATTGTACTCTCTGCAATTGGCGTTTCCAATTTCGACTTCCTTGATGCTATTCCTGAATCTTGGTAAGCTGTTTCGCCATTAGCATCGAAGGAGTATGTAGTTACCAGATTTTCCCATTCTTCATTCGTAAGAGAGGATGTGTTATCGACTGCACAAACTGAAGTCTCTTCCTGTTTACCCCCGGCCTTCCCTTTACTGATGCCTGGTATAATGTGCCTGTAGTCTGGCGAATGCTGGGGTTGACAATTCCAGCTTGATGAAGGTATTGTTGTCGGTAATAACATCGCTGTTGATGGATCCTGGAGCCTTTCCCAGGACCCCACTGGCCTGAGGAGTCTTATTGGGACTCCTGCTTGCGTGAACTAGGGCGCTGGCACCCGGACTTAATTGCGAGTTCCTTACTTCTGCTGGTTTGGCTGGAGAGTTATCTGAGATGAAAGTTCTAGTTGAGATAGTCTCGGAATTACCTGGATGTACTTGTAAGTCTATTGATCCTATGGGTGCTATGGCTGTGTGAGTTTTTGTGCGCTGGCAAGACCGCATTTTAATGACTGGCTCTAGTGGAATTGTTGAGGGTGTTTTTTGAGTGTCCCAGAGGGAGAAGGCAGACAAAGTCCCCAACGGTATAGTAGTTTCTATATTCCGTTTTCCGCAATTGTTGTTGCTGCTTTTGTCATTTTGCGGAGCATCACATCCCATATCCCTTGTGCCCACCCTTGGTCTCTTTTGGTGTTTTTTCCATGGTTGATGTTTATTCTAGATTGGGCCTCAAGAACAAGTAACAGAACTTTTTCATCAACTTGAAAAAACTTATCTGGTTTCACCATGGGTTGAACTTTGGAATGTGCAAGGCGTAATTTCTTCTTCTACTTTGGCTAATTCTTGTATTTAGTTTGGGAATGCTAATGAATAGAAGATATAGTAAAATGGACACAGCAAGTAAGAACATCAACTCACATCTCAAGCCACACAAATCATCTCATCTTGAACAAAGAGACTTGACATCAGCGAACATCACAGCCCTTCTTATACCAGGGTGGTATATCGTGGGACAGAACTGATTATGACATCCTGGGCCCTGCAGAGCGGTTGAAGATTCCACATCAATTCAAGGTTTCCTTGAGTGACTTTATTTCACCAAGCACATTTTCTGATGATTGGGACTTTGAGACTCGTAATATTATGTCAGACTTAGAGATGTGTGCAAAATTCACAAAACATGAATACTTAGAAGGTTCATCAGATTATAAACAAATGTTATACTACTGTTATAATCACTGTGGTCATCATTATTTGCACAAATCTGCAAACCCTAGAAATGTTTATACTTTCAATCAATGGGAACACTGTCCAACACCACCGAAAGGCAGCTCAAAAAAATTCCATGAAAAATGTCCATACTTCTCAGGTTTTAATGTCCCATACCGGAAGCATTTTACTTTAAAAATTTTAATAATACAGGAACGAAAAGTAAGTTGATTAATACTAAGCAAACAACATTGAGACAATAACTATGTGGAGCACAAAAGACTGGCAGTCGCAGGGAATAGAAGCTTTATTTCAAACCTACATTATCCCTGAACAAATAATGTTTTTGAATGACACTGTGCAACAGACATCCTGTCTTTGTATAGCCAAGATAAAAGATTTGAACAAACCGTCTATACCTACACCTGATAGTAAAAACACTTCAGAAGGAGGGGTCGACATAAAAACAATTTAACATAAAAACAGAACTGATCCTGATTGGAAGAAATGATTAATCTGGCCCACACACACAAACAACTGTCAAGATAGATTGCTGAATAAGACACAATGGTTTACATTCACTAGTCCAGATCCAAGATATGTCTAGAGGCAACATCCAGGGATAGTAACAAAGTTCGGTGTAGGAAAACTGAGCCTTGACTGGCTACAAAAATCCACACTAACAGAGGTAAAACAACACTTATCTTTACTTAAAGATGGCGTTGATTTAAGGGACTTCTTACCAGGTCCTGCGAAGCGGTGTCATAAACATTTTATATACGCTGGTATATATGCCATTTATAATAAAGCTTGGAAAGCGACACAAGCAGAGACTGTAGAACGAATACGAGAAATTGATTATATTAATTTAGAGAAAGCTCTCTCTGTAGGTGACAATGGGTTAACAACTCTGTCATCCAGAATTTATTCTTTGAACAGCATAGTATCCTCTGCCATAGATATAATGGAACAGTACTTGCTCATGCTACAGCATGGACAGTCACAATTGTGTTCTATAATGCTTTTAGGCTGGACCTTACAAAATCGTCGTCCTGGATATGTGCCATGGCGTCTAATTAAGACCACGTCATTGTTTTCTGTATTTAACCTTACAGCTAAACAAATCACTTTAGCACAAAGAGTAGCAGACTATATGGTGCTGAGCAGTGAGAAACTGGAAAGATTACCATTACCTGTTTCAGAAAAGCCTGCAACAGAATGGTTAATACGTGAAACAATCACGCTGCCTGTCACAATTTTCCATTTTCAATATTGTTTAAAACATATACCAGCTGGCATGTATGAAAAGTTCGGTAAAGAATACATTAAGTCAACCTGAGAATTACCATTTACACACAGATGTTGGAGTGGGGGAAAAGAGGTATTTCTTAGTTGTACAAACTGCAAAAGCACACTAAGCGGTACACTTTTATGTCATGGTATTTATTTACATGGAGCCTGCGATGGTTCTTCGACCATAGATCCAAGTTTTAGGCAGCTTTATAACGGAAGCTATATTATGTTGAATGATCGCAGCTGCTGTGGCATATTGCCAGGAATAGCCTATCTCGTAACTGTGTCAGCCAGGATCACTTGTTGTATACAAGTATTGTTTCCTAAAACTAAGACAGACGGGGAGTCGCCGCTATGCCCTTCACTGAACATCTCTTCTATACAAATTGATACTTTTACAAAAAACTGTGCCACTGACCTCGTCCAAAGAGACGTATGAACTACAAGTTGCAAGGGCCTCTGCAGAGATACATGCCTTTTATCGACAAACTGCCCTGTTCATTCAGTAGAAATGTTAGGTCGTATCTTAAACATGTCTGATACCAGTGGTATTATACATGTATTTAAGACAATTTTTTCAGGACTGTTAGCACTTTTTGAAGTAGGTCTTAGCATATTTCCAAACTTCGTGCACTCTGTGTTTGGCAGCCTGCCTCTCATTTTGGGACTCGTAGCAGGAATACTATTCTTGTTCCTTCTGCTCCAATATGGCAAGTCAGGTCATCATCGACACCCAGATTATCATAGAGAACACTCTCATGGCAATTAAGTCTCGAGAGCGCATGATACAGATTCTGGGCTTGGATCGTTTAAGAGATCTGAATACCACGTGGTTTCTATCATCCGGACCAATCTGACAAGATGCATTTTACCTGTTCTACGATGCCTGCTTTGTGGAGAAGAATGCGTGTTGGATATCTGTCTGACACTCCCATCAGTCCTGCCAACGAATGTTGATACTTTGCTTGGTTCGGTAATGGCCCAGCATTCTGTTTTCCCCAGCGGCAGCCAATCCTGATGCAGGCATTCATTGAGGTCTCAAAGACGCAATCTGCGGACGGTGAGATACGTGGATCGACCGGCATACAGGTACCATCTCCATCTCCTTCAGTCATTGCTAATGCGGCTAACGTTGACGGTGATGCTTCACATTTTTGTCCAATCGGTCTACTTAACAAAGTTGGATTGGGAGCTGTGGTGCTCAGCGGACATCAGTAGTCTCCATCAGATCATTGACCAGGGTGCGACAAATCCTTTGTGATGCTTTACATAGAATTCAGCCTCTTACCCCACCAGTTCTGGTGGTGACTACGGCTATGGCATTGCCTCAACTGTCACATAGGTATGCAACCCTGGGCCCTCCATTCCTCTCCTGTATTCTCCCCTCTTAGAACATAGAGTCGCTTCTGCGGGGTGATGTCTAGATTCTATAGTCTCTTAAGCAGTCATTTCTTTTCCCTTCCACTCCTTAATGACCTAAACACTACAATGCACATCAGAGACAAGATGCATTATGAACTGGAGGATTGGGCTGAACTCCTGAAGACACTTGACCATGGGGCACGAGAGGGCACAATTACATTTTTATCTTTTAAAATCACTGCATGACTTGCACTGCACTCCTGAGAAGCTGCATGCAACGAGCCTGTTACCCCCAGGTGAACTACTGGTGCTGCCCCATGACCACTGCAACCTGATGCACGTCCTCTGTGGCTACCCCTCGATCTGACCTCTTGGAGGCAGTTGGCATAACACTGAGTGAGGCCATACCTGTTGCAAGCCATTTCTCTTCCCCCTGATCCTTGCAGGCTCCCAAGACCTCTCTCGCCTACAAGTCTATCTCTTGCATATCACACTAGTCAAAGCTAGGGTCTGCATTTACCACCACTGGCACTCCCACACTCCGATAATGAATGGCAAAATATCAGACAGACTCCTATGTGCGAGTCATCTACAATGTCCAGGAAAAAACAGGCCTTTCTTCACATCTGGGCACTCTTCCTCCATGGCGTTGCCCACTAGCCCTTAGCTGCGTGCGCACCTATCTATAACAGGCTGGCTGGATGCTTAATTAAATTTCACCACTTTGACATCGCCCTTGGGCACCTATCTCATCATGGACCTTTCAGATTTGTGCCTCTATTGTACACTCTTTCTTTTTCTCTTGGGTTCACCTTCTCCACAAATTTTTCCATCCTCTCTCTCTCTCTCTCTCTTTCCCTTCCCTCCCACACTTCCTCCTCCTCTTCTCCCCACTACCCCATCCTCCCTCCAGATGTACCTTTCCCGTCATCCTCTTTTATCATGTTTTCATATCCTTTTCAGTCTCCCCACATACCTGTCCTCCTTGATATTGCCTTTCCACACCCTTAAAGGCTCCCTGTTTTATGGGATCTCCGCTTGTCATGTAGCCAATGTTTTGAGTCATTTTGTACTGTATTTTTTTTTTCATACATTTCTTAATCACAATTGTTGATAACATAATCAAATTAAATAAAAATAAACAGAGGAGCATGTCCACATCTGGCAAGAAGAACGTCAATGTGTTACATAGTTGTGGTGTGGAGCACCAAGGGACATATCTTTATTCCCATTCAAAGAAAAACTTGCAAATCACAACATCAGGGGAGCATGTCAAAGAGGTGTTACAATGCAGAGGATGGTGCATCAGCAGGGTACTATCAATGCATACATTCACATTAAGTCAACAGGGTTCATCACTAGGTCAGTAGCAGATATATGTCCAACATCTGGTCATTACATTAATCAGCACAGGGAAACAAGAAGACTTCACAGGCCAATAGCCAGGATTCCCTTTTGTGCAAAGGTAGTCGAAAAACTCTTGAACAAACAACTTGCCCAGTTTATCACCGAGGCAGACATCCTAGACCCGTCCCAGTACGGTTTCCGTGAAGGACACGGTACTGAGACAGCCCTGCTGATGGCGGTGGAAGAACTCAGGGGCGTGTTGGACTCCGGGTGGAAGGCCGCTTTGATTTTATTAGATCTCTCGGCGGCCTTCGACACGGTTAATCACAACACGCTCCTGAACCGACTAGCATCAGCAGGAGCACACAAGGATGCACGAAATTTACTGGCATCTTTCCTAGACATTAGAAACTTCACAGTAGAACTTGGAGGGATAAGATCTAAACCCTTCAACTCACCCTGTGGGGTTCCGCAGGGATCATCATTAAGCCCTACGCTTTTTAATCTATATGTAGCACCACTAGCTGGAATTATCAGGGCAGCAGGATTCCTGCCAGTGTCATACGCGGATGACACGCTAATTGTTGTGTCAATTAAAAATGACAGCTCTAATACCGCAGACAAGTTTCAAAGCTGCATAACACAGGTCAGCCAGTGGATGGAGCAGAACTGCTTAAAACTGAATGGGGACGAGAGTGAGGTCATGCTACTAGGAACAAATGCAGAAATTTGGTCACCAGATTGGTGGCCGGCAGATCTGGGAAACTGTCCGTCACCCGTAACGAAAGTCAAAAACGTAGGCATCATGCTAGACAACAGGCTCACCTTTGATGCCCAAACCAACAAACTAGCATCTACTATGTGGTTCATCCTAAAAATGATCAGGAAACTAATGCCGTACATTCCTCTGGATTCCCGTAAAACCGTAGTGACCACCTTAGCCTTGTCAAGACTCGATTACGGGAACGCATTATACGCTGGGATGCAGGCACAGTACTTAAACAAACTACAACGCCTGCAGAACTCGGCAGCACGCCTAATCCTAGGCATACCTAGAACAGAACATATATCACATCATCTGGATACATTACATTGGCTCCCTCTGGCAAAACGAATAAGGTTTAAATCTCTATGTCTAACATATAAAGCACTCCAGGATAAGGTACCCTTGTTCCTCAGAACCCACCTAAAGCCATATACTCCCTCAAGAGAACTAAGATCAAGCCAGGCTAAACTGGTACAAGTCCCTAGGTTCAAACAGGCAAGATGGGGAGGCAGAAGCTTTATACTGCATGCTGCTAAAGACTGGAATCGTCTTCCCCTTGCTATCAAGAATTGTACCTCCCTAATGTCATTCAGGAAATCAGTAAAGACATGGCTCTTCAACCTCCGCTAAATCCAGCTCCCGCGTCATCAGGACAAGGTCTCTTTCTTCAGCGCCAAGACGCCCAAGGGCATACGCGCGCTTTACAAAACTACAAATCAAATCAAATCAAATCACTCCAGCCCATGCCCGGTTCCGTCCCTCAGTTCATCAATGGCATGAAGCAGTAAGAAATCTTTAAGTGGCTTCCAAATATCACAAGGACCGGAGGTGACAGGTAAAAGTATTGTATAAGTGTCACAAGGTGTATTACAATAGATTAAGTCATGGACCCAGTCTTTTATAATAGGTGTTTGTGTTCTGCCCCAATGCAAGCAGATTTGGCGTTTTGCCAGGAGGAGGGCCAGTGCAGAGAACCTCCTGATTGTTCTCTTAAGGGGTTTAATGTATCCCAGCAATGCCATGAGTGATGAGGGCTGCAGTTTGTGGTCGTCCATAAGGGATAGCTGGTGATAAATGTCCTCTCAGTATGACCTAACCGGTGGGCAACTCCAAGCAAGATGCATGAAATCCGCATCCGGTGTTGGGCATCTAGAGCAGACACTAGGGGTGGTGGGGTTTATCCTAGCGAATAACTTGGGGGTGATAAATGCTCTGTGAAGATACTTAAAGTGTAGCAATTTTTTGTTTACAAATGTTCGAGACATAACGGGTCTGTGCACAACAGTAGGTCAATATGTTATCTGCCGAAGTCTCACCTCGATTCAACTCCCATGCTCCCCTGGCCCGGAGCCCCACAGGGGGGCACCTTGACTGGGAGAGATGATATCATCAGGAGACAAGGTGTGTACTTACTGTGGAGATGATGAACACCGTGAGAGGTGGGAAATCTTCTGGCACCAAAGCGAGTGTCTAATAGGGCACTGCACACTCTATGTAAGAGGAATCTGTCCATATAAGAAGCAGAGCCACGTGCCGCCAGCTCAGTAAATGTGCCAGGCTGGGAGGCATGAAATAGGTCTTCCACTGTGCGGAGTTTTAGTTTGTCCAGTGTCCTTTTAGTAAGTGTATCAGTGGTGGGGGTATCTACGGATTGTCAGGCAATGATATATGGGCAGAGTAAAGGGTATCATGTTGCAGATAGCGTCATAATTTATTCCATGCTCAACAGGTTGTACCAAATGTCTGTATTGCAGTGTGATAGCTTGGGAGCCCCTGCAGTAGGAGGGATGATAATGGGTATGGATGCACTTGGGATCTTTCAGGTCTAAGGTATTGAATAAGGGCATCCTGATGGTACCAGTAGTACATGAAATGTACCTGATCAACCAGGTAATAGAGGTAGAGGCCTAGAACTCCAAACCCATCCCGCTCATACGGCATGATAAGCATATTCTAGCTAATTTGGGGTTGCTTGCCTGCCCATATCAGTTGCGTCAATATAGATTGTAAGGTAACGAAGAAAGCTGAAGTCAACGCAATTGGGATATTTAAAAATAAATATAGATGCCCAGGCAAAACAACCATCTTAATAATGGTGATTCAACCCACTATGGAAAGAGGGAGTGTAATCCATCAATCAACTTGGGATGTAAGGCGATCCATCACTGGCCCATCGTTAAGTCAGATGACCTCTGCAGTGCCACAATGTAGGTAGATACCAAGGTATTTAGGAGGATCGATACTCCAGCTTAAAGGAAACTCCACATGTACAATTTCCCTCAACAATGGGGGGGGTTTTCTCCTCTGGGTGGCGGATGAACAACAACACATCATCTGCGTAAAACGAGGCGATAAGTGGACCAGTATGCAGCTGCAAGCCCCTGTCTAGGATATGCTCCTGCAGGTAGCGGCTAAGGGGGTCCACAGCAATAACGAACAAGAGGCAAGATAGTGGGCAGCCATGGCGGGTGCCTCACAGCAGTGGGAACTGTGTCGGTATTATCCCACTCACTTTCAGTCGGGCGGCCGTACTAGGGTGTAAAAGGCGAATTTGATTAAAAAAACAATTTGTATTCCTAACTTTTCCATTATGGCATATAAAAAGGTTTATTCCTATTAAATAAATGCCTTCTCGGCATCTAACAATACGGCAGTGGCAGGGAGGGACTGCTCCATTTGATTCATTACTGAGAATAGTGTATGTAAATTTATCGTCGTGGACCGGCCAGGTACAAAACCTGCTTGATAAGGGCATAATACGGTGTGAACTAATAGCGAAAGGCAGTGGCAAGAAGTTTGGCAAGGATTTTATAGTCATGGTTCAGGAGTGATAATGGCCTGTACGATTGGGGTTGGGTGGGTGACTTCCTAGGCTTCAGTAATAGGGTCACTATGGCTTTGCTCATAGTCGGGGGGAGGGAGCCATTTTCAAGGGCTTCTGCATAGATTTTGACTAGTTGTGGTGCAAGAATATCCTTATAAGCGTTGTGGAAGTCCGCCGTCAGGCCATCAGAGCCTGAGGTGCGACTACTAGCTAAGTCTTTGTTTTTTTTAAATGTATTTTTATTTTTCAACTGTGATACAGTGTCCAATCAGAAGAAGATTACTTAATTACAACTACCCCCTCACACCCCCCACCCATTGAGACCTGTAAAACCATTAATGTATTGAAATAGGCGCAAGACACTGCAAGTAGAACACAGAGAAAAAGAAAAGAAAGAAAAAATGGAAAGAAAAGGAGAAGGCACATAAACAAAGAATAGCAGGAAGAGAGAGGAGTAAGCAGGTAGCGAAAGAAATTAAAAAATAATTCTTTAAGACATCGCTAGCTATCTCCCCTGGTCATGTTGCCCTTGTTGCTCAATCCAGGTAGAGAATTTCCCCCAAACCTCAGAACCTATCTTCCTCTTTCTTCGTCCTTTCTTGGTGTATATTGCCTTTTCAAAGTGGAATATAGCAACCAGTCTGGCCAGCCATTGTGCGAAAGAAGAAGAGTCAGTGTCTAGCCAGCCGGAGGAAACACAAATCCTCCATATTGCCATTGCTATGAAAACCAGCCCTTCCTCCTTAATCCTGAGTGAATCAGATTGAGTCCCCAGAAGAATGGTCGTAGGGTTTAACACAATTGGTTGATTAATTATTTCACTAAGTAAGTTTTGTATTTTAAGCAAGGTTGGGGCTAGTGTTGGACAGGTTGCGAAAATGTGTATTGAGTCTGCCCCTACTTCGCATCGCGGGCATAGTGTTCCTTTCCCGGATCCCCATTTAATAATTTTACTTGGTGTCATGTAAAGAAAGAAATTTTTTTAAATTGTTGTTCTTGTAATTTAGCGGAAATTAAGATCTGTTGTGATAGAAGCAAAGAATTATAAAAAAAAACTTTGAGGCATAATACGGTGTGAACTAATAGCGAAAGACAGTGGCAAGAAGTTTAGCAAGGATTTTATAGTCATGGTTCAGGAGTGATAATGGCCTGTACGATTGGGGTTGGGTGGGTGACTTCCTAGGCTTCAGTAATAGGGTCACTATGGCTTTGCGCATAGTCGGGGGAGGGAGCCATTTTCAAGGGCTTCGGCATAGACTTTGACTCGTTGTGGTGCAAGAATCTCCTTATAAGCTTTGTGGAAGTCCGCCGTGAGGCCATCAGAGCCTGGGGTGCGACTACTAGCTAAGTCTTTGATTGCTTGCTTGATCTTGTTATCATCGATTGGGGATGTCAAGAATTTGCCTTGTTCGCCTTGTTCATCCTCTAGTGCCTCAGAGATATCAGTAGTGGTTATTAAGAGCTCATCACTATCCTAGTCTATTTGCATGATATATGTAGATTGAATCTGCAGGCAGAGCAGATGAGCCAGTGTTCTACCCGGCCGTTCCCCTTCTCCATAGACTCTGGCCGCAGCATATTTGCCAAGGTATTTGATTTCCCTGGCGGCTGCATCATTTAACTCCACCATCAATGTGAATCGGGTGCGGATAGAGGCTGGTGAGGAGTCAGTGAGAGATAATGTATCATTCTCTCTCAGTTTCTGTTCGAGTTTGCTAAGTTCACTGTGAATAGAATGGAGCACGCCCGCATGTTTAGAAATACAGATCCCGCTTATCACCGCATTAAAGGCGTCCCACAGTATCAATTGGGAGTCCACAGTGCCATCTTTTAGGTCACAATATTCCCGAATGGCTTCCCACACCTCATGCCGAAACACAGGGATGAGTAAGGCAGATGAAGCGAATTTCCACAATGGTCGTTGCTTCAGGAGCTCTGAAAGCTCCTAAACAAGGAGGACTGGGGAGTGATCCGATATAGTGCGAGGTAGATTGCCATTTTCTGGCACCTCTAGCAGTAGCTGTGGTGTGAGATGCCAGTGGTCTATGCGGGATCATTTCCCGTGGTGAGCGAAGTAATAGTAGTATGCACGGGTCATCGGGTGGGGAGTGTGCCAGGGATCAGCCAACAGGGAGTTTCATAATTCTTCCTGGGCCAGTGGAGTCTGTAACAGGGTCAAGCGTGAGATTAAAGTCACCTCCCATGAGGATAGTATCAGTCCCCAGTCTGTAAATACTCACTGAAAGTGTAGGAAAAAATTCAGTAGATTCAATATTCTGCGCGTACACATTAACGAGTAAAATAACTTCCGCCACATCCTCCCTTTTACTAGTACATATCGGCCCTCAGGGTCAGCAACCACCTGAAACAGTCCTGAAGGGAAGGGGGAGATGTACCAATATACACACCCCTCTTGAATATGAGCTGTAACAGGCAAAGAAATGTGATTCCCCCCAAGCGGAGGCAAGTTGGTGTGTAGGTAGGGGCGTATAATGGGTATCCTGGAGGAAAGCTAATTGTATAGAGTGCCTGGCCAGATAGGTCAACACTTGCCTGCCTTTTTTTGTATTGGCCAATCCATGAACATTCAAAGATGAACATTGAAGGTGTAGAACAGAACTGGTGCCACCATTAGTATTCAGTGGGTCACCCGAAATAATGGTTGTATCACCCAAATGTCAGCATAGCACACATCCTGAATTGCAAATATGGACATCACTCCACAAAAATCCACAAACAAACTTAATAACATCACAAACCTACAAAACCCTCCTGCCCCCCCACTTCCCCCCACCCCCATTGGATACACAAAAACAAGGCACCCGGTGAATCCCAATACAGTTAACGCAATTAGGGAAAAGGGAAAAAATAGCGAGAAAGGGAGGGGAAAGGGAAATGGAATCATCCTGTAGGGGATGTCAACACTCCAATGAGCCACAGGGATGCAGAGATATTAAAAATTAGCACTCATCACCATTCCATTAACAATATAAATTTGCTAACGAGCTGTTCAGTTACAACGGAAAATGCCAATGTGATCAATCCCTGAATAATAGCGACAGTCTCTAGGAAACAGCACAGATTCATAGAGCTTCGTGTCAGGCAGTAGGTCATGTCCCATCCATCGAAATGTAAGCAATGGGTATTAGTCAGCAAGTGCGCTCAGAGGCTTGGCCCAGGACCAGTGTTCACTTCTGGGGTTTTCTGCGCCATAGAACCTTTGTGCTTCTTCCAAAATGTTTCCGCTTTGTCTAAAGAGTCAAAGATGTGAGCCTAGCCCCCAGTTGGATCCGTAGCCTGGCCTGGTAAAGCATAGCATACTTTATGTTTGCTTTTTGAAGAGTTCTCTTCACAGACGCATATTTACGCTGGGCCTCTTGCACCAGTGGTGTAAAGTCAGGGAAAAGGGAATTAGTGGCATTATATTATGTGAGTGTCCCACGTTCTCTGGATAGGCATAAGGCTACATCGCAATCATTATAGTTGAGGACTTTAGCGATAATCAGCCTTGGAGGGGCGCCAGGTATAGGTGGGGGACCCAAGGTACGATGGGTTCGCTCAATCGCAAATGACGCAGAGAAAGCTTTTCTACCAAAGAGGTCCACGTGAAGAGCTTCAACAAAGTTTGCCATAGGGCTGCTGCTCGTGGACTCTGCAACTCCCGAGATGCGAATGTTGCTTCTACGAGAGCGTGCCTCCAGGTCCTCGGCTTAAGTGGCTAGTTGCTTAAGGAAGGCTGCGCATTCTCCAAGTCTGAAATACGCAGTTGGCACCACCTAGCCAAGTATCCTGTACCTCCAGGCACCCATGACTATCATCGAGACGGCTAGTTAGCGTGTCTAGGTGTGTGTCAATAGAACGGAAGCCCACCCGGAGCTCAGCCATTATTGCCGCTACACCGTCCAACTGAACCGCTTCTTCCCCCATAACGTTGTCAGTGTCTTCTCTCCTTGGGGGCTTCTCTGTCTCAAAATTCAACTGGCGTTGTTTTGGGTCCGACCGGCCCATTTTTGCAGAAAATATAGAGAAGGAGCTGTAGAATATGATGCAGAGCAGTGAGGGTGCAGTATATCACCTTCAGGGAGGTGCAGCCCATCTGCAAATGCTATTAGAGCAGGCTACAGCACTTTAGGGGCACCAAGCCTGGGGCCACTGGCCCGTGCACTGCTCAGAGATGTCTAGCAGCAGCACAAGGTGTTTGCAAAATGGCGGCCTGGGGCGTCTTGGCAGTCTTGGCGATTTATCAATGTGGAGCAAAGCAGGCAACAGACATGCCAACCCTCCCGATTCAGGCGGGAGACTACCGATTTGAAGGCTAGTCTCCCTCCTCCCGATTCCTGCATATAGAAACCTGATGCCAGCACTAATTAGGTTACCTGCTGCAATAATGTGCACCTTCATGAGAGGAAGTTATTTAGAAGAGCAATCTACCCAAACAGCCTCTCCTCTGAGATATTCCTTGCTTCTTCTACTGACCCGTCACCTTTGCTCCCCAACCTGCTGAGATAAGTTATAACACCCATTGAAGGTTAGGAAGTGCTATAAAGAGTCTGTTTCGTGCACCTGACCCGCTTTTTAAACAAGCCTTGGCAATGCAATAGGTCTCGCATTTATACAAGTTTGCGCTATTGACATTGTAAATGACAATGCCTTTTATTTTTGTTTGTTTTAAAAATATATAAATAAAAGGCATTGTCATTTACAATGTCAATAGCTCAAGCTCGAATAAATGAGACATATTGTATTGAAAATGCTTGTTCTCTCATTTGCTGAGGGTCAAACTCTGCGGATGAGGAAAATATGCGCTGGGGCCTCAAAGTTTCACTGGTGCCAGAGAGGGATCGGGGCAGAGAGCAGGGAGGAAAGGAAGCAGAAACCTAGGGCAGCGTGAAGGTGAATGTGATAGAAAGTGCAGGAGGCAGAGAGCACATGAAGGGACAGTTCATAGTGAACCCAGGGAGTATAAAGGGTAGAGACAGAGTGTCGCGGGGCAGAGAGGAGAGTTGGAAGAGACCCCAAGGGTAGAATAGGAACGGAGGACAGGGTTAGGGCAGACAGGACAGGGACAGTGAGCAGAGGCAGAGAGCATGTGAGGGACAGTGCAAAATGAACTCTGAGGGTATAAAGGGTAAAGGCAGAGAGCCGTGGGGCATAGAGGAGAGGTGGAAGAGACCCCAAGGGTAAAACAGGAATGGAGGACACCGGGAGGGCAGACAGCACAGGGACAGTGAGTGGAGAGAGAAGATGCGAGAGAGTCCGAGGGCAGAATAGACAAGGAGAACAGGGAGGAGTGGGCAGAGGGCAGAGATTGAAGGAGACAGATGGCGTAAGGGTGAATGTGACAGTAGGCAAGTAGCAGAGGGCGCACAAAGGATAAAGGGCAGGTAGCACAAAGGCAATGAGCACAAGAGTACTGTCAGAAGTGAGGATAGGGCAGAGAACACAAGAGTACTGCAAGAAGTCACGAAGGGCAAAAGGCACGAGAGTACAGTCCGAAGTTAGGATAGGGCGGAGAGCACGAGAGTACTGTCAGAAGTCAGGATAGGACAGAGAGCACGAGAGTACAGTCAGAAGTCAGGATAGTGCAGAGAGTACAAGAGTACTGTGAGAAGTCAGGCTAGGGCAGAGAGCACAGAAAAGTGAGGTAGAAGTGAACGTGGGTGGAGAGGTAGCGCACAAAGCACAGAAGACTGTGGGTAGACAGGGCGGAAGCAGTATCTGAGCACAGGATGGACAGAGATGAGTGGGGGCAGTGGTGAAAACAGTAGGGGGCCCAGTAAGTGGGGCAGAGAGCCCCTCACTGCTCACCCGCTCCTGCCCCGGGGTATATACAGCCCCTCACTGCTTACCAGCTTGTGCCCCGGGGTATGTTCTATGCCTCGCTGCTCACCAGCTCCTGCCTCCTGGGCTTCGCAGTGTTTGAAGGCTGAAGGGAAAACCAAGGCGGGCAGAGGAGAGACAAATTTCTGAAAAGCGGGGTATTTGATTAAAGTCAATGGAGGCATTTTGTTGTCAAGGGAGGAATAGAAGTAAAATTAAAAAAGCACCCCGAGTGCCTGTGTAGATGGTGCTACGGCTCTCGGCTTACAGCCCGGGATCCCTTAGTATGAGGACCATCTTGCGAAAATGTAGGGACAATGTGATGGGAGGAAGAGGGCGGGTAAAGTATAACAAGGAACGTGCCCAGAGCCTCTTACTCCACCCGATGTGATGGTAATCGTTCCACATCTGTGTGTGCAGCCGAAAAAAAGGAGGGCGAAGAGAAAAGAGCGACCTGCCCGAATTGGGGCCAGGGAGTGGTGAGAGTTTAGAAAAATTCCAAGGAGGCCGATGACTGAGAGAGAAAGTCTTCTACTGCATGTTGGAGGGAGGCTGTAGGCAGAGGCAGGAAACAAAAAAGGGCGGCCGCTTCAAGCCTACGCAGGTGGTGCCCCCGATCTCTCTAAATCTACCACAGGGCAACACACTTCTTCAACTTTGGAACTTCATCTTAGCAGCTGCACAACACACAGATTCAGGAGGAATCTTTACCGGCCGAGCAATTTTTTGGGTGCAGAAGACTTTAGGGTCAGTGAGTCGGCAAACACCGGGGGCGCAGAAAAGCAAGGGGCGCTTTGAGCAACTCCACAATGTCCGAGAATGGTGAGAAAGACAAGGAGTGTAAACCCCTAAAGGACAAGCTGTCGCATTTTGTTGTCAAGGAAAGAATAGAAGTATTTTATAAAAGCACCAGAGTGGCTGTGTAGGCGGTGCTACAGCTCTTGGCTTACAGCCGGGATCCCTTAGTATGAGCAAAATCTTGCGTAAATGTAGGATCATTATGATGGGAGGAAGAAGGCGGGTAAAGCATAATGAGTAACGTGCCCAGAGCCTCGGACTCCAGCCGGTGTGTTGGTAATCTTTTCACCTCTGTGTGTGCGAGCACCGGGGGCAGAGAAAAAAAAGGGGTGCTTCCAGCAACTCCACGATGTAAGCCCGTGAACACTAAACAGCACAACTCTGGGGAGTTTGTTTTTGGATTGGGGTAAGGAGAGGGAGGAGCTGGTAGGATTTCCAATGAGGAGCCAGCATTTCCGGTAAACAGAGCTAGCAATACACCCTCCTACCTCACGCCAAACAAAGATGGCGTTGGCCTGTCCAGATGGGCCGTCCTAAAATTGGACAGGATGGTAACAAACAAGACCGATTTCCAATTATGCGCCAGCGTTTAACATAAACGATGACGCAAGCCAATTGAAAACAAGGGAGTGGCTTAAAGTCGCCTTCTGAAACTGTATCGATTCCAAGAAACCCTGGCAGAGCGAGCAGCGCATGCTCGCTGCAACGCCAGTTGAGACCTAAAAACAGAAACACCCTTTTACAAACATCAAATCTCACCCTCCCCTGTGCCCTTCAGTGAAGTGACGTGTGATTTTTATTGTTCTGCGGTGCTGGTGAAGTTGAGCAGAAACCGGCAGCAAAGCATTTTGCAGGCCTTTACAGAATCTTTAAACGTGAAGAGGTGGAAGGTACATTTGTCTGGGAAAGGTGACAATCTTAGTTACAAATACGTTATTTGCAAGGTCCAAAATTCACAAGGTGATAGATAAAACTCCAGACTGGATTATGGGAGTACCAGCAGTGCTTAATTTGTCAAACAACGTTTCAATTAGAAGCCTGCAGCTAGCAAGGTTGTACTGACATAGGAAATAGACCATGCGCACCAAAATAAAAGGTGCCTCCCCAATGGTGAATCATGTTTGATCTACTAGCAGTGAAATCAACAACAACAAAACTTCCACCACACCATAGGCTGAGCCCGCCCCAAAAGTTATTGATTTAAATGTGAGCTTGGGTGTGGCCCAGGGTTGAGAAATACGGAAACAAATCATTTTCCTGCCCCCTACGCCCTGCGTAATAGTATTTCTTTGCGGGCTTCAGCACAGCAGGCATCTTTTGTGAGAGTGACATTCTAGAAGTACTGCACTGCCAGTAACCTGCTCCTGCAGGCCAGTGCACAATTTTGCCAAGCTCCCAGTCACTGCCGTAGCCTGCTCCTGACACAGGTTAAGAAGTCAAGCTAAGAAAAAAGAACATTCATTAAGACTGAGAAATATGTGTTCCAACTCTGTTTTTGTTTGAACACTTTGTAAAACTGCCAACAATAAAATGTTGATGCCAGTCTTCATTCATGCACACTTTAATCTCCCTCTACAAGAATTACCTCAGACATCAAATCTTAACACTTTGTCCTTAATTCTTGGAGGGGGAGACAGGAGCATGTGTGCTGCTACAGTGTACACAGTGCACAGCTAGCTAGACACTCTAGGTACGCATTGGAACTCATCCATGCAAATGGACAATTAGCCAGACATACCACAAGTCGCGCCCCTATGACATTTTGTGGTAGCATAGTTGGCTGTTCCTTGTGCTATGCCTCCGGGCGTGCCTCCCACCAGCCCATCTGACTTTGCCACATGTTGGTGTGGTGTCAGAGCAAAAGGGGTTAATTATTTCCACACGCAAAGCCGACAGGGAATGGACAGAGTACGCCTCCCCAGGCGACAAAGCCTGCTTTCAGGAAAACATTCATGACCTCTCGTCAGGTTTTATGTTTATTGTCTCCAGTATGCTGTTCCAACCCAGAGTACAATACCACCACATTAAGGCAAAACACAAGCTGGTTTCAGATTCACTTTCAAAGTGAAAACCCTTCTAGAACAGATGCCATAAATACGATTTAAAGGGTTTGTGTGTGCCTGAGTAGGTTTGCAAGTTTGTATGTTGTATGTGATTTGTGTTTGGATGGGTGTTTATGTGGTTTCTCTGTGCCCTTGCATGCGTGGAGGAGTCTGTGATGGAGGGCGAGGAGGCTGCTTCAATTTCTCTCACATTATCACAACATACACAAAAAGGACAGCCTTGACGTAGATGCGAACATAGACACTACACTCGACCCTGAGCCCCTGGCTGCACAAAAGCATACAAACCACGTCTCTTTGCTTAGATATGTTTATATGAGCATGCATGGAGGCAGCCAAAAATAAAGCATCTTCCTGACAAGCAGCAGAAAATGTGATTACAACATACGTGAGTTTCACAAACAGAAATACACAGAGACAGCTGCAGCTAATGTTACTTGACAGAATGTGTAATAATCATATATGTCAAATAGGTGACTTGTTAGATGGAAATCGAAGGAAGCCTCTTTGAAAAAGCAAGACCAGCTGTATGAATGTGAGCACCATATGCTGAACATTATTATTATAGTTATAAATGTTCAACAGGTTTGTGCTAATTGAGTGTCATTGAGTGGTTGCGTGCATGTGTATTGTAATGCTGTGTATGACATTGCATATTTTGAGCATTGGCCCATGTCATATTACGTGTCATTTTGGAGATGCATATAAAATTGCATGTCGGTGATTTTGTTATTCCCAGGTTTCACAACATGTGAGCATATTTGAAATGCGCTATATTTTATTGTTTGTAATTTCATCTGTGTATTTATTCATTTTAAATATGGTAGTTTAGGTTTATGTCATATTTAGGGTGATGGTTTTTCTTCCATTTCTAGGCGAATTAGAGGTTTTTTTAATTTAATGTATCAATGTTTGCCTTTCTGCTGTTAGTGTTATATCTTGTCTGCATTGGTTTTCAGAGTGATTCTCTTGCAGTACCGTTGAGTGGCTTACTCCAAGGTTTGGCTTGAGTAGATTTGAGCCTGTCTGGGCAGTTGCACTGCTTGAATAGATGTGGGTGTAACTTATGAGCACTGGGTCTGCCTTACACTTCTGTAATAGTGGTTATACATATTCATGGCCCTCCTTGTTCCCCCTTACTTTTTGTACTTTTCCCTTCTTTTCTCCCACTTTGTAGTAGGTAAAGTTAATTTTTGAGACACTCCCCCACCCTGGCTACTCCCACACATACTACAAAGTAGTAGGTCTGCTTGTGCCTGAGTTCTACTTGTATTGGTAGGAACCCTCCGAGAAATACAGCAGATTGAGGTGAAAATCTACAGTGTGAATTTTGGCAAGTAGCACTTAGTTATTTGAGACGTAGTACTACAACCGTATTATTCTGAAACTCGCAAATCGCCTTGGAAATCGAGCCTATTGTTTATAGCGTAATGTCCTGAAAGATACCTTCGACTTTCATCCTTTATTCCCATGAAAGACTCTACATTGTACTCTGGCTGTTTGTGGATGAGGCGAATAAATTGCTCCTGAAAGATACCTTCGACTTTCATCCTTTATTCCCATGAAAGACTCTACATTTTACATATAGTTTCTACAGTCGTAGTCTATATGGCACAAATGTACAATTTATCATTGACCTTCAGAGGCAATTGGAACAATTAAAGGACAGTCGCATAAAGCAAATGTGCAACGTCATCAAAGCAGTTCTGAATTACCTTCGGGTTGCGTTCCCACTCTAAACACTAACACTCTTTGAAGTGCAGAGTGACTCTGCATTTCAAAGAGTGTTAGTGTTTATAAAGTGAGAACGCAGACTGGGGCAGAAAATGTTTCTCACTCTGAAGCTACAGGCCCTGCCACGGGTGATGCACCTCTGAGAAGCATACACACCGATTGCCAGAACTGGGCCTAGCTTCAAAAACATAACTATAGAAATGTTTCTGACGCCAGGCCCTGCTGGCAGACAGCATGTATATTGCTCAGAGGTGCGTGGCACTGGCAGGGCTTAGCTTCAGAAACATTTCTATCCTACGTGTTGTTATATGACATAATTTTATAAATGTAATAACTGCACTTTCACAGTTGTTTTATTAACCTTTTTGCTTCTCAAATTTGCTTGAAAATGCACCATTTACCCACTCTTTTTTCAGCATTTTCTTGGGGGAGAACCCCCCAACCCCCTTAAGATGGACTGAAAGTGCTCTCGAAGGGTTAAGTTGTTGGTCCCCAGGTTGCCTGATTCAAGAACACCAAATATAGAAGGATTCCTGAGTCCAGGTGGGTCCAGCTGAGCACAAAGGACTGGACCCTGCCAGAGACCTGGATATAGGCAGTCCTGGTGCTTAGTAGACAGCCCTGAGGAGCTAGGGTTGCATTACTGAAAATTTGTAACTTTTGCAGCAGTTGGAGTAGGGTAAGATCCAGGGCCTCATTTAGAATTTGGTGGGCAGCTGAGGGTCATTACCTCTGCTACCCTGGTGAGATGCTTGTGGCCATATTTAAGTATCAGTTTGCCTGTTGCAGGCCTCTGTGCCTTCAGATATGCCACCACCAAGGCAGCTCCTCTGAAGGCGCTGAAGGTTTGCTGCATTGACGTGATGACCCATTTAGTGTGTTTGCTGACAGCCTAAAATCTTGCCTTAATCATGATCAATTGTGAACTTATGTTTAAATGGCTCTTTACTGTATCTAGGCCTGCTATGCATTAAAACGTTAAAAGTTCATATCTCTGGTTACCTTTATACAATTTTAAAGATCTGTGGTTTTTTTTCGTTCTTGTTTCTTGAGATTTCTAAACTGGTTTGGGGATTTTATTGTATTATATTCTTTACTTTAAAACTGTTGGTACAATTGTGGTCCAAACTTAACCCACACTTCTCTAAGTATTGTCTGCTGCTTGTGTCATTGCTCCCAGTGCTTCAGCAGAGAATCTCTCAGAACATGTTTTTGACCTAATCACCTGTTGTTATTAAGTTGGTAGTGGTCACATCATTTTAATTAATAAAATTATGCTACTGAGTATATACTTGCTTGCACTATTACTATTTATCCAACATTCTCTTTAACTTACACTCTGACAAGAGTCCACAGACAGAGCTCTAAACCCTTGCGATAACACTAAATGACTCAGTGGTGTAACGCAAAATAATGGGCCCCTGCGGACTGTGATGAGGGGTCCTTGAGCCTCCCACAGCTCACAGATATTAATTTTTCCTGGCTTCAATTGGGGGCCTGCTGAATTGGTGAGAGCTTCGTAAAGGTTCTCCCTCCACCCCTCCTCACCCCCCCCTCCAGTGCAGGAGCTGCAGGGGCCTGCATTACACCCCTGAAACGGCCCAATAATATGAGACATATGACCAGCCAGAATACATCTTCTAAGACATAATTGCCGCTTTCTCAACATGCTTTTAAAAATCTTGGTGAGTACCAGTGATATCGGTCTTAAGCAGAATTTTGAGTTTTACATTCTAAAATATCTTAACAATTATCTAAACTTTTAATAATGTGAATTATCAACAATGGTTTTCAGAGGATTTCTTCTTTTAATGGCTGCAATTGTAAATTGCTTTCAAATGTCTGAATTCAAGTTCTGACTTTTTTATAAAATGTCTTTATGCTTATGCATGTAAATTCATGTATTCCCTTCTATAGGATGTATTCTAAACCAAGTATCCGCCTTATGGGTCAAGCAAAATTGTCTTTAGTTGTTTCGCACATATTGCGAATAATAAGTTCCTACCTGCTGAATGTCCAACCACCAAGCAAATATTTTTAAATATGTTTTCTTCTGAGCAGCCACAATTTCCACTAATTTAAAACAACTAGTCTGAGTTTGTGGCAGAAAGCAGTGCTGAATGAAGGCATAAATAATTTTGGGAAACCACTCCAAAATAAATGTTGTTGTACTCGTACCATCCATTTTGTTCGCTGCCTGTTTTCGTGCATCGAAACAACAAACACTTGTTGATGCTGGAACCAGTTCCCATCGTTTTTAATGCAAGCCAGTATTTAGCATTACAAAGGAATTGCATTCATTTTTGAACAGTAGAACTGCATGCTAATTACCACGCTGGCATCTGATTACAATTTACAGCATGGATATCATTGTCTACAGATGATTTCAAAAAGCTTTTAAGTGGTAATGGAAAAAGTGATACAATAAATGCAAGAATAAAAACAGAATTCAAGTCGATGGAAAATGGGTTATTTGATTAAGGATATGTGAAAAAATATACAATATGTTCTTAATCGTGCAAGAAATTTTACATGCCTATTTAACATTCTTTCGTAGTGAATTCAGTTCCATAATGTGGTTATATAAAATGTGTATTTTGATGTACTATATAACATTAAAACTCGGCGTATTATTGTGTTTTGGGAAAAATAACAGTAGTCCTGATTAACAAAGCAGATTGGTTATCTTCAATCTGTTTAAAGTGTGTTTGTATATTTCTGTGTGGGTGGGCGTGTGAGAGGGTCTGTGTTTGTGTGTGTTTCATACATGCCAATAGACCCGATTTAGGCATGAGACTGTCTAATTTCGAAACCAAAATGAATAATATTTTTTTTTTCATTCGAGGTGTTTCCCACCTAAAAGTTGCATTTGTCTCCATAAACGCCAACGGAATAATTATATGTCACCAATTGTTTTAAAAAATCTCCCATTTCCCAGTTTGAAAATGTTGGCATGTATGGTGTATACACCAGTAAACAAAACATGCACTGCTGTCCTTCTGAATTGACTTTAGAAGCTCAGGGCCAGATGCATCAAGCATCCATTTTGCGTTTCCTTATTAGCGAAAAATAAGGAATCGCTAATAAGGAATAGCAAAATGGAATGCATCAAGCAATCACACAAAAAATTGCGATTCCTTAATTGCGACTCGCAAATTCCGAGTCGCAATTAATGAATACCTCCCCATTCATTCCTATGGGCCTAGAGGCCCATAGGAATGAATGGGAAGACAATCTCAATTTGCGAATCGCAATTAGCGATTCGCAAATTGAGATTGCGAGTTCAAGGGTGCAGGGGTGTCCAAAGGACACCTTGTTACACCCCTGAATGTGATCTGTGCACATTTGTTGCGCACACACATGCCCTTAGGGCATGTGTGTGCGCAACATGATGCTTTGAAAAATGCACAAAAGTGAATTTTTCAAAGTTTTTGCCAATTACCACGAAGTTGTACTTCGTGGTAATTTGCGTGCCCTATTAGCGAATTCGCTATTTTTGATACTTTCATGCATTGCATTTAAGGAATCTCAATTTGAGATTCCTTAAATGCAAACAATCGCAATTTAGCGAATTCTCTATTTGCGAATTTTGCATTTGGGATGATGCATCCCAAATGCAAAAATTGCACTCGCAAAGGGCCAGATTCTGAGAATCTGGCCCTTTTGCGAGCGCATTTCGGTTGATGCATCTGGCCCTCAAAGACTACGTGGTATAATGCTTCTTTTGTTATATTCCCACTCGTTGTACTGGTTGGATTTTAGGAGGAATGTACTGTAATGGGGCACCCCCTCCCTCGGGACTATACAACCACTCACCCCACATTTATCCATCACAGGCATCACCAGTCTAATGACCTTGTCAATAAAAGAGGCTGGGCGTACATGTCCGTGGACAGTTATACACCAACACAACTGGTCTGTGTGCTTTGCGTATTTGCTTAGTATGTGGGTCTAGGTACCACAACATAACACCAGGGTTCACTGCAAGCTTACTAAAACCACATTTTAGGCACCACCAACTCAATTTGATTTGCACAGCGGATTGAAGTGCCCAGATGAGGGGAAGGAGGGGCGGAATGGCTGTGAAGGAGACTGGAAACAATGTAGTACAACTTTTTATTCTAGCAGTGAGCATAGGTAAGCTTATGACCTGTGCCTACCTTTCTTGACAGAAGCCACATTCTCTGCACTAGGTGATGATGACAATAGAGAAAGAGCAAGAATTACAAACCTACTGAGAGAGAAGCAAGATAAGTTAATTGTCAAGATAGTGCCATGTGCAAAGTGAACAACAAGATCACTATAGGAAAATGGGTGCACCAAAAATGTGATTTGTCTCATGCAACTTCTGGCATAGGTTACTTCTCCTTGCAATGCTCATTGAAGCAAAAGCTGGTATAGCCAGACAAAAAGCACCACAAAAATCCAAGTGATTATATGCATTTGCACATGCAATCAAGGCTTCACAGTCTACCTTAACACATATCATTACAACTTGTAATAACATGAAAGGCAAATAGTGATTGTTAAGGAATACATCAGAGGAAACAATTTATGTACACACTGTTATGCCTAGAAAGGTGCCCCATAAGCAAGTGGATTGCAGTCTTATCGTTACTCACCATGTGAGGTTCACTTCTCATTCTTGGTTTCTCTGAATTTGATTCAGTTACCACTATTATTTTCCCTGTGTCCTTAGTGGCACAACAAACAAGATGAAAAGATCAAATTAAAATATGTCCTCAAGTACAAGATGTAAATGTGTGGGTCTTGTAAAGCGCACAGCTGCCCGTAAGCGTCCCGGCACTGAAGATCGCTGGGGAACCCGTCCTGGCTTTCCCTGTGAGATGGTCCCTTCTGGGTATCTCCAAGGTGAAACCAGGCATCCCCGGCGTCTGTGGGGGGCCGTTGTAGAGATGAGGCAAGCTTAATGCCCAGAGTTGCCGAGTGTGATCCCTGGTTAGAGTAGGCACTGAGGCGAGAATTGTCGAGTCCGCTGACCCTGGTCCACGACCCTGCCGCGTCGGGAATTGAACCCTGGTCCCGGCCCGTTCTCTGCTTACGGGTCTGCCGCCTCTAACCAGTGAGCCACACCACTCCACAAGATGATGTGCTCAACAATCTTCCTACAAATCTGGTGAGTCCTGTGCTGAAAGCTACCAAGCTGAAAAGAGTTGCAGCCGTTCCTCGCGGTAGCAGCCTTACCTCTGCATCTTCTCTGCAACTGATGAAAAATAGCAAGCACACCTGCATAAGCAGGTATCCCTTTTATACTAATACTCACCAAGATGCCCACCACAACCTGTCTCTGGGGTATGGCGTCCCCATATAACAACATTTCATTTTAAAAGGCCAATGTGTTACTGTCCTATTCAGTAACAGGTTCAACAGACGCCAGATACTCATGGTCTTAAAGACATGGTATGAACTTCCATGAGCAAAGTGCTGTTGAGGTGAGAGTGGTACAGCCACTGGTATCATAGCAGGGGAGGACTACTGGTACTCTCATGAAGTGGTAACTGTCCCACCACACTCTTCCATGTTTTTGGGTCTAGAATATTAAGAATGTGGTATTTGGGATGATTGAGTATGATAACTGATAAATATGTCTTGTTGGATGAACACTGATGAGGGCAACATAAGTCTCTACGATACAGAGCTGTGGTCCAGGTTATCTTTTATATGACTCAGTTGTTCTATCAGTCCTTGACTCTCTAAAAATGTTATTGAGTGGCCAAAACCTGATATGAATCTGATGCACCTTTTCACGCCTCAGGTTCTTATTTCGCTGGCTTAGGTTGTGTGACCGGCACAAACTGTGAATGGAAAATGCATGTGCTAAAAAAGGAGTGTACCCAGTAAACTATGAGAAGCATTATTCATTTCAGCTTCTGCTAGCCAAAACAGATCAACCCAAGATATAAGGCACTTGCTGTGCAGGTAGTACTTTAATGTGTGATGTACCGCTTTGGTTTGTCAGTTTACCTGTGAGTGGTGAAGGTGGACATTACTGTGGAAACGTGTAGGGTGAAAGCTCCCTTGTTTGTCAGAACCTCATGTGAATTGGGATCCCCAGTCAGATATGATGGTGCTTTCTATTTTGGTAGTATCATGACTTGTGTAAGAAGGAGTAAGGTTATCTGAGTGTCTTGGATAGGGTTTTCCACATTATAAAATGTGCTGATTTTATAATGCTATTCACAGTGCCCAGAGTTAAGATTTCATTTAAGTTAGGACAGATGGTAGTGTCATGATAAAATTAAGAGAGCTAGAATCTCATAGCTTGGACGTGGTGTGGACAGTGGTTGCAGCAGTCCACATGATTCTGAGTGGTCTGCTTTGGTACATACACAGGTCTCATAAGCCTAAATGACAGCCAAAACATCCTGTTTTAAGGTCAGTCACCAAAAGTGACAATAAACAAATTCAATTGTCTTTGCTATCCCAGGATAGCAAGTGGTTTGGCCACATGACACCAATAAAATATGGTTTTCTGAAGTTATTTTATTGTTATATAACCATTGGTCCCGATTCACAGAAGTAATCTGAGATGAAAGTCTAACTTTATGACTTTCGGTATTCACAAAGGGTATTTACGAGTAGTAAAGTTAGACTTTGGTCTAACTTAGACCAAAAGTCTAACTTCACTACTACTAAAATTAGACTTGTGGTCTAAGTTTAGACCAAAAGTCTAACTTTGACCAAAAGTCTAAAAGTTAGACTTTTGATCTAAGTTTAGACCAAAAGCATAATTTAGATAAAAGTCTAACTTTACTACTTCTAAAGTTAGACATTTGGACTAAGTTTAGAGTTTTGGTCTAATTTAGACCAAAAGTCTAACTTTAGTAGTAGTAAAGTTAAACTTTTGCTCTAAGTTAGACTTTTGGTCTAAACTTAGACTAAAAGTCCAACTTTGGGAGTAGTAAAGTTAGACTTTTGGTGTAAGTTAGACTTTTGGTCTACACTTAGCCGTTTTTGTGATTGTTTGATTTCATCCCTTCATCTGCCTGCACCTCCATCAAGACGCCTGGAAGCTTGTTTCAATAGTCTCCGGGAAAGTGTTAGGGTTTATAACTCCAATGATCTAATGTGAGTTTTATGATCGCTTATATGGGTGGGTTCATCTCTTGGTTGATGGAAGAGTCCTCTTAAGTAAAGCATTTGCCATACAGTTTGTGACCCTGGCAGAAACGTAAAGATAACAGCATGAGTAATATTACAAAAAACATGAATTGAAAATGGCAAAAATCCATAAACATGGTCATGGTGCGCCTAGCACCCAGGAGATAGTGTCTCCAATCACAGAAATCATCTCTTCTCACTAATAGCTCTTTTTCTGCTTTTGTGTATTGACTTCCTCCAAATTTTAACTTCAGGGACATGCATACAAATGTTTCTCTCACTGATTGCAACATAATAATACTCATTGTCACATGAAAGATATCTATCTCCACCATAAAAGGCAGTTCTGGGTTTGAGTGAGTCAAACAGAAGCACTTGTGAAGACTTCCTTAAGGTGTTGAAAATACCCTGCTGCTCCTGCGAACAAACAAAAGTAGGTGTTTTTTCACAACGAGTGATGTTATTAAAACAATTAAATGAGAGAGGAAGTGAACAATAAGGTATTTGAGAAAATTGGAGAATCTCAAAGAAGCATTGCATATCTTCAACCATCTTTGGGGATGGCTATTCCCTTAATTCTTGGATCATTTAGTTTACCATTTGTGAACCAGTATGTTTCAGGGTGTCCCCTAAAAACTCAACTTTAGTCACATGGAAGTTACAATGCAAATGGTATTTCTTTAAAGTCCACCAATACCGCTGCTGTATTCCGAACATGGCTTATTTCATCATGTGAATACACAGCTAGATTAATACAAATAAATCTAGATATTCTCTGATGATGTCATTTATGAAGGAATGGAAGACGTCAGGCCATTACCCAACCCAAATAGTATCACATCATACTCAAAGAGGCAATGAGAGGGCATGAATGTGTTTTTTCATTAATCCCTTGACAAATTAGGAGTCTTTCCAAATTCTCACTTGGTGTTGATAGTAACATCGCTGATCTGGTCTCCCCAATGAGAATTATTGGTATGTGTTACATACTCTGGAAAATGATAAGTCATGAAGACAGAGGAAAGTCAAGTAATAAGAAATTCATTCTGTGGAAAGAACAGAGGACCGCTTCATAGCCAGTAGCCTCCAAGTCTCTCTTGGTTACATCTCGACATTCCACAATACATAAGCTTTGGCATATAACCATTCAACTTATACAATTTTCCTCAGTGGCGGCTGGTGACATTTGAAAGTGGTGAGGCATAAAATTATTGCCAGACTGCACTATGGCGAGCAAGCGTAGTGCCTGACGCCGAACAACTTGCATTTCCAGTAATACTCTGCGTAAAAAATGCCTGCATGTAACAGCAAAGGTTTCCCATGTTATCGTTTCTATTGGTGGAGTTGCCACACACTGAAACAACACGTGACAAAACTGTTCTCAGTCAAAATTTTGACACATACATGAAGGCACTCGGTGAGGAACTGTTTAACTGTCCCCTCCTTCTGAAAATATGCACCTGTTTCTGTGCCCTATTCTTAATAGCCTTCTACATTTACTCTTAGAAGAACTTTTATTTACTGAACAGCATGGACAAGCTGGCTGCACGCTGTACTTAACTACACCATTCTACTCATGCCCTGAGTTGCAATTCCCATACAACTACAGAAAAACAAACACTAAATACCTTGCTTTGTCCGTATGGCTGTTTCCCAGTTAATACGACAAAAATGAGCAATTTGTGAAATATTTGTGAATATGTTGATGCATGATTTCATGAAGGCTTTATTTCCATAACAGGAACTGGTCTTAACTGAACTCTCCTTTGTCTTCTGCAGCTGTTAAAAATGTCGCTCAGTTAAAAGAATAGGTCTCCTCTCTCTGGAACAGCAATTTGTAGAAAACACATGATACGACATTTTTAGAAATGGGCAAAGGGAGTGAGAAGTTATGATTTTCTAAAATAAAAGGCAAAACGTGTCCATAGAAAACAATTTAAATCTCAGAAGTCAATATTTTAGGAGACTGTACTTTTTACAATATATGCCATGGGCAACACTGAACTAATTTTTGCCACTTAAACAAAACTTAAACCCCGAGAAAATTGTGCTTAAAAAGTTTTGTTTTTAGAACACCTTCTGTCCAAACACATAATGTTACTTTCAACAGCAATGCCTGAGTCCAAAAGCAGTTGAAAGTAAATGTGACACTTTCACAATTTTTAGCAAACAGTTCAGTTTCAGTGGGTGCCCCAAATGCTCAAAAACTTTCAGGAGCTCCTCTGGGGGACTGAGGCCACAGGTTCAAAGGGGGGGAGACGTCTCTCCTCATCTTCTCGGTCACTTTACGGGAGGCTGGCACGAAGAAGCCACGTTAAAGTTCAGCTCGTTTTGGACTGAAAGGTCCAAAAAAACTGCAAGCAAGCCAGAGCCAGACAGATGTCTTGAGCTTTCAGTCGCTCGCCCCCTCTAATATTTAAGGCCAACTAAAGAAGCAAATCAATTACTCTACTCAGCATAGTAGTGATCAGTTTTCGTCATTTTCTAACTTATGTGCTTGCTAAAGCACCATAATATGTGTTTCTAAAAATTGGATATTTCAGCTGTCCTGGTGCTTATTGGATGGTGGGGGGGGGGGGGGGGGGGGGAGGTGGGATAATTAAATATTAACAAACTGAAACAAAACTTACCTTGGTTAATGGCTTCCCGCTTTTCTTTCCTGACTGAGGCTCCAGACTTCCGACTCCCACCGTTGCTGTAGAATTCCAACATCATCAGAAGGCAGCAGCCAGCCTCCCTCCCCTCCACAGCAGCCAGCGCTGTGATTGGTTCGGCCGGCTGCCCTACTGACTTCATTTCTCTCTGTATTCTGCAGCACAGCAGCATACAGAGAGAGACGGGGAGAGTGGGAGGGGTTACTCCAGGGCAGGGGGGAGCGGCTTGCCTACTGTGTTAATACTGTCTGTTTGGGTAGCCTCTCAGGTTGCCCAAACAGACAGTATTACCAACAGTGGGCAAGCCGCTCCCCCCTGCCCTCGAGTAACACCGCCCACACAGGAACTTCTGCTTTTTCACCGTGCGAGAAGGCAAGGCAGAAACAAATGGTAGTTATTATCATTGGTAATAATAACTACCTTTGTTTGCCTTCGCGCACGGTGAGAAAACAGGGGGGGCGGCGCCCAAACTCCCCCATGGACCAGCCGCCACTGATGTTGTTACTAATACAATGTTCTGTGTTATATGATCATTAATACACAAAACTACAATACCTACAATCACTACAAAATACAATGTTAATATAACAATAATACACAAAACTACAATGCAATGTGAAACTACAATACAATGTTTCATGTTAAAAGAACAGTAATACATAAAACTACAATAACTAGGTAACTCTATCCCCCTTTTCACAATAAAAAGAAAGAATAACTATTAAAATAAACAATTATCCTATGAAGAATGATCTCTGAAAATAAAAGAGATTAAATGACCGAGCACTCCCTAAATATTTTACATAACATCGTTTCTGAATCTGACAGGGTTTTAGCATATTCTAGCACTTCTACCTACATTTGCACCATTTCCCCCACCATTCAATAGAATAGCACTGCCACCATCACGTCCAGACACATCATCCAATTTCGCCTACACACCACTGAACACACCATTCTAAACATTAAGGTGAAACCAACCACCCTTGCCACCATCAAAACCATCCATCTTCCTGTCTTTGAAATTATTTAGAATAATGTCTGTTTGTTTATTACTAGGAGTAACAATAACATTCTTATTTCGCCAATGTTCATTCTCAAGAAGCACTGCAAGTCTAGACACTCTCTCCACTTTATTAGATTTGGAAAATTTAGACTCCACCATCCTCGCTCTCATGTCTGTTTTTTACCAATACCGTATTACTAAGCACAACTTCCTTTTCCTTAACATTTTTACTTCTGTAAAAATTAATCTTGACTACATTCTGTTTAGCCCTAATCCATTTTTAATAGTTTTCAAATGCAGATCACAGCTACCATTGCCATTCTTTTCACTCAATCACACTGGATTAAGAGTATATCTTATCTCCCTCTCAACAGAACAAATGGAGTCACACCAGTTCTGCTAAGTGGAATGATTTTGTAACTCCACACTTATTGCTGCAATTAATCCACCCTATCCAGTTTGTTAGCAATCACTATGTGCACACCCTTCTTCAACAAATGGTTTATCCTTCCAACAAGGCTGTTGAAAGAAGGGCTATATACTGGAACTCTTTTTTGAAAAAACGTCATCTTTTTGGACACAAAGGGCGTCCTGTTATCAGTCTCAATTTCCTTTGGAGGTACCTTGGCTTGAAATAATCAATCCAAAAAACGTAACAACCGCTCACATATCTTTAGCCCTGACAAATGGAAAGCATAACCACTTAGAAAAATAGTCCACTGCTGCTATTAGATATTCACTTCTCAAAAAGTTGAACAGTCCAGAAATGTCTATGCCTATTTTCTCACAAAGTCCATTTGGCCAACAACAGGATAGAATGGACTGGTATTTACTTTTCAGTGTTTATCAGAACATAAACATTCAGCACATCTGTCAATATAAGTTTTAACTTGCCCATCAATACTGGGCAACCAATACAATTATTTAATTTTCTTGGCTATTACAGTCATTCCTAAATGTCCATGATGTGCCAAGAAAATGATTTTATGACTTAAACTAACAGGGAGCAAAAAAGTCCTGTTTCAAGACAAATTAATTAACTACTGACAATTTTGGAGCTACTTGTGCAAAAGACCTCAGTTCTGAACTCAAACTCTTGTCATAAGGATACCCAGATATGAGATACTCCTTCACTTTTTCCAAACACTCATCCTTAGAAGAACTCTCCGTCCAATCTTCCTCTGTAATGTTGAAATATTAATTCCCATTCAAAACCATTTTCACACACTCAAAGTCTTCAAAATACTCTGAATTACTCTCATCCAACTCCACTGGTAGGCATGGGAGACAATCCGATCTGACATTGTTTCCTCCTGATACTTATTTTATATCAAAATTAAACTCCTGCAGCCTTCACTAAAGCCTACTCAATCTGGAGAAGGCCTTATTAGAGCAACTGTCACCCAACATGTAAATTAAGGCCTTGTGGTCTGTAAATACGTCAAATCTAGTTCCATACACATCGGTTTTGACATTTTCTAATGCCCAGGAACAAGCAAGTGTTTTCCATTCAATTCTACTACATTCTTCTCAGTTGTGTCAAGCTCCCTAGATGCAAAAGCAACCGCGCTGTCCTGCCTATCTACCAACTGACTCAGCACTGCAACCAATTCCATAGAACATGCATCCACTGTGATCACACTCTTCTTCCTGATGCATGAAAGGTTTGATAGCAGGTACATTTGCAAGAAAGTTTTTAATTTAGTAAAAAGTTTGCTGTTCATCAGCAGACCACCCAAACTTAGAATTTTTCTTTTTCGGTGCTTGCAAAGTTGTACCACTAAGAGATCCCCCTGCAAAAATCTGGCATCATACTTACTTAATCCTAGAAAGGCCAAACATAGTTCAATTGTATCTCCCTTTTCATATCATGTATCCTTGGGAGAGGATTGCAGTCTACTAGTATACACAAATACAAATCCCCTGATTTTTTGGGGGCAATAACTGTCACAGACACCCACTCATAAGAATCATGCTTCATTATTAATCCTTGATAACACATTTTTTTTTAAAAAAATGTCTTAAGGTCTTCTGTATAACAGAGGTGGCATTTCACTTCAATTTAATTTTATGCTTAAACCATTTATTAACCCCATAACTTACCACTAGTAGTAAGACCACAAACACAATAAAAGATTTGGTTAGCGTCTCAATAAATGATTCCCTTGCTCAACCCTTGGTAGCTGGCAATGAGCAGGCAGGTTTAACTTACCAGTGTGTTAAGCATTTAAAAACAACACCAATACACTATAAAATTAAGACACAACATACAATAAAAGTCCAACTCCAAATTATAAAAATAGATTATTTTTTATTAACAAATGGACTCAACAACAACAAAAAAACAATGTAGGGAACCAGAGATATGAATTTGTAAAAAATAAACACTGTCTAGTGCTTAAAAACTTTTTGCGCCCTGTTCAGACATCTGGTCTTGCTTGACTGTAACAAAGTCAAAGTTTGAGGCAGACGAAGATGAAGCCCAGGTACACAAGTGGAGGCTTTGGTTAAAATTTTAACTTCGGACTTGAAACTATTCTGGATAATTTTTCTCTAAACTTCGAGCGGTCGCCTCAAGCAGGCCAATTTCAATGCAACGTCATCGAATTGCTATATAGCAAGGGCGTGATAAAATTCTAAAAGTCTGGGGCTATGAAGCTTTGAGCGTGAGAAATCTGAAATCCAGGCCAGGTTGATATTAAAGGTAGCCGGCTTGACTCTCAACTTCGAGTCTGTCACCTTAAGAAGATTTTTGACAAATAGTTCTGAAACATCACCAAAATGTTGGATATTCTATTAGAAGGTCTCCTTGAGAGTTCATAGAGTCCAAAGCACAAATCCAAGTGTCTGAAATCTCCTAGATGGTCCTTGGGATGGCTGGACTACAATTCCCATAATGCGCCGTATCAAATATTTAAACGTTCACTGGATGCAATCCAGGATTGGGACTGATTGGGACCGTTGGTGGAGATGATATTTGCATGCTTTGTTAACTTATTGCTTGCAGGCAATACACTTCTTAAACCTTCTTGAATCAAGGCAATGTTTTTAGGGCTGTACTACCAGTTTGTGCAGCAGGTGCAGTCATTTCAGAATGCAGTTCTTTGGGTGGAGATCCAGATTCCAGCTGGGCAGACTTTTTCTCCTTGTACTTTCATGCTGCCGATCTGAGTTGCAATGGAGCTATTTAATATCTATTCACAGTTTCTGGGTGTAAAGCAGGAGGGTACCTCTGACCAATTGGATGCAGGGTATCACCTAGCTGTACGACCAATTCTTCCAAAGTGTTACATATTCTTGTCCCAGAAGACACCATTCTCCCAAAATCCAACATGGAGAAATCTCTCCTTTTTGGTTAGATCTGGTTAAGCCAACCCACTGGTGTGGCTAAGTTTCACTAACACACCCCTTCATCCCCCAGAGTAATCTAATTACTAAGGCTCGTTTGTGGCTGGGTGTGCCGGATGTGGGTGTCAGCCTGTGCTAGTACCAAACTGTTATTCTCCCTATGAAGACCAGTTTGGCTCCCCCACCCTATTCCTGCCTTTTGGCTTCTGTAGATAAAGTTCTCCACTCACAGGAAATCCATAGTCTACTCTGACAGGACACTTCACATCTCATCGTGCAGCTCGTACTTAGCCTGAGAAAGGAGAGGGTAGCTGGAAAGCTTGATTTTGGCTCACTGAAAAGAAAGTTTAATAATTTATTTTTAATAATAGTTATTATAAATCTAACAATGCCAAACTGTAGGTTTATCTTAACAATTGATTAGATACCTTAAAGTATATTTTTAGGTGTATCCAGTCAACAATTGTACGCTAAATACATCTATCTCTATACTAGCCTATGAAGACATTCACTATAATGGGAAAAAATTGAATTGGAAGTTTTTCCCTCACCAGGGCTTATAAAACATCTTTTATAATGTCCTTGCTTAAAGCTGTTAAAGACTTTGGAGGCACTCACCTTGCAGGACACCGCTCCCACAAATGCGGTCTGCCGCCCAGACTAACGGGCCATTTGTGTTGCTGCTCCTGACCCCTCCCGCCCACCCAGGGACTTCAATAACTGGCGGAACTTGCGGCCAGGACGCTGCCTACGTTGTTCAGGCGCCCGGTGGTGCTCAAATACAGCTGAGAGCCCTGGTGAAGCGGGGAAGCTGTTAAAGACTTTGGGGGCACTCACCTTGCAAGACGCCGCTCCCGCAAACGCGGTCTGCCGCCCGGACTATGAGGCCATTTGTGTTGCTGCTCCTGACCACGCCCGCCCACCCAGGGACTACAATACCCGGCAGAACTTGCGGACAGGACCCCACCTACGTTGTTCAGGTGCCCGGTGGCGCTCAAATACAGCTGGGAGCTCTGCCTCGCGGGATGCGTGCTTGCGGTGCCGGGCTAAGCCTGGGCAAAGGGCGGGCCGTCTGTGGCCGTCAGGGGCTGAAGGAGGCTGGGCTGGGCCACCCCTATAAGCCCCCCTGGAAAAGACTACTTGAAGCTGGGAACTCTTACTCATGTGGTAATTTCCACAATTCTTTCTAATCAGTCAAAGCTTGCCCAGACATTTGTTTGTTATTATTAGAAGTCTTTCTTTGGGGCCGCACTTTCTATTATCTTTTATTCTTTTCTTTTAAACATGTATCTTAAACTGTGTTTTATAATTTGTGACTATTGGTAAATACTCTTGTCCAAGTGTCTATGATGAGTAGCATGGGTAAAAATAGCAAACCCACCGCTGCCCGCCCAATGACTAGGCAACTAGCGGCAACGACTCAACCACTCCGGAGCCTTACAGCTATTGATAAAATGCTCCAAAAAACAATAGGGGTAGTAGCAACAGCCATAGAAAATACTGAAAGGAGACTCTCAATTACCTCTACTGTGCCCCCCCTTATGCCTCTGGGGGATTGCTCTGTAGTCACAGCCAACCCTGCTGAATTCACGTCTTTCCTTATCCCCGCTTTTTCTGACCTACCTTGTACTCAGATTATGCCTGACGGGAATGTTTCAATAGAGGTTGTCCCATCCCCACCTCCTATGGCATGTACAAAAGGCTCACAAACTCCGTGCTAGAACCAAAAAGTTGATACCTGCAAAAAATTCGGCAAAGGGAATAGCATCTACACCTGATCCTGTACAGTCTGACCCTGGTCCCCTATCCTCTACAATAGGACCTCCTGTCTGGGCTACCCATTTATTAATTGATTTCAGACCCATATGGAACAGCTTATCAATACCCACTTCAAATCTTTGTCTACTAGGATTGATATACTAGTTTCACTGATAAACAACAAAGGTCTAGGGAGAGCACAGCCAAGCTCCTCAATAGGGGATCCCGCTACTATAGGGGCTTCTGGAGTAACTAAGCCTGCTACTAAGGGCTCAATTCAAGGTGCTAGTATCTGCCCAGATATCCCCACACATGATTTGGCCCCTCTAAACATGCTGAAATCTACTCCAGCCCAGATTGGCCCCGTTCAAACTATTTGTCCTAATTTGCCTCCAGCCGTTTCCGGTTCGAAAGCGTGTGGCCTTCTTTCCACCCCAAAAAATTCCCGGAATTCAGAGCACAGAGTCGGGTAGGTCCCAACACAACACTCCCCTCAAATCCAGTGAAAATGGACCTTTAAAATCTCCTCCTCACCCCCAGTTACCCCCTGAAGCATCGCCTTATGTGATGGTACTCACTGGAGTATCCCCACTGGCCAGCGAACAAAGGGAAACTATCTCTGAGTTAAAGAATGAAGTCATCTTCTGGCTAAGCAGACATAGACCCTTAATGGGAGCCGGCCAGGGGGAGATTTTAGTTGCGCGAAGAGTCAGCTGGCTGGGGACTAGACCCAAAGACATTTGTGGTGATTGTGTAATTGTCAACTTTAGGGACCCTAGAGTAGATGGACACATATTAGCTAATGGAGGGACTTCTGATGCAGGCACTATTAACACTTGCCACCTTGGGTATTTTTATCCTCAAACTTTTGTATCGGGTAGGTCAGAACCATCCTATTTCTCCCACAGCGGTCATGAATTCGATTACAACATCCCAGTGGGTAACAGATATAGTGCATTGAGCAATTTAGATTGACTACTATCATCACCGCACCCAGAGGGAATGGTTCTGAATCGGCTTGGGAGCCATGCTGTGGAGGGCTTGAGCATAGAGTGGGGGTCCCCCGAGCAGGCTCCTAGAATTAGGGTCCCCAAAATCTTGGCTCTACAGGAGGTGTAATAGAGTTGGATTAATTGTCATTTTGAACCACTCTTGGGGATCCCTTCGGTAACCTCGGAGGAAGATGAAAACTGGCTGATCCCGGACTGTACAATGTACCCAGAAAAGAGCTTACTGCCCCTGGCCCTTGTGATCAACAAGTTGGTTGTTTCACATTCTCTCAGGGCATGTAATGGCAGACTCCTTGCAGATGTTCCAAGGTCAAGTACCTTTAATAAACCAGGGAAATGCACGACTATAGATTACATCCTGGTAAATGTAGAATTCTGGGCCCGATTGAGAGTTTTCTCTATCATCCCAAGGGTCGATAGTGACCACAATTTACTGTCACTAAAGTTATAAAAAACTCTTTGGGTCACCGTAACGAATTGGGGGGAGCTGAGACTACCATTAACTCTAACTTGGTAACATCGGCAGGTGGTAGATGAATCAGGTGGGCGAAGATCACGTTAGTGCCTGATAAGCTAGCGGAGCTACATCGCCATGTTGCATGTTCTTAAACGGAGGTTTCTCACCTCTTGAGCTCCAACTGCGATCCCCCCATCTCCACCTTCAGGGTTTACAGTGTATCCATAGCAAACTTCTCTGTTCCCTGGCCGGTTATTTTTATATCACTGATGCTAAGAGGCCAAAGGTAAATAAGCGCGTTCATTGGTTTAACAAAAGCTGTAGGCTGGCTAAAAATACCCTGATAAAGGAGGTAAAATCGAGATCCTGGTCAAGAATCAGAAAGGCAAGGGAAATATATAAAAGTTTGATCAAGGAGACCAGGTCTGAGTGGGAGGCCTCAAGGTGGGAAAGTATCAAAGCAGCCCTGGAAGCTCGAGATTATAGGCCGTTTTGGAACCTTGTTCGAGTTGGGTAGGCTGAAGGGACATCGGCCATCATTCCTAACCTTAGTGAAGAGGTTTGGCTAGATCACTTCAAGCCCCTCTATTCACTCAGCAATCCCAAATCCCGAGTAGATCTAGCGACCCAAATAAGTTCTCTGGTTCCAGTGCACCCCGAGGCCTTGGGCCTTGTGTGCCCACCCTGCACCCTCCTTGAAGTTCAGGCAGCCCTTAGTAGTCTGACACTGGGGAAAGCTCCGGGTCTTGATAGGATCCCTGCTGACCTATATTGAAGTGAACAAAAGGTTTGGGCCCCCTATATTTGGGTTTATTTTAACGCTAATCTACAAGGCATGGAGATCCCCCCAACCTGGCTGGGAGCCGAAATCATTCTCATCCACAAAAAAGCTTCCGCTCTCGACCCAGCTAACTACCGCCCCATTAGTTTGATCGACGTCCTCCAGAAATTATTCGCCCGCTTTCTTTTAACTAGGTTGCAGAGTTGGATGGACGACCATCACATCCTAACCTCACTCCAAGAGGGCTTTCGTGCAAAGGTTTCCACCATTGACCAACTGTTTAGATTACAGTTGGTTTACTGGAAGACGGTTTCTATTGGGGCAAGTAGCCTGTATTTGATTTTTGTGGACCTCCGGTCCGCATTTGATCTGGTCCAAAGTGATAAGCTCTGGGCAATATTGTTGGAGATGGGTGCCCCGGCCTACCTGTGCCATCTATTTAAACATTTGCACCAAGGTACATACGCAAGGGTGAGATATGGGAGGAGTGGGGAGCTCTCGGCTCCATTCCCGGTGAAAAAGGGAATGAGGCAGGGGTGCGTCTTAGCCCCCACGCTCTTCTCCCTCTTCCTCATCGGGTTGATAGACCATCTACTGGGAGCAAGAGACCTGGACTCTTCAAGCTTAGCGGGCGCAAGATACCTGCCCTAATTTTCGCTGATGACATCCTTTTACTGTCAAAATCATCTACAGGCATACAGCGTACACTAGAGGCATTCTGCTCCTTCTGCAGACTGAGGAACTTGGAGATTAACCTCTCTAAAACCAAGTTCATGGTTTATTATTCCAAACTAGCCAATTGCCCTCACACCCACATGGTTGGAACGGCGTTGGATCGAGTGTCTACCTTCGATTATTTGGGGGTTACACTAAATGACAGAATGGATTGGGGTCTATCTGGCGGTATCCTAAAGGTTTTTAACAACACCTCTTCTAAATTGTTGGGACTGCCAATTGAAATTTATAAAGCCCAGACAAGAGGGGGAGCACTTTATGGTGCAGATATATGGGGTCATGTCAGTGCTGCTTCCCTATCACTCACTGAGAATAGTTTTATCAGGCGTCTTTTGAGACTCCCTATGGGTACCCCCCTGACCCCCCTTCGGCTGGATTTAGGTTTGGTTCCTATCCATGAGATTGTCTCAAATTGTCCTCTCCTGTATTGGAGACGTCTAATGTAAATTGATTCTTGTATAGCGCACTACTCACCCGCAAGGGTCTCAAGGCGCTTGTACGAATACCACTGTGGAACCCATCCTGGCTTTCCCTGTGAGGCATCCACTCCTGGGCACCTCCAAGGTGGAGGCCAGGGATCCTTAGAGTTGTGGGGCCGTTATGGAGATTAAGCAAGCTATTGCCCAGAGTTGCAGAGTGGGACTCCATGATTGGAATAGGCACCGAGGCGAGAATTATCAGGTCCGTGGAATTTTGAGCCCAAGACCCGCCGAGGTGGGGAATTGAACCCAGGTCCCGGACTAGACCTCTGCATCAGGGTCTGCCTCTCTAACCATTGAGCCACACTTCTCCACGTCTATGGTCAACCCCTGAGCTCTTGAGCTATAGGGAGGACCTGGGGGATCTTTTGTCCAGGGGAAGCGTGGGGAAAAATTCCTTAGTTAAACCACATCAAGCCTCTTTGCCACGCTCTAGGTAGGGGGGACATGTGGTCGTTCCCCGAGGAGACCTGTGCCCTGTATTCCAAGAAATCATTGAGTGTGGCTCTCAAGCGCTATTGAATGGAACTCATATTGATAGACTCTTCCATGGGTAAGCTGACTAACATTTCTCTCGATATCAAGAACCACCCTCACTTTGAGAAATTTTTGGATGATATCCAGCCTCCCCTGGCTAAGAAACTACTTATCCAGTTACGACATGGTTCATTGCATCTTAGGGGCATAACACATAAGTGGTCAAATGCTCTATATACCGCAAGTTCCTGCCCAGGGTGTGCGAGTAGCAGAGAGACAGATCTCCACTTTCTGCTCGTCTGCCCCTTCTACGCCAAGGCAAGAGCGAAATGGATTATTCAACTTTGTAAGTCCAGGGGCCTTAGGGGCTACAGGGAGGTATTCAGAATCATTAAATATGATACCTCCCCCTGATAGTGTTTGCAAGTGCTAGATTTCTATTGTCCATGTGGTACTAGAGGTGTGCAAAATTAAAAACTGAATGTCCACAAATCACCATTCCTGAGGTAGTATAAACATTGTAATGAATGTGGTTCCTTATATGCACTATGGCTATGGTTTGCTCACTGGGAGCGCTAGTTCTTTTTTAACATAGTCAATCAAATGTTATGATTCTTTAGGAATGTTTTGTGTGCTAGGACTGTAATGTACAATCTTTTAAACATCCTCATTTTTTAGCTGGCATGTGTATTTTTTATCTGTAATTATGTATATATTTCTTTTTATGGTGTTTTACCGATAATAAAAGCTTTTGACTGACTGACTGGTTTATAGTTATAAGCGTCCCTATTCAAGTAGGGGAGACATTAGGGGTGACTTATATGTACAAATAAGGTAGATCAGTGGTTTGAAAGTAAATTTAATTTCAAAGTTGAATTTTCATATCAGTGCAATTTAAAAGCAGCTTGCAAGGCATAGTGGTCTCTGAAAATGACAGAAGGCACCACAGTAGGGCACACTCCAGGACATGAAATATACTGGGCCTCCTATCCTCCCTGCCCAATTGTATACTAGGAACTTATAGGCAGTTTGAATACCCCTTCCCTTATTATATACTAGGGATTTACTGGGTCTGTCATTGCCAATTATATTTATACCTAAGCATGTACTTTTAGTCATAGCACAGGCCCTGGGTCTGGTTTCCAGTTCACTTTTGCATATTTTCGGAGGTTCACACAAATGTTGCGAATTTACTTCAGTTCTGAACTATTTTCTGTGCTTAAACTGCAACGGTGTGGCAATTGCAAGCAAAATACACAATAGGGATACAGAAGAACGAGCAAGGAGTCTTTAGCCAGACATAAAGCATGGAAGGCATCCTGTGGTTGCCTCTCAGGACCTGTGTAATAAGATAGCTGCCTTCTTTCAGTCAAAGATCGCTGACATTTACGCTGCTCTGGAGGTCCAAAAATCCCTGACCGCCGTTCCCTTGCTGCCTGCTCTTCCCGAGCCCGGTGTTGTTGAATCTTCTCAACATCAGGATCTGATTTCCTTTCCTCCTCTTTCCTGTCAGGATCTTGAAATCCTGCTTGATAAAACCAAATCTGGCTCTCCGCTGGATGTCTGCCCGCTAAAGATCCTCAAGCAGTGCAGAGAATCTCTCCTTCCTCCTCTGGTTGACATCATGAACAGGGTGATGAAGGAAGGCATTTTTCCCCAGCAGTGGAAGAATGCTGTAGTAAAACCTCTGCTTAAAAAGCCTTCTCTGGATCCCGGGGTGTTAAAAAACTTTCGCCCCATCTCACTGCTCCCGGCTCCCGCAAAGATGCTCGAAGCCCATCTGAATAAACATCTGGCTGCATTTGTGGAGAGCTCGGGCTGTTTGGATCTTTCCCAGCATGGTTTCAGGAGGGAGCATAGCACAGAGTCTGCCCTCACCATAGTGCTGGATAATATCCGCACTAGAGTTGATGAGGGTCAGACCTCCCTCCTGATCCTTCTAGATCTCACAGCGGCCTTCGATACCCTGTCTCCCGTGGTGTTAACATCTCGCCTGAGGGAGATTGGGGTCCGCGGGCCTGCTCTGGGACTCCTTACCTCTTTTCTCGACCATAGAGAACAAAGGATAATGCTGGGATCGTTTCTATCTCCATCCCTGTCTGTGCAATGTGGGGTCCCTCAAGGGTCAGCGCTTAGTCCTACCCTTTTTAATATCTATGTGACCCCCCTTGCCAGACTCATTAGATCTTTTGGGATGGAGGTAGTTTCCTACGCGGACGACACTCAGATCCTAGTCTCCCTCTCCCAGTCAGCTACGTCAACTGCCGCCAATTTTAGATCTTGCATGGAGGCAGTTGGCCAGTGGATGATCCACAACTCACTAAAACTGAATGGGGAGAAGACGGAGGTGATGGTCTTTGGAGGAAAGGAAACGATCTGGTCGGCGGAGTGGTGGCCGAACTCGCTAGGCTTATGTCCCGAGCCCACCTCGTCAGCAAAAAACTTGGGAGTCATGATCGACCCCACCCTTAGTATGTGCCAACAGGTCAACAGGACTGTTTCGACCTGCTGGGGGATTATCCACATTCTAAGGAAAATCAGGCACTTTTTGTCACCCCAGGCAAGTAAGCAACTTGCTGTCGCTCTCCTGGGCTCGCGACTGGATTACTGCAATGCGCTGTATGCAGGACTGAACAAGAGCCATCTACAGCGCTTGCAGGTGGTCCAGAACGCGGCAGCGAGATTTGCTCTTGACCTACCGAAACGTGCCTCTGCCACCGAAGCCCGAAAACAACTTCACTGGCTCCCCGTTGAGTACCGGATCCTTTTCAAATCAATGTGCCTGGTGTATAAAGCCTTAGCTAAATCCAGCCCTACAGGCATGGGATCCATTCTTTCTCAGCATAACCCCAGTAGGAATCTTCGCTCCAGTCACAAACTTCTTCTTTCTGTACCTCGTGTCAGAAAAGCAAGATGGGGAGGCAAGGCCTTTTCCTACCTGGCACCTAAATGGTGGAATGCCCTCCCTTTGGAAGTAAGATCCCGCCCCTCTCTGCAAACCTTTAGATCCGCGCTAAAGACCCACCTTTTTACACGTGCATACCCTTAGTGGTGCTCTGCAAACTTTGATTGATTGGTTTTGATAGGCGCCTTGACACCTTCGGGTTTAGTTTGCGCGTTATAAGTTGCATAATAATAATAATAATAAGGCATGCAAGTGTAGTGGCAAGAAAAAGCAGCAATATGCAGCAACAGGTAAAAGGTAATAGGCGAACCAAGCAGTCAAAATCTCGGGGCGCTCCTCCTCTAAGGTGGAGGAGCATTGCCCACTGCTTTTCAGCTTTGCAAAAAAGGAAAAATAAAATAATAATAACACAATGTTATTATCATTTTAGCTTTCCCTGCTGAAGCCAGTTTTGAGGTTTGGTGTGGCTTGAATGTGTACTTAGCATGTTCTCTACCCGGCTGTATTGCACAACCTGGGTGGAGAACATGCACAGGCTCCCACTCCCCGTCTGGGCGCCGAGCCATTGGGCAATCACAACACTTTTGACATCCTGGTGACAGCAGCATTGTGATTGACTAGGGGAGTCTGGCAGCCTGTGTGCTTCTGGTTCACAGAAGGAGAGGACGGCGAAGAGGATGAAGGAGAGGCGGCAGCTGTCCAGCTGGCAGTTTAGGGATCTTTTCTATTCTTTTTTTTTAAAGCTCAAGACCCATCCAGTTCTCTGTGCCAGCGCTATTTTAACTGAAACAAGATGAGAAGAGCCACTGCCGCAAGAGCAGCACTGAGTCATGAGTGCAGGTTAAAAGCAAAGAACACAGAGAGTAAACAAGTCACGAGCGACAGGACAGTCATGGAACTCATGTATTAAAGGATACCATCATGCCTGTTTATGTGTCAATAGTATCTTTTATATTAGGCTTACACTCTCATCATGCAGTCTATCCCTGAAAATGTTTTAATATCCATCTCCACTTCCCTGTCTTTCTCCCTTAGATGAGGAGCTTTCAGTGAACTACTTGGAGGAGCAAAAGAAGCCTGACACCCTCAGCCTGATGTTCCATCTCAGGCCACTAATATTAGAGGTTTACAAAACTGCACATTTTTTCTCTGCAATCTTTGTGAAGTGTTCTTCAGATGTTTTGAAACTCTGCTCTTTCCAATTTAAACTTAGCAATGGTCAGAAAGATTGCAAAGTTAAAATTATGAGCAAGAAATTCTACAGTGCAGATTTTACAAAAAGACATTTCACAAAAAAAAATCACTTTTAGACCGTAATTACAACACTTGAATATAATGTCAGAAATGACTGATTCCCCAGGCTACAGGTATTCCGGGTGCAGTAGTACTGCAGTATTAGGAATTTTCCAATGAGGACTGAGGAACGCCTCCTGGAATTGCTGATTGTACACTGATTTCCACTTGTTTTTTCTTTTGTTCCTAGGTCTTTTGTGGGTGTCCATTCCACAACCTTTTCATGGTAAACTGTGCATGGACAAGAGAAATTGTGTTTGCTCCTAAACACCGTTTTCATCCTCACGAGAAGTTTTCCAAAGTTCAATAAATATGGAAAACCTTGGTAAGTGTAACATTGGTAAACTTTGCAAAAGCAAATATTTAATTTTACTTTCCCCTAATTAATATACATTGTTTTTGGCCAGTGAACTCTTTTCATAAGAGCAAACATAGTGAACATTTTACATATAACAATAACAAAGTAGCAAAAAAATGTAATACATCCTCGTTTTGTCGACACCTCTAATGGAACTGAGCAACCGATGTGAACGAGCCAGATTCCCCAGAAACACCCGGCCATCCTTTCTTCCATTCACTGATTTATCTATCTTTTTTACTTTTCATCCATTGTCATCTACTCACTCTTCTATCTATCCATTTTGTATGATAACATCCATCAATCCTTTCAGCTTTCATCCACCTAGTCTTCCATCCCCCTATACTTCCATCCGTCCTTTCGCCCACCCTTCATTTCACCCATCCACCCTTTCAACCATCCATTGTTCATCCATTAATCTACCCAACCATCCTTTAATCCCCCATTTGTTCTACCATCCATTTTATCATTTCATATGTTTATCTTTCCACATACCTGACCTTCCATTAAGTAATTTGTTCAGCCATTCATGTTTCTATCCACCCATTTTTTTCATCCATCAATTCAATTTCTTCCAACCATTCATTGATCCTTTTAACCATTCATCCATCCTTTCACACATTCATTCATCTGTTCACCCTTCCTGCCACCTAACCAACAGCCCATGTATTCTTTCACCTTATATCCACACGTCCAATCACCCATTCGTTCATCCATCTATCCATCCATTTAAAAACACATCTATCCAACTTTGTGTCCACCTGTCCGTCATTTCACTGTTTCATCCTCCCATTCAACATTCTGCCCATGTATCCTTTCACATGCCTATAGATCCTGTCTTTCACCTTTTTGTGCATCATTCCTTTCACCCACTTCCTTTCATCCTTCTCGTTTCACCCTTCCGCCCATAACCTTAACCCATCATTCTTCTCTTCCCCTTTTCTTCTTTTCACCCACATTCTCTTCGTTTCGCCTAAATGTTTCACCTTTCTTTCATTTCTCCCTTCCTTACTATCACCTTTCATCCCTTGCATGTTTCGTTCCTAACTTTCACCCTTCCTTAGCTTCCTTCTCTCCTGGCTCCCTAGCTACCCATTTAACTTCCGTCCCTGCATCACATTTTTTCTTAACTCTCTCTTCCTCCCTCCTTCTAGTTGCTTCTCCTCTGCCTCTTTTCACCTTTTCCTTATTCGTTTTTTCATCGTCTCTTTCATAATACGTGTTCTTTCTGGCATCTTTCGACCCACACTCTTTAGCTCTATCATTACTTCGCTTTCATTGTTATTTTTGAGCTTTTATTTGTTTGTTTTCAGACAGAAGAGGCCCTTAAAAAGCGACTCCCATAAAAAAAAAACAAGAATGCGGCATTTCAGGACCCGGCTTACCAGCCCAGAGGGCCCAGTGGGACCCCGATTTTATCTACTAGCTTTGAGGGTTCACGGCGCCAATGGTAGCTCTCATACATTTGATGGTGATCAGTGAAGCAAGTATAATCAGGCTCGAAACTTTGACTGCATTGCATCTTGAGCGACAGCTCAATTTATTTTTTGAAAGCTAGCAGTTTCGGGGGAGTTTCCAATATGTTCATAGGCTATGTATATATTCTACAAAGAGAACCATTTTAGTGACATGTCTTCATTGTTACCCTCAAACTACACGTAGATTTTTGTACCAGCCGAAGAAAGCGATATTTTCCACTCGTCAAATCGCTGGAGCTGCAACTGAGGACATAACCAGTGTTTACAGGCATCATGTAGGCTTTGATTATAACTTTGACATTAGAGTGATGTACTCTGTGATTTGCACCTTGTTTCCTGTCAGTTGTCCTCCAAATAGATGTGTTAAAGTGGAGTAGATGAGTCAATGACATTACAAGGTGCACCAAGGCAGATCCAAACGAGCTCTGCCGTTGTTCGCTTTTAATGCAATGCAATGTATTTGAAATGCTATATTTTTTAGATGTATTTATGCTATGAAAATGTTTTCAATCGAAGGTATGTCAAACAATGCAATCAAATGTTTCTGTCGGTACATATGGAAATGAAAAAAAGCTTTTTGCCTAAAAATATACTGCATATCACCTTCAAGATATGATGAACACATGTTACAAATAAGAAAAATCCGATTGTGTGATACATTTGGTAGGTACATTTTTATGGTCTCTAATCATCTTATATAATCCAGGTAAAATTGACAACCTAAAAATTTCAAAAAGCTGTTTTATCAAACTTCTTATTGAGCTATCGCCTGTAAAAACAAGGAATGAAGGGCCAGATGTGCTAAGCATTTTAACAGTGGCAAACTCTCAAATTCGGATTTTGCGATCTTTAAAATGTTTTTACAGATGTAATAATCTCTTTTAGGTACCAGAATGTTTTCCTGACACCTACAATGAGACTTCAAATAGATACCGATTCGGTATCTGGAAGGGGCGTGTTGGAGGCATTCCTTCCAAGTACCGAATCATTATTTAATTTATTAATGTTTTGCTACAAAAATCTGTTCTCACAACATTGATATTTTACCAGCACATTGAAGGAGGCAGTAATTAATTCACGTAGGGCCTGATTATGAGTTTGACGCTCCGTGGACCGCCAAACTCACAGTGGCCCGGTGGTCCGGCCACCGTCACCCCAGTGTTCTGACAGCCATATTACAACTTTGTCGGTTGGACCACCATTGGGCCACCGCAAGCAACAGGGAGCCGCTCTCCGTGACAATGGTGCAGGGGTATGCTGGCAGTGCGACTGTGGCACCGTCTTGCATATTGCAAGTTTCCTGACCGCCAACAGTCTCATGGCCGGTTCTTACTCCTTGAAACTGATGGTGGTTAGGAAACAAAGGGGGGCCTTAAAGACCCCCCCCCTTGTAACATGCATGTTAGGGCATGCCGGCGGGAGAGTTCCTGAAGAGCATGAACCTCACAGTCCATGCCGTGCTGGAATGCACTATCATTTTATTGAACTTGACTCAATAAAAACATCCCTGAGCTCCTTCCTCGTAGAGAGGGGGTTGTAGCCCACGTGAAGACGAGGTCTATCGCGTGAGGAGGCACCCCTATGATGAAGCATGGCACCTCTGGTGTGTGAGGGGTACCGTCCTGAAAAGGGAAACCCCCTGTTTTTGCATGGCAGAGCACATTCAGACAGCTAGATTACCTCCTTCTAGTCCGGACCCGTGACCTCCTTTTTCTGTGTGATATTAATTTGGTGTGGTGTTGGTCCACATAGGTCCTTAAAACTCCTCAAGCCCACAAGTGTATTGATAATGAGACATAGAGCTGGCCATACAGGGAAGCAACCTCTCCAACTAGGGTCTCCAGGACTTCCTTTGTGAATGAAGGGGCCCTCACACATGTTTGGCTTGGCATGGTTACTCACAGAGGAGGCACACAGCAGCTGATGGTGAGGTGGTGGTTATGGCAGTAGCGTGAGTAGGCAAGTGAGTGTGTGTTCAAAGTACAGCAAACATGTACGGCACTCACGGGTCATGAGTGTAGATGCACACAGTCATTGGATGGCCACAGTCAGATTACCCAACATAAGCCAATGGCAGAGACTACCGCGCAAGTGCCCGCCAACCGCAAGGTCCTCGACCACCAATAGTATAAGCCTGAATTTGTCCTGTTCACGAGGTCATGCCTTCGACATGTAATGTAAAGTAATGCAAGCTGTATTTCTATAGTGCAGACTGTCACCCAACGGGTATCCTGGCTCTGCGAGTTAGCGGAATGTCAAAGTATCGGGCTGAGATGGCTATCCCCAGTCTAGAAAAGGGTAATGAAAGAAGAGGATCCACGTTTTCACCTTCTTTCTAAATTGAGGCAGATCCTGAGTTTGTCTGATATTGATGGGAAGAGCATTCCACAACCGCGAGGCTGTAGTACTGGATCTTTTGAATCTTGTGATATACACCAGATTTGTTGTTGCTGAGCGCAGATTTCTTGAGGGAGCATACCACGAGAATTTATTCTGGAGTGGTTTAGGTCCTCAACCATGGACTGCTCTCAAGACAGTACAAATAGATTTAAATTGTATTCTCTAATGAACTGGCAGCCAATGAAGATCCCTCCGAGCTAAAGATGTAGAGGACCTTCTCTGCATTATTAGAGCTAGTTTCGCTGCAATCGCCTGAATTCTTTGCAACTTCCATATCAGTAAATTGGGCGCCTCCAGATACAGCGAGTTGCAATAATCCAGCCTGCTCAGGATTACACACCTCACCACCTGTATCCTGATAGAATCTGGTAGTAATGGGAGGATCTTCCATAAGTTTCTGATCAAGGAGAAACATGTGCCGACTACTTTATTGACTTGGGAGTCCAGCTGAATGTTATTATCCATTAATACCCCCAGATTATGCACTGTTTTTGCTGGAATTAGAGGTTTGTCTGAAGGGGTGAGCCAAAAGTCAATAGGTAGGGGTCATGCTAATTTATTTGTAGCACAGTACACAATTTCCGTTTTGTCTCCATTGAATTGCAACAGTAGCTTTCTGAGCCAGTTTGTAGTGCTTTGCATACATTTGTGGAATTCATCTATCGTAACTGCCCGGCACCCCTCTAGGGAGAACACTAGTTGTATGCCATCTGCATAGTTTATTAATTCAATGCCAAAAGATTTAATGATGGGGATGAGTGGGCGCAGATATAAATTAAGTAAAATCGGGCTTATTTCTGACCCTTGTGGTTCCCCTTGTTGGACGGCGCTTTTTGTAGATCCAAATGGAGGCATTGTTACTGCCTGCTGTATGCCCGTCAGATAGGACTGGAGCCACTTTAACGCTTGACCCTTGATTCCTATATTCCTGAGTCTCTCCAGCAGATTATCATGGTTCACCATATCAAATGCTGTTGATATATCCATTAGTACCAATACAACCGGATTTCCATTGTCAGCACGTTTTCGTAGGTCATCAAGGAATGTGACCAAGGCTGTTTCTGTTCTGTGCTCAGGACGGAATCCAAATTGATCCTCATCTAGCAGATGGTTTGATTCTAAGTAGAGAGAGATGGATTTACTAACTGCGCACTCCAGAATTTTTACAGGAGAAGGTAGTAGTGAGATGGACCTGTAATTGGACGGACAGAGAGGATCAAGTGAAGGCTTTTTAAGCAGTGGAGTCACCATTGCCTGCTTCCATCTTTCAGGTACCTCTCCTTTGTCCAATGATTGGCAACACATTTGATACAATCGTGGGAGGAGTTCTGAGCTGAATTCCTTCCACATTCTCCTTGGAAGAGGATCCAAAGGTGAGCCAGAAGTGACATTCAAAGCTAATTTATTGAACACATCCACCGTAGGAATGTGGAAGCGTTCCAGTATAGCCTGTTGACCAGTATCAGTTTCCTCCTCCATGCTTCACCATGTTAGCTGCTGTGTGTACTGTGTTGCAAACAGCATGTTCACATTTGCTGAGACTGTATTTGACAAGCTGTAGTGAACCACCACAATCAAAACATATGGGTGCTGAGACCTTGGCAATGGAGAAGGTCCATTCCCTTGTCATGTACTGTTCAGCACTTCATGTGTGTATTGAAGCAATGTGCAGTTATCTACAATGTGATTTGCGATATGTTCAACGCCTTAGACACTTATACATGCCTGTGATGCCTCAATGCTGTGCTGGTTCTCTAATTTGATGTGAAGGTGTGCATAATTATGTTACAGCCCTGGGTATGAGAGCTTGTGGATGACGGGTGGATGAGTGAGACTGTACAGTAATGATGTCACAGGTGTAGTCATTCTGGATGTACTTACACTTGACTTTGTCCTTACAGATCACATTCATGTAAGTTAGCAATCTTAGAGCAATATACATGCTCCATATACTACTCACATAGGTACCCTGGGACTCGGAGGAGATGCCAGCCGCCACTGTTCTGCCCATTTCCTGACCTACACCCCATGCAGGACTGGCACATGATACAGAAATTCTGATTAAATCATCAGACTATTCAGGATCTAAGTCATCAGTTAGAGCCAGATCTTCTACATCAAATAACAAATCAGCACAGTATCATTTCACTTGTTAAAGGTATATCACTTTTGCATTTTTTGGCCACAGGCTCATTTCAATTCACTCTCCACTGATGTGTGTAGCCCATCATGCAGGTTGTTGGTCATAGAATCCATTTCAGCTCTTATTTATTGAGAAGCAAATTCATGTCAGCACCTCTCGGTTGGGGTTCAATCACCATGAACACCTGCCAGCGTAAATTATCCTGTGGTCTTTTAGTTAAAAGTGATCCACCAATGGAGCGCCACTCACTTTACATTGAATGTGGCATTTGTATAGACTGACTCATATGCGTACTTTATGGGTTGTTTGTCCAATATAATTCAATTGACAGATTGTGATTGCATATATAACATTCTTAGTGTTACAAATTGAAAATTGGTCCAACACAATGTGAACCTGATTATAGGTTAAGTTTTTTGTATCAGAAGTGAACCGTCAGACAATTCAGTTACTGCATTGGTCCAATGTTGGTGCAAATCCCCAAAGCTCAGGTAAAGTTTGTGATGTTTAGATTGAGGGAAGGCTAGCTCTTACCAAGTGGTATTTAATACTGTTATTAATGTGAAATGTGAAAAGGGGTTTTCCTATTACATTTCATCTGCATTCACAACTGGCCAATGTTTAAGTATGCATTTTGTAACTTGATTCGATATTGGGGAGAAGGTAGTCACACTTACCAACCAATTAGGTGTGACTTCATCTTTGGGTTTGGGGGGTAAGTAGTGCATCACTTGGCTTCAGTAAAGTAGTCACATTTATGAGAAGAGTTTCTTCTAAGACCAAGAAATTGAGAAAATGGTAAAGAATAATGGAGGGCCTGAGGATGGTGGCTAGTGTAAGATAGGAGAGTGTTTCTTTCCATGAGTTTACAGAATAGTGATGTAAAGAGTCCGTCATAGGATGATCTAATCAGTAAGTCCAGGAAAGGGATTTCCATGCTACTGGGTGCTAATGGGAATCTAAGTCTGTTTTAGTTGGTATTTAGCCTATCAACAAAGTTTGCGAGGGTGCCTTCCAATCTATGCCATATCAGAAAATAGTGATCTATTTAGTGACCCCAGTTGCTAAACAGGTTAAAAAAAAGCGTTACAGTGGGACATGCTGACTTCAGTTTCTAGGCGGTTCATGAAGATTGTCATAAAGTTTGGTGCAAAAACAGCTCTCATCAAAGTACTTTTGATTTGTTGAAAGAAGTCACCATCAAATTTGAAAAAAATCTTTGTTAAGCAGGGTTCTAATACTGGCAGAATAAAATCTGTGGGTACTGAATGTGGTTGTGTCATGAAATCCAGAATTGTAGCTATGGTCTAGTACCCCTTCTTTTTGTGGAATATGAATGTACAGAGACTTGACATCAAGTGTACACAAAATGCTAGCTTTTGGGTCAAAAGGAACATGTTGATTTATTAATCATGTCCATGGTATACTTTATATAGTAAGGCGTTGTAGGGACACAGTTTTTAATGAAATGGTCAACGTATTGTCCGAGAGGCTTCAGTATGGAGTCGCAACCCGAGACAATCGGGTAACCTGGTGGGGTGTTCATGTCTTTTGATATCTTGGGAAGCATATATATATAATGGGTGTCCTTGGAGATTTTTGATTAAAAAATGTGCACTAATTTTCGGCCAGGTAGCCATCCACTATACCTCTCTCAGTGAGGTTAAAAATTCTATTTTGTTTCTTTTGTGGGGTCTGTGGTAAGCCTTAGATAATTTTCAGTATTAGACAACTGTCTAAGGATCTCTGCTTTGTAGCTGTCAGTGTTTTGTATAATGACCGGTCACCTTTGTCTGCTGGTTTGATAATCACTGAATGATTTTTTTTTAAAGCTAGTTAGTGCATTTTGTACTGAGAGGGACAAATTTTGTGAAAGTATTTTAACGCGGGCAAAGAACTCGAAGCACAGGTATATTCCCTGGTCCAGCAATGAAAATCTATAGTTCAGTTCTAATGCATTATGACCATTTACTCCATAATCTTTCCTGACACATTGATGGCATTTGTTAAAGCGGTGCATTCTTCCCACTGCATATATAGCCTTGAGAAACACTAGCAAATACCATATCAAGAACATCATATCTCACTCCTAAGTCTTCCCATGCCTTTCAGAGTTAAGCTGTTTAAAATACCATTAATGTTTAGGAATTTAATCTCAACCATGTACTAATGGTTTACAATACACTCACATAACACAAGCAAGGTGGAGGTCAATTTAGGTTTTGCATTTGTGGCCCAAACGCTCGGATTAGAACCATACAATCATCACTTTCTCTATCAACATCAATCAGTTAGCAATATGTGACTATTGTTCCCAGACTCTATATGCTACACCAGCATGCTTCTACCACACTCTCCAGTAAACCTTGGAAAAGCATTCCAAATAACAATAGGATAGTGGCTCAGCCTTCTACAGATATTGAGGCGTGTAGATGGCTTTTTCTTAGCCCAGTCTTCACTGACTCATGTTACACATGCCTAACAGAGACCCCTTCGAAACCCCCAATGTTCTCAGCACCACCCATCCCTGGCTAAAGCCTCCGGGTTGTCCAAGGGAAAGATTTCTAGTTATTCATATGGATGGGTCTTTGCTGGCATGTAGGGAGGCTGGTACTGTGAGTCTCCCGTGAAGCTTTTGGCATGATATGCTATGACTTCTGCAGCTGTCTAATCTCCTACACACCAAAGGACAATTGGGCAGTACATTATATGGGTTAGGCCTGTGTTTCTATGTGCTACCCACACTGCAGCCTCCTGATCTGGTATTGTCAGTCGTGCCCAGTGTGCTACAACTGGTGGAGACTAATATGCAATGGTACCCATTTGCAAATGAGCCCTATATTTTCCAATTGAAATGGAATAGCAGCTGTATTTTCACTCATAAAATTATAAAATTAAGGAATCTAGGATGAGATGTACAAATCAATTTTGTGGTCACAAATGGTCAGATTCACAGTATTGGGCTAATTGCTATCACAGAAATCTTTTTTCTAATGTATAAGCATCAAATTGCATTTCACAATTTGACTTTGCATCCTAATTCGGATTGATATTTGGCATGGGTGTGTTAAAGGTGTTCCTTCAAAATATTGAAATGGAGTAATATGTCATAATGTTTTTCAATCAGAATCCAATCACAAAACATTGATACTTTACTGACTACAGCACTATACTTTACCCTTACATGAGCCAATAGCTAATTTTAAAACAGGTAAGTTAAACATTAAATCTTTTTTAATGCATCCCATTTTTCTTTAAAAAATGTTTTTTTTTAAACGCAATCACAGACCCACACACCGCAAAGACCAACCTCCACGAAGGAATGAAGACCGTCGCCGAATGGATGACAAACAGCCGACTGAAGCTGAACTCACACAAGACGGAGGTCCTCATCCTCAGACCCATCCCTTTGGCCTGGGACGACTACCATTGGCCGACTGCACTGGAAACAACTCCAACACCCATCGACCACGCACGCAACCTAGGGATCATCCTCGACTCCACCATCTCCATGACTAAGCAGGTCAACGCCGTCTCCTCATCCTGCTTCAACACCCTTCGCACGCTCTGCAGGATCTTCAAATGGATCGCCATCGAAACTAGAAAAACAGTCACCCAGGCCCTCATCACCAGCAGATTGGACTACTGAAACGCCCTCTATGCAGGAACATTGGCCAAACTCCTGAGACAATTGCAACGCATCCAGAACGCCTCAGCACATCTGATCCTCGACATCCCTCGCCGCAGCCACATCACACTCCACCTGAGGAACCTGCACTGGCTTCCCGTCAGCAAGAGGATAACTTTCAAACTCTTCCTCTGCGCACACAATGCTCTCCACAACACCGGCCCAACATACCTCAACTGATGACTCAGCTTCTACACCCCCTCTGGCCATATCTGCTCCGCCGGCACCGCCCTCACCACTGTCCTCCGTATCCAAAGAACAACTGCCGGCGGCAAATCCTTCTCCCACCTCGGAGCCAAGACCTGGAACACCCTCCCCACCAACCTACGGCAGAGCCAAGACCTACTGGCCTTCAGAAGACTCCTCAAGACCTGGCTCTTCGATCAATAGCAGCACCTCCTCCCCCCCCCCAGCGCCTTGAGACCCTCATGGGTATGTAGTATGCTTTAGAAGTGTCCTGATTGATTGACTGATTGAGACATGGTGGTCTGTTGACCCAAGCTGGCTACCATTACTGCGATGGCTTTAATTCCTAGTGGCCCGCAAATTGAGAACTACCTCATTTCTATTTATGCAGTAGGCTAATTTAATGAATGCTCGGTTCACAATAGCACTCTAATTGCACGAATATTGGTCGCAAATTGCGACCGGTATTTTGAGACCAGAGTTTAGTACATCTGGCCCATATCCACATCTGTGGCTAGATGAAACTTAGGGTCTTTTAGTTCTTTATCATTAAATGTTATAAAAAATAGTCGCGGAAGGAAGTCTCCACTATCTATGTCTCCTGGATCATACCAAACTCCACAAAGCCATAAGCGTTTAATCACAACAAACTGATTGTGACCAGTGGTTGAAACTATGTAGATTCCAGTGGATGAGCTCTTCTATCTTTCAATGTATAATCTTAAAAAACATAGGGGATCTGACCTCTGACCTGCTCCAGGGCAGATGCCCATATTTGTCGGTGTGCAAGCCATACTGTTAAAGTTCAGTGCAAATCTTACATTTTTAATCCCAACCACAACTCTCAGACGATCTCTGAGATTTGTGCTGTTGGTGGCTGTATATTTATCACCAGTCTAGTCTAATTTCTTTAGGATCTGCTCATCACTAATGGCCCAGTTGAAGGTATCAGTAAAGTGGGCACACTTGACAGACCTCATTTTTACAAGTACAATCTTAGCCCCTGAAAGCAGATTAAATACTGCCTCACTAGGGTATCAGGCCATATATTTAAATTATATAGGAGTTATGTGCTCTGTGCGCCTGATATACAAAGGTAAACTTACACTTTTGTGTACATTTACGATTGTTTGGTATTCACAAAAGGATTTACGAGAAGCGTCTTTATGAGTGTTAAGTCTCCGCACATAAAATGGTTTGCAGAGAATTTAAACTAGTAAACATACTACTTTTCATTCTTCTGTAATTACAAAACAATTGTAAATATACACAGAAGTATAAGTTTACTTCTGCGAATCATGCCCTATGACTTTATGGAGGGAGATATTGGTGGTTAAAATTATACATGTAAATATATGTTACACATTGGTGCTGCAAGGTATTGTGTTTTTGATCGTCTCTTCAGTTGTTGTGTATAAGTGAAGTCCTGGTTTTCCTATTTTAATAAATCTCAAGTTTCAATAGTATATTTCTTCTTTTGGCTTGTTTGATAAATTTGGCTTTTTGTGAAATAACTTTGGCTTTGACCCTAGCTTCCACAGATATTCTTTAGTATCTGGAAAAAGGTCCCTGTCTTGTGTAGTTTGGACCTTAAAGACATTTTAACCTCTGGAGCATACGTTTCTGAGCCTACCAGATAAGAACATGTACTTGATGGGCAGAATATATCATGGATTAACTCATTCTGGCTTTTTCCACAAGAAACAAAGGTACAGTGGGTCGTGGAGAAGAAATACATAATTGTGGAACTGTGTTCTACCTCAGCACACAGCCTGGGCCACAGGAGAATTTTAAGCCCAAATAAATTATTGAGTTCAAAGTACGAAAAGAAGAATATGCTCCAGAAACATAATAATTGCAAACATAGAGAGGTTGGAAGCTGACACATGATCCAAGGTATAGATTTCACCCATTTTTCTCATCATTTTTAGTTGCTCTGGGACCCCTAATTTCAAATTTCCAGGCAGAAGGAGCCCTCCCCAGACATAATGTAGATTCCTACCATGCAGGAGAATTTCTACTGAGAGGCAACACACGACTTACACCAAATTATGCACATTATGGTTAGCCTAAAAAGATGAGCAGGAAGTTGTTTCCCACGCCCTATAGACCATCATAGATACGTATCTTTAGATTATGTATTTTGGGTGTTTTTTAACATTCATTAAAAAAGTCATGAGGCCTGATGTACAACCATTTATTGCGGTCAGAAAACGGGAAATATGCCCTTTTCCAACCACAAAATGGGTCTGCCCCATGTACAAACCCTATCGTACAAGTCTGTAACCAGTTAACGAATCGCGAAAAAGGGTTTGCAACTTGCGATTAGGAAGGGGCGTGCCAAGGGTGTCCCTTCCTAATAGTGACTCGCACTTCAATGTAGTGATTGTTTTGTGAATACAATTACAGTCGCAAAACACTCAGTTTATCACCTACTTCAAGTAGGTGGTAAGCCACTCACAAACAGGAAGCAGTCCCCAGGGGACCCCTTCCCCTTTGCAAATCATTTAATCAATCAGGGAATTGTAAGCATGCTACTTACCCGTGAGGATCTCAAGGCGCTGGGAGGGGGAGTTGGAGCTCAGTTTAGCCAAAGAGCTAAGTCTTGAGACTCTTCCTGAAGGTGTTCTGGGATGGGGCACGTCTGATGTCTACCAGTAGCTCATTCCAGGTCTTGGCTGCGATGTGAGAGAAAGATCTCCCGCCTGCTCTGGTTTTGTGGCTGTGCGGGGTTTTGGCCAGTGAGAGGTTGAAAGATCATAGGTTTCTTTTGGGTACGTGGAAGTATCATCTGTCGTTGAGGTATTTGGGTCCGATGTGTAGGTATTTGTAGGCATGAGTGAGGATTTTGAAGATGACTCTCTTTTCCACAGGGAGCGAGTTGAGTCTCTGCAGGTTTTGGCTGATGTATTCACGCCGGGGATGCAGAGGATGAGTCCGGCCATGTTCTGTATTGTTTGGAGTTCGCGTAGTAGTGACTTGTTGATGCCGGCGTAGAGTGCGTTACCATAGTCTAGTCTGCTGGTGATGAGTGCATGGGTGACTGTCTTCTTTGACTCAGGAGTGATCCGTTTGAAGGTCTTGCGAAGGATGCAGAGGGTATCCAAGCTGCTGGAGGTGACGGTGGTGACCTGTCGGCTCATGGCGAGTGATGATTTGAGAATAATGTTAACGTTTTTGGCGTGGTCTGAGGGGGTAGGTGGGCTTCCAAGGGCAGTGGGCCACCAGATGTTATCCCATGCTGAAGGGGTGATTCTGAGGATGCAAACTTCTGTCTTTTCATTGTTGGGTTTTAGGCAGCTGATGGTCATCCAGACTGCAACCTCTTGCATGCCACTCTGAAATTTGAGCTTTGCAGTGGTTGGGTCTCTGGTGAGGGAGAGGATGAGCCAGGTGTCATCGGTGTAGGATACTTTGTAGTGTCGTAATGCCGTAATGTCGGACGATGGCTGCGAGGGGGGCCACGTAGATGTTGAAGAGGTTCGGGCTCAGTGATGAGCCCTGTGGGACTCCAAAGGTGATTTCCCTGGGGGCGGAGAGGAAGGGAGGCAGTCTGGTCCTTTGGCTTCTTCCGGTGAGGAACGGACGGATCCAGTGCAGGGCGGTTCCTTGTATACCTGCGTTGTGAAGCGTGGCGACTATGGTGTGGAGGGAGACGTAGTCGAAGGCTGCAGACAGGTTGAGGGCTGCGGAGAGGCCTGGGTCCAGGAGGGTGCGGATGTTGTCTGTGGCTGCGAGTAGGGCGGTCTCGGTACTGTGGTTGCTCAGGAATCTGGATTGGGATGGGTCGAGGGTGGCGTTCTCTTTAATGAATCATGTTAGTTCCCTGTTGACTGTTTTCTCTGCTACTATGGCTGCGAAGGGGAGGAGCGAGATGGGCCAGTCGTTTTTTTTAAGGTCTGGGGTCAGACGTGGGCTTCTTGAGCAGGGGCCTGACTTCTGCTCACTTCCAGTCATCTAGGAAGGTGCTTGTTTTGAAGGTGGTGCTTATGGAGCGTTGCAGTTCAGGTGCGATGGTGTCTGCGGCTCAATGGTATGTGCAGGGGCAGGGATTGTGGGGCCCCCCGAGTTGTGAAAATCCCATTCCTGCAATGCACTTGTTTCACCCTATATTAGGTTAGCAATGTGTGGCTAAATAGATGCCATTTGTATTCACGTTGTGCAACCCACTGAGTTATCCCCGTAATGTGCAGCCTTCAGTAAGCGAGTATGACTCATTTTGTATCGCGTAATCCCTATTAGGCTGTTTAGACTGTGCCTGAACTAGACCTCATTGCTCGTATTGCTTGCCTCAAAAGAACTCTGTATTTCATTATTATTTTCTCTTCTGTTCAAGGCTGTTTCTCTAATTACTAATGAATAGGCCAGTCTGCCCTTGCATACCTATCTGAGTGTGTAGTTCTGCTCCCACGTAAGGAGACGCTGAGGCTCAGCATGGTAGCCTTGGGTTGCAGATTGCATGTACCCATCTGGCAGGTGGTAGCTCATCGCTCTGTGCCCTCTTTGTTCATGTTCGGCCCAGACGGGTAACTTTCCACTGTGGGCATGGTTGGAGGCTCTTGTGAAGAATAATTATGTGTTGTTGGGGAGTCAGTCCCTCAGCAGACACCTTAGGGTGCAGGTCAGATTGGACTCCTCTGCAGAGTATTGCTAATAAAAGTCTATTTGCATTTTCTACTGTCTGACGACTCGTCATTACTTGGGAAAGCATTGCAGGTGGTTGTAAGTAACCTGGGTGGCCCCTAAAGGCCAATTGCTTCAGTTGGCACCCAAACAGGGCCCCCGCAAGGTGACTCGACTCACCCGCAAATGGGTTGCAGGATTATGGTTGCATCCGGTCGGTTGGGCAGATCGGGGTACCCCACACGATTGAGCTTGGGTCTCGCAGCTGCCCCGCCTATCTGATCGGGTGAATCCTCGTCTAGTGGTCACCGGCTGGGATCCAGAGAAGGCGAAACCTTGGAGTTGACCGTTTGGTCCAAAGAGTCACCGGTGGAGAATGATTTGACACTCGAGGTGAGTGATTCGATTCTTGAAAAAATTGTGCCAATCTTGAATAGCACAAGCCGGTGGACTGTGTCTTGATACAGTCTCCTGACTGTCAACTGGTAATTTTGTCTTCCATCGATTCTTGAACTTGGCACAGTCTCTGGACTGCAGTGGGCGGTTTTCAGAACCTTTTGGTTTGGTTCTTGAACTATTTTTCTCTTGTTTTTTTTCCATTTATTATTTTTGTTAGTGCTATACTTGTCCGTTGTGGACATCGTATGTGTCTTATATTAGGATGCCTCTTTTAAGTAAGACAGGCTGTTTTGGATGTCGATGTTGGTCCACTGATGCTCGATTGGAAGAGAGTCAGTCTGCTCCTTAGGAGGGTTCCCCTAATTTTGACATATACGTCAAGCATGGTATTGGCCCTACTATGTTTAGCACGTTGTGGCATAAATATATGAGGGACAATGCTGAGCTACAATGGCCACTTACTGGTTCGTATGATGAACAAAAACTGAATTTCCTTTTTTTTTGTGTATGAGGCAAAACATTTCTTACGTTTTCAATGTATAGTGATTTACACAATCATACAGGCTGGAATTCAACTATTTTTAACACAGCAGAAGTGGAATCTCATTGAGTACGCACATTCAAATGCAAGGCAATATACTTCAGCAGTGATCAGAATTTCTTAAAACAAAGTGGAATGATCACTATGTTGATGTATAAAAACATCACATACTGGTAAATATTATGCTTCTAACTTCACTGACTTCAAGACCACACGTGCATCATTGTTTTCCTCTGCTTCATTCAACTCCTTTATGGCCGAGATACCCGCCACCCCCTCTCAACACAATCCCCAAGAATTGGGAAACCGGAAACAGTTCTTGAACTTTTGGAAGGCGGGAAGGGAGTCACCCTTCCCGGCCGTATTTATTAAAATATGAAACAAAAGAAAACATAAAAATAACAGTTTCATATAATGTACAATTTCATTTCCACATTACGATGTTGGCTAACCTTAACAGATCTCTAATACAAAGGTTCTCCTAGCCAAACTAACATCCTACAAAACATTTGACTTGAAATTGTACATCCGAACGTTAAGGGCCAACGGCAAGGTCGTAACCGGTGTCAGATCCCTAAACCAGAAATACCCCCCTCACTTGTGAGAGGAGCGACCGCACAGAGGCGTACCTCAAGTGCATCTACCAATTTCCCTTTGTACTTGACGGGGGCCCCAATAAACTCGACGCCATTTAACGGTCGTTCGAGGACTCGTGTGAGGTGTCTAAAAGGTAGCGTAAACCCCCTCCCGCACCCCACACAACTTACCCATCTGCCGTCGCAGATGTCCTGGCCCCGGGAAATTCCCCAGGAGGGGCCGTAGCCCCTCCTATCCAGGAAGGGGCCTTGACCACCTTTCCTTTCCTTCCGGCGGCCTCTCCTTAGACAGGACCGCCTCCCCGTTGAGGGGCCAATTGGCCACCTCCCCCGCGCGCTCCCATCCGTAATGGGTGACGCCCCCTCATAGGGATCTTCCAATTACTGCTCACCGATCATGACCTTACCGCCCGACCAAAATAAATACGACAGTTCTACCTAAGTTACTAAGATTTACAAAGCAAAACAACATTTATTATCAAGCGTAAATACTGATCAATCCTTGTTCAAAATTACTTTATTTGCAAAACATACTGAAAATAACCAATCTTTATTGCATCGTTAAGAAATTTCACGACAATCATCACAACCTGTAAGAAAACAGAGAAAACAAAAGATACTATATCAACTGTATTTACAACGAATCGCTGTCCTCAGGGGCTGGTGGGTGGGTCAAAATTGCTCTTCGTTCCGTCTCGAGCTCACGTGCAGCGGGAGGTGCAGCTTCAGAGCACAGGAACAAGAGGATGCTTTCTTGGCTTCCGCTCCTTTTATCCGTCTTCAGGGTGGGCGTGAACCCGCCCCCGCCTGCCTCCGAGGGCGTGGCCGGCCGCGTTGGTGTCTAGGCCAGCCCACTCTAGGGCGGGAAAAAGGCGCGCCCCGGCTACGCCGCTTCGGGCATACCAGCCGAGACTCGCCTCCCGCCCAAGATGGCTTCCCGGGGGGATCGTGGTACTCCACCATACGTTCGGAGGGACCGATTGGTCGCCCCTTTCCATATGGCCGAGATACCCGCCACCCCCTCTCAACACAATCCCCAAGAATTGGGAAACCGGAAACAGTTCTTGAACTTTTGGAAGGCGGGAAGGGAGTCACCCTTCCCGGCCGTATTTATTAAAATATGAAACAAAAGAAAACATAAAAATAACAGTTTCATATAATGTACAATTTCATTTCCACATTACGATGTTGGCTAACCTTAACAGATCTCTAATACAAAGGTTCTCCTAGCCGAACTAACATCCTACAAAACATTTGACTTGAAATTGTACATCCTAACGTTAAGGGCCAACGGCAAGGTCGTAACCGGTGTCAGATCCCTAAACCAGAAATACCCCCCTCACTTGTGAGAGGAGCGACCGCACAGAGGCGTACCTCAAGTGCATCTACCAATTTCCCTTTGTACTTGACGGGGGCCCCAATAAACTCGACGCCATTTAACGGTCGTTCGAGGACTCGTGTGAGGTGTCTAAAAGGTAGCGTAAACCCCCTCCCGCACCCCACACAACTTACCCATCTGCCGTCGCAGATGTCCTGGCCCAGGGAAATTCCCCAGGAGGGGCCGTAGCCCCTCCTATCCAGGAAGGGGCCTTGACCACCTTTCCTTTCCTTCCGGCGGCCTCTCCTTAGACAGGACCGCCTCCCCGTTGAGGGGCCAATTGGCCACCTCCCCCACGCGCTCCCATCCGTAATGGGTGACGCCCCCTCATAGGGATCTTCCAATTACTGCTCACCGATCATGACCTTACCGCCACAGGCCGGATAGTTGACCGGCTATCCGGACCCCCCACAAAAGACTCCTACCTAAAGGTCATGCTGTAAACTCCTTAACCATGCTATGAAGTCTCCTATGAGTAATTCGTTCCCCACCCGGGACAAATGAACACCGTCCCCCAAATACATACTGTCCCCTTTAATACAACCATGCGAAACAGAATGCAGTGTACTTGAACGAAACAATCTACTCATTTTATTATTAATTTTCCTTACTGAATGATTCAGCGCAGAAACAGAAATAGCCCCCCGCCACACTTTCCGTGGGATCATATGGGACCATGCAATTGTGCACCCTGGAACTCTTCTCGCCAACCAACTTACCGTGGAAAGCATCGCCTCAAGAAGAAGTCGTCTACCAGTGGTCACCAAATCATTGCCCCCAAGATGTACTATGACTACAGACGGCGGTGACCTTGTCCGCCCTAACAAACCCTCGAAAAATGATCGAAACTGGTCAATACAGAGCCCGCCCTTTCCGTAGAAGGACACACTGTACCTGTATTCCCCAGCCACGTGAATCATGTCACCTGCTTTGAATACGTCCGCGGCACGCCTCACGTATGAGTGGCCCACGACCCACACCTCCTTTTTCACAGCCGGCAATGTCTGACCGCTGGCCCCCCGGTGTCGGGTCGACTGGACAGTCCGCCCCGCCTCGTAGGCTTGCGCAACTGAAAACCAAACAAAAACAAGAAGCGTGAGCACATCATTACAGCTTCACAACATGTGCAACCGCACATACCTCTTATAACAGTTCGAGGACCAACGCCCCACACGTTTTACTTGTTCAACGTTCAGACCCCTGGCTGTAGCTTCCGTAGCAGCCCCTATCCGAAAGGAATGGGTCCCAAAGTCGCCTGGGTTCAAGCCCGCGGCAGAAATCGACATCGCAAGCACCCGCTGAAACTGAAACCTCGTCAGTGGGGTGGCGTCAGCGTGTCTTAACAAGGTCCCCCCCCATGCTGCCACCCTCTGTGCTAAATATTCCTCTACGCACCCCACAGGGCACATGGCAGACCCGGGGATCCTCTGGATGATTACGCAGTCCCCGATTGCATCCTGATCGGATTTGGACCTGACAAACGAGACCGTCATTGTCTCCTCCCTGACCTGAATGTGTTCCCGGCACAGTCCCCCCATCGTATCCCGCTTGTTCCTTGCCACTAATTCGCTTACCCGCATAGCCCCATGGAATGCTAATGCAAATGCGGCTCGGAACAACACTGCTTCGTACTGGGATGAACATGTTACCGGTAGCACGGATAATAACAGGGCCAACCTATCCAGACCTATCGGGTGCCTATCGTCTACTCTGCGACCCTCAAGGCGTTGCCACCCACGTAGCGCTTTTTGCACAACGAAAGACGCTGTCGGGTCCTGGATCCCATGAGCCCTTGCCATGAAGGAAATGGCGGCCCGATGCCTCTGGGCCGTAGCTACTGACTTGCCCGCGTGACGTAAAGAGAGCAGGAATCTCACTACACACTCTTCCAGACCCCAAAGCTCCCTCCCGGCAGTACCCAAAAAGGCCCAATAGGAACGGAACGCCCCTTCATATGCCTTCCTCGTCCTGGGTGCTAAACTCTCTCCCACGAGGTCTTGTAGTTCGGGGCACCGAGAGACCAGAGAGCTTCGGGAAAGGGTGCCGCCACCGGGTCCGCTGTGGGCAGAAAACCCCAGAAGGCCTGCATACGGAAACGAGAGAGCGCATCAGCCGCTTGGTTCATCACCCCCGGCACGTGTCGCGCCCTAAACAGTACATTCAGTTGCATGCACAACAACACAATTTCTTTGAGCAGTCTCAGAATCAATTTGCAACGTGCTGCCTGACTATTGATACACTCAACCACGGTCATGTTATCAGACCAGAACACCACAGAGTGATCCCTAAACCCTTCTGGCCATGTTTTCAAGGCCACCAGAATAGGGAACAGTTCGAGAAAAGCAATGTTACTCGTCAACCCGCACTCATGCCACCATGACGGCCATTTTTGAGCCGACCATTGTGTACCCAATATGGCGCCAAAACCCATACTCCCCGCCGAGTCTGTCCATAGCCCCAACTCCTCGGAAGACACTGCTGGTTTATTCCAGACAATTCGACCATTGAAATCCGCCAGGAATGCAATCCAAATGCGCATGTCCTGGCGAACCTCTGCCGAGAGTCTCGTACGATGATGTCCTTCCTTCAAGCCGACCATGGACTGTGCAATCGAGCGGGAAAAGGGGCGCGCCATCGGCATTACTCTCAGGGCAAAATTCAACTGACCCACCACCTGTTGCAACTGATGCAGGTTCACTTTCGTTGCACGAATACATGTCTCAAGGGATAACCTGAATTTTAACACTTTTTCTTTAGGTAATCGAAAACAACCTTCCACCGAGTCGAGCTCGATCCCCAAAAACTCGATCAAGGTCGAGGGGCCCACCGTCTTACCTGGCGCCAATGGCACACCGAATTGATTCATTAGGACACAAAATTCATGTAAGGCCTGTCCACACTCAGAATCCCCGGCTGCCCCCAGAAACAGAAAGTCATCGAGATAGTGCATAACATGTTGAAAACCTGTCTTCCTCGTGAATACCCACTGCAGAAAACAACTGAATTTCTCGAAATAGGCACATGAAATGGAGCATCCCATTGGCATACATTTATCCATGTAATAGCGACCCTGAAACTGAAGACCAAGGAGACGCTGATCGTCTGGGTGTACCGGGAGCAACCGGAACGCTGACTCGATGTCCGATTTGGCCATCAGCGTCCCGGGCCCCAGGCGATTCAACATGGCAACGGCCTCATCGAAAGATGCGTACCGCACCGAACATACTTCCGGGTCTATTGCGTCATTCACGGAAAGACCACGTGGGGCTGATAAATTGTGTATCAGCCGAAACTCACCCGGGTCCTTCTTGGGGACCACCCCTAGAGGAGAACACACAAAATTAGCAACTGGTGGCAAATCGAATGGACCGGCGACACGACCTCGAGTCACCTCTTTCCCAATCTTTACCTGCACCACTGCCGTGTGCTGTAAGACCGACATTTGATTCTTACAGTCCAGTACCCCCTGAAAATCCCCCACTGGGATGCGGAAACCATATGAAAACCCGTTCCGTAACACCCCAGCGGAAGCATGATCTGGGTATTCGCTGAGCCAAGGAATCATTGCCATGGTATCAATCGGGGTCGGTAAAGGCGCCCCTCGGACTATATTAGACCTGTTTGGCGCCTCCCTTACCACCGTTATCACCCGTTTTGGCTCTGCACATGGACTCAGGATGGGATGGCTGCCCGCACCCCCCACACTCATGTCTGAATTTGCATGACCCCTGGGGCCTGGTACATTTGCCCCTGTTAAAATTCCAACAGATCCCCCTTTTACCTGTGTTGCCACTCGGTTTCGTGTGGAACTCGTTACCTGCACCCGTCCGAAAGGGCGTCCCAGAATTTTGGCGGGAGGATTCCCCCCCGTTACTCCCTACTAATGGCACCTTCAACATCCCTGTACTCTCCATTTTTTGCCAAGACACAGAGTCGTAACAATCCCAAGACAACAATGGGTTGTGTTCTTTAGCTTTTCTAAACAAATTATCATAGCAGAACCATTGATTGCCCCCATATGCCACAGAATACTCCATAATACGTGACTGATAAATGGGTAACTCGGTCAACAACTCAGGCCTGCGCTCCCCCATGATGGAAGTAAAAATTCCCCACGCTCTGCCCCAAGTACCAATGGTCTCGTCAACCTTAAAGGCGGCCATTTTTGCACGCCAAACACTCGGATGCATGAGCTCCTTTTGACTCTTTACATGCTCGATCTCGTAATGGTCGGTAAGCAATGAAAACATGTTTACATATTTATCTGCCCAAATCAATTCCTTGATTTCTAGTGGGACGTGCTGGGCAATCTTCTCCTTACGAGAAGGTGCAGACTCCCCCCCCGCATTCGGCAATGGCCGCTTACCTGAAGTAGACCCCACGTTTGTCGCCAAACTTGGGCCTGCTGTACTCCCAACCGCCGGGACCTGTGGGGAAACAGAAGATGGCGTCTTCGCAGCCTCCCTAGATTCCCGCAGTTGCCTCATCACTGCCCGGGCGTCGTCAGCCGTGGCGCCCTCGCTATCGTTTCCCAACAACGCTGCCAATTGTGCCGCTAACTCAGGGGGCATATCCTCCCTGTTCGCAGGGGTGACCACCACAGGGATTGGATTCCCCTCCTTTGGTGCCGGGGTTGGCTCCTCTCGTGGGGCTTCGGGAACCGGGGTCTCCCCCCCAAGTGCTCCCCTTCTGGGCCTCTTGCTTTTTCCTCCGGGAATTGTCCCCTGTAAAGGCTGTTTCGATCCTCCCTCCCCGTCCTTAGCCTCAACCTTTCTCTTCAGATCGGCTATCTCCTTCATGAGTATGCGGAGCATCTCGTCGGTACCGACCCGCTTTCCGACCTTCTTGGGCATTCTTAGACGGGATATCTGTAAGACAAAAAGAGGGATTACAACGCTCAAAATTGCTCTTCGTTCCGTCTCGAGCTCACGTGCAGCGGGAGGTGCAGCTTCAGAGCACAGGAACAAGAGGATGCTTTCTTGGCTTCCGCTCCTTTTATCCGTCTTCAGGGTGGGCGTGAACCCGCCCCCGCCTGCCTCCGAGGGCGTGGCCGGCCGCGTTGGTGTCTAGGCCAGCCCACTCTAGGGCGGGAAAAAGGCGCGCCCCGGCTACGCCGCTTCGGGCATACCAGCCGAGACTCGCCTCCCACCCAAGATGGCTTCCCGGGGGGATCGTGGTACTCCACCATACGTTCGGGGGGACCGATTGGTCGCCCCTTTCCATTCATTCTCTAAAAGCTGTGTGAGATCTCCATGTGCAGCTTCTAATCTACGCTGGCAATCGGGTATCATCATTCGGGATTCTTGCAGCACTTCAATTTTTTTTTATTACGTACTCATCCCCGCCATCAGCTTTCAGTTTTCAACTTTTTCTTCTTGTTGTTTTGCTTCCTTTTCATACATTGCCTTTTCTTTCACCAATCTTTTTACTGCACCGGTCTTGATCTTAATCTGCCTGACGCGCGGGTCTGCCATTTCTGTGTGGAATGAAGGTTTGAAGAAGTGGACCGTACTGCAGTGAAGGTAAATGAGTGCACAAAACGTGAATTTCTTGTAGGACAAATTGTTCGCTAAAAAGAGCAGGCCGTAAATGTTTGATTCTCTAAGAGTACGGCAGAAAGAAGCAAAGCAATGGTGTATGAGAGCAGAGAAACAGGCCTGGAAAAGACAGACGCAAACAATAATGCAGAACGCAGTGGCCTATGAAAAGGAAAAGATAGAGAAAGGCATAGAATGTGCAGAAAGGCAGTGCCGATTACAGAATGAAAATGGTATGTCGCCAGAGAGGAGGAAGATTTTTTTGTTGAAGAGTTATTGGACTCTCGCCCCCACCTCCTTATGCTCCTGAACGGATATACCCGACAATTCCAACGTCCCAGTCTTTGGCCCCTAGTGCCACCCTCTCTAGGTTTTCTGTTTCTAGCACTACTTCCTCAGCCCCTGCTCCACTTACTTCTTATCTACCAGCACCAGCCACAGGGGCAGTAGCCGTTAGCTCTCCTGTCCTGTCTATTGGTTCCGTTTTGAATGCTACTCCCCCTTTAACCCCTACAACATGTCTTCCTACATGATGGTACCTGTCTCTGCATCTGCTCTTTCGCCCTTGAGTGTGACACCTCAAACACTGCCAAATGTCGAAACACTGCTGCATGGGATGCATGAAGCGAATTGGGCAGCTGCTCAGACCATATGGAGAGAGTGTTGGTGCGTTCTGCTGTGGGTGATGAGGAAGATCAAATGGTGGCGAATCATCAGCTCATTGAGCCCGGAATGCGATCTATAGTGTAGGAGATGTGTGGAGTGCGGTGAAAGATTATGAGCCTTTCATACAGCAGCATGCTCTTAAGCACATCTTGGCCACGCTGATAGGACTGTGGGAATGGTGTTTTTAGGTTGTTGCAAAGCAGATCATCTATGACATACGGGACAGGGTACATGCTACAGGTATGGCTCCTGATGAAGTTTTTAGCAATGTAACGACATTAGTGGGTTACTGAGGCAGATTGCTCCAAAAGGTTCGGACGAAAGGGACACAGCACCATATGAGGGAAGTCCATCTCATTTACCATCTTGAAATACCAGAATTGCACGACTCCACGGACAATGTAATTAGACCATGAGTTGACGCTTGGTTTCAGGAACAGTGCATCTATTCTCCTTGGAAGAGGAGTGAGGTCGTATCCCTAAATAGCAAGCTGGCGGACCCTCGGAAAAACCCTACTGCATATTATAAAGAATTGACGAAGGCTGCCTCCTCCACAGTGATGACATTAGCTGATATTGAGTTGTTCTTTGGTCTGCTGGTTCCGGACAATATATGGAGGCAGGTTCATACGCAGGATCATGCACTGGAGTTGGGTGGCACATGGGATGAGATCAACGCATGGGAGGAGGAGCGCCAGCCCGGTGAGAAGCCAAAAGCGGAGCTCCTTGCTTTGCCGGGGCATATAATCACTTATATGTCAGAAGTATGAAACTGTGTCTGATTTTACTAGCTTTGAAGGGGTGTTTTTAGACTTTAGTGGTAAGGACTTGTCACAGGAGGGTATTGTCTGTTTGTTTGATAACAGATTTTCACTAACTTGATTCCCAAGATTGCAACTAGGTTGCAGGGTTGGGAAAGTACTTGGACAACGTCATCCCCATCAGTGATTTTGAGTATGGCACAGTACTACAAGCATAGAGAGAAAGAGAACAAAGACAAGATGGAGAAAAGCGGAAGGATTTCAAGATGAGGGTGTTGATGCAGCAAGTTGCGAGGGGAAGAGAAAGAGGTTCGGGTTCGGCCCAGCGGCTACCTCGGTCTAATAGGGGTGGTGCTCCGAGTGCGCCCTTGGGCTTAACCAATGTGCATATTATAAGCAGGAGGGACATTGGCGGAATAAGTGTCCGGAGTTGGTGCAGAAAGGTGAGGCCCCGAGAGGTCGAGGTTTTAGTGGACGTGGAAGGAGAGGAGGAGGCAGAGGGGAATTACAGTCAGAGAATGCATCACACAATCAACAGCGCGGGAACTATTTTGACTACCCTCGAGGCTGACAGAACTATCATGATGACTATGACATGGACGAGGTGACTGCTTTTTTCCATAGCTAGTATAGCCAGGGAAAGTGTGAGGGAGCAGTTCCGGAGCCTGTAGATCAGCGTGAACCCTATGTCACAGCAGATTTGCAAGGTACGACCAAGTAATTTTTTGTTGATACAGGGGCCATGAATAGCTCCATTTCCCATTCACTGGTCCTGGGGGCATCTTTGTCTGGCCAAAATAATGTGTCAGTAGGCTTTTCAGGCATGCCATTTTTTAGCCTCATTTCTAAACCTCTTGCTCTGACTATTGGCCCCGTCACAGTTGATTCACCATTTTTATAGACGTCCAATTGTGGGGAGAATTTATTGGGATTGGATTTGTTAAAAAGGTTACATGCAACAATATTTTGTTCTCCTGATTGTGTCTACATGACTATTGGAGCACAGGTGGCGCGTGCAAGATAATGCTTCACAAATGATGCTTCTCTCCCCGTGGAGTTCAAGAATGTGCCACGCATATTGTGGGCTGAAGAGTGGGGTTGCTCCAGATCCCACTGGTCTCCATCCAGATAAAGGACAACGCCAAATTGCCATGCATTCCCCAGTACAAGATCTTGCAGGCAGGTGAAAAGGCTTTATTACAAATAATATAGGATTTGATTAAGCCCGGTGTGGTTGAAGAAACAGTGATGAATGTGTGTAATAGCCCTATCCTTCTTATTCTTAAAACGACACCCTTGGTTTCTTCAGATGCTCACCCAGATGTTTACCGCTTTGTCATTGACCTTAGAGAGGTAAACAAAATAGTGGTTCCCCTGTACCCTGGGGTTCCAAACATAACCACTATCTTCAAAGAGAACCAATGGCGAACCTCAGTAGCTGAAAGTCTCTGCTTAGTTCCCTTTATAACAGTTCAAAGTCATGGTTGAGGGTGGTGTGCACATACAGCTCCTGCACCAGCTGTTGCAAACTGCAAAGCAGATTGGGAAGCTATGTAGATCTGGAGCGGTGCACTTGCAAATGTGGCTTTATTCAATGAATGAGACTGTACAGTTCCTTTGTGTAAAGCAATTCTTTATTTTGTGATGTATGGGCTACATCAAATTAATGTGATATCCGGGATGCCAAGAATCACATGGTTACTCAAAATCCTACGTGGGCCTCCTTGATAAGGGCCCCTGTATGTGAACCTAACACAGACTGTCGAGAGGGCTCCATCTTTGCTTCGGAGCTCAGCTAATTTGATGTAGCCCGTATATCACAGTCAACTTAACAGATGAAGAACCATTGACATTGGAATTCTGATAGTTCTCATCATATTGTGCCCTGACGAAGTTCAACCACTTGAACGAAACTCGGTGGCTGGAGCTCCCATGTTTTCATGGAATTTAAAATAAAGAATTGCTTTACACAAAGGAACTGTACGGTCTCGTTCATTGAATAAAGACACTTTTGGAAGTGCACCGCTCCAGACTTATAACATTACCAGGATCTTGACAATGTAAATGTAAATGTAAATGTACAGGAATTTATATAGCGCAAATCACCAAGCGGTCTCTAAGCGCTTGCTTAGGGAACCCGTCCTGGTATTCCCCTGTGAGATAACCCCGGCAGGGTATCCGCAAGGTGAAAGCCAGGCATCCCACCGCGAGGGGCCGTTGTGGAGATTAAGCAAGCTATTGCCCAGAGTCGCAGAGTGTGAACCCGTGAATTGAGTAGGCACCGGAGCGAGAATTGTCGAGCCCATGGACATTTTAGGACTCAAGACCCCGCCAAGCCGTGAATTGAACCCTGGTCCTGGGCTGACCTCTGCTTCCAGGTCTGCCTCCTCTAACCAGTGAGCCACACTTCTCCACAATGATTCCCCCGTCATCAAAATTATTTTCCATGATCGATTTGAAGAATGCTTTCTTCAGCATATCATTCCATACAGATAGCAGATATCTGTTTGGATTTGCAATAGCCGGTCAGAGTTTTGGATTCTGCCATGTTCCACAAGGCTACACAGAAAGCCCTAGTCCTAGCCCTAGCCCTAGCCCTAGCCCGTCAGTCGGTTGCCGCCTATCGCAAAGAGCTCCACTGGCTCCCCATTGCAAGCCGCATCCAATTTAAGATCCTCACCCTCGCTTTTCGAGCTATCAACGGCCTTGGACCTAGCTACCTGAAAAAGCGAGTGTCAATCTCTCAATCTGTCAGATCACTGAGATCTAACAACCTACGCCTCTTGACTGCTCCTCGCTTTCGACGTTCCAGAATGGGCGGCAGAGGGTTCAGCGTAATCACTGCCAAACTATGGAACTGCCTCCCTCTCGACCTCAGGTTCTGTCCTTCTGAATCCATCTTCCGTGCTAAATTAAAAACCTGGCTGTTCTCCAAATTATGATCCCTGTCTTGTAATAAGCTTGTTCCACTCCTCCTTCCCTGAGGTTCTGTTTTTAGCGCCGGGACACCCCTCCGGGGGTAGCTGCGCGCTGTATAAGCTACTTAAATAAATAAATAAATAAATATCCAAGCTTTGAAAGATCAATTGGAGCTTCCCCCCGGGCAATGTGCTATTTCAGTACCCTGACGACCTCCTGGAGGCTTCAGACACTGCGGCCGGTTGCAAAAATGCCACATTTAAATTATTGTTGCATTTGACACACCATGGACACAAGGTGTCTCTTTCGATATTTCAATATTATCGACAGTTGAAGAAGGGTCACAGACTAACACCTGAATGCATAGCTGTTATTACTAATATGCCTGTTCCTAAGAACCAATACAAGGTTCGCGCTTTCATTCAGCAAAGATGTGCATGAACCCCTGCCTTGGACATCTGCATGCCAGCAAGCTTTTGAGCAATTAAAGCTTGTGCTTTGCCCTGCGCCTTTGCCTCGTACTCCTGATTACAAGAAACCTTTTGTGCAACATGTACACGAGGTGGATGGTTGCCGCTTTCTGTTCTAACACAGGGTTTCGGTGGTAAGCAGAGACCCTGCACTTATTTCTCGGATATTCTTGATAACATCACCAGAGGTCTCCCAATCTGCCTGGGAGCTGCCGCAGCGGTGGTAGTTTCTATCAGACAATCAGCAGGGCTCATTCTTGATGTGGATCTCACAGTAATGGTCCTCATGCTGTGGACACGCTATTGAATAAGACAAAGAAGCAGCACCTTACTAGTGCTCATCTGACTGGATATGAATTAACCTTGTTTGCTCCGCACATTACCATCAAACGATGTGCCACTCTGAACACAGCCACGTTACTACCCCTCCCTTCGGAAGAAAAGGACTATGTTGTCCATGATTGTTTATTTTGGACTGAGGAAAAAATGAAAGGACAGTTAGACCTGACTGATGTTCCCTTATTTGACCCCGTAGGGGAACTATATGTTGTTGGCTCTTGTTTCAAACGACCGGACGGCACTACCACTGCAGCCTATGCAATCACAGAATTACACACTGTAGTTGAGACATCCCGTATCCCATATCAATCGGCTCAAGTTGCAAAGTTGGTTGCCCTCCTTAGGGCTTGTGAGTTGAGAGAGGGACTGGCTATTAATGTGTACACAGACAGCCAGTATGCCTTTGGGGAGGCCCATAATTTTGGGCACCCCTGGGTAGATGGGAAGAGAGAGTGTTCTTGACTTCACTGGACTGTGAATACAGAACGACCCATTGATATATAGATTGCTATCCGCATTGACACTTCCCGATAAGTTAGCAATAATAAAATGTAGCACTCACAAAGCCATCACAAAGCCATCACAAACAATGTTGGCAGGGGAAATGCGTTCGCAGACCAGACAGCTAAAGAGACAGCTCGATCAAAGATGAAAAAGATGTTTGTGGCAGGTCCTGCTAGGTGGTGTCAAACAATGGCATGTTTGAGGACACATTGGAAAATGTCAGGGAAATTCAGGGTGAGGCAACTCTAGATGAATTGGCAATATGGGAGCAGAGTACACAGCTTTTGGACGAGGAGAAGTGCTGGACTGACTTGTCTGGGAAACAGAGATGGTTGTTGCCCAATGCTTATGTGCTTCCTGTTGCTACCATGGCCCACGGCCTAGCACGCATTAGTGCCAAAGGAATATATAAGCTACTGGACCTAGTATGGCAGAACAATAATATCTCTAAGGTAGCCACACACCTAGTGAAGCATTATATCATTTGTTTGAAGCATAATCCTGTGAAAGGTACTCCTACACCCGCAGATAACTTTGCACCTCCTTCATTCCCTTTTGAGGTTCTCCACATGGATTTCTTCAAAATGGAACGAGTTACAATTTGAAGTATGTGCTAGTAGTGATTTGTGCATTCAGTAAATGGATTGAGGCTTATACCTCCAAAGAGAATACAGCTATGAAGACGGCGAAGGCACTCTTAAAAGAGTTCTTCCTGCGTCATGGATTGCCACGTGTGGTTGGGAGTGACAACGGAAGTCACTTCAATTCAAAGGTCATTGAATTAGTGGGCAAAGGCTTGCATATTGAGGTTTCATGCAGCAAATCACACCCAGTCAGCAGGCCTGGTTGAGAAGTACAATGGTACTCTCAAACTGAAGCTAGCAAAGATTCAAGAAAGCACTGGATTGCGATGACCAGATGCGTTACCTTTGGCTGTATTATCTGCCAGAGCAACAACGCATTCTAGAACAGGGTTATACCCCTATGAGGATGGTCTTTGGATCCCCCACCAACATCTGGGGCGTCCCAAGACCCAAGCGCTTCTCCGAGATAGAGTACCCCTGCTGTACGAGTTAACTAAAGTCTCTGTTCTAACCACCAACAGATTCACACCATCCTGCAACCAGTGCCAGAGGGGCCCGGGCATCAGCTACAGCCTGGCAACTTTGTTTTAGTCAAATATTTTCAATGGAAGATCTGCCTAAAGCTGAGGTGGAAGGGGCCCCAGCTTGTCCTTCTCGCCACCGCACAGTCATTAAGCTTGGAGGCCGAAAGCATTGGGTGCATGGCACTCACATCAAAAGGATCCCTCTCCTACTACCATATGACTGATTGGCCATCAACGACATTGCTGACCAAAAAAGAGAGCAGGAGCCCCGCTTCGTTCCCTTCTCTGACACCCAATTGAGGTGGGTGTAGAAGGATGAAGAAAGTGACGCAGCCTTGTTACAGGCAGTCCCACCAGAGATATGAGCTGCCCCAGATAACCCAGTTTCCAATACACCAGAATCTGAGTCTCAATGCCCATCTGACCCTGAGTTTTACCCCCTTTTTGTTGACAAGACAGTGCCTGGAGCCACCATGCACAACCTGCAGCCCCAAAAGAGTGAATGCCTTTCATGGTCGTGGCCGTGTACTTGGTCGTGATCGGCATCCAGTTGGAGATGGTGGGCTACCTGGTGTCTCCGGGGATTGGGGGGCTGGCTGTGGTATCTAGTGGGTGGTCAACAAAGTTGGCGTAGAGTGTCTTTATCTTGAGATGGAAGTAGGTCCCAACCTTGTCGCAGAGGTCTTGGGAATGGGGTGATGTCTGTGGCTTCAGTGTGTTGGTTGGTGTATTCCATAATGTCACTGAAGAGTTCCTTGGAGTTGGTGGAGTTGGCGAGGATTTTCTTGTAGATGAAGTTCCTTTTGGTGGTTCTGATTTGGTTGTGGTAGTCCGTTATGGCATCCTTGTAGGTGGAGTAGTTATCAGTTGTCTTGGTGTTCCTAAAGTTCTTCTCCAGGCGGCTGCAGGTGCATCTGACTTGTTGAAGATAGGTGGTGAACCAGGTAGCTTTTCTGGGGTGCTGTTTGCCGGGGTTAGTAGCGGGCGAGCTCCTTTGCGCAGGTGAAGATCCATGTTCGGAGTCCTTTGGCTGCGATGTTTGCTTTGGGTGTCCAGGTGTGGTTGTCTCGGGTGAGGGTAGAGTGTAGTTGCTTATCTGGAAACTTGCTCCAGTTCCTTTGTGGTGGGTGTGGGGCTGGTTTTGGTGCCTTGGGTTTGTCGATGGTGAAGTGGAACCAGTGGTGGTAAGTCCATGGTGGTTTTGTTGTGCGGCTGAAGTGGACGCTGGTGCCTGTAGCGAAGATAGGGTTGAGGGTGTGTCCTGCTCTGTGAGTCAGTGTGGTGGTGAGCGAATTGATGCAGAAATATTTTTAAGAGCAAGCAGTGGTCTCCAGGAACCACTGCCTTCTCTTTGAAAAATAAACAGAAACATTACATTTCTCTGTTTTAAATGCATCCTGTTTTCCTTCAAGTAAAACGGTCCGCATTTTTATAAAAACTGCTTTATTGAGAAAGCAGTCACAGACTTGATGCTGTGCTGACCCCAGCAGGCCACCATCCCTGGGAATGCTATCCATTACTAATGGGGTCGCAAATTGCATCTGCCTCATGCCTATTAATGAGACATGCAATGTGCGACCCCACAAGGAATCGCAAACAGTGTCTGAGACACTGTTGTACATTAAATTTTGTGAGTCGCAATTTGCGACTCACAAAACAACGCACTTTGTAACTCGCAAAACTATGGAATTTGCAATTTTATAATTGTAAGGGTTGTACATCTGGCCCATAATTACTTATCCTCTTAAGCGTTTATTACCATTTTGTTGTTTTATTTAGGTACTTGTTACATAGGAATGTCGTGGTTGCTGTGGCAGTTTGTCGACTGTTGCACTGCAGGACCACCCGCAGTATTACAACTGCAGTGGTCAGACAGCCAGAAGACCACCGGCACCTCCAGGATCAAATCCTGCTTGGAAGGTGGTCTTTCCCTGGGAAGAATATGCTGGTGGTGTCGCAGCAGGCACCACCAAGCACATTTGAGTTGCCTCACTGCAACCCTCTTCATGGCGGTGCAACCAGACCCCCCCGCCACTCCAGGGCTTGGGAGTGCAATCAGTGGGGTATTTGCTTTGCTCCCTTGTATTTATGTACCCCACTTCCTGCACAGTGCAGCATGCACTACATGTTGCATGTCGCACAGTGCAGGAACTTGCTGACTGCACTGTCATTGTGGTTGTTGGCATGTAAGACCCTCCTGACAGAGAGTTTACACCATAAAACCCTTGTAATACTGCCCAATGAGCCTTACATACCGCCACAGCTGCAGTGCTACCATGCCACTACCCACTATGGATTACAATTGTAATCCGGCAGTTGGTGTACGAATGGCTTTGGTGAACTTCCCATGGGGCGCTGGCATGGTGGTCCGCTGGAGGACCGCCAAACTCATTATAAGGCCCTAAATTGGCTTGTTTTATCTCTTGGATTTAAATGCTGTTGAGGTGATATTTTTCTGAGTGATATAGGTGTTTTGCTTGAACTATAGGCGTCAGAGTTAAGCTTGTAGCAAGCATAGATAAGTCACTCAGTGTAACTGGTTCCTAATGTCTTAGTACCTGGTTTACTTAACATTGGCTAATTTCTTCGTCCCACATAGTTAATGATCTTCATTCTCATACTGTGCAAAATACAAGACATACATTCCATTAGTAAATTACTAATTAGGAAAATCCAGCTAAATTTTGCAGAACGAAGTGGCCAGTAGAGAAACAATGTTTAATTACTTTTTGTTTCTATGTCCTGCGCATATCAAGGTACTTTATTCAAATGAGCATTGCAGTGCTGGTAGGACTGGCTTTAAATGTGTGTTAAATGTGTTGCACCCTGCACACCACTAACTAAGTGCTGGCATCCGCAGAGTCTTTTTTCTCTGGGGTCCTGGAAAAAGGAGTGAGAACTTAGAACAAGCATCTGCCTTCCCTAGAGTATAGGAACATGGCACAACCAAGAGTGCATGAGAAGAAAAATGTAACACATAAAAAGGCATCCAGGGCTGATGCCATTAGTTGAGTTATTCAGGACAAGTGAGAGTAAATTCTTTGTACACCAAGCACAGTGTCTTAGAAATGTTTTTTTATTCAGTGGCAATATGTGGAGGCTGGTCAACTGGCACTTAAAGCTCAGTTTAAGGAGTCACTCTCTTTCTTCCTGGCTCTGTTTGCCAGACAATTAACTCCTCCTTTTCATCAGCAATGGTGCCGGTCCGAAAGCATCGCTTGACTTGTCTAAACCTGAGAACTTCAGGCCTATATCTCTCCTCCCCTGGGTGGCTACGATAGCAGAGGTACATGTTAACAACACATTAACCAATTTTCTGCACTCCAATAACATTCTGGATCCATTGCAAAACGGTTTCCGCTCCGGCCACAGTACAGAGACCTCTCTCCTGGCCATGACTGAACGTCTTCAGACCATCCTCGATTCCGGTCAGACAGCGGCACTTATCCTGCTGGATCATAGTGCCACCTTTGACACGGTCTAGCATGGTGTTCTGTTACAGTCTCTGGAGGAGGCAGGTGTAACTGGCTCAGCTCTGGAATGGTTCAGATCTTTTCTGTCCAGTAGATCTTTCCGAGTCTCTGCCCCCTGTTTCTATCCCAGGTTCATTCCATCGACCAGGGGGTGCCTCAGGGCTCGGAAATGAGTCCCTCACTATTTAACCTGTACGTTCAGCTATTGGCAGCAGGCGCCATGCAGTGGGACCTTACCATGGTCCTGCTAAAACAGCAGTGCCTAGGTCAGCATGTTTTAAAGCAGCTCTCCTAAATTGTAGATCACTGCCTAGGCATGTGGACGACATCTGGTCGCTCCTCAAGGACCTTGAGTGGGACGCTCTGTTTCTAACAGAGACTTGGCTTCAGGAGGACAATATGACGGCTATTGCATTAGCTGTTCCTAAGGGGTACAAAATGTGCTTTGCTAATCTAGATGAGGGCAAGAGAGGGGGTGGTGTAGCGGTGATAGTTAAGGTAGCTTTCACGCTTACCTCATCAACCCCTTTCCTGATAGCAGAAGCGGAAAGAATACATTTTGGCATCCAGTTGGGTCCCCAGGTCACACTGGCTGGGCTACTAGTTTATCGCCCCCCGGGAGGCTCCACTGCCAGCTTGGATTTATTACTGGACACGGTTGTGCAGAGCTCACTCTTACACCCCCACTTCCTTTTACTAGGGGACTTTAATGTTCACATGGATAGGGATAGCTGCTCCCTAGCGGAAACATTACTGTCCACACTGCTGACTGCTAATCTGACGCTATGTAACGAGGGCCCCACACATAGAGCAGGCCACACGCTAGATTTAATCATTAGCAATGGGGATACTGTAAAAGCAAAATCGGCTATACCACTGACTTGGTCAGATCCTTTTCTTGTTCCTTTTTTGGTGGAAATAGACACGCCCAGACCGGTCAGGAGCAAATGCACTTATACTAAAATTCATTGGAATAAGTTAATTCCTGCGGCCATGGGCCCGGTCCTGCACCTGAATAAACCTGTGTTAACTACTGATAGTAATACCAACGCGCAATTATTCAACAACTGGATCAAGAGCATGGTGGACTCAGTAGCTCCCGCCAAACGCGCAACCTCACATAGGGAGTCTCCATCGGCCCCCTGGTTTTCGAGCGATCTCAGAGCCGAAAAGAAGGCTTGCAAAAAACTAGAGAGGGCATGGAGAGTAAGTTATGGAGACGTAGAAAGGGATGTATATAAGGTTGCATTAAAAAATCTGCAGAAGGCAGTGAGAAAGGCCAAGAAAACCTTCTTTGCGACCACTATTCAAGAAGCAGAGCACTCAAGCAAGGAAGTCTTTAAAGTGGTGCAGTCATTTTTTAAACCCACCTGTATAGAAAGAGAGGTTCCTCCATCCCTGTCACTGTGTACCAGCATCTCGGAGTATTTTGAGTGCAAGATACAAAAAGTGTATGACTCCTTTGGCCCGGAGGTCAGGACGGAGAAATCAGACACAATAGTAAAAACAGGGCCACTGGTAGTACTTGAGCAGTTCCATCTGATAGACTTGGATTCAGTCATTAAGGAGCTTCAAAAATGTAAATCGGGATCTCCTGATGATCCCTGCCCGCCAAAACTCTGGAAATCGATTACCGAATTCATCGCTCCCACCCTTCAGTCCATTTGGAATGGATCCATCACCTCCGGACTATTCCCGGATGTATGGAAGCACGCCACTCTCCTTCCACTGATAAAAAAAGCAAATGGAGACCTGCTGGATTTGAGCAACCTGCGGCCAATCTCTCTCCTGGCGGCCCCGGGTAAAATGTTTGAGAAGTTAATACACCGTCAGCTGAATAATTTCATAGAGGACAATGACGTCCTACATGAGACTCAATCAGGCTTTAGACCGGGCTGCAGCACGGAGACTGCACTAATTGTAGTAGCTGAATCAGTGAGGTGGTCGATGGATGCCGGGGAATCAGCGATGCTGGTTCTCCTGGATCTGTCGGCCGCCTTTGATACGGTGGATCATGCTAGGCTCATACAACGGCTGGCTGAGATAGGGCTAAAAGATCAAGCATTGAGCTGGGTTCAGTCATACCTGTCATTGAGAACACAGAAGGTGGCATTGGATCAGATTGCCTCAAAACCCTACAAGATAAAATGTGGTGTTCCCCAGGGGTCGGCACTAAGCCCGCTACTATTTAATGTTTACTTGGCTCCTCTGTTTACACTTATCTCAAACTGGGGGGTCAAAGCAATCTCGTATGCTGATTACACCCAGCTGGTGTTCCCATACTCGGAGGTGTCTGATGAGGTTTTTGCAACTTTCAAGTGGTGCCTCCGAGATGTAGCCAGATGGATGAACGCCAACAAACTTAAATTGAATGCTGAGAAGACTGAGGTTAACCTCTTTGGCAAAGGGTTGCCCCCCTGCAGAACTTTGGTGGCCGGTGGAAATGGGTACGCCTCCGTCGCCAAGCCAGAGCGCAAAAAATCTGGGAGTCCGCTGGGATAGCAGCCTCTCCTTCGCCTCCCATATTCGGCAAGTCGCTGGATGTTGCTTAACTAAGCTGAGGAACCTGCGTAAGATCTTGAGACTTCTGCCAGTAGAGTGTCGTAAAACTGTAGTCCACGCCACAGTAACATCAAGGCTGGACTACGCAAACGGACTCTATCTGGGCCTCCCCCGTTATTTAATCCAGCGCCTTCAGATGGTGCAGAATGTGGCTGCGAAACTGCTAAAGTGCATTCCTTTTAAACACCCAGTCTATCCGCATCTTCGGGCTCTGCACTGGCTCCCAGTGGCCAGTCGGATCAAGTTTAAAACCTGACGCTGGCCTTTAGGTCCCTGTGGGGCACCTGCCCTAACTTTCTGAAAGCTAGACTCCCCAGGTATCATCAATCAAGGACCCTCCGCTCCAACGGGCGGGTGAAGATTGTGGTCCCTCGAGTGCGAAGGGCACGGATTGGGGGAAGAACCTTCTCGGCCAATGTGGCAGGGTTATGGAACTCTCTCCCCCCTGCTCTACAACAGGCCCCTTCCAAAACCTGTTTTAAACGATTGTTAAAAACCTGGCTTTTCACTTCACAACGCTAAGTCTCGCCACACAACTCTTTGCCTTTCTGTTCTCTCAGCGCCGGGACACCTCCTTGTGAGGTAGCTGTTCGCGCTCTACAAAACTCATTATTATTATTATTATTATTATGGTCTCATGCGGACGACATGCAGCTAGTGGTGGCCATGGCTGAAGGTTCTACTTTGAATGCCTCCAGGTTTAGAGGCGGCCTGACGGCTGTGGCTGAATGGATGACCACTAACTGCTTGCAGTTTAATGCTAATAAAACCGAGGTTTTGTTAGTAGGGAACAACGCAAGCTTGTGGGGAGAGCCCTGGTGGCCGAGTGCCCTGAGTAATACTCCTAAGCCAAAGGAGGTGGTTAAGAACCTGGCGGTTTGGATGGATTCTTCTCTCAGCTTTCAAATACATACTAAAAAAAAAGTTGCCAGCACGTGCTTTGGCGTCCTGCTAGGTCTTACGGCCCTTTTGAAGTTTTTTGAACCACCGACACGCCAGCTGATTGTTCAGTCGACTATTCTATCTCAACTGAACCATGCTAGTTCTCTGTTGTTGGGGGCCAAGCAGGCTGAAATCATTCAGAGGCAGCTTGTTCAGAATGCTGCTGCCAGAACCTTGCTGGGGCTCCCTCGGTTCTGCCCTGTTGCTGGTACCATCGTAAACGTCATTGGCTTCCCATGGGGGAGCCAATCAAATTCGTTCAAAATAATGACACTCGCTACTCCTAGCTTGCTCGGTAATTTGCTTACTCCATATGTTCCCCCCTGCCAGCTGCGCTCCTTGGGGCAGCACCTGCTCATTGTTCCCCATGTGAAACGCTGTTGAGCGGGGGCTGGTCCTTCCGCTGTTCGCCGGCCAAGCTATGGAACTCCCTGCCTGTTCAAATACATAGTCTGGAGGGTCTGTTGGACTTTAGGAAAGCCATTAAAACCTTTCTCTTTCCTTCAGTTTAGTTCTTTCTGCTCTTCTCTTTTTTGTGGGAATTGTCCTGCTGTGGTGGTTAGGTCTGTTTCTGATGCTGGAAGCGCTGGGACGCCCCTTTGCTCTGGCAGCTGTGCGCTATATAAGCACTGATAACATAACATAAAATTACATAACATAACATAACATATAACATAACATAACTTAATAGAAGGATACTGAGATTAATTAACTTGCAATCATGGCAGTTGCATTTTGCTTAAACTTCAGATGTGAGATAAGATACTTGGATAAGCTAAGAAAGACTGCATTCCTAAAGTTCAAACAGGTTGAGATAGCTGCCTGGATCACCAAACTTCTCCCTTTAACAAAGAGGCAATAAATAATTTTCCTTACGCTATTCATATGCATAAGGATGTACCTTGGAAGTAATATACATTTGTTTTGAATGGGAGTAATAGGCACTAGAGAGGATTTTGAAATGCAGGCAGAAGATGAGATAAGCAATGATAGTAACACCAACATTTTTTCTTTTAGTAGCAGAGGGTGGGAGTGGGCCAAGATCCAGTGATTTGACAAAGAGCAGCAAAGTCACAGTGTGAATCCCTATAAGGAACACCAGCGTGTTTTCTTCATTCAAGTGCAAAAGGTTATTCGTCTTCAGAAATGTGACTGAAGCAGCACACTTCCGACGTTTATGCGTTAATTCGGTTTATTGCTATTTTGTTACATCAGGAATTGAATATCAACAACACTGTAAAAGAGACAAATTAAAAACTAAATGGGTTACATAAACAATCCAAATCTCCATAAAGGACACAATAATGTTTCCCTACTGTGTAATATTTTTATTTTTCTAAAGAAAACGTTAATTTGCCCCAACTGTTTAGCTGATGGCCTTTGTCATTTGGTTTTCTGGAGCATCTGTACTTCAGACTCACAAAATAGGGCTGAAAGAAGCTCACAAAGCCAGGAGATGTTGGCTAAAAAATCAGGGCTTAGCTGCACACAGAAATAACAAAAAAATGAATGCCCAGTCAATGCTTCTTTAAAAGGAAACTTTTATAATGAGCATACAAGTAAATATTTATAAAATTGCTTTATTGCGTGATTTGTGAAAAACCCTTGCAACAATATATACGAATAGAGATTCATTGCTAGGTGCTTAGCTTTGATAATAACATTTAAAAGTGTTGTAAAAGCCAAATCTAAAAATACACTGAGGTCTAGTTTAAACTGTTGGGAATTAAAACAAGAGTCATTATGACTTGGAAGCCTATTTTATCTGATTCACAGTCCAATGACATTGTGGATTATATTCGATTAAGGAGTGTTTGGTATATTCCTCATGAGGGACAAGAGATTATATAAGAAAATAGTACAGACCAATAGGGTCTGCTTGCATTATTAGTGGGTCTAAAACAAGTCTGTTGGTCAGTAACCGGAAGTGATGAGACAGGTTGCCTACCTGTCCATCCTGCACATATCTCGCCACCTCTAGCTTTTTAGTGAAGCAATTCATAAATCTGACCAAGGCATAGTTAAGGATAGTATTCAAGGGGTCAAAGCAAGCCAGGACCACTCCTCTGCAAGATTTTATGACTTTTGCAATCTAACCCCATCATAACAGGGCCCTTCAATCTTTTAAGAGATTAGGACACAAGCATATTACTTGTATTATGACCTCCTTGTGTTGGCTGCAAAGCCAACACATTTCCTGGGCACAGTCTCTTTTCCATTTTGGCAAGTGGCAGGATAGAGGAATCACCCCCATTCTCAGCCTTAAAAACTGAAGTTTAGTATGTTCTTTAAAAGTGATTGTTAGGTAGCTCTGGGGTTTCATTTGTGGATAGGTGCATAGAGTCATCCAACCGTGGTTCCGTATGGAGAGGCTGGCTGTCTTCTAATGAGGAAAGTTGGTTCACACTGATTTTTGCTAACCTCTTGAATTCATGTTGGCTAACATGTAAATCCCAAAGGTTGCTCAAGGCAAGAGAATTGAGGCCTTGGAAGAGGTAATCGTAACCCACCAACCTGCAGCTTTTGTTCAAGTGAATCCATAAATTGTGGGCCAGACTGCCATCATTAGACACCCAAAGCTTCTGCCAACTTATTAGGAAGGCTGCCATACGGGCCAGTGTCTGTCTGCAGATGCCGAATTCCAGTCTGATTTGTGCTGGTGACATGTAAGAGGGAAGTTGGAAGATCGTTCTGTAAATATTTGTGACTGCTTTGTCTAGTTGTCCACTGCCCCCCCCTTTCAGAGCCTCACATCCATATATTAGGATTGGGATAACCTTTGCCTGGGCCACCTGGGGAATAGAACAAATGTAGGACCATTTAGACTCTTGTAGATGGATCTAAGTGCAAAAGACAGCGCAATACATTTATTTTTTTTGTTCTGCCAGCTGGCTCACATACCTGCCATTGTTGTTGAAGAGGACGCCTAGGTACTTGTGGCATCTGATTGCTTCTATTCTTTCCTGGTGTAGGGACCATACAGGATTTTTCATCCCAGTTGTGCAGACCACAAGGATTTTATTTTTCTTTTTATTAAATTGTAGACCATTCCTGTTGGAGTATATGGCGGTCACATCCAGGAGAAGTTGTAGGCCACTCTTTGTATATCTAAGAAGAACCAGATCGTCGGCGTAGAGTAGGTTGGATAAACGAAGGCTGCCCACTTTGTGTGGATGTGAATTGGCTGAGTCGAGAACTGCAGAAAGGTCGGACAAAAATAGATTAAAAAGCATAGGAGTAAGGACACAGCCTTGCTTGATCATTTGAATTGTTCCAATGGATTGTGGCAGTCACAAATACTCCCTGATCTTAATCCTGATCCATGTGTCATGATGCAAAAGTTGTAAGGCCCTTAGTAGGCTATTCGGAATGTTCAGCAGGGAGAGTTTGTGCCACAGCGTCCTTCTACTGACTCTATTGTAGGCAGAATTGTAGTCTAAAAAACCCATACATATGCTACTAGTGTTGGATTCAGCCTGGTTGATCAAGCAAGAGAGTGTAATGATATTTACCGTTGTACCTGTGTTGTTTGTAAATCCAGTCTAGTTTGGTGGTAAGATTGAGTTTGACTCAGTCCAGGATACTAGGGAGTCCAGCAGTATGCCTGCGAAGTACTTCGCTTTATTGTCAATTAAGGTGATCAAGCAGTAGTTCCCTGTAAATTTTTGGTCGCCGCCTTTGAAGATCGGAGCGAGAATCGATACCCGCCATATGTCCGGGATGGAGCTCTTTTCTAGGATAGATAAGTAGAGTGGGCTAGTTCAGTGGCCCAGAAGGCTGGATCCTCCTTGTAAATGGCTGTTGGTATTCAACCTGATGCGGGGGCCCTGTCCTTGCATCTCTTTGCAATCTGCTTTCGGATTGATGCCTCTGTAAAAGAGAGCCTGAGAAATGACTTGTCTTGGGTAGTAATTTGAACCTCCCTGACCGTGTTGCCAGCGGGATCATCAATCTACTCATAATTCTGGTCTGACTATGGGTGGTCATTAAAGTGGTCGTGTAGAAGGAGATGCCACTCTGACTCCAAAATTTTGGAGGAAGCTACCTTAGGGGGCACGCCTCCTAGGCCATTCGCGCCAGGATACTCAAATTGTGTGCGTAATAAATTCCATATATAACATAACATATATATATATATATTACCTACTGGCTATCGCCAGTAGGTATATATAGTTAGGATTATTTGTCTATGGAACTTTTGAAAATTCTATGTCTAATAACTTTGGCGTTTGTGGACGGAATTGGCTGAAATTTTCAGGAAAATGGCAAATTTTGTTTCTGAGCAGCCCCCGAAAATTTGGGGGGGTTTCGTCAAGGGGGGGCCGAGAAAAAAGGGGGGGCCCAAAACGCGTTTTTCCCATGTTAATTTCCATAGGGCCTTTGGCCTCACTTTTAGCTCGAACGGCTGAATGGATTTGCACGAAACTTGGCAAAATTGTAGGGACTGTTAGCCCGATGTGCCTTTGCTAGGTCTCAATATATGTGCTCCAGTGGATTTTGAGAAATTAACGTTCAAAACAAGATATATATCTGTAACAGCGCTCCGGGCTGCGCTCCGGTCCGCTTACTTTTCGCGAAACGGAACTTTGCGCGCAGAAAGCTGATTGTCTCTCCGGTGTCTGTCAACATTCTAAACAGTCCGGAGCGGCCGCCATCTTATCTCTCGGTAGGATCGAGAGAGAAGAAGAGGTGAAAAACGAAGGGGGAATTTAATTAAAGGGGGCAAGGTAAACCTCTCTTGACCCCCTAGGAATGATGTTGGGGTTATTAAAGGGTCCCGTGGGGAAAATAAAAAAATATATATTTTTCACGGTAGAAGCGCTTCCCGGGCCGCGAACTGGGCCGCAAACTGGTAGCGAAACGGGAATTCGCCATTTTGTGTTTCGTTTTATTTAAATTACTAGGTATAAGGGGGTGCGGGAGACGTATCCTGACCCCTTATGTTTTCTGAGGGTGGCTGAGGAGGCTCATATATGTTGATACATGTCTTCCAGCGGCCGTGCGTGAGCTCTTTTTTTTTTTTTGCTGCGTGACGTCTGTTAACGTTCGATTCGATGGAAATCAGGAAGTGTTGACCACCATTTTGTCACTGCGAGTAAATATTTTGTTATAAATGAATCCTTATTGATAAACATTGTCTGCGCCATCTTGCCTTTTTGTCCAATGCCACAATTTTGTCGTGCACGGCAGCCATTTTAGATGCCTTGACCAGACGCACTCTCTGCACGCTGTCGATTCTCAGCACGGCTCCCCACCCTCGCAAGCATCTCCCCCACGCACTGGTCACCCCCGCTCTCTCTCTCATGCATGGGCCATATACTTCTCCCCATCTGTGCTGCTCTTCCCTGAGAATCACACCCTGTGCCCGCCCGACACCTCCCTTTCACCCTATTCACTACCGCACCCTCTGACACTCCTCTTCCTCTGTGTCCGATTGTCCAGGCCGGACCCAGGCTATCACCTAGCCCTGCGGATGTAGTTTATGGCCCCAGCTGTAGAGAATCCAGACATACCAACCCTCCCGATTCAGGCGTGAGACTACTGATTTCAGTGCTAGTCTCCCGCCTCCCGATTTCTGCAAGCAAAAACCCGGGGGCATATTACCAACAACTAGCGATAATTTTTGTCTCTAACTTGTTTAGAGACAAAAATTATCGCCGCACATCGGCGATTTTTATCGCAGATAAACCTTGCTATTAGCAAGGTTTATCGCAAATGCGATAAAAAACGGCAGCAATGCATGAATATCGCTGAAAAGTCAGCGATGTTCATGCATTATCGAGCAAATGCTCTTAGCCATGTTATCCACCTCCCATTGGATAACATGGCTAAGAACTACTCAGGTCAGGTGTTAGCTTTTGGAGATATTCGCGCTTAGCGCGAATATCTCCAAATGTTGGTAATAGGAGATAGCGATGTTATAGGGACTGTTTCCAGTCGGTAACATCTTGGCACGCCCACTTTGCATGTCATTAGTGATAAATATCACTGACATGCAAAGCGGGGCCCAAGATGGTCGCTATCTCCTTTTAGCTGTCACTAACTGGTGTTAACGACAGCTTGGTAATAGGGAGATAATTTTATCTCCGCTTTCTTGGCTTTTAAAGCCAAAAAAGCGGAGATAAACCCCCTTGATAATATGCCCCACGATTCCTCGGGGGTTTCAGCTGACAGGGCTTGGTATTGTGTTACGTGGTAATATTTCCAGGAAACGTCAGAGGGTCGATGCAGGGGTTCTAGAAGGGGTGATAAACCATTTAAGCCTCATGAACAAGCGCATGGTCTTTTAATGATCTGTGAAGTACTCGGGGCGGCGGTGTGTGTGTGTCCTCTTTCAGGAGCGGGCGGGGGGGGGCACTGCCAGCAACTTGCCAGGCCAGGCAGTGTTCAACACTTGCATCACCCTTTCTCTGCCTGCTATTGCGCTCTATGCTTCGGAAAGGTAAGAAAAAGAACGTGCATTTGAGTTTGAAATGTCCGATCCTGTAGCAGTACACTTGCAAAGCCCACACATGACAATAACCCGATTCAAGGCCCCATTCACCCGATTTTTTAAAAATATATAGCACTCCAATAAAGTGGGATTATAAAACTTTATTAACTTTTAAATATAACGAACGGAACAAAAACTGTAACAAACATTTAAACATTTTTGACAAAAAAAGCAACAATGGTCAGAAGCTGTCTTTTGTGCGAATAGTCCCAAGGCAGCACAACGTGCTGAGTTCTGGACGGCACCCAGGTGATGTCACCTGGGTGCCGCACTGGTTTTTGGGATCCTACAATGCAGCAAAGAAAAACAGCGTGGGGCGTCCCGGGTGGTGCGGAGGAGGCCTCGTCAGTAGCGGTCTGTTGTGCGAATAGTTCCAAGGCAGCAGAACGCGCTGAGATGTTGATGGCACCCAGGTGATGTCCAGTAAACTGCTGCACTGGTTTTGGTATCCTACAATGCTGCTCCGAAAATTGGCGTGGGGCGGCCCGGGGGGGGCGTGGGGGAGGCGGCGTGAACGGGCCTCCCCAGGTGGCGGCCATCCAGCTGAGTTGCGCCCGCTCTTGCGGCTACAGCGTCTCGCTCACCATGTTGTTGAGTTGCTCCCACTCTTGCAGTGCAGCGATAGGCGGCTGCCACATGACTCTTAAAATGGCGGACGGCTCTTCGGTTTTGGGCCTGGTCCACTAAAATGGCCCTGGGACACCTTGGAACTCGGACGCTTGCCTGCTAGGGCTTGGGCTCCATTCTCGAAAGCGTCCCCTCAGCTGTGAAGATTCTACAAAAGTCTTGGGGGCCCTCGACTCCTGCAGGCTTCCGGTGGGGAGCGGCTGCCATGATTGCTCGCGGAATGACCACGACGGAGCCACGAGATGGTGGTGCTCTCATGCTGACGCCAGCTTCAGTCTGAATCATCCAGAAACAAGGTGGGGCTTTCATCGTTTGGGAAAAAAAAATGTTCTAAACCAATGAAAAGTGTTATTTTTAGGTCATATGACCAAGCCTTCCATCTTTAGGAAACCAAAAGTAAAATGAACCTATGAAAAGTTTTATAAACAAGTCACATGACCTGTTATGCGGCATAGGGCTACAAAAAGCGTAGAAAATCCGTTGGCACGTGAGGCGGCGTCAGTAGCGGACCGATGTGCGAATAGGCCGAAGGCAGCACAACGCGCCGAGATCCGGATGGCACCGAGTTAGTGTCCAGCAAGTTGCTGCACTGGTGTGGCTCTCCTACAATGCTGCGCCGAAAGTCGGCGTGGGGCGCCCCGTTGGCCTGTGAGGTTGCGTCAGTCAGTGGGGGCTGTGCTTCTCCCCCAAGATGGAGGCTCCTCGGCTGCAGTGCGGCGCCCCTTAGCGTTTCACTCGCCGTCCAACTGAGTTGCGTCCGCACTTGCGGCTACAGTAGGCCAAAGCAGCACAACGCGCCGAGATCCGGATGGCACCGAGGTGGTGTCCAGCAAATTGCCGCACTGGTGTGGCCATCCTACAATGCTGCGCCGAAAGACGGCGTGTCCAGCTGAGTTGCGGTCACTCTTGCGGTACAGTGACTCGAACGCGCAGAGATCCGGATGGCACCGAGGTGGTGTCCAGCAAATTGCCGCACTGGTGTGGCCATCCTACAATGCTGCGCCGAAAGACGGCGTGTCCAGCTGAGTTGCGGTCACTCTTGCGGTACAGTGACTCGAACGCGCCGAGATCCGGATGGCACCGAGGTGGTGTCCAGCAAGTTGCCGCACTGGTGTGGCCATCCTACAATGCTGCGCCGAAAGACGGCGTGTCCAGCTGAGTTCCGGTCACTCTTGCGGTACAGTGACTCGAACGCGCCGAGATCCGGATGGCACCGAGGTGGTGTCCAGCAAGTTGCCGCACTGGTGTGGCCATCCTACAATGCTGCGCCGAAAGTCGGCGTGGGGTGCCCCGTTGGCTTATGAGGTGATGTCAATAGTGGACCGATGTGTGAATAGGTCGGAACCAGCACAAGGCGCCAAGATCCGAATGGCAAGTCCTGGATGTTCAGTGCCATAGTTGAGAGTTCTGAGCAGTGCTTGTAAGACTGTCTGAAGCTTATTTGCACCTGCTGCAGCTTCACTATTGCCCTGGTGTGGCCAAAGGTCGCACATGACATAGGCGGCCGGCTCCCGAGGTCCGACGGAACTTTTTTCCTTTTCCTTTTTGCTTCTTGTCCCACAATCCGTTTCATCTGAAGACATGACCAGGTCCCTGAATGTGTGCAGGGGGACGTTATTGATTGAATCAAAATGGCGGCTTGACACAAAGCTGACTCAAGCGTTGCTGTTGATGCTATACAGACAAAAATTGGTTTTCAGTTTGTACATTCTTCAGGATTTTTTTTTCCATCCAAGGCTGATTGAGAGTTTGTAGAAAAATGGCTTCAGATTTTCCACATACTACTCTTCAACATTCTTCCTAAATGTAACAATGTGAGACTCACTAGGAGAACGGCTGTTTATGTTTCCTTTCAAAATGCTGCCAACAATATTTTCTGAATGGAAGACACCATCTTGTAGCATAAAGGGCCGAAAGGGGTTCTGGTCTGGCCGATTGTTGGTGGAGACATTTTGACTATATCTTGGACCTGCCCGGCCTCGCCCAAAATGGCGCCGGTATAAATGGGACTCGTAACTCCTTGTTGTGTACTGGTTGAACAACCTTGATATCACGAGATATGAATGCAGTTTTGATGCTCATGGCGGGCGGGGACGAGAATTGATTGAATATTTCGACATCCCTATTGATATTAAGTTCTGATGTGTTATTGATTACTGTACTATTGAAAGTTCGAATTTTAGTTTGCTCCGTGGCCGGCCCACGTGGTTATAGGCCCGTATTTGTATGCTGACATTTTCACAATAAAGGTTTTTAAAACAAAACATGGTAGTAGTATTTACATTGGTAAAGTTTTTACTTTTAGTCTTTTAGCAGTCCAATTACATGACGGATAAAAGGTATAATATGTAGGAACGCAGTAAAGATAAATGGTCAAGGGCAGTTGTGTTTTCCTCTCCTGCAACATAAAGTGATCGATAAGAATCTGATAATCAGGCGTATCGGCGACTAAGACAGCAGGCCGAGTCTCTTTTACTCAACGGCTCCATCATGGAACGAAGAAACGCCCTTTTTCTCGAAAAAGGAATATATTTTACTTGCAGGACAGTTGTAAATTTTCCGGGAAAGTACATTAGCCTGGAATATTATAACATATATGTTATAAAAAAAAAAGTTCAAAACCAATAAAAAGCGTAATTTTTAGGTCATATGACCAAGCTTTTCATCATTAAAATAACAAAAGTAAAATGAACCAATGAAAAGTTTTATTAACAAGTCACATGACCTGTTATGCTTACGTTACGCGCTGCGCGCCGCGCCCCGGATCACTTCCGGGTGCGCTAACGCGTCGTGTCATATAACGCATTACGCGACAACGTAGGTCAAGAATATAGTCAAAATGTCTCCACCAACCAGCGTTCGGAACACAACCCCTTTCAGCAGTCCAAAAAGTTCTGTTAAATGACAACAGAGGGGACAGGCAACAAGAACCATCAGTCAAAGAGGGGAGGGCAAGTTCTTCTCTACCGGGTCATGTTGGGGCGCTACCGGAACTGATCGAATTGGTAGTCTACAGTGTTTCTGGATGTTTCAGACTAAAGCTGGCGTCAGCATGAGAGCACTACCATCTTGTAGCTCCGTCGTGGCCATTCCACGAGCAGACATGGCAGCCGCTCCCCACCAGAAGCCTGCGGGAGTCGGGGGGCCCCCAAGACTTTTGTAGAATCTTCACGGCTGAGGGGACGCTTTCGAGAATGGGACCCAAGCCCTATCAGGGAAGCGTCCGAGTTCCAAGGTGTCCCAGGGCCATTTTAGTGGACCAGGCCCAAAACCGAAGAGCCGGCCGCCATTTTGAGAGTCCTGTGGCACCCGCCTATCGCTGCACCGCAAGAGCGGGAGCAACTCAACTACATGGTGAGCGAGACGCTGTAGTCGCAAGAGCGGGCGGTAAACAGCTGAATGGCGGAAGAGGCACAGTGTAGCAAAAGCGGGCGGAATGGCAACTAAAACAATAAAGGGGCGCCCCACTACAGCGTGTCTTCAGGTCAAACGGATTGTGGGACAAAGTCCAGAATAGAAGAGTCATCAAAAGGCAAAAAGTTCCGCCGGACCCCGGGAGCCGGCCGCCTATGTCGGGGGCGATCTCAGGCTACACCAGTGCTTTAAGACTTGGGGAGGGGGTCGGAGCCAAGCGTCTTCTCCGAGTCCGTGCCATCACACCGCCCCTCAGGGGCCTCCGTCAAGCTGTTTAGGGAGGTACCATATAACATTGTTTTCAAATGCAGTCAGGTCCACAAACGACCCTCACTTACTTTGAGAATAGTGAAGCTGCAGTAGGTGGAAATAAGCTTCAGACAGTCTTACAAGCACTGCTTTTCTAAACATTTTTTGATTTTTTTGTATTTTTGCACAGTTTAATATTTTTTTTTTGTTTTTGATGGAGGGGAAACAACAAAGCACAGGCATTGAAAAAGGCTCAAACTCAGAACTCTGAACTATGGCACCCAACATCCAGGACTTGCCATCCGGATCTTGGCGCCTTGTGCTGCTTCCGACCTATTCACACATCGGTCCACTACTGACATCATCTCATAAACCAACGTAATGTAAATAGTTATTTAATAAAATGTTTTACCCTGTTTCTTTGCTGGTGTGTTGTCTATATTTTTAATATTTGCATAGGGTTTGTCGTTATTTTGGGCGGGGTGGGTGACGGAGCCGAGCTGTCTTGCAGCCCTCATGGTGTGGAGCTCAGTTCATCTCACTATTTTCGTATTTCTCATGAAGGGTTGTTCCTAATATTTCTATTTTAGCGAGGTCAAAAAGAGATCCAATTAGTGGCCTACTGATTTTGCTCGATTACTTTTATTTTTTAACATGATTTTTCACGATTTTTCACTATCTGCAAAGACTAAACAGAGTATTGCGACTTTGTGCTTGTTTGTAAATAGAGAATGAACCAAAGAGAATCAATTGTAAAACAGTAAATGCTTGGATAACAATCAATCAAATGGAGAGACAAGCAGGCACGACGGATTACAACGGGGGTAAAGGCCTGCGTTAACTACTCTTCACTATCTGCAAAGAGAGAGTACTACTAAGAGAAAAGAGGGGGGGCAGCGTTCAAAGCACATCAGCGTGCATAAACACGAAAACGTTTTTACCTATCACGTACTTGACATTTTACAGCTTTTGATATTTGCTATTAAAAAACCAATGAAATTCACTGAAAAAACCATAGGTTATAGGCCATATATAGTTAGGAATTTGCATTTACAAAACCTTGAAAATTCAATGAAAAAAACATTGGTTATAGAACATATATAGTTAGGAATTTGCATTTACAAAACCTTATTTTACTCGCATAAAACCATTGAAATTCCATACATAGTTAGATGCGCTAACTATATATCGCGCACCCGCAATCCACTGCTGATGATGTCACATATTACATCATTCATGACATGGTCAGTGACATCACTGATGACATCACTGATGACATCTCAAATGACATATGTAACCATTGAAATTCCACGTTATAGTTAGTTGGACTCACTATAACTTGCGCGTGTAATGCACTGCTGATGACGTCACATATTGCATCACTCATGACTTGGTCAGTGACATCACTCATGAAAAAAAAATATATATCTATATATATATATATATAAATTCCTAACTATATATGTTCTATAACCAATGGTTTTTTCATTGAATTTTCAAGGTTTTGTAAATGCAAATTCCTAACTATATATGGCCTATAACCTATGGTTTTTTCAGTGAATATATATATATATATACATATATATATATATACATATATATGTATATACATATATATATATATATATATATATATATATATATATATATATATATATATATATATATATATATATATATATATATATATATATATATATATCCATATATACACTGAAAAAACCATAGGTTTCACACCAGTTATAGTTAGCTGGAAATTTTACTGACATAAAACCATTGAAATTCCACGTTATAGTTAGTTGGACTCACTATAACTTGCGCGTGTAATGCACTGCTGATGACGTCACATATTGCATCACTCATGACTTGGTCAGTGACATCACTCATGAAAAAAAAATATATATCTATATATATATATATATATATATATATATATATTCACTGAAAAAACCATAGGTTTCACACCAGTTATAGTTAGCTGGAAATTTTACTGATATAAAACCATTGAAATTCCCACGTTATAGTTAGTCGGACTCACTATAACTTGCGCGTACAATGCACTGCTGATGACATCACTCATGACATCACTGATGACACCATCCAGTGAATGTGTGTCTTTCTGAAAAATAAATTTGTTTTATATATGTATTTGTAAAGGTCGATGGAAGAATAAATGTTTAAATAAGTGTGTAAATGGATGTTTTTTTAAAAAAAATTGGTTGGGTAACTGGCATATTATGTGTATCTTAGTGAATACATATATTAGCGAGTATTGTTTAAATATTTAAATGTTTGTATCAGTGTTTCTCTTTGTGTATAAGTGGCTGCATGGGGTTGGTGACTGACTCACTGTTTGTATGTGTTTTGAAGACAGCATATGTGCAGGACTGTATGGGTGGATGAGTGTATATATGTGTGTGTTAGTGAGTGAATGACTGTCTCACTAGTGTCTTCATTAGTAACGACATATGTTTTAATCTAGTATATGTGAGTATTGATGTATATAAGTGAGTATAGTATATATAGTGAGAGATTGTAGGAGTTCCTGTTTAAATAAGTATGTGTTTCTATAAGTGATTGTTTAAGAGAGTAAGTATGGGTAAGTTTCCTTAGAAGTAAGGTGGCAGTGTGTGTATAAATGTATATGCAAATAAATGGATGTTCAATAGTTTATTTGCATGTGTGAGTATGTGTGTGAGTAACTTTTGGATGATTGCTGATGTGTAACAGGATGTATAGGTGTATCACTACATATGATGAGTGAGTATATATGAGTGACTATATAGAACTGTTGGTGAATGAGTGGATGTGTATATAGATGGTGGAATTACTGAATTGGTTGTTGTTACTGGTTTGGGTATCTCCATTTTTTTGAAAATGTTTGTTTCTATTTTTGAATATGTGTTTCAAGCGTTACATTACACTGAAATTAGGTCTGTCACTCTGTCACAAGGATGGTGTCATCAGTGATGTCATGAGTGATGTCATCAGCAGTGCATTGTACGCGCAAGTTATAGTGAGTCCGACTAACTATAACGTGGGAATTTCAATGGTTTTATATCAGTAAAATTTCCAGCTAACTATAACTGGTGTGAAACCTATGGTTTTTTCAGTGAATTTAATAGGTTTTTAAAATGCTAATTCCTAACTATAACTGGTGTGAAACCTATGGTTTTTTCAGTGAATTTCATAGGTTTTTTTAATGCTAATTCCTAACTATAACTGGTGTGAAACCTATGGTTTTTTCAGTGAATTTCATAGGTTTTTTAAAAGCTAATTCCTAACTATAACTGGTGTGAAACCTATGGTTTTTTCAGTGAATTTCATAGGTTTTTTTAATGCTAATTCCTAACTTTTTATACAGACTCATACCTATGTGTTTTTTAGTGAATTGCTAAAGTATGTTTTTGTAAAAATGAACACTATAATGTATATTGAGATAATATTTTTAATTTAAAATATTTTTTTTTATATTTCACTTTGGTGCGCTTACGGTGCGCGCACCGGTGCGCGTACCGTCAGCGCACTTATAAAAAAAAAAGAAAAAAAAAATAATGAGGGAGGGACTGTGTAATAGATAGTAAGACAGATAAAAAGTGTAAAAGGAAGTAACTAAGAAAAGAAAAATGAATAAGGGAGCAAAAGAAAGAAGAAATAGGAAGAACACTAAAGTAGAGGTTAAGGGAGAATATAAATGGATATTGAAAGTAAAAAGAAGGACAGATAAGTATGAGAATGACAGGTAGTGACAGAATCAGAGGAAAAGAATAGCAGTGATTGAGGGAAAGTAAATATCAGTGAATATAAGTAAAGAAGGGTGAAAGAAGGTACATATAAGTGAATAAGGGCAACACATGGGGAGTAATAGAGAGAAAGAAGAGAGAGAGTAAAAGAAAGACAAAAGGAAGAACTAACTGAACTACAGTACAATGAGTGTAAAAGAAAAAAAAATGGAGAAAGAGAAAGAGGGTTAGGAAACTAAAGCAGTGGTACTAAGAGAATATAAAAAAGATAAAAAGTGGTGGAAGGAACTGAGGAAATGCAGATAGTTCTTATTACATTAAGAAGTTGTGAATGAAGTACAGTAAAGAAACAGCAATGAAAAAAGAGTGTAAATTATTAAAGAGAGGTAAATAAGGGTGAAGAAGAAAATGAGTGCATAACAATGTGAACACAATATAAATTACATAATGCAAACTACACAATAACTTCTACAATATGTTACATTATTTATTTTTGCTGTTCTCAGAATATATTGAATTCCACTTAAATTAGTGAGTTCAAAGTCTTCATCATATAACAGCGGGAAAAAAAAAACACAATCTAAAAGATTGTGTTTAAAAAAACCCATTCAAACATACATCTCATATATGTACACTAATCTTTGATTCACTTACTTTTCCATGAGGCCAAGTAGAAGATAGTGAAGGTCCTTTTGGTAGAAAAAAAGTCTGCTGTTCCTTATAAGTTCCATTTCATCGACTTCCTATGAAAAAAGATCTAAAAACATCATACCATACACAATCCTCACGGCCAATTTGTGTCTGATATATCGGTATTTTTTACTTTGAGATCCACTTAAAGTATCTACATGAGATAAATAATTTAAAATATTAGATTAACTAACTAACTAACTTTTATTAACTATTCCCGTCTTCAAAGGCCAATTCCCCTTACTAAAACTTTGGTTTTAAAAACACTAGATAAGAATTTGTAGAGTCATAAGGCAAACGTTGTTTATAAGTTAAATGAGAATCATTGCAGTAACTCCATCCATTTTCAGATTTTAAGTAGCATGTATAATGTCCTGAGGTGGTCGAAGGTCCATCATGATAAATAATAGCTTCAGTTGTAAAGGTCCTTCCAGAAATTGATAACTGAGAAGCCACAAAAATTTTTATAGAAGTTGTCAATTTAGTTCCATCAGGTCTACATCGTTGGAAAACTAAAATGATATACTGCCCATACCTTTGTATAAATAATGTGGACAGCATTGTACAGTTACATTGGGTACACACCATATTATGATCTGCTGCTTTAACTAGATTTTTAAAAGACACTGATTTACAGTCTGGTAAAGTCAAATATATAAATCTTTCAGTGTCTATTCTAGTAGTACTTGATAAACTACAATTGTGGCAGTCATGCTGCCATTGATAAGAAAGACTGAAAAGATTATCTACATCTACTCCTTCATCTTCCAAAACACCAAACATATACATAAAAAATTCCTGACAATCCTGCTGAATGTTTTGTGAAAATTTATCTTGACCAGAACACAAATCTAAAATATTTCGAATTTCCGTTACACTTTCTATTTGTGGTGTACCACTGCTACATTTCTGAAACACAGAATTCAATAAACCACACAATCTTTGATCCCGATTTTCAACAATCTGTTCTTGTAAACTTTTAAGAAAAAAAACAACATTAACCACTACATTAGCATAGCAGTTGACACCAGAACTATTTTCAAACTGAAATCCAACAACATTTTCTCCACAATTCTTTTTCTTCCTGTTTTCAATTACAGTTTTCTCTACTTTTTGTCTTTTTGCAACTACCTCACTACAATTATCCTCATTTCTTCTTTTTCGGCCTACCACACGTTTTTCAAACAGAGGATATTGAGGCAAATGTGGAGCATACTCTCTTCTTAACCTATTGTATTCTTTAACACAATCTAGATCGGCAGAAATCTTTGTCTCATCACACGCAATCAAGTACAATCCTGATAAAGTTCTGACTCGAGATAATGCCACATATGCCATACCCTCTTTAAACACAGATCTTCCAATGTTCACCAATGCACTATCTACACTTAAACCTTGAGATTTATGAATTGTCACCGCATACGCTAAACAAACAGGAAACTGTTTTCGGCGAACATATAAGTCTTTTACAAGTAAAAATCTAGCAGAACAACGACTTATTTGTTGTACTTCTTCAATGCCATCAAATTTTATTTTTAAAAATTCAATTCCATCTCTATTTCTGTAATTCACAAAATCAACAACATAACCCATTGCTCCATTTACCAGACCGCTTTCAACATTTAAATTCCTTCTCAAAATGATACGACAATTTAAACACACATTCAGAGTCTTTTCAAAACCAGCTGTTTTTGAAATACTTTTCTCCAATGAATGCAATTTAGTTTTCAAATTTTCTGACAAAACAATTGTTGCACCCATATGCTCTATTTTATCTATTGCTTCCAGTTTCACAATCTCTTCATTTTCTAAGTCTAACATTTTTTGATTGAAGATGGAACATTCTTGCAGAGTTGGCATCAAACATATCCCAGATTTCTTCTCAGTCATTTTTTTAAAAATATTTTCTGGAAGAATGTTTTCATTTGCATACAAATTTGAAATTAATCGACTATGCAAAGCTTTTTTCCCTTTCTCAGTCATTTTTCCAATTCTTACATCTTGTAGAATATTTTTATAATCTTCATCCTTGGCCTGTCGCATATTTTGAAGCAGTTCAGCATATTTAAAATTTAGCCATATATTAACATTTCCAATGCTTCCAAGGGACTTCCTGGTATCTTCATGCGTGAGCATTTTAAACACTGGTTGTCCTTTTACTGGAGTCAACTGCAATAGATCTCCAAAAACAATAATGTGTTTTCCTCCAAATAACACATCATAGTCTGTTTTAAGAATTTCTTGCATTCTCAAATGCACAAAAGCAAGCATTAGATTTGAGACCATGCTTACTTCATCTATGATAAGAAGTTTCATTTTCTTCAAGACTCTTGAAACTTCAGAACACGCATCTCCAGATAGCTTGTTGTAATGCAATTTATTATCATGTTCAACTGGCAGCATCAATAAACGATGTAGAGTAATCCCTTTAATATTATGTGCTGCCAGACCAGTTGGAGCAGTTACAACACAAGACAGTGGTGAATCAGTCCTTTTCTGCAGATAACTTGCAATGGCTTTAATTAGAAAACTTTTTCCTGTCCCCGCTTCTCCACTTACATACAGTCGGACAGGGTCAAATAATATACATGAGCACTCTTTTTTCTCATGTCTGAATCCATGTTCAATCTGCTCTGTGACTTCATCATATATCTTTTTTTGCTCAATGTTTAGTTGCTTTACCAAATCTTCTAAGTTAACTCCATCTTCTTGAGCTTGTTCCATAGCTCTTTCCACCTCATCCATGGCAGTGGCAGCTTCATTTTGGATAATTGGTCCTCCTAGTGGATCCTGGCTCAATGAAGTAGAACTCTGACTATCTTGAGAACTGTTTCTAGCTATCTCTTCAGCAATTGTGGTTTCTTGCTCCATTTCTTCATTCAACATTTGCAGATAATTTAGAAAAATAGGACATTCTATGGTATCCTTAGTTGCATTAAAAGAGTCTTCATAACACAGAAAATCTCCAAGTAGTTCCTCTTCTGTACGCCATGGCTTAAAGAGTTGCAAAAGAGCTAAATAGTAAAATTCTCTTTTGTCTGGAACTTCACAACTCAATTTTCGATGATTAATCAAATGGCCTTTTTTCTGCTTCACTAGACATCCTTCATTGCCAATGAGTGCATATTTTCCATTATTGATATCTTCTGTGATGTTCCTCTTATAACTGTAGTTTTGAAGAACTTCATACAAACATGTGTTCTCAAGGTGAGTACTTCTATTTGGATAGTATGTATCCAACATATTTGTCTTCAAAATATCTGTACTGTTTGGTTCTTTTTCCGCCAAATATTCAATTTCTTGTACAGATTTCAAAACTCGGTTTCGTGTTGCAGCAAGACCAAGACTCACCCAAATGATTGTTCTTGATTTGGCATAGAGACTTGATGATGATAACCGATCAGAACATTCATATGCTCCAATTTCTCGATGCGACAACATCTTCAGACTGAAACTGTATAATTTCTTGCTTAGACTCTTTTCATGTGAAATGTCCTCCCACATTTCCTTCAGTTCTGTCTTTTCTTTTTTGGTGATGTAAGATGTCACATATCGAGCCACAGCAATAGAGTTGTCAGCAACGAACTGAATATCCATGTTAGCATTCCACATGGACAAAATCACTGGGTTGTAATCGTTGATGTACTTAGATTCTTCATTTCTTTTCAAATTATATGTGTTTTTTGGAGATTTTCTCGTCACAGTATGTCGTAGAGATGACATCAAATTATTTACTCTTCCCTTAGAAATCACTGGTCGAGGAAATGCAAAACGACATTTCGTGTAGTACTTTTCCTTGTTTTTAAATTTTCGACGACAGTACTTTCCACAACGATGAGATTGAAAACGTAAAACTTGTTGCCTTAAATTGTTTTCTTCAGTAGATTTTGGAACAGCACATGTTGAATACTCTTCAATGAAACTCATCACTGTTTCATCTGAATCTGATCCAAATTTGGGTGCATCTTTAATCCACAACAACATATGTATATGAGGAGCACCTCTCGCTTGATATTCCTTCCTCCAAAAGAAATCCAAAACCTCTCCAAGGGGAGGATTTTTTTTGTTGGTAATAAAAGACATCATAGCTTCAAATCTATGATTAAAATATCTGCAAACATTCACTGGATCTAAAGAACACAGTTCTCCTGGTGTTTTCAATTCTATATTTGGTATGTTTTCATTTGCCTCTCGTAGAAATTGAAGTAAATCATCCCATGCATACTCAGCACAGCTAAGAGTGAGGAACCATGTAGGAGTTCCTAAGTTTCTTAGCATACATTTCAATTCTCCATGACGACGAAACCAATACTCGTTGGTTCCACGTTGACATGCCATGAGATTGATTAGCTGAGATTCCAAAATACTGTCTTGCAGATTAACTTTCTCCATAAAGTCCCTCGCACAAACATTCTGCAAATGAGGTCCACTTTTTAATATATGATTAACTGCATAAGAAAGCCCAGACAAATCACTTTCAAACAGTAGATGAAATAAATAAGGAATGCATTGACGAAACCTTGGATCTTCTGCATATAATCTTAGAGTCCGGTATTCAGCTGCAGGAATTTGAACTGGTCGATCATCATATCGTCCACCACAACCTGTTGGAAATAATTGTGGAAAACAACGAGCTTCCAAACTTTCTTCCCATACACTAATGGGACTTCCTTTTGCTGCTTTCATTTGAAATAAGTCAATTGCATTTCCCATTACTTCTTTGGAATGCAAAGGATGAACAGTATAATGTTCATATATTTCTTCAGTTCTAGACACATCAACTTTTTCAATTTGACCAACTGAAGAATCACTATCTTCTTCTGTAGCTGTTTCCTCTACTCCAACACTTACATTTTTGTAGTACTCATTGTTTTTAACTAAATACAACGTTGCCTTCTTGACTTTTTTAACATCCACTAAATCTTGCCAAATTTTCTTACTCTTTGTTGGAACCCCATTAACTAGAATAACTAAAGGATCTTCTTCTACTCTTTCTACACCAATTGTATTAATATTTTTCTTTACATCTAGAGGCAAATAAACAACTCTTCCCTTTAATCCTCTCAGTAAATCTGATGGAGGCAATTTCCCTGTCTTAGGCTCCATGCGTACAATAGCCTGAAAAGGATGGACACATTGAATCAAAATAGATTCATAAGTATTTAGATCCATCAATTCAGAAGGGATATCTATCAACTGAAGATTATTATAAACTGCTCTTGCAGGCATTCTATTTTCATTTAATTTTTTCAAACAATAATTGCAAATACGCTGATCCAAACTCAAATCAAAAGAATTCTCCACCAACAAATAACTTACAAAATCCTCCCATTCACTATTATTTTCCAATTCACTTTTTGCATATAAATCAACTAACCTAGTCTGAATTTTATAATGAGTCCGTCGACAACACACACAAGTTACATTAGGCCTCTCACTTGATTTCACCTTAAACTTGATAATTTCCTCATCAAACTTTTCAATACTTGAAATTTGTCCATTATCTTCTGCATTACCATCCATTACTATATCTATTTCTACACTGTCCTCTTTGTTCCCAAAATAACAAAACTCAATTTCTTCACAAATAGTCTTCACATCCACTTCAGATCCATGCAAAAGAGCACTATTTAACTGTTTAAGCTTAAGTGCAGGACTTTTTGCATAATACAACTTCCTCACTAATTTCCTTACGTTATTATGATGCACTGCTAACATCCTAAAATGATGAAAAACACTCCGACAAACTTTTCTAGAAAGACATGCTAGTGAATGCCCTTGCAAACCTGTGCTTTCTCTCACTCTGCAAGGATCTAACTCTTGCAGGATCTTCATTTTTTGTTTGAGACTTTTTTTACTATATGTACGTAAGAAATTTCGAAGCAAATCAATTGATTCCTGTCGCACACTACAAATACTACTGCATTTCCATGTGTACACTGGACCCTTAGTACGTCTCCCTAAAACTTCATCAGCTAACACCTCTTCTGCATCTCTAGATACAAGTTTCTCTTTTTCCATCACACAACTATCTTTCACCTCATATGCACGACCATTGGTGTCAACTGCATGCACCAAATCATTTTCCTGAAAGTAACTCTCCTCATTAAAAAAAGGCTCAGAACTTGAACTATGCATCCATTCACCAGAAAATACTTCACAAAAATTACTCCGATTAATAATTCTTTTCCATCTACTGTTCGATTTGAAAACATCCATTGCCTTATTAAGTATCCTAATTCTATTGATTATTAAAATAAATAATTTTTTCTTAACTTCAAAAGCCTGATCAACAATCTTTTCTACACTTTTCTTTTTCTTGTAAAAAGCAGCTTTTAGTTTACTTTTCTTGTCATTTTTTAGCAAATTTAAAACTACCCTATTGCGAAACATTCGCCTACGAATGTCCCTAAAAACATTTACTCTTCTATTGCTAACCATTCTCTTCTCTCCTGGTCCAATGGAAACATTTTTTGTGGGCTTCTCTTTCCTTTTTAGATTTGTTGACTTTTTCTGTATATTCACATTAGCAATTTCATTTTTTTTCCTACGACATATGTTGCGAAGAAAGGACTTAATTGGCTTACCAGAAGCTTTTCTGGTGTTTTTTGAAGTACTTGTTGAAGAGGATTCCATAAAGTCTGTTGTTGATGTTCTCCTTTTCCGTATGGTATTTTTGATATTTCTTTGCCTTGAAGGCATTTTTGCTTCCTTTTCAGAAGTTGATTTGAATCTGTTGTTCTGTTAAAAAAACACATTAAAGACCACTATTAGCAAACAACAAACTAATGTTAAAAAGCAAACAATATAAACAATAAATTGCAACATATTTAAGTTTATACAATAGCAACTCATGGCTTTATTTTTAAAGGCCTTGCGCCACCAGTGCGTCACTTATTACCCATGTTTAAAGTGATGCATCAGCTGCACATGGCATTCATAAATAAGGGCAAAATGCAAATACCAATCAATTGCACTCAAAAATCGATTTTTGAATAACATGTAAGAAACACTGGGCAGAACCTATGTACAACTACTCAATATCATCAAACAAAGTCAGGGTCTGATTTATAAAGGCCTTGCGCCACCAGTGCATCACTTATTACCCATGTTTAAAGTGATGCATCAGCTGCATATGGCAATCATAAATAAGGGCCAAATGCATATACCAATCAATTGCACCCAAAAATCGATTTTTGAATAACATGTAAGAAACACTGCGCAGAACCTATGTACAACCACTCAATATCATCAAACAAAGTCAGGGTCTGATTTATAAAGGCCTTGCGCCACCAGTGCATCACTTATTACCCATGTTTAAAGTGATACATCAGCTCCACATGGCATTCATAAATAAGGGCCAAATGCATATACCAATCAATTGCACCCAAAAATCGATTTTTGAATAACATATAAGAAACACTGGGCAGAACCTATGTACAACCACTCAATATCATCAAAGAAAGTCAGGGCCTTATTTATGAAAGCCTTGCGCCACCAGTGCATCACTTATTACCCATGTTTAAAGTGATGCATCAGCTGCACATGGCATTCATAAATAAGGGCCAAATGCATATACCAATCAATTGCACCAAAAAATCGATTTTTGAATAACATGTAAGAAACACTGCGCAGAACCTATGTACAACCACTCAATATCAACAAACAAAGTCAGGGCCTGATTTATAAAGGCCTTGCACCACCAGTGCATCACTTATTACCCATGTTTAAAGTGATGCATCAGCTGCACATGGCATTCATAAATAAGGGCCAAATGCATATACCAATCAATTGCACCCAAAAATCGATTTTTGAATAACATGTAAGAAACACTGCGCAGAACCTATGTACAACCACTCAATATCATCAAACAAAGTCAGGGTCTGATTTATAAAGGCCTTGCGCCACCAGTGCATCACTTATTACCCATGTTTAAAGTGATGCATCAGCTGCACATGGCATTCATAAATAAGGGCCAAATGCATATACCAATCAATTGCACCCAAAAATCGATTTTTAAATAACATGTAAGAAACACTGGGCAGAACCTATGTACAACCACTCAATATCATCAAAGAAAGTCAGGGCCTTATTTATGAAAGCCTTGCGCCACCAGTGCGTCACTTATTACCCATGTTTAAAGTGATACATCAGCTCCACATGGCATTCATAAATAAGGGCCAAATGCATATACCAATCAATTGCACCCAAAAATCGATTTTTGAATAACATGTAAGAAACACTGGGCAGAACATATGTACAACCACTCAATATCATCAAAGAAAGTCAGGGCCTGATTTATAAAGGCCTTGCGCCACCAGTGCGTCACTTATTACCCATGTTTAAAGTGATGCATCAGCTGCACATGGCATTCATAAATAAGGGCCAAATGCATATACCAATCAATTGCACCCAAAAATCGATTTTTGAATAACATGTAAGAAACACTGGGCAGAACCTATGTACAACCACTCAATATCATCAAAGAAAGTCAGGGCCTGATTTATAAAGGCCTTGCGCCACCAGTGCGTCACTTATTACCCATGTTTAAAGTGATGCATCAGCTGCACATGGCATTCATAAATAAGGGCCAAATGCATATACCAATCAATTGCACCCAAAAATCGATTTTTGAATAACATGTAAGAAACACTGCGCAGAACCTATGTACAACCACTCAATATCATCAAAGAAAGTCAGGGCCTTATTTATGAAAGCCTTGCGCCACCAGTGCGTCACTTATTACCCATGTTTAAAGTCATGCATCAGCTGCACATGGCAATCATAAAAAAGAACCAAATGCACATACCAATCAATTGCACCCAAAAATCGATTTTTGAATAACATGTAAGAAACACTGCACAGAACCTATGTACAACCACTCAATATCATCAAACAAAGTCAGGGTCTGATTTATAAAGACCATGCGCCACCAATGCATCACTTATTACCCATGTTTAAAGTGATGCATCAGCTGCACATGGCATTCATAAATAAGGGCCAAATGCATATACCAATCAATTGCACCCAAAAATCGATTTTTGAATAACATGTAAGAAACACTGCGCAGAACCTAAGTACAACCACTCAATATCATCAAACAAAGTCAGGGTCTGATTTAAAAAAGCCTTGCGCCACCAGTGCATCACTTATCACCCATGTTTAAACTGATGCATCAGCTGCACATGGCATTCATAAATAAGGGCCAAATGCATATACCAATCAATTGCACCAAAAAATCGATTTTTGAATAACATGTAAGAAACACTTCGCAGAACCAATGTACAACCACTCAATATCATCAAACAAAGTCAGGGCCTTATTTATGAAAGCCTTGCGCCACCAGTGCGTCACTTATTACCCATGTTTAAAGTCATGCATCAGTTGCACATGGCAATCATAAATTAGGGCAAAATACATATACTAATCAATTGCACCCAAAAATCGATTTTTCAATAACATGTAAGAAACACGGCGCAGAACCTAAGTACAACCAATCAATATCATCAAACAAAGTCAGGGCCTTATTTATGAAAGCCTTGCGCCACCAGTGCGTCACTTATTACCCATGTTTAAAATCATGCATCAGTTTCACATGGCAATCATAAATAAGGGCCAAATACATATACCAATCAATTGCACCCAAAAATCGATTTTTGAATAACATGTAAGGAACACTGCACAGAACCTAAGTACAACCACTCAATATCATCAAACAAAGTCAGGCCTTATTTATGAAAGCCTTGCGCCACCAGTGCGTCACTTATTACCCATGTTTAAAGTCATGCATCAGTTGCACATGGCAATCATAAATTAGGGCAAAATACATATACTAATCAATTGCACCCAAAAATCGATTTTTCAATAACATGTAAGAAACACGGCGCAGAACCTAAGTACAACCAATCAATATCATCAAACAAAGTCAGGGCCTTATTTATGAAAGCCTTGCGCCACCAGTGCGTCACTTATTACCCATGTTTAAAGTCATGCATCAGCTGCACATGGCATTCATAAATAAGGGCCAAATACATATACCAATCAATTGCACCCAAAAATCGATTTTTGAATTACATGTAAGGAACACTGCACAGAACCTAAGTACAACCACTCAATATCATCAAACAAAGTCAGAGCCTTATTTATGAAAGCCTTGCGCCACCAGTGCGTCACTTATTACCCATGTTTAAAGTCATGCATCAGCTGCACATGGCATTCATAAATAAGGGCCAAATACATATACCAATCAATTGCACCCAAAAATCGATTTTTCAATAACATGTAAGAAACACTGCACAGAACCTAACTACAACCACTCAATATCATCAAACAAAGTCAGGGCCTCATTTATAAAAGCCTGGCGCCACCAGTGCATCACTTATTACCCATGTTTAAAGTCATGCATCAACTGCACATGGCAATCATAAAAAAGGCCAAATAAAAATACCATTCATTTGCACCCAAAATCGATTTTTAAATAACATGTAAAAAACACTGCGCAGGACTTATATACTAACATACAATTTCACTTCTAAAACATAACTATCTGCTTCCAAATATTCTCCATAGAGAAAATAAATCTCTATCTAAATTAAATGAATCATTACTTACCTTTAGAAATGCTTTTGGAGATTGAAAACAGTGTCAGACACACACACCAATTTTTCTTTAGCAGAGGAAAAGGTGTGCTCTCAATACACTGAAACCAAGACTGGCATAGAAAATCTCTATCTTTGTACACATATGCCTTAATTCAACCAATGAAAACTCTTCCCTCACTATTTTCAAACCAACACCCATCCCCCTCTCAAACCTTTCTATCTGTTACCATAGCAACTCCCTCCTAACTGAACTGTAAGGTTCAAAAGTTTATCTTACAATGTTGCAAATTAACTCAGCAAGGATGTTTGACCTGTCAATACAGCAGCCTATACAGGGTATTTTTGCTTTTGGTGACTTTTTTTAAACCATTCAAATTGCTTCTTTCACACAACATAACCATACACCCTAACTTTCAGTTTTCAACTATCTGAATCCACCAATCATTGCTAGTGATTCAAGAGCACAGAAACTCCACAATTATTTTTTTGTGAACTCCTACTGTTCCAACTGCCATTTCATTCCCACACTTCATCTGACTGGACCAGAACCTTCTCACATCATGTACTCTGTTTGGGTTATTGGACATAGCTACATCCACTGGGCTCAAAGGTATGCAGCTAGCAGAAATTTTCATAACCTTGATTTATCAAATGTGGAAATCAAGTGGATTGGCCACAGAGGATTAAAATGTCACCAATTGATACCATTGGTGAAAACCTTTTTGCATCTGCCAGAACCTGACCTTATAATTGTGCACTGTGGTGGAAACGATCTAGGCACATTAACTGGAGTAGGTCTGGAAATGCTATTAAAGGACACCTTTCATCAATTGATGATACTTTTTCCCCACACTGCCTTGGTATATTCCAATATATGCCAAAGACAGAAATGGAACTGGTCCAACCAATTTTGTCCACAATTTGAGAAAGCACGGAAACATGTGAATAAATCTGTTTCTGCTTACATGAGAGACTGTGGAATGGGTTCAATATACAATAATAACTTGCGTTACAACATGCAAGACATCTACAGAGGAGATGGAGTGCACTTCTCAGATGAAGGGAATAGAGTATTCCTCCTGAATTTAAGAATGTGCATTGGAACCTACTTGTAGGTACCTAAATCAACCACAGAACCCAAAAGCTCTTTTCAGAGCTACCCTACCTCTGATCATTCAAAACGTTTATTTTTTTTAACTTTTTTCACTATTTTTCACCAAAGTACGCTTCCCGGTACGCTCCCCGGTGCGCGTACCGGGCGCTCCCCCCGCGAAAAATATCACATATTTTTTTTTTGTTTTCACCTTTATGAGCCTCCTAAGACCCCCTCAGAAAACGTAGAGGGTCAAGAAGTCTCTACTGTGCCCCCTTCTAGCCATACCGAACATTGATTGCCCTCCATCTTGTGACTCGATTGTCCCGAAACACAAAATGGAGGGCTCCCGTTACGCTGCCGGTGCGCGTACCGGAGCGCGCACCGGTAAGCGCAAAATAAAAAAGGTGGGAAAGTAATTTACGGAAAACCCAATGGAGACACTTTCATCAAATATAGAATACGCCCTACTACATAGCAGTCCCTACCATTTGCCCAAATTTGGTGAAATTCCATTGAAACATTTAGGCTACAGGCCTGTCTAAATATCCTGAGGTAAATTACATGACAAAAACACACTTGTAATGTTAGAATTTACAACCAATTAAAAAGTTTCTTTCATTTTCTACGATTTTTTCCTGACGTTTGATTGGTTAAGTACAAGAATATATATAAAAGAAGAGAGGGAAACACAGCCATTTTGACTACTGCTTCCAGAAGTACATTTGAAAACAAATATCACTGACAACTTCAACTGATTTCTCTAAGGTAAGTTCTAATTATAGAAGTATATTGTACACTTTAAGTTAATTTCTGAAAAAATATTCTGTTAGTTATATGCTATCCCTCTTTAATAGTTAGAGATAGAGATAGACTTCTCTGTAATAGTTATGGATTGAGTTACGCTTCTCTGGTATACAGTACCCTAACTCTACTAATATAGTTAATTTGTATGCAATTTTCAGAAAGAAAATGGAAGGAGAAAATCAGGCAAATGATACTTCAATCAAAGTAAAGGTGGAAAAACCAGAAGATGAAAAAAAAGAAGTTGATTTCATGGATGACTCTTTAGATGAACAGTTTATTGAATGTTTGGAACAAATGGAATCATGTACTAATAATTATGAAGAAATTCCGGACAATATCATGTTAGAAATTTTATTAAATTATGAAAAAGAATCAGAGGAATAAATTTATATTTAATAATTTCAAATTGTTTCAGACATTAAAATATAAAGTGAGACTTATAGTATACTGTTCAACTATTTTTCTGTTACATAGTAAGTTTACTCATAGTTACTACCTTTCTCCCACTATATTATCTCATATGAATATTTTACACCTCATTTTCATAAGTGAGCAGGATAGACTACTCATGATCCCCTAGAAATTCTCAGGGAGTGCTTAAAAGATCTGTTTCTCCTTTCCAGACAGACTATGTTATGAATTCCATATACCACAAAAACATACAATAACAACATGCAAGATATCTACAGAGCAGATGGTGTACATTAAATGAAAGTCTCTGCATTGGTACCTACATGTAGGTACTTACATAAAATAAAAAAAAAACAATTAATAAACATACAATTTTTTAAAGTGATTATTTTTCCATTGTACCCTCCTTGGAGCGCTTCCCGGTGCGCTCCCCGGTGCGCGTACCGAGCGCTTCCCCCGCGAAAAACGCCAAAAAAAAAAAAATTTTTGAGGCCCCGCGGGGCCCTTTAATGGCCCCCATATCAAACCTAGGGGGTCAGGGGGGGTCTACCCTACCCCCTTATGGTCAATTCCCCCCTTTGTTTTCGCCACCTCTTATGACTAGATTTTACCGATAGACAAGATGGCGGCCGCTCCGGACTGTTTAGAATGTTTACAGACAACTAAGAGCCAATCAGCTTTCTGCGCGCAAGTCGCGTGGCGCGCCCGGTGCGCGTACCGGAGCGCGTACCGGAGCGCGGCTACAGATATATATATTTTTTTGAACATTAATTACTCAAAATCCACTGGAGCACATATCTTGAGACATAGCAAAGGCACATCGGGCTACCAGTCCCTACAATTTTGCCAAGTTTGGTGGAAATCCATTCAGCCGTTCGGGCTAAAAGTGAAATCGACCGCCCTATGGAAATTAACATGGGGAAAACGCGTTTTGGGACCCCCCTTTTATCTCGGCCCCCGCTTGATGAATCCCCCCCAAACTTTCAGGGAAGGACCGGACCGCCATGAGACCATTTTCCTGAAAATTTCAGGCAGATTCGACAACCGGCGCCAAAGTTATTCAAAATAGAATGTTGAGATTTAACATTGAAAATTATCCTAACTATAACTACCTACTGGCGACCGCCAGTAGGTAATATATATATATATATATATATATATATATATATATATATATATATATATATATATATAACATTTATGATGCACCTGAACCTAGCAGAATTTCTGGTCCTTATGTCAAATAGTAGTTTGGCTCAGAATGAGTTCCAGGTATTCCTTCAATTTTCATGTTTGGTCGCCTTCAATTGTCTATGTGCCTCTCTTAATTTGGTTATGGTATTTTAATCCATTGGTGTTGTTTCATTTTTTGCCACAACTGGTTTATACTTCGTTTTGGGGACTGTATTGCGGGAGAGGAGAAATTCACTTGTGTGGGCCCTTTCACTTGTGTACTCTGTATTGGTTTTGCAAACCAGGCTGCTAAACTTTCCAAGAACATTGTCCAATTGACAAGTGGGTCTCCCTCTGTCTCGAAGGTGTTAACAAGTATTTGCTTAGCTTCTATCACCAAGTACTTGAGAGTTTTGGCTGTTACCTTTAATGCGTTTTTAGTTGATGGTAAAGATTACAAAGTCTTGGTCCGCTGCCGTATCATGTTTCAGCAGCCTAATGTTGAGGGAGAGCTCTTGGTGATGGTGATCACTGTCCATTTTATTTCCAAAGCCAAAAGTGGAGACTTGATTTAATAAAGGGAGGCTGACAAACGAGTAGTCAATCAGGGAGTCCCCAGTTTTGGTTAGATATGAGAGACCAGGTGGCTTGCTGGATGAGGGCTCTTAGACCAAGATGTGCCAAGTTGCCCTGGAGGGCTTGTCTCCTTAAGTCCTCTTTCCCCCCCCCCGGGGAGACCCTGCGATGGTATGGCCTAGTCGCTTTCCTGCGGCTGCGTTATCTCATTAAGATGAAGATCGAAGATCATCAGCCACATATTAAAATCTCCTGAGACTAGGATGCCTATATTGGGATTTCCAGATCTCATGTTTAGTACCATTGAAATCAGCTCCTCAGTTCATCAAGATTAGGCTCCTTGACGGAGCATTAGGGGTTCTAAAGAAGGTGCCCACTCCCTAAAGCCCTGGGGTATCGCTTGCGTGGTCCCAGGAATGGGTTGAACTGGTGGTCGATATGTACATTGCTAGACATCCACTGCTGCGACCAAGGGTCTTTAGTTTGATTGCAGGAGTATGATGGGTTTTGAACTCTTCTAGATGCTGCATCTTCTGAAGCCATGTCTCTTGCAGTTGAATGATTTCAAAGGAACGTAAATAGGATACGGTCGCATAATTTATTTGCTAGGCCTTTTATGCTCCAGGAACATATCTTTAGCGGGCTTCCTGTGTGGTCTTTGTTGCAGTTTCTTTGTCACTGTAGCAATCTAGTTGAGTTCAATGTCCCCGGCAGCCATGACCAGGTGTCAACTCCCACTGGTCCCACAATGTGAGTGTTGCGGCCACCACTTAGGTTCCTTGGGCAAGAGATAGAAGTTTTGCTTAGGGTGCTCTCAAGACCGAGTAGACTGATCTTGGCAATCCTCTTGAATTGGTCACGTCTGGTGCGATATCAAGGATGTAAGGGTAGCCTGGTCCCTTCCCGGGGATGAGGGAGATGCCCCACTGCTTAAAGATATCTGTGTGCCTGAGGATCTTATTTTCTGACTCCACTGATCCCAAGGTGACTTTAGTAGTTTCATTTAGCTGTCCCAGCCCTGGTGCGATAAACTCTATGGAGAGTATCTCATGAGATGTGGCTTCTTCCATCAGGCCTGTTGCTTGTATTAACTTCAGGATGTTCCCTCAATTTAGAATGTCAAAATTGCCTTTTGACTTGTATCCTGGATAGAATAATGTATATACCGATGATGCTTGTACTGACTTTGTATGAGGGTGGCAGTCAGGTTTATTTGCGGTGAGGTTGTTCCCTTGGTCACTAAAAGTGTGGTTTATTAGACTGCATTCCATGGGAGGGTCTGCCCGCACACAGGCTGCCCCAGGTAGGTGCAGGGTTGCCACTGCCCGATTGCTGCGGTGTATGTATGAGCTTCCCACAGACATATTTGAGACTAGAGCCGGATTTACTGTTTGAGGGGGTGGAGGAAGTGCGTTTCAAGGTTTTTGTACTCCTTAAAGCTATGACAGGAGTAGTTTGCGACACACTGGCTTGTGCGGGTTCTTTGATGTAAGTTGTTTCATGTCTAACCAATATGGTTTTACTGGCAAGTGAGACTGTTGTCTAAATGCTGTTTGGCCCCATCACCTGGCACAATGGTATCGAATTCAAGGCTTGCCATTGAGTATTGATGTGGGCCTCAAATGGATCCTTATTGCTGTAGCGGCAAGGTCTTTGCCAGATGATGTAGCCTTCACCTCAATAGGTGGTTAGATTGAGCTCCATTGCTTTTTGGCCTGATTAGGTCATGTTAGGACAAATTTTAAAGCACGCGATTACCAAAGGTGTCTTGGTGCTGCGGTGGGTCAGTGGTCAGACTCCCCATTGCCCTGGTTGTAGCACCGCTTGCAAGTTGTTTGTTTGATTTTCACCTGAGACCCAGGCTCTTTCGCTTGATGTGGTGGACTTTACATTGGTAAATTCCTTTAGATCCACCAAAACCTTTGACATCACTTCGGGGAGTTTGCCTAAAATCCATGAGCAATTGCAGCTTTGATGTGGGTGATCGGCATCCGCCTTGGCCCGTTTGATCAGGGTATTTGGATTTGTGATTTTTTTCATCCATGTATACCTGAGGTTATTTAGTGTTCATATATGACAATTTCATTACCTTGTAAGAATATGTGTACATGTTGTTGATGATAGTTGTATTTGTAAAGTGGATACAAGAAATGGCAAACAATATTTTGATAATAGAAATGAAATATTAAAAAAATCAATGTTAAGAAGGAATGTCTAACTAAATATAGATAACACAAATATCGATATACAAAAATATCGGAACAAAAATATCGAAGTCAAAAATATCGGAATCCTATCCCTAACAAGGTAAGTACAAATATATCGAAAAAAATAATATAGAATGACAAAAATATCGTTTTTTGTAAAACATTGTTTTTTAAAAATAAAATAAATATCTAATATTAACAAAATAATACTTATAAATGTAATAAACATATTTAAAAATGTACTATTATATTTAAAATAATATATAATGTAATACAAATTAATATTAATAAATATATAATACATAATATATTTTTCATTAATAATAACTCTAAATTAATTATTTTCATAACTTATAAACAAATAAAAATAAAGTAAATTACTAATACATTTATATACATAAAATAATCACATAAATAACAATTAATAACAACATAATACTAATAAAAAAGCTAAATACATTTTAGATAGCGTATGAGTAAAAATTACTATTCCCACTCCAGAGAGTGCGACAGTAGGGAAAGTGTTGGATATGGTAGCAGTAACAATTACTATTGCCCCTCCAGAGAGTGCAACAGTAGGGAAAGTGTTGGATAGCGTAGGGTTAAAAATTACTATTCCAACTCCAGAGAGTGCAACAGTAGGGAAAGTGTTGGATAGCGTAGGGGTGACAATTACTATCCCAACTCCAAAGAGTGCAACAGTAGGGAAACTGTTGGATAGCGTAGGGGTAACAATTACTATTCCAACTCCAGAGAGTGCAACAGTAAGGAAAGTGTTGGATAGCATAGGGGTAAAAATTACTATTCCCACTCCAGAGAGTGCAACAGTAGGGAAAGTGTTGGATAGCGTAGGGGTAACAATTACTATTCCAACTCTAGAGAGTGCAACAGTAGGGAAAGTGTTGGATAGCGTAGGATTAAAAATTACTATTCCAACTCCAGAGAGTGCAACAGTAGGGAAAGTGTTGGATAGCGTAGGGGTAACAATTACTATTCCAACTCCAGAGAGTGCAACAGTAGGGAAAGTGTTGGATAGCGTAGGGGTAACAATAACTATTTCAACTCCAGAGAGTACAACAGTAGGGAAAGTGTTGGATAGCGTAGGGGTAACAAATACTATTCCCACTCCAGAGAGTGCAACAGTAGGGAAAGTGTTTGATAGCGTAGGGGTAACAATTACTATTCCAACTCCAGAGAGTGCAACAGTAGGGAAAGTGTTGGATAGCGTAGGGGTAACAATTACTATTCCAACTCCAGAGAGTGCAACAGTAGGGAAAGTGTTGGATAGCATAGGGGTAACAATTACTATTCCAACTCCAGAAAGTGCAACAGTAGGGAAAGTGTTGGATAGCGTAGGGGTAAAAATACGATTCCCACTCCAGAGAGTGCAACAGTAGGAAAAGTGTTGGATAGCGTAGGGGTAAAAATTACTATTCCAACTCCAGAGAGTGCAACAGTAGGGAAAGTGTTGGATCGCGTAGGGGTAACAATTACTATTCCAACTCCAGAGAGTGCAACAGTAGGGAAAGTGTTGGATAGCGTAGGGGTAACAATTACTATTCCAACTGCAGAGAGTGCAACAGTAGGGAAAGTGTTGGATAGCGTAGGGGTAAAATTTACTATTCCCACTCCAGAGAGTGCAACAGTAGGGAAAGTGTTGGATAGCGTAGGGGTAACAATTACTATTCCAGCTCCAGAGAGTGCAACAGTAGGGAAGGTGTTGGATAGCGTAGGGGTAACAAATACTATTCCCACTCCAGAGAGTGCAACAGTAGGGAAGTGTTTGATAGCGTAGGGGTAACAATTACTATTCCAACTCCAGAGAGTGCAACAGTAGGGAAAGTGTTGGATAGCGTAGGGGTAACAATTACTATTCCAACTCCAGAGAGTGCAACAGTAGGGAATGTGTTGGATAGCGTAGGGGTTACAATTACTATTCCAACTCCAGCGAGTGTAACAGTAGGGAAAGTGTTGGATAGCGTAGGGGTAAAAATTACTATTCCCACTCCAGAGAGTGCAACAGTAGGGAAAGTGTTGGATAGCGTAGGGGTAACAATTACTATTCCCACTCCAGAGAGTGCAACAGTAGGGAAGTGTTTGATAGCGTAGGGGTAACAATTACTATTCCAACTGCAGAGAGTGCAACAGTAGGGAAAGTGTTGGATAGCGTAGGGGTAACAATTACTATTCCAACTCCAGAGAGTGCAACAGTAGGGAATGTGTTGGATAGCGTAGGGGTAACAATTACTATTCCAACTGCAGAGAGCGCAACAGTAGGGAAAGTGTTGGATAGCGTAGGGGTAATGCAAATATGGTATATTAAATAAATATAAAACATTTACAATACATATACATAATTATTAAAAACATGATTAGCTAAATATATGTAACCTAAAATAATCATGAAAAAATACCATTTTATAATATTTAATTACCAATTAATAAATAATTAACAATTATAAAATTAACTTAACAATGATTTTTATTTCATTATTACTTAATTACATTAAAATTAGTTCCCACCATATTCCCCTATAAACACACAACCCGCAACAGAACACATTTATCAATTAAAATTACTTAAAAATTAATAAAAATGTATGTATGCTTCCTACTAATTAATAATTAATTCTACATAATGAAATTACTTCCCACCCTATTCCCCTAGAAACCCATAACCCGCTACAGAACATGTTTATCAATTAAACAATTAAATAAAACTAATTACCATAATAATTAAATATAATTACCAATTATTTTAAATTAATGTATGATTCCTATGAATTAATAATTATTTCAACATAATTAAATTACTTCCCACCCTATTCCCCTATAAACCCATAACCCGCTACAGAACATATTTATCAATTATTCAATTAATTAAAATTATTAAAGAAATGATTCTCATTTAATTAATTATTAATTCCTACTAATTAATAAATAATTTAACATCATTAAATTACTTCCCACCCGATTCCCCTATAAACCCACAACCCGCTACAGTACTAAAAGACAACATTTAATTAAATTACATTAAAAATAAATTATAAAACATAATAAATACAATATAATATACACAAAATGTATTTAAAAATCGATATTAGTAACATCGAAATTATTTACTTTGATATTACTGACATCGATATTTAAAACTTTGATATTACTAATATCGATATTAAGAGTGTCGATATTACTTACCTTCTATATTATGTCCCTTCGATATTTAAACTTCGATATAATTGTATATCGAAATTTAAAACTAGATATTTTGTCTGTGTACCGTTAAGAAGGACAAAGATTTTGATGTTTCTACGTTTTTGTTTAAAACCCTTATTTTTTTGCCTATTTTTGAATTTTTGCTGAATCTGAAAAAAGAAATGTAGGTCTTGAGGGAGGTTCCTTTTCTGTATTGATGTTTCGCCCCTCTTCTCCCTGACCTTGTAAGTACTCTCTTAGAGGGTGGGGCCTTATTGTTGTACAGTTGTGCCTTTCTCACCCTTGAGCTTGAGCGAAGCCTTGCCTCCATCTTTTAGTGATTTGGCGTTGGATGCACCCCTTGTCGCCCTACTATTGATTATTGTTTTAGCGCCCTTAAGAAAGGTGTGACAAAAGTCGCAGGTCTTCACCGAAACGCTCGTCGGTGCAATTTTAAAGAACAAGACTTGAATACCAGAAGGTTTGTAATCTCAATCAATAATGTTCCTAAATGAGAAAAATTATTTTATACATACTTGCATGTAAAATAATTGAATTGGGAAATTTCGTTTTCCTCCTTCTATGTTATGTTTGTTTTCTTTATTAGTGTATGGTGTAAATTATTGATTGTTGTGTTACTGTTGTCTAGTTCACTAAAAGATTGTGGATATGTGTGAGAATATTTGTTGAATGAATGTGGTGAGAGTGGTATGGGGGTTATGAATTTGGATGTTAAAGGGGTTTAGCTCCATGATTCTCAAATGTTTGGGGCATAACTCTTTGTATGTATATCTATTTAATTGTTGTTATGTCTAGTACTGAATGTATCCTCATATAATGATGATTACAATACATGCCTTATATATTTTTGAAAAACTTTTATATAAAGGTATTGAGGACTCTTCATATGTTTGATTCAAATACCTGTAATTGATATATACATACACATTAAGTTTCAATTATGACTTGGGAAGCATCCCTGAAGTGATGCAAGATACTCTGCCAATTAATATGTCTACAGGCAGGATGTTCTGTTTTTGTTAGTAACTTTGTTTGCTCCCCTGATTTTTCTGTCTATTTATCTACTTTCCAGGGGTCCCCTATGTTTGTTGTGGTGTTCATACCATTTATTGACCCTAACCCCCGAATACAATTCCATTAGGTATTGTCTTATTGGTGGGTCCAGGCCACGCTCTGTCATAATGGACCACAAATTGGTGTGCATAACACAATCAAATGAACTAGATAAATCAACAAAGGCTAAATCCATATGGCCCTTCTTAATCAATGAATACCACCCAACTAGAAGGTTGAGGTTTAATCACTGTTCAATTGTTCCTAAAATACTACAGAAACCATATTGAAAGTTGGAGAGAATTCCATTATTTTCAGCCCACTCTTCTAGTTTATGCAAGATAATTTGATCAATAATTTTCACCAAAGGGTCAAGTAGTGATATAGGATGATAGCAGGCTGTTTTAGCACTGTCATCTGTCTTTTAGATGGGTACAATTAGTGACTCTGACCAAGTATTAAAAAAACAGAGGTACAGCGCTGCCCCAACAAAAGGATCAATATAGGACACATCTCTCATGTACAAATCAGATTTTAATATGCATTCATTGAGTCACTAAGATATAGATTGGTCTGGCTAGGTAGATACCAGTTTATTGTCCTGATTCCACTTTATATGGGTCCATTCATATCTTTAACTGTTGGATTTCCAAGCTCAAATGCACATATCATTTTGTTTAACATTGATGTAGACATGTATCCTACAGACAGTGACCCAATGCACATAATGAAAACACGTATTTTGTGCTGTGACATACGTTTCGTTTTTTTTATTTTTATGGTTCACTGCCGTGCCGTCGCATGGGGCACCTACGTTTAAATAAGATGGATGACCAGACTACTACCTTATCTATATTTGGTAAAATGTTAAGTGCTCATCATCATTTATGCTGGTTTTTGTTTTTCACATTTTTTTGCAGTGGCCCGATTGTCGGAAACATTTGGGCATATTTACAAGAAAATGGTGCAGTTCTGTGGCACAATGAATTTTGCTATGCCGAGCTGCATCATTTTCTAAGTACAGCACATTCCTTTACTCACCCCTGCACCATTGAAAAGCAACCTAGGGCCAGCGTAGGCACCATTGAACCATGGTGCAACGGTGCTTGCATTGCAAGGAAGATTGTTGTTTTGCAGGAAAGTACACCTTCCTGCACAAACTCTGGATGGACTCTATTGAGTCTGATCCTCAGGCAGCCAGTCTTAAAGAAACCCTCCTGGATATGAACTTCACTCAACATATACATCTTCCCACCCATGATAAAGGGCATAGCTTAGACCAAATCTGGTCCCAAAACATTCTTCATGCTATTAACTCCATCAAGCCCTGCATTTGGTCGGATCATTACCTGATCAATTTTACCATTACCATTGAAAGTAGTAGAAGGCCCCAACCTCAGCCAGGAGGAAAGACTAGACTGTGGAAGAATGTTGACATTCCTACCTTTATCGGATCCTTATCTTCCTCCCCTCCCTCACTCGACCAGGGTATTGATGAAATGGAAGTGGCTTTCTCAGGTTGGCTACTTCAGGCAGCCGATGTTTATGCTCCCTGCACCAACTTTCCCCGCTCCCTCCCCAATGACGCACACAGGTGGTTCACACCTTTTTTGAAAAACCTTAAGCTCGAGGTCCGTCAACTGGAGCGAAAATGGCGTACAGCCTACTTAGAACAAGACAAGGATAACTACCGTAAAGCCCGCAGGGACTATCAAAAGCTTATCCTGAAACACAAAACTGAATACTTCTCTGAAAAAATACTCAAAGCTCACAATAAATCCAGAGAATTGTTCAACATAATGGAAAACCTCAGCACCAGCGACAGAACTTCCCTCCCGATAATTCCCACTCAGGAACTTTGCAATTCACTTAATTCCTTCTTTTTTAATAAAATCTGTACCATCAAACAGAGTATCCCTACTTCTCAGCCCTCCCTTTTGTTTTCTGACATTTCTCACAACCTTGCCACTCTGGACTCATATCCCCTGATTGACAATGTCACCCTATCCAAACTTCTTACCAAAATCAAATCTGGTTCCCCCAACGACATCTGCCCTCCTCATATCCTGAAAGAAGTAGGCACCCACATCCCTGAGGGCTTACTTCCCCTGTTAAATGGATCACTCACTCAAGGGAAAGTCCCAAGCAACTTTAAAAAAGCCCTTCTCATTCCCCTCTTAAAAAAGACAGGAGCCAACCCGTTAGACCCACTCAACTACAGGCCCATTTCTCTGTTGCCATACTGCGCCAAACTTTTGGAATCCCATGTTTGTGACAGTATTTCTACTTTCTTAGAGAAATCTGAGTACCTTGCACCTAACCAGGCCGGCTTCCACCCTTGCCATTCAACCGAAGTTGTCATTCTCTCGGTGCAGAATACCTTGAGGGGGAATGCGGACGAGGGGATCCACCAGGCTCTGGTGCTGTTGGACCTTTCTGCTGCGTTCGACACGGTCGACTATACCATCCTGGTCGACCGTGTCGAGCAGGCAGGCCTCAGGGGCCCGGCACTGAGCTGGATCCGCTCGTTCATTTCTGGCCGAACTCAATCGGTTAAACTGGGCACTTTTACAGCTCCCACCATATCCACCAACTGTGGAGTGCCTCAAGGCTCTTCGTTGTCCCCCCTGCTTTTTAATTTGTACCTGCGCCCTCTTTTGTTTTCCCTCAGAAACGCCAAAATAACCATCTTCAACTATGCAGATGATTTGCAGCTCATCTTCCCTCTTAACACCAAGGACTCTGTGGTAGAATTTCAAAACACCATGTCCCACATTCTGAGTTGGATGAGCTGCAATCATTTGAAACTTAACCCAGGCAAGACCGAACTGGTCTTGCCTGGACAGAGTATACATGGTTGGAACCCCAGCTTCTGGCCCTCCTGCATGGGTGCCCCTCCATCTAAATCATCTCCGGTCAAAAGTCTGGGCATCCACATCAGTGAAGACCTTTCCCTGAAGAAACAGGTGGGAGCAGTCGTATCCTCCAGCTTTTTCCAGCTGAAAAAAATAAAAAAAATTGCATGTTTCTTTTCTTCTGCCGCTCTCACTCAGATCGTTATCTCCTTGGTCTTATCCAGATTGGACTTTTCTAATAGTCTCTATCTTGGCCTCCAAAAAGGAGAGCTTAAACGCCTCCAGTTGGTTCAGAATCAAGCAACCAGACTTCTTCTGAACATCCCTAGAAGGCAATCAGTCAGACCTGGCCTGAAACAACTACACTGGTTGCCGGTGGAACAACGTGTGGCCTTTAAAGTGGGCTGCATTTTATTCAAATCCCTACATGACATTGGCCCCCAATTCATTAGGGACCTATTTCAAAAATACAGCCCCCCCCGTTATCTCCGGTCCACCCATAAATCCCTCTTGATTGTGCCTCCGTACAAAAGGAAACGTCTTGGAGGCAGCTGCTTTGACCACTTCGCAGCTGCCTTCTGGAACTCTCTCCCCCCTCATCTAAAACTAAGTGACAATCTCCTTAGTTTCAGACATCTTCTGAAGACCTGGCTCTTCTCTCAGGCACATCATTGAGCTGCCTCCTCCTATCAGATGACTGACGTGCCCTGTTCCTTCCTACAGCGCCATGAAGCCTTCGGGCGTACGAGCGCTCTATAAATGGTAGTTAACATTAACATTAACATTAACAAAAACAAACATCAACTGTGTTTTACTCCTTCTATGTGTGCTGCAGACAACGCTAACATTTACATCTGGAAATATTAGCCCTTATTTTTTGGAGCTTGTAATCCCAATGCAACATAGATCAGAATTTTGGTTCATTAGAATGGGAAAGGCCAGTAATATCTTACAGTATTCTCATTCATTCCGATTAAAATCTTTATTTCGGTCACAATGGGATCATAAACATCCACAAAGAGTACAACAAAGTACAGTACATGATATTTAATAATCTTTATTCGGCAGTGTGAATACAGCCATAAAGAAACAGTTTATAAAAAAGAGACTGACATACATGATAGCATAAAAGGCATTCACCAATAGGCACACGGTACATCATCATGGGGAAGCAAGCAATAACCTTCTTGACATTAAAGTGCATGTTACATAGCAAATACAGTCAAATTATCAATTACTTAATTATGCAAGTATCCAGTAGCCAAATTTTGTGATTCCCATCATCAATAAAAAAAAACAATGTTAATAATGTATACCATCAAAAGACGATCAACACAGCAAAAGATAATCACGCTTCAAACCCACAAAACCAACATTTAATGCCACCTACTGATTGCACATTTTAAAAAGAAGCCAATGTTAACACAATTCGATGGCCAGTCAATCAGTCAATTGTCTTCAGGTATGCCAGTGTAGCCAGAGTAGTCCAAAGTGCAAAAAGCTTTGAGGTGAGTTCTCATTACAATGACATATTACAATGCTGCCCCCCCCCAAACTGGCCCAAACGGAAACTCAGAAGCCCTCTCCTGAAAAATAAGCGGAATCGTTTAGGTAGCATGTAGAGGTGTGAGTTTCCTCCAAATGATTACACGGAGGCAGGATTGTGGGGTAAGTTACGTTTATTCAATTACATAAAGGTATTAGGGAAGAGCACCGGGTAACAGGTGTAGCTCATTCCGAGCCGGCCTCTGACTGGCGCGAACACCGTTCGCACATGCGCATAGCCACGTTGTCCACTTCTGCGTGTTACGTCACACGCAGGCCGTTGGCGTCTATAACGCTAACGCCACATATCTCCCCTTTTTTCACACAACTTTTTAGCAGTACAGTGTTTGTGGATGTCTCACTCATAGTCTTTGAGGTGTGATGGTCTGATCACCATTCTCCCCATGCGTGTGCGCCTCACCGGAGTGGTGACTCCCGGGAGAACCTCAGGACTGGAGCTTTCCCCCTTTTCTCTCTCTTGGCTGTATCCCGATCTCTGGGATATCGATTCTTCTTTTGCTGGGGTTACCTTCACACTAGTCTCTATCCTTGTCTTTCTATGCACTCATCTCCTCACTACTTCCTTTTTGTCTTTGCCCGGATGTGCCATTGTCATTCTCCCCTGGCCATTTCACAATCTTGTTTATCTTGGCCATGCGATCTTGAGACCACACCTTTCCGTCACTGAGGAGGGCTGCTCTACTGTACACCTCTTCCACTTGTAGGGGCGGGCTGTACTTGCTTTCGCCTTTCTTCTTCAGTACTGCTTTTTTACTCTCACCCATTCCCCTTTTTCCAACGTTGATTCCTTCACTCTTTTTCTTCGATTGTAGTGGTCCGTGTACATTCGCTGGGCTTTCTCCAAGTTGTGCTGGACCACAGCAGGTGACCATTTACTGGTGACTGTTTTTTCTCGCCAAACTACATTGTCCTTCGTGAACGGGTGCCTGCCTCTGAGAATCTGAAACGGGCTGTACCCTGTAGTAGTGGGAGTGATTCTATAGGCCCACAGCATTCTTTGAATTTCGGCCTCCCAGTCTTATCCTTGCATAATGGCCACTTGGATCGACCCCATCAGAACTCGGTTAAACCTTTCCACTTGTCCATTGCTGGCAGGATGGTACACCGAGGTGTGTTTTGACTTGATTCCATTTCTTTCGGTGTATCTGTGCCACTTATCAGATGTGAATTGCGGGCCTTTGTCTGTCATTATGGTCCTCGGGATGCCTTCCCTAAGGAACACCGATGTGAGGAATTTTATGACAATTTCCGAGTCCATTTCCTCTTGCACGTGCACTTCTGGCCATTTGGAAAACTTGTCCACCAGTACACACAAGTACTCGGCCGTGCCTTGTCAATCTAGTATCGGACCGAGGATGTCGACAGCTTGGTCTTCCCAGGGATCTCGAGGCTGTTTGAAGCTGCCTAAGGCCGGTCTCAACGGTTTGAGTACCTTATCCGACTCCTGGCATTGGTTGCAGTCTCTAACGTGTCTTTCAATCATGTTGTCCATTCCTGGCAACCAGTACATCTGCTTCACCCTCGACTTGGTCTTTACAATGCCCAGGTGACCTTCGTGCAGCTGGTCAGTAATGTAGGGACAAGCTCTTCTGGTGGTACAACCTTATCTCCCGATACAGAAATGTTCCTGAGTCACTCATGGATAACTCCTCTCTCACTTCATACATTTTCCTGGTTGCCTCCTTCAGCCTCTTCTTTTCTGGCCACCCATCGACTAGGTACCTCTTGATCTCCTCCAAGGTCTCATCTCACCTGTATGCATGTGCCCATTTCTGCATGCGGATCGCTTTCTCCATGCCTTCCATTACTGCAACCATTTCTTCACTCTCCTCAGCAGGTGTGGGCGCATCTTCCATGGCTGAGGCTCTGCTGAGATAGTCCACCACCTTGTTGCATGTCTCCGGGATGTATTCCACATCGTACGTGTACTCCAATAATTTGAGAGTCATCTTGGCAATCCGCGGGGTGGCCGTGGCATGCCCACTTGAGGTCAGTACCTTGACTAAGGGCTTGTGGTCAGTTTTTTAGATGAAAACTTGTGCCCCACAGGAACTGCCGGAACTTTCCCATTGCCCACACAATAGCCAGCATCTCTTTCTCAATCACGCTAAACTTCTGCTCAGTTTGCGACCGCGCCCTTGATGCAAAACTGAGTGTCTCAACCATGTTGTTGTCTCTCCGTTGAGCAAGAACTGCGCCCAAACATTTTCCGCTTGCGTCTATGGTGAGAATGGTGGCTCCTGCAGGGTCATGTCCTTGCAATGGCACGGCCTGGCTAATGTTCCCTTTCCGTTCCTCGAATTCCTTCTGGGCCACATCATCCCACTGGAACGTTGCTTTGTCTCTTACCAGTTGTCGCAGTCTGTGCGTTTTTGTGGCAAAATGTTGGACAAACTTGCTGTAGTACTCGGCCATTCCCAAGAATGACCGTGCTTCATCTTTGTTGTTGGGGGCTCTGGCTTCGCAGATTGCTCTGACATTGCCTTTCTTGGGCGTGATCCTCTGTCCACTTATTTCGTGCCCCAGGTAGGTTACGGATGTCATTCCGAATCTGCACTTCTCCCATTCTGCTGTGAGCCCTCTTTCCTGTAGGACGCTCAGCACCTTGTCTAGTTTGGATTCACGATCCATCCTCATTATAAAGATGTTGTCTTGGAAGTACTGGATATCTTTGACATCTTTGAACAGGCAATGCATGAGCTTTTGGAATACCGCAGCGGCCAATGCCAGGCCAAAGGGCACCCTGCGGAACTGATAGCAGCCATAGGGGGTGATGAAAGATGTGAGTTTCCTGCTTGACGGGTGTAGGCCGATCTGGTGGTATGCCGACGTGAGGTCAACCGTGGAAAACCAATTCACACCCCTGGTTCCCGGCAATATTTCCTCTATCCTCGGAAGGGGAAACTTTTCCACTACTAAGCATTTATTCAGCTCGCGCAGGTCCACACAGAGGCGGACTTTGCCATTGGGCTTCCTGGCGACGAACAAGGGGGCCAACCATTCTGAGCTGTCGATCGGTTCAATGATCCCTTGCTCTTCCAGACGAGACAGTTCTAGCTGGACTGCTTCCCTCACTGCAATGGGCACATTGCGGACCTTGTGAGACACCGGCTGGGAGTTTTCTCTGAGTACGATTTTATGCATGAACTTCTCCAGTTTGCCCACCTTGCCTCCAAAGACGTTGGGAAAGTTTCTTCTCACCCTTTCCAGATCTGGCCATTGTTCACTGTCTGTCAGCAGCACTTGCTCCTTGCCTCCTGGGTCTAGTTTGATCCCCAAGTCTCCTTGGTGTCTCCAACCTAGCTCGGAGGGTCCCTTCTCAGCTACGTATAGCTTGCATGTGGCTGTTCTCCCTCGGAACTCGAATTTCAGGCTCCGGTATCCTACTATGGGAATCGGGTTGCTGGTATACGACACCGGCCTGATGTCTGGCGGGTTTAGCTGCGGGCCTAGGCTCGGTTTAAATTCTCCTTCCCACACAGATCTCTGTACAATGGTGTACGGGGATCCAGAATCAATAGCTACCCTGATTTTCACACCTCCTATAAGCATGTCTGTCCTCGGTTTGTCAGATCGCTGGGTGTCAATACCTAGTACTTGCTCCTCGATACATAACACTCTGTCGTCTTCATCCGATTCTTCTTCTGCGCCTTCATCCTGCGCTATGTATTTCACCAACGTTTCCTTTTCTTTTTTCCGACACACTTTCTCATAGTGGCCTATCAGGCCGCAGAACATGCACTTTGCATGGAAAGCAGGGCAGCGTTTGTCATGGGCTGCGTGGTTTGCACTTCCGCACCTGTAGCACGTCGATTTGTTGGAAGATGACTGCTTTCCTGCTTGACTTGGTCTTCCCGCCCATTTACTGGTCCCGCGGTTGTCTCCTGGTGCCGTTTTGAATCTGCTCGACGGTTCCGCGTCATCAATCTTGTTAACCATGACCACTCTCCTTCTTTGCAGCTTCTGCACATCTCTTGGAGAGCTCAGCCTTTTTTTACCATAGCGATTACTTCTTTAAGTGTTGCCTCGCCATAAGCCCATAGCTTGTCCTGCACGTTCTTGTTGGTGGTGTGCATCACTATCTGGTCCTTGATATACTCTTCTTCCTGCACCCCGTACTTGCACATGACTGCTAGTCTCTTCAGGGCTGCCACGTTGTCGTCCACTGACTCTCCGTCGCCTTGTTTCATCTGCTGAAAGTTGAATCTGTCTATAGATACGCAGACAGCTGGGCGATAATGGGCGTCTAGGTCGTCTAGGGCTTGTTTGAAGACATCCGCGCCTGCTGCCTTTGGCAGCATCGTCGCAATGTTTGTGATAACCCTTATTCCCTCTGGGCCCAGGTTGTGCAGCAATATCCGTCTCCGTCTTGCGGGGGTGAATTCGTCAGTAGCTTCATCCTCCAGGGCTTCTAAGTAGTTTCTGAAGTACTCCCTCCAGTCCTCCCACTTCATTTGTGGTTCCCCTGGTCTGGGCAGAAACGGGATTGGTGTCGTGAGGGACGCCGCTTGATTTCTCATCTTGACCTGTCTCTCTGGCCCTTCTTCTTGATTCCTGGGGCTGCCAGGTGTGCTATTGCTTCCTCCCTGGCTTCTGGGGCTGCCAGGAGCGTTGGCGCCTTCTGCCTGCGACGTGGTGGGGCTGGATTCGCTTCCTCCCGCTCCCTCGTGGACGCCCCTTTCAGCAGGGCCCTTGGTCGGGTGGTGGCGAGCTCCTACCGTGCTTATGCGCAGGTTGCCTCACTTCTTGGCTCCCCGAATGCGAGTACCTTGGTCATTCCCTGTGCCTCTGCCATGCTCTTCCCTTCGGTTTTGCAGCGCCTCCATGCTTCTATCTTCCTTCTGCAGGTGGTTGGCTTGGATGGTTTACTTCTGGAGTTCCTGCTTCTCCATGTGCTCGGTCCTGCAAAGTTGCACTATGCCACCTTCAACGAGTGGGCAAATCCCACTCCTCGTCGCCACTGTAGAGGTGTGAGTTTCCTCCAAATGATTACACGGAGGCAGGATTGTAGGGTAGTTATGTTTATTTAATTACATAAAGGTATTAGGGAAGAACGCCGTTAACAGGTGTAGCTTGTTCCGAGCCGGGCTCTGACTGGCGCGAACGCCGTTCGCACATGCGCATAGCTACGTTGTCCACTGCTGCGTGTTACGTCACACGCTGGCCGATGGCGTCTATAACGCTAACACCACATAGCATACTCTCCCATGTGGAGATGAACCAACCTGAATTTGGCGGCATTTCTGGGGTCACTGGAGGGCAGAAAAATCTCTGTCTGTAATTTTAGAGGACTCACATGATTCTGTGACAAGTACCGGAACTTGGCTTTTTGCGAAGGTGTTAATGTCACAAGTTTGTTAAGTGTGGTGGGCTGCCCCACACTGCTGAACTACGAGGGGTGTGCTCCTGTCAGCACCCACTCGGATTGACACTGTGGTGGAGGCCCAGAGAAGGAGGGGCCGAAGGCAAGAGTTAATGAAGGGGACCTTGACCTGGAACCTGGTGTCAGAGGCTGTACATGTATACTATAGCAAGCCTGTGGACTTGAATGCAGTGTGCACTGTTCACTAACTTTATGAATGACTGTATTCCCAATTATTCCAAGTTTTTCGAATTGTAATGCTTTGTTTGCATCATCATTTCTCATATTTTACATTTCTTCAATGTTTCATACTTGTTATTAACAAATACCTTTCCAAACCATAAACTTCAACAAACATACATTTACTATCAATGCTGCTTTACAACAATATTATGCTCATGAGTTGCTTCAAAATACATTAAGTGCACATCCTGTTTCTTTTCATGCCTGATGCATTTCGGGACAATTAAGTCCCTTCCTCGGGGGCATACCTAAAAAACCAAATAAACATACTTTTATAATCACTTCTGATGCATGGATTTACACAACAGACCAATAACTCGTTTTTTGCATACCGACGTTCCATTACCCAACTTAGGACAAGTGAAATCACTATGCATGGAAATAAACACATGTATCAACCCAAGTGTGTTCTGGGCTTGATTTTCACTGTGTAAAACTCAACACATTTGCATATTCTGGCATGTAGACATGCCACCATATTGAGACACCCCGTGACTTTACTCATGCTCAACACCCTCGTGTTCTAACTAATGCCTACCTAATCGCATCCAACCGAGTCTTGATGAAATCCTTTCGAAATTCCAGTAAACCAACAGTGCAAAAATGCTAAAAGAAGAAAACCAAAAGACTACAGAATGACTATTGCAGAGAACTATACTTGTCAGTAAATATGGGCCCGACGTAAGCTCACGTCCTGATGTTAATATTCCCAACTCACCAAAGTACGTCCTCTTGTCTGTGTATCCCTATTAAGAATGCCCAAATGATACTCATTAGGCTCAAAATAGTATAATAACCGCTCGTCTCCAGTGACATCATACCGGCAACGGGTTTACCGCTCAAATGAATGTAGGTGTTCTTGAATACCTCTGACTACGGTGTTTGTGAAGCGTGAAATCGCCGCGCTTTCTGTGTGTTTAAAAGCCGTATGTAAACAGAAAAAACTGAATTCTGTTATTTATACCTGTAAATCCATCAGGCTGATCGGCAGCTGCCATCGAAAAAGTCCTAACCATGAGTGCATGAACACAGATACACACAACGTTCTTGTGTATCTAAAATTATGAAATGAAATATAATGTAGATTCTCCAAGTTTGTGATGAGAGAATCTGGATTTCATTAAAGACACGGAGGCTAGCATTATGCATAAACTTTTATTCAACCACTCCTTGCAGCACTTAGAATATTACATCAATAAACCAAACTTCTAGAACATAGAATGTCCAAAAACACAATATAATCCTGAACACAGCAGCCATCTTCCTCTTTTACGCTGCTCCTGAAGAAAAACAAAATAACTCCAACTTCACGCTGAACTTCTCCATAAATTTCCTTCACTGCGCATCTGAAATAAATTTAAAAAAAAATATTTTTCAAACTATAAAATCTACAAAAAGAAATACATTCTAAAACTCAATACCACCCAAACCTCTCTCAAAAGGGAGGGAGGGAGGGATAATGCTAGCCTCAGTGTCTTTATTGAAATCCAGATTCTCTCATCACAAACTTGGAGAATCTACATTTCATGGCAAGACCGGAGGCTAGCATTATGCATGTTCAAAGCTGTGATAAAACCACAGAGGACACATGCCCCAAAGGTTTTAAATAAAACTTTGCAAATACATCCCAATACATACCAATCAGCAGCACGCAAAATCTCCTCCAACCGACCACCAGACAAGAAAGCTTTACTTGCCATAGCGCCTCTTACTGAATGTGCACCAAACTCATCCAAATTCACACCTGCTTCAAACATACAAAATCTTACCCATCTAGCAATAGTAGCTGAAGACACTGGCCTAAAAGGCCTAACAAAAGAAATTAGCAACTGCTCATCACCATCCCTCCTAAATTCACTCATTCTAGACTCATACTCTTTTAAACACAAGGCCACACAGAGCTTAGGATGGTCCAAATATCTTGGATAAAAAATTGAACTCGACATGCATTTAGTTCTCTTAGAAACACTAAAAAGAACCCCATCAGGAGTAAAACATCTGTTACGAATATCTAAAGCCTTTACATCAGAAACTCTCCTAAAAGAAATGAGACACAAAAGACTTGCCAATTTTCCCGACAACTGCTTAAGACTCAAATACTTATTTGCTGGCCAACTCTCAAACAAAGATAAAATCTTATTAACATCCCATACACTATTATATCTAGGTCTAGGAGGTCTTTTCAACTTAATTCCTTTCAAAACCCTGCAAACCAAAGGCTCCCTACCAATCGAACAACCTCCAACCAATGTATGTTATGTTATGTTAGGAGGTTCTTTTAAAGTGCACTGTCACCGTGAGTTTCCTGGCGCTGATTGGGATTCAGTGAGAAAGCAGATTAAGGATTAACCAGATTGGGGGAAAAGCCAAGTTTTGAGAGACTTGCGGAAAAGGATGAGTGAGTTGACAGATTTGAGAGAGAGGGGAAAAGAGTTCCAAAGTGTAGGGGCCTGCTGCAATAGCAGACCTATAACTATTAATCGTCCTATAACTTAAACCTTTTCCAAACAAGACAGACAAGAAATTCGCCAACTCTATGGCAGATGCCTCCACGGGATCCAAACCCCTTTCCAGGCACCAAAATGACCACTTCCTCCATGCACCCAAATATCTTTTCCTGGTTCCTGGAGCCCAAGATTCATAGAGCAAATCCTGAGCCTGCTCCGAAAGCTCTCCGAACTGCCCTTCACTCCTGATATCTTCCAAACAAGAAGGCTCAGAGCCCCTTCCATAATCAAAGGATGACACATTCCTCCTTCTCCTATTAACACATCCTCCGAGACTGGAATTAGCATAGGCTCCTCTACTGCTAATTCCAAAAGACCTGGAAACCAAACCTGACCAGCCCAGAATAGCGTCACCAACACCAGCGGGCATTCCTGTTTCCTTACCATCAACAATACTCTCTGTATCATTGCAAACGGGGGAAAAGCATAACACCGATCCTTCCTCCAATTCTGGTGAAATGCATCCACTTCCTCTGCCAACGGATCCGGCCTCCAAATGTAGAACCGGTCCAGCTGATAAGTCAATCTTGACGCAAATAGATCCACCTCCAACGGACCCCAGTCCTTCACTATTCTCCTGAATATCTGAACTTTCAGCTTCCAATCTCTGTACTCCCTTAAAAATCTTGCATTCCAATCCGCTACCACATTGCTCTTGCCAGGGAAATATTCCGCCTTTAAACCTATTTTCTCCTCCAAACAAAAATTCCAAATCTCCTTTGCTAACTGAGACAGATTCATTGACCTGCTTCCACCCAATCGATTTATATAACGGACAGCTGAAACATTGTCCATTTTCAAAAGCACATTGAAATTCCTCAAATTTTTTCCAAAACTCTTCAGAGCATAAAGCCCTGCCTTCATTTCCAAACCATTTATATGCATTGTTCTCTCCTCCTGAGACCACCTTCCTCCAGTCTCTTGATTCTCCAAACATGCTCCCCAACCTAAAAGGCTCGCATCTGATTCCAAAACAAAATCCGTGCAAATTCCAAAAATTGCACGACCGTTCCACGCTTCCAAGTTCTCCAACCACCAAACCAACTCCTCCCGAGCCTCTCTTGAAATAACAACCTGATCTCCATACCATAAACCCTTCCTGAGAGCATCTCCCTTCAACCGTTGTAAAGCTCTGTAATGAAGAGGACCCGGGAAAACTGCCTGAATGGAAGAAGAAAATAAATCTATCACTCTCGCTAAAGCCCTCAAATTCACAAAATCCTTTCTCAAAACACATCTCACTTCTGATTTTATCTTCTGCACTTTCTTTTCCGGTAAACTTAAAGTCGATTCCACTGTGTTTACATTGAAACCCAAAAACTCCAAACATTGAGATGGAACCAAAACAGACTTCTCTTTGTTTACCAGAAAACCGAGATTTTCTAAAAGACTCATACAAAAAGACAATTGAATCTTCAACTCCTCCTGACTTTGAGACATTAAAAGAAAATCGTCTAGATGCATAATCATTCAAACACCTCTCTCCCTCAAAAACTTCGCCACAGGCCTTAAAACCTTCGTGAAGACCCACGGAGCAGAAGCCAGACCAAAAGGGAGAGACGAAAATTGGTACAACTGACCCAACCACCTGAACTGGAGATACCTGCGACTCTCCTTCGCAATTGGAATCGTGAAATAAGCATCCTTTAGATCTAACTTCACTAACCAATCCTTCTCCTGCAATATATCTCTGAACAGATGGATTCCTTCCATCTTGAAATGTCTGTAAACCACATACTGATTCATATTCCTTAAATTTATTACAGGCCTCCAACCCTTTCCTTTTTTCTCCACCAAAAATATTGTACTTACAAAACCTTTGTACTCCTCTGAAACCTTTCCGATTGCTCCCTTCTCCAACATTTCCAAAACTTTCTTGCCAACAATTTCTTTTAATTCCCCATTGAATACCAACTGATTTGGCTCTTTTATTTGAACCGGAAAATCCATCAACTCCACAACATAACCTCTTACAGCTTCCAAAACCCAATTGTCTCTTGTTATCATCCTCCAATTTTCTTCGAAAAATCTTAGCCTTCCCCCTACCTTATCTGGGAAAGAACCAAAACTCGTCTTCATACTTACTAAATGAACCTTGAGTAAACTGCGCTCTTTCCCTTGGCTGACGCCCTCTTCCAGAACCTCTTCCTCTTTGCGGGAAAAATCCTGTTGCAGACTGGAAGCCTCTGAACGCAGCTCTTCCGCTTGACTGATACTGGGCCCTCCAAAATCCTCGTCCAGGGAAACGGGCTCTTCCCCCAGCCCTGTCAAAAACACCTTTGTTGAAGACCTTTTTTAGGTTGGTCTGAGCCTTATCCAAACTCGTAAAAGTAGCAACATATTTGCCAACACCTTTAACTAACCCCTCACCAAATAAATAACCTTTGGGGTCATCAATGGGTTCTTTCTTTGAAAAATCAGCCAACTTTGGACTAATTCTAATTAGAACTCCTTTTCTTCTCTCAGAAATCAGGGCAGCGTTTGCATTTCCCAACAAGCAAACTGCCCTTTGTGACCAACCTCTCAAAGATCTAAATCAACCGCCACCTTCTTCATCTTGGCTTCCTCCCCCATATCAAGAATTCTTGCTAAAGGACCTAATATGTCTAACAGACTGTCTTCACACTGTATCAGAGCCTTCTCAATACCTTTCCTAGGATCTCTACCCAACTTAAAAAGAAAAATAATTAGATCAGGATTCAATTCAGGAGTTAAACAAGCCTTACCATCTACCACATGCCTAGAACACTCAGCCTTCATTACTGCCCTTGCCTCTTTCTCCAAGGGTCTCCTTATCCATTGTTTAATGAACTCCGCAACATGAGGCAGAGGCCACCAATCACTACTTCTAGGATGTCTAATTAAATCCGGGCTAAACATCTCCTCACCCTGAGGATCCTTCTCTAAGCCCTTTTCCTTCCTTTCTTTTTCCATTTTATCACTGTCCATATCCCAACCATCGTCATCATATTTTTCAAGAATGAATTTGTCCTCATCATTCTCACTTCCTTCATCTGAAGACTCCTCAGATGAATCCTCAATTTCTTTTGTGCCGCAAGGGACACCCTCTTTTGTGCCGCTTTGGACACCTCCTTCTTTTGTGGCGCTTGAACCACCAACTCCTTTTAAAAATCTTACATCAATATCTATATTTTTAAGCTTCTTCGCTCTTTTTACCTTCTTTAAAATTTCACTACTCTCATCTTCATTCACGGACCAAAATTCCTCCTCCTCATCATTCACTACTCTCCTTTTTCTTTTTAAAACAATTTTTAGAACATCTTTCATCGAATTCTTAATTTCTTCCTGAACCATTCTCCTCAAATCAGGCTCCCCTGACCCTTCACCTTGTGCCTCGACACTAACCTCCATAATCTAACTCAAAAGAACAACAATACTAAATTCCTAAATTAACTACACCTCTTCGCGATCCTACAATAGCGCAATACCCCGTTGAATGACAGTTACAACTGTCAAATCGATCGCGTTTATTAAAAAGGATCCATTGCGCTCTAGTCCTCACCTAAAATGGCCGCCATACGTCATCACGCACGCAAGCGCGATGACGCGACCGATCCATCTTTTCCTCTTCAACTCTCAAAGACTCCCCCGCCTCGCGAACCGTGATTCAAACCTTCAGCGCGAGACGAGTAAGTACCCTCGCGAGTTACTTATTTAAAAATAACGGATCACTTAACATTTTCGAAAATCACACAAAATTGCCTTTCCAATCCTATTCTTTATCACAAAGCTAAAAAATACACAAACCAAAGTACCCAAGAGCTATTTAAAACCCGAAAATTGGGTTATATGCCTACAAAACATTAAAGTTCACAAATAAACTTCAATCACTCAAACCTCAAACATACTAAGGAAACGATCACCTATTCAAATAAAAGTCGCTCAAATCATTCACTCAACTTTAAACAGTCATATAATCTCAATTTATATACTTTAGAAAAACAAAGTGTACTTATCTGCAAGGAGCAGCGAAATAAAAGAGGAAGATGGCTGCTGTGTTCAGGATTATATTGTGTTTTTGGACATTCTATGTTCTAGAAGTTTGGTTTATTGATGTAATACTTCTAAGTGCTGCAAGGAGTGGTTGAATAAAAGGTTATGCATAATGCTAGCCTCCGGTCTTGCCATGAAATCAAAACCACTTGCTTATGCTTTTCTTGCAAAATTGTCACCATTCCTTAATATTCAGAAACAAAGATACATCCTCCGCTTTATTACTCAAACAATAAACCCTCAAGTGCCATATTGGAGTGTGCTATTCTTCAATAAGGAACATCTTGAAGTAGGCTTAAAGCCAATACTAGAAAGTAATGTTAAAACTAAATATTTCGAGGCCAGATTGTGTGATATTTCACTCAGTGGTGATTTATCAAAATAATAAACTGTGTATCGTTCACCAACTTCACACTAAACACAATAAATAAATAACTAGAAAATCACTAATCATTAGTATAAAACCTATATGAAACCCTCCCTAGATAAACTATTGCATATGACCTTGAATAATGCTACAGTGCTCACCACCAAACTTAAACTTGATGTGTATCATAGACAGGATGTGTGTACATATGGTGATTTTTACTTGGTGTAACATCCACTAACTGCTTTGCGTGATTTCCTTGAATTCCTAATACCCAAATCTCTTTGTTAAACATGTGTCCTAATCACTATGCTCATTCATATAAAGCAACTCATGTTAATTGAGTCGTTCAATCATTTTTGGCCATAGTGTATTCAGACACTTAATCCAATATATTTCTCATTGGAGTAATTTTTTGTGTTATCAATTCCTGGTCTCAGGGTCACTGTTCCAATAATCTGAAATCTTAACTTTGAGATTGAATGTTTTTCTTCCTGCCAAAGCATTGCTAGGCTTGATGTTCTATTATTAGTCCTTATTGTGATCTTGTGTTCCGTAAGTCTCAACTTTATTTTGCGTTCTGTTTTGCCTATGTATGCTTTGTCACACGTACATTTGATGCACTATATTACGTTCTGAGTGTTGCAATCTGATGTGTGTCTCAATTTTAGTGTTTCGCCTGTGTTTGGATGTGTTTAACAATCTCCAGTGATGACATTATTACAGTGCATACAATTCAAACATCTCTTGGTTCCTTTATGTTGATACGCGTTTTGCTTTTTTCTGATGTTCCTAAAAGTTCTTGCAAATTCTTGCCTCTTGTGTAGGCATGTAGTGGCTACACTTTAAATTTATAATTTGTTGAAATCCGATTAATTTGAAAGTAGTTATCACCTAGTGTTGATTATTCTTTTAAGTGGTGCTGGTGAGCAAGTCGAGTACTTTGACACAAAGACCACTGTGTCAGTTGTAGGTTTGTCATTTTGGATGAACAAATCTATCCTCTCTTTAATATTGACTCTTGCAATGCACTTCTTCGGTGTCTCATCTGGATACCCTCTCTCAATATATTTGTTTTTGTATTCTATTATTTTTTGACAGCTCGTAGTTGGATTTGAACAAATTATCTAGATTCTCAGGAACTGAGAATATGGTAGATAATGAATTAAATTCCATAGATCAAAGCTGGAGTATGCTAGTGCATTGTTTTTATCAGTTGATTTAGCTTAGATTTGGGGGTCAAGTCTTATGTTACTTTTTGTGACTAATGCATCCAAAAAATGTGTCTGTGATTTGTCGATGGTGTGGGTAAACTGAATCCTGGAGTTCTGTTCATTCAAGAATTGTATCATTTTAATGAACTCACCTTTTGTATCAGTCCATAACAAACATATGTCATTAATACACTTGCAGTATTGTGCAATCTTAATGTTCCACCTTGAGTTACTTAAGAGATGTGTTGCTCCCTAAATTGTGCCATAAAGATATTGGCATACACTGGTGCTCACAAAAAGTCCATAGATGTCCCTGTGAGTTGAGCGTAGAATTTCTCTTGCAATTGAAAATGGCTATGATGCAAACAGAAATTAAATAGTTCCAATAAAAACATTTTTCTCTGCCTTGATTTCTTGTGTTCTCAGCAATGCCCATTCTACTGCTTACAATCCTGCTGCATAGGGGATGGAAATGCCGTACAATGCCGTAAGATAGTAGCCAGGGGTCTTGTATTGAAGCCTCTATTGCCTGAAGTTTCCGCAAAAAGTATTTTGTATCTCTGATGTAAGAGATCCATCTTTGTACAAATTGTTGAAAGAAGTGATCCAGATATATCCCCCAGTGGTTCAAATAATGATCCGCAGCCCGTAACTATCGGTCAAAATGGTGGATCCTTGAGGTCTTTATGAATCTTAGGAATCACATACAATTTGGGTCTGCTTGGATTGGTAGTTGTCAGATGTAGTCTAGTTCTCTCTTCTATCCAGTCCATGTCTTCTGCCTTCTGAATAATTTTCATCAAAATAGCAGTGAGTTGTACTGTCGGATCAGTGTCTAAAGGCATATATGTGACTTTGTCAGCTACATGCTGATTCACCTTGGATTGATAATAGGTAGCATCCAACACAACTAGGGTGCCACTTTTATAGGCTGTTTGGAATGCCAGATTAGGGTTGTTTGCTAATGATCTGATCGCTCTCTTCTCATAGTGAGTTAAGTCTTGGCCTGTATTATTCTTAAATTTCAACTCCCTGATATCATTTTCACCAGAATTTCAAATTTGTCTAACATTTTGGGGGTACTGGAGCTTAGTAAGTACTTTTGGGTTTGAGCAGAGTTCCTTCAGACTCACCTTGGATTGGGATGTCGCTCAATATGTTAGTGAAGTAATGTCTCTATCTTAAAGTCTGCATAAATCTAAACAGCGCTATTTCAGTTTCCAATTTATTGATTGTATTTGTGGGCACAAATGACATGCCCTTGTTCAAGACCATAATTTGTTGATGTGTACGTTTAGTTGATGATAATTTAACTATTATGTCTGCTTCCTGCTACGTAAACTCTTTCCTCCTTTTTCCCTGTCCTCTATGGGTTTTGCGGTTGCCCCTGGTGTCCCTTGTGTTGTTTGAGCTGGTAGTTCTCCTTTGTCTGGTGCCTGTGACAAATAGACACTGATTTGTTGGGTTGTACTGATTCTCCAGTGTCTGTTGATGGCCCCTTTTGGACTAAACCTACTGCCGAATTTAATTGGTGCCCTGTTTGCTTCCACATCCTTCTCAGTCACTATGCTTTCTTCTGGCGATATAGTGGTCTTCTTTGTATTGAATCGTCTCTGTGCCTATATTTTTCTGCCCAAGTATACACTTCATTTAACTTTAATTCTATGGTGTCTCTCTTGTATTTATGTTACTTTCCTTCCTGAAGTTCTTTGCTGTACTTGTCCAACTTCTGATTGAGACCTTACTAGGTGATCTTCCATGTATCATTCTCCATTTTTAACTCTAGATCACTTTTTAGGTTGTGTATCTCCTCTTCCAACTCACTTATTGTTTTCAATAATTCCTAAATAAGAATTAATATCAAGTCCAGTAAACATTTATTTAAAATGGAATACCAGTTCTCCATAAAAAATAGTATTTAGGTGAAACCTAAATTCCATTGATTTAATGGATAATCTGAGGCCTCTAGGAATCCGTTTGGCTTTGTGGTATTGAACCAACGTTGATGCATGCAATATTTGCTGTATAACCATACCAGTTGTGTATGTCCATTATTTCACTGGTATGGGCCTCTTACTTGTACATGCATGCCCCGTAATTCTTTTCTGTTTCCTGATGGAACAACTGGTGATGAGGGTAGTCGAGTCCTGGTGCCTGCAAGCACTCCTACCTGGATCTAACAGCGGTGGTCTCGTTCCTGCACTCGGTCTCCTTTTTGAGGTCGACCGTTTCCTGCCATGAGAGACAAGGTGGGTGAGGAGTATGGTGTGTTGCGACACAGCAGGTGAGATTGCCGCTTGCCTGCCTGCCTGCCTCCTCAACAGTGGGCACCAAAGCACCACAGTCCTGTGACTTTCTGCAGCCCAGCACCATGCTGACGGTTCACGAGTGCAACACACACCGCTTCTTGGGCTGTGGGAGTTAACCCCACCCTGCCACATGCTGCCATGCTGCTCGCACCTCAGCAGCCCCAATTGCAGGGTCCATCGGCCGTACAATGCCAATTATCCAGGCGGATCAGAAGTTGCTCCCCCACCTAGACTCACTGCAAAAAGCACAGTCCAGGGATCTGAAAAAAAAGAGAGGGAAAATCACTGCCATAAGCCAAGGGAGCACACAAGTCAGCCCAGGATCCTTCAGACCAGCGAGCCCACACAGGCCTACACCTCATTGCAAATAGAGTGGGTCACCCCCAGTGTCACAGCTTGATCCTCACAGCTCCATCACCAGGATCACTGGCGCACACGTGCACATCCACCAGATTTGTCTGGGGCTCATCAGCCACTGTGGAACACACATCAGGTCTACCGTTCCACCCGCCGAACCGTTCTTGCCCGATGGTCCACCAACTGTGCAGGTAGGCAAATGGAAGGACAGGTTGGAGCGTATTGAGACATACTTTGCGGCTGTGGGCCTAAAAGCGAAAGTTAACTCCCTATGTAACTGCATCTAGGAGGTGCACTAGGCAAGCTGGGGAAGTCAGTAGTGGAAGCTGGACAGTCGCCTACATACGACACACTAAAAACAGCCTTGACTGCACACTTTAAAACTCCTGCTCCAATCATTACGGAAGAAATAGCGCCCCACCCCTGGCACAGGGTCAGTGCAGAATTTAGAAGTCTCCCGGATGGGAGGCACATGTAAGTTGTCATTGATGACTTCTCGAAATATTCCGAGATCGAAATCCTGGAATCAACAATGGCGAGTAACATCATAACATGCCTGGAGAAGATAATGGCCACCCATGGACTTCTCAAAGAATTGCGCGCTGACAATGGTCCTTCTTTATCCAGCCATTAATTTTCAGAATACTTACTGTCTTAGGGTGGTCAGCATTGCAAAATTACCCAACTCTTGCCCCAAGCCAATGGGGAAGCAGAGCGCTTAATGCGCATGTTGAGCAAAGTTTTTGAGATTGCACTAGCCTGTGAACAGAACATGGATAGTGTGCTGTACACTTTCTTGAGAGTCTATCAACTTTCACCCAATTCAATGACCCAGGTCAACCCGGGGACCCTCTGTAGCAACAGAGCAGCGAGTGATTTCATCCCTCAAGTGAACAACTGTCAAAATTACAGGAACATGTCGCAGTTAATCTGAGACAAAGTCAGGTCAAAAGTAAACACATGTCCAGTGGAGCAAAGATAAAATCCTTTGCTGTTGGTGATGTGGTCATGGAAAAGAACCGAAATTCATGGGGAAACTTCAAGCTCCCATTTGAGATAGAACCCTGGATAATACAAGCTGTGAAAGGAACAATAGACATGGTCCGGAAGGCAGTAGACACCATCACAAGGAACGTATCTTGTTTCAAGGAGTATCGAAGTCTTGTAGGCCCAAGCACGGGGACATTCTCCAGAATAGGAGACAAAGGAACAGGGCATGATGGTGTCTGCATGTCTCCAGAACCCAGTGATGAGGGGGTCATCTTGCCTGTTGCATGAAGCGTGGATCCTGCCGGAAGTCCTGAGGCTGTACCATGCCCGGCTTTGGAACCAGTTCGCCAAAAGTTCTTTGATGACTGTCAACGCTCACAAGCGGCCAGAGGAGGGGATCATCGGGAGAGTGATGGTTGTCTTGGGAGTGGGAGGTACCAGTACCAAGTCCTGCATCGTCTTCCTGCCTGAAGGACTTTGTATTACTCTAACTATAGAAGAGATGTTTTGTTGTATTTATCTCTCCCTCTCTCTCTCTCTCTCTCTCTCTCTCTCTCTCTCTCTCTGTCTCTGTCTCTCATTCTCTCTCGCAATGATTGTTGTTTTGACAACGTTTTATTTAATTTAAAATAAAGAAGGAATTTTATGTTTGGTGGGCTGCCCCACTCTGCTGAACTACTAGGGGTGTGCCCCTGTCAGCACCCGCATGAATTGACAATGTGGTGGAGGCCCGGAGAGGGAGGAGCCGTAAAGCATAAGCAAATAAACAGGACCGTGACCCAGAACCTGGCATCAGAGGCTGTACAACCATACCAGGTGTGTGTGTCCCTTATTTCACTGGTACTGGCCTCCAACTAGTTCATGCATGCCTCGTAATTCTTTTCCGTTCCCTGACGGAACAGAGTGAAGATTATGAAACCTATGATAATGTACTCTTATTCTCAGGAAAAGACATATGTTCAATTCTTACTCATAACACTAGTGACACAAACCTAAAGGAAACAGAGAGAAAGTCACAAATCCACTGGATCTCACATAACCAAACTGCAAAATTGGTTGAAGTCCTCCGTATGGCCCTAAAGCTGTAAAACAAATATCCTCAAAAATGAATCAGCTTTATGACTTCTGTCTCTGCATGGGACAAATAATGTGCCTGTGCAGTAGTAAACAGTTTAGAAATCTCATTTATTAGTGATGCCCCAGTGTTTCTATCTCCCAATGCTGCTACGCCTTTGATCGGTTTATAGCAGATTTTCAAATATTGGATTAAGATCTGCAAAGGCACAATTCCAATCAGAATAAACTAACCATTGTAACAGGTGCCTGTTTTCGGTGTATATCAGAGTCTCTGATTAAACCCCCTTCACACACAAGAAGATGGTGACCCAGATAACCTTCCATAAAAAATGCAACCCGATACTCATGTACCCAGTAGAAAATAGCAGCATAAACGACTGCTGGAAATCCTCTGATGAAACACTTCCAAAGTAACTGGTGTGGATATTCCAGCGAATTAGGAACAAATCTGAAATGAATGGTTCATATCTATATCGTAGACAATCAGTACTGATCTCTGTGCACTAAACAATACTCCAAATATTTGTCAAACTTCAATCATTCTGTTTGTTATTGGTGTATCTATTTAAATATAAGATACATTAAAATATAGAATACAGGGCTGGACTGGCAATAGCGGGTGTTATACCAGTGGGCCGGAAGGGTGGGGCCGATTTTAGACCAGTGGGGGCCAGTTTTGTTACAGTGGGACGGTTTTGCAGCGGTGCTGCAAGATCGGCCCTCTGTACCAAAAGCAGCAGTAGTGTTTTCTACCAGGCACCAGCTGACCCCCTGACCTAATTGCCAGGGCTGGTTTGCGTTCCCAGTCTGGCCCTAATAGAATATACTTTATGTATACCATTGATTTGTTAGAGAGTCATAATGAGGACAGAGATCTACCTGGAGTACTACGATAATCATAGTATTCTGCGTCAAAAGACTCCACCCACTGGAGACGGGCAATGATAAATGCTAGTACAGTGACCTGTTAGAGATGGCGGAAGCAAAGACTTTGATGTAATCGAGGCAAAAATCACAGCCTTAGTCATTGGCATATTGTGGCCCTGCCTATTGTTGTAAGGCAAAGTTAAACGTGGACACTGTTACCAATGGGGAGACATCCTTGGAAGGCGCTTTAGCTAATTGCAAGCACCTCTACACCATGTTAGAAGCCAGATTGAAATGCTCCGGGACCTGCACTTGCCTCTATGAGTTTATATATTAATCTTTCTTGAACTTCTACTGCAATAGGAAAAATACAGTGATTCCTCTGGAGAAAGAAAACCTAGGTAAGAAGCATCAATCAACCTTATCAATTGAGAGATCCTGAAGTAGAGGCAAAGATGATAGCATTCACACTGGGTCATGTGTGAGTGCTAATCCAAGATGTTAGCTGTAGGGAAAAAAATTCTCTGCACTTTACCATAGGGAGACTCCACAGTCTGGACCCAGATCTCCGCTTGGTAAAGTATAGTTAAAGCTAAAAGAAAAGAAAACATATATTTTGAATATACATTTTTTGAATTTTATAATTGAATACTAAATATATTGGATCTGTACTAACACATCTGTTACTATATATATTACCTAGTAATAGTTAGGCCCTAGTTTCCATAGGAAAACTTTTTTTACTTGCCTATCTATATCTTTGGTGCCATTTTATGAATATCCACAAAATGTTCCAAAACAATTTGACACTCACATCAGCTGCCATCAGGAAAGTTTTGGGGTGATCCATAAAGCATAGGCCAAGAAAAACGGGGGCTCTCAAAATGTATTTTTCCCATGTGAATTCCGATTGAGATCTAAAACACGACTGCAGCCCGAACTGATGAACGGAATTACACCAACTTTGTCAGAAAGATGGCTCTTGGCCCACAAAGCATGCTTATTGTTATTTGGTGTAAGTCTATTCAGTAGTTTTAGAGGTATTAACTGAAAGCCAGATTTGCATATCTAGGGGGCCCGGACCCTCCACGGACCCACCTGCAGCAGATCCGAGGCGCCACAAGCCACAGCATGTCCCTGATTGGCTGGCTGCACCCTGGGAGAAACGTTGCAGCTGCTATTTTACGTGTTGGGAAATGTTCCCTGGGCAGAAAAGAAGCATATAAAACAGATAAAGGGGTCACGGTAGCAGTACCTTGGCCCTCACTCATGAAAACCAGAGCCATCATGGGACTCAGTGCAGCACCTGTGTAAATCTGTGAACCATGCCGTGAAGTTATACGAGGAGTGCGCTGAACATCACAGAGGATTAGCAGATTTGAGGACAAATACAACAAGATTGGGCATTTTCACAGGAAGCATGGAAAGGGTTGAGGAAATGCCGACTATTTTGAAGTGGTATATCAAAAAAATAATATTCAAATTGCTGTGAGAGATGTGGCACGGATAACACCAATACAGATACCACCAACACTACCTCCAGCTGCCATATATACAAAGTCCAGGCCAGGACCTACATCCACCACAACCACCTCAGTAGAAGTAGGTACTGCAGAGTCAAATGTCACGCCCACCTACCAGTTCATCCAACATTACAATTGGTGCCAGCAGCGTCAGATAGTTGATCTCCCAACTTTAGGACTTCTTTTTTGTTAGCAGGAAGGAGGTGCACATTGCCATATGCTCCATTTATGGAGCAGGTGTTAGTCGGGGTAAGCTTGGTACAACTATGGTACTGGAGGCCAAACAACCCATCTGAGAAAACACTACTTGATAAAGTGGGAGGCGCAAGAAGATCCGATCACGGTGGAAGGTTAACAAGAGGGAGACATTTTCTCCGGTACACAAAGCAGCCCTATTCCCAGCAGTGCAGTCGTACCGCCCACATCAGCAACATCGCAATGGCACAAGAGTCAGGCTTTGACACCACGGGGTCCAAGGCAAGAGAGTACTACAACAAAAAAAGCACATTGAGCCTAACATCTGGTCTCAAGAAGTCACCTGTATCAGTGGCACTTGAAAGAATAAAATCCAGGCTACCATTCTCAGCATGTTTAGGTAAGAAGGCAATATGAATGCAACCACCCAATGGCACATGTGTACAATGCAAAGCTGGCTAAAATGTTAGCGCTGGACTTTCTCACTTTTTCTTTTGTGAAAGAGGTGGGTTTTTTAATTTGTGGCAGCCATCTTCATGAAATGGAAGGTTGCCAGCCGGTCCTATTTCACCAGAGTTGCTGTTCCAGCACTAAATCATGACATGCATGAATTGCTTGGACAAGCTTTGCAGCCACGTGCTGTTCACACTATCCACCTGACAACAGACATGCAGACCAGTTGCCAAGCCATTGATTACATGTGCATCACTGTACACTGGATCTCCTTTGTGGGAGTTATAGAAAAGGTTTCTGCAGGTGTTGACACTGTTGAGATTTTTAATGCTGCTCTGAATCATGCAACAGTAGCCATGTTCGCCATGGAGAAATCTCATACTTCTGCAAACATTTTGGAAAACTTTGAGAACAAGGTCTTTGAATGACTGCAACCAAGAGGGCTTAACTTTGGTTTTGTTGCCACAGACAATGGGAGTAATACATTTAAGCCCATGGCCAATGGTGGCTATTTCAGGGTCCTGTGTTTGGCACACTGCATCAACATCATTTTTCAAGACTTTCTACAAAAAGAAGACAGAGTCAGTAACCTACTGACCACCTGCAGAAGAATCTGCTCACATTTCAGACATTCTTTTAAAGCCTGGAAGCAGCTGAGGACCATTCAACATGATAATAGAATGCCAGTTAAAGCTCTCATCCAGGAGGTGCCAACACATTGGAACTCAACTTATTATATGCTTGAATGTCTGTTTGAGTAGTACAGACCAATCAATCAATATGTCATGCAAAGAGGGGATGCTACTGTGAAAGGCATAATCATTGAGATGGACCTATGGGGCCAAGTTAAATGCCTGATGGAGATGCTGCTTCCTTTCAAGGTCTTCACACGTGAAGTCAGCAAAGAGGACTGTACCAGGGTCAAGCTACGCCATTGTTGCACATGCAACAGGCACAGCTAAAGGAGGCGTCTGCAATGTAGGCAGGTGTGGAGAAAAAAGAAGCATATGAGTTGATGGAGAGCTTAACCCTTCGCTTATCTGAAAATACAACGGTGCAAAGAGGGATTGTGTCATCCCACCATTACATTTTTGCAACAATTGTTGATCTACATTACAAACCATTACTGCAGCCTTTCATTCCCTTTCCAGATGAGGGTGTTGCCAGCTATAAAACATGGATTGCTGTGCAAGCCAGTCAACTAGAAAAAGATTGGCCGGGAATTAGAGGCCCGTTCCTTCAGGGCACAACACGTACATCAGGGCAGCCTCGAGTTCAACTTCATAGCCTGAGGGCAGTGGGGTTGGCTCACAGAAGCCACACAGAGAACAACAAGAGCAGGAGCATCAGCCCTTAAATCAACACAGGAATGGGTTCTACAGGTAGGGCTTAAGTCCAGTGCTGAGGCAAAGGCAAAAGAGGCTGAGCAAACCAGAGCACCCATGACCATTGAGTGGATGGTCCAGGCCTATCTGGATGACCCAACAGATGTCTACTTTGACCAAAACCCAATGCTGTATTGGTATGGGAAATGGTGCCAATGGCCAGTGCTCAGCAGGCTCGGGATAAACTATCTGGCATGCCCCGTGGCAAATGTCTCAGCTTAGCATGGTTTCAGTGGTGCTGGTGCCGTTCTGACAGTGAGAAGGACCAGTCTCTCACCCCAAAATGTAGAGAGGTTATCCATGATAAAAATTAATCAGCACTTTATACCACCGGATTACACCATACCAGATGTGGCATAGCTGGAAGATGATGATGGCCACTCTAGTCAAGAAAGCAGTGTGTTAGATGACCTGCTTCTGGGCGAACCACCAGAGTTTAATGAGAAGCTCTACTTCCCTGACAACTACTAGGCTCTTTCATTTTCCAGTTACTTTCTTTCTTTTTTGATGCCCCCCCAAAAAAGATATAGCTGAGGAAGATGATTTACTTTATTTTTTGTGTATGTCACTGTCTTTCTGGTTCACAACAAATGCATCCCCACCATCTTACTCTTTCATTGTCGGATTGGAGTTACAACTAAGTGCGGTCAGTGAAAAACTAAGTCTACTCCTGACTCACCCTAAAGCCATTTCCCCCAAGTCAGACATTGGATGGAGAATACAAATGTGAAATGTGTGTCTGCCTCCAAACCTCGGCCCTGACAATATATCTATCCTTTCTGAGCCAAGAGGGACTGCCTTGGAAGAGCAGGTAAATGATGGAATGCATTGTACGCTGAGTGATTGTTTTGGTGCATGATGTCTACTATTCTACACACAAAAAAGTGACTCAAGTCAATATTTCCCTTCTTGTTGGTCAATAACAAAACTGTACTACTGTAGGCCAATCCTTTGCATTTTGGGTCTGGATGAGTCTGGACTCACTCGGGACACTTTTGGTACAGAGTTGGATGCAATGACTTACTTTACTCGCCATGCCTTACTACACTCGCCGTTAGAGTCAGGAGGATCGGTGATGATTGATTGAAAAGCTCAAGGCGTGAAGTGACCTAAAGGTAAACAACAAAACCAGACCTAGTGGTGGCGAGTGTGGTGTGACTGACAGTGGTGCATTGATGTTTTACTTCATTTGGAAAATGCTATGTTGCTGTGTGTGTGTGCTCTGTGCTGTGTGGCTCAAATTTAAAGCTAATTGAAGGCTAGTTGGGGGGGCCTGCTCCTGTTGTTGGAGGTAAGTGCTGGAAACAGACATGATTTAGCCATGCCACCTCTGAAAGTCTTCTTTTTGCACTCCTACTTAATTATGCAGTCTGACTTTTCTCCTTGATTTTTTCAATATCCTTTTTGATAGGGCTACAGGCCCTTTACCCTGCACCATACTGGGAAAAACAACTCACTTACCTTACCAAACCTTATCTGCCAGGCAGCCAAGATTGATGAACGGACAGTCCAAGGAAGGACCAAGAGGAATGCAGAGATGCAAGTACTAATTCGGCAATAATACAGTATCATTTCATTTGATTAATTTTTTCTCTTCAATCATTACAACTTTGTGTGTTGTTTATGTTTGCTTATATATGACTCCTACGGATATTTAAATTTTATTTTCTAGATTTCGAAGGAAGCACAGTAGAACAGAACATAAAATGTATGTAACTTGGGTCTCTCTGAGGGCAGATAGACAATGGCATAATTAATATACTGCCCTGTACTAGTCTAGTACTATTCATCAAGTCATCATCATGCATGCATTTATTTTTTTTCCCCTGACAGATTTATGATGGTCGGCTGCCATAAGATAAATGAGTTGTTAAAGTGTAGTGTTTGTCTTTGTCAAACATTTCCCTCAAATCCCCCTTCCCAACCATTCTTCAAACCCAAGCCCTCTTTTACCGGGCTGTGTTTTTATATTGAGGTTTGACTAAATTAAAGGTACACAAATTATTGATCACACACTTCCTGGGGCGGATGTGGTGAAAGCAACACTAACTCAAGTTTGGGCGAAGATCTTCTTCTGCTCTAAGTATATGTACTATAGCCCACACTGGAAATATGTGATAGATTAGACTGCCCACCCATGCACAGTATTCAATATTGAATTTTTTTCCAGAGGAACATAATCCATCATAATTAATTGGCATCTAAATATTAATTAATATAATATAATTAATTATTCATCATCCTAGTTCCAGCACTAAAGGTTACACTTGTCTACTTCATAGCTCGCTTGGACTTCAGTTTGTAACTTGTACTAAACTAGCCCACCATTCTGTTTTATTTTACTTTACCATTGCCTATTCTCATGGTTTCTTATTTGGCAGTCTTCTTCTTGTGTATTGTACTTCTACCCTCCGTTCCCTAGGCTCCCTCAGGTGACTGACTGTCTTTTTTTGCAAATGCTACTGTCAGTGTTTACTACTATTACCAATACCATGGCACCTTGGGAAACCAAACCATAACACTGCAGCCATTGCTTCGCCTAAACATCAATCACAGGTAGGAGAAGAAGTGTGGGGGAGGCAATAATCTATATACTATGGAATTTAATTAATTTACACACCAACACCCTCCCAAATCTAAAGAGGTTTTAGTTTCAGACTGCATTTATTAGGAGGAGAGACTGACAGTGGTAGGACAAGTGAGGATACAGTATCTATCTGTTGGTGTGTTACACTATCAGCAGATTTAAAAAAAACTGGCTGCAGCCCCGCAGCAAAGGAAACAGTGTGAAGTAAAAGAGTAACCCCCAAAAAAGATTATCATATGTAAAAAACTATAAAGAATGTATTCCCCTAACAAATAAAGTAGAATGAAAGAAACCCACCTCTCTCCCTAAGCCCAACCAATGTCCAGTAAAATGTCCAGTTGTTCATAAAAATCCAGATGTCCATAAAAATACACCCACATTTTCCCCAACTCCCACATTCTCATCCTCTCTCCAACAAATCCCACCCACCAAAAAAAAGGTTTAAAAAGGGGCAAGTGTCAGAACTGAGGTCTAGTGGCAGGCATGCCAGCTCTTGTGCTCTAGGACGTGAAAGTGCTCCTCAATCCTGGCTCTAGGCGGGCCATCCGGAGGAGCATGCAGCACTGAAATATGTTGCAGGAATAACAGGCGTGGGCAGCAGTGTTTGATTTGCAGCCAACTGCTGCCAAAAAATGGCACCGTACCACTGGAGGCATTGGGGGGACCTGGCTGGGGCCTGGGGCATTGGACCCTGCAGCTGCTGCCGCCTCCTCCTCCTCTGAGAGAAAATTACAAAAAACAATTTGATGGACAGAATGTAGATCAATGTCTTACATTCACCCCAGTACAAGGATCTGGGCCTAAATCCATCGTTTTTTGCACTCCACACCACCCTGGGTTAGATAATGGCTTGATGCAAATCAGCTCTGACCCTGTGCCCCATGGGAACAGTCCAGTCCGAACTACACAGCCATATCTTTCCCAGACCGGAATCAAGCATCCGAGGACCGGACCGGTTTTGAGGTAACACCTCTCATCAGCCTGGCTAGCTTGACTCCAGTGGTGTGGAGGCTCTGGGACCCACGTCTGAGCTACCCCAGTACACTCAGGGAGAAAATTACAAAAAACAATTTGATGGACAGAATGTAGATCAATGTCTTACATTCACCCCAGTACAAGGATCTGGGCCTAAATCCATCGTTTTTTGCACTCCACACCACCCTGGGTTAGATAATGGCTTTATGCAAATCAGCTCTGACCCTGTGCTCCATGGGAACAGTCCAGTCCGAACTACACAGCCATATCTTTCCCAGACCGGAATCAAGCATCCGAGGACCGGACCGGTTTCGAGGTAACACCTCTCATCAGCCCGGCTAGCTTGACACCAGTGGTGTGGAGGCTCTGGGACCCACGTCTGAGCTACCCCAGTACACTCAGGGAGAAAATTACAAAAAACAATTTGATGGACAGAATGTAGATCAATGTCTTACATTCACCCCAGTACAAGGATCTGCCTCCTCCTCCTCTGCCAGAGCCACCAGCCACTGATATTCATCCCTGATGGCTCCAGCTTCTGTTTTCAGGCCCTGGCTGCTAACTCCTGCCTGTTGGGTTGAGAAGGAATAGCTATATCAAGAAAGAAAAAAGACAATTGTAACCAATACTCTTAGCAAAACAGTAAAACAAAAGTATACCTTTAAAATTATTGAGGATCAGAAGCACTAGCAGTGCATAACATTTGTGGTAGCCTCACTTCCATGGCCCCTAAGATTTGGATGTGATTAGAGTTTCAGGCAGTAGGCACTATGGAGTAGACACGTATTCTTCTCTTCTCTCTCTTGTTTTATCTAAATTAACCTTGTAGGCATGCCAGATCAGGCAGCTTGTGCCCTAACCAAATATACTTGTGTCGCAGACTCACGTTACTTTACTACTGTCTGCAGGTGGGGCAGCTGTACTACACAATTATCTGTTGTTCTATTATGGCCATACTCAGTTAAATCAGTGGTGCATGCTCAATTTCAACAAGGCAGATGATATTACTACTAATATGAATGATGATATAGGGCACCATATGACATGATGACGTGAGGTACTACTAATGTTTGATTATAACATATACAATATATATGTTGTGCTTGCAAACTAATGTGAGTCAAGGGAGCATTCTGAAATACAATCTTGACTCACAAACCTTTAAAAAAACAGTCCTTGTTTATTCTTCTTCCCAGCGATTTTCCCATTTATCATTGCATTGCTCTTCTAGCATTCTTTTTTGTATTCTTCACCTTTGGCTTTGCTACTCTGGCACATTTGAATTTTCTTTTACATTCTCTTCATCCAGTCTCCACGTTTACTATGATTGAGTACCATCCAGGCATACATCCACCCAAACATGGCTATCGTTATCAATCTCAACAAACCTTTCACCAACAACATACATTTGTCATTTTAACCACCACCCATGCATCCTTGCTTGCCTTTAAGTTTGACCCATCAAACCCTCAAGAAGATTCCTTTCACCCATACGTTTTCACCCACCCAGGCAGGCATCCTTTCCTTCACCTTTCACCCATCCTTCAACCACCCACGCATCCGATCAGCCACCTATATGCATCCCGGGCCTACCCATGCATTCTTCTCTGCCAGTCATGTATTACATGTCACCCGTCCTTCCTCCTTCCATCCTTTTTTCCCTTTTCCATCAACCAATCAAGGTGATCTGACTCCTAGACTTCTTCATAAAACTTTCTCTGCTGAGTTGATGATAGAAGATGCCATTAGTTAAACAACTCCCTCTAATGCTAAGTAAAGGGTGTCTTCTTCAACTGTTCACAACACCTTAATCTGACCAGTGCAGTGCTCCCAAGAGTATTGTCAATAAGCAGGGAACCACCCCCTGCCACTGCTGCTGTCTTACCCCCTGCAGCTGCTGCATCATCTTCCTCATGACTGGTGTTGCCTTTGCCACTGGCCCGGTACTGGTGGTCTGCATGCCTAGAAAAAATGTTTCAAATTTTTTAGATGGCATATTTGCCTTCCGTTTTTTTTTTTTCACTAGCAAGATTGAAGATACCATACATACACCAAAACATCACTACAATTCGGGTACCAGTAGAGTACACAGTATGTCCTATCAAAAATAATAAAATATCTGGTAAGGCATTTTGTTGGTGGCAATTTTTGAAAAGCCTCTCAAGAAGAGGACAACAACCCAAAGGACTTGTGGTAAATATAATTTACCATATACTATTTTTCCGTATAATGACTAGTAAAAGAATAGCTCAATAAAATGAGAGGCAGAGTCCGGGGTGTCTGAGTCTTAAGGGCTTTAATTCAGAATGACTCGAGCCATGGAAATCAATTCCATCAATACAAGGGTTCGGGGGTATATGCAATGATGGCAAAAAGATGTCAACGATTTATTAACAGTACATGACATATATAGTATAACGGTGCAATAGTAATGAATACAGTAGGCGTGGCAATTGAATGTGCGTAGCAAAAAGGCGTGTACAGAGGCGTGCACGAAGGTGTGTGCTGGAAACGTCACAGAAAAGTGTCATAAGTGGGTGGATACATAGTAAATTCTGCAGGGTCAGCTAAGACCTGTCACCTGGGTGCGCGCGCAGCTGGTATGACGTGTGATTGACATGTATCTGGAGAAAGCTAAGGGTCTGACTTTTAGCACTAGTAGAAGAGACAGAAGTCTGGCATGTCAGACCGACCTGTTCCTATAACATGTCTGATATCTGGTATTTGGGGTAGGTGTAATCTGAAGTAAAAGGTCTCTCGGGCAGAGGCTATTCTATACGGGATGCATATGTGTCTAAGTGCAATGCGCGGGGCCATGGGCCTACCATGGTAACAGGAGCTATGAATTACATGAGGGAGACAGGGAGGCTTGGCCCTTTGCTCTGCAGCCGAGGAGCTGTTTACCTATTTCACTAGACAGGAATGTGTTTTCGAGGAGGCTGAGCCGGCTATACTGATAACTTGAAGCAAAATACTGTTTGGCAGGCAGGCCAGGTCGAGCCAGGCACCGCTTCGCTTGGCAAGAAGTAAGGCTGAGGTCAGGGATGCATCTTCACGCTGCAGCTTTCGGAGACAGGGACAGAAAGTGGTTCAATGGCAGAAATTAGGGCCTAGCTCTGCAGAGCCAGGAAAATGTGAAAGTGCACCATGTAAAGACGTTGGCAAGACATAGTTAGGAATGGAATTATCAATCCATTCATGGTGGATCTGATAGAGAACAGGTTAACGTTGGACGCAAATGTATTTGCGTCTTCAGATTCGGTTGCGGAGGGAAGTTACATGCACTTTAATCTCGTACATGGAGACGATGGGGTACTCGTTAGGGGACATACTTGACCATAAAAATTTCTATTACTTCATTCCCTCCTTGTCCCCTACGGATCCATTAGGATATATCTATTTTCATGAGACCATCTATCTGTTCATATAGCATCATTTGTTCTTCTTTCTTTAATCGGGAATGGGAACGTGAACTTGAGCGGGTAATACAACTGTGGCGCACAAGCCGCAAATCGCTGGCCCACATTGAAGACATAAACAACAACTGAATACTATGGCCAATATAATCCCTAGGAATGACAATAGCTTCCATCCCCAGGCTGTTATTACACTCCAGAGCCAACCGGACCAAGTCCAGGAGCCTGGATTCTGGTGTATCTGAAGGGCAATTTCGTGAAGTCTGGTGATGGCCTTATAGACTGATGGCGCGTTATTAGGAATAAACACGCAACAACTGGACCCGATGACTCTACAAGCTCCGCCCCTATCGGCCAGGATGACGTCAAGGACAAGGCTGTTCTGAAGAACAACAAGTCTCATAGCGGACTGCTCCTCTGTTAAGTTGCCCAAAGCTGAAGTAGTCTCATTCACTACTGCTTCGAGAATTCTGGTTAATTTGCGTATCAGTTTACTATTGGAGACAGTGCCTAAATAGGGAAAGAATCCTTTATTGAAATCTGTATATTGTTCCCATGCGGTTTCAGTCTGATCTACTAATGGAAGATCTCTCTTGTGCCTAACAAGATTGAGGCGGGAAATCCTGTGATAGTCAGATGGGGCTAGAAAAACTGGTGGCAATAGGAATGCAATGAAACAAGTACCATCCCAGTCTAGAGGTAAACGTACATAAGCTGTATGACCACAAATGAAATAGGAATGTCGGGTAGCTTTGAATGTTGACTTGCCTTCATCACTAAATTCGACCACAGTAGTACAGTCACTATGGCCTAGATGTACTGAACCATTCTTTCTGACGCATAATACACCTTTTGCTGGTAAAACTGATATAGATGGCAAGTCTGGACTAGTTTCTGACTGAACATTCAGAATCATGAGGTTGAGTGTAAAATTGCCTAATCCATACACTTCATTTTCTAGATCGGTCCCTGTCATTTGTGGAAGACCTTCTTCATCTGGGAAACATGCTTTGTTCATGACTGTGTTCAGGTTCCCCCATATCCATTTGCCTTGGGAAACCCTTGATTCAGTGTCTAAAGAGGATATTAAACTAAACCATGCACCACAGGAACCATTATGTGTAAACAGGTAAGGAAAAAGGGGCAGAGCTCCCTTGTAATTCTGATAGGGAGGAAGTTGTGGTAAATATAATTTACCGTATACTATTTTTCCGTATAATGACAAGTAAAAGAATAGCTCAAGTAAATGAGAGGCAGAGTCCAGGGTGTCTGAGTCTTAAGGGTTTTAATTCAGAATGACTCGAGTCATGGAAATCAATTCCATCAATACAAGGGTTCGGGGGTATATGCAATGATGGCAAAAAGATGTCAACGATTTATTAACAGTACATGACATATATAGTATAACGATGCAATAGCAGTGAATACAGTAGGCGTGACAAGTGAATGTGCGTAGCAAAAAGGCGTGTACAAAGGCGTGTGCTGGAAACGTCACAGAAAAGTGTCATAAGTGGGTGGATACATAGTAAATTCTGCAGAGTCAGCTCAAACCTGTCACCTGGGTGCGCGCGCAGCTGGTATGACGTGTGATTGACGTGTATCTGGAGAAAGCTAAGGGTCTGACTTTTAGCACTAGTAGAAGAGACAGAAGTCTGGCATGTCAGACCGACCTGTTCCTATAACATGTCTGATATCTGGTATTTGGGGTAGGTGTAATCTGAAGTAAAAGGTCTCTCGGGCAGAGGCTATTCTATACTGGCTGCATATGTGTCTTAGTGCAATGCGCGGGGCCATGGGCCTACCATGGTAACAGGAGCTATGAATTACATGAGGGAGACAGGGAGGCTTGGCCCTTTGCTCTGCAGCCGGGGAGCTGTTTACCTATTTCACTAGACAGGAATGTGTTTTCGAGGAGGCTGAGCCGGCTACACTGATAACTTGAAGGCAAAATACTGTTTCTGGCAGGCAGGCCGGCCGAGCCGGGCACCGCTCGCTTGGCAGGAAGTAAGGCAGAGGTCAGGGATGCATTTCCACGTTGCAGCTTTCGGAGACAGAGACAGAAAGTGGTTCAATGGCAGAAATCAGGGCCTAGCTCTGCAGAGCCAGGAAAATGTGAAAGTGCACCATGTAAAGACGTTGGCAAGGCATAGTTAGGAACGGAATTATCAATCCATTCATGGTGGATCTGATAGAGAACATGTTAACGATGGACGCAAATGTATTTGCGTCTTCAAATTCGGTTGCGGAGGGAAGTTACATGCACTTTGAACTCGTACATGGAGACGATGGGGTACACGTTAGGGGACATACTTGACCATAAAAATTTCAATTACCTCATTCCCTCCTTGTCCCCTACGGACCCATTAGGATATATCTATTTTCATGAGACCATCTATCTGTTCATATAGCATCATTTTTTCTTCTTTCTTTAATCGGGAATGGGAACGTGAACTTGAGCGGGTAATACAAGCTGTGGCGCACAAGCCACAAATCGCTGGCCCACATTGGAGACATAAACAACAACTGAATACTATGGCCAATATAATCTCTAGGAATGACAATAGCTTCCATCCCCAGGCTGTTATTACACTCCAGAGCCAACCGGACCACCTTTTGCTGGTAAAACTGATATAGATGGCAAGTCTGGACTAGTTTCTGACTGAACATTCAGAATCATGAGGTTGAGTGTAAAATTGCCTAATCCATACACTTCATTTTCTAGATCGGTCCCTGTCATTTGTGGAAGACCTTCCTCATCTGGGAAACATGCTTTGTTCATAACTGTGTTCAGGTTTCCCCATATCCATTTGCCTTGGGAAACCCTTGATTCAGTGTCTAACCGCTTCACCCGAGGGGGACTTAAACAATTAAACTGTCTGACTTACTAGACCTCAACTTCATGCGGAACTCCTGCTAAGGAGTTTTCTCTACCAGGGGGAGTTTAGTATCAGTCTCTGGAATGTGGCAGGGCTGGGAATCAGTCTTTGGCGGAAGTCCATGAAAACGTTTCACGTGGCTGGAGTGGACCCAGCCCTTCCTCCCCTCCAATTTAACTGCAGTCCTGGTTGTTAACAAAACGATCTTCGGCTCCTTCCAGCGGGGCTCCAGAGGGCTTGACCTGTCGAAATTCCGGACTACAACAACGTCCCCCGGGACCAGCTCATGCGGTTTCACCTCGGTGTTGTCTGGAAAAGCTGCTGCAACCTGTGAACGACATGATTGTAGTGCAGACATCAAGGAAGCAAGGTAATCTGTCAGCATAGTACTTTCAACATCAGTAATCTTTCTCGGCATAGGCGTCCCCCACATATTAGGAGGTCTACCGAAGACCACCTCATACGGGGATAGCCCTGTCCTAGAATGGGCTACCATTCTCATGTAAAAAAGAGCAACAGGTAAAGCTACTATTCAATCTACGCCCTTCTCTTTACACACTTTAGCAAGACGTGTTTTCAGAGTCTGATTATGACGCTCCACGAGACCTGCTGCCTCGGGATGTCGGACACAGTGGAATTTCCACTGATATCCCAAAAGAAGGGAGACCTGCTTCATGAGTTCGGACGAGAATGGCTGACCATTGTCCGAATACACGACATGGGGCAAACCGTACCGCGGGAAGAATTCACGAACCAACTGTTTAGCAGTGGTCGGAGCAGTGTAATCTGGGACGGGATATGCTTCTGTCCATCGGGATAGGGCACATACAACTACAAGGACATATTTAAAACCTCTGCATCTGTCCATCTGGATATAATCCATCTGGAGGACTTCAAAAGGATGGTCGGGAGGATGAAATCCACCTCGCTCCACGGGAATACCTTTTCCTGGGTTGAACTGACAACAGATCATGCAGCTACGCACTTTCTGTTTAGCTGCTGCTCGTAAATGTTTGTTAAACCAGAGGTTCTGTAAACTGTCTAACATGGCCTTTTCACCTAAATGTGCTGGACTGTGTGTAGTGTTGATAATTACTTGAACCATAGAGTCGGGGAGAAACCATGTGGTCTTTCCCTTCGTCATCCATCCCTGTTCAGTCTGGACCCCTCCTTGTTCAGCCCATTTCTTGATTTCGTCTGGAGTAGCATGTGTCTGTATGTCAATGACATCTTGTGTGGGGTCCCTGACTGTCATGCAATGTGTCAGTGATGATACGTCAGTCTTTGTCATATCAGTCGTATGAGTATGGGTCTGTGCTGTATGTTTCACTGTTCGATCTGCAAAGTCGTTACCCTGGGAAATTGTGTCTGTGACCTTTGTATGTGCCTTGCACTTCATTATGGCTATGGCTGTAGGCAAATGTATTGCTTCCAACAGTGCTTGAATGAGGGGACCATGCTGGATTTTGGCTCCGTGAGAGGTCAGAAAACCTCTTTCTTGCCAGAGGACACCGAAGTCGTGTACGACTCCAAATGCATAACGTGAATCTGTGTATATGTTTACTTTAAGGTTCTTGGCTCGTATGCAGGCTTGGGTCAGAGCAATGAGCTCGGCTGCTTGGGCTGACAGGGTGTCAATGCGATGTGTTTCTAAGACTTCAGTTTCAGTGGTCACTGCATATGCGGCCACTAGTTCTCCTGTACTTGTTCTCATACATGAACCATCCACATAAAGTGTCAGGTCTGGATAGGGTAAGGCCACATCTGTCAAGTCTTGTCTGGGCTTCGTGATAGTATCAATGACCTCCACGCAATCATGTGGAGTAGGATCTGAATTGCTCGATGGTAAAAGTGTAGCAGGATTCAGTGTATTGCAACGTCTGATTTCTATGTGTGGTTGGAATAATGTCAATTCATAACCTGTCAGTCGTGCTATAGTCAAGTGCTGAGTCTGTGTTCTGTTTAGGAGGACTTCCACAGAGTGTGGAACCTGCACTGTCATTTGATGTCCCAATACAATGGAATCACTTTGTCTGATTGCTAGAGCTGTTGCTGCGACTGATTTTAAGCACGCAGGCAAGGCCTGGGCTACTGGATCTAATGTGCTCGAAAAATAAGCACCCGGTCTATATTTGTCTGCTTGAACCTGAGTGAGAACCAACAATGCTGTGCCATCGCGTTCTGTGACACAAAGTGTAAAAGGTTTGCTGTAACATGGTGTCGCTAAAACAGGTGCTTGACATAAGGCTTTCTTTAATTCGTCAAAAGCTTGTGTATGTTCCTGAGTCCATGGGAGGACAGCCTAAGACGCTGCCTCTTGTGTTGTCAACTGTATAAGTGGTTTAGCTAGAAATGCATATTGGGGAATCCACTGTCTGCAATAAGAAGTGAGTCCAATAAAGGCTCGTACTTCTTTCTGTGTCTTGGGTTGTGTAAGATGTGCTATTAACTGTATACGATCTGGTGTCAACTGTCTTCCTTCTTTGGATAGCAAGTGCCCAAGGTACACCACTTGCTGGGCACAGAATTGTAGCTTCGAAGGAGACACCTTGTGTCCCTTGTCCGCCAGGAAAAACAAAACTGTCAGTGATGCTTGTTCACATTCTGGTTCACTTCGGGCGGTGATCAATAGATCATCGACGTATTGGAGCAGGGCAGTATTAGGAGGCATGTGAATATTGTCAAGTTGTCATTTCAATGCTTGGCTGTAGATGCTGGGGCTTTCTGTGAATCCTTGAGGGGCGCGTGCCAATTTGAAGCTTCGGCCATTTAAACAGAATCCGAAAAGATACTGGCTTTCCGGATCGATGGGGACACTAAAGAAGGCGTTCTTAAGATCGATTACAGTAAAGAACGTCGCCTCTGAATCAATAGCTGTCAATAATGAAGAGATGTCTGGGACCACAGGATACTGTGGTACGATGCATTTATTCAATTCTCGTAAATCAATCACCAGTCGATAAACTGGAGGTGCATTTGGATCAGTGCGTTTAAGAATCGGAATGATAGGGGAATTACAAACATTGGAGTCGGTTTCTACGACCACTCCTTGTGCAATGAGCTCGTCAATGATTTTCAGTAAAGCCACTACAGCATCAGGTGGTAACTTGTATTGTCGGATTCGGGGCAGTACTACTCCTGGCTTGAGTGTGACATGATAAGGTGTAATGTGCATACAACCTACATCAGTGGGGCCTTGTGCCCATAAATGTGCAGGAACATTCTGTAACCTGGGATCAAAATCTCTCAACACATAATGGCCCTTGAAATCACGAAGAAACAGCCTTACTCCTTCCGGAGAACAACAAATTACAGCTCCTAGAGCTTTCAGAGTCTTTATACCAAGCAAGTTTTCTGGACATGATTTCATAAGCAATAAATCAGTTGTACGGGATAATGGACCAACTGCAAGGGGAACAGGTTTCGATACTTCGTTAACAATGGGCTTTCCTGAAAATCCAAGGGAAACATTCTGTGAGCCTGAGAGGGGTGCCCCTGGGACCTCGTCATGACTGATGGTAGTTCTGCTTGCCCCTGTGTCAATCAAAAACTTTCTATCCTTCCCTAATACCTGACTATGTACATAAGGACCCTCTTGATCTACAGGAACTTCAATAAGAGGCAAGCCAACCTCCCTCTCTAGGCTGTTTCATGTGTACTGCTGATAATCGGGGTAATCAGATTGTGCATACTGGTACATCTGTTGTGTGACATGCTGTGTTGCGGCAATGGGTTGGGGCTGTGGTACCGCTACGGTCTGCTGTGGAACATGCATAGGTTGTACATTCTGTGTAACATGTTGTTGGACCTGGTGTTGGACCTGGTCCGGTCTGGGTGGACGTGGTCTCTCTTTAGTTTTACCTGTGGCGGTATTGTGTTTCAGAACTGCACACTCGTTTACATAATGGCCTGGCTGTTTACAATAGTTGCAGGTCCCTTTAACGGGAGCCGCCGAATTATTGGACTGTGTCGTACCCTTTTTCTGACCATCAGCTGGAACTGACTGAGCAACTAGCATTTTCATTTTTGTGTCTTTCATTCGTCTTTGTTCGTGATCATGTTCCTCCCTAATTCTGTTCTGGTGGTACTGTAACATTTGTAACATTTGGGATGGCGTATTTGCTTGCCATGTGCTCTCGACTTTCAATACACGGTTCTTAACCTGGGGCAATGAATTCTCAACCAATTTGGTTACAAATAGATGTGGGTATGACTCGCTACTTGTTTTCAGGCCACTAATAATGATAAAACATTTCTCGAATCTGGAATAAAAATCGCTAGTGTCTTCATCATGTTTCTGTTTACAGGCTGAGATTGCATCCCAGTCCTCCTTTTTAGTTGTCAACAATCTTGGCAAAATCTGTACTAATAATCCTGGTAACGCTTTAGTCTTATCCCCAAGACCTAAACCTGGGGTCCGATCCCTGTCTTCGTCTTCCAATTCAGTCCAATTAATCTTTTTGTCTCCCACCTCCCATTCTTTTTCTTTGAGTGTCTCGTAAATACCGGCAGGCAATAAAACTTTCAGTATTTTCATAATATCAGAATATGTGTAATCTCCCATGAGTAGCATGTCTTTTATTTCACGGTGAAAACCTGCTGGATCTTTATCATGACTAGGCACTATTTTCTTCATTTCCAATAATTCCATTTTAGTTATGGGCGTATATACATACACACGTTCAAATGTATTGTCTGGTTTCCGGATGGGGTGTACTTCTCGTAAAGGGTTCTGTCTGTCTAGGTGAAAAGGATTGTTTACTGGGGGTGGAACAGGCACAAAACGTGGGGTCAAGAACGTTCTGTATTTATGGCGTTGTTCGAGAATTACATTAATCAAGTCGGTACCTAGGCCTCTCCATCTATGCAGGAGTAAGTCTTGCAATAAATCATACAACGGACCTGGATCAGATTGTTGATTTTCGTACTGTACAATAAGATGTTGGGTCATGTATATACCAGCTAGTCGCTGTTCTTCTGGGGTTAGACTTAAAAACGTTTGTACTACTAAATCATCTTTATATATACTGTCATCCCCGGCCCATTGAACTGCGGACCGGGCTAGTTCCTGATCACGCAAGGCAGTGAGTTCATGATAACCTACTCTTTTTTTCAGTATTCTATCAGTAACTTGAAAAACATGTTCAAGAGAACGTTTCTCTGCAATCGGGGAAAGGTGACGGATGGGTCTGTCAAAGGGCCTATCAAGAGAATACTGTTTAGGGAGTTTCGCCCTACCTACGTAAGCTATCGTGCCTGGAGGCACTTGGGTCGCTGCTGAATCTTCTGGTTCTTCCTCCTCTGTGGAGTCTTTATCGTCTGACTCGAGAGGCTTGTCAGTCTCTCGTCTGGCATGTATTGCTACGATTTCCTTACGGATCTTTCTAGTCATGGCCACTATACATTTCTCTTTATCATGCTTACATTCGGCAATATTCTGACTCCACCTCGACAAACCTTCCATCTCTTCCGGCGAAAAGCCGGGCTTGTCCACTACCCTTATCAAACTATTAATCAGAAATCGCATTATCATACCCTTTGTCTCAACTTTCTCGTGTGCCATAGCTTCGCGAACACATTTTGGCCCTTCTCCTGTTCTAACAAAATGGTATATGTTGTCTAGATGTTCTGGCATGTCTGGTAATAACAGTAGATAGTCTGTAACACGGCGTAGACGTAGTGAGGCTAACATCATGGGTTTTGTCTTGCCAGGTACTGGATCGTATCTGCAATCTGTCAGGTACTCTTTAAGTTTTTCGGCTGGGCTTGCTTTAGGTGTACGCGACATGGCTATTTCTCTCATTGTCACTCGGTGTAAGGGTGGTGGAGTGTGAAAGGAACTTCCTGAAGCACCTCCTGAGGCAGAACCATGAGCTTGACTTGATGTCAATGGATGTGGGTAAGGTATGTTTATCGGGGACGACTGACTCCGAGTCGCATCTGTACCAAAAGGGTTGTTAGGACCAAGAGTAAGGGGACCAGCAGGGGAAGTAACAACAGGTGCAGGAAGTTGATGACGTGGAGGGGTCGTGGATTGATCAGCAGGAATCAGCAGTGGCAGTTGTCGGGGTACATTGGCGTATGCGGGAGCTTCATCATCTAAGTAGGAAGAAAGGAAACTATCTGCTGCGGTCTGTTTATGACGTACTTTGGTCGGAACCAATGGAGGGGGCAGATCATTCGGTATTTCCGGAGTTGCTTTGGGCCCTCGGCCCTCGGCCCTCGGCCAGAACTGGATACAGTCCTGTTATAAGAGCATTACTCTGTCTTTCATGTTGTTCGATTTTGACTCGCTGTCCTTCTTCTAGTAGGTCTTTTTCTTTAGCTTTTTCGGAATCTTCTCTACTCTTTTCTGCTTTTCTGAGTGCTTTCTCTGTCCGTCTATGTGATTCTTTGCGCCACAATTCAATGGCATCTTTCTGTGATTGTCTGGCTTTCTTTTTCCATAACGCTTCATCTACTCTCATAATGCACTCGGCATCCCATGTCCCTGTAACGGGCCATCTCTGATTCTCTGCCAACTCTTTGGTATAATCCACCCATAAGTCTAAGTACAGTATGGCATCTAAGCCATGCTTGTGGTACATAAAATGTCCTGGAGTGTCCCTAGGTGGGATGGGAACTGCTTCTGCAAGTATCCCTTTCCTAGTTCCTATCTGTCGTAATTTCGAGAACAAAGGCATTGCTACCTCTATGTTGAACGCAAACACAATGAACACAGTAGATTATGCAAACAATCACTCATACCACGACATTAAACACATTGAAACATTTCGAACAGATATTGACTACCCACAAGTTCTATAACGAAAACAAACCTGAATCGTTGAATAACAGAAGTACTAGATGTACTGCTAAACAGCACAGATACACTGCTAAAACAGTGCAGACCGGATCTGTGTACCCAAACCGGTCTTGACCGGATACAAATTAATGCACCCGTCTTGATGCGTCCCCAGCAACGGTACTCACCGGGAAGCACGGAACGGAAGGCCTCGGAAACTCGACTGGACTGGACCACTACGACGTCACTGCTGCCGCGCACTACGCATGCGCCTCGACGCTTCGGACAGGTGGGCCTCTGGACACCTCGGACACTGTTCTCTCGGCTGGGCTCTGGTCGGGATCCTCCGCACTCCTCACCGCCTCGTCTGGATGTCGATCGCAGTCTCCGTCACCTCCGTAGGCCTGAGGGAGATACAGGAAATCCTGCAGATGCGCATAGATGTCCGTCACGGCTGTGGCAGGGGGCAAGGCCTGCGACGCATCACCGGCGCGTGGGGTGGGGGAGGGGTCCCTATTCGGGCGCCAAATTATGTGGTAAATATAATTTACCGTATACTATTTTTCCGTATAATGACTAGTAAAAGAATAGCTCAATAAAATGAGAGGCAGAGTCCGGGGTGTCTGAGTCTTAAGGGCTTTAATTCAGAATGACTCGAGCCATGGAAATCAATTCCATCAATACAAGGGTTCGGGGGTATATGCAATGATGGCAAAAAGATGTCAACGATTTATTAACAGTACATGACATATATAGTATAACGGTGCAATAGTAATGAATACAGTAGGCGTGGCAATTGAATGTGCATAGCAAAAAGGCGTGTACAGAGGCGTGCACGAAGGTGTGTGCTGGAAACGTCACAGAAAAGTGTCATAAGTGGGTGGATACATAGTAAATTCTGCAGGGTCAGCTAAGACCTGTCACCTGGGTGCGCGCGCAGCTGGTATGACGTGTGATTGACGTGTATCTGGAGAAAGCTAAGGGTCTGACTTTTAGCACTAGTAGAAGAGACAGAAGTCTGGCATGTCAGACCGACCTGTTCCTATAACATGTCTGATATCTGGTATTTGGGGTAGGTGTAATCTGAAGTAAAAGGTCTCTCGGGCAGAGGCTATTCTATACGGGATGCATATGTGTCTAAGTGCAATGCGCGGGGCCATGGGCCTACCATGGTAACGGGAGCTATGAATTACATGAGGGGGACAGGGAGGCTTGGCCCTTTGCTCTGCAGCCGAGGAGCTGTTTACCTATTTCACTAGACAGGAATGTGTTTTCGAGGAGGCTGAGCCGGCTATACTGATAACTTGAAGGCAAAATACTGTTTGGCAGGCAGGCCAGGTCGAGCCAGGCACCGCTTCGCTTGGCAAGAAGTAAGGCAGAGGTCAGGGATGCATCTTCACGCTGCAGCTTTCGGAGACAGGGACAGAAAGTGGTTCAATGGCAGAAATCAGGGCCTAGCTCTGCAGAGCCAGGAAAATGTGAAAGTGCACCATGTAAAGACGTTGGCAAGACATAGTTAGGAACGGAATTATCAATCCATTCATGGTGGATCTGATAGAGAACAGGTTAACGTTGGACGCAAATGTATTTGCGTCTTCAGATTCGGTTGCGGAGGGAAGTTACATGCACTTTAATCTCGTACATGGAGACGATGGGGTACTCGTTAGGGGACATACCTGACCATAAAAATTTCTATTACCTCAGACTGGACTCAGTGCTGTTGGTGAATCCGAGTTTTTTTTAAAGAAAAAGAGTGACCATCAGGGTGGACAATCAGACATGAGGTCTCTCTTGGTTGGAAAACATAATGTTGCCGTCCTCCTCCTCCTCCTCATACTTCCTTCCAGAAATTGTGCACGGTAATCAGTTGTTCACAATCAACTGCTGCTAATACAAATAGTACTAGGCCTAGACGAGAACAACTAAAGTATACCACTTTGGGGTGTCCAATGTGACCATCATTTTATTTGCTGATTGAGCATGAGAAAGTAAATGAAAGTCTTCTCATCCCAACAAAAATGCGTAAAATACCTTACTTGTGCATGCAATCTGTACAGCAGAGTAGTAGTATTAGTACTAGTAGTAGTAAGGACCAATGGGTTCCCTGAGTCTTAAGGTACCACCATTAGTAGACCACAAAATACATAAGGAGAGAGGGAAAGCTGACTGACTAGAAGAAATAAAGCTACAGGCAGACTAATTCAGAGTCAGAGGTAGTTTGAATTGATGTAAAAAAAACTGACCCAAGAAATATAAATAACTAAGTTGGTAGGTGATGCAGGGATAGCAAGAATTTAGAAAGAGATAGAGCGAAGAGAATTTGGTAAATAATAAAATTAGGAAAAGGAAATATTAGTACTAAATAAGGTGTGGTAAACGTTAGGGAAATATATATTATTTTTAACAACAGGAGGACTTACAGGGGCTAGCAGAGCCATCTGCAGAGGAGTGTTCCTGCTGGGAGGCACCTCCAGCTCCCACACCCGAATCGGCAGACCCCGTCTTCTTCTTGCCCCTGGATGCTGATCATGTAAGACATAATTAAAGAGGCAAAAACTGATTGGTGTTAAATAAATATTAAAAAATTGCTACAAAAAGATTTTTTGACAGAAAAGAACAATTGCAATAACTTTGACCAATCTAATCAGATCAACTAGTAGTAGACTAGTATTGCGGTAGTAGACCGTTCTATCTTTATTATTCCACAGTTCCATTCCGATTACTGAATCCTAAACCCACCTAGCCCACATATTCCAATGACTTTGGAATGAATTGCTAAAAATGATATTTGCTTCTAAGTTCCGATGCCATCCGCATAGAAGGTGGCTCCTGTTTCCCCGGGTCGCAATCTGTGTCATCTTAACCATGGTTCTGGGCGGTGTGGGTCGGAAAAGCTAATGTAGAAGTAAAAAATTGTCAGGAGAAGAAGAAGGGAAGTAAAAAATAAAACAAGTGAGTAATATAAAAACAATACAAAAACACAAAATATACACTTAGAAAGAGAGAGGGACAGATAATAAATAAAAAAGATCAGAAACTAATTTTAGGTAGAAAGGTTAAAAAAGATTTAGGGAGGATTCAAAAAAGAGGAACAGACCATAACAGACAAGAAAAACAAGATAGCCACGCCCATCGGCAACCGCATGGTGATGTTTGTGTGCTATTTCCCCGCATGCACGCAATCTTCATTTCTGAACATCAGAACCGTCTTGTAATTGGGTGGAGCAAGCAACTTCGCCCTCTCACGGAACTCCACAAAGTGTTGCAGAGTTTTTTTCGCTTCTCGGAGTTCCGCGTAGCACCACTACCCCAACTCCACCCAGGCTTACTGATAATTGAGCTCCCTCTGCAACTGCTTCATCTCCCTGAGCTTGGTAAGAACCTGGCTCATCATTACTTGGGACTGATGATAGTCTTCCAAGACTGGGTCAATGGTAGTCTGGTTGAGAGTGGCCTTGTGTCCTCACTATGCTGCCCACATTATCCCTCCTGCAACCCCCTAACCCCATTTATTTGTGCCCTTGGCCTAGCGTACCCCATCCTACTGGTTCCTGGGTGGGCTGGAGCTGGTGGTGCAGTGGTCTCAATATTACCCAGGACTGAGGAGCACACAATCGGTGTCACAGTGGTAGGAACACAGGAAATGGAGCCTTTGGGTAGCTGAGGTGTTACAGCTAGGGTGGGAGGTGTTAGTGTGGGCACTGTGAGTCTCGCCAGAGATGTCTGCTCATGCTGACCAGATGTACCAGGCTCCTTGTCATCATCCAGATTACTAGGAGTGTTATCCTCACTGATGACTTGATCCTGTGCTGGAGTAGTGGTCTCTTCCATGGCAGATTCCTGGCCACGTGCCCTGAAAGTTGGACCTATTGAGAAAAAAAAAATATCTGTAAAAGTGTGTATTGCACATTCAAATCTTTTGAGACAAACAATGTAGATAGATAGAAGAACAAATCGGTAGTGTTATTGTGATGATAGCTTTTAATGGTATTAATCACCCTAACTTTTAGCAATTTCAAACAGAACAACATAAAATAAGCAGAAAGTAAAATGTCTGAAACTGTTCATGGACTGATTACTATTAGTAAGTATACCGAACATCTCCCATCCATTCACCCAACACAGTGGAGAGGTTAAATGTGTTATCGACAATTCCAAGGTCTAGCTGACCTCAAAACAGACATCCACAACTTGGATGGATGTTTGACAAATAAACATGTGACCAGCGCAGAGTCAATTTTTGCAAGTAGCACTTATATTCAGCATAGTAATTTACATACCTTACATTTCTTTTTGTCACCACAGTTTGATTTGTGAACCTCATGACTATAAATTAAAATGGTTGAGAAGAGCAGAACAACATTCAGAAAACCACAAAAATATTTTTAGAAGAGAGGATTGATAAGGGACGCAAACCTGACTGGGGCACTGTCAAGCAGCCTCTGCTGCTGCCGTGACGTGAACGGCTGGATTAGTCGATTTTCTGCCGTGAGGGGAACGGCCCAATGGAACTACATTTCCCAGAGGCCCCAGCACTCCCGCAGCTGACACCGCACCAGGGGCGCAATAAAACCACAGAGACCCTCCCGCAGCGTGGGATGCACGCAGGCGCAGTCCAGGAAAAAGGGCAGGCCAGACTGCACCCGTCCGTGGCCGGGAGAGGCTGCACTGGGCGAGGTCTCTTGATCCTTGTGGCCCGGACTTTGTCCCACCAGGATATGGTGTAGTGGACCAAAGCCTGCAAGGTACCTGTATGACTTTTACCTACTGTGGTGATTGTACCCTGTTTTGGTCATAACTAGCCATAATTCTGCATCTAATTTGTAGTTCTCTGTAGACCCCGAGCTCTTAGTTCAAGAAGAACCCCTTGTTGCTTCTATTCAGAACAGGGAGTGGCTCGGTTCTCTTTTGGTACTGTGGGCCACATCAAGTGTTCAATAACATAAGCGCTCTTGACTGGGTGGAAATGGGTAAAAGGAAACTGGTTGTTGGGGGATCCTCACGGACAAATGCTGCAGGTCCAGTTGGAACGATATACTCCTTCTTAACCAGGGCAGCTGATGCCATAACAAAGGAGATAGCCCTAACTGAGAAAAGGCTCTCTCTGGAGACTGGGAAAATAGTATTGGGCAACATTGGTTGTGGTGTAACTCAGGAGGAAGACAGGGTGCCAACAGAAGAAAAATGTTCCTCCATACTCTCAATCGCACTGTTGGAAGGTCAAATGGCTGGTCAGGTCTCATTTGCTGGTATTCCTGTGGCCACTATAACAGTAGGTGATGATCTGGTTTGCCCGCCAACTAAGAGAAAACAAATCGGTGGAGGCAAAGCCTTGAGAAAGTCCCCATGGACAAAAACAACTCTGCCCCCGGCGCCAGCAAAGCTAAACCTGGAATTGTTGCTGTATAGCCTCTTCTTAAGATTAGAGACTATGACCAAAGCCTTGCTAGTACCTGTAATCTCCAATCTCTTAAAGTTAAAACTTGAATCCTTTGTTTCTGTACATAACATTTGTTCTGAGGGGGATGATACTGTAGCCGGTGGGTAGGGGGGCGCTCGTCAACTCCCTACTGGCCCGGAACAGACACCCAGATCGGTAGCACGCAAGCACATCAGGCAACCAGTACTCAAACCCCATTGGGTATGTCTCATCCTAGTACTACAACTACTGATTGTGCCCCAATGGGGGGGGTCACTGATTCACGGGCAGAGCATCAGATAGCCTGGGAAAGTGTCGTCAAAGACTTGCTATCTACACACGTTAGTTCACCACAAACGGTTAACGACGACAAACAAAGGTATACTTGACCCCCACCCCAATCGACACATTTAGTAGCTGTGCTTTTGGGGGTTCCTCCACTTATAGCCGGAACTAAGAAAACCTCATTAGATTTGATACACACGACTGTTCGCTGGTGTAATAATCACGTGGCAAATGGCTCAAATAATACTCCAGACATCATCATGGCCAGAAAGGTTGGTTGGATTGGCAATGGGACTAGGAAAAATACTGAGGGGAATTGTATAATTGTCAATTTCAAGCACCCCATGGAAGCCAAAGCATTAGTAGCTTGTCAAAAATGTGTTCCTAAATCCAAAATTAAAATAGTCCCATTGCAAACTTTCTAACGTCCCAAATATTCCTTAGTAAATAGTGACTGGCAGATGCCTGGCTGGCAGAGGCCATTTAAGCTGGTTACACGCCCCCAAGAAAGCAACTTAAATACCACATTACCACTAACAAATCATTTTTTACCACTCGCAAACCCGCAAGGACTTAATGTAAATGATTGACTGGCCATGGCAGCGGGAACATCACAGGTTAAGATTTCACAACCGTAAGCTTATCAGAACCAATAACAGTTGCCTCCACACCTCACAGTTTTTGGATAACTGCCCTAACTCTACCACTATTCCAGTTATTCCCAATGATGCCTCTAAGAAGGTATTGCCTTGTAATGTAGCTGGGCTCAGACAAAATAAGGGTGATATTTCTTGGGTACACTTTCTTGCCAAACATCATATTATTGCCCTACAAGAGACCTGGGAACCCAACAATTGCTTTCTTCTCGATTGCTTTATCTCATTTTGCAAACATGCAATCCCGTCTAATATGGGCAGAGCCAAGGGAGGCCTCCTTTTAATGTTCAGTCTCAAACTCAGTTATAATGCAAAACTGATTGCCTCCCCGTCACCCTATGTGTTAGCAGTGGAACTGTCAGGAAAGAATCTCAGCACCTTGTTAGTGGTGAATTTCTATAATTCCTTTTCTAGGACGCACAAGACTAAACATCTCTTAGCCCTTAAAGATATAGTAAAAAATGATGGCGAAGGCAGTCAAGTTTATTATGACACATTAATTATGGGGGATTTTACCACTCAGAAATGTTGCCTTAACTGCCCCTTATCACTCAAGGAGGTAGACAATCTACAGGGGTTAAACCTCTTTGAGCACACATTGTCAGGAACCCTCGTAGAAGGACGGCTCTCTGTATTTAATCTGAATTGTTTACAACAATCTGATAAGTCCGCCCTTGTCCCCACTTATGTAGGAAATGGTAGCGGTAGCATAATTGACCATTTTGTTTTATCTGCCTTAATAACTGTACAGACTTTTAATGTTATCTGTAATTGTTTTAGTGATCATAACCTCTTAATATTGGTTCTCCTCCTCTCTTCTGTTTTAATGGGGGGGGGGGGCTGCGAACCATATTACTAATACAAATATCAGTACCAAAGATCAGGCACGAAGGCTCAGGTGGGATAAGATCACTCCAGATAGTTTCCCGGAGAACCTATATACTACCTGTGCCTCAGAGCTCAAAGTATGTATAGACCCTGCACTACAGTATAGAGCCACCTTAGATGCCTTTGATATCCTTATTAAACAGGCGGGTTCAAATTTAGTGACAATAACTAAGGTGAAATCCCCAAAACTAAAAAGGTGGTTTGATGGCACTTGCTCAGCTGCCCATAAGGAGCTTTTGAAGGTTGTCAAGCAAAAACCGAGGGACCCAATACTAACTAGAGCGTCAGGAAGGTGTATAAACTAGCAGTTTGCGAGAGGATAAAACAACTAAGAGAGTATGCCTGAGAGGAACTTGGCCAAGCTAGTGTCCTGTCTGATAGCTCTAGATTTTAGTCCATAGTTAACAGTCCTCTCTTCTCAGATGTGCCAAACTCAACCAAGGACTGCATAAAACCTGCAGAGAAATGGGTTCAGCATTTTGGCAATATTTATAGTAACACCAATCTAGCAGAAGCTGTGGGACACACATTTCCCGGATTAGTTAGCTCCCCTCTCCATTTCAGCATAGAAGAGGTCCATAAAGCCATTACATCAACATCAGGGGGAAAGACCCCTGGCCCTGATAGGATACCAGCTTACCTTTATAAGGCAGACCCCAAAGTCTGGGACAAGATTCTAACACATGTTTTTAATGCAGCATGTGCTTACGGCTTCTCCCCATCATGGGCAAAGGCAGTCATTGTCCCCATTTTTAAAAAGGGCCCTCATGACGACTCGGCATGTTACAGACCAATTTTGCTTTTAGATTCTGCGTCTAAAATTATGGTTAAGGTAGTCCTGGATCGCCTCACAGCCTGGCTTGATCACGCTAATGTTATTTACGATCTAGACTATGGAATCAGGCAGGTGAAGGGGACACTAGACCAATTCCTGAATCTTCATTTGCTGATAGAAAAGTTCACCATTGCCAAGGGAGGTGGCCTGCATCTGGCCTTTATGGATCTGACCTCAGCTTTTGACCTTGTCAATAGGTCTAAGCTGTGGTTGGTCCTTCGTGATACAGGGCTAGATGCCGAATTGATTTCCTTCCTGCATACCGCACATGCTAACACCACGGCCGCAGTACGGTTCAATGAAGATGGCAGCCTGACAGAATCTTGGCCAGTAGGAAGGGGGTACTGGCAGTGGTGCATCTTGGCTCCCCTGTTATTTACCCTATACATCAATACATTGGGAGACACCTTGATATCATACTGTAAGGACATACCTAGGGCTGGTTCCAAAATGATTAGCGCATGGCTGTATGCCAACAATGAGGTTTTATTGTCTAGAACTGCAAGGGGCCTGCAACAACTTTTAAATTGTTTTATAGAGTTTATGAACTCACTAGATTAAATCACGAATTTTTAGAAATCCCATGCAATATCCATAGGCCCTTGAAAGGCCTCCAAGGCCAAATGGTATTGTAATGGGGACAAATGAACTAAAGTACCCACGTTCCCATACTTAGAGGTACTCTTTGATGACCAAGGTACATGAGGTGTGCAACAAACACTCAAAAAGAACACCCTAGCTAGAGCAACTGGGGCCACTATGGACTTTACAAAAGACTAGGGTCAAAACCCCTCCCGGCACTTTTGAAAGTCTATAATGCAAAATGTATTCCCATGGTTACGTATTGATGTGATATTTGGGGCTACAAGGACGTAAAGGGCATACAGGTGGCTGAGAATAATTTTATGCACAAACTTCTAAGGTCCCTGTAGCTACTCCTGTTTACTGTCTGCATGCAGAATTGTGGATGGGGTATATTTCTGACCAGATGGCAGTTGCCCCACTGCTACCATGGCTCAGAATCTGGGCACAACCCCCCTGAACCGAAATCAACTTATAATTTCAGATTGCATGTCTTTAGAGAGAACGCTACACATCCCTTGGCTCAAATACATAAAGGAAGAGACAAGATGTCTTGGTTGCCCAGAATTGTTTCTGACCCCAAGGACCCTGGGCAAGACCGCAATCAATGATTTTAAATGGCAGTTTGTGGACAGACAGAAATGCATTATGGAGGAGGCCAAGTTAGTCAAGCCTTCAGTGAGAAGGTATGTTACATTGAGCCTAGGCCCGCGGCTACAACCATATTTATCTTATGTCAACAAACCATACCATCGTTGTGTCTTAACAAGATTTTGCTTAAATATGGCTCCCTGGCTGCTGGCATGTCCGAGAGGATATCTAAAACTAGAATCATTAAAACCTTGCCCTTGTGATAAATTTTTGGAACAGGATACCTTGCACCTAATGTTTTTCTGTGCTTACTATGAGTTTTTGCGCAGGCAGAACATCCTTCCTTAACTCAGAGAATGTCAGTTTGTCCAAGTGAGGCCAGCACTGCTCTACTTACAAATGCTGGCCTCACCTATGGTTTGCTTTGGGGTGGCAAGCTTCTTAGTTGGGGCCATTAGATATAGGACCAGATTACTGCTGCAATAGCAATCTTGTGTTGTTTGCTGGTTTAATTATGTCTTCCTTTTTAACCAATACAATGCATTTTTAATGTGATATTAACTATGGACCTGGTCTACTATTCTTGCACAGTGCACTTTATATGATGTGGTTTTGAAATGCTTTTTTATATGAACATTGTGACTGTTCTGTGGGACCACTATATTGTTATGTATTTGGAGGGAATGTGTATTTTGTATACCATTGTATGCTTTTATGACTCTTGGCTGTCGAATAAAGTACTTTTGACTTGACTTGACTTGATAAGGGATTGATCACTACATGACACTTTACCATATGTCGAAATCAGTTAGACAAGAGACCAGAAGCAATATGATGTGGCAATTTTCTTTTGATGAAACAGAAACAGGGCAACATGGTAGTTGTAGTCATTTCAAAGACAACTTTCTAACATTTGCAAAATGGATAATGGAACATACCTGTTAAAAATATGCAGTGGAAATTGGACAGACACTTACAATACGACAGACATATGGGTAAAGGGTTATTTGGTGTTGCAAAACATGCAGCATACCATCATGTGACATGTAATAAAGATTGACACATTTAATCTTAGCTGCAACACAATACGCTCACACAAACAATCTGAATTATCTGAAACAGAAAGTTTGAGGTTTCTATGTTATGAAAATATGTGCAGAACAAATTAGAAAAAGATAACGTCAAGCAAGCAGGGCTTTGAGGTATAGTGAGTGTTTGTTAAGTGTCCACTCCAACAGGTATTCCTGTCAAGCCAGCAGGATGTAAGATCTGCAAGACCTTCTCCTCCCAGTGCATGAATTATAAGCGGGGCCTGGGAAAGCCACCACCAGTCCACTGGGCATCCAGGTGATGCTTGGATGCCAGGCAATGCACTCTTCCCGCCGGTCGTTCCACCTCTTCCTTATTTCCTCCTGTGTACACAGGTTGTTAGCTAAAGCATTAACTCTGTCAAATATTCTGGCCCACATTTACCTTATCTGAGATAAAGGTGTATTTTGGACTTGGGTCCAAACAATTGTGGCTCTACTCTTATGATCTCTTCCACCATGACTGACAATTCTACCTCGGTAAAATGGGAATTTGTGGGCCTGGCATTATGTAAATACATTTGGTTAAATGAAAAAAAAGATACCTACAAGATAATAAACAAAAGAAGATAAAGGGACAAGAAACAGGGAAAAGTAATAGCTACACTTCACTCTCAAAATCACTAATAGAAAATGTTGTGGTGCTGTGGAATGGTAAAGGTTCATGATCTAAAATTGAGTGTGTTTTATAGTGTGGTATATCATCGAATCACATTTCCATTTGGCCAATGGGCATCAGGTATCTTCTACCGGTATCCATCCAATGGCCACAGTGATGGTGCATTGTTGAGTGCATCCCGCAACAGATTCTCTCCATCAGTGAATCACCAGCACAACAACCAAGCAAGGTTAGCTGGAACCCTCTGCTGTGATGGTCACATAGTACTATTCACCAGCTTTGGAGTTTTCTGCGTCTGCAGCAGTGTGCCGCAACCACAGCATATGGGGAGTCAACCTGCAAGCATCTAAATATGGCGGGCAAATGACCTTTAACTTGGCAGGGTACTAGGGACCGCTGCTGCGGCGGTACAGCGGTAAAATCATCAAGATCTAAATTAGTCGCTTACACTTACCAACTGATCCATCCGAAATGTTCACATTAACATTAGCTCCTCATGCTACTAAATGCAAAGCCATCTTGATTAAGACCATACACAGAAACAAGCTTATTCCTTCTTTTATCATGATCGAAGGGCCCGATTAACAGAACTAACTTAAGACAAAATCCTAAACTTACTACCATTTTGGTATTCACAGAAAGCACTTACTCATTTTGGTATTCACAGAACGCACTTTAGGAGTCCTAAAGTTAGGAGTCCTAACTTCACTACTCCCAAACTGAGAAAAATCCTAACTTTAAGACTTTTGGTATTCACAGAAGGCATTTAGGAGTCCTAAAGTTAGGACTCCTAACTTCTGTGAATACCGAAATGAGTAAATGCCTTCTGTGAATACGAAAATGAGTAAGTGCCTTCTGTGAATACCAAAATGGTAGTAAGCTTAAACTTTTGTCTTAAGTTAGTTCTGTGAATCAGGCCCTTACATTTTACAACACCAATTGTTGGTCTTATCTTAGAAAGTTCTTAAGGTAAACATGTATGTCCATACGTGCAGTTTTTATTGTCCAGCACATTAGCATTACTTGGCAAACTTTCTTGTTGGTGGTGGCTACACAGATACGCCATGCTTGCAATTTGAAGAGAATGCATTTTTGTAACATCTGCGGGGTTTATTTCACAGCAAATTGTACTTTTGCCACAATGAAATAAGTCTTGGAAATTTGGAGTACATAATAAAAACAGATTCCTTTTTTTCTGCCTCTCTGTAGGGTCCACAATCATTTGCCAAATTGAAATCGTGAATTTTTTCAGTACTATCTGAAAATTTGTGCAAGTCATTAGATTCCCTGATAATGTTACTTAAAGAAGGTATGCACTGAGTCTGACCACGTAAGTTATTGCTCCATTAAACATCTTCAGAATCTTACATACTGAGTGAAAAAAAAACATCCTTGCAAAGGCAATGAATACTAAAGAAGTCTATAAAATTGGGGTTTCTACACTCAGATTGTTTATTGCTTTTAAACAACTCTGTGTTTGGAACCCTATTAAAACTTTGTGCATGATGTATACATGACAAATGTGCAGGCTTGAATTACAGTTGCCAGATGTCTTTGCCTTTAGGATGGGATTCCTCTTCACATGTACACTTGTCGTTGGTATAATGTTTAAGCACAAACTATGAAGTACCTTATTTTTGTTATATGTTTGAAAGACTCTTGATTAACTGTGGGTGGCTGGCTCCGCTCCGCCAGCGTAGTTTGCGGAGTTTTGCTGACTCTGCACTCCGCTTGGAGCACGAAGTTAAGTAAAAAACTAGATTCTGCTGCGTTGCAGAGTTTACTGAAACCCAGGAGGTTAGTTTCACCTTTCATGATTCAGTACTTTGAATGCAGTGACCAGTAGATGGCAGTGTGGCGTGACCTAGCTAGCATTGCATTGCCCTCTCTATGGTGCACACGCAGTGCAGTGCACATTCTCAGAGCAATGTTCATGGGGACTGGCGTGCAGACTCTTTGCTCTCTCGGGGTGGGGCATTGAGCCCTGTGAAGCCCTCGGGCCCCCACAGTATATCACTGCAGAGAGAGGGGGCTCCTGGGAGCCTGAGATGAACGCTGGTGCAGCTGCAGGACAGCAGGAGCCTGGACAGCTGGGCCTTCACTGCCGGTAAGAGCCACCATCTCCAGCGCCCTGGAGAATGCAGGGAGGTCACCTCACTTGATCCACTTCACGCCACGCCCAACAACAACAGCTTCGAATTTGGATGCGCAGCAAGCTGCATGTGCTGGAACTGGAAGGTGAGTGAGGGAGAGGGCGGCGGGAGCACAACAGTAAGAGAGGATCGAGCTGCAAAGGTGGTTGGTGTGTGCTTCTACATGTTAGTGTGTGTGTCCTTGTGCTGGAGTCTGAAGTGTGCTAGGAATGTGTGTGTGTGCATGCATGCATGCATGCATGTGTGTGAGGTGTGTGCGAGTACAAAAAAGTAATTTTTAACGTTATTTTTTTAAATAGTTATTATATCTAGCACTGTGATTGGTGGTTTACCATGATAACCATGTTGAGTCCCCACAGGTCCACGTATCCACACAGTGTGTCCCTTAGGCTCATGCTCACCTGTGCAGCGATTTGGAGAAAATCGCTTTCCTCTGCCAAGCCCTCACTCAATCACAACCCGCAATTACCTCACGAGCCTCACCTGCCTATCCATCCGCCAATTTAAATAACCCTGGACAAAGCGCTACACTACGCCCGCATAGTTTGCGAAATTTGCGCTACTTCGCACTACGCGAACTGCTCGAAGCACAGTGCAAACACGTGTAGCGTAGTGCAGCGGTCAATTTTTGCTTGCTCATGATCCTCAAAGTCAAGTTGGCGACCGTGAACAAGCAAAATGACATCCCGGCGAGACTTTTTCCTTGTTCGCGATCAGCAACATCAAGTTGCCGATCGCGAGCGTGGAAAATAAACCTCCCGGCGAGATTCTCAATGCGGGGAGGTCAGGATTCTCATTGCGAGTGGTCGTGTATGCTCACGACCGCTGGCAATGAGAAACTACCAGTCTGGTTTGACAAAGCTGCCGCTCAATTATAAATCTGCTTGAGGCAGAAAACTACAGCTTGCATTGTGCAAGATGCCGTTTTCAATGATTGCACAGTGCTGGATGCTTGTCCGCACTGAGCAATCATTGAAAATGGCATCTTGCACAGTGCAAACAGGTTACTACGCAGTTCGAGCAGTGCTACGCATAGCTTGCATAGTGCGAAGTGCACTTCCCGTAGCTATGCGTAGCGCTACTTCGCAAACTACGCACAGCCCTAAATTGAAGCCTCAGCCACTCCCGCACAGAAACCGCAGGTTTGCTTAGGAGCTACAAGTGCTGCTGCAGGTTCAAGTATTCTTCTTTTATTGCAAGACAGGTTGGCATAGTGCTCTCACCGAAGTGCACTCTGGGAGATCCAGTCCATTTAGCTGAAATTACAGCCAGTGGCTTAACACAGGGCCTACAGGCATCACTATCCAAGTCACCCATGCCCTCCTGTGCGTCTGATTGTTTAGAAAAGAACAGCTTGTGTAAGCCTATTTTCCACTGAGACGTAATTATAAAAAATAATCTTGTAAAATGATTACTGTTTTTATTGTGAGGCCTCTCAGGAGCTGACCAGGGTCAAATGGGGTGCCAGAGGGACACGGATTGGACAGTTGTAGATCTAGATGCCTCTGCCCTCTTTTAACTAGGCGGAGTGGAACTACACAGAATTCCACCGAGTTTGTATGCAACTCCGCGGGATTTCGCATAGTGCAACTCCTCAAGTTCCGCCCACCCTTACTGTTGATGTGGCAGATCATGTTCCATTCTTGAGTCAGGAGAATTTCATGATTTTCTATTTGGTCATTTAATGTGTAAAGTGCAACATTTCAGACTGTAACACTGTAAAAACACCACAAAACTACTCCATACCAGTTTTGAAAAAAATAGATTATGATTTTATAAATACTACACAATCTAAATGACAAAAATCTAAAAGGAAAAATAAAGATATGTATTTTTAAAGATTAAAAGTGAAAAATAGCATTTATAACCAATACATTTCTGTGAGGTTACCTGGTGGCACTGGACCTGTGCAAAGTCAAGAGTTCATGCTGACCATCATGGAGCACAGGCCGGATGCAGCAGCCACGCATGGCCTGCTGAACAAAAGTACTTTGATCCGGGTCTTAACAGCTAGATGCGAGGTTCAGCTGAGCGATGTGTCAGTGTTAATTCTACAGTCGAAGTGATGCATCGATGATTTTCTCTATGCAATGATTGTGATGGTTCAGTTCTGAAGATGAAGTGCTGGCTCTGACATGTGTTTGTTATTAAGCCGATGGGCTGGGTTTTTCCACACAGTTACGGGGATGTGTTGACGTTCTTTCCCTGTAGTGAGGTGGTTCTAATGATGATGCTATGATTCGAAGTGTGAAGCGTTGGTTTGTTTCCCACAACAGTGGTGATGTGTCAAATCTGCTCATGCAGCAGAGGATGCATCAGTTCCACTGGAGCAAGTACCTGGATCCACTTCCAATGGACTAGGGATCGGAGCAGGGTAAAGGGCATTGATATCCTTGATCCTTAAAACACAAGGCAAGCCAGCACGCCCTTGGAGATCACTCTGGGATTGAGTAAGATAGTCTGGAACTTCTTCAGCAGGCAGAGGGTAGCAAGCAGCAGAGTAGCACAGCAGAAAAACAGTTCTTTCAGAGCAGCAGTTCAGCAGGCTGCCAGTACTTGTAGCAGCACAGCAGTCCTCTCTACCAGCTTTGGCTTCAAATTCACTTCGGGGGGTATGCGGCCCTTTGTGTGGGGACAGGACACAGCCTATTCGGTTGTGTCACATCCTCCCTCTCATCCTGCACAGAATAGCCCATCAGCATTTGGTTAGCCCACTTAAGCTGCCATTTTGTGTGGCTGTATAGACGGAATGCACAGATCCCATCTCTTTCCCACTCAGACATATACTAGATGCTTCTGGCATACAATGCGTTTCTGGTCCAAAAAGGACCTGGCCTGGCAGTTCGGGCCGGACTGTTTCCATGGGGAGCAGTGTCAAGACTGATTTGCATATGACTGGGTCCAACCTGGAATGGCATTGTGAGCAACACAATGATGGATTTAGGCCTTGGACTCTGACTGGGGATGAATGTTTTACATTGCTCAGCATTCCATCCATCAATTGTTCTTTTAGCATCTGTCACCCCAAGTAGGACGGGAAAGCCCATACTTGGGGACTGTGCTAACCATGCCTCTGGGTTCAAGCTATCCTGGTTGATGAGGGGTGATACCATGAAACCAGTCCTAGGATGCCTGTTTGTGGTCTAGGGAGGACCTGGTCTTGGAGTTCAACCAGGACTGTTCCCATGGGAGCATCATCAAGACTGATTAGCATATGGATGGGTCCCTACTGGAAGAGAGTGGTGAGCAAAAAAACCTGATGTATTTAGGCCCAGATCTCTGACTTTGGGATGAGTGTTATACATTGTTCAGAATTCCATCCATCAAATATTTTATTTTTCATTTGTCACCCCTAGTGGGACAGGTATGCCCAGACATGGGTCCCTTGCTCTCCATGCCACTGACTTCAAACTATCCTGGCTGATGAGGGGTGATACACAGAAACTGGTCCCAGGATGCTTGTTTCCAGTCCAGGATGACCTGGCATGGCAGTTCGGGCTAGATCTCCCCTGAGGAGCTGGGTCACACTGATTTGCATTTGGCTATTTCCAAATTGATAAGGCTTGCTGAACAAAAAACGATGGATTTAACCCAGATCTCTGACTGGAGTGAGTGTTTGACATTATTCAGCATTTCATACATCAACTGTTCTTTTTGCATCTTTCTAAAGGTGCCATTTCAAAAGGGTATTGACAAAGCCAACTTTGCCAGTAAAGAGGATTTGTCATCACCATTCAAATGATATGAAACATGCCAGATCTATCCTTCTCAATTGGAAATTACAGTTTATAAGTGTAATACAAAGTTCCCAATGATATCCTATGAGAGAGGTAAGCTTCACAGTAGTTAAGAAACTAATTTGGGTGTTTTTCACTACCAAGACATGCAAAACATAAAAGTACAGGCCCTTTCTTATGACTACACAGGGTTGACATTGCTAATAAAAGGGGAGTTTAAGGCTTTACCAAGGGATTTAAATGCGAAGTTGACATAGCAGTTTAAACTGCCTAAACAGGCCCTGCAGTGACATGTCTGAGACATGGTTAAGTGGCTACTTAAGTGGATGGGTGGCATATTCAGTGCTACAGTCCTACTAGTAGCATGTAATTTACAAGCCCTGGCAACTTTACCTGGGACTTATAAGTAAATTCAATCTGCCAATTGGGTATGAACCCATGTTACCTTGTTGAGGGAAGACTAGTTAGCAGAAGAAATATGTTTAGAGTCCTAAAGCCAACATAAACAAGGTCAGAAAGAGAGGAGGAGGAAGGCAAAAGGTTTGGGGTGACCCTTCAGAGAGGGCCATTTTCCAACATAACCTTCTTGCAGCCTAAAACCAGGGTACACTAATCAATACCCCGATGCACTCCTCTGCTTGGGGTGATAGAACATGGACAATGGCTCACTGTTGTGGGGGCAGTTGCTAGTTTTATGCCTCTCTGAACCCAGCTGGATCCCACTGTCTATATTCTCTGGGGCCACTGAGCTGATCCATGGGAAATCCTTCTCCTCACCTGTGGATTCCTTATGTGCAGCTCCTACCTTGACTTGCTCACAGATCCATCACAGTAGGTAGACAGTACCACCATGGCTAACAAAGTGAAGTGGCACATTCCATCCTTTTTTCTGACTTCTAGCCTTAACCCAAGGACAACTCTGTTCAGAACAACAACAACCAACAGAGACCACTGAAAGCTGTTAGTGTCAAGAGACAGGCCCCAGACAATCCAAGGATCTTTGAACTCTGTGGTTTCTCAGAGTATGCAACAGTAGCCCCAGCTGCCTTGCACCCTTCTTCCACTTCACCCCCCACCAGTTAAGGAGTGAAAACCTAATACAGGTCCTTCAACTCACGGTCTGTACCCTTAGGCTGTACAGGAGTCAGTGCTGAGCCCTTAATTTCCCTGCCTATCCATCCGGGCTTCTCCACAATTTATTTGGGAGTGTTTGCCCCAAAAAGAAAACTGTCAGGGTACCAATGGCAGACACCCTGCCCAGTTCTCCTGCCACCAGGGGTAACTCATTCCCCAGGAAACAGTCAATGGGCATCTAGGGACTAACAATGACCCTTTCCATAGCCACCTCTCCACCCAACTCCAGGGACACAGTGGATAAACTCATATTCCTGGCCTGAGTCACCCTACTCACCTGGCCTGTGTACTGCTCTGAAGAGACTAGCCTATCTATAACCATGGTCTGGCTGGTGACAGTATCCCTCAGAGCAGTGACTGGGACTCCATCCTCTTTCACCTGGTGGAAGTGACAACTCCCAACCTCAGGGGTGACTGGGTGACCCTCTAAGTCTATCTCCCAGCTAAGAGATAGCAGAGCATGGCCTATGTCCTTGTCCCTGGGGCCTACTAATCCCCAAGGCCAGATTGATCACTCCTGTAAATACCCACCAGTGGGTGGTTTCTTCAGACAGACAGAGTCCCACTACGTGTATCCTAGATGAGAACAATCAAAGCAGCTGGGTTGTTAAATGGGTGTCCTGGGCCACCATCCGCCTGGACCTCCTTTATTCTTCTCATCAGTGATATGGAAACCCTTTTCTTCTCCCTTAACCTGAGACCTGTTTGAGTTTCTCTTGACCTCTCCCTCACTCTGTTGGGGGGAACCTGAGCCATCCTTCTTGAGGTCACTCCCAGGTACCTTCTTGAACACTCTGGTGCTGACCCAGATGTCCACCTCCTCAGCAAGCTTGCTAGGGGCAGTCAGCTCCGATCAACCAAGTGTTGGAGCAGCTCAGGAAAACAAATATCTAGCATGTGCTCCTTCAAAATCAAGTTATATACCCCAGAATTGTCATCAACCTTGCTGCCTTTCGCCCAGCCCTTAAACCTTGCTAGCATAATCAAAAAAGTCCACCTAGGTCTGTGTAGAGAATGTGGCTGCCCATTTACCTCAGTCTATACCCTCTCAGGGGTCAGACCAAATTTACTAACAAGTATGGCCTTCATGGGGGTGTACTGTGTTTGATTTTCCACCTCTCTCTGTTGAGAGTGTGTTCCTTACCACCAGGGCATGTATCTCCATAAGCTACCACTCTGACTCCCCTGAGAACCTTATGCACCCTTAGAGCTACCTCATAGGGAGAGAACTATTAGTCAATGCCATCCCCCACAAGAAAACTGGGTGCCAACTCTTTTGAGATGAGAGCTCTCCCTTTTCCATAGGACACTGGAGGTACGCTGCAACCTCTACTGCTGGATTCAACTTGCATGGCTATAATACCCAGCTCTCTATGGCTTAGTTCATAGACCATTTCACTTTCTGTCCTGGCCAGTCTCTTCTCTTCTGGTGATTGCTCCTTCTCGAATTTTGCAAGATTTTACTCTTTCCCTAGTTGTGCAAGCTCTAGCTTCAAGTTTCATTCCTCTTTGCCCTTCTCCTGCTTCTCTCGAGGCATATTTCTGGATGACACACATCTCCCTGCACGTGGATGAACTGCCAGCCCTGGACATATGTTTCTGTCCTCCCCAAAAGGTTGCATGTCAAGACCCTCAGACAAGACTTGTTCCAATTCTTCTTTACATCCAGATCTTTCCTCCTCATTGTCTTTGTGGGTCAGGTGGGCTTCTCCCCATGCTCTCAAAGCTGTTTGGAGCTCAGCCTTCTTAACACTCATTTTGGCAAACAAGCTGATCCAGGCAAATTTTGGCAAACTTTGGAAAATTGAGAAAGTGTCAGTCAGGGAGATGTTTCTCTAATTGGTCTAGATATGTAGTAGTGTATACCAAGTCACTGTATGGCACCGCACAAACACAAGTTCTATCCTCACAGCTGATCACCAATGTTAGAAATTGGGTTTCTGGTAGGCAGAGATATGCACCTTGTCCAAGGAGGATCCACACGGATGTCAGATACACACCACAAATTAGCTTGTGCTCGCCCTCTGGTAGCTTGGCACAGAGCAAGCAGGCTTACCTTAAAAGGCAATGTGCAAAGTATTTGCATTAGTGTCGATACCGCAGTCAAGGTGATGCATCGATTTTCTCCAAGCAACGATGGTGATGCACCGGTTCTGAAGACAAAGCACTGAATTGGGGAATGTGTTGGCTTCCAAGCGATGCACCAGATTTCTCCATACAGTGAGGGGATGCATTCATTCTCTCTGGATGCGTCAGTCCCGCTGGAGAAAGCACCTGAACCCACTTTCAGTTGACCAGGAGCCGGTTTTAAGATTTTGATATCCCTGAGTGTTAAAACAAGAAGCAAACCAGTATGCCAGTATGCCCCAAGAGATCACTCTAGGGTCAAGTGAGATAGTCCAGTTCTTCCTCTGCTGGGCAAAGGGTAGCAAGCAGCACAGAAGAAAACCAGTTCTTCCAGAGGAGCATTCTAGCAGAGTGGCAGTCCTTGTAGCAGCACAGCGGTCCTTCCTCCTGGCAGAGTTGTTCACAGGGCCAGTATTGTCTTATTTGCTGGGGTCAGAGACCCAGTACTTATACCCAGTTGTGCCTTTGAGGTAGAGGTGACTTCAAATAGGGAACATGAAGTTCACAGAGGTCCTTCCTCCCAGCTCTGGTACCAAAACTAACTCCAGAGGGGTATGCAACCCTTGATTTGGGGACAGGACACAACCTATTGAGGTTTAAGTGTCAAACTACATACAAAGTGAAAGTGGGAACTACATGCAACTTAGTAAATGCCTGAATAAACGTTTAGGACCAAGTCCCTGGTTACTGCAAGCCTCACCAGTAGATTTGTATCTGCACACTTGGGGGAAGCATAAGGGAGTTACATCTGGTTTATGCAAGGTACTCATACCACACCTATTTTCACAGCCTTTATCACAATATCTCGGTATTAGATGGCAAGGCTGTTTATCAGTTTCTTATGAGGATGAGGACTGGGTGAAGATATTGTAAAATTTAAACAGGGGCACCCGAGGTGCTAGACTGATATTCTGTCTATTTAAAATACTTCATGACTGGCATTGGTCACCGGTAAAATTGCACAATGCAGGTTTACTTCCACACAATAACTGCTGGAGCTGTACTGCCACTGGCTGTGACATGACCCATAACATAGGAAATTTGGACTTATGCAGGCCAGGTTTTATATAATACAATACCTTTGCATCTCCCACTCACACCACCACCATTCTCCTGCATGACCTGCGAGATTCCCCGGCACTTTCAAAGCCACAATGCCGTCTTATGCACACAACGTTAGCCACAGCCATAATATGTATGTTATGGTAATTGAAATCACCGACTCCACCGTCACAAGAGGCCTGGTTGCTAGCCATGATGCACACAGCCTTTCATGATCGAGTCATTTACAATCTTCAAGATCAGACGGATTTATTTCTGCAATTTTGGGCTCCTTTCCTCCGTGCAGAGAGTGGCTCTATAGAGAGCTATACTGATAACCCCACAGCAATCATTCCAATGCACTCAAGTTAATCACTTCACCCATTACCTCTTTTAACATACAGACAAGAATGAGAACAGGGATTTTATGCTCATAAAACCATCCCTTACCATCACCAGTTTCTCATTCGTGTTCCTACAGCTATATATAAGTCTGGGATTTCCTCTTCCTCATATGATTACACCAGACTCGGTTTACATTACTAATTCTGTATTTTATTTATTATATACCCCATATTTTAAGACACTTTTTATTTTCAGCTGTATAATATAATGAATTTTCCATTCTTATATAATTCTCTGTTCTTTCCTTCTTTTTGTGTTTTCGCTTGTACATTTATACACCTTCCTTTACGATATGGCTTTGCAGAAAATGTGATAATGTAGTAAAATAAGCTCAATGGATTTAAGCCATACATTGAGGTTGCAAGAAATTTTGTAGGAGGACATATATAGAAATCTCCATTCATAGTTCTATTACCCATATTTTATCAATTGTTATAAAAATACCTGAGACCAGAGAGACATCTCACCATGATTGTAAGTTGCTATATCTGAATGCTAGGCAACACTTGATTTATGTAAAAATACAATTGAATGTTTAAGTTTATTGAATGTAGTATCTCATGCTTTTGACTAACATTAGTTTAGGTGCTTCACACATATTTCACAAAGTTTAGGATATGTCCCCCCCCTTACCTTTCCCTCTTAACGTATACCAAAAATGAATTTGTTATTTCTCAAACATCTAAAAGGCATAACACTATGCAAGTTTCAATGAAAGTGTGTATTTATCCATTATAATGTATGGTTAATGCTATTGTCTTTAAATTGTACTTCATTAACTATAATAACTAATAAAGAATTATTTAAAAAAAAAAGACATCCCAGTCCCCTACGCTTTCTGTTTGAAAATGGTAGAAACGTCTTATGTATCAAGCAAAAGTTACATTTGGGCAAATGCCCCCATGTGCCGTAGGAGGATGACATCTCTCAACATCCCTCAATGTATCATGACTTTTGGTCTCTTCAAGGCACACCACTGTCCCAGAGTGATTCTGGTTCACGAGGCAACAGCTACACACTAAACTCATGAGGGTGCTTTAACTTTGCTTCTTATTGTACGAAACATTACCTGACATCCCGCACAAAAGGAACTTGGATATACTACTTCGAGCACAATGGCATTGCAGGCCCAGCAACTTCTATATATTTCTGAAATCAGTGTGTGTGTCAGGTCCAGTCGTGCACTGATCTTCCTGTACAACACACGCAAAGCACAAGAGCACAAGGTGCTGATGTTCATTCTGGGACCCAGTGACAAAAAAGTCTCCACCAAGAATATATTTGCTGCTATTTGGTCACAGTAGGCTTTTGAAAAAAAATGTAAAGCGATGTCATGCTTCAGTGACATCAACTGTGAGAAACCCATGTGGGACAAATGTGAGCAAAATGTGACGCTGGCACATGGTTACGACCAAAGGAGAAGCAGCAGCCTCAGCATGGCACCCCATGCCACTGGCACTGAGAGTATCATGGAACCTGGTAGTCCCTTTAAAGTGTGGGCACCAACCACTAAACACAATAACAGTATTTTCACACCAGTGGAGTGGCCAAGTGGCACTGCTGCATTCGAGTACTATCACAATTACCAAAAGAGAATGTTATTGTTTATTTGTGAACATGATAGAAATACCAGAAATTCAACTCCTTAATACAGCTTTATATTTTAAGTAAGTGAACTTCTGACGAATTATTATATGGTTTGTTTAGAAATGACAGACAGTGTGCACTGTCCCCTCTGCTGCATTGCCAGTGCTTTAGGGCCTAAGGCAGTATTACAGTGAACAGGAGCTCCGCCTCATTTTGATAGACTATTGTATCCACCGATCTCTAAAGAAGGCCAGTAAAATGTGGCAGATGGGTAGTCACTCACAAACCTGATAGATTTCCCTCCACCTTATTACAAGTACTTTAGCATCTATTGCATATGTAATAACGCAGACAGGATACATGCCTCATTTTAATGAAATATCCCATTCACCAAAATCTAAATAATTCCTTTGTTTCCAATTCCTAAATGATTTACTCTCGACGCTTGTAAGTGAACACATAAGGCACATGTAAGTAAGCAAATAGAGGGGCATATTTACAATGAATTGGCAAAGGGAGGCAAGGCAAGTCATTTTGCTGTGCTGCCGTAAAGAAATACGAAAGGACAGAAATGCACTGTGTTTACAAGATATGGTGCATTCCTGTCCTTTCAGCTGGGCCGGACTGGCCGTTGCGGGCACCGGGCAATACCCCGGTGCGCCGCAAGGATGGGGGCCGGTTTTGGGCCCCAGGGGGCCATTTTGGTTATGTACCAAAATCAGCCGAGAAACGGCACCGGCAAAGAGCTCGGCGGAACCCCCACCCCCTCCCCCCCATGTGGGGAGGGGGGCCGGCCGAGCACTTAGCCAGGGACGGTTGTGGTTCCCAGTCCGGGCATGCCTTTCAGCCAGTGCCCGTGCAAAAGTAGCAACTGTGCATTAACGCAGGAACGCTTGCTCATTGGTGCAAGGGTGTCTGTGATGTCTGCATGATTGTTTTTGTGAAGGAAGGGGCACCTTCCTGCACAAAATAATCACAATTGGCATTTTCCTGGTTCAATGTGTGCTGCAGAGGAAAAAAATTTGTAAAATGTAAACATTTCTTCACATTACGCCTACTCTGGGGAGATGTACATTTATGCCACTGCCTCAGATTCGCTCTATGTTGTAAATCTGGGGAAATGACAAATTCCATGGGTGTTTCATGGGAACACCTACAGCAACACCCTTGGCACACCTTACTGCCACAATGTAAGGCAATGTAGCAACTTGCGCTGCATGGCCATACACCTTCTCTACAAGGTCATGAAAATCCATTCAAGGTGGCTTTCCGTGGAATTGTAGATATGAGCCTGCACTGTGTGCCACTGAAGCGTCAAAAAAGTGATGTTCCTGAGGCACAAGGGGCTTCTAAATATGCCCCACAGTGTACAATTGTATATGCACAATATACAGACTTTTGAAATACATTGTGATTACAGGCTTAAAATTAAATGTAGTGTTTGCCATATAAAGCACTGCAACCAGTAAACAGCAATGTAAGACAGCAATACTTAGGTGATTCAGTCTCATTATTTCCTTGTTTGTTTAAAAATTATTAGCTGTAGCAGCTTCATAGCCATTACAGTAAATGATACGCAAGCTGGATTTTTCAGACCTTGAACATGTGGTGTGTTCTAAGTAATACGCCAATTACCAAAGTACAATAAAAGAGTACATACTGGATTTGTGTCATACACATTGCTGTGCATTTTATAAATTGCCATAAAAAAATAATTGTCGCTTTTTTATGTATTGGTTGCTGATGCTGTTTCACGCCAGCGCAGAGATTTGCAGCATTTTCAATTAGATCCTGTGTACAGTGGTTTAAAATGCAAGCAGTCTAAGCAAGCAGTACATCTATTGAATGGATCGCTCAAAACAGCATGACTTCTAATTAAATATTAGCTTCATTTAGTGTAACAAAAATGTACAACAACTTGCAATTAGCAGATAAAAGCAGAGGCGGCATCTTATATCGCCTTTCCCCACCCACACCATTAACGCCATGCTGTGCCACTGAACAGAACAAGATGACAAGAGTCAATTCGCAGTCTGTTTGTTTCAACGCTGTCGGCGCTAATTGAGGGAATGTTTCTTTCATTTTTGAGCGAACATTAGCTGGAGCAGAAGGCCTCACTCATGTTGTGAATAACATGCACAGGTAAATTTGGTTTGCGCACATTCTTGCGCACATACTCAAGCGCGTTTTTGTTGTTGTCATTTTCAGGTCTAATCAACAGTTTGTTCACATGACCTCTCGCGTCATCATCCCAGAAACACTTATTATATTTTAGCAGGTGGTGAACATGTTGTATTATTTGCTCGCAATTTAGAATTTCACAAGTGTTTTGGCTCTATTGTCAATTAGGCACAACAACTTCACAGAATGGGCAATAAAGATCGGATATCCTAAAGGTTTTACTGTCCCAACATGTTGTTAACAACCTACTAATTGTGCTTTAGGAGGCAGTACATTTTTACAAACTCGTAAAATTGCTTTGTGACTCCATGCTATAGTTGTGTGGAAGGGGTGCGGCCGTTCGACTAGCGATTCAGTATGAGATGTATCAAGGTTTTAACAGTGAAATCCTTTTGCAAACGATTGACATGCATTTGCAATGCGATAGGTCTCGCATTTGGTACCTCATAAGTATTTAGCCGTGCATCACATTATGTTATGGCGCCAACAAGACTGGGCATGCCGCACTTATGGCGGTTGTGCCGGTCCCGTAGACAACGAAGGGGTGGTGCGGGTCTGGTGCAGTGTGACGCGTTAGACTCCCATGCCCCTCACCCTGATTGGGCGTTACAGGCTTGGCACTGGAAGCACTCAAGTGCTTCTGAGGTGCGAAGGTGAAAAAAAGTCTGGAAGTGGATTCAGCCTGTTTTCATTGGAGGAGTTTAAAAGGGGCTGTGGAGTGGTGGGATGCTCCACAGCTCTTTGCTTGCTGTCTATGGGACAGAGACGTTCTCTCCTTTTCCTTTGTTGCAGGTACAGCGTGAGAGCATCAGTGGATGATTACAAAATAAGCAGGTATGGTGCGGTCTTATGGCATGCTGGGAGCCACGCTGGCTGAGTGAATACTCACCAGCCCCACATTATTGGTGTTGCCGTGGTGGCTCCAGCAGCATTTTTGCGTTGGACACCGGGCTGCATCCAAGTGTAAGGTGAGGGAGAAGGTTGGGGTATGTCGTGGTCTCCTCTTATCGTTAATGGAGCAGGGGAGTTGTTTGGAAAAGATTCAGATAGCAGGGAGTGATTTTATGGAACCTCAAGTAGAGGGGTAATGGGAGGGGGGTTGGGCGAACACTGCCTCACACTCCAGCACTCATTTTGCACCGATGCATCATAATAAATGCAGTGCATGATAAAACTTTCTTCGATGTCAGGCTTTAGTTTTTCACCTTTGTTGGTGCAGCCATTGCTGTAATCTCTAAACACATGTTGCAGGATAATTGTCCTTCTTCAGAAGAAAGCAACACTTTTTTTGGGGGGGTTGGAGATGCTGCCCAAAGTCTTCTCAAGTCTCAGTACCACTCGCTAGGTGCAGGTGCATCAACCTGAGCTGGTCAGCTCATTAGCTCAAGAGAGCTTTTGCAAATAGGGGGGGGGGGTGCACGCTGCCTCACACTCCCACAGTCAGTTTTCCCCGATGCATCATAATAAATGCAGTGCATGATAACACTTTCTTTTGTGTCAGGCTTTAGTTTTTCACCCTTGTTGGTGCAGCCAGTGCTGTGTATCTCTAGAGAAATGTTTCAGGATAATTCTTCTTCTTCAGTTGAGAGCAACACTTTTTTGGGGGGTGCTGGAGATGCTGCCCAAAGTCTTCTCAGGTCTCAGTACCACTCATTGGGTGCAGGTGCATCAACCAGAGCTTGTTAGCTCAAGAGAGCCTTATTTTCAAATACAAAGCAGTGTGGAGTTTTTTCTTTTGCATTTGGGACCCTATAAGTATTTAGCTATGCAGCATATTGTCCTGGGTGCTACAACATGTACTGTTAATTTACGTGCCACTGGTGGACCGCCAGGCTGAGGCTAGGAGCACTATTGCACTATTGCTTCTGTCTGTTATGGCTTTCCCTGAATAATTCCTGTGGGTGGTCAATTATCTGCCAGCAGAATTTCAAAGGAACATTTTTAGATGCGAGTGCTTTGCAGGGACACTCAGACGAAAGAAAACTGACGTGAAGGAGTCAATCTAAGTCACACATCAGGAAAGATACAGCAAGGAGTCACAACACACCCAAGAGACCGCCCAAAAACCAGCAGAGGGTGGGAGAAGTTAATACCACCTATACAATCTAATCTTCAGCATCACCCCGCTTCCCCCAATACTAACAAGCATGATCCATGATAACCTCCCCCTCTGGATGTATACCAATCACTCACCCCAACCATTATTCAAGTCAGAAATATCCCTTAGGCATTGCTTTACCCCACATAACCAACCATGCCTGTCACTGAAAGGCACGTCAGCCATGACCCCCTATTCCACATCACCTTGTCCAGGGCTACAGGGATTAATTCCACTCTGACTTAAAAATGTAAACCTCTCTCATTACATCACCTGACGTTGAAACTATAACTATTGCTATTCATTTACATGAACTAAAAATGCTTCCAATATACCAATGCTTATTTTTCAATTGCAGTGGACTCAAAGACCTAAGAGCTTCCTCTCTGACCCGTACCTTTTCAAGGAGAGTGGTGTTCTGCGTCTGCAGAGTCGCAAAGAGGATGGCACACTAATATTAAGTGATGGCACTGAAAACAACAGGTATCGATGGACGGGAGGTGGTAAATTGGAAAAAAATGACCAAGCACTCTCCATTTTGAAATAAAAAAGTTTCAAAACAACATCAGTATGTACAACATGTAAATAAAAACCATTGGCTGAGTTTCTTAACCAAAAACATAGTTACATAAAAAGTAGACATTCATTTTACACAAATTCACAAAAATAAAAAGGTTCACTGACAAAATATGGAAGTTAAGAATATGGAAGTAAAACATATCCATGTAAAAATACAGAATGCAAAAAAATGGACTTAAACAGGTAAGTACCAACATATCAAGAAAAAAAATGTTGTTGTAAAAATATAGTTGTACACAATATTGAATTTCATTTATATATAAAATAAAATATTAAATATGAATATGTTAAGTAATAAAATGACTATGAAAATATAAAGCAGAGTTTATAAATTAAAAAAATTTAAAAAATAAACATAATAAAAAAAGTTAAACACACATGCATATGGCCTGGATACCCGTCACCCCCTCCCAACACAATCCCCAAGAATGGGAAGACGGATACAGTTCTTGAGCTTTTGGAAGGCGGGAGGGAGTTACCCTCCCGGCCGTATTTATTAAAATATGAAACAAAATTAAACCATTAAAATAACAGTTTCATATCATGTACAATTTCATTTATACATTACGATGTTTATTGGCTAACCTTAACATATCTCTAATACAAAGGTTCTCCTAGCCGATTCTAAAAACATCCTGTAAATGCATTTCAAATTGTACATCCTAACATTACGGGCCAACGGCAAGGTCGTAACCGGTGTCAGATCCCTAAACCAGACTCCCCCCCCCCCTTACTTGTGAGGGGCGGGTGCACAGAGGACTGTACCTCTGTGCCAAATTCCAATTTCCCTTGTCTTAACGGGGGCCCATACTTACTCGACGTCATCTTGGTGGTCGTCCGAGGACTCGTGTGAGGTGTCTAGAAGGTAGCGTAGACCCCCCTCCCACCCCACACTGCTTACCACATCCGCCGTCGCGGATGTCCTGGCCCCGGGAAATTCCAAGGAGGGGACCCGTAGCCCCTCCTCCCCAGGGAGGGGTCTTGACCGCCTTCCCTTTCGGCGGTCCCATCCTTAGAAGGGTACCGCCTCCCCGTGTGAGGGGCCAATGGCCGCCTCCCCCCGGGCGCTCCCATCCATAATGGGTGGCGCCCCACCTCTAGGGATCTTCCAATTACTGCTCACGATCATGACCTTACCGCCACAGGCCGGATAGTTGACCGGCTATCCGGACCCCCCCACAAAAGCTCCTACGAAAGGTCATGGCTACGTAAACTCTTTAACCAAGCTATGAAGTCTCCTATGAGTAAGACATTACCCTCCCGGGACAAATGGACCCCATCCTCCAAATACATATGGTCCCCCCGGATACATCCGTGTGGAATACAATGCAATTTACCTGTACGAAACAACCTAATCATTTTGTTATTAACCTTCTTTACTGACTGGTTCAAAGCCGACACTGAGAGGGCCCCCCGCCACACCTTCCTAGGAATCATGTGTGACCATGCAATTGTGGACCCCGGAACCCTTCTCGCCAACCAACTCACTGCGGACAAAATTGACTCGAGGAGTACTCGTCGACCAATGGTCACCAAATCATTGCCCCCAAGATGCACTATGATTACACATGGCGGTGACCTCGTCCGCCCTAACAGTCCCTCAATAAAATCTTGAAACTGGTCAATACAGAGCACGCCCCTTCCGTGGAAGGTCACCCTGTACCCGTATTCCCCAGCCACGTGAATCATGTCACCTGCTTTGAATACGTCCGCGGCACGCCTCATGTATGAGTGGCCAACGACCCACACCACTCTTTCCTCAGCCGGTGATCTTTGACCAATGGTCCCCAGGTGTCGGGTCAACTGCAAAGTCCGCCCCGCGAAGCCTGCTCGCGAAACTGTAAACCAAACAGAAAAACAAGAAGCGTGAGTTCATGACATAGGCTTCACAACATGTGCAACCGCACATACCTTTTATAACAGTTCGAGGACCAACGCCCCAACTGTTTCACCTTTTCAACACTCAGACCCCTGGCTGTAGCCTCTGTCGCAGCCCCTATCCGGAAGGAATGGGTCCCAAAATCGCTCGGGTTCAAGCCCGCTGCCGCGATTGCCATTGTTAACACCCGCTGAAATTGAAACCTAGTCAGTGGGGTGGCGTTGGTGTGTCTCAGCAAGCTTCCCCCCCATGATGCCGCCCTCTGCGCTAAATACTCCTCTACGCATTTTACCGGGCACATGGGAGATCCCGGAATCCGCCGGACCACCACACTGTCCCCGATCGCTCCCTGGTCGGTCTTGGACCTGGCTATAGAGACTACCATTGTCTCCCCCTGTATCCGAATGTGCTCTCGACACAGACCTCCCCCCGTATCCTGCTTGTTCCTCGCTACCAGTTCGCTTACCCGCATAGCCCCATGGAATGCTAATGCAAAAGCGGCCCGGAATAGCACCGTCTCAGATTGAGATGAACATGTCGCAGGGAGTACGGACAGTAACAAGGACAACCTTTCTAAACCGGGTGCCTCTCATCCACTCTACGACCCTCAATGCGTTGCCACCCACGCAGAGCCTTTTGCACCAGAAAGGACGATGTGGGGTCCTGGATGCCATGAGCCCGTGCCATGAAAGAAATGGCGGCCCGGTGCCTATTGGCCGTAGCCACTGATTTGCCTGCCTGATGTAAAGATACCAGAAATTTCAGGACATACTCCTCCTGCCCCCATTGCTCTCCCCTAGCTGACCCTAAAAAGGACCAATAAGAACGGAACGCCCCTTCATATGCCTTCCTTGTCATGGGTGCTAGACTCTCTCCCACGAGGTTTTGTAATCCGGGGCACCGAGAGATCAGAGAGCTTCGGGAAATGGTGCCGCCACTGAGTCCGCTGTGGGCAGAAAACCCCGGAAGGCCTGCATATGGGAACGAGAGAGCGCATCAGCTGCCTGGTTTAGTACCCCTGGCACGTGTCTTGCCCTAAAGTGGACGTTTAGTCTCATACATAGCAGGACAATTTCCTTCAGCAATCTCAAAATCCATTTGCAGCGTGCTGCCTGACTATTGATACACTCAACAACGGTCATATTATCAGACCAGAACACCACAGAGCAATCCCGAAACCCCTCTGGCCACGTTTCTAAGGCTACCAGAATAGGGAACCGCTCCAGAAACCCAATGTTAGCAGTGAGTCCATTATCGTGCCACCACTCAGGCCAGGTTCGTGCCGACCATTGATTGCCGAATATGGCGCCAAAACCTACACTCCCAGCCGAGTCGGTCCACAACCCCAGTTCTTCCGAAGAAACTGGGGAGTCAGTCCACACGACACGACCATTGAAATCCGCCAGAAATGCCAGCCATATGCGCATATCCTGGCGAACCTCTGCTGACAGTCTTGTGCGGTGGTGCCCTTCCTTGAGGCCCACCATAGTTTGTGCGATAGAACGGGAAAAGGGGCGAGCCATCGGTATTACTCTCAGGGCAAAGTTAAGCTGACCCACAGCCTGTTGTAACTGATGGAGAGTTACTTTTCTCTCGCCGAGACATATTTTGAGCGAGGCCCTGAATTTCTTCACCTTCTCTTTAGGCAAGCGGAAGCATCCCTCTACAGCATCGAGCTCAATTCCGAGAAACTCGAGTGTAGTAGATGGCCCTACCGTCTTACCTGATGCCAGTGGCACACCAAATACCTTCATAAGATTACAGAATTCCCTCAAGGCCTGTGCACATTCCATCTCCCCAGCTACCCCCAGAAACAGAAAATCATCAAGATAATGCATAACATGTGTAAAACCCGTGGCTCTTGTGAAAGCCCATTGCAAAAAGCTACTGAATTTCTCAAAATACGCACAAGAGATGGAGCAACCCATTGGCATACATTTATCCATGTAATATCGTCCTTGAAAGCTAAAACCTAGGAGACGCTGATCGCCTGGGTGTACCGGGAGCAACAGGAACGCTGACTCGATATCTGATTTAGCCATCAGCGCTCCGGGCCCCAGGCGATTCAAAATGGCCACGGCCTCATCAAAAGATGCGTACCGCACCGAACAAACTCCCGGGTCAATCGCATCGTTCACTGAAAGACCCCTAGGAGCCGACAAATTGTGTATTAACCTGAACTCCCCCGGGTCCTTTTTGGGGACCACTCCCAAAGGTGAACAAACAAAATCGCCAACTGGTGGTGTGTCATATGGTCCAGCAACCCGACCTCGGGCTACTTCTTTCCCAATCTTTGCCTGCACCACCGCCGTATTCTGCTGAACCGATAGTTGGTTCTTACAATGTGCTTCCCCCCAAAAATCCCCCGCCGGGATGCGGAAACCATATGAGAAACCGTCTCGCAACACCCCGGCGGAGATCTGGTCAGGGTAATCGTTCAGCCAAGGGATCAGTGCCATGATATCAACAGGGGTAGGTAATGGCGCCCCTCGGTCCATTTCAGACCTGTTTGGCGCCTCCCCTACCTCCCGTATCACCAGTCTTGGCTCTGCACGCACTCTCGGGGTGCGAAGAGTGTTCACACCCTGCACATTCATGCCTGAACTTGCAGGCTCCCTGTGGCCTAGAACACTTGCCTCTGTTAAAGCTCCAGCAGACCCCTTTCTTACCCGGGTTGCCATTATTCTTTGTGTTCTGATCACTGTTTGTACCCGCCCGAAAGGGCGCCCCCAATGAAGGGCGGGAAGGCTCAACCCCGTTCCCGCCTAAAGATGGCGACTTCGCCGTGCTCGACCTCTCAATTTTTTGCCAGGAAATGGAGTCGAAACAGTCCCACGTCAGAGATGAGTCATGCTCCTTGGACTTACGAAATATGCTATCATAACAACACCATTGATTACCCCCGTACGTTTCATAAAATTCCATGATACGTGTTTGATAAACAGGCAATTCCACCAGTAAGTCTGGCCTACGTTCCCCCATAATTGCAGTGAACATTCCAAACGCTCTGGCCCAATTGGCGATCGTTTCATCTACTCTGAAACCCGCCATCTTTGCGCGCCATACACTAGGATGCAAAAACTCTTTCTGGTTTTTTACATGCTCAATCTCATAGTGATCGGTCAACAAGGAAAACATGTTCACATATTTATCCGCCCAAATCCTTTCTTTCACCTCAATCGGGATATGTTGAACGACTTTTTCCCTCCTCGAGGGGACCGATCCCTCCCCCGCCATCGGCAGTGGTTGCTTACCTGAACCGATAGCTGTGACCGTAGTTGCTGCCGAACCCACGCCCGATACTGGTTGTTCCACGGGAACCTGCGGGGGAACAAGAGGACACGGTGCTTTCACGGCATCCTTCGATTGCCGCAACTGCTTCATTATCGACCTGGCTTCATCCGCCGTGGCCCCCTCATTATCTCTGCCCAACCATGCCGCCAACTGGGCAGCCAACTCAGGAGGCATATCTTCCCCATTCACAGGAGTGACTACCACAGGGATCGGTTGTCCCGCGTTCGGGACCGGAACTGGGGCCTCGGTCGGGGTGACTGGGTTCGCTGGAGGTGATTTGGGAACCGGGGCCTCCCCACCCGATGCCCCCTTCTTGGCTCTTATACCTCTCCCGTTAGGGACTACTCCCGGCAATGCTGGTCCGATGACTCTCTTTGGTCCACCCGCACCATTCATTGCCGCCATCTGCTTCTTCATGTCCGCCATGTCTTTCATCAGCATACGAAGCATCTGGTCGGTTCCAACCCTCTTTCCGACCTTCTTGCCCGGCATCTTCTAGGTCCGAAAGCTTTGACTCGCTGAAAGAAGAAACACAAAAATTAAATTCTCCAAAATTGGCTCTTGTTCCGTCAAGGGCTCACGTGCAACGAGGAGGTGCAGCTTCCAAGCACAGGAACAAGAGGATGCTTCCTTGGATTGCTGCTCCATTTATTCTTCTCCGGGAGGGCGTGGACCCTCCTCCGACCGCCTACAGGGCGTGGCCAACGGTGTAGGTGTCTAGGACAGCCTCCTCTTTGGGCGGGGAAAAGGCGCGCCCCGGCTACGCCGCTTCGGGCATACCAGCCGTGACACGCCTCCCGCCCAAAATGGCTTCCCGGGGGGGATCGAGGCACCCGACCATACGTTCGGGGGGACCGAGTGGTCGCCCCTTTCCATAATATATGTATAAAAACATATGTTTCAGCCCCATTATAGTAAAGAATTAGCATTTAAAAAACCTTAGAAATTCACTGAAAAAAACATAGGTTTCACCCATGTTATAGTTAGCTGGACATTTCTCTCATGCAAAACCATTGAAATTCCCTAGTTATAGTTAGTTCAGCTAACTATAACTAGCGTGCCTGCAATGCACTGCTGATGACGTCACATAACATCATCCAGTGAATGTGTGTCTTTCTGAAAAATAAATATTTTTATATATGTATATCTAAAGGTTGATGGAACAATACATGAGTAAATAAGTGTCTAAATGGATGTTTTTTTGTAAAATTGATTGTATAACTGACTTATTAAGTATAACTTAGTTAATACATGTATTAGCGAGTAATGTTTAAATATGTAAATATCTGTATCAGTGTCTCACTTTGTATGTAAGTGACTGCATGGGTTAGTTATTAGCTACATGAGTGTCTATATGGGTTATTAGTTGTTTTTTGAGTATCAGAATAAGTATATGTATGGTTTGGTGGGGGGTATTACTTAGCGCACAGATGCATGAATGACTGACTCACTGTCTGTATGTGTTTTGAAGACAGAATGTGTGCAGGACTGTATGGGTGGATGAGTGTGTGTATGGGTGTGTTAGTGAGTGAATGACTGTCTCAATAGTATCTTTATGAGTAACTACATATGTTTTAAACTAGTATATGTGAGTTTTGATGTATATAAGTGAGTATATGTGAGAGTGAGAGATTGGAGGAGTTCCTGTATAAATAAGTATGTATTCTATAAGTGATTGTTTAGGAGAGTAAGTATGTGTATGTTTCTGTAGAAGTAAGTGTAGTGGTGTGTGTATAGCTGTATATGAAAGTAAATGGATGTTTGATAGTTTATTTGCATGTGTGAGTATGTGTGTGAGCAAATCCATGGATGAGTATCGGTGTGTAACAGGATGTATAGGTGAATGAGTACATATGATGAGTGAGTACATGTATGAATGACTGTTGGTGAATGAGTGGATGTGTATGTAGATGTTGGAATTACCTAATAGGTTGTTGTAACTGGTATTGATATCTCCATTTTTTTGAAAATGTTAGTTTCTATTTTTGAATGTGTGTATCAAATGTAATATTAGGGTGAGAGGAGGTCTGCCACTCTTTCACAAGGATGATGTCATCAGTGAGGTCATCAGTGATGTCATTTGAGATGTCATCAGTGATGTGATGAGTGATGTCACTGACCATGTCATGAAAGATGTAATATGTGATGTCATCAGCAGTGCATTTTGGGCTCGCGAGTTATAGTTGGCTGAACTAACTATTTTTTAAATGCTAATTCCTAACTATAACGTACCTGAAACCTATGGTTTTTTTCAGTGAATATATATATGCACTGGAAAACTAATCACCCACTTCCTTTACAAAGGAATGGAAAGTTTGCATCCCTGCAACCTCTCTAATTTTTCACCTTAGTCATCTTCCACTCAATCAACACAACAACCACAAATACACACACCTACTTGCTATTATTCTTGCCTAAGCTTATTAATTATTCTTCTTTAATTCAAATTCAAAGTGCAAGCCCTTTATTCAGCGTTCTTGGTAACTACTACCCGTGAACAGCCGTGGGTAATTTGCACACTTCTGTCCTTTCTTGCGTCTTTTCGACCACAAACTGCGGCAGGTTTACAAGCCCCTTGCGCCACTTTTGCATCATTTTTCCCACGACCTTGCAAATCTGCCAAACTGTGTGTGCTTTATGCACTAGCATTCTTCCTTAGTTGTTGTACTAGTTTCTCTTGCTCCCACTGCGGAATCCAACACCCTATCTGTGTAATGATCCACTTCACTGACAATGCAGTGGGTAGTTTGCGTCTCTCCAACCTTTCTTATTTTTCTTGTTTTTCATCTTCCACTCAATCTACACATCGTCCACACAAACACACATCTAATTGCTGCAATCCTTAGCTGTGATTATCAACTATTCTTCTTTTTTATATTCATATTCAAAGTGCAAGCCCTTTATCGAGCCTTTTTGTTGTAACTACTGTTCCTGGAATTCTGTTTATACACAGAACTGTGCATAAAGACTTAGGACCTCAGTGAATTACGGTGTACCAAAACCAACCTTACTTAACAAACCCCCTATCCAACTAGCGATCAGTGACTCCTTGGTTCTTCGCCCTAGAGCAAAAACACCAATAACTAGTCAACCCAGAACATGAGACTTAGATTACATGAAGTAAAGTGGATAACAAAAACACGCTTTCAATATACTCTTACACCAGTCAAAAACAAGATGTAAATAAAGACACGTGCAACTTTGAAATGTTTATTTCTAACGTCATAATCTCATGCACAGTACCTTAGAAAATACAACCAAACATATTATCAGAAACAAGGTTGTCAGCATTGTTACTATTCAATGAAATACAAACGTAAAAAGCATCCTATAATGCTAAAGGGAAACACATTTATATTAAACCTACATTTCACCCTCCCTGCCTAGCAGATTAGTTTATAACTATAGAAAGTCTCATAGGATTACATGGGCAGACCCATACCTCTGGTACTCAGCAGTAGTGGATCACATTCAGTGCTCCACAAACTGTCAAGATCCGAATGTTCTCCAACTGTGTGTAACTTTGCCTCCACAATGGATTATGAAACGTGCAAGTATCAGAGGTGGCCACAGCTCCATATGTATTATGGCTCAAACGTGCGAAGATCATTCTGAATAACAGACACAGTATTCAAGATAACCTTGATGTTCCATGCTCTCACTATAAACACAAAATTAGCGAGGCAGTTTACAAATCTAGCATACCAAATTAATTTCATATAAAGCAAAATACTCAGCCTTCTCTAAACAATATCACAAGTACTTGTTGTGTGCAAAGCAGAGCAGAAAAGCAAAAATAGCGTGTAAGCTCCTAATAAACACATGCTAACTTAACAGGGTATGAGTGCAACGCTCAGCCCCACTGCACCCTTTCTTGACCAAAGCACGTGATATACACGTGGACAAATTAGGAACGCAGAGTCCAAGCCTAAAAAGCAGAGTCAAGTTCACATTTCCAAAAAAAAGTTATTCGCTCTTTGATAGAAAACAGTAACTAAATAATAAAGAATACATAGAAAAATCAAAGAGTCTTAATCCAACAGCGTGTAAGCACAGTATGTAGCAACAGCCTCCAAGAGGAAGTCATTGTTCTCATCTGAAAACATTTCAGCCATTTAACTCAATAGTGGGAATGAACATACATGTTCCTCAACAACCGGAGCCTCTATCACCTTTGGAGGAAAACTCGGGTCATCTTCAATGTAACTGCGTGCCAAGAACTCAAGCACTGCTGCAAAAACATTCCAACTTCCCATTATTCCATGTGTCGCTGCTAAGGCCATAATCCCGCCGCCAGAACGGAGCACGTCATAAACCAATAAGGGGCTCATGAGCTGGTCATAATCCGCATTGGGAGACCCCGTACTGCAGAGACACAAATCCAGGGCCCAGTCAAAATCACAGCTCAGGCAATGGAACACAGGTTGAACGCATGTGAAAAAGGAAAATCGAAACAATAATCCATAAGCTGCACTCAATGTAGCCAAAGGCAGCGCTCCATAGTAACTAAGCATTCGGTTGCGGAGCAGCAACAGAGGGACATATTATCGTCTGCTTCAGGATGTGCATCCATATTTATATAAACAAATTAATAAAAGCACAATGGCAACCAATGCAAATATTAAGCGCAATCCACCAAATATGCTGGAAAAAATCGAATGAAAAAATCCCAAAAAGACACCAAATATACTTTCTACAGAAGTCACAAGGCCATTGCTTGTAACTTTAAAAAGTAAGGTAACCCTGTAGTCAAGGACACATTAAAGATACTCTAAATTAACTCCCCAAAATTCAAGAGCATGTCTGTATTTAATAAATCATGCACTTCTGTGCGGGTGTTTGCTACATAAAGGACAAATGTTTCTGTACCAGATATAAGAGCGACCTCTTTTTGAGACAATAGCGCTCTTATACGACTCATTTGGTTGACTCTGTTTTTAAGGTCAAAATCGACAGCCAGATAGAAACATCCAGCTTCCCATGCAGAGGAGTTAACACAACCTTTTTTTAATCAAACCACACGCTCAGTTACCGTAATCATGTAAGCGATGCCTGCTAACATTGCACAACAATCTCCATTATTTCAAAGTAAATAACTCCCGTTTCCAGTAAACCTAACGTTGTTATGATAGCAGGTGTCGGAATACCTTTCAAAACTCAGTCCAAATTAGGCGCATCTTGCATACAAGAGCCATGCAATTGTATGTGTCTACAAATTAAGGAGTGATCTGGTACTATTGTGCAATCCTCGCCATTCACATAGACTTCTTTTCCCTCCCTCAGACACCTATATGTAAATGATAATAACCAAGCTTAATGGAGATAACCGCTCCCTAAACATCCATATCTACCTATAGCACAGTATTTCATGCAAACCTCAAACTTAACCAGGTTAAATATAACGTTCTGATACTGTGGATAAGCCACACACCTGAATTGGATCTCCAATGAGTGACCACTTCTAACTATTCTCATAGCACACCCTGTGCTCTGATTTGACAGTGATAGAGTGATTGCACCACAGTTTGTACAGCTAATCATTCTCAGCATATGCTACGAATACGCTTCGAGGTTAGGCGTCGGATCAAAGCTTCCGTGTGACGTCATGTACTGCGCCCCATACAAAAAACGACTTGAATGTTTTTAAATGTTTAAAAGCATATATTCATGTTTCTAATGAACATACTAACAGAAGACTTAATCTAGGATAATTATGGAATACTTTTTTTTTAAGTTGCAAAAATCCTATATTACTTATATATTGTATGAGTGCAGCTGCGTGCCCCTCCGCCTGGTACCCTAGACTCCACCACGCCCAGAACCAGTTCATAAGCACACGTGATCGTCACCACAAAACCATTAGCATGCATATCGCTTTTCCACACATGCTTTTACAACCGGTATGCATTTACCACACATGATAAATGTATAATCTTAATAATGTTTTTTTGATGACAAACACGTATTGTAATGCCTGTGCCTTATGTCCTTCAAATTAGTTTCTTGGTATACGTGTGACCAAGTCTGGTAAGATCGGAGGCCAAGGACAAACACCGTGGTATCTGTGGCACGAAATCTTATCGATCACAGAGAAAATATGCACGGGGTAAAATGAAAGTAACAGGCATAATAATAATAATGGAGGAAAACTACTAAAATGACGTTTGGACGGAGTATGTAATCAACGTTTGGCGCCTCAACACTACATTTCAAATAAATATACATACAATATGTTTATTAATATATTACAAAAGTATAGCACCGGATAACACACATGACCCAGGAAAAGAAAGCGGCAAATTTAATACCTAAAATCAGTTGAGGTTTGCTTGGCGAACTTGAATTAAAAGAAAAAAAACTGCACGTGCAAACAAGGCTGCGTATGCGTAGAGAGCACACCTGATGCAGCAAAAAAAACCTGAAAGTTTTACATACTGTCATGGAAATATAGCTCTAAAAATTGCCCCCGTAATTTGCCCCCCCGAGACCTAATAAACAAAACAGACTTTTAGTTTTTTTTCACCTTTTCCACCGGGTACAAGTACTGCACGAGTACCCCGCCATTTTTTATTTATTTTTCTAAATAAAAATTGAGCCTAAAGATCAATGTAACACCCCCCTGACCAAGACTATAGGGTCAGAATGTTTCTACCCTGCCCCTTTCCTTATTTCTCAAATTTGATTAGTTTTCTTGTGACTCGGCTCTCGCGACAAACAAGATAGATGCCACCATTTCCTGTTTTAGAGTATTGACAACCAATTAGCATGCAGCTTTTGCTCGTAATTGTACGTATTTCCATACGTGTACGCCTCAAGGGTTAGAATGTATCTAGCCTACCCCATTCCCTTATTTCTCAACTTTGCTTTACTGTTTTCTTGTGACTCGGTTCTAGCGAGGCACAAGATGGCTGCCAGCATTTCCTGGTTTCGAGTGTTGACAGACAGTTCACAGCCAATCAGCATGTAGCTTGCGCTCGTAATTGAACAGGTTTTCGTACGCGTGCTGAACTCCGTCTCTAGATATCAGTATGAATTTACTTGCAATTTTCGCAGAAACTACTGAACGGATTTACACCATTTAACAAAAAGCACAATCTGCAAACAGAAATCTACCTCTCTGCCAAATTTCGTGTAATTCCTTACAGCCGTTCCGGCTGTAGCCCTGGCTAAAGGTCCCTATGAAAAATTGCATGGTGAAAACATGTTTTGGGACCCCCCTTTTTTCTTGGCCCCCACTTGACGAATCACCCCCAATCTTTCAGGGAAGGAGTGGAACCGAGCAGGCGATTTGTCGCCAAAGTTATTCCAAATAGGATGTTGTGGATTTCCTATGGAAACTAGGTCCAAACTATAACTACCTACTGGCGATCGCCAGTAGGTAATATATATATATATATATATCTATATATATATATATCTATATATCTATATATATATAGACACTGACGAAGGCAGTAACGCCGAAACGCGTTTGTAGACTGATTTTGCTGAGGAGGTTCTTGTGAATAAAAGACTTGGCGAACCTACGCTATATCAACTTGGAGTGCTCTCATTTGGAAAAACCCAAGGATTGGGGGATTTCGGCGTTGTGTAATATATATATATATATATATATATATATATATATATATATATATATATACATATATGTATCCAGCCCGTCTACACCAGTGCTTAGCTGCACAGAAAGGCACACAGACCAGGAATCAGCACGCCCAGGCGAAAGTCAGGTATCCAATGCTTTATTTTAAATCATTGTGCGGTGGAAAAGCTGCCATCAGACGCGTTTCGGGCATGCCTGTGCCCTTGCTCACTGACAAATGGCAGAGATGGAGCAACACAATATATACAGAATGTTTCAAAATTCGCGCCAACCAAAGTAGTTGACATAGTAAACAGACTGATAGCACGAAGGTGATGTTTGTTATCAACTGTGGACGCCATCTTGGACTAGTAACATTAACAGAACGTAGTTCATGATTTACATTGTTCATGAAACCTTTTCTTCATCTGAATAGAAAATTTTAAAAAGAAAATCAAATTCAGGTAAACGGTTTCTGTAGTGTGCCACATTTAGGTTGTTCCTTGTCGCTTGTACATGTCAATGTTGACCGTTCATGTAAATAACTGAACCCATATGTATACAATCTTCTCGAAATTATTAAAAAGCCGATTGTTTAGTTGTCGTGTAACATTACCATGGCTATTGTTTGTACTAATACGCAACAAGCATTTATACATTCTCAAATGAATTATAACCATAGTTACATGCAAATATGCTTTGTTCGTGTTACACCTGATTAATGGGTTATTCTGCCCAAGTTATTATTTGTACAAATACGCTATGTGCAAATATGCAGTCATGATAAATTATATATAAGGCTATATTTCGGAAGCGTTTGTGTAGGGATTTGGGGTTAAGCTGGGACTGAAGAAAAAATACATTTCTATCAATTATTCAACCTAGTTCACCCATTCATGCATATATAGTGGTATATAAGAGGTCCAATCGACACATTTCTATTTACAATGATCCAATTCATAGTTTATCGTTAGTACCAATACATTGTGACAATAACATTTTGATATATCACTATATCTATACTAAAAATGAACGTACATGGTTGACTAGTAAATTTTATGAATATTTCAATCCAAATGTCCCAATTCGCATGTTTAGGTCAACATAATAGAACAATGTACCAAGTGACCGTGCTGAGTCTTATTCGAATTTATAAAAGATAGATGCTATCTGTTTGTATTTATATAGGTGGTACTGATTGTGTTGCATACATCCAGAGTGCGTAAAACATATATATATCAAAAGGTGCAGTTTCGAGGATCAATAAACTTATATTGAAACAGTGCATAAGTGTTGTGCTCAAATAAAGGTGTGAGAATATCCTTTCATTTATTTTCCTTTCGTTAAGAAGATCTAATTCTTCACAGTGGGATGTAGGTATGATCACATGGGGATATAAATGCAAGTCTGCATGAATTCATTTTTATTCATAGAACATCACTATATCTCTGTTGAATAACTGTCTGAGATAAGAGAACAGATATTGCGGAGAGCTACAGAAAATTGTGTAAATCTTCCTCTATATTTAAGCCCCCAGGGCTTTTGCTGTTAAGCAAAACTATATAACGGGACTCAAGTTACCTCAATTTCTTCTCATAGTTGCCACCTCTCTTACTGGTCACTACCGCATCAATGACATAGTACTTCACATGTGCTAAGTTTTTATTGTGCACCATCTGAAAATGCCGGGCCACCGGATAACTTTGGTCTGCATGTAGGATCGCGCGGAGGTGCTGCAATATGCGCTGATGCACCGGTAGTTTGGTGCTGCCTACATACTGCAAATTGCAGCTGCAGGTCAAAACGTATACTGCCAACTCCGTGCGGCAAGTAAAATGATCTCGTAGTGGGACGGGGTTGATTTCAAAGGGGGTGGTATATGTTCTTGTGTTGACCCCAAATTTGCAAGCTCTGCATGAGCTGCAACAAAAGAAACCCTTGCGTGGGGACAACCATTTACTGGCCTTAATGGTCTCAGGGCTGTTTTTGACTAAATCATCTCTCATAGTGTACGCTCGCCTGAATGTTACAGTTGGTGTAGATGGCAAGATGTCTTTAAGTACTTGATCTGACAATACAATACGCCACTGTTGTTTGATGATTTTGGAAATTTGTCTGGATTGGCGACTATAACTTGTAATTAGTCTTGCAGTATTAGTATCATCTGACTGTGTTAACTGGGCTCGATTTTCCCTGTCAGGCTGTAAAAGATATATTCTTGTCAGTTGATTTGCTCTTTTGATAGCCAAATCCAATAAAGTAGTCTTGTACCCACGGCAGATAAGGCGTGCCCTCGCTTCCTGTTGGCATTTATCTCTTATCAAAGGGCAACTGCAGGCTCTGTGGATACGTAGGAACTCCCCGTAGGGGATGCTCCTGATAGTGTGGTTAGGGTGAAAGCTTGACGCGTGAAGGATTGAGTTGCCGGAAGTTTCCTTCCTAAACAAGCTAGTGACAATCCCATTGCCTTTTGCCTCAATTTTCACGTCTAAAAAACTAGCTTCATGGTGGCTAATGTGTGATGTAAAATGTAAATTCAGCTATATATATATATATATATAGATATATATATATATATATATATATATATTACCTACTGGCGGTCGCCAGTAGGTAGTTATAGTTAGGATTTTTTTGAATAGGGATTCTGAAAATTCTATGTTGAATAACTTTGGAGTTGATGGAGGGAATTGGCTGAAATTTTCCTGGAAAAAGGCACATTTTGTTTCTGAGCATCCCCAGAAAGTTTGGGGAGGTTTCGTCAAGCGGCGGCCGAGAAAAAAGGGGGGTCTCAAAACGTGTTTTTAACATTGAGTTTTCCATAGGGCGGTTGGACTCACTTTTAGCTCGAACGGCTGAATGGATTTCCACAAACCTTGGCAAAATTGTAGGGACTCGTAGCCCGATGTGCCTTTGCTATGTCTCAAGATATATGCTCCAGGGGTTTTTATGAAAATTAACTTTGAAAAATATATATTGGGCTACATTGGCTATATATATGTTAGAGCCCAAATGTAGCCCAATGTAGCCCAATGTAGCCCAAAGATGGCCACCAGAGAAAAAAAAACTAATGTAGCCCAAATATCAGCCAGATGTAGCCCAACTATAGCCCAGTGACAGAATGTCCCAGAGTGTTCTAAAGAACGACTAGAGCGCTAACAGTATTACTTATGACAAAAGTATGGCACACCTGAAGTCATCTTGATTGGAATAAAGTGTTAACACTTAAAACATTTAATTTGCAAAGGAACAAAATGAGGGGTTTCATTTTGCCATAGAAATGTTATATATATATATATATTCACAGAAAAAACCATAGGTTATAGTGGATATATAGTTAGGAATTTGCATTTACAAAACCTTGAAAATTCAATGAAAAAACCATTGGTTTTAGGCCATATATAGTTAGGGATTTGCATTTACAAAACCTTATTTTACTCGCATAAAACCATTGAAATTCCATATATAGTTATAAGCGCTAACTATATATCGCGCACCCGCAATCCACTGCTGATGATGTCACATATTACATCATTCATGACATGGTTAGTGACATCACTGATGACATCACTGATGACATCTCAAATGACATCACTGATAAAATCACTGATGACAACATCCAGTGACTGTATGTTTCTGTAAAGTTAAAATATCTCTTACATATTGAAGAATGAGTGGATATATAAGTGTCTGGATGAAGGATTTAGTAGGTGCATGACTGACTGTATGAGTGAGTGATTAAATGTGTCTCACTGAGTGCATGGGTTAGTGACTAAACTGTCTTAATTTGTGCATCATTATGTCTGTTGTTCTGTAAACTGTTGCATGTGTTGATAAGTAGCTATATGAGTAACTATATGGGTTATTGATTGGTTGCCCAAGTATTTGTATGGGATACTGAGTGTGTGTGTGGGTGGCTGGGAGGTGTATGACTCTGTGCATAGATGTGTGAGCAGTTGATTCACTAGATGTATGGTTTCAAAAGTGCATGTGGAAACAGCTATATGGGCGGTTGACTGTGTGCATGAGTGCATTGGTGAGTGAATGGATATCTCAGTGCTACATGTCAAAGTAAGTACATATGTAAAACACAGTACATGTGAGAGTTGACATATATAAATAACTGTGCATAAGAGCCAGTGAATGTGTGAGTGGCTGTATGGATCATTGTGAACTTGTATCAGGGATTGTATAATAGAGTAAATATGTGTTAGTATATGTTTGAATAAGTAAAGTTTGTATAACTGTATAGTTGAGGAAATGGAGGTGTGATTGATTCTTTGCATGACTGACTAGGTGTGTGAGTAACTCCATGGATGAGTGACAGTCTGTGAGTGTCTGTTTACACTGATTGTATCTAAGGTTATATTAGAGTCTGAAGAGGTTCATCGTATTATCACATGAATGATATCATCAGTGATGTTATCAGTCATGTCAAATAAGATGTTTTCAGTGATGTCATCAGTGATGTCATTTGAGATGTCATCAGTGATGTCATCAGTGATGTCACTAACCATGTCATGAATGATGTAATATGTGACATCATCAGCAGTGGATTGCGGGTGCGCGATATATAGTTAGCGCTTATAACTATATATGGAATTTCAATGGTTTTATGCGAGTAAAATAAGGTTTTGTAAATGCAAATCCCTAACTATATATGGCCTAAAACCAATGGTTTTTTCATTGAATTTTCAAGGTTTTGTAAATGCAAATTCCTAACTATATATCCACTATAACCTATGGTTTTTTCTGTGAATTTCATTGGTTTTTTAATAGCAAATATGAAAAGCTTTAAAATGTCAAGTACGTGATAGATAAAAACATTTTCGTATTTATGCACGCTGATGTGCTTTGAACGCTGCACCCCCCCCCTCCCCTCTTTTGTCTTAGTAGTACTCTCTCTTTGCAGATAGTGAACGGTAGTTAACGCAAGCCTTTGCCCCCGTTGTAATCCGTCGTGCCTGCTTGTCTCTCCATTTGATTGATTGTTGTCCAAGCATTTACTGTTTTAGAATTGGTTCTCTTTGGATCATTCTCTATTTACAAACAAGCACAAAGTCGCAATACTCTGTTTAGTCTTTGCAGATAGTGAAAAATCGTGTAAAAAAATAAAAGTAATCGAGCAAAATCAGTAGGCCACTAATTGGATCTCTTTTTGACCTCGCTAAAATAGAAATATTAGGAACAACCCTTCATGAGAAATACGAAAATAGTGAGATGAACTGAGCTCCACACCATGAGGGCTGCAAGTAAGCATGGGCGGAAAATCCGTTACGCTCGCGGATTTTGCGGATTTTCGGGAAATCCGCAATCCGCGAGATTTGCGAATTTCCCGCAAAATCCGCAAATCCGCGAGCAGCGGATTTTGCTCGCGCTGCTCGCACTGTTCGCGTGAGTTCGCGCCCCGCGAATAAGTGCAAAATTGCAGAAATACGATCTTAGCAAAACTGAAAGTAACTACTTACCAGGTTCAAAAGTTCAGGCACATCATTAGTAGCCATTTCCTGTAGTGCTTCCTGAGGGGCCCCTCCAGAGTTCAGTTGCCAGTTGAAACTATTATGTGACCCTGCTCTGAACCTCAGAATAGTTACACATATGCCACAAAGGTCCTGAATTACAGCTAAGGGAGACAAGCAGGAGCCAGGCTGGAAGTTAAAATCCATTAATCAGCCCCTAATTCATTATTGTCAGTTGGGGCAGGGCAGGTGTTGTAACTAATTTTGCAACAATGAAAGCACTTAGCAAGTGCAAAAGATCACTAATCAGGGCGCACTAAGGAAGCAGGTGCCAGCTAAAAAAATATTCTGTGACACATTAATCAGCCCCAAATTAATTCAGGTCACTTGAGGCAGGGAAGGTGTGCTTCGCTTTGCCGAAAATAATGTACACTGGACAACCAGAGGGTGTGGTGATGAAACAGAGGGTGGCATGGGTGGGCCAGAGGGTGGCATGAGTAGTCAGAGAGTGGCAGTGGTGACAGAGAGTGGCAGTGATGAAGAAGAGTGTCCCAAACAGGCTGGACACGTAGAAACAACAAGTTCGCAAAACTTGCGACCCGACAGGTAAGTTCGCAAATTGCGAAATTGTAAAAACCCTCGCGAACTGGCAGAAACACGGGCGAACACAAAAAAAAAAAAAATCCGCAAATTCGCGGGAATTCGCGGATTTTGCGGATTGCGAATCCGCAAATCCGCAAAATTCGCGGATTGCCAATCCGCAAAATCCGCTCATGCTTAGCTGCAAGACAGCTCGGCTCCATCACCCATCCCGCACAAAATAATGACAAACCCTATGCAAATATTAAAAATATAGACAACACACCAGCAAAGAAACAGGGTAAAACATTTTATTAAAAAACTATTTACATAACGTTGGTTTATAAGATGATGTCAGTAGTGGACCGATGTGTGAATAGATCGAAAGCAGCACAAGGCTCCAAGATCCGGATGGCAAGCTCCTGGATGTTGGGTGCCATAGTTCAGAGTTCTGAGTTTGAGCCTTTTTCAATGCCTGTGCTTTGTTGAATCAGAATGGCGGCTTGACACAAAGCTGACTCAAGCGTTGCTACTGATGCTAAGCAGACCAAAACTGGTTTTCAGTTTGTACATTTTTCTAGATTTTTCAATCCAAGTTTGGTTGACTTTGTAGAACGATGGCTTCAAATTTTCAACATACGGTGTGGTGGCGCTGACTGGGAGGGGGCGCTTCGCTCCTGCCCCCTCCCCAAGTAAGATTTTCATACGTGAAAGTACGTTAATGGTTTTGGTCCCTGAGTTGCTTCGATGTCACTGCCATTCTCAAATAGCATAAGTTCTGGATGTTGGGTGCCATAGTTAAGAGTTCTGAGCAGTGCTTGTAACACTGTCTGAAGCTTATTTCCACCTACTGCAGCTTCACTATTCTCAAAGTAAGTGAGTGTCGTTTGTGGACCTGACTGCATTAGAAAACAATGTGATATGTTACCTTCCTAAACAGCTTGACGGAGGCCCCTGAGGGGCGGTGTGATGGCCATGGACTCGGATAAGACGCTTGGCTCCGACACCCTCCCCAAGTCTTATAGCACTGGTGTAGCCTGAGATCGCCCCCGACATAGGCGGCCGGCTCCCGGGGTCCGGCGGAACTTTTTGCCTTTTGATGACTCTTCAATTCTGGACCTTGTCCCACAATCCGTTTCACCTGAAGACAAGCTGTAGTGGGGCGCCCCTTTACCGTTTTAGTTGCCATTCCGCCCGCTTTTGCTACACTGTGCCTCTTCCGCCATTCAGCTGTTTACCGCCCGCTCTTGCGACTACAGCGTCTCGCTCACCATGTAGTTGAGTTGCTCCCGCTCTTGCGGTGCAGCGATAGGCGGCTGCCACATGGCTCTCAAAATGGCGGCCGGCTCTTCGGTTTTGGGCCTGGTCCACTAAAATGGCCCTGGGACACATTGGAACTCGGACGCTTCCCTGATAGGGCTTGGGTCCCATTCTCGAAAAGCGTCCCCTCAGCCGTGAAGATTCTACAAAAGTCTTGGGGGCCTCCGACTCCCGCAGGCTTCTGGTGGGGAGCGGCTGCCATGATTGCTCGTGGAATGGCCACGACGGAGCTACGAGATGGTAGTGGTCTCATGCTGACGCCAGCTTTAGTCTGAAACATCCAGAAACACTGTAGACTACCAATTCGATCAGTTCCGGTAGCGCCCCAACATGACCCGGAAGAGAAGAACTTGCCCTCCCCTCTTTGACTGATGGTTCTTGTTGCCTGTCCCCTCTGTTGTCATTTAACAGAACTTTTTGGACTGCTGAAAGGGGTTGTGTTCTGAACGCTGGTTGGTGGAGACATTTTGACTATATTCTTGACCTACGTTGTCGCGTAATGCGTTATATGACACGCCGCGTTAGCGCACCCGGAAGTGATCCGAGGCGCAGCGCGCAGCGCGTAACGTAAGCATAACAGGTCATGTGACTTGTTAATAAAACTTTTCATTGGTTCATTTTACTTTTGTTAATTTAATGATGAAAAGCTTGGTCATATGACCTAAAAATTACGCTTTTTATTGTTTTCGAATATTTTTTTTTCAAACATATGTTATAATATTCCAGGCTAATGTACTTTCCCGGAAAATTTACAACTGTCTTGCAAGTAAAATATATTCCTTTTTCGAGAAAAAGGGCGTTTCTTCCTTCCATGACGGAACCGTTGAGTAAAAGAGATTCGGCCTGCTGTCTTAGTCGCCGATACGCCTGATTATCAGATTCTTATCGATCACTTTATGTTGCAGACATGAAAAACACAACTGCCCTTGACCATTTATCTTTACTGCGTTCCTACATATTATACCTTTTATCCGTCATGTAATTGGACTGCTTTATTTCACTTGCCTTTTACTGATTCGAAAACAGTGACTAAAAGTAAAAACTTTACCAATCTAAATACTACTACCGTGTTTTGTTTTAAAAACCTTTATTGTGAAAATGTCAGTATACAAATACGGGCCTATAACCACGTGGGCCGGCCACGGAGCAAACTGAAATCGTATATGATGAGGAGACATTTACACTGTAGAGGAACGTAACGAGCGGGCCATTAGGTTGCAAGAACTAAGGTGTCTAACAGTTGCGGAATCGGTGGACATACATTTTGTAATTAAAATAGGACAGGGCCACTTACAATAACATTTTCTAGATATACATTTGCGGGCAAGGAGTTACGAGTCCCATTTATACCGGCGCCATTTTGGGCGAGGCCGGGCAGGTCCAAGATATAGTCAAAATGTCTCCACCAACCATCGGCCAGACCAGAACCCCTTTCGGCCCTTTATGCTACAAGATGGTGTCTTCCATTCAGAAAATATTGTTGGCAGCATTTTGAAAGGAAACAGAAACAGCCGTTCTCCTAGTGAGTTTCACATTGTTACATTTAGGAAGAATGTTGAAGAGTAGTATGTGGAAAATCTGAAGCCATTTTTCTACAAACTCTTAATCAGACTTGGATGGAAAAAAAAAACATGAAGAATGTACAAACTGAAAACCAATTTTTGTCTGTATAGCATCAACAGTAACGCTTGAGTCAGCTTTGTGTCAAGCCGCCATTTTCATTCAATCAATAGCGTCCCCCTGCACACATTCAGGGACCTGGTCGTGTCTTCAGATGAAACGGATTGTAGGAAAAGAAGCAGAAAGGAAAAGGCAAAAAGTTCCGCCGGACCTCGGGAGCCGGCCGCCTATGTCATGTGCGACCTTTGGCCACACAAGGGCAATAGTGAAGCTGCAGCAGATGCAAATAAGCTTCAGACAATCTTACAAGCACTGCTCAGAAATCTCAACTGAGGCACTCAACATCCAGGACTTGCCATTCGAATCTTGGCGCCTTGTGCTGGTTCCGACCTATTCACACATCGGTCCTGGATCTCGGCGCGTTCGACTCACTGTACCGCAACAGTGACCGCAATTCAGCTGGACAAGCCGCCATTTTCATTCACTCAATAGCGTCCCCCTACACACATTCAGGGACCTGGTCGTGTCTTCAGATGAAACGGATTGTAGGAAAAGAAGCAGAAAGGAAAAGGAAAAAAGTTCCGCTGAACACCACCTTGGGCAATAGTGAAGCTGCAAAAGGTGCAAATAAGCTTCAGACAGTCTTCAACTTACTCTGATTCTTATAATAAACTTCAGATAGTCTTACAAGCACTGCTCAGAACTCTCAACTGAGGCACTCAACATCCAGGACTTGCCGTTCGGATCTTGGCGCCTTGTGCTGGTTCCGACCTATTCACACATCGGTCCACTACTGACATCACCTCATAAGCCAACGGGGCACCCCACGCCGACTTTCGGCGCAGCATTGTAGGATGGCCACACCAGTGCGGCAACTTGCTGGACACAACATCGGGGCCATCCGGATCTCGGCGCGTTCGACTCACTGTACCGCAACAGTGACCGCAACTCAGCTGGACACGCCGTCTTTCGGCGCAGCATTGTAGGATGGCCACACCAGTGCGGCAATTTGCTGGACACCACCTCGGTGCCATCCGGATCTCGGCGCGTTCGAGTCACTGTACCGCAACAGTGACCGCAATTCAGCTGGACACGCCGTCTTTCGGCGCAGCATTGTAGGATGGCTACACCAGTGCGGCAATTTGCTGGACACCACCTCGGTGCCATCCGGATCTCGGCGCGTTCGAGTCACTGTACCGCAACAGTGACCGCAACTCAGCTGGACACGCCGTCTTTCGGCGCAGCATTGTAGGATGGCCACACCAGTGCGGCAATTTGCTGGACACCACCTCGGTGCCATCCGGATCTCGGCGCGTTGTGCTGCCTTCGGCCTATTCGCACATCGGTCCGCTACTGACGCCGCCTCACGTGCCAACGGATTTTCTACGCTTTTTGTAGCCCTATGCCGCATAACAGGTCATGTGACTTGTTTGTAAAACTTTTCATTGGTTCATTTTACTTTTGGTTTCCTAAAGATGGAAGGCTTGGTCATATGACCTAAAAATAACACTTTTCATTGGTTTAGAACATTTTTTTTTCCCAAACGATGAAAGCCCCACCTTGTTTCTGGATCATTCAGACTGAAGCTGGCATCAGCATGAGAGCACCACCATCTCGTGGCTCCGTCGTGGTCATTCCGCGAGCAATCATGGCAGCCGCTCCCCACCGGAAGCCTGCGGGAGTCGGGGGCCCCCAAAACTTTTGTAGAATCTTCACGGCTGAGGGGACGCTTTTCGAGAATGGAGCCCAAGCCCTAGCAGGCAAGCGTCCGAGTTCCAAGGTGTCCCAGGGCCATTTCAGTGGACCAGGCCCAAAACCGAGGAGCCGTCCGCCATTTTAAGAGCCATGTGGCAGCCGCCTATCGCTGCACTGCAAGAGTGGAAGCAACTCAACAACATGGTGAGCGAGACGCTGTAGCCGCAAAAGCGAGCGCAACTCAGCTAGATGGCCGCCACCTGGGGAGGCCCATTCACGCCGCCTCCCCCACCCCCGGGCCGCCGCACGCCAATTTTCGGAGCAGCATTGTAGGATACCAAAACCAGTGCGGCAGTTTACTGGACATCACCTGGGTGCCTGTCGTACATGTTGTGTCAGCCATGTGACACTGGACACAGTCCCATCAACATCTCAACGCGTTCTGCTGCCTTGGGACTATTCGCACAACAGACCGCTACTGACGAGGCCTCCCCCCGCACCACCCGGGACGCCCCACGCTGTTTTTCTGTGCTGCATTGTAGGATCCCAAAACCAGTGCGGCACCCAGGCGACATCACCTGGGTGCCGTCCAGAACTCTGCACGTTGTGCTGCCTTGGGACTATTCGCACAAAAGACAGCTTCTAACCATTGTTGCTTTTTGTGTTGAAAAATGTTTAAATGTTTTTAGTTTTTGTTCCGTTCGTTATAGTTAATAGTTAATAAAGTTTTATAATCTTACTTTGTTGGAGTGTTATCTATTTTTTTTAAAACGGGTGAATGGGGCCTTGAATCGGGTTATTGTCATGTGTGGGCTTTGGAAGTGTGCTGCTGCAGGATCGGACATTTCAAACTCAAATGCACGTTCTTTTTCTTACCTTTCCGAAGCATGGAGCGCAATAGCAGGCAGAGAAAGGGTGATGCACGTGTTGAACACTACCTGACCTGGCAAGTTGCTGGCAGTGCCCCCCCGCCCGCTCCTGAAAGAGGGCACACACACACCGCCGCCCCGAGTACTTCACAAATCTTTAAAAGACCATGCGCTTGTTCATGAGGCTTAAATGGTTTATCACCTCTTCTAGAACCCCTGCATCGACCCTCTGACGTTTCCTGGAAAAATTACCATGTAACACAATACCAAGCCCTGTCAGCTGAAACCCCCAAGGAATCGTGGGGCATATTATCAAGGGGGTTTATCTCCGCTTTTTTGGCTTTAAAAGCCAAGAAAGCGGAGATAAAAATATCTCCCTATTACCAAGCTGTCGCTAACACCAGTTAGTGACAGCTAAAAGGAGATAGCGACCATCTTGGGCCCCGCTTTGCATGTCAGTGATACTTATCACTAATGACATGCAAAGCGGGCGTGCCAAGATGTTAGCGACTGGAAACAGTCCCTAACATCGCTATCTCCTATTACCAACTTTTGGAGATATTCGCGCTAAGCGCGAATATCTCCAAAATCTAACACCTGCCCTGAGCAGTTCTTAGCCATGTTATCCAATGGGAGGTGGATAACATGGCTAAGAGCATTTGCTCGATAATACATGAATATCGCTGACTTTTCTGCGATAATAGCAAGGTTTATCTGCGATAAAAATCGCCGATGTGCGGCGATAATTTTTGTCTCTAAACAAATAAGAGACAAAAATTATCGCTAGTTGTTCGTAATATGCCCCCGAGTTTTTGCTTGCAGAAATCGGGAGGCGGGAGACTAGCACTGAAATCAGTAGTCACACGCCTGAATCGGGAGGGTTGGCATGTCTGAATTCTCTACAGCTGGGGCCATAAACTACATCCGCAGGGGTAGGTGATAGCCTAGGTCCGGCCTGGACAATCGGACACAGAGGAAGAGGAGTGTCAGAGGGTGCGGTAGTGAATAGGGTGAAAGAGAGGTGTCGGGAGGGCACAGGGTGTGATTCTCAGAGAAGAGCAGCACAGATGGGGGGAAGTATATGGCCCATGCATGAGAGACAGAGCGGAGATGACCAGTGCGTGGGGGAGATGCTTGCGAGGGTGGGAAGCCATGCTGAGGATCGGCGGCGTGCAGAGAGTGGGCCTGGTCAAGGCATCTAAAATGGCTGCTGTGCACGACAAAATTGTGGCATTGGACAAAAAGGCAAGATGGCGCAGACAATGTTTTTCAATAAGGATTCATTTATAACAAAATATTTACTCGCAGTGACAAAATGGTGGTCAACACTTCCTGATTTCCATCGAATCGAACGTTAACAAACGTCACGCAGCAAAAAAAAAAAAAAAAAAAAAAAAAAGCTCACGCACAGAGCAGTTTTTAACCATGTTATCCAATGGAAGGTGGATAACACGGCTAAGAGCATTTGCTGGATAATGCATGAATATCGCTGACTTTTCAACGATACTCAGGCATTGTGGCCGATGTGCGGCGATAATTTTTATCTCTAAACAATTAAAACGAAGCACAAAATGGCGAATTCCCGTTTCGCTACCAGTTTGCGGCCCAGTTCGCGGCCCGTGAAGCGCTTCTACCGTGAAAAATCATTTTTTTTTTCTTTTCCCCACGGGACCCTTTAATAACCCCAACAACATTCCTAGGGGGTCAAGAGGGGGATACCTTGCCCCCTTTCATTAAATTCCCCTTTCGTTTTTCACCTCTTCTTCTCTCTCGATCCTACCGAGAGACAAGATGGCGGCCGCTCCGGACTGTTTAGAATGTTGACAGACACCGGAGAGCCAATCAGCTTTCTGCACGCAAAGTTCCGAAACGCGAAAAGTAAGCGGACCGGATCGCTGCCCGGAGCGCTGTTACAGATATATATCTTGATTTAAACGTTAATTTCTCAAAATCCACCGAAGCACATATATTGAGACCTAGCAAAGGCACATCGGGCTAACAGTCCCTACAATTTTGCCAAGTTTCGTGCAAATCCATTCAGCCGTTCGAGCTAAAAGTGAGTCCAACCGCCCTATGGAAAACTCAATGCAAAAAACGCGTTTTGGGACCCCCCTTTTTTCTCAGCCCCCCCTTGACGAAACCCCACCAAATTTTCAGGGGCTGCTCAGAAACAAAATGTGCCATTTTCCTGAAAATTTCAGCCGACTCCGTCCACAAACGCCATAGTTATTAGACATAGAATTTTCAGAAATCCCATAGGGAATTAATCCTAACTATATATACCTACTGGCGATAGCCAGTAGGTAATATATATATATATATTCACTGACAAAACCAGTTATAGTTAGCTGGAAATTTTACTGACATAAAACCATTGAAATTCACACGTTATAGTTAGTTGGACTCACTATAACTTGCGCGCCTGCAATGCACTGCTGATGACGTCACATATTACATCACTCATGACATGGTCAGTGACATCAGTAAGAAGCGAGAGTTCTCCCAGATACTTTTAGGCCCAGAGGGGGGATACAAACCAGAAAAAGAGAAACAAAGCCGCTGTGGGGACCTATATTTCTTTTAACATTGAATATATTCACATAGTTAGCGAAAAAGATGCCAAGGCGAGATACTTTCAAATATTATTCAAACATAGAAAATTTTATTGAGCTATTTTATCATTTTCTTAAAAAGTTTTTTGAAACCATTTGTACAGAATTCTATTTCATTGTTACTGTACAGATCAACATTTTTACATACATTAAACAAACATCCTATCTTTCAAAGTGCCCTCTAGTAATAGTTGATCCTAGTGATCTGAGACACAGACTCACACATCAATCACACATTCTCAAGGAAAGAAAGAAAGAAAAACAAGTCTAACTCCATAAATACATAAACATAACATAAGACTAATACAAATGATAGCTCTAAGGTGTACTTGAAAGAGTACGAATAGGAACCTAGATGGTATGGTTCTATTGGTTTAGGTGTAATTAACCAGATCGTCTCCAAGGCAGTGGGTGTTGGGCCGACGTACGTTTCGGTGAAGATCACCTTCCTCAGGGCCAAAGACAACAGAACAATACTAGCAAGCGATATAAAATCTTAAAAAAATGAGGGCATAGTGCAAGGTTCTGAAAAACATAGAGTGAGAGAATTTTTATGTAACATGTTCTCTTTTGCTTTTTTCATCTTATTTTTATTTTTAATCTGTGGCATCATATATGTACATATCTACTTTTAAATTTTTAAAGTTAAAATAAAAGCACATAGCTGAATACACATCTATTGAGTGGATAGACCAAAGATATTGTGAGTCCACATAGTGGGGAGGTAGGAGGAAAGGTCATAGACATATACCCAAAGATTCTAGTGCACCCTAAGTGTTGGTACAAGACGTGCCAAAAGCATGCAGTGCTTATAAAAGACTGTTTGTGGTCTTATAGTCTAGCGTTAATATAGGACAGGAAGCACTTTACCTATAGTATGCAGGTTCTAGGCATATGATAGATAAGTTTATGGTCAGTCTCTTTAAGGGATATGCTGGAAAGACATAAAAAGAAATCTGTAGCCTATTGATAGGTGGGCCAACATATCATAGATGCTGCAGAGGTTGATAGTAAGTTACCTCAGTGTGCGTGGCATATGTCCTTAGTTCTTCTTACTGTATGGTCCACCCGGGGAGCTTTATGTTAGCAGGGAAGTAATAGCTGTATAGGTATAAATATCACAACTAGTTAGTGGACTGGGGCAGGGCTAGAGGTCAATTATTATCAAGTAATGGGTTTATTGCCCATTTGTATGTTTTACGGTTTGTATTTATAAAAGGGGATAGAGGTATAAGTCTGACTCTGATATAGGGCGCATAAAGGTAGCGGGAACTGTAAAAACATATGACCTGCGTGAATGCCAGAAGGTTACATAATGCCGATCACTGCAGGATTATGTGGCAGTGTAATTGCGGAATAATAGTTTATGCTTGAAAAGCGAGAAAAAGGGGTGGTGGCGTTGCATAGTTGCAGCTCAAAAAATTATGCAGCTACTGCTTTTTTAATATACTGCAAAGTGAGGTGGCTGAAATAATTCAGCATGTTTAGTCGTACCTGCATTTTGGCGTACTAATCCAACAAGCGGCGCTTCCAAAGGTTCCGCTCTTCGTGGTTTGTAAAAATAAGTTACCGTATCTGGAAATAGTAAAGCAAAATGGTCACGAAATTGCTACTGAGTGGGAAGCTGCTGTTAAGCGGAGGGCTAATCTGTTCTGGGCGCCCTGGCGTGGAATGAAGTTGCATGGGGTTTTTTAATTAAAAACGGGGGGGGGGGGAAACGCGCAGTGCGCCGCGATCTTACCTCTTTTTTTCAGATAATACTGCCGCTACCGGGGGTCCTGGGGAGATGTTTCCTCCGTAGAGGAAGTTCTGGTGTAGGAGATGGTTTTAAATGTGATCCTAAACACCGGACCAGGTGCGGGGTCGTTAACAGCGATGTAGGACTGATTTCACATGTTTAGAACAAAGACATAGTTAAGGGACTTAAGCTAAATCAGTGTGTGCGGTGGCGGCCATATTGTAATGAGACCTGGGGGAGTACAAGATATAGATTCTTATTGTGATAAAGAGGGTGCTGGAGAGGTGGAGATGCAGGATGTAGCAATGTTTTTATTAAATGACTGTTGGTTACAGTAGAACCTATGATTGGCACAATTTGCTGGGAGTAACTGATAGGCTACAGTAAATGATGTTTAATTTAAGAGATAGACATGGAGTCGGATAGTGGCAAGATATGCTAAGATGGTTTAAAGTGTTACTAGAGTTTTCATTTATATATGGATGGAGGCTGACAGATGCAGGAGAACTGACACAGGATGTGCGTGGTAGCAAGGCTGAGTTAGAAAGCAGGGTAATTAAATTCAGACATGGCCAAATTATTGAAGTGTGACTATCCATGAAATTTCTTCATTGTGGCCAAAACGGACTGTGTCCAGATGATGAATCCAAAAAGTTTCGCTTTTTTTGCGGAAAATTGATGGGTCTTTGCCTGGAGGTGCGTGTACGCGTTCCAAGATTTGCCATCGTAGGTCTTTTTCATTATGGTCATACTGGATGAAGTGGGACACCATTGGGGCGTTGGTTTTTTGAGTTCTAATTGCAGATTTGTGTTCCGAGAGTCTAGTTCGGAATTCTCTTGATGTTTCCCCTATATATCCTATGTCACATGGACATATAATGAGATATATAACATTTTTGGTTCTGCAATTAGTCATTTCTTTTAGGTTTCCTTGCTTGTGTCCGTAGGTCCATTTCTCGCCGGGGATTACCTGGTCACATGCGTGGCAATTGCCACATTTGTGGTTGCCTTTTGGCAGTGGGTTTCCGTCTATGGTGTTTTGTTTGTTTTTTTCTTTGTTTTTCCACCTGCTGTGTACCAGCTTGTCACGTAGATTTTGGTTTCTTCTGAATGCTAAGATGGGTTTACTTAGTCTGCTTTCTTGATCATTTGTGTTCAGTATCTTCCAGTTGTTGTGGATAACCTTCCTTATTTTGTTGTTAATGGTTGAGTGGTTCAGTACACATACCAGCTTTTGGTCTTGAGATTTCGGGGTTGGATTTAAGAGGACATCTCTGTTGTAATATTTCGCTCTTTTCATAGAGCTACGTATGAGACGTTTGGGGTATCCTCTTGCTGACAATCATTGTGATAGTTGGTTGGCATGGATCATAAAGTCTTTCATAGATGTACAGTTTCTTTTAATTCGCAGGAACTCACCAAACGGGATGGAGTCTTTTTGGCAGTTAGGATGGTAGCTGCCATGTTCCAATATGGTGTTTTTTGCTGTGGGCTTGCGATATAGGTCGACTGACAGTTTACCATCTGTATGTCGTACCCATATGTCTAAGAATTCCACTTTGTCTGGGGAGAAATTGTGGGTGAATTTCAGATTTTCATCGGCTAAGTTTAGCCATTCCATAAATTCCTTTAAAAGGTCCTCTGACCCAGACCAGATGAAGAACACATCATCTATAAATCTGTGCCAGCTACTGATGTTTTCAAAGAACGGCGCGATTTCGTTGTAGATGTGTTTGCGTTCAAATTCCCCCATATAGATGTTGGCAATGCTGGGGGCACAAGACGCCCCCATACTTACACCTTTGATTTGGTGGTATACATCATCTCCGAATTCAAAAAAATTATTTTGTAAAACCATTCTCAAGCATTCCAAAATGAAGGCATCAGGTCTGGACCCTGGTGTTCTTGCTAAGAGCTCTGCTACAGATTCCATTGCTTTGTCTTGGGGAATGTTTGTATAAAGTGATTCTATGTCACAAGTCACTAACAATTGGGTGACATTATTGAATGGGGAGTTTTCCAAGACTTTGATCATATGCCCCGTGTCCTTGATGTAAGATGTATACGTGGTGGTTAGAGGGCATAAAAAAGTGTCCAAATATTTTGAAAGTGGTTCAGTGCTTGAGTTTATGGAGGCTACTATGGGTCTTAACGGTGGATCCAAAGTGTTCTTATGTGTTTTTGGAACACCATAGATGGCAGGGACCACAGGGTGAGGGTTGATAAGGTAGTCCATTTCTTTCTGGCAGATGAACCCATCTACAAACACTAGCGTTTTTATCACTTCTGTTAAATTTGTGAGAGATCGCCTGCTTGCTCTTCTGTAGTGTTCTTCTACTCCTGTATTTATGGAGTTAGACTTGTTTTTCTTTCTTTCTTTCCTTGAGAATGTGTGATTGATGTGTGAGTCTGTGTCTCAGATCACTAGGATCAACTATTACTAGAGGGCACTTTGAAAGATAGGATGTTTGTTTAATGTATGTAAAAATGTTGATCTGTACAGTAACAATGAAATAGAATTCTGTACAAATGGTTTCAAAAAACTTTTTAAGAAAATGATAAAATAGCTCAATAAAATTTTCTATGTTTGAATAATATTTGAAAGTATCTCGCCTTGGCATCTTTTTCGCTAACTATGTGAATATATTCAATGTTAAAAGAAATATAGGTCCCCACAGAGGCTTTGTTTCTCTTTTTATGGTCAGTGACATCACTCATGACATCACTGATGACACCATCCTTGTGACAGAGTGACAGACCTAATTTCAGTGTAATGTAACGCTTGAAACACATATTCAAAAATAGAAACAAACATTTTCAAAAAAATGGAGATACCCAAACCAGTAACAACAACCAATTCAGTAATTCCACCATCTATATACTCATCCACTCATTCACCAACAGTTCTATATAGTCACTCATATATATACTCTCTCATCATATGTAGTGATACACCTATACATCCTGTTACACATCAGCAGTCATCCAAAAGTTACTCACACACATACTCACACATGCACATAAACTATTGAACATCCATTTATTTGCATATACATTTATACACACACTACCACCTTACTTCTAAGGAAACTTACACATACTTACTCTCTTAAACAATCACTTATAGAAACACATACTTATTTAAACAGGAACTCCTACAATCTCTCACTATATATACTATACTCACTTATATACATCAATACTCACATATACTAGATTAAAACATATGTCGTTACTAATGAAGACACTAGTGAGACAGTCATTCACTCACTAACACACACATATAAACACTCGTCCACCCATACAGTCCTGCACATATGCTGTCTTCAAAACACATACAAACAGTGAGTCAGTCACCAACCCCTGCAGCCACTTATACACAAAGAGAAACACTGATACAAACATTTAAATATTTAAACAATACTCGCTAATATATGTATTCACTAAGATACACTTAATAAGCCAGTTAACCAACCAATTTTTTTTTAAAAAAAACATCCATTTACACACCTATTTAAACATTTATTTTTCCATCGACCTTTACAAATACATATATAAAACAAATTTATTTTTCAGAAAGACACACATTCACTGGATGGTGTCATCAGTGATGTCATGAGTGATGTCACTGACCATGTCATGAGTGATGTAATATGTGACGTCATCAGCAGTGCATTGCAGGCGCGCAAGTTATAGTGAGTCCAACTAACTATAACGTGTGAATTTCAATGGTTTTATGTCAGTAAAATTTCCAGCTAACTATAACTGGTTTTGTCAGTGAATTTAATAGGTTTTTAAATGCTAATTCCTAACTATAACTGGTGTGAAACCTATGGTTTTTTCAGTGAATTTCAAAGGTTTTTTAAATGCTAATTCCTAACTATAACTGGTGTGAAACCTGTGGTTTTTTCAGTGAATTTCAAAGGTTTTTTTAATGCTAATTCCTAACTATATAAGACCTGAAAGCCCACCAGGAATCTCCAGTATGCGCCAGGGGACTGCATTGCAGAGAGGTGTAATGAAGCCACAACCCTTTTTACACCTCTCTGCAACGCAGCCCCCGTGCATGTTTCGAAGAAGGGAAACTAATTCCCCTTGCATACTGGGGGCCCCTGGGGGCCAATTAGCCCACCTGGAACCTCCAGTATGCGCCTGGGGCTGCATTGCAGAGGTGTAATGAGACTATGCCCCTTGTTACACCTCTCTGCAACGCAGCCCACTGCCGCGTTTGCAGAGGGGGAACTAATTCCCCTTGCATACTGGGGGTCCCTGGGGTCAACTAGTCCACCAGGAGCCTCCAGTATGCGTGAGGGAGCTGCATTGCAGAGAAGTGTAATGAGGCCACACCCTTGTTACACCTCTCTGCAATGCAGGCCACTGGCGCCTTTGCAGAGGGGGGACTAATTCCCCTTGCATACTGGAGGTCCCTGGATCATATCTGCCCAAACACCGATATTCCGAACGATTGTAAATGACTTTTCTTGAGAAACATTTGGATTTGGATTATCATGTCCTATACTTTGGAATTTTTGAAAGACTGACTTTGAGGATGCTATAAATTACTCAAGTCTGCCCGAATTGTGTGGGTAAAATTGATACCTAGTCACTTTTAATAAGAATATACTTATGTCTCGTCTAACATTTGGAAGAAATATCTAGTTATATGACAACGGGATACCGACATAACTTGAAGGAAATAAGAACGCCCTGAAGAAGTTCTGTTGTACAGAACGAAACGTTTCGGCTGGCTGTGGTACATAAACGTAAGGAAAATAAAAGCATTTGAATATACACCAAGATTCAGCGCTTCAATAAGTACTCTAAGTGATATGATTTGATTGGACTCATTGTGAAAGTGGTGCTGTGCCAAACTATGGAATATTCTCCACTACTCTCTACTACTTACTCTCTCCTACTCTCTACTACTCACTCTCTACTGCTCTCTACTACTCACTCTACTACTTACTCTCTACTACTCTCTACTACTCACTCTCTACTACTCACTCTCTACTACTCTCTACTACTCACTCTACTATTCACTCTACTACTCTCTACTACTCACTCTGCTACTCTCTCTACTGCTCTCTACTACTCTCTACTACTCACTCTCTACTCTCTATTACTCACTCTCTACTCTCTACCTCTCTACCTCTCTCTTCTCTCTCTACTAATCTCTACCTCTCTACCGCTACCTCTCTACCTCTCTACCTCTACACCTCTACCTCTCTACCTCTCTCTACACGCACACATATAGACATATATGCATATATATATGTGCATTTGCATTTATATATATGTATGTGTATGTATAAAAAAAACAACTAAACATTTTTTTTTCTAATCAGCTACTTTTAAAACTGTCATTCTTTTTCCCCATGGTACGCTCCCCGGTACGCTCCCCGGTGCGCGTACCGGGCGCTCCCCCCGCGAAAATAAAAAAAAAAAAATGTTTTTTTGCCCCGCATCAAACCTAGGGGGTCAAGGGGGGGTCTACTCTGCCCCCTTATGGTCATTTCCCCCTTTGTTTTGGCCACCTCTTGTGTCTCGATCCTACCGAGACACAAGATGGGGGCCGCTCCGGACTGTTTAGAATGTTTACAGACACCCCAGAGCCAATCAGCTTTCTGCGCGCAAGTCGCGTGGCGCGCCCGGTGCGCGTACCGGTGCGCTTACCGGAGCGCTGCTATAGATATATATATTTTTTTGAACCTTAATTACTCAAAATCCACTGGAGCACATATCTTGAGACATAGCAAAGGCACATCGGGCTACCAGTCCCTACAATTTTGCCAAGTTTGGTGGAAATCCATTCAGCCGTTCGGGCTAAAAGTGAAATCGACCGCCCTATGGAAATTAACATGGGGAAAACGCGTTTTGGGACCCCCCTTTTATCTCGGCCCCCGCTTGATGAATCCCCCCCAAACTTTCAGGGAAGGACCGGAACGCCGCAAGGCCATTTTGAGGAAATTTTCAGGCAGATTCGTCAACCGGCGCCAAAGTTATTCCAAATAGAATTTTCAGATTTAACATTGAAAAAAATCCTAACTATAACTACCTACTGGCGACCGCCAGTAGGTAATATATATATATATATATATATATTTATATATATATATATATATATATATATATTATGGCTGAGATACCCGCCACCCCCTCTCAACACAATCCCCAAGGATGGGAAACCGGAAACAGTTCTGAAGTTTTTGGAAGACGGGAGGGAGTGACCCTCCCGGCCGTATTTATTAAAATATGAAACAAAATTAAAACATTAAATCAACAGTTCCATATTATGTACAATTTCATTACCACATTGCGATGTTTGGCTAACCTTAACATATCCTCTAATACAAAGGTTCTCCTAGCCGAACTAACATCCTACCAACATTTACTTAACTTTTGAAATTGTACATCCTAACGTTTAAGGGCCAACGGCAAGGTCGTAACCGGTGTCAAGATCCCTAACCCAGACATATCCCCCTCACTTGTGAGGGGCGGCACGGAGGCATACCTCAAGTGCAACTACCAATTTCCCTTGACTTGACGGGGGCCCCAATAAAACTCGACGCCACTTAAAGGTCGTACGAGGACTCGTGTGAGGTATCTAGAAGGTAGCGTAGACCCCCCCCAAACCCCACACAACTTACCACATCTGCCGTCGCAGACGTCCTGGCCACGGGAAATTCCCCAGGAGGGGGCTGTAACCCCTCCTACCCATGAAGGGGCCTTGACCACCTTCCCTTTCCTTTCGGCGACCCATCCTTAGAAGGGACCGCCTCCCCGTTGAGGGGCCAATGGCCACCTCCCCCGAGCGCCCCCATCCGTAATGGGTGACGCCCACTCATAGGGATCTTCCAATTAGTGCTCACCGATCATGACCTTACCGCCACAGGTCCGGATAGTTGACCGGCTATCCGGACCCCCCACCACACTCCTACTTAAAGGTCATGTTTTAACGTCTTCAGCCAAGCTATGAAGTCTCCTATGAGTAACTCATTCCCCACCCGAGACAAATGAACACCATCCCCCAAGTACATACTGTCATCATTAATACACCCATGCGAAATAGAATGCAGTGCATTGGAACGGAACAACCTACTCACTTTGTTATTAATTTTTCTCACAGAATGATTTACAGCAGAAACAGAAAAAGCCCCCCGCCACACTTTTCGTGGGATCATATGGGACCACGCAATTGTGCACCCTGGAACTCCTCGCTAACCAACTTACAGTGGAAAGCATCGCCTCCAGGAGAAGTCGTCTACCAATGGTGACCAAATCATTGCCCCCAAGATGTACTATGACTACAGACGGCGGTGACCTCGTCCGCCCTAGCAAACCCTCGAAAAATGATTGAAACTGGTCAATACAGAGACCGCCCTTTCCGTAGAAGGACACGCTGTACCCGTATTCCCCAGCCACGTGCACCATGTCACCTGCCTTGAATACGTCCGCGGCACGCCTCACGTATGAGTGGCCCACGACCCACACCTCCTTTTTCCCAGCCGGTGATGTCTGACCGCTGGCCCGGTGTTGGGTCGACTGCATAGTCCGCCCCGCCTCGTAGGCTTGCGTAACTGAAAACCAAACAAAACAAGAAGCGTGAGTACATCATTACAGCTTCACAACATGTGCAAACGCACATACCTTTTATAACAATTGGAGGACCAACGCCCCACATGTTTAACTTGTTCCACATTCAGACCCCTGGCTGTAGCCTCTGTAGCAGCCCCTATCCGAAAGGAATGGGTCCCAAACTCGCCCGGGTTCAAGCCCGCAGCTGTAATCGACATCGCAAGCACCCGCTGAAACTGAAACCTTGTCAGTGGGGTGGCGTCCGCGTGTCTCAACAAGGTCCCCCCCCATGATGCCACCCTTCGTGTTAAATAATCCTCTAAACACTTCACTGGGCACATGGACGACCCGGGAATCCTGCGTATAATTATGCAGTCACCCATCCCACTCTGATCGGTCTTGGACCTCACAAACGAGACAGTCATTGTCTCCCCTCTGATCTGAACGTGCTCTGCGCACAGTCCTCCCGTCACATCCTGCTTGTTCCTCGCCACTAATTCGCTTACCCGCATAGCCCCATGAAATGCCAGCGTAAAAGCGGCTCGGAATAACACTGTCTCAAACTGAGATGAACATGTTGTAGGGAGTCTGGATAATAACTGGGCCAACCTATCCAAACCTATCGGGCGCCTCTCATCTACTCTGCGACCCTCAAGGCGTTGCCACCCATGTAGCGCTTTTTGCACAACGAAAGACGCTGTCGGGTCCTGGATCCCATGAGCCCTAGCAACAAAGGAAATGGCAGCCCGATGCCTCTGGGCCGTGGCCACCGATTTCCCTGCCAGATGTAATGACATCAGAAAGTTCACTACCCATTCCTCCTGGCCCCAAAGCTCCTCTCTAGCAGTCCCCAAAAAGGCTAAATAGGACCGGAACGCCCCTTCATATGCCTTCCTCGTCCTGGGTGCTAAACTCTCTCCCACGAGGTTACGAAGTTCGGGGCACCGAGAGACCAGAGAGCTTCGGGAAAGGGTGCTGGCTCCGGGTCCGCTGTGGGAAGAAAACCCCAGAAGGCCTGCATACGAAAACGAGAAAGGGCATCAGCCGCCTGGTTCATCACCCCCGGGACATGTCTTGCTTTGAATAGCACATTCAATTGCATACACAGTAATACGATTTCCTTGAGCAGTCTCAAAATCCATTTGCATCGTGCTGCCTGGCTATTGATACACTCAACCACGGTCATATTGTCAGACCAAAATACCACTGAGTGATCTCTGAACCCTTCGGGCCACGTTCTCAGGGCCACCAAAATGGGGAAAAGTTCCAGGAAAGCAATGTTACTTGTCAGTCCACTGTTATGCCACCATGCCGGCCATTTTTGTGCAGACCATCGAGTGCCGAAAATGGCACCAAAACCCATGCTCCCTGCCGAATCTGTCCACAGCCCCAGCTCCTTAGAGGACACGGCCGGTTTGTTCCAGACGACTCGACCATTGAAATCCGCCAGAAATGCCAACCAAATGCGCATGTCCTGGCGGACCTCTGCCGAGAGCCTTGTGCGATGATGGCCCTCCTTCAGTCCGACCATGGCTTGAGCGATCGAACGGGAAAAAGGGCGGGCCATTGGTATAACTCTTAGGGCGAAATTCAACTGTCCCACTAACTGCTGTAATTGATGCAGCTTAACCTTAGATTCACTCATACACATTTGCAGGGATGTCCTGAACTTTAACACTTTATCACCTGGCAAACGGAAACAACCTTCTCCGGAGTCTAACTCGATCCCCAGAAACTCGAGGCAAGTCGAAGGACCCGCCGTCTTACCTGGTGCCAATGGCCCGCCAAACTGATTCATTAAAACACCAAATGCAGCCAAAGCTTGCCCACATTCCGGATCCCCGGCTGCCCCCAGGAACAAAAAATCATCGAGATAATGCATCACATGTTGGAAACCCGTCTTCTTAGTGAAGACCCATTGTAGGAAACTACTGAATTTCTCGAAATAGGCACAAGATATAGAGCATCCCATCGGCATACACCTATCCATGTAATACTGACCCTGAAACATGAATCCCAGGAGACGCTGATCGTCTGGATGTACCGGGAGCAACCGGAACGCTGACTCGATATCAGATTTTGCCATCAGCGCACCGGGCCCCAGGCGATTCAAAATGGCTATGGCCTCATCGAAGGATGCGTACCGCACCGAACACATTTCCGGGTCTATCGCTTCGTTTACAGAAAGACCACGTGGGGCTGACAAATTATGTATCAGCCGAAACTCACCCGGGTCCTTCTTGGGGACCACTACTAAAGGCGAACAAACAAAGTTAGCAACCGGGGGTACACTAAACGGACCGGCGACTCGACCTCGAGTAACCTCCTTCCGGATCTTTGCCTGTACCACGGTCGTATGCTGCAAGACCGATATCTGATTTTTGCATTTTTCCACACCCTGAAAGTCCCCCACTGGGATGCGGAAACCATATGAAAACCCGTTCCGCACCACCCCAGCGGAAGCACGATCCGGGTATTCACTGAGCCAGGGAATCATTGCCAAGGTATCAATCGGGGTAGGTAAAGGCGCCCCTTGGACTATGTTAGACCTGTTTGGCACCTCCTCTACCCCCGTTATCACCCGTTTTGGCTCTGCACGTGGACTCAGGATGGGATGATTGCCCACACCCACTACATTCGTGTCTAAATTTGCACGACCCCTGGGGCCTAGTACATTTACCCCTGTTAAAGTTCCAACAAACCCCCTTTTTACCTGCATTACCGGTAGGCCTCGAGTGATTGTCGGTACCCGTACCTGATCGAAAGGGCGTCCCCGCATACTGACGGGAGGATTCGCCCACGTTACTCCCTACCAATGGCAATTTCAACATACCAGTATCCTTCATTTTTGACCAGGACACAGAATCATAACAATCCCAAGTTAAGTTTTTATCATGTTCTTTTGCTTTTCTGAAAATATTATCATAGCAGAACCAATGATTACCCTCGTGTGATACAGAGTACCCCATGATCCGTGACTGATAAATCGGCAATTCCGGTAGCAATTCGGGCCTTCGTTCTCCCAAGATCGATGTGAAAGCCCCCCACGCCTTGCCCCAATTGCCAATGTTTTCATTTACCTTAAAGGCGGCCATCTTTGCGCGCCAAACACTCGGATGCATGAGGTCCTTCTGACCTTTAACATGCTCCATCTCATAATGATCAGTAAGCAACGAGAAGATGTTTACATACTCCCCAGCCCATATCTTTTCTTTAATAGCTAAAGGGACATGCTGACCCAACTTCTCCCTTCGAGAGGGTGCCGACTCCTCCCTCGCAATCGGCAATGGCCGCTTACCTGAACCGGACGCTGTGTCTGTGACTGAAACCGTCCCCTGTGGCTTCTCTACGGCCGCAGCCGGCGTGGATACCCTCGCTGCTTCCCGTGTTTCACGCAGTTGCTTCATCAACACCTGCGCGTCGACAGCCGTGGCGCCCTCGCTACCTTTACCCAACCACGCTGCTAATTGTGCTGCCAGCTCGGGCGGCATATCTTCCCCGGACACGGGGGTGACCACAACGGGAATCGGATTCCCTTCCTCCGGCACGGGAGTGGGTGCCTCGAGCGGGACACTGGGACCCGGGATATCTCCCCCAGCTGCTCCCCTCCTGGGCCTCTTGCCTTTTCCTCCCGGGGCTGCTCCCACCAAAGGACGTTTCGGCCCCCCTTCCTCGTCTTTATCCATTCGCCTCTTTAGGTCGGTCACCTCTTTCATGAGAACACGCAGCATCTGGTCGGTAGTCATTCGCTTTCCCGCCTTCTTCGGCATTCTCCAACAGAGTATCTGGAAAACAAACAAGAACGATTACAACGCTCAAAATTGGCTCTTCGTTCCGTCTCGAGCTCACGTGCAGCGAGGAGGTGCAGCTTCAGAGCACAGGAACAAGAGGATGCTTTCTGGTCTTGTTCCTCCTTTTATCCGTCTTCAGGGCGGGCGTAAACCCGCCCCTGCCTGCCCCAAGGGCGTGGCCAGCCGCGTCAGTGTCTAGGCCAACCCACTCTAGGGCGGGACAAGGCGCGCCCCGGCTACGCCGCTTTGGGCATACCAGCCGAGACTCGCCTCCCGCCCAAGATGGCTTCCCGGGGGGATCGTGGTACTCTGCCATACGTTCGGGGGGACCGATTGGTCGCCCCTTTCCAATATTCACTGAAAAAACCATAGGTTATAGACCATATATAGTTAGGAATTAGCATTTACAAAACCTTTATTTACTCGCACAAAACCATTGAAATTCGCATATATAGTTAGTTGCGATAACTATATATCGCGCACCCGCAATCCACTGCTGATGATGTCACATATTACATCATTCATGACATGGTCAGTGACATCACTGATGACATCACTGATGACATCTCAAATGACATCACTGATGACATCACTGAAGACATCTCAAATGACATCACTGATGACATCTCATTTGCCATTACTGATCACATCACTGATGATATCATTCATGTGATAATACGATGAACCTCTGCAGACTCTAATATAACCTTAGATACAATCAGTGTAAACAGACACTCACAGATTGTCACTCATCCATGGAGTTACTCACACATCTAGTCAGTCATGTAAAGAATCAATCACTCCTCCATTTCCTCAACTATACAGTTATACACACTTTACTAATTCAAACATATTATAACACATATTTACTCTCTTATACAATCTCTGATACAAGTTCACAATGATTCATAAAGCCACTCTCACATTCACTGGCTCTTATGCTCAGTTATTTATATATGTCAACTCTCACATGTACTGTGTTTTACATATGTACTTACTTTGACATGTAGCACTGAGATATCCATTCACTCACCAATACACTCATGCACACAGTCAACTGCCCATACAGCTGTTTCCACATGCACGTTTGAACCCATACATCTAGTGAATCAACTGCTCACACATCTATGCACAGAGTCATACACCTCCCAGCCACCCACACACATACTCAGTCTCCCATACAAATACTTGGGCAACCAATCAATAACCCATATAGTTACTCATATAGCTACCGATTAACACATGCAGCAGTTTACAGAACAACAGACATAATGATGCACAAATTAAGACAGTTTAGTCACTAACCCATGCACTCAGTGAAACACATTTAATCACTCTCTCATACAGTCAGTCATGCACCTACTAAATCCTTCATCCAGACACTTCTACATCCACTCATTCTTCAATATGTAAGACATATTTTAACTTTACAGAAACATACAAACACTGGATGATGTCATCAGTGATGTCATCAGTGATGTCACTGACCATGTCATGAATGATGTAATATGTGACATCATCAGCAGTGGATTGCGGGTGCGCGATATATAGTTATTGCAACTAACTATATATGCGAATTTCAATGGTTTTGTGCGAGTAAATTAAGGTTTTGTAAATGCTCATTCCTAACTATATATGGTCTATAACCTATGGTTTTTTCAGTGAATTTCAATGGTTTTTTAATAGCAAATATCAAAAGCTGTAAAATGTCAAGTACGTGGTAGGTAAAAACATTTTCATATTTATGCACGCTGATGTGCTTTGAACGCTGCCCCCCCCTCCTCTTTTCTTTTAGGAGTATTCTCTCTTTGCAGATAGTGAAGGGTAGGTAACGTAAGCCTTTGCCCCCATTGTAACCCATCGTGCCTGCTTCCCTCTCCATTTGATTGATTGTTATCCTAGCATTTATTGTTTTGGACAACGCAGGTCCAGAATATAGTCAAAATGTCTCCACCAACCAGCAGTCGGAACAAAACCCCTTTCAGCAGTCCAAAAAGTTCTGTTAAATGACAAGAGAAGGGACAGGCAACAAGAACCATCACTCAAAAAAGGGGAGGGCAAGTTCTTCCCTACCGGGTCACGTTGGGGCTCCACCGGAACTCATCGAATTGATAGTCTACAGTGTTTCTGGATGTTTCAGACTAAAGCTGGCGTCAGCATGAGAGCACCACCATCTCGTAGCTCCGTCGTGGCCATTCCGCAAGCAATCATGGCAGCCGCTCCCCTCCGGAAGCCTGCGGGAGTCGGGGGCCCCCAAGACTTTTGTAGAATCTTCAAGGCTGAGGGGACGCTTTCGAGAATGGAGCCCAAGCCCTAGCAGACAAGCGCCCGATTTCCAAGGTGTCCCAGGGCCATTTTAGTGGACCAGGCCCAAATCCGAAGAGCTGGCCGCCATTTTAAGAGTCCTGTGGCAGCCGCCTATCGCTGCACCGCAAGAGTGGGAGCAACTCAACTACATGGTGAGCGAGACGCTGTAGCCGCAAGAGTGGGCGGTAAACAGCTGAATGGCGGAAGAGGCACAGTGTAGCAAAAGCGGGCGGAATGGCAACTGAAACGGTAAAGGGGTGCCCCACTACAGCAGACGATCCTCCACCTGGGGAGGCCCATTCACGCCGCCTCCCCCCCCCTCCCCGGGGCACCCCATGCCGTTTTTCGGAGCAGCATTGTAGGATACCAAAACCAATGCGGCAACTTACTGGACATCACCTGGGTGCCGTCCAGATCTCAGCGCGTTCTGCTGCCTTGGGACTATTCGCACAACAGACCGCTACTGACGAGGCACAGTACAGCAAAAGCGGACGGAAAACCGCTGAATGGCAAGTGAAACGCTAAAGGGGCGCCCCACTACAACAGACGAGCCTCCACCTGGGGAGGCCCGTTCACGCCGCCTCCCCCCCCACCCCCTCCCGGGGCGACCCACACCGTTTTTCGGAGCAGCATTGTAGGATACCAAAACCAGTGCGGCACCCAGGGGCGCATACGGTGCATACGTATCTCGTGATATCAAGGTTGGGCAACCAGTACACAACAAGGAGTTACGAGTCCCATTTATACCGGCGCCATTTTGGGCGTGGCCGGGCAGGTCCAGGATATAGTCAAACATAACAAATGAGGCTGACGTCTCTGAAGCAGTTGACGCACAGCAGGACATAGCAAATAAACATGAAGTCTCTGAAGCTGTTAACTCACTGCAGGACAAAACAAGTGAACGTGAAACCTCTGGAATAATTGTCGCTCAGAAGAACAACACACAAAACTCTGTAGTGTCTGAGGAAAGTAAAACAGAAGGGCACTGTAGTTTCAGACACACTTAACACTAATGACTTAACAAAGATATCGTCTGTCTATGAAGCAGCTGTCATCTTCACAGAATTGACAAAGAAGTGTGCAGACACCAATGCTATTAAGAAACACAAGGAAATCCCTAACGCATCAGCATTCTCGGAAGAGGTTGACACAGATGACATCTTAATGAACAAAGAAAGACAAATTAAGGATGAGGAAGTTGTCACTTTAGTTTTTTCATCAGCTAGCGACAGCAACAAACACATTGTAATGGAGATTAGAGAGGCTACGGATGGGTGAATAAATTATCAAAAGAAATGGCGACTCCCCCCTTTAGCAGATTAGCTAAATCTTTGCGTAATTTGGGCATAAAAGTTATAATATTGGAAGTAGATGGTTATAGTTCTGGTTAATTTCCATTCAGAGTGTCCTACACAGCACCACTCTAGTTAAACACTACTTTATGTAAAACCTGGGACATAGCACTCATTGGAATGTTTGTGATCTTTCCTGTTAAGTTGCATCATAAGTTATTTTAACCATAATAACCCAAGACTTTTATTTTGTTATGGCAAGGGAACGAAATAGAGAATAAACTATAGTTGGTCACCATGGGGTTTAAAGAAGGGATGGTTCTTCACCTGGGTGCCGTCCAGAACTCAGCACATTGTGCTGCCTTGGAACTATTCGCACAACAGACCGCTACTGACCATTGTTGCTTCTGTTTTAATAAAACATTTTTAAGGTGTTTACTGTTTTTGTTGCGATGTATATATTTATAAGTTATTAAAGTGTTATAATCCTACTACTTTGTTGGAGTGCTATATATTTTTAATGTGACACATAATTGTGAAGACTTTGATGTACAAAATGGCATCCCTGGAATCTTCCGCTTCAGGCTCGGTCCCACACACCCTTACAGTGAGAATCCCCTCCCCAATCACAATACAGGATTGTTATCAGATAGTAGGAACGCGTGTGGTGTGACGGATCTCATGGGGTGGGGGCCTTGATCTACTGTAACTCCTTTGAAGAGGGGTGATTCTTTACAGTTGGGGCCATAAACTACATCCGCAGGGCTAGGTGATAGCCTGGGACCGGCCTGGACAATCGGACACAGAGGAAGAGGAGTGTCCGAGGGTGCGGTAGTGAATAGGGTGAAAGGGTGGTGTCGGACGGGCACAGGGTGTGATTCTCAGGGAAGAGCAGCGCAGCTGGGGGGAGGTTTATGGCCCATGCATAAGACAGAGAGCGGGGGTGACCAGTGCATGGGGGAGATGCTTGCGAGGGTGGGGAGCCATGCTGAGGATCGGCGGCGTTCAGAGAGTGGGTCTGGTCAAGGCATCTAAAATGGCTGCCATGCACGACAAAAGTGTGGCATTGGAAAAAAAGCAAGATGGCGCAGACAATGTTTATCAATACGAATTAATTTATAACAATTATTTTTAACAATATATTTACTCGCAGTGTCAAAATGGCGGTCAACACTTCCTGATTTCCTTCGAATCGAACGTTAACAGACGTCACGATCGGCGTCGTGCAGAGAGTGGGTCTGGTCAAGGCATCTAAAATGGCTGCCGTGCACGACAAAAGTGTGGCATTGGAAAAAAAGCAAGATGGCACGGACAATGTTTATCAATACGGATTAATTTATAACAATTATTTTTAACAATATATTTACTCGCAGTGTCAAAATGGCGGTCAACACTTCCTGATTTCCTTCGAATCGAACGTTAACAGACGTCACGCAGCAAAAAAAAAAAAAACAAACGCTCACGCGCAGCCGCTGGAAGACAAGTATCAAGTATGAGCATCCTCAGCCACCCTCAGAAAACATAGGGGGTCAGGATACGTCTCCCGTACCCCCTTACGGGTACGGGAGACGTATCCCGTACCCTCTCTCCCAGCTCCCGGCCGGAGAATGACGCGACTCCGCCCCCTCACTCTCGGCAGCCTGCACAGCCGAGGTCTCCGCCATCCGCCCCGGGCTTCCAGCAACCGGCCGACAAACGGCCTCCAAGATCGCCCGGTAACTCGTTTTGGAACCGGAACAACCCTCAAGACCTCTGAAGTAAGTGGACCCCGTCTGGAGCTGTTTAAACTGACTGCAACTTTACGCCAACATCACCACTGCTCTGGACATCCGCGACCCGCTACCTAGCCGGCCGCCATGTTTCCCCCCAAAAAAAAACATTAGTCGAAACAGAGGAAATGTTGATGCGAGATATTCAGCGAGTACATCGCGACCCCTTTAGGCTGAACCCAGACCGCGCCAAACCAAGAAAAATTTTGGGACATATTCTCTAAAAGAGAACATTTTGACAGCTGCTCTTAAGAAAAAGTCTATAATGATAGACGGAACGGTAGTGGATATTAGGTCAGACCTGTCCCCAGCCACAGCTAATAGGCAATGGGAATTGGGAAAACGATTGATACCCTTAAGAGAAATAGGAGCTACGGCCCAGTTAAAATTTCCTGCCTTTTTGAAAGTGATGTGGCAAAACAAGATGTATACTTTTCGCACAGTTGAAGATGTAGACGCCTTTCTGGATATCACTCAGGATGGATAAGGCTAGAATACTGACTATGTATAGATAAATAGTAGAAAGAGACCTCACCACTGCGACATCCACTGGCCTAGGCCATGGGAGTTATGGTTGAGTTTTCCGGGGAGGGAAGAGGGGGGGGGTAGGAAAAGTAGGTTGTGTGGGGAGGGGAGGGGTAGTGGTAGAGGGGGGGTTGGGAGGGGGTGGGTTAAGGGAGAAAACAAAAAGAAATTCCTCAAGAGCTGCCTTACCGTCAAATATGTAGAAGGGAAACATGGGTAGCGTATCATGAGTAGGATTACTAACAAGGAGCTAAGGTTCCTTACATGGAATGTGAACGGTCTCCGGGTTAAATCGAGGAGATTATTAATTTTGAAATATTTAGAAGATTCTCTAGCCCAGGTGATTATTCTACAAGAGATGCATTTAACTGAGAAGGAAAGTAAGGAGATTTTTAGTACTCAAAAGTGGATCGCAAATGCTTTTTTCACATCTCAAGATTTGGTTACGAAAGGGGTGGCTATTTTGATCAGGAAAGGAGCTGATATAGTAGTTGAAAATAATTCAGTAGATAGAAGAGGAAGATGGGTGATTAGTAAGTTAAGATGGGCAGGGGAAGCTCTTGTTATAGTTGGTTACTATGGCCGGAATGTAGACGACCCAACAATACTAGATAAAATTGAAGTGGAGTTGTTGGAATTCTCAGGCAAAATTATTATGGCTGGAGACTTCAACACAGTATTAGATCGTAAGTTGGATAGAACTGGGAATGACATATATGACATATATAATATATAATGACAATAGTAAATGACAATAGTAAATAGCAAAATGACAGCAAAGTTAAGGTCAGTTATGACACAGCAAGGGCTCTGTGATATTTGGAGATTTAAAGCTGCACAGCAGACATGATTTACTTTTTATAATAAAAAATACAAGCATAGTTCACGGATAGATTTCTTTTTGGTGGATACTAGGTTAAAAGAGCGGGTCACGAACGTAGAACATATAGGGGCACATCTATCGGATCACTCTGCTGTGAGTCTAAACTTAAGATTAGAAATAGATTAAACGAGTTCTGTCTGGAGACTAGATCGAACAATTTTAGCAGATGAAGAATTTCTAGAATCTTTTAAAGAGGAGATACGAGTCTTTCTAGATGTGAATGTGGGTTCGGCTAAGGAGGATATAGTATGGGAAACTTGCAAAGCGTTTATGAGAGGGAGAATGGGAGCTCAGGGGGCCAAGAAGCGGAGACTGTATCATAGCTTAGTAACTAATTTGGAAAAAGAAATTCGAAACTGTGAATCTAGTCAAACTGCTCATGGAGGTAACATTTCAGAAGAGGCGGTCAAGAATAAGCTTTTAGATTTAAAGATACAACTTACGGCAGTACTTGCTCAAAGAGTTAAAGAAAGATGGGAAGCTAGTCAATTGGCACACTTTTCATATGGAGAGGGATGTGGCAAGTTATTAGCGTGGAAAGCTAAGAAAGACGTCATACGTAATCAAATTAAAGAGATTAAGAAATCAGACATAGGTGAAGGTATAACAGAAAGGAAACAAATTGTAGAAGCATTCCATGACTATTTTGTGAATGTGTATACAGAGGATCTTTGTCCAAATAAAGTAGAGATAGAAAGCTGGCTAATCTTAGTGAAACCACTCTCAGTGGATGATATGCGTGAGTTAAATAAGGAAATCACTCAAGAAGAGGTGAGGAAAGTGATTAAGGAGAGTAAAAGAGGGAAAGCCCCGGGGCCAGATGGACACCCAGTAGAAGTATATAAAGTTTTAGGAGACACAATTGCTCCCACACTATATCATTTGTATAATAAAATATTTAGAGGGGAGGTAACAATACCGAGCTCATGGAATGAGGCAACTATTATCTTAATACTTAAACCAGGGAAATCACCGAAGAGTTTGGATGCTTATAGACCTATCTCACTTTTAAATTGCGATTACAAGTTCTTCTCAAAAATCTTAGCGGACAGACTCGGTAAAATTATTCATAAATTGATCCATGAAGACCAAAGGGGTTTTATCAAGATGAGATACCTAAAAGAACTTACATACTCATTGATTGGAATGATAGATATAGCTTCCAATTATGAATACCCCTTGGCAGTGATCGCGTTGGACGCTGCCAAGGCTTTTGATCGAGTTAACTTCACATACTTAAAAACACTCCTGCATTATCTTAACCTAGGAGAAAAATTCACGCAATCTATTTTTGCCTTGTATTGCACACCAACATCGCGTGTACTGGTTAATGGGACTCTCACACACCCTATCAAAGTAATGCGGGGCACCCGACAAGGATGCCCTTTATCACCCTTGCTTTTTAATTTATATATAGAGCCTCTTGCCTGCAAAATTAGAGCTTCAGAAGAGATACCCCCTTTTGTGGTGATGGACTGGTCAAAGAAACTTGGATTATATCCAGATGATATTATTGTCTATTCTTCAAATCTGGTTGGCTCTTTGGAAAATCTAGTGAAAATAACAAAGGATTTTGGAAAGCTCTCTGGTTATCAGTTAAATCAAGACAAGACTGAAATAATGACCTGGAATCTTAACACAGGAGGGGTAAAAACTACAGCAGAAATGAGAAACCTTGGGGTTAGGATTACACAAAAAATCGAAGATTTGGCAAAGACTAATTTTGACAGGGTCAAAAAAGAAGTTGTTGATACCCTAAAAGGATGGATGAATCTACCTCTTTCAATATATGGACGTTCTAATCTTGTAAAAATGGTGATTGTACCAAAAATTACTTTTTTGTTTGAGACTATCCAGTTGGGCTTTAAAAGGGAATGGCTGGTTAAGTTACAGAGTATGATAATATCCTTTATTTGGGCGTCAAAAGCCTCTCGGATGTCATGGAAGAAAATAAGGAGGAAAATCAATAAAGGAGGGTTGGCGGCCCCAGATATACAAATTTATGCATGGGCTTTTTGCTTAAAAAAATGCAGGATGTTGTTGGGTACCCTATCTAGTTCTCCGATTGGTGAAATGTTTGGAATATTGTTGAAAAGGTCTGGATATCATGATTTTGGTTTTCTATATAAGTTTGCAGACCCTAAATTTTTTTAAAAAGTGAGACTAAAAATTTTGAGAGATTTGGCTGAGATATGGCATAAAATCAGAAAAATATCAAAATTGCCCTACTTTAGCTACATGGCTCCAATATGGGAGTCTCCTGGTGCTCCATCTTGGACAAGAGACGCGCTAGCACTACATTTGAAAAAGGAACCTGCCCTGCAAAGGTGGAAAGATTTGTTTCAAGATGGCAAACTTATAACATGGGGTTTTTGCCAGCAGATCCAAAGCTGGGCAAATGACTTGGAAATAGAGATTGGAATTGAAAATGAGTTTGAGTTAAAGTTGGAGACAGGGATCTTTAAGAAGGAAGTGACCTTTTGGTACTGGCAAATACTAGAAATGGAAGATGGACCATTCGTTTTGCCAGAGACCCTGTGGATGGATAGCTTGCCAAGGATCGCGACAAAAAACCAATGGCAAGTAACTATGTTCATGCTTTATAGTATTGTTAAACCTGCAAACCTAAGGCAAAACCTTTTATTTACCATTCACAGGGCATATTGGTCTCCGTATAGACTTTCTAAATTTAAAGCTGGAGGAATTGTTGGATGTCCAAAGTGTAAACTTCCAAATGTGGATGATTTGCCTATGTTTGTGTCCTGTCCAAAAATCAAGCAATTCTGGATAGATGTAAGTAACTCTCAAAATCTCTGAACCAACACATTGAGGTAAGCCCTGAATTAATTATTACCGGGAGATATGATTTAGAAAACAGATTTTTGAATAACAATGTTAGGCTTATTTTTTATGCTATGTTGCTAGCACATCGAGAGATATGTAAACTTTGGGTCTCACCACTTAGGCCTAGTTTAATGGATTGGATTTTAGCTATGAGATATATGGCTAAGCTTGATATTTTAGACCATTCTAAGAGAAATAGAGGATTTTGGATACCCTTCCTGTTATGTTTTGGTTGAATTATTTATATGTTGAAGTCCGATGATTAAGCCCGTGCCTGTCTCGCTGGTATATGGTTTTGGTTCAGGACGACAAATAGAGATGGAGGAGGACACACATGTTGAGTCAGGTGGCCAAGAGGGATAGTTCAGAGGAAGGCCAGACTCAAGAATATGTGATGTTTATGCCCCACTACTCTAAACCAGCCTATGAGATATAAAAGCCTAGTGGTGGACTAAGATAGAAGTTTTTGGGTCGTGAGGTGGCAAATGAGGATAAAAAAAAAAGAAGACCTGTAATCATCCAGTCCGTACCCAAGTAATTATGGAGCAAATAGGCCTTAGGATGTGGACTGTTTTAAACCCCTATAGACTATGCTTGCAATCTTCTATGCACCTGCAAACTTGCCTTTTATACCTTTAATTCCCCAGTCTGTATCGTTACACTTTCACTAAACACTATCACACAACTGTTTCAGTATTGTAGTGATCCATACAGCAGTATGTGCTTATCTATACACTGTTCTAACAGTGAAGTAGTTATACATTCAGCTTGACACTCTGCTTGCAGAACTGTTATCATTCAGTCAGTACCCAAGTTTTCATGCAGTAAAGTAGGCCTTAGAATATGGACTGCTTCAAACTCCTATTTACTATGCATGTACTCTTGTATGCACCTGAAAACTTGTCTTTTAAAACTTTAATTACCCAGTCTCTATCCTTACACTCACTCCAAACACTCCGCCACTACTGTTTTAATCTTGTAGTGAGCCATACAGCAATATGTGCTTATCTATACACTGTACAAAAAGTGAAGCATTCATACATTCAGCTCCACACTCTCCTTGGAGAACTGTAATCATTCAGCCACTACCCAAGTAGTTATGCAGCAAAGTAGGCCTAAGGGCATGGACTGTTTCAAACACCTATAGATAATAAATACACTTTTCTATGCACCTGTAAACTTGGCTTTTAAACTTTCAATTGCCCAGTCTGAATCTTTACACTTCCTCCAAACATTGTGCTACTGCTATTTTAGTATTGTACTGAGCCAGACAGAAGTATGTGCTTATCAATACACTGTTTTAAAAGGGAAGCTGCTATATATTCAGCTAGACAATCTCCTTGCAGAACTGTAAGCATTCAGTCAATTCCCAATTAGTCATGCACGAAAGTAGGCCTTAGGGCATGGACTGCTTCAAATCTCTATAGACTATGGATGCACTATTCAATGCACCTGCAAACTTGCCTTTTAAACCTTCAATTGCCTAGTCTAAATCCTTACAGTTCCACTAAACACTTTCACACTTCTGTTTCAGTATTGTAGTGAGCCATACAGCACTATGGGGCTGATTTATGATGCCCTTGCGCCGCAATTGCGTCACTTTATTTGACGCAACTGCGGCGCAAACAATGCACCCTATTTACAACGTGACGCATCTAGGAGATGCGTCACGTTGTAAAGCCCTGCGCCATAAGGAGGCGTTCCTGCGCAGGGGGGGGCGTTCCTGCGCAGGAGCGCCTCCTGAAAGTGGCTGAGTGAAATCTATGAGATTTCACTCAGTCACTTTCATGCCAATGCTGCGTCAAAACCCTGCGCCTGCTTGAAGCAGGCGTAGGTCTTGATGCAGCATTGTGTAGATGCGGCACCCCCGAGCCTTGCTCCAGCAATTCGCCACATTTACGGCACAGATGCGTCACGCTCTGTGCTGTTTTTGCACCATGGTGCGCCGCATTATAAATGCGGCGCACCATAGGTGGCGGAGCTGTGGCGCACGTTAACTGGCGCATCCCTGGGGATGCGCCAGTTAACATAAATCTGCCCCAAAGTGTTTATCTATACACTGTTCTAAAAGTGAAGCTGCTATACATTCAGCCAGACACTCTTCTTGGAGAATTGTAATCATTCAGCAAGTACCCAAGTACTCATGGAGCAAAGTGGGCCTTAGGGCATGGACTGCTTCAAACCCCTATAGACTATGTATGTACTGTTCTATGCACTGGAAAACTTGTCTTTTATACCTTCAATTCCCCAGTCTGTATCCTTACACTTCCAGCACAAACTCTGTGATTTCTGATTCAGTATTGTACTGAGCCATTCAGCAGAATGTACTTATTTATGCACTGTGCAAAAAATGAAGCTCTTATAAATTCAGTCATGTACTCTCGATGCAGAACTGTAATCATCTAGTCAGTACCCAAGTAATTATGGATCATAGTAGGCCTTAGGCCATGGACTGTTTTAAACTCTTATAGACTATGTTTGCAATCTTCTATGCACCTGGAAACTTGCCTTTTATATGTTCAATTCCCCAGTCTCTATCCTTACACTTCAACCAAACACAATCAGGTAGTTGCATCAAGCATTTTTGCGAGTGCAAACGGTGCGAATCGCAAAAATCGGCCGTTAGCGTCTGCAAAAATGGCATTTGAGATGCATCAAGGGTTCATGCACTCGCAATTTAAGAATTTGCAAATAATTGTGAGTTCTCAAATTGTGGTTACATTTAAGGAATCGCAATTTGTGATTCCTTAAATGCAATGCATGAACCCTTCCAAGATTGCGAATTCGCAATCTGGGGTCGCTATTTACCACAAAGTCAAACATCGTGGTAAATAGCTAAAACTTAGAAATATGCACTTTTGTGCATTTTTCTAAGTGGTATATTACACACACACATGTCCTTGAGACACAGTGAATGTTCACTGTTCAATGTTCACACCAGTGAACATTGCCCTTTCAAGGGTTCAACAGGGTATCCTTTGGACACCCTGGCACCCTTGAAAATGCGGCACATTTGCGATTCGCTAATTGCAAATCGCAAATAAGGAATGGCTTTCCCATTCATTCCTATGGGCCTAAAGACCCATAGGAATGAATGGGAAAGCCATTACTTATTTGCGATTAGCAATTAGCGAATCGTAAATAAGGAATCAGTGGGAATCGTTGCGATTCCTACATGCATCTCATTTTGCGAGTCTTTAATAGCGAATCCTTAAAATTCCCTATTAAGGACTCGCAAAATATCACTTTGATGCATCTGGGGGTTTGTCACTCCTGTTATAGTTTTGTAGTGACTCATTGATCAGTGTGTAGTAATTCATTCACTACATTAAAACACTAATGGGTAGATGTACAATAACTGGCATATCCCCAGGGATATGCCAGTTATTGTGCACTGTGACATCATCACTATGGATGCGCTGTATTTCAATGTGGTACACTATGGGGCAAAAACGACACAGATATGTGATGTATCTGTGCCTTGAAGGCGGCGCATCCTTTGAGTTGCTCAATGCAGCAATGCTCGGGGGCTCTATGCTCACAATGCTGAGTCAATCCTTACACCTGCTTCAAGCAGGTGCAGGGTTTTGACGCAGCATGAGCTCAAAAGTGACAAAGTGAAATCTTGTAGATTTCACTCAGCCACTTTTAGGGGGTGTTCCTGCGCTGGTACGCCCCTGTCCCCCCGTGTAGGAATGTCTCCTTCTGGTACAGGAATTTACAATGTAACACACCTCCTGGATGTATCGTATTGTAAATAGCACACACCATGACACATCTTTTGCACCACTGCTGCGTCAGAAAAGTGTTGCAATAGCAGTGTAAAAGAGGCAGAAGGAGGTTGTAAATCTTCCACTAACAATAAGAAATTCACCCAGGCAGTTTCACCAGCAGTGTAAAGGGAAACATAGACTTCTAACATATTTATGCACATATGTTACATTTAAGTGGTTTGAAAGTACTACAGTATACTATAAGTAAACACATTATAGATTTATGCTGTAGCACTTCCTTATAGTTCTGCACTTTCACATTCACCATGCACTACTAATGTATTCATTTATGTACTACACATTCAGTCAGACAAAGTTTTACACACTATGATAGAAATATAACTCTTTGCTTCACCAGTGAAGGTAGTTCTGACAAGAACTTTTTATTGTATTTTTAGTTTTGTATTTGTATGAAACTGGAACCAAAATAACTGTGGAACAGCAAGAAAACAGTAAAAAAAAAAATTATTGCCGTGGACAACGGTGGATCCATTTCCTGCGCACAATGAGGTCAACAGATTGTTCCCCATAGCATAATAATTAATCGCAAAATTTGCAACGAATAGTCAGATCTGCAAAATCTGGTTGTATGTTTGCATGCGGACTGCTCGGCGAAGGTGGTGGTGCACTTGATGTGCTAGGAACAGCAGCTTGATGCTCCTCCTGCAACCTTTGTGTTGCAACTCTGACGTAGTTGTTCAGGTGCAGATTCTTCACATGGCGCACCATGCTTGCTGTCCCGAATAAATAACCTCACAGATTTTACAGGTCACTTTGGGGGCTGTAACCATTTTTTCCCCTTCAGGAAATGTAAAACATTTCCAAATAGCAGCTTCCTTCCTCTACTTCTGAGGTTGCTCAGGTAGAAATTCTACATCAGAGGCATGTTGAGAAGAAGAGTCAACAAATTGAACCATGGTGAATTTCTTTTCTAAATGGGTGAAGCTCCACAGAAGAGATACTTCTCCTGAGAAAGTCAACATAGAATGATTAAAATGAGAGGGGTCTTTGAACATTTGGAAAAGGAAATGTTATGAACCAATCAAATCTGTACTTTGAAAGTCACATGGCTTTGCGTACGCTTACGGGGCGTTTATGGTGTTCTTACGGTGTGAATACATGCGACGTATTGGCGCGATTGGCGTAATTGCTTTTAAATGTAATATACGCTTATTAAAAGTTTTAAAAAACTATTTTCATGTTTATCACAGATAATGGCTACTATTAAAATTTACATTAAATACATAGATATGTAATTTTAAACATCATAAAACATTTTGGGGTATGCGTGCGGGGCGCCGTACAAGCTTACATGACGTCACACGGAAGCGCCGATAGGCCGCGTAATGTCAAAACGTATTTGTGATGTGTGCGTGAGGATGTATAGCTGTATGAGTACATATGATGAGTGAGTACATGTATGAGTGACTATATAGAAGTGTTGGTGAATGAGTGAATGTGTATGTAGATGTTGGAATTACTGTATAGGTTGTTGTAACTGGTATTGGTATCTCCATTTTTTTGAAAATTTTAGTTTCTATTTTTGAATGTGTTTATCAAAGGTTATATTAGGGTGGAGGTCTGCCACTCTTTCACCAGGATGATGTCATCAGTGATGTCATCAGTGATGTTATTTGAGATGTCATCAGTGATGTCAGGAGTGATGTCACTGACCGTGTCATGAGTGATGTAATATGTGACGTCATCAGCAGTGGATTGCGGATGCGCGAGTTATAGCTGGCTGAAGTAACTATAACGGAGGAATTTCAATGGTTTTGTATGAGTGAAATGTCCAGCTAACTATAACATGTGTGAAACCTATGTTTTTTTCAGTGAATTTCTAAGGTTTTTTAAATGCTAATTCCTAACTATAACTTGTGTGAAACCTATGGTTTTTTCAGTGAATATATATATATATGCATTTATTTATTCTGAGGCTCTTGCTTTGTTCCGTAGTTTAGGAATCACTCGAACACCGCCGAATGCTTCAAGCAACAGCCTTTCTCAAAAGTTATGGAAAACAAGCCTCAGCAGATTCCTTTAGCAGTCATACGCCTGCCTGATGCGTTTTGATAATTCTCTTCAGAGGCTTCTGGCGGATGAAATGCACTGCTGCACCTCCCTTTTCTCTCCTGCAATAGCGCGCCCCCTGATGGGCTGCTTCATATGAGACAGCGCTAAGGATATTGGGATTTGTTGTGCTGGTTTGAAGTGCAATGTTCTGCCGACCCGCAAAGGCTGTTTGTTGGAGCCTTTGGTGGTGTTCGAGTGATTCCTAAACTACGGACCCAAGCTAGAGCCATATTGTAACGACAGCGGCCGTGCCGTCAGGATTGCACCATCCCAGGAACTTGGGAGCCTGCGCGAGAGATACAGTTAGTACAACTAACTATAACAGAGGAATTTCAATGGTTTTGAATGAGTGAAATGTCCAGCTAACTATTTCTAAGGTTTTTTAAGTGACAATTCCTAACTATAACCTGCTTGAAACGTACCGTTTTTTCAGTGAATTTCAATGTTTTTTTACATGATAACTCCTAACTATAACCTGCTTGAAACCTATGGTTTTTTTCAATTAATTGATAATTCCAAAGTATAACCTGCCAGAAACCCAAGGCTTTTTTCAGTGATCTTGAAAGAGTTATTCAAAAACAATTTTTAAATCTATTAATTGTTATATTTATTTCTTTGATACTGATTTACAAATTTATTTTGAATATATTCATTTATAGATATCTTATTTTTAAGATTACAATACATACTTTAATATATATATGTTTTAAAAAATGTAATATATATATTTAAAAAAATATATTTTTAGATTTTCTGTGGTTTTTTTTTTTTACAATTTTTTGAGCAGTCCCGCACCCACTGCGCACCTCCCTCTATTTCTGCGCAGAACGTAGCCGCCATTTTACAATTGTTCTGCAGGATGCGCGTAGGGTGTGCGATAGGTACATGCGATTGCTATGCAACCCGTACGTGGCTTCAAGCGCATACGCAACATGTACGTATCATGCCACACCGCGTGCGCGTGTTTCCGCGTGACGTCATGTACATGTTCAATGCGATGAGCGTGCGGCTTCTGCAAAATGTTTTGATATATGATATAAAAAAATATATATATATGCATTTAATATAAATATTAAGGGGAAAAACATTATTCTTTTAGTTTTAATAAACTTTTATTACTTTTTAAAGCAATTTGGAGAAGTTGCGCTAAATGCATGCTGCGTGTACGCACCCAACGCGGATCCCATGTGACCAAAAGAAAGAGATTTCATTGTTTTATGACACTTACTGTTCTAACTGTTGAAGAACCCCACCCATTTCAATTAATCTTCTTAGACCTTCCTAACGAGAAGACCTATCCTGAAAAGAACTTCACTTTTTGTTCATTGGAAACCTGAACTTCTTTTTTAGATTCAAAAATGTTTACACCACTGCAAGAATCATTTGATTCTGATGATTTTGTTACTCAACAATTTGTACCAGAACCTCACCCTCCCAAAAGATACACATCCATCGTATTGAAATGTTTTACTTTTCCAGAGGGGCAAAAGAAATGTAATGCCACCAAAGTAACATGCAAGATTTGCCAGGCAGTACTGTCAAGAGGAGATCCAAACAAGAAAAACTTATGTGGCACTGCTAGTATGTGCAAGCACCTCCAATCCATGCATCCTGTCAACTATGCTCACGAAGAATGTAGAAGACTTTGCCAAAACGTACCTCACCACCAGCAATACCAAGTACTTCTGCAGCATCACCTTCAAAATCACGACCAAACATATGTCATATATGGTGAATGTATAACTGCAGAACTATAAGGAAGTGCTACACCATGACACTGTAAGCTCTTTAGCTACAGCGTGCTGAGCTACGTCCGAAGGACAGAGATGACACATATGTACATAAATATGTTGGAAGTCTGTCCTTCCCTCTGATATGCTGCCTAAACTGCAGGCATGTGGTGATACACGCACCCTTGCACCATGGTGGAACAATATCTGTGTCGAGTGGAGTTTGTTTTTGTGCAGAAATACACACCATCCTGCACAAAATTAATGAAGGCATTTTTCTCCTAAAATGTATGCTGTGCATTGTAGTGTATATTGTAAGAAAAAAATGAGGAGAAATCAAAAAAATTCTACGGCAGATTTACAAGCTCTCTGCACCACCAGTATGTCAATTTTTGTGACGAACTGGTTGCGCAGGTGGCTCCTCCATATTTAAATGAGACAAAAAGTTACCCTGCATAACTTTTCCTTTCCTTCTAAATACGGCCCCTTCATAATCAGCTCTTTACGTATATCTATTACATCACTCATGACGTGGTTAGTGACATCACTGATAACATCACTGATGACATCTCATCTGAGATCACTTATGACATCACTGATGACAGCATCCAGTGCATGTGGTTTGCTTTGGTATTTAAATATGTATTATATACAAAACAATCTGCACTGAAGAATGACTGGATATAAAAAAATCTGGATAAAGGATTTAGTAGCAGTGTGATTCATTGTTTACTTGAATAATTTATAGTGTCTCATTAAATATCTTGGATAGTGACGAAACTATGTGAGTATCTGTATTACTTTGTCAGTTGTTCTGTAAACTGCTGTACCAGTTGGTTACTAGCTACGTGAAAGTCTATATTAGTTATTTATTAGATGACTGAGTATTTGTATGGGAGAGCGAATATGTGTGTGGTTTGCTGGGGGATGTCTAACTTCCCAAAGATGTGTGAATAGTTGATTCAGTAGGTATATGACGTTAAGAATACATGGTATACCAATTGTTTGAGTGATTTAATATCTTTATGGGTGTGGTTATGATATGGATAACTGTATACTTGTGATAGTGATTTTATAACACTAACTATGAGTTACTATCTATATGAGTAAATTAAGTGCTGTTTGTATAAGTGTTGGGGGTAATGTTTTAGGGCTTATGGTAGTGTAGTGGTGTTTGTGTACTGAAAGGGTTGTGCTGGGGATAGATTTAGGATTTAAGGTAGTACATTGGTCTTTGTGTAGAGTGGGGGTCGTGTTGGTAGTGGATTTAGCATTTAGGGTAGTACACTGGTGTTTGTGTAGTGTAGTGTGTAGTGTAGGGGGTCGTGCTGAGGGTAGTGTTTTAAGGTTTAGAGTAGTGCAGTGGTGTTCGTCTACTGTAGGAGATAGTGTTTTAGGGTTTAAAGTTGTGCAGTGGTGTTTATGTAGTATATATGTTCCTGCTGGGGGTAGTGTTTTGGGGTTTAGGGTAGTGTAGTGGTGTTTGTGAAGTGCAGGGGTTGTGCTGGGGGTATGTATTAGCATTACACTATGACCATTCAATGCACAATTATCAGTAGTAACCACCAAAAAATTCCAGGTGAAATTATCAGCAGAATGCTAGGAAAACGTTTACCAATATCAAAAACGTCTATTCAAATCATTACATGCAGTGTGCAACAAATGATATTACCACAGGAGTAAGTCTCCCCAACTTAGATTTAAAGTGGATAAACATGTTTCATGTGACAGACCCATAGGCCAATGCTACAGCTTCCACATGCTTCAACACCCTCCACTTACTCAGCTAGACCTTCAAATAGACCCACCCCCGAATAAAGGAAGACCATCACCCAAGCACTCTTCACCAGCCGGCAGGGCTACGGGAACACCCTCTATGCCGGAATAAACACATTTCTACTCCATAAACTTTAGACTGTCCAGAACACAGCAGCCAGGCTCATCCTCAGCATCCCACAACAAGCCCACATTACCCAGCATAAACGAGCACTCCACTTGCTTCCTGTTGAAAAAACAGTGACCTTCAAGCTGCTCACACATACTTATAAAGCCCTCCACAACACCGGACTCCAATAGCTCAGTCTCCTTCTACACCCCCTAAAGAAAGCTCCACTCCGTTGACCTGGCCTTAGCTGAAATCATCTGTATCCACAGAACCAGACAGGAGGTGCAATCTTGGCCAAGACCTGTAATGAACCCCCCCTCAGCATCAGATGAACCCTCACACTGACAGCATTCAGGAAGAGGCATAAGACCAAGCTTTTCGAGTCACCAAAGCTGCACTAATCCCCCCCACATACTCCCCCAGCGCCGTTAAACCCTCACAGGTGAGTGCTGCGCTCTATACATCCCTAATTAATTAATTGATACGCCACCACAGTGTGTGTTTGAATGTTATCAAGAGGCCCTGCCATTCGCTTGGCTGTCTGTAACTCTTAAGAGTAGTGAAGTGAGCAGTACTACCTTCTTTAATATGCTCAGAATCTCTGAGATTTCCTTGGCTTGGCTTCACCTATGAGAGCTACTTTCAGAGTGCTGGCAAGCTACCAGTAGCTCCTGAGCTATTAGTTGGAGACCCCGGGTATGTATAGAGAGGGGGAAATTGTTGTCCTGAAGCACACATGTGAAGGTTATTACACCACCGCATGCATAACACATAGCACTTTGAATCACTCCATTCCCTAAAGCCTGACTCACTGCATGAGTACATGCTTACTGACTGAATGATTACATTAATATAAGTAAAGACACTGGGTGAATTTTTAATTGGTTGATTTTTTCTTTAGTGAATGAATTACTACATGGTACTGAAAGACTCATTTTGCAATTGCAACTGCAGTCACACTGTGTTTGCTGGAGAATATAGATAGTGACCGGGGAATTGTATGCCTAAAGCACTGCATACCCTAAAGTCTGGCTTACTGCAAGAGTGTACGTAATTATGTAACTGCAAACACATCAACCAACCAAATCATTCTCTCTCAATTTTGTCAAATGGACACTGATTCATAGTGTGATTCTAGACAAATAACAGTATCCCTTGCAGTGTATAAAGAAAGATAAAAAAAATTACATAGATGTATTAAATCTCGCAGTAATGGAATTAAATAAATTAATACTCGGATATAAATTAGAATACTTAAAGTTTTATAGAGAGTATCTCTGGCACGGGAAGCATGGAAAATAGGGGTTTAGGGTAATAAAGAATATTAAAAAAAGTTTTACAAAAAAAGGGACGTTACTAGAATGATAAGTCGGAAAAAAAGGGGAATGAATGTTAATACTCGTTTAAAAAAAAAGTAACCTATAGAAATTCTTTAATAAGAAAAACAAATTTAAATAAAGCATTTTAGAAATTATACAAAATTGACTCCAGTGGCTCACTAAGTCACTGGAGTCAAGCTATCCTTGCTGAAGACGGCTGATAGCCAGAAACCGGTCCTTGGATGCTTGTTTCCGGTACAGGGAAGACATGGCTTGGCAGTTTGGACTGCACTGTTACCATGAGGCACAGGGTCAGACTGAGGTTGACTGGGGTGAGTGTTTGATTTGCTCAAACGCTGCGTACATCATCCCCTTTTGTATCGCTTTGTTCGCCCTAAGTTTGCAGGGTATGCTCAGACGTGAGTCCCTTGCTCACTTGGTCACTGGATTCAAGATAGCCTGGCTGATGAGGATTATGAATCCGAAACCGGTCCCAGGATGCTTGTTTCCGGTCCAGGGAAGACATGGCTTGGCAGTTTGGGCTGGACTGTTCCCATGAGGCACAGGGTCAGACTGATTTGCATATGGCCATGTCTGAACTGGGGTGGCTGAGTGAGCTAAAGAATGGTGATGGATTAAACCCAGAAAAGATGACTGGGGGTGAGTGTTGATTTGCTCAAACGCTCCATCCTTCATCCCCTTTTGTATTGCTTTGTTCGCCCTAAGTTGGCAGGGTATGCTCAGACGTGAGTCCTTTGCTCAACTGGCCACTGGATGCAAGATAGCCTCGCTGATGAGGATTATGAATCCGAAACCGGTCCCAGGATGCTTGTTTCCGCTCCAGGGAAAAAATGGCTTGGCAGTTAGGGCTGTACTGTTCCCACGAGGCACAGGGTCAGACTGATTTGCATATGGCCATGTCTGAACTGGGGCGGCTGAGTGAGCTAAAGAATGGTGATGGAATAAATCCAGATCAGTTGACTGGGGTGAGTGTTTGATTTTCTCAAACGCTCCATCCATCATCCCCTTTTGTATCGCTAAAATCCAGCACCTGACGCACTATTCCTAATTAATATAAATACAATGAGATTTCTTCATTGATTTTGTGTGTACACTGTAAGTGCAGGCACTACCTCAGTGCAATTCAATAGAGGATTTTAGTAATTAGAATAAATTGCAAAGGTGCACCTTGTATCTTTTTGCATGGGCACTGCCACTCTGCATTTCATTATCAGCACTTTAATGCAACTAAAGTTGAGATAAATCTAACACAGTATTCAGAAGTTGATGTAAACTAGAAAGATCACCAGTGTTCCCACGATAAGTGGTCCAAAATTTAACACCATGGCAAATACCAGCAAAGTGTTCTTTGGCAATAGTAGTTTCACCAAAGGTGTAGCTACCATTGAGCAGCAAATGCAGTAGCAACATGCCCAGTTCGGTGATGATATGCTGCTAAGCTTATGCATACAATACCATACATAGTCTATTTTCATTTAGTGTGCATGTCCTCATGAAGAACTCACAGATAAAATCCAAGGGGCATTTTTATAGGTTTAGTGGTGCAGGACAGAGCAGCAAGTCACTTTGCTGCATTGGCCCACAGGTAAAGGAATGTGCCGTATTTATCCTGTACGGTGCATTGCTTTCCTGTTCCCTTGCACTGGTGCTGTTTTGACAAGGGTGCTGTGTTGTAGGATGACTTTTTTTGTGCAGGAATGGGCATCTTCCTGCAAAAATGGAACTCTGGAGAGGCATAAGATTTTGAGGCATTCCCATGTTTACAAATCCTTGTAAATCTTGGAATGCATCAAAAACGTGGACGTTGCATGGGAACACCCACCGCAACACCCATGGAACGCCTCCCTTTTGCAGAGTAAGGCAACACATAGATTTGCGTTGCATTGCCTTGCTTAAGATTTACGAGGTCACTCAAAGCCACACAAGGTGGGTTCATATGGCTTCATAAATCTAACTCAGAGACCTGCATCACACATGTACCCCTTCTGCATGGTGCAAACATGATGCAAGGCTCTCATAAATTTTCCCCTTTGAGTCAAGTTTGCACCAGAAATGTAGCTAATACCTGATGAAATGCATTTATAAATGTGTCCTCATGTTTTCAAAACTTGAGTATATAAACACACTGCAGACAGAAAACGAAATAGCAAAACAACAAGCAGAAAAAACAGGGGACACTACTAATGAGGAATGAATTAACCACGTGTATACTAATGTTGAAAGGAGATAAAGAGTTTGAATGGTATACTATGGATGCGCAGTAGTAAGAGAATGGTTCTGAATGGAAAGCGGATGAAACCGCAATCATGAACACAAAGGTTAGCAAAGAGCAGCGTGTGCAACAAGTTTCCAGGACGTTGTGATTGGAAATGAAATCACAAACTTGCTCAAGTCCTAATGGAAATGGACATTGTGATTGCAGAAAATCTACGGTTTTAAGAGTAGCACTCAAGCTCAGCCTTAGGTGTAAAACTGTGGTCTTGGATCTGTTTTGACGCTGCTTTTCTCAATCTGGACTGCAATTTCAAATGTAGAACGTGCAACATTTTCCAAAATGCATTGGCAAGTCAGTCTGAAAATGAAGAGAACTGAAAAATGTAATTCAAGACATGTTGACCAAAAAATGACTGTTTAATTATGTTTCTTTAACATTTTGTTTTTCAGACGAATCTTGAAATGTACTACATTTTCCAATATATCAATGAGCTAGTAAGATGGCAAAAAAATATTATTACAAATGAAACCAAGGTTAGCAGTTTTGTTGAATTTTTCCAAGCTGTAAAATTAGGATCTGTTAAATTGATACTATGGCAAAATCATGTGGGCCGTCAATGAAAGTCGGAAAGCAGTAAGTGAGCAGACATTCTTTATTATGTATTCAACACTTCTTTTTGCTTTAAAATATTCTGTCATTGCCTCATTAAAAATTGTGGTTATACTAAGGGAACTGTGCCGACAGTATCAGAACAAATATGGTGCCGTTTCTAAATGGTGATACACCATTTAAAGCACAGCGAAGCACAACCCTATCTAGGTGTGGTAACGCTTTGCAGTTTTAATCTGTGTTATGCTATATAAACAAGGGACTTCGATGTGTGACCAGGTGTATGGGGCATGCACCTTTCGTGTCATGAAAATGTGCTTTGATTGTTCAGTCTACTGCGGAAGTTCAAAAGTTCAATTTGCCAGTTAAACAAAAAAGTAAACCAACATACAGCACGGTTCAAGCTGTTCATTTAATATGAAATACTGCTGCGATGCAATTGGTGCATCAGCATTTTGGCGCACTGAGTAAAGATTTTCAGTAATGAGCCTGGTATAGTCTCAGGGTGCAATGCTACTCACTTCCCCATTTCTTTCACGGGATTGGGATTCAGCTTTAATCACATGACTCTCATTTTTTACAAACATTGTTGGAAGATTCTAGAAATTTCAAAAGTGGAATCGAGTAGTTTTTTCGCTGCAACAAAACCCATTTGTACTGTGCAGTATTGAGACTAATGAAAATGTGAGGGAGGGCAAATATATGAGAGAAACAGAATAGGAACATAGAGAAAAATGAGAACAAAGAGGTTAAACAAAGGGGGGTCGTGTTTATAGCATTCTAGTTAGAATGTTTTACTTTGTTGTAGAGTAACCACACCCTCTATTTCATTACAAACACTCTATCCACTTCAGAACTTTGGATTGTTCAGAATGCATTCTGGGTGATTTAGTCTTTGTTGGATATGGCACTTTCTGCAGGGTCACCCAAAACGTTTTATCTTCATCCCTCCTGTTAGACCTGGCACCATTGGCGTGAGTCTCCTTTTCAATTCTTTGCTCTTGCCTCATGTGTTTTTCTGGTAATAGATGCGTGGGCACTGTGCCACTGATGTCCAGTGCCACAGTGCAAGTGCTCCCTACTGTAAATTGATGTATTGATTAGTGGTTCCCTGATTGGATAATTGTTTTACTGTCAGACCCTAGTACAGTGCACTGAGTGTGCCCAAGACATGTGATCCAAATGCTGCTAGTGGTCCTGCAGCACTGGTTGTGCCACCCACAGAAAGCAGCGTTGTAAAATGTGTCTAAGGCCTGCCATTGCAGAACCTGCGTGCAGTCTGGTACTGTCATGCTGACTGTGCAAGTGCACCCACTTGTCAGTCCCTAAACCTTCCCTTGTCTTCATATTAGTCACCCCTATGGTAGGCCCACGGGAAGGGTGCATTGTAGGTATGAGGTAGGACAAGCCCTGATGTGTGTGGCATGTCCTAATAGTGAATTACAGCCATTTTCGTTTTTCACTATTGAAAGGCTACCTGTTCTCCACAGGCCAGAATGGGCTGTTAGAATTATTACACTTTATAATATTAGCTGACTCAGAAAACATGGTAGAAAATCAACTTTAGTATGCCTGCACTCAGAATAATAAAAATCATCTTTTAGTAAAGTTAATTTTAATATTCTGTGTTTGCAAATACCACTTTTAGAAAGTAGGTATTTGATTGTCTAACCATTTGAGCCTGCCTCTGCGAGATTGTGTATTCCTTGTCTGGGTTTGTGTTTGACAGGGATGGGAAAAGTCCAGGAGACCGGCTGGGGCAGCCCGGTGGTGAATAGGGAGATCTGCATCTAGATGGAAGTGAGGAGTTGCACCTGGGACCTGAATAGGGGTGGGCCTTCCCTCTAAAATGTTGGCTCCACCCCCTGTGGAGTGTCTGATGTCTCTGCCCTGCACACTGAAAGAAGAGAAGGAAGACTGTCAACAAAGTGCTCCTGGACTGTAGTGCCTTTCACAATGCTGGCTCCACCTCCTGTGGGGCGTATGGTGTGCCTGCCCTGCATTGTGAAAGGAAAGGAGAAGTCAGAACTGGCTTGAACTGGGCACAGGCCCATCTCTCCTCAGAGAACAAAGGATTTTGGGGTATAAGTATTGGGACCCTGAGCCCATGAAATTAGATCACTCCTGGAACTGACAAGACTTAACCTCTGCTGAGGAGAAGGAACCTGAAGAAACTGAGGAGAGACTATTCCCAAGCTGAAGTGCTGCTTGGGGGATTGGCCTGCAGTGTTGCCTGACTGCCAAGAGAGGAGAAAGGATTGTGGACTTTACCTTTAATTTTTTTTTGTGCTAAGATCTCCAAGGGCGTGGAAGAGAGCTTTCCCCCTGACCGAAGTCCCAGGACCAGTGGACTTCACCAGCCTTTGTGAATTGCTTCTGTTCCAGTGGCTACAGAGGCAGGGAGCTGTGACCGACTGCCATGTCCGGCTTGGTGTCGAACTCCGGCTCTGGCACCGCACCGTAAATCTGGAAGCACCGCAACGAGCAACGTCCGCCTCGAACAACGCAAGCTCTGAGCTCACCGACTCCGTCTCAACACCGTCAATGAGCCGTAGCCTGCACCGCGACTGGAAGGACACCGTGACCAGCAACGCTTTTTTTTCTACACTGCAACGAACCCCGGAACCGGCTCGCACATCCGTGCCGGCCGCCTCAAGGAAAAGGTACTGTGCCTGAGTCTGTCGACATTTGAGTGGGCACGGACCACTGCGGTCCACTGGATTTGTTAGACTCTGTGCTCTTTTCAGCAACGCTGTTGCCGGACAAGGCTACCGAATCGCACAGAACATTGAATTAAGCCTTTTTAACCTGAACTCTTGAAACTTAATAGTACTGTGGATTATTTTTGTCGTTTATTGGTCTTGTGATAACTCTATAAAGTATAACATATTTTTGATATAAAACCAGTGTGGTATCCATTTGTAGTGTTGTCACTGGGTTACTGTATGTGGTCAAAACTGCATAACTTACATCGCCTCTGAAATAAGCCTTGACTGCTTGCGCCACGCCACCTAGAGGGTGAGCAGCGGTTATTTTGGGAGAGTAATTCCTTTGCCCTGACTATAGGAGAGGGCGCCTGCTTGTCAGAAGTACCTACCTGTGCCAACCGGAGACCCCAATTCTAACACCTCCTATTTTTGATGAACTTGTCATTGTTGGCCTTAGGAATAAAGTGCTTGTGCTCTCTCCTATACACATGGCAACATTGGCTTGTAACCTATTGACACATGTAAGTTACTCGTAAGTCCCTAGTAAAGTGGTACATCATGTCCCAAGAGTCTGTAAGTAAATGCTTCTAGTGGGATTGCAAACAAAACAGGTGATGGACCAAATGTGGATCAATGTCACACATTCATCCCAGTCCAAAGATCTGGGCCCAAATCCATCGTTTTTTTGCACTCCACGCCACCCTGGGTTAGACAATGGCGATATGCAAATCAGCTCTGACCCTGTGCCCCATGGTAACAGTCCAGTCCGAACTACAAAAGCCATGTCCTTCCCAGAACAGAATCAAGCATCCGAGGACCCGACCGGTTTCGAGGTAACACCTCTCATCAGCCCGGCTAGCTTGACTCCAGTGGTGTGGAGTGCCTGGGACCCACATCTGGGCATCCCCAGCGCACTTATGGCGGCAATTGCAAACAAAACAGGTGATGGACCAAATGTGGATCAATGTCACACATTCATCCCAGTCCAAAGATCTGGGCCCAAATCCATCGTTTTTTTGCACTCCACACCACCCTGGGTTAGACAATGGCGATATGCAAATCAGCTTTGACCCTGTGCCCCATGGGAACAGTCCAGTCCGAACTACAAAAGCCATGTCCTTCCCAGAACGGAATCAAGCTAGTAAATTGAATTGTGTGGATTCACTTGTGATTTGCTTAAGGGGTTGAGTGACAAACATACTCGGGAACTTGAGTTGTTTTGGACTTAAAATATTGTCTGCAACATTTGCCTATAGCTCATGTTCGTGTGTGATTGCATTTTTGCATTGTGTTGTAATATATATAAACCTGTGCACCACAGAGTTAATTGGCAGTCTCTTTTGAACCTCGTTGTATTGACGACTTCTAAGACCACTGTACTAGCTGCAGCTAATAAATACCATCTTCTACGCCAGACGAAGAATCCGTATCTCTGTTTTGACAAGGCAGGTGAATCCCGGGGATTTAGGCGCATCCTGCGCCACCGGGCCTTAAGGCTGCAGTTTTTCAACTGGCGCCCAACGTGGGGCGACTTCAGCGGTAGCGGTTGAGCCCAAGGGTCGTGAGGAGCCCCGCAGGAAAACTCAGGAGGAAGCGCACCACGTAATCGACCCCTGCATGTCGGAAGTGGACCGAAGGTCTTTGACGGCGCGGCTACTCCTCTCCGACGGCTGCTGACGACTGCTGCCCTGACTGTCGTCCTGCCTTGGACCCTTCCGAAGTTTTGGTAGAGCGAGACGATAGACGGACCTTCGCTGGCGCAGAACGATTTTTTAGTTAAGTATTTGGTGGGTCGCTCCCACAGACCTTTGTTTTGTTTTTATTCTTAGTCTTTGTTCAGTTATTGCAATAACTGAAGCCAATGGGTAAGTACGATTGTACTGTGTAACTGATTTATACCCTTTATTGTTTGTGATCAGTCCAGAGAAGTGACGATGCCTGGGCTGAGTAAATTCAAAAGATTTTGTTGTTTGGGTTGTACAAGGGATTCCCAGTTGGAGGAGTCATGTCCGATTCCTCCTGTTGGAAGTCCGACTTATGAACTCCATTCGAAAAATGTTATTGGTCCCATTACCTTTAACGAGACATGGGTCCTATATACGAAAAATAGTGGAGTTTTGAGTTGGCCACAGAATGGTAGCTTCGATCCCGCTATATTGGATAATTTAGAAGCAATCCTGTTCAGGAGAAAAGCCCGGCCGGCTATGTTTGACTCCTTTCGCTTCTGGTGTAAAGAAGAAAGAAATTAAACAAGCGAAAAAGGATAAGAAAGCATGATACATGTCAGTCCTTCAGGCTGCTCAGCAGTTTAAAGATAATGAAGTAGATAATGCGAAAGAGATATCAGAGAGACAACATTGTATGACGATAGATAGATGCTATCCGATGTTGCCTACTTCCTCTTCAGATAAAAGTAAGGAATTAGAAGAAGATCCCTTAATGACTTGCTTATTGAGTTCACCTCCGCCCTATGTTCAGAATGCGACTGCCCCTCCGTTACCCCTCCTGTTGCTCAACAAGTGGTTGCTCAATTACCAATTGTCCAGCGACCAGCTCAGCCCCTTAATGCTTCTTTGTCTACTTCTGCTTTACCTTCACCGCTTGTACTTCAGCCCCCGCCTTCTCCTGCTCCTATTCTTCGACATGCTGCGTCTCAGTCTATATTGCCTTCTACATCTATAATACCCCCTATTCTTTCAAGGGATTCCCCTGTTTCGCAGAGGAGGATAGCAGATGCTGTTACAAATTTCTTTTCTCCTTTTGTTAGGTCCCTGAAAATGTCTCCGGCTTTTTCTAGACGACAATCTCGCTGTCAGCTTCCTTTTGCAGACGAGAAAATAGCTCTGGGTTCTCTCGCTCGCAAATGGATTGAGCATGGGCCAGAATATACTACAGATGATATCATGAGTTGTTTTCATCAATGGGGGGAGCCGACACAGAGATACGTTTTATGGAGTTAGATACAGTCCCTTCGGACCTTCTGAAATTACAAGGTGATTTTGATAAAGGTTTTATTGTAGGACACCGAGATGAGGAAGCGGTAACTAGACTCATTGATTTTCTAACAATGTTTTTATCTCTGTCCATTTCCGAGGTTGATTCCATTAACAAAAAGGGTAGTAAGAATTATCCGATGCGTGAAGTCCCTCCAGTATGGATAGGTGAGGTGGTTGGTCCACCTGCTGTCCCTGCTCATTTCCAACGTATATGGGTTGACAAACCCTGGAAAAGGTCTGAAGTATCGGCGCTTAAGCAAACTCTTCCCGACGCCCGTAAGAATCCTGCTGGATATTACAAAGAATTATCCCAAACAGTTGATGATTGTATGTTGAATTTGGCCAATATTGATATGTTATTTGGAAATGTTGTTCCACAAGGTATATGGGCGCGGATTCGTAGGGAAGAGCATTTGGCCGAATTAGGTGGCGATTGGGCTGCTATTAGAGCTGCGGATGCGAATCAGGTGGGTGGTGCAAAGTCCGAGGATTTGATTACGGCTCTTGCAGGTAGAATAATTGTGTTAATGAAGACAATGATGCCGGCGGTACGAGTGAATTGGGATAAGTTGGCCGCGTGTAAGCAGAAGAAAGATGAAAGTGTTTTGGATTTTTTCACTCGTTTTGAAGAAACGTTTATAGATCATAGCGGTCAGGATTTGAGTATAGAGGGTGGCCAGCGATTATTTGTGAACAAGTTCGTATATAATTTACTCCCCGAATTATCGAATAAACTGAAGAGTTCTGAAAGTGCATGGGCTGTCTCTTCTCCTGCCAAAATATTGGCTACTGCACAGTATTATGAGAAGAGGGATAAGGAGGAGAAAGATAAGCAAGAGAAGAAAAATAAGGATTTGAAAACTAAAGTTCTTTTACAACAGGCGTATCCGACTCGTTTGAATCAGCATCAGCAAAACACTCAGTTTCAGCAGCCTCCACAGTTCCAGAGATTGTTGCAAAAGCCTGAGTATTTTACGCTGAGACCTTCATTAGGTCCTAATCAATGTGCATATTGTAGGGAGGAAGGACATTTTAAAAGTAATTGTCCAGTCCTGTCACAGAGTAATAATGGGATGTCTGCTTCTCGAGGTCGTGGTAATTTTCAGACAGCATCTAGGGGAAGAGGACGAGGTACGCCTTCTCAGGAGCAGTGTTCTCGTGTCTCATCTACATCAAATTACTTTGACCAGCATGCAGCTCCGTCTATGCAGTCTTACAACGATGATTACTACATTGAAGAAAGGGCTGACAATTTTCAGACCGAATAGGACAGCCAAGGACGAGGTGAGGGAGTTGTGTCGATTCCAGTATATCAAGATGGGCCATATGTCACTGTTAATACAATGGGTGTCTCAGAACCGTTTCTTTTGGATACTGGAGCGATGAGAAGTTTGATTATTCATTCTAAACTCCCTGGGGCCCCTTTGTCTTGCTTAATGAATATTTCTTTGGGATTTTCTGGTGCTCCAGTTTGTAATCCGGTTTCTTGCCCCCTGCCTGTTTCGATTGGTCCTTATGATTTGGAAGCTCCACTGATATTGACAACTGGTTGTAACGAGAACTTACTGGGTTTAGATTTACTGAAAAGGTTGCATGCGACATTGTATTGTTCCCCTTCTGGTGTGCATCTCATGTTGGGAAAAAGATTAATGTCCCCTATGTATTTATTTCGGGACAAGTTTCCACCTGAGTTATGTTCTCTCCCAGAAAGTCTTTGGGCCACGGGTCCAAATGACGTGGGTCGTCTTGCGATCCCACCGTATGTCGTCACAGTTAAGGATAATGTTCGAATGCCACGCATTCCTCAATATCGTATCTCTAGTGATGGAGAGAAAGCATTATTATGTATGCAAAGTAACGCTCCCAGGCACACAAACAAGATATTGGCACAATATAGTTGGCAAATAAACTATAGTTAATAATAAACAACTAGTTCAAATTAAGAAAATACATTTTAATTCAATACGAAGAGAAATGATAAAATTCATCAGTTCATTGATCAGATTTGATAAAATAACATTGTATTATTACATATGTTTTCACAGTAAAAGAAGAAATATATTTAAAAAGTGGATGGTTTCCTGTCGACGCGTTTCGACACAAAGACTGTGTCTTCATCAGGACTTTACCATCATGATTCTGTGAAAGAGATTGTAAAAATATTTTACTATTTGGTCTCTTGATATTAAAACAATTCAGAAAAACTAGTTAACATTTGCCACAACTTTCTATTGCCAGTTGATTATCCAAAAAACATGATATACCGTTTCATGTTTAACTACATACACTAACATCAAAAACCTATGTACTCTTATTTTTCTTGGACTGATATGACTAAAACACAAATGTCTTTATCTTACAGTTGCAAATAATACAATAACAGTTGTGTGATTCTTCTTTTGTCGATACAGAATGAGGTTAACATTTCCTGCGTATTCATATTATTAATTACACCATTTGGCACAAAGGTCATTATATACCTGTCTTTTGTCTGTACATGAATCTTTGGCATTTAATATCTCAATTTCAGTTTGCGATAAAGAATCATAAGTTCTAAATATTTTATTAGGGACAGAGAAATTTTAAAAGAGCAGGAAAACCTACAGAAAAACGATTAGAAAAGAGTAAAAGAAAGTAAAAAAGTGATTCAGAGTTGGTATTTTTGTGCTCTATGAGATTTTATCACTAATAACTAAATAAAGATTCCTATTCGGCAGCCTTCGATACGGTCTCACATAACATCTTAGTGGACCGGTTGGCTGCCGCAGGGGTAGGAGGACAGGTCTTGGCATGGTGTAGAAATTTCCTTACCAATAGGCGCCAAGTTACAGTGCTGGGTCCATATCAGTCTGAGGCCAAAGACGTCAGCTCAGGGGTCCCTCAGGGCTCTAGTTTGAGCCCTATTCTTTTTAACTCCTTGTGAAACTGATCGCGTCATTCCAGATCAGTTCCATTTCATATGCTGACGACACTCAACTCATACTGGTGTTGGATAGGGAGCGGCCAGGTGCCGAAGAAGATATCTGGGAATGCCTTGCAGCAACCTTTAAATGGATGACTAACAACCATTTAAAGTGCAACGCCGGTAAAACAGAAATCTTACCAGTAGGGAATCATAATTTGTTTTCCCCAAAAATGTGCTGGCCAGCGGAAGCAGAGGCACCTCCCAACACAATTGCGTCTGCCCGCAATTTGGGTATCAAATTTGACAACCAACTATCCTTTAAGCCCCAGGCTGTAGCAGTAGCAGGCACGTGCTTTCAGATCATTAAAGTACTGAGGAAGTTTTTCGATCTACTTCCGTTATCGGCGAGGAAAACAGTCGCAGTGGCCTTAATAAGTTCTAGGCTGGACTATTGTAACGGATTATATGTTGGAGCTAATAAAACTGTCCTCCACAGATTACAAATGGTCCAAAATGCGGCAGCCCGCCTTGTTCTGCGTTGGCCTCGCAGGTCGTCAGCCTCAGCAGCACTTAACACTCTTCATTGGCTGCCAATAGGTAAAAGAATTTTGTTTAAACTTCTTTTAATCACCTTCAGGGCATTTCACCAACGAGGCCCAAAATATATATGCAATGGGTTTAAAAGATACCACCTGACGCGCTGTCTGAGGTCTTGCCAGCCAGAACCTACTCACTCTCCCCCGTTTTAAGCTTGCCACAAAAGGTAGTAAATCCCTCTTTGTATTGGGCACTAAGGCCTGGAATAAGCTCCCTCTCTCCTTACGCTCATTTTCTCAAGAAGCCCCCTTTAGGAAGGCATTAAAAACTTGGATTTTCTCTCTGCCCGATGCTACATGTAGGACTATGGTGTAATTGTGGTGTTGAATGCAGGACACAGCTTTTCCTTCCAACACTTCCATCTGAGTTGTGAGAGCGCCAAGATACTCCCTGGAGTGAAAGTTTCGCGATAGAAATGTCTCTTACATTACATTACATTACATACCTTTAAAGTTTCAGCATTTATAAAAATTCATAATTCGGTACCTGTTTAGTTCAGTTCAAATAGATTTTAATGTTCAGTTTCCCTGCCGATTTTATGCTGCCTTCAAACTAGATGGTTTAACGTCTAAAATTAAGAATATACCATATTAAAGAGATCTATTTTCGAAAGGTTAATTTAACCTTGTTATTTAGCTGTTTCATGCTCTTACCTTTCACATTCTATATAGCGAGTTGATATAACCTGACATATAGTTGAATATTCCAATTTCAAATTTCAAGTGGTCGACTATCTGCAATTGAAACATGTATTGCATTATTTTAATTTTATTTAATTAACCCTAAATCCGATAGGTTTCAGCTCTACATTTTGGCTTAAGTTACATGTTGATGTTTAATATAGCAGTTCTCACCTTATTTGGATAGCTATGATCCGTCTCTAGATATCAAATTTGATTTAAAACCGTGGAGTGATTGAAATCCACTGGAAGGCGACTTCTTATAGATAAGAAAACACCTTTTTATAACTGGTTCTTCTTATTTTCTTTTATTAGTTATTAGTTATATGCCAGGCACCCGAACTAAGATCGTATCTTACCCTTGAATGAGAATGTTAATATTCTATGAGTTTGGGCTCCGTGGCACTCGACACAGGGGTATCTTGATATTCAGTTTTCGGATCACTATTATCTATAGAAATAGAACAATAAGTAATTTAAACTAAAGTACAAGGGAGGCATTGGCTACATGTTTTTTTAGCATAGCTTGCTCTTACCTAAAGCGCATGGTTGTGTGCCGTGCCGGTCCAGGCACGAACTTGTAATTTAACTTAAACGTATTCAGCGACGGCGTGGGGATATATTGATGGCTTACAAACTGTTTTCAAGCCGTGCGCACGATGTATCTATTTCAAAAGAAAAACCCTATATATTAGTGTCAAATTACCCTCGTTTAACTAGGTTCGGTGTGGAAACGTGGGGGTCTCTTACCAGTAAAAAGAAGGTAGAACGGCGTGTCAGGTAGTACTGCTCAGCGTGTCGGTTTTCAAAACGAACAACCTCGCGCTGCTGTTTAGAGCTCTTTTTATAAAGAAGATTCTCATTGGTTGAGGCAGTTACCTAATTTCTTAAAGGGAAATACCCCAGTTTCGAATAATAAGCTTTCTCAAGATGGCGATCGTCTCTTTACTTTATGTTACAAATATGAAATTAGTTCCACAATAAAGTAAACACACAAGGTCTATGCGTTACGAAACTTTTAAACTATTTACATTTATTTAATTTTAATTTGAGGCGGAATAAAAGATCGTATTATTCTTAAAGGGCCTATTATTGTATGCTAGTTGGAATTATTTGGAATTATTTATAATTGTCTCACAAAATTGCATTTTCCCATGGTAATTCATTGTTCAGGCTGTGGATAAAAGTCTTTAAAGTAAAAATCCAGAAAACTTCTCTCTTTTTTCTTATCTTCTCACCTCCCTTAGCATTTGATTTTTTTTTGTAACATCGTTTTTATTGCAGCACCAAAATTATTGTACAGACAATATCTTCATGGCATGTCCATTAAACATAGCAGGAAGGCACATTATCAATTCTCTCCCCCCACCATACCAGGCACGTCTCCAGAAAGAAGACTAAGCTGCCATCGTGCTGAGTCCATTCCCTGCTGCATAATTCAATGTCCGTGGTCACATTCACAGGAAGAAGTGGACTGCTTTTGCAAGTTTCGCCCCTCCCCCACTCCCATCAACCACCCTCCCCCCAACTCCTTGCAGTCCGGAACTCCCCCCCCCCGTGGCAGCGCTGTGTGATAATCCCAGTCAGATTAAGGTCTGGTGTGTTCAAGGAGTTCCTATACATTCACTAAGGTGTGTTCCTAGGTGTGTTGGTGGGGTCAGCTGCTACCAAGTCCTCCTCCTCTCCTTCCTCCTCATCATTATCATCCCGGAGCGCCTGCACCATCATTTCGCACGCTGTTGCCCTCTCCATGGCCTTCTCATCATCAGTCCTCCTAGCCATCTGGTACCTCAAAGTGCTTTCACAGGCTGCCCACCGCAGACATTCACCACACCACCGTTTATACGTGGGTCCCACTTTTGACTTCCAATTCCTCGTTATTTCCCTCTTTGCCAGGATCAGCCCCAAATCTATAAATTGGCTTGTATTTTTATTTTTAGACGTGTGTGGAAACCAATGTAGGACCCCCACTGCTTTGGTGTACTGTAATTCCCTATCTGTAGCATTATTCAGGGCCCTCCCAACTTCCTGCCAGTATTCCCCCAAGGCAGGGCAGTCCCACAGCATGTGACCCAGATCTGCCCCAACTGTGTTACACCTGGGACAGGCCGCCTGTTCCACCCCAAAGTATTGCCGTATTTTCCCAGGCGTGAGGTATGCCCGATGAATAATATAAAAGTGTATGAGCTCGAACCTAGCATTCCTTGAGCTTTTCCGCGCCCTTCGCAGCAATTGACCCCAAGTTGTATCAGGGATCTCCATTTGGAGGTCCAACTCCCATTTAGCTTTCAAAGCTGCGAGCGGCTGCAAGGCCTCCCGCAACATTCTGGAGTACAGGCAGGTTACCGCCTTAAAAGTCCCGGCTGCCATCATCGTATATTAGCACGCCATGGATGTCGCAGGTTCCTGCAAACCCTCTCCCCAGTGGTCTTGCATGGTGCCTGTTACCGCCGCATGTAACAAGTAATCTCCCCGCGGAAGGTCGAACCGCTCCTGCAACTCCTGAAATGGAAGCAACGCACCATCCTCATACAAGTCGCCCAGCATTTGAACCCCAGCCTCTTCCCAGCCTAGTAATCGCGACCAGTCCCCACCATGAGGCAGGGCTGTAACCATTCCCAGCGGAATTTCCGGAGCATACATATGGCGGACACCTGCTCGTTTGCGCGCCCGGTTCCAGCAAAGTCGGAACGTCTGTTCCTCCACTGTCAAATCTCTAACCAAGAGCTTCTGATGCAGCGTGATGTATGCCAGCACATGCCGTGGGGTGCCCTCATCTCTAGAATGCTCCGGGCCTCGATACACCCTCGCGACCTCCTGAGTGAAAGTTTACAGCTGAGCCGCCAGATAATAGCCTTCGAAATCGGGCACCGCCATGCCTCCCTCATCCTTGGGTCGCAAGAGGGTATCCAGCGCGATTCGTCGCCTGCCCGTGCCCCAGAGAAACGCTATGGTCAATGACCTCAGGCGTCGAAAGACGGAGCCCGGAATCCATACCGGAAGATTCCTAAAGTAATACAACAGCCTGGGCAGAACCACCATCTTAAGTAGGGATACCCGACCAGCCAGTGAGAGTGGAAGAGTGGCCCAGAAATCCATACACCCTCTCAGGGCAGTAATACAGCGATTAATATTGCCATCCAGCATATCTGTTGGGGTATGGTAGATGTAAACGCCGAGATAGTGCAGACAATGCGGTTCCCATCGGAGTTCCTGCGCCGTGAGAGGGCACGGCTCTCCTTGTCTCAGAGGGTATAGACAAGATTTGGGCCAATTGACCCTCAAGCCCGACAGCCGCCCGAACAGCTCCAACAAACGTCTCGCCCCCAGTAACTCTGCTTCCGCATCAGCCAAGAACATCAGTAGGTCAATGAGATGACATACGGCCTGTCCCTGTATATCAGCCCCTTATAATGGCGGCCAGACCTGGCTTCCGCTGCAAAAGGTTCCATTGCCAAAGCGAACAAGAGGGGAGAAAGGGAGCACCCCTGCCTAGTGCCTCGTCGTACCGGATATTGCTTTGAGATCAATGAACCCACTCTGACTCTAGCTGTGGCTTCCGTATATAGGACTTTGGTCCAGTTGATATACCCGTCCCCCAGCCCGAAACGCCTCATCACCTCATACAGATAGTCCCATTCAAGACTATCGAAGGCCTTCTCGATATCTATAGAGAGCACGAATGGAGTAGTGGCTTCCGACCACTGGGCCCCCATCAGCCTTGTAAGCCTGCGGATATTATGGGTAGTGTTACGTGTCGGGATAAAGCCGCATTGATCCTTATGAATCAGACCGGTCAATAATCTATTTGCCAGGATTTTGCTCAGGATCTTCTAATCCGTCGTGAGCATAGACAATGGACGGTAGGATGAAAGGGCAGCGCCCTCTCTGCCAGGCTTTAACAATGGTATCATAAGGGCCTCGCACATGGAGCTCGGGAGCCTACCACGTGATTGCACTTCATTATAGACCAGTTGCAGTTGCGGAGCCAGATACTCCAAGTATTTGCTATAAAACTCTATCAGGAGACCGTCAAGCCCCGGGGTCTTATTTCTAGCCATCTGCTTCACTGCACTCCCTATCTCCCCGATCGTTATAGGCCGACCCAGCTCCTCTGCTTCCGAGTCCTCCAATCGTGGTAGCTGCAACCCTTCGAGAAAGGTGCCCAGCTCGTCCGCCCCGCCCGTCTGTCCGCTCTCATACAAACCCTCGTAGTACGCCCTAAACCTATCCAGAATCCCGGTTTGGGTGTGGCAAAGCCCTCCCCCCTCCGCCTGAATCGCCATGATCGGCACGCCCCGCCTGATCGGGTTGGCGAGCCACGCCAGCATCAACCCCGCCTTATCACCTTCCGCATGCGCCTTCGTCATATACGCCTTATGGTCGAAGCTACGCAGCCGCTCCAACTCCATCGCTAGCGCTTCCCTGGCGCCACTAATCCCCTCCTGAAGCTCGGGGTGATTCGGGCGTTCCATCTCCTTCTCCCTCAATCGTCTCTCCGCCTTCTCGAGATCCTCTAGCAAAGTTTTACGCGCCCCTGCAGTATTCCCAATACAGTGACCCCTGACCACCACCTTAAACGCGTCCCACTCCACAGCTCTAGTAGAGGCGGAGCCGCTATTCTCCTCAAAGTAACGCGCTATTCGCTCCCCCAAGGCCTCCCTAAAGAGCAAGTCATCTAAGGTATCAGGTTGCAGCCGCCATGTTGGTACACAGTTGTTTTCCACCATCCAGTTCAGGGACAACAATAAAGGGTTGTGGTCCGACATCGTGCGAGCCAAGTACTCCGCGCTACCCACTGTTGAGAGCATATGTGACGAGCACAGAAACGCATCCAGTCGAACATGCAGGTCATGTAAATGTGAATGAAAGGAATAGTCCCTCGTGGTGGGGTGTAGTGTTCTCCAGACGTCCCCCAGGTCCCAACTCTCCTGCCATTCCAGTCTGCGCTTCGCTACCCTGTGTACTGGGGATGTGTGCAGCGGGGGATGAGATCTATCCAAATCAATATCCACCACTGAGTTAAAATCCCCCCCCATGAGCATCGGCCCTGCCAAATAACTCGCCAGTTTGCCCGAGAGTGTCGTTAGAAAAGTGGGCAAATCTACATTTGGGGCATACACACTGCAGAGAGGAACCACCCGGCCCCTGAGTCTCCCCTCCACCGCCACAAACCTACCCTCTGGGTCCACCGCCATCTTAGTGACCTGGAAAGGGACCCCCGCCCGTATCCAAATCAATGTCCCCCTCGCAAAGGCTGAATATGTTGTGTTAAACAGCTGCCCCCTCCACCTTCTTTGCAGCGCAATTCCCTCCTGCTTGGTGAGATGCGTCTCTTGTAGGAAAGCTATATGCACACCCCTACGCTTTAGATACGCGTGAACCTTGTGTCTACGCACCATAGTATGGAGACCCCGCACATTCCAGGTCACACATTTCAAAGCCCCCGTACTAGCCATGGCCTCTTGAACATACAGACAGAACAATAAAAGCCATCGACCAAGCGCTTTTGCCAACAGCGTGCTGCCCCCCCTCCCACTCCAAACAAGTGAACCCCCCAACCCCCCAAAAACAACCTGAGCGTCCCCAACTACTCTCGGTTCCCACCCCCCCAGGACAGGCCCCCCCGCAATTGGAAGCAAACCCATCCAAACTATCACAACCAACTATCCCCTCAAAGGAAGGCACTATTATTCGCAGTCTCCACTGCGATGACTGTAAGGGCCAGTAGGGCGCGGACCGATGTCGAGAGGGTTCGTTAAAGCAAATCAGTCCTGCATATCCCGCCCCATGATCCCCCCATAATAGACTCACGAAATCCCACACAACAGTAAACTGCGCTCACGGGCACAGCGCCCCAGTGTCTGACCAGTAGGCCGCTCCTCCAGTCCAGCGGTTCATGCCTCGACTATCTCCCCAGACGTCTGCGGTGTCACTATAGGGCCTTTGGCTCCACCAAATTCCGAGCCCCGTCCCCGACCCCGTGCCCTGCTCATCAGAGTCCGTGCCCTTCCCGGACTGGCTTCTGGTCGTGCTAGATAGGTCCACAACCGTCTGTAGGGCCGCCTTCCTCTCTGTCTCTGTCTGTGACACGGATGGTTTTCCAGTTCTCCGGCGATGTTTACGAATCCGTTGCGACTTCCTGATCGGCTGCGTCTCTCTAGCCTCCTCCGCCCTGGCCTTAGCTCCGTCCGTTCCAGCTTTATAGGTGTCCCACCAGGCCCAAGCATCCGCCGAGGTCGTGAAAAAGAGCGACTTTACATCCACCACAACTCTCAGCTTCGCTGGGAAGAGCAGGGAGTATTTTATGCCCTCTCCACGGAGCTCACGCTTGAGGGACAAGAAGTTGGCCCTGAGTCTTTGGGTCTCAAAAGTGTAGTCCGGGAACATGGTGACTCTGTTGTTGTCAACTTGAAAGGGTCCCGCTTCCCTCGCCCTCTGTAGTAGCCAGTCCCGGTCCTTGTAATGGAGCAACTTGAACACCACCGGGCGAGGCGGCAGGCCCGGGGCCGGAGGTCAAGCCGGAACCCTGTGGGCCCGTTCCAGGGAGAAGAAAGGAGATAGTCCTTCTGGTGCCACCTCAGTGCGTAGCCAGTTGTCGAGGTAGCCCACCATATCGTCGCCCTCACGAGGCGAACATTATTGCGCCTACTCCTGTTTTCCGCATCCTCGGCCCTCCTCTCCAACACCTTCAGCCTATCTAGAGCATCCGCCATCTGCGCTTTTACAGCTGCGTGGTCCGGGGCCAATTCCTGAAAAGTGATCTCCATAGACTTGACTCTGTCCTTAAGTTTATCATGATCCGCTTTCAGGAGACCCAAGCCCGTCGCCACCTGGGCGATGTCCTGCTGCAGGGCATCTTTCGTGGTCGCGATGGCCTCCAGTATACGGTCCTGCATGCGCTGGAGAGCAGACTGGTCGCGATCCGCACCATCCGCCGCCTCTGTGTCAGTCGCTCCGCCCCCCTTCCCTTTTGGTTTCACCATCTTGGCTGCAGCTGTTAGCGGCCCCTAGGGTCCCTTTGTCCCCCGCACTGCAGAGCTCCGCCACTGGAGAGCTCACCGGGCAATAGGATCAGGGACCTAGGATGTCCTCAGGGCATTGGACTCTGCTCCGGTCGCACTAGATGGTTCAGTTCCCGGGGGTCCACTGCTGCCGCTGAGCCTCAAGGTGCCAGATTATGCTCGGATAATCGGGGCCGTCGTCACAAAGCCGCCGCCATTTTAGGACTTCGTCGGCGATCGTAATTGTGGTCGCGTTTCCCAACAGCTCACACCAGCGTGAGGAAAGAACACCCGTGCCCGCCGAGAAGGTCAAGAGGGGCCCTCCAGTTTAGTAAACACTGCTAGTAATAGATCAGCAGGAGAATCAGGCCTCGTACCCCGTCGTTGCTTTGTCCAGGCCTCAGGGCGCCATCTTAGATCGACGGCGTCACACCCGGTGCTGGTCTTCAAAGTCAAATTTCAGGACCAGGAACAGCTCCAGGTTGTCCACTCTGAACGCCGTAGCTTCTGCGATGACTTCAGATTATGGATTATCCCAGTTTTACTGGAATCCGCACGGATAATCAGGATGATATTCGGGATCAGGCGCGGAGCTCCGGGCTCACGCTGCCTACCTCCTCGGCATCCAAGCCACGCCCCCTCCCTTAGCATTTGATATGTGGATCTTTTCCAATATACGCCATCTGATATCAGATGGAGCATGCTGAAATTCCAGGAAATGACTAACTAGTGGAGCTTTTAGTTTACGTGTTTTGATCACAGATCTATGTTCTGTCAAGCGAGTTTTTATTGCTCGAGAAGTTTCGCCTACATATCCCATATTACATGGGCATAGGATCAAATAGACTATATTGCAGGTGTTACATGTCCAAAGATCATTAGCTTGGATATCACATTCATTGAATCTAAAGGTTTCTCCTGGTATAATGCCATCGCACGAATGGCATGAACCACATCTTGAGGTACCTTTTACAGGGTTCATTCCTTGTATAGATTTTTGTATGAAGGGAGGTTTGACAGTTGTTCCAGTGTATCTTGATCTTACCACTAAATCTTTCAGATTTTTATTTCGTCGATATGCAAACATCGGTTTCTTAAGTTTTGGTTTTGATGGTTCTATATTTTGTTTACCCTGTCCCAGGATCTTGATCCATATCAGGGGGTCCTTGTTTCTAACACAGAGAAAGCATTATTAGCCATTGTTGATGACTTCATTCAGAAAGGTGTGGTTGAAGAGACTAGAGGCAATGTCTGTAATGGCCCTGTTCTTCCAATACTTAAAAGGACTGATCTTTCACAGCCTCCTGTCTATAGATTTGTTATTGATTTAAGGGAAGTCGACAAAATAGTGGTATCACAGTTCCCTATTGTTCTGGACATTACAGCCTTATTGACGATGATTCCTGCTTTGCCAGCTTGATTTTCAGTGATCGACCTTAAGAATGCTTTCTTTAGCATTCCCATTGCTGAGGAGAGTAGAGATATTTTTGGTTTCTCTTTAGGTGGACGAAGTTTTCGCTTCAAGAGAGCTCCTCAAGGCTATTGTGAAAAGTCCCTCTATTTACAGTAAAGCTCTTAAATGCCAACTTGATACCTTACCTTTGCCTCCAGGTGCTACGCTTGTTCAGTATGTGGATGATTTGCTGGTGGCTGCTGATACGGAAGATGTGTGTAGGAGTGTGACTGTGGCGTTGTTCCATCATTTGGCTGTTTTGAATCATAAAGTATCGTCCTCCAAGTTACAGTATGTCCGACAAGAAGTGACCTATTTAGGTCATCTCTTGTCGAAGGAGGGAAGGCGGTTGACCCCAGAGCGTATTCATGCTATTTCACAAATGTCTGTACCCACCACACAGAGAGAAGTCCGTGCCTTTTTGAGTATCACTTCCTATTGTAGACAATGGATTCCTAATTTTTCTCTCTTAGCGAAACCATTGGTGGCATTACCGCTGAAAGATACACCCCATCCGCTCCCTTGGACGGATGAATGTCAGAAACGTTTTGTTGATTTACGTACTGCCTTGTGTTCCGCTCCAGTGTTGGGTACCCCAGATTATAGTAAGATCTTTACACTGTACGTTCATGAGAGAGAAGGTTGCACGTTGTCAGTCTTGACACAGCAATTCGGAGATAAGCAAAGGCCATGTGCCTATTTCTCCGCTACATTAGACCCAGTAGCTAAAGTTTGCCCAGTTGTCTTAGAGCTACAGCAGCTGCTGCAATTTCTATTAGACAGTCTGCCGGATTAGTATTAGACAACACACTCATTGTTATGGTTCCACATGCAGTGGATACTTTGCTAAATAGAACCAAGACGCAGCATCTCATGAGTGCTCGTTTGTCTGGTTACGAGCTGACACTTCTAGCGAGCCATGTACATATCAAAAGATGTAACACGTTAAATCCAGCTACACTGTTGCCACTTCCAGATGAGAAAGATGATCAGGAAAAACATGATTGTTTTCTTAGAACAGAAGAAGAGATGAAGGGGAGGATTGATTTAAAGGATACTCCGCTCAAAGTCCCGGGCGGGGTCCTATGGGTGGATGGTTCTTGTTTTAAGCTTCCAAATGGAGAAACCACTTCTGCCTATGCTGTTACTACCTTATGCACTATTGTTGAGACAGCACATATTGGACATAATTCAGCCCAAGCAGCTGAATTGATAGCTTTGACCAGAGCATGTGTACTTTCGAAGGGAAAGAGAGTGAATATGTATACAGATAGTCAGTATGCATTCGGTGGTGCGCATAGTTTTGAAAAGTTATGGAGGGAGAGAGGATTTTTCACCTCTCATGGGACAAAGATTCAGCATGGTCAGTTGGTAACTGATCTTCTTGAGTCACTTACTTTGCCAGCACAGATAGCGATCATAAAGTGCAGTGCACATAAGAAAATCACAGATTATGTGGGTCGTGGAAATGCTTTTGCAAACGAGATAGCGAAAACTACAGCTAGAAACACCACTAGTCGAATGTATGTGGCAGGCCCTGCAAATTGGGTGAGGGAAATTGGAATGTGTGAAGATACGATTGAGAGTGTGAAAACGATTCATACTGAGAAAGAATTGAGCGTGTGTAATGAAAGGACAGGAATGTTAGATCCAACGGGTTGTTGGACAGAGTTGTCGGAACATCAGCGATGGTTGTTACCGGACGCTTATGTGCTGCCGGTCGTGACTATGGCTCATGGCCCGGCTCACATTAGTGCAAAAGGCATATGCAAGCTTTTGGCTCCGGTATGGCAGAATGAAGGAATTCCGAAATGTGCAGAAAATGTGGTTAAACACTGCATTGTTTGCTTAATACATAACCCAGGAAAAGGAACCCCAACTCCAGCAGGCCATTTTGCTCCTCCGTCATATCCCTTCGAGGTGTTGCAGATCGATTACATTCATATGGATCGCTGTAACAACCTCAAGTATGTTCTGGTGGTGGTATGTGCCTTTTCCCGCTGGATAGAGGCCTACACCTTGAAAGTTAACACTGCTTTGTCAACTGCTAAAGTGCTAATTAAGGAATTCTTTCCTAGATTTGGTTTGCCGCGCATTGTCTGGAGTGACAATGGAAGTGAATTTGTGGGCCAGATTATGCAGAAAGTGTGTTCTGGTCTTGGTATTAGGCAAAAATTCCATGCAGCAAACCATCCACAGTCAGCGGGTTTGGTTAAGTTTTACAATGGCATGCTCAAGCTTAAGCTGGCGAAGATTCAAGCCAGTACAGTTCTTGCTTGGCCGGATGCTCTGCCCCTAGCTCTTTTGTCAACCAGAACTACTGTGCACTCTCGTATGGGACTTAGCCCATATGAAGTGGTATTTGGACGCCCAGCAAATGTTTGGGGTGTCCCTCGTCCCAAAAGATACTCAGATATACCATATCCTCTGTTAATTGATTATCTGCACAATTTGACTAATAAATTGAGTATTATTCGTCAACAGGTACAAAGTGTTCTGCTAGAGGCCTCCACAGACCCAGGTCACACCATTGTTCCCGGCGACTGGGTCTGTGTGAAGAACTTTCAACGAACCAAGAATTTGGAACCTATGTGGTCCCCACCTACGCAGGTGCTGCTCGCTACTCGCACGGCTGTCAAGGTGGTGGGAAAGCGCAACTGGGTGCATGGAGTGCGCTGCAAAAAGGTGTCACTTCCATTACCCTTTGACCAGTGGACTCATAGTGGTGTAAGAGAATCGGACACTGCAGCTGTTTCTTGTTTTGTCCCGTTCAGTGATGCTCAGATCTATGGGACTCTGTCTGAAAAAGCAGATGACGACATTCTTCAAGCTGCTGTGCCTGTGCATCGTCGAATAGACACCACCAACCCAGAAATACTGTTTAAAGACCAGACCGTGCCGAGCAAAACATGGTACAATTTAAGGCCAAGACCCAATGAACTAAACTCTTGAACACTCTTTACTGATTAAAGACATTCTTTTGTTCTTTTTGCCCTTTTTTTAAAGTAATATTAGTATTAGATGTGCCATCTGTCTCCGTCGCAGGGTCACGGCAGGAGACTCAAACTGTAACCTGATTCTTTTCTTTAGTAAGCGGCTAGTGCCTAAGATATACAGAAGTGATTAGCTGAGTGATTGGAGAAGAGTGCCGTGAGCAACATTTTTTTTAAATAAAGATGGATGGTACAATAATTGTAGGTAGGGAAAATAGGAAGCAAGAAATGAGAGGAAAATATTGTAAACTATTACGTAGCCGATTTGGCGTAGCTTTGTGTGTTCTTATGTTTTTGTGTATTTTATTAGCCTGCACAGGATGGATTGTTCATATCTTACAATCAAGGAATGTTGCTAATACTACGACTTCTTTGCCTTCTCGACTTTCTGTCTTTTCACATAAAATGCATACTTTACCCCCACATGAACAGATAAGGAGAGCCGAGTATATGAATAATACGTTTATTTAGTTGTTGCACCAACATCAGTTGGCTATCAATATGACTGACTGTTGGGTGTGCGGACTCATGCCACATAATACACAAAAAGGGAATCACATATGTGGTTCTTCCTTTCTCATACGAAGGTTCAGCTTGGGCCTATTTGACAAAAAGTATAGTGGTAAAGGCCAAGATTGTAGAGAAGAGTAAGATTCCATTGGATGAAAGGAAAGCTTATGATGGATGGAATGTTACCCACTATGTCTTCATTCTCAGCGATAAAACTAGAAAAGGCGAGTCTTCCCCAGTGTGGACGGTGCCCATAAAGGAAATCTTTGTCTCCAGATTAACAGCAAGAAGATTGATGATGTCCAGAAATGTACATACAGCTATGTTCTTTCATCTCTTGATTTCCCTCCGCTAGTTCCATCTCAAGGAACATACTTTGATTGTAATGATCGAGCCTATACTTGGTTACCTTCTAACTTTTCTGGAACTTGCTACATAGCTTTTCTTCTGCCCCCTACATTTACGGCTTCGTCAGACCATCATAAAGTTAGACATAGCAGATGCGTATTCGATGCCAAAGACACGGCAGAACAAGAGGGAGGAGATTTCCTTAAGGGATTCCTTCCCTTGTGGGGTCCAATGGTTAACAGCAGACACATTAGGCAATTGGTTCGAGTGGTTGAGACCACTATTAATGTTACTGCAGGTGCGATAGGTAATATTACTGCAGAGCATCAAGCGGACTGTCTTATGACGCTTCAGAATCGAATTGCGCTAGGCGTGATTCTAGCAGATCAAAGAGGTGTCTGTAGATGGATCAGATCTAGTTGCTGCATTTATATTCCAGATGACGCTCTAGCAGTATACCAGGCCATTTCCAAATTGCACACAGTCTCCGAATCGATACATCAGGATGAAGGAGATTGGTCTTTTATGAGATGGTTTTGGGGAACACTGTCAACTTGGGGATGGAAAATCTTAACATTCATTGGAGCAATTCTAGCTGTCATATTCTTTTGTTGTTTGTGTGTTCAGTGTGGTCCTGCGGTGTGTGGCCTGTTGGCTACCTTGTGCGTCCCACGATCTGTGCTCAGAAGACAGAGAATATTAGAATGATGGTAAAGCAACAGCTTGAAGATTTCATGAATATTAGTGTTGACTCTGACTCAGATTAGCATGAGTTGGTTTGTTTTTGCCTGAGTAATGGCAAAAGGAAGGTTTGAGGTTCTGAAAATTACGAATTCAATCGTACTCAGCCTCCATTTTGAGATCACCGCCATTTTGTGTTGCCCTCACTCAGGAAGCTCGGCGAACGCGATGTTTTTTTCATTTCTGCTTTACGTGTCAGGTGGCTTCCTCACCTATATTACTAACGAATGTCAGGGTCTGGCCGAGTACACTAATTCCTGTCTGAGCCGAATAATCCCCGTCCGGACTATATGTCATTTCACACCATTGTTTCCTTTAAGTTATCTTATCTGCTGTCCTTCGCTACACATCTCATGCATTCTCCTGTTTCTCCTTCTACGACACACAGCTGTGTTTTCCTTGCTAGTAAACTGTGTTTTTCTCTGCTAGTAAATTGAATTGTGTGGATTCACTTGTGATTTGCTTAAGGGGTCGAGTGACAAACATACTCGGGAACTTGAGTTGTTTTGGACTTAAAGTATTGTCTGCAACATTTGCCTATAGCTCATGTTTGTGTGTGATTGCATTTTTGCATTGTGTTGTATGATATATAAATCTGTGCGACACGGAGTTAAGTGGCAGTCTCTTTTGAACCTCGTTGTATTGACGACTTCTAAGACCACTGTACTAGCATCAGCTAATAAATACCATCTTCTACGCCAGACGAAGAGTCCGTGTCTCTGTTTTGACAAGGCATGTGAATCCCGGGGATTTAGGCGTGCCCTGCGCCACTGGACCTTAAGGCTGCGGTTCGCCAATTTTGTGGATCTAACTAAGGTTTATTATTAGTGGCCAGTCAAGCTATTTATGCAACAGTGTTCTGAGAGGCCAGTATAGCACTGACTATCAGTAGTTGGGAGGGACTGGCTCTTTCCTTTTGTAATATAGGCTTGCATTATCATTACGTCAACATCAAGGGGCCAGGTGTCATATTTAGGATAATTGGAGAGCCAAGTAGTTCAACAACGTGCCTGGGAACGTCAGGCATTTTGAGGGACAATGTCTTGGTTTTTTCTCTGCCCACATAAAATTCATAATCACTGTGTCTTTTGTTTTCAGCATTTTAGAGGGGATTTGCAGGGTGCCAACCCAGTAAATGGTTGTGTCATTTATCACATATAGCTTTCTCTCTAGAGGCACTTGCAGGGATGAGAATTGTAAGAAGAAATTAGCAGTCTATTTAATCAGGGATCATATATTGTAAATTATCTGGATTCCAGTCCCATTGATAAGTATTTAAAGACATTTCAAGTGCAAAGGTCCTCAGCACAGTCATTGGTAGACATTGTCGCTGCTCTGGCGTGATCAAGGCGCCAGCGCTTCAGAAATATTTTATGCTAAATTTTAATTGTGAAAATCATTGCTTTAACTTCACCTACCGATTGTACTGATTTAATCTTTGTAGCCCGCCCTGTTCCATTGCGGCCGGTGCCGTTTGCGTGGAGGGTGAGGCGAGCCGCCATCTTGGGTGGGGCTGGACCGGATCTAGCGGTCTAGTTCTCCCGGGAGGCAGGCTACAAAACCAATGTGCATTCAGGAGCGCAGCGGGCGCGACTAATGCGCGCCGAAGTCGCGCATAAGTCAAGCCCGTCTGCACCCGTCCGCCGCAGACCGGGGCCTGGGGCCAGAATCCCTGGTCAAAATTACACATACTCCTCCCTAGAGCTACTACAACTCAGACCCTCAGATAGTGCGGGACCCGCCCCACCTGCCTACGCCTTAAAGCGCGCCGCCACTTACGGTATTTTGAACCCCGAGTTCATTACCGATAAAGCCACCCGGCCAAGCACCTTTTCTTCTCCCTCACCCTCTCCTGACTTAGATACCACTTTCAAATGCTTTTATTTAAACACTAGGTCCATGGTTAAACACCATATGGACATTTTCCTCCTGCTGCAAGCCGAGCATCCTGATATCTTACTCCTCACAGAGACTTGGCTTAATGCAGACTCCTTGCCCGACATTTTAGCAGCAGTTCCCTCTAACTATTACATCTTGCATGTTGACAGACCTGCTGACAAAAGGGGCGAAGGGGTTGCTGCGATTATTCGCAACTCCCATAAAGTCTCTCTCTTACCGTCCCTTGATCTCATAGGGTCTGATAACTTGATTTTTAAAATGGACACCCACAGCGGATCACTACTTATGATCCTCATCTACCGTCCTCCTCAAAACATGCCCACTTTCGCTGCATCTTTAGCAGAACAGCTTGCCCCTCTAATAATTCATCACAAAAAAATCGTTCTGCTGGGCGATCTCAACCTTTGTCTGGACTGTGCTGAGTCAGACACTCAGGCAGCTGCGCTGAAAGAGACCCTTCTAGACATGAACCTCACCCAACAGATACATCTCCCAACCCATGAAAAAGGACATAGCCTTGATCAAATCTGGTCTCAGAACATCTCCCTGGCTATCAATTCCATCACGCCCTGTATCTGGTCGGATCATTTTTTGATCCACTTTATCATGACTATCGAAAAAAGTAGGAAGCCCCCTTCTCAGAAAGGAGGGAAAGCCAGAACATGGAAGAATGTCGACATCCCCGCTTTTATTGACACCTTAACTACATCCCTCCCCCCATTAGATCAGGATATCGAAGAGATTGAAGAAGCCTTTTCTAGGTGGCTACTTCAGGCAGCTGACGCACACGCCCCTTGCACCAATTTTCCCCGCTCCCGCCCCAATGACGCTCACAGGTGGTTTACACCTCTTCTGAAAACTTTAAAACTTGAGGTCCGTCAAATGGAGCGAAAGTGGCGAATAGCGTACTCAGAACAAGATAGAGCCAATTATTGCAGGGCCCGAAAGGACTATCAAAAACTCATCCAGAAACAGAAAACAGACTATTTCTCGAAAAAAATCCTTAATGCCCACAATAAATCAAGAGAACTGTTTAACATCCTGGAGAATCTTAGCGGCAGTGACAGAACTTCCCTCCCGGTGGTCCCCACTCAGGAGTTCTGCAACTCGTTAAATTCCTTTTTCTTTGATAAAATCTGCACCATAAAATAAAGTATCCCCACCATCCAGTCCCCCCTCCTTCTGGCTGACATCTTTCACAACTCTGCGATTCTGGAATCTTTTCCCCTTATTGATAGTGCCATTCTATCTAAACTTCTCGCCAAGGTTAAATCAGGTTCCCCTGATGACATCTGCCCCCCTCACATTCTGAAAGAAGTGGGAACCAGCATTCCTGTGGGTATACTTTCCATGCTGAATGGATCGCTCGCACAGGGCAAAGTCCCAGACAATTTTTAAAAAGCCCTCCTTATTCCCCTGATAAAAAAAGCCGGAGCCAATCCGCTAGATCCACTTAACTACAGGCCCATATCTTTGCTGCCTTACTGCGCCAAACTACTGGAGGCTCATGTCTGTGACAGCATTTCCAAATTTCTGGAAGAATCAGAGTATCTTGCGCCTAACCAGGCTGGCTTCCGCCCTCGTCATTCCACTGAAGCAGTCATTCTTTCGGTGCAGAACACTTTGTGGCAGAATGCGGATGAGGGGATCCACCAGGCTCTGGTGCTGCTGGACCTTTCAGCTGCATTCGACATGGTCGACTATACCATCTTGGTCGACCGTGTTGAGCAGGCAGGTCTCAGGGGCCCTGCGCTGAGTTGGATCCGCTCATTCATCACCGGCTGCACTCAATCAGTCAGACTGGGTTCCTTCACTGCCCCCACTATACCCACCACCTGTGGAGTACCTCAGGGCTCTTCTTTGTCACCTTTGCTTTTTAACCTGTACCTACGCCCCCTCCTGTATTCTCTTAGGAAAGCGAAAGTTATCATCTTCAACTATGCAGATGATTTGCAGCTAATCTTCCCTCTAAACACCAAGGACTCTGCGGTAGAATTCCAAAACACCATGTCCCACATTCTGAGTTGGATGAACTGCAATCATTTGAAGCTTAACCCAGGCAAGACCGAACTGGTCTTGCCTGGACAGAGTGCACTCAGTTGGAACCCCAGCTTTTGGCCTTCTAGCATGGAAGCCCCTCCTTCCAAGTCATCCTCGGTTAAGAGCTTGGGAATCTTTATCAGCGAGGACCTCTCCCTAAAAAAACAGGTAGGAGCAGTTGTGTCATCTAGCTTTTTCCAGCTGAAGAAAATTAAGAAAATTGCCTGCTTCTTCTCTCCTGCTGCCCTGACACAGATCGTCATCTCCCTGGTCCTGTCCAGATTAGATTTTTCCAACAGCCTCTATCTTGGACTTCAAACTGGAGAGTTAAAGCGCCTCCAGCTGGTTCAGAACTAGGCAGCCAGACTTCTTTTGAATATCTCTAAGAGGCAGTCTGTTAGATTAGGCCTGAAACAGCTACACTGGCTGCCTGTCAAGCAGCGTGTAGCTTTTAAAGCCCGGTGTAACCTTTTCAAGTCTCTGCACGACTCTGGCCCTCTATTCATTAGAGATGTATTCAAGAGATACAACCCTTCCCGCAATCTCCGGTCCATCCACAAATCCCTTCTGATCGTCCCTTCCTACAAGAGGAAGCGCCTCGGAGGCAGCTGTTTTGACCATCTTGCAGCTGCCTTCTGGAACTCTCTCCCCCTTCAACTAAAACTGAGTGACAATATCCTCAGTTTTAGACACTCCCTGAAAACCTGGCTTTTCTCTCAGGCGCATTGCTGAGCTGCCTCATTTCTACTTTTGACCGGCGCGCTGCGTTCCTTCCTACAGCGCCATGAAGCCCCCGGGCGTACGAGCGCTTAACAAATCCATACTAACATTAACATTAACATTACCATTTGCAAACCAAACTTCTGAGCCACTCTGTCCTGAGTGCTCGTGAGTTGCAATAGTTTGCTTTTATCCCAGTTGATCCTATAAATGGAGAAGGCATAGAAGAGGTCTAGAAGCATTATGATGTTGGGTAATAACACATGCCAGAGCCTATAATAGTTAGCATGATACCATCTGCCTAAAGTAGTAGTTTATGTTCTCCTGCAGGGGAATCGATTATTTCTACTTCTTCTGATTGTCTGTATGCTGTCTCTAAAGGATTAGAGACGTTGGATTAGAAGGCCAGCCAACTAACTATTGCAGTGTGTTTAGGTACTGGGGGTCAAGTGATGCAGGTCCAGTCCTTCTCACCCAGACCAGGAAGGTGGCAGGCAACAGGTATGCACACCAAGAAAGCAGATCTTCCAGAGCAGCAGTCCAGCAGATTGGCAGTCTGTCAGCATCACAGCAGTCCTTCTTCCTGGCCATTTATCCACAGTATACTGCAGTGGTGGGGTCTGAGGTCTATTTCTTATACAAAGTGGTGCCTTTGAAATGGCAGAGACTTCAAAGAAGATTCTCTGAAGTGCTCAGAGGTTCTCCCTTCCTGCCCTGGCTCCAAACTGACCACTGTGTGGATTTGTAGCCGTTTATGTGGGGAAAGAAGACAGGCAATTCAGGTGTAAGGCTGTACACTGCTCTTCTCTCCCATCCTCCCAGGATGAGCATCTAGTTACATCTAAGCTCCCATTGTGTGTGGCTGTCTAAAGTAAATACACAAAGCCCAGCTTGCACTCTCCCCAGACATGCAATCAGAGAAAGTTTGCAGGCACACAGGCCTTAAGAGGAGGAAAATGCCAAATGCATTTCCAAAATTGTAATAATTAATCTGGCTTTGTCATTAAAGAGGAGGTATCGATACAATTTCATAGGTGCTAAACATGACTGATATATCTCCTCTCAATTAGGAATTACAGTGTATTACATGTATTAAGTTTATCCCCAATGTTATCCTATGAGAGAGGTAGGCCACACTGTCATGAAAAATGAATTTAGGAGTTTTTTACTACGAGAATATGTAAAACCTAAACGCATATGTCCTACCTTTTACTCACACAGCACCCTACCCCACGGGCCACCTAGAGCTTACTTTAGGGGTGACTTATATGTTACAAAAGGGGGAGTATAAGGCTTTGCAAGGGGTTTTTAATTCCAAGACATAATCTCAGTGTGAGACTACCCTCAGACTGCTATGGCAGGCCTGGGACAAGTTTTACAGAGCTATGTGAGTGGCACAACAAGTGCTGCAGGCCCACTAGTGTATTTCATTTATAGGCACTGAGTATAAGATGTACCACTCTATGTGAATGTGCCAATTAGGTATAGGCAAATCAAACCATGGTAAGAGGCATGAGCACAAGCACTTTAGCACTGGTTAGCAGTGGTAAAGTGCAGAGTTATAAGGCCAATAAAACGAATTCAACAAAATTAGAGGTAAGCAGGCAAAAAGTGTGAGGGTAAGGCAACCTAAGACTGACAGGTCTAACAGCAACGATAACTTGCACCTTCGCCATGCACTGCTAATTACCTTATATATTACATCACTCAAAACATGATCTATGACAGCATTTATAACAAAACTGCAACATCCAAAATTACATTATTGATTAAAAGACTGGGTGCAAGTTATAGTTACTTTAGGGTACATTTTTGTTTTTAACTAGCACATATTGATGGCACTACAGTAAGGGAGAGATGTGAATCTTTGCAAAAAATGTTACCCATTTGAGCTGCTTGATTCTGCTTGATTCTGCAACATCTGTCATTTTAAACAGTGGATACTAAAGGCCAGTGTAGAAGTATATTACCCAAGAGCCCCATTGCACAACAGTCATTTGTGCCCACTTTCTGCAGAACTGGGGTACTTTGGTATTACAGAAGGGGATGTAAATGCTTGTGCAACCGCTTCTATAATAAAGATAGCGCTAGTGCACATATAGCACCAGCACCATCATTAGAGGGCATTCCCTCATTTGCATGGGGCCGTGTTGCTGATGTGGGCTCAGAGGCAAATATGCCTTCAGAACTCGCACTGAAAGTTGGTGCACTTTCAGTGTGCCTTCAAAATGCTGCCCTCTGAAGGGATAAAAAGGGGGTTTCCATGGAACCCCAGATAATGCCTTGCAGGCTGATACAGTCACTCACTACACATGCCTGCAAGGGCATCTTCAATCCCTTTTAAAAGTGCAGGCGGGTTGCTGCCTGCACAGTGAAACACAGAGTAGCTTTTAAACTGCTGCTCCATATTTCTCTTGAATTCCCTGTCCAAGGACAGCACATTGTTCCTGATAGGGTGCACTTCCATGTTTGGACCCAACACACCTGCTTTAAGGTGCTCTGGGGTGCACACATGGAAATGGCACCCTTTCTGTAATACAGGCCCAAGTGTCAAATGTTCTTGGTTGAAACATTTCAGATTATTGGTTAATAATTTCAAATGGAAAAAAGAAGAAATCACTATCATTTCTCTCTCTCTCTCTCTCTCTCTCTCTCTCTCTCTCTCTCTATCTCTATCTCTCTCTCTCTCTCTATCTCTATCTCTCTCTCTCTCTCTCTCTCCCCCTCTCTCTCTCTCTCTCTTTCTCTCTCTCTCTTTCTCTCTCTCTCTCTCTCTCTCTCTCTATCTCTATCTCTATATTTCTCTCTCTCTCTCTCTCTCTCTCTAAATGTTCATTCACTTATATTAAACCTATTTCGAAGTGGATTTATTTCTAGAATCAGAAACAGTGTAGCTTGCCAAAAGATAACTGTTCATGTACTAATATAAAGCACATTTGTAAAGCTGTGCGATAATATATATTCAGCATACACCTGGTTTGTATTGATGCTGAAGTTTGAGAGTCTTGGCTTACAAAACACACCTCGAGGATAGTTTTAAGGAGGGTAGTTAATCTGAAAAATCAATAAAACCTATTTATTTAAATAAAAGAACAAGCCCTGGCGTTGCCAATAGGTTTCGCATTTGGAAAGTTGGAGCTATTGGTTTTGTAAATGACATTTTATATTTATATATCGTTATTGGCATTGTCAATACCAATATATAAATATGAAATGTCATTTACAAAACCAATAGCTCCAACTTTCCAAATGCGAAACCTATTGGCAACGCCAGTGCTTGTTTTGATTTGTGCCTGATAGTAATCTTATTTCCAACTAAGGGCTGTATTTTGGACCACAATGTAGGGTCGGGAAGCCGAAATGGAGAGGGTTAGGATTATTGCGGTAGAGCTAAAGTATAGGAGCAGAAGAACCCTAATAGGGATGAACACTGTCACTATTATGTTTTTTCTGGTGTTCTGCGTGGGACCAGGTTCACCTATTCCTCGGCATGTCGGTGGTGGAACTGGCCAATAGCTCAGTGGACCTTCTTGCCTCAGAACGCTATCCGTGTAAAAGGAAAAACATCGATGGATTTCAGTAGTGTGGTGCACAGCATAGTACAAAGTGTGGCAATCCGCTTCGTTCGAAAAGCGGTGACATTGAATCACTTCGTCCTAAAAGAGAATTTCGGAAATCTCCCCGGCCTTTCAAATTTCAATGAATTAGGAATGTAAAGTACACAATTGCTTATTTTAAACCTTCCAGGCCTGCAATAAGCTTTAAAGTGGCGTAGGAACCCGCTGCCCCTGTTGACTCCAGTAGGCTCCCTTTTAAACTGTGTTTTCTCCGCGCAGGGGAGCTTTCTGTATTGCATTTTTAGGGCTTTAGCGAAGTGTAAAACCGCAGCCCGTCCTCAGATGCGTGGGCCGGCCCGAGGCCTCAGTGCGAAGTTGCCACCTCTGTGACAAGTGTTGGAATGTCCCTGGATGTCCTTGGCTTCTATTGGTGTCTTTCACAACAATGAGTTCCCTGTCAACAGTATTGGCCATGAGCAAACAGCAGCCAAGAATACACAAGCGCGCGGCTTATCAGCGCGCGTCAGACTGTGCGCTCATGAACGTGGAATGTCACAACAAGAGCCGGCAGCAGAAGTGGAGCTAAGGCATTCACCGGAGCCGCCCTTTGACAAAGGGCTTGCTTATTTTCGAAAACAATGGCACTGGAAAAAAAACAAGATTTGAATGCCTCGTTGTGAAAGGGTCGTAGCTGTACAATTGATGGTGTCATTCTACCTTCTGGACTGGCATTGATCTATGGGGTAACTTTATATAATGGATTTGGTGGTGGTGGCTGTCTGTAAGGAAACGGGATGAAGTAGTGATTGTGTGCGCAAGGGCATGCTGGTGAGTATTGATGCTTGTGAGAATGTGCAGAAGCATGAAATGTTGGTGTCAATGTGCTGGGAGAATAGAGCTCTAACGGGATCGGTCAGGCTGTGGCTGCATCTAGAAGCCTAACATGAAATACAGAACTTAACTCCGAACTGAAGCACTTCAGACGTTTGTGTTGTGATCCTGCCGTCCATTTAGAACAAAGGGTTTTGTCTGTGACGTAAGGCTTAAGAGGGTACAAGGGAAGCCGGATGGGGGCGGGAGAGCCTGGTGGGGATGCGCGAATGCGAGCGAGGGGAGGAGAAGTGTGGCAGGCAGATGCGCGAAGGGAAGCCGGATGGGGGCGGGAGAGCCTGGTGGGGGGGCGAGAATGCGAGCATGGGGAGGAGAAGTGCGGCAGGCGGAGTAGGGAGATGCGCGTGCTTGTGAGGTCACGTGACCCGCCTTTGTGGTCACGTGACTCACATGCACTGTGAAGAAACCACAGTGGTTTGACGAGTCGATCGAGCCCTTGAATTTTCGCCTATTACATTCGCAAGCGAATGATAATAGGCGAAACCTAAAAATATATGACATGGCCAGCGCCATTTGATCATTATCATGTGAAAAATGCTGCTTTTAACAATGCATTACAGCAGCAAAGAAAAACAAGAACATTCCAAGACAATTTTATAAAATTCTGAAAAACTTGACAGATGGTCCATGTTGAACCCAAATTCCGCTGCCTATTTGACAATCCAATGTCGATCCATAGTTTTGTATGCAATTTTCAATGTTAAATAGTATTTTGGAAAAGGAAAATCGCACCTTGACTGAGATTATCATAGGCTTAAATTACAGTACCAGTAGTATTAAAGTTGGAAAATTCTCCAATCCACAAAACTGCCCAAAGCAGATTAAGACCTGTGGCTACGTTTATGGGCCTATGACTTCACCACAGGCCAGTAATTTACTTGGTTGTCCCAGTATCCCACTCCAAAATATTTCCAACAATGACACAAAAGTCATCGTACAGTTCTATGATGAATAAGAAGGAGTGATCTGCAAGTAAAAAGGATCAGATACTAATAATAATAATCCATATAAAATTACACTTAAAGGCATCTGGTGTCTTGTATTATGAACACAGATGTCACAGAGGTGCTTCAATCCTATGATTATTCGATCAAAAATAATATAGCAGCTGTATCAAGTTTTAAACAAAATACTTTCATTGCAGCATGTTTTGTGTTTGTTTTAAATGTAAATAATGGCAGTCTTTCATATTAAACACAGGGAATGCGCCACCGATTAATATCTTGAGAGGTAATTTATTACACATAGAGCTATACATCCTCAGAGAACAGCTGGGATTTTCCACAACTATAAATCCTTTCAGTATTCTGAATGTTTGTTTATTAATGCATTTCTTTATTACGTTTGATACCAAGCTCTATTATTCATACACTCGCACTTGCTCATGCATACTTTTATGAAGTTAGAAATTAGCATCTCATTAACTTGATAATTAGGCCAATGATAAACAGATGTTAGGTTTCCATGTGGAACAAGATTTCTACTGAGGTTTGTTATCCATTCATGCTATCCGTACAGCTGTTTGTCACAGTACTGCTTATGAAATTAAACAAAAAGCACATTACTGCCAACATTTTTTGGGCATCTTCTTAAACTCGTTAGTGATTAATTGAATTATCAGAACTGCAATACTTTAAAACAAGTTTTGCTTGATTTCGACCAATTACAGAATACTGAAACAACACCCAAAATATTTGACCACCAGTAATTGTTAATCCTTGGACTAAAGCAAAAGGGGCACAAGGGCTACAAAATTACCAGTTCTGTAATGCAACGAGACAGGATTTCGTTCATGTGTTATTTTGTTGCCCAGATCTGGGAAATGCGAGAAACAAACATTGTTCTATTATCTAAAATGCACTTTTATGAAATTTATGAGAGGTGGTATTTTTTGTAACGGCACCTGACAATTTAGTAAATATCAAGGGTACTGCATCTTGGTTTAATTTCCGACCGCCGCATTACATTACTGGCGGTAGGAAATTAAACCGGCTGGTCATTCCGGTTAGTTTCTGATGGGCGCAAGGAGCCCATCGGGCCAGTTTAAGGCTGACACGTGATCCCAAAGGCCAGCCTTTTCACCCTTGGGATTACGATTTTTGGTTTCTGACAGGGGATTTTCATGTTTGGCTTTCTGTCATGGAAATCCTGTCAGCTTGCATGGAGGCCCCTAAGTTTAGAACTGCGTGGTATTTATCAGGCAGCAGTACGCCAGTTTTTGTGGCGTACTGCTGCCTGATAAATATCAGTCCCTTTAACGCAGTGTTCTGCGTTAAAGGGGCGTGCAGTGGGTGTTGCTGGGGGCGTTCCCAGCAACATCCATGGCCTTTTGACACTGCCCCAGATTTACGAGAAATCGTAACTCTGAAGCAGTGCCAAAAGCTTACGCCTCCCCAGGGGAGGCGTAAGGGAGGCGCAGCAGGGAGAAATGTCTTTATTTCTCCTCGTATTTCCTTTTTCTATGTGTGCTGCATTCTGCAGCACACGTAGAAAGAGGAAAAGCCTCTTGTGATTATTTTTGTACAGAAAGGTTTCCCTTCCTGTACAAAAATAATCTTCCCCGCAACGCAGGCACCCTTGCACCATTGTGCAAGGGTGCCTGCGCTGGCGCAGGCAGCCCATTGTGCGCTGGCGCAGGGGAAAAGGACAGGAATGCGCCGTATCTTATAGATACGGCGCATTTCTGCCCTTTTCTTTTGCCGTAGGGAAGCGCAGCTGGAAGGCCTGCTGCGCTTCCCTACGGCAAAAAGTCATGAATGAGGCCCAAGGTAATATGGTGCTGCAACAGCGCTTCAGGAGCCAGGCAACTCCAGAACCGCACTCTAGTGCGTACAAGGATACAAACAATCATCAGCACACTGCCTTCGTTTAAGATATTTTCATGAACTTTTCTTAAATTAATATAGTATTAAAATATAATCATCTGATTTTAATTAATTCCATAAATCATTTTAAACAATGTTGAATATGTGTTTCAATTACTTTAGGTCATAAGTTTTTTATAAATTAAACTTAAAAAAAGAAAGATAATTTAAATTAATTTAAAATGTTTAAAATAATGAAACTTACAATTAGGTTATTAATGCTGTAACTTTTTATATTGTTTTACGATACATATAAAAAATGATAACAAATTATGTTACTCTAAAATATATATATATTTTTATTTTATAGTTTTGCATCTTTTAAACTTTTCCATGACTCTCCCTAATGGAGATATTCACCCCAGTAGCAGAGATATCTGCTTTATTGTGAATAGTTACTAGTAGTAATTTTAAACTATCACCTTTTTTCAAAATAATTATTTAATTTATTACAAAAAAAAGTGCTGTTTAAAGATGTGTTAAAAAAATACCTAAATTGAAATGTTTGTATTAACGTATTATGTATTAAACATTACAGGAAGCTATGTGCAGGATTACAAAAATAATATTTAATTGTAAAAATAAAAAGGTAATAAAATAATTTAGGAATATTGAATATTTAGTTGTAAAATATATATGTATATGTTTTAAAATCTCAAGATAGTATAAAGTAAAAGTGGTGATTTTACTCAACATGTAAAGAAAGCTTGCAAATGTAGATGTACCTATGTGCAAGTTTAGTTTTGTGGATATGCCCCACTGAGTAGGATGTAGTCAAACATCATGGCCTATGATCAGTGTCTGCTAAGCAGCAAAATCCTGACCCCATTTTTTGACAGGAAAGCAGGGCATGTATGATCACTACATACTACCAAAGAATATGAGAAGCAAGAACTGTGGACACATTGACTATGGCGATGAGCAGTGAGTATGATGTGCAAGGGGGTTGGATGATGAACCTGGCAGCAGGTGCCACCCTGTGACTACCGCTGGTTTTGTATGTACAAATGTTCTGCACAGCACTTCTTTTCTTTGAGAATGGGTTAAGGTCAATATTTTTGTTCCCAAAAAAAGAATTAATGATAAGTGTTCAAAAGGCAATAACAATCACTTGAAGTATGGAAAGGGGCGACCACTCGGTCCCCCCGAACGTATGGTGGAGTACCCCGATCCCCCCGGGAAGCCATTTTGGGCGGGAGGCGCGTCTCGGCTGGTATGCCCGAAGCGGCGTAGCCGGGGCGCGCTTTTTCTCGCCCAAGAGTGGGTTGTCCTAGACACTGAAGCCGTCAGCCACGCCCCTGGAGGCGGGAGGAGGCGGGTGTACGCCCGCCCAGAGAAGAATAAAAGGAGCAACAAGCCAAGGAAGCATCCTCTTGTTCCTGTGCTCTGAAGCTGCACCTCCTCGCTGCACGTGAGCTCGAGACGGAACGAAGAGCCAATTTTGAAATGTGTAATTTCTCTCTTTTCTCTTCCAGCACTGCAAATCGCGTCAGGACCTTTCACCTACGTGGGGAAAATGCCGGGCAAGAGAGTCGCAAAGAAGGCCAGCACCGACCAGATGCTCCGGATGTTGGTGAAAGACATGGCAGAGATGAAGAGAAAAATGGTGGCCAGGGACGGTGCGGGAAGGCCAAAAAGATCCAACCCGACGGAGACCCCGGCCGGAAGAAGGAAGAGGGCCAGAAATGGGTCAAATGAGGACGAGGTCCCAGTTCCGGAGGCTCCCCCGGCGAGCCCTCCTAGACCAGCGGAGATTCCCGCGCCGGCTACTGCCGAGGGCCAGCGGATCCCCGTGGTGGTTACCCCAGTGGATGAGGGGGACATGCCCCCGGAGTTGGCCGCCCAGCTGGCGGCATGGTTGGGTAATAGCAGCGGGGGTCCTGTGGCTCCGGGGGACACGGCCGAGGAGGCAAAGCAATTAATGAGGCAGTTGCGGCAGTCACGAGAGGCCGCGAAACCACCTTGTCCGTTTGTTTCCCCGCAGGCTTCAGTAGAGCAACCCGCAGCTGGCACGAGTTCGGCAGCAACGACGGTTACAGCTTCTAGCTCAGGTAAGCAGCTAATGCCGATTGCGGGGAAGGGGTCAGTACCCTCGAGAAGGGAGAAATTGGCTCAGCATATCCCGATGGAAGTCAAAGAACGGATATGGGCTGAGAAATATGTAAACATGTTCTCCTTGCTAACTGATCATTATGAGATTGAGCATGTCAAAGTCCTGAAAGAACTTATGCATCCGAGTGTTTGGCGCGCAAAAATGGCCGCCTTTAGAGTCGATGAGACGATAGGTAATTGGGGTAGAGCATTTGGCATATTCACTTCGATTATGGGGGAACGGAGACCTGACTTGTTGACCGAGTTACCTGTGTACCAGTCACGTATTATGGAATTTTCTCAGACATATGCTGGCAATGAGTGGTTTTGTTATGATAATATTTTTTGTAAGGCTAAAGAGTTCGACACGTGCCTGACGTGGGATTGTTACGACTCCATTTCTTGGCAAAAAATGGAGAACTCAGGCATGTTAAAAGCGCCATTGTTGGGGGGGGGCGGGGGTGAGTTTTCCCGCCAACCATCCGGGGCGCCCTTTCGGACAGGGGCAAGTAATGAGCATCACCCAAGGCCGAACGGCAATACAGGTAAAAAGGGGGTATGCTGGAACTTTAACAGGGGAAAGTGTACGAGGCCCCAGGGGTCATGCAAGTTTAGGCATGACTGTGGGGGGTGTGGACAGTCCTCGCATCCCGAGACCATGTGCAGAGCCAAAACGGGTGATAACGGAAGTAGGGGAAGCGCCAAACAGGTCTGACATAGTCCGAGGGGCGGCTTTACCTACACCAGTTGATACCATGGCAATGATTCCTTGGCTCAGTGAATACCCAGATCATGTCTCCGCTGGGGTGTTGCGAGACGGTTTTTCTTATGGTTTCCGCATCCCGGTGGGGAATTTTCAGGGTAAAGCACAGTGTAGGAACCAACTATCGGTCCTACATAATACGGCAGTGGTGCAAGCGAAGATTGGGAAAGAGGTAGCCCGGGGTCGGGTTGCGGGACCATTCAACATGCCACCAGTTCCTAATTTTGTTTGTTCACCCTTGGGAGTGGTCCCCAAGAAGGACCCGGGTGAGTTTAGACTGATACATAATTTGTCAGCCCCGAGGGATTTGTCGGTTAATGATGCGATAGACCCAGAGCTTTGTTCGGTGCGGTACGCATCCTTCGATGATGCAGTCGCCATGTTGAATCGCCTGGGGCCCGGAGCGCTGATTGCCAAATCTGACATCGAGTCCGCGTTCCGGTTGCTCCCGGTACACCCGGACGATCAGCGTCTCCTGGGCTTCATGTTTCAGGGGCGCTATTACATGGATAAGTGTATGCCAATGGGCTGTTCCATATCTTGTGCTTATTTTGAAAAATTCAGTTGTTTCCTGCAATGGGCATTCACAAGAATGACGGGTTTTCAGCATGTTATGCATTATCTAGACGATTTTCTGTTTCTGGGGGCTGCCGGGGACACAGAATGTGCACAGGCTTTAAAAGAATTTTGTGATCTGATGAGACAGTTTGGTGTGCCATTGGCGCCAGGTAAAACTGTGGGGCCATCAACTTCGCTCGAGTTTCTTGGAATAGAGCTCGATTCCGAGGAAGGTTGTTTCCGGTTGCCAGAAGAAAAGGTGCGGAAATTCAGGGCTTCGCTTGAGGCATGCATTAGAGAAACTAAGGTGAACTTGCATCAATTACAGCAGACTGTGGGTCAGTTGAATTTTGCCCTTAGGATAATGCCAATGGCCCGCCCCTTTTCTCGCTCGATTGCACAAGCCATGGTCGGTCTTAAAGAGGGGCACCAACGCACGAGGCTCTCGGCTGAGATTCGCCAGGACATGCGCATTTGGTTGGCATTCCTGGCGGATTTCAATGGTCGGGTTGTCTGGACCAAGCCGGCGGTGTCCTCCGAAGAGTTGGGGCTGTGGACAGATTCGGCGGGGAGTATAGGCTTTGGCGCCATATTTGGCAATCACTGGTCGGCGCAAACATGGCCGTCATGGTGGCACGAGTGTGGACTTACGAGTAACATTGCTTTTCTCGAACTGTTCCCTATTCTGGTGGCTTTGAAAACATGGCCTGAGGGGTTTAGGGATCACTCTGTGGTGTTCTGGTCTGATAACATGACCGTGGTTGAGTGTATCAATAGTCAGGCAGCACGATGCAAGTGGATCCTGAGGTTGCTCAAGGAAATTGTTTTACTATGTATGCAATTGAACGTGCTCTTTAGAGCGAGGCATGTGCCAGGGGTGCTGAATCAGGCTGCTGATGCGCTTTCTCGTTTCCGTATGCAGGCCTTCTGGGGTTTTCTGCCCACAGCGGACCCGGTGGCGGCACCATTTCCCGAAGCTCTCTGGTCTCTCGGTGCCCCGAACTACAAAACCTCGTGGGAGAGAGTTTAGCACCCAGGACAAGGAAGACATATGAAGGGGCGTTCCGTTCCTATTGGTCCTTTTTGGGTTCTGATAGGAGGGAGTTTTGGGGCCAGGAGGAATTTGTCATAGAATTTTTACTGTCATTACGCAGGGCAGGCAAATCGGTGGCTACGGCCCAGAGGCATCGGGCCGCCATTTCCTTCATGGCACGGGCCCATGGTATCCAGGACCCAAAAAGCGTCTTTCGTAGTACAGAAGGCGCTGCGGGGGTGGCAACGCCTTGAGGGTCGCAGAGTAGATGAAAGGCACCCGATAGGTCTGGATAGGTTGGCCCTGTTACTGTCCGTACTCCCTGCAACATGTTCATCCCAGTCGGAAACAGTGTTATTCCGGGCCGCTTTTGCATTAGCATTCTATGGGGCTATGCGGGTAAGCGAACTGGTGGCAAGAAACAAGCAGGATACGGGGGGGGTTGTGCCGAGAGCACATTCAAGTAAAAGGGGAGACGATGATTGTCTCGTTTGTCAGGTCCAAGACCGATCAGGGGGCGATCGGGGACAGTGTAGTAGTCCAGCGCATTCTCGGATCTCCCATGTGCCCGGTGGCATGCGTTGAGGAGTATTTGGCGCAGAGGGCGGCATCATGGGGGGGGACATTGCTGAGGCACGCAGATGCCACCCCACTGACAAGGTTTCAGTTCCAGCGGGTGTTTGCAATGGCAATTTCGGCCGCGGGCTTGAACCCGGGCGAGTTTGGGACTCATTCCTTCCGGATAGGGGCTGCTACAGAGGCTACAGCCAGGGGTCTGAGTGTGGAAAAAGTGAAACAGTTGGGGCGTTGGTCCTCGAATTGTTACAAAAGGTATGTGCGGTTGCACATGTTGTGAAGCTGATATCATGTACTCACGCTTCTTGTCTTTGTTTGGTTACAGTTTCGCAAACCTACGAGGCGGGGCGGACTGTGCAGTCGACCCGACACCTGGGAACCAGCGGTCAGAGATCACCGGCTGCGGAAAGAGTGGTGTGGGTCGTGGGCCACTCATACGTGAGGCGTGCCGCGGACGTATTCAAAGCAGGTGACATGATTCACACAGCTGGGGAATACGGGTACAGGGTGACCTTCTACGGAAGGGGCGGGCTCTGTATTGACCAGTTTCAACAGTTTCTAGAGGGTTTGTTAGGGCGGACAAGGTCACCGCCATCTATACTCATAGTACATCTTGGGGGCAATGATTTGGTGACCAGTGGTAGACGACTACTTCTCGAGGCGATACTATCCACAGTAAGTTGGTTGGCGAGAAGAGTTCGAGGGTGCACGATTGCATGGTCCCATATGATTCCACGAAAGGTATGGCGGGGGGCTAATTCAGTGTCTGCTATAAATCATTCTGTGAAAAAGGTGAATAACAAGTTGGGTAGACTGTTCCGTACCAGTACATTGCATTCGATTCCTCATGGTTGTATCAGGGGGGACAATATGTATCTAGAGGATGGGGTCCATTTGTCCCGGGTGGGGAATTCTTTATTCATAGGAGACTTCGTAGCCTGGTTAAGGAGTTTACAGCATGACCTTTAGGTAGGAGTTTTGTGGGGGGTCCGGATAGCCGGTCAACTATCCGGCCTGTGGCGGTAAGGTCATGATCGGTGAGCAGTCATTGGAAGATCCCTAGGGGGGGGCGTCACCCATTACGGATGGGAGCGCCCGGGGGGAGGTGGCCATTGGCCCCTCAACGGGGAGGCGGTCCCTTCTAAAGGACGGGACGCCTAAAGGAAAGGGAAGGCGGTCAAGGCCCCTCCCTGGATAGGAGGGGCTACGGGCCCCTCCTGGGAATTTCCCGGGGCCAGGACATCTGCGACGGCAGATCTGGTAAGTTGTGTGGGGTGGGGAGGGGGGTCTACGCTACCTTCGAGACACCTCACACGAGTCCTCGGACGACCACGTACATGGCGTCGAGTTAACAGGGGCCCCCGTCAAGACAAGGGAAATTGGTATGGCACATGAGGTGCAGTCCTCTGTGCGGCCGCCCCTCACAAGAGAGGGGGGGGTTCTGGTATAGGGATCTGACACCGGTTACGACCTTGCCGTTGGCCCTTAACGTTAGGATGTACAATTTCAATTTGAAATGCATTTTGTAAGGATGTTAGTATCGGCTAGGAGAACCTTTGTATTAGATATGTGTTAAGGTTAGCCAAACATCGTAATGTGGATATGAAATTGTACATGATATGAAACTGTTATTTTAATGTTTTGATTTTGTTTCATATTTTAATAAATACGGCCGGGAGGGTAACTCCCTCCCGCCTTCCAAAAGTTCAGAACTGTTTCCGGTTTCCCAATTCTTGGGGATTGTGTTGAGAGGGGGTGGCGGGTATCTCAGCCATATGATTCCTAACAAATAGAATGCTCCCCTTGAGGGCTATTGTCCAATTAGGCCGAATTCGGTGACTTGCTTTTCCGGCATGCCTTGTCTCATTGGACCACAGCGCACCCTTGGTCCCAGATCCGGTGCACCTCTAAAAGGTCACGTAGCATTGTTTTGCCTCTTGTTTCTTGCCTTTTCTATTATACATAACCACATTTGGAATATAAACAAACGCACTTTTTATAACATATTAGTAAACATATTGTCATGTATGACATCTTCCAGCCTGTGTGTTGTGTGAAATAGATTGTAAATTTTCCATAATTAAAAACAACCAATGCACACCCCTAGACAAAACTCACCATCTGCTGCATGAATTTCCATTTACCGGCTACGATTAAAGGCAGCAGATGGACGAAGGCTGGCTCTGAAGTAGAAGGTTAATTTCCCATATATTTGAAACTTGTCGGTATGAGTAGGAAAGGATATTGTTGAAGCAGGTGGAGCGTGGTCCAGAGGGAAGCCCAGCAGGTGAGTGAAAGCATTGGAACAGAGGATGCTTCCAGAGAATAGTCTTGCAAACATCATTAATTTATGCAAGGTCGTGCAAAAAGCAGTGACAAGGTCTTGCCACAGCATGTAATACAATTACTTGGCATTTCAGATAATTTACATTTTTCTAGCTGTTATATAAAATTAGTTCAATACAATGGCGACTTATAACAACATAATACAAGAGAGAGAGCCAAGCATTTACTGGAAGGAGGGAAAAGGTCTTTCAGCTGTCTGATATTCATCTCATTGTACATGATGCATATTTTGAAATGGAAATATTCGTGTTCTTAATCTCGCCCCCCCAACATTTTAGTTCCCTAATGATAAAGCTTCCATCTAGCCAACAATGTTTCACAGAGAATCCAAGTGTTTCATTCTATGATCAGCTGTGGGTGTTAATTGCATCATTGTTTACAGCTTGTTTAAAAGTATTGTCACATCAAATTATGTGTTAAGTGTTAATCTGAGAAAGTCTGCCTGCAGCAGGGAAACGATTGCATTTAGCCGTTGTAGAAAGGTGAAAAGATGAAAAAGGCAGATATCATATTTTGTCAGGCTGTGAAAAATAGTGATGGGAGAAGTATTTTGCCTGTGTCGAAAAGAAGTGAAATTTTGTGTAAATGTGATGGACCAATTCACAAAAAAAGTAATAGATTTTCACCCTCACTCGTGCGCCTACGTAGTCATACAAATGTATGACTTTTGATTAGTCACAAACATTCTCAGTAGTTCACTAATACAGCTACTTCCTTGGCAGATTTTCAGGCGTAACATTAGCTTTTTGTCTGAATTCAGAGGTGTGCATAGGGTACATCTCTGCTGTAGAGACAGGGAGCCCATGCGCAAATGCATATTTTGGGGCATATTTACTAGTCCCTAATGCCACTGAAGCGTCACTTTTTCTGATGCTCCGGTGGTGTTGTGCCATTTTCCATATTTATTTACCAGGTGGCGCTAAGCCACGAAAAGTGGCTTAATGCCAACTTGTAAATATACCCTTTACCGCAGAAGTCAACTGCAAAGGGGCAGGCCATTGCTTTTTGATACTGCCCAATATATAAATAAGAATGGGGCAGCACCAAAAACTAAGACCAAGTAAAACCTGGTCTTAAGATGTTGATAGGAGGAGAAATTATTAATTTCTCCTCATATTTTGCTCTTTTGAAATGAGCTGCATCCTGCAGCAGACATAGAAACAGCTAATGGACTTTAAAGATTGTTTATGTGCAGAAAGGTGCCACATAAACAATCACCCCTGCAGTGCAGGCATCCTTGGAACATGGTGCAAGGGTGCATGCACTGGCGCAAGGCAGCTTTTTTAGCACCAGTGCTAGGGGAAATGCAGTTGTGTGCCATATTTTTGTAAATGCAGTGCATCCCTGAATTTAGGTGTAACACAGCATAAATATCCCCCTTTGTTTCTTTCTCAATGGAAATAGCATTTTCAGCATGGAGACACCACTTCCTTTCCAGACATGGGTCCCGTGCTCACCATGCCATTGGAGTCAAGCTAGCCTTGCTGAGGAGTGTTGATACCCTAAAATTTGTAACAGGATGCTTGTTTTTGGTCCAGGGAGGATCCAGCCTGGCAATTCGGGCTGAACTGTTCCCAAGGGAAGCAGGTTCAAGCCTGGTTTGCCTATGGCTGGGTCTAAACTCGAATGGCATGGTGTGCAAAATAAATAATGAATTTAGGCCCATATCTTTGTGCTGGGGGCGAATGTTTATCATTGTTTCAGAGTTCCATCCATCAATTGTTCTTTTTATTATTTGTTCTCTAAAGTGGGATGGGTATGCCCAGGCATGGGTCTCATGTTCACCAAACCACTGGAGTAAACATAACCTGGCTGATGAGGGGAAACACCCTGAAACCGGGCCCAGAATGCTTGTTTCCATTCCAGGTAGGACCTAGCCTGGCATTTCAGGTTGAGCTGTTCTCATGGAGAGAAAGGTCAAGACTTGTTTGCATATGGCTGGGTATAAACTGGAATGGCACGGTGTGCAAAAAAAAAACATGGATTTAGGCCCAGATCTCTGTACTGTGGTGAATGTTTGACATTGTTTCAGCATTCCATCCACCAATTGTTATTTATGTATTATGGATGCGGGTGCCAAGGCAAAGAAGTTGTCAGAAGACCCACTGAAAGTGCATCACGAAAAGGTAGCACACTGTCAGTGCGCGCCCTGAGGGGAGCCCTCTCAAAGGATGAAAGGGGTCCCAAGGACCACCCCAGCATGGCATTGCAGGTGGGTGCACATACTCACTGCTCCCACCTACAAGGGGATCGCTAATCCCTCTTGACAGTGCAGCTGTCACTCACTGCACCCGTCTGTAAGGGGATCTCTAATCCATATTTGCAGTGGAGCAGTGCAATCAGGCTGCCATTTACACTGTAAAACATGGAGCGACTTTAAGCAACTGCAACTTATTTCACATGAATGTGCTGCTCCCAGGGCAGCACGAGTTCACAATTGCCCTGCGACCATCATATTCAACAAAATAGGGCATATGTTCCCTGTTTGCACACGTCACATCTGTTTGAAGGTGTGCTGTTGTGCAAACAGGACCAGTGCGTCTTTATTATACCCAGGTGGCAAAACTATTTGTACAAAATCCCCACTACTAAAAACAAACATTTAAAAATGTTTTGCTTTTTGAAAGCATGAGTAAAAAAATGATGTTGCTACAGTGAGTTTACCCACTTTTCCATTCTCCATTTTACCCAGAGCCAGATTTTACATTGCTTTGAGACTCTGCTGACTTTCTCAATCCTCTCTTTAAGGGGAGTTCTTTGCTTCGACATTTTTGATCCATTTGAGCTGATTTAAATGCTGAAGCTTTATGCTATGCTCTGACTGTCAAGGACTAGAACTCTTTATGGGTTCTGACTAACTCCATTTTCACCTAATTCTTCGTTAGGGATTATTTGCTTTATGGAACGCAATTTTGATGCATGCATTATTTGATCCAATATTGATTTAAAATTTCTGTCATTTATTGACTAATGAGATTAATATGAATGTAACTAGTCATTTGCAATAAAAATGATCTACTAAAAGATTTGATTAATACAACCCTTATATCAACTCTCTTAAAATTAGATTATTGATTGTAATGATAATGTACATGGCTGCATTGCTTTCTTCTTCTCTTAAACAACAGCAAAGATCAAATTGACCAGAAGCAAAAAAGAGAGTGGGGTTGTTGGTAAACTGTAATAACTTTGTGAACTGCTTCTTGCTCCAACACATATTTCTGTTTATTGAAAGAATATTAAGATGCCATCACAGAATTCAAGTCAAAGTTGATTTTATATTTAATCATAAAAGCTGCAGCACTGAATCCGTCCTCCTGGGCATCACTGAACATCTTAAACGACATCAAGATAAGGGGAAAAAAGTTGTGATTATTTTACTTGATCTTAGCGTGGCCTTCGATTCTGTGTCCTCCTACAATTTGGATGAAAGATTGAGAACGTTGGGTCTTGACACTGTAGCAGTTAACTGTTTACATCATTCCTTAAAGATCACTCATTTCAAGTTTTCTCAGCTAATGACAGGTGAGTGTTACGGGCTCTCACTTCTGGCGTAACTCAGGGCTCCGTTTTAAGCCCTAAGTTGTTTCACATCTACATTCACCCTCTGGCTGATATAGTGGAGAACGGTGGTCTACCTTTATTTTCCTATGCAGATGACAGGTTCCTGCGCTCTCAACCAGGTCTTCAGTCAAATCTCCTTATAGGTGAATAATAACTCTCACAAGCTTGATGGTCATCAGACAGGGGTCATGGTCCTAGGTAAGAATCACTCCCATTGGGGTCCTCAGCATTGGCCGGCATCATTAGGGGCTTTCACCAATCCATCATCCAAAATCAAAAATGTGGGATTTTTGGCGGATTATAATTTATCTAAGAAGCCTCAGGTAGGTGGAACGTTATTTCCACCTGTTTTGCTGTGCTCAAGTGGTTGAGAAAGATTATCTGGATACTTCCCCTACCAATTCAAAGGACTCTGATTCAATACCTCATTCAATTAATCAATCAAATTCTTTTTCCGATTCAAAGGATCATCAAAGCATACAAAACAAATATTTGTCCATATTGTACATTTCATCCAGCTAATGTAAACGTAAAAACATATATCAATTACAAGGGACTACAATACAGGACATATATACAGTTTAAATTTTTCTCCTTGGTCTTCACCCCAATTACACGTAGTTTGATTAAAATTCTTGCCAATACAGTACAAAGATAACTCGACAAACATCGCATTCTGCGCCGCTTTAAACTCTGTTACTGCACAAATTGTCGGATGATTCAATCTAAGGCCATAAAATGTTAAAACACATATAAAATTCTAAAAATACATTTTTGTAAAACTATTAAAATTTGAGCCCATTTCTATATCCTATGTGACTGGCAGCCAACATAAATGTGATGACACCGAATACAATAAGTTGGCGGCAATCAGATCTTAGTATTCTAAACGTCTCTAAATAGCTCCTGGTGTTCAAACTTTTGCATAGTGGCTCAATCCACTTGTGCCTGGAGTTAGCATATGGTGCGCAGAAGAATAAAACATGTGCAATGTCCTCATTGGCACCTAGTGTACACAGTGTGCATATAGAATCATTAGCCGTCACCCGGGAATTTGTCTATTTAGCTGTAAAAGCAGTGATCTGTAGTATTTCATACCTAAATTTCATATAGAGAGACTTTGCCAATTAAGGTTGAATCTCATCTAGAAAGGGCTAAAAACTCAGGGTCAATTTGAAAGACAGGAATTGTATAGTCAATCTCCCCAACTCAGGATTTAAAGTGACTTTATGCATTATAAATTCCCAATATATGGACCTGATCTCTCTCTTTAAATCGGGATCAGCTAGCTCCGGGTCACCCAATAGCGGCTCAAACACAAATCTGTGAGCCATTTACAGAAGTGGGCCAACCAGGGAAAGGTAACAAATTCGTCCAAGTGCAATAACTCCCTCAGAGTCTGCCTATACATCTTGAATTCCTCAGTTGTCCATATTCTAATCTAATAGGCCAATAGCCTCCATACAGCTAGATGTCCTAGTCTTCTTATCCCAATATCATGTGTAAGAGGGATCATCAGTGTGTTTTTAGGCAAGCGTGTAAGCGTTCTAATTATTTTATTTTCCCCGGTGATTAGAGGCTGAAGATTTTCTCCTCCCCATAGCTCAGATCCATAGAGTGTAGCTGATTTGACTCTAGCTATATAAAATTCTAGAGCAGGGATAATGGCCCTGACCTATTATACTTGACCTATTACTTTGAGAGTTCCATTTAAGTTTTGAGTCTACTGTAACACCTAGATATACAAAGTTGAGGACACATTCCCAAAGCACCCCATTCAGTACTAATCTTTTCTGGACATCTTTGTGTGGATTGATAGCCATGTACTTGGTTTTGCTGGGGTTTATCTCAATACCCTTTGTCGTACAATAAATATCTAGGCTATCAAGTAAAATTTGGAGACTCCTCAGTGTTTGTGACAAATGGATTGTGTCGTCTGCGAAGGTAAGGACACAGATATGAGTGCCTCTGAGCTTGGGGGTGTCATATAGGGCTGAGTGCAGGTACGCTATCCCTCATTCTATCTAAGCTAGATCACGGCAATGTGCCATATTTAGATATTGATAAGACTTTGATCCAATGTCTACAGCTTGTCCAGATTTCAGCCACCAGACTTCTGTTTCAGCTACCAAAATACACCTCAGTTATGCATCCTTTCCATAAGCTCCACTGGCCTATCATCACAAAACACATCCAATTCAAAGCCTTGTGCTATTAGCAAAAAGTGGTTTGGGTCCATGATATATACAGAAGCTGGTGGTGCCCTATCAGCCCACAAGAATGCATAGATCAATAAATCAAGGCCTATGCACTGGACTTACATTCAGACTGACACGCATGGGTGGCTGCTCTTTCACTGTTCTGGATCCTAGACCATGGAATGCTCTTCGAGAATCTTTGACGAAATGGTACAGCGCTTCTTTCATTTCAAAAAGGTCTGAAGACTTGGTTATTTTAAACAGTGGCTAGGCCACCTTACCCTCTTAATTAGTGCCAGAAAACCCTTTGTGGGTAGCTGTAGCATTTTGTAAGGCTATAAATAAATAAATAAAATAAATGCATAAAACATATATATAAATATTAAAACATTTTGAGATTACGTTGTTACACAGCAGATTTTAAAAGGGTCAAGACAAGAAGATAGACTCCATGATGGAACAGTTAAAGAAAACACAGTGCAATTCTACATCAATGGAAATTGTTGCTTTTCAATACTGGCATTATGATTTTTTTCATCTAAACACTGATAACACTGACAAAAATCTAACATGGATTTTAATTAATTTAAAGTGTTTTGTAAATGTAGTCAGTGTTTAACCAAAAACAAAATTAGCCCAATTAGCGGGATGGTAGATGGTGTGTGGTCCCAAGTCAAAATTGCAAAAAAACACCTCTTTTCCAAAAGTCCGAAGTCCATGAGAAGGTGTGTTTGATAAACATAGTAAATTGGATCAAAATATAGCTGCTAATTGAGAAAAGTTCTGTGTCCTCTTGCTTAATGTGTCTTCTGTCTATGTAAGGCATTTTGTTGTGTTCAAAATAGTTTATTGAATTTTATAATAAGCATTGACAATTCAAAAAAGACCACTGTAAAAAATACCCAAGGAGAATACATAGATATGAAGAACAGCAATTAAATGTAAACATGTACAACATAATATAGCATTAATTTTTTATAAAGTCTAAAAGGGAGGGAGAGGAAACAGGTATAAATATGTTACTAATAATCATTGACGTAGAGCTAATATCAAATAGAGACTTAAGCGAATTATAATATCAGTAAAGAACAATGTATTTGAAGAAGATAAATAATAATCATTAGGTTTCCAAAATAAATGATAGGAGTTGCAATTATGAGTATTACTATTCAAAGATAAATGGGCACCTCTTCTAGTAAAAGTAACCCACGACCACCAAACATGAACAAATATTAATGAAACATCTTTCCAACATCTTGTAATGGATTCCTCAAACTCAATCCGGACAAGACGGAGTTAGTCTTGACCGGAGGTGGTTGCAGTCCTTGGTCCCCTTCCCACTGGCCCTCCTCACTTGGTGCTCCCCCGCTTCCAGTCCCCAAGGTCAAGACCCTTGGCATTTTCTTGAATCCCTCACTTTCCGTTCACTCTCAGGTCAACTCGGTTGTTTCCTCCTGTTTCTTTTCCCTCAGAATCATTAGGAAGATCTCTTGCTTTTTCTCTCTACCCGCCCTAAAAATCATAGTGATGGCCATGGTGCTCTCGCGCCTTGACTATGGGAACATCATCTATAATGGCGCTCCAGCCTATGCCATTCGCCGCCTGCAGCTAGTGCAGAACCAGGCTGCTCGCCTGATTCACGGCCTGCCCAAATACCATCGAGCCACCCCTCTATTGCAGGCCTTGCACTGGCTGCCGGTGAAAGAACGTGCCTTGTTCAAGCTTGGCTGCACCACTTTTCAGGCTAAAATGGGCACCGCCCCGGAATTCATCTGCTCTGCCATCACTCCTTACACGCCAGGAAGAGAGCTTCGGTCCACTCATCAGGCCCTGTTAACCATCCCCCGTTTTAGCAAGAAAAAGATTGGCGGAACGAAATTCGCAGCGCTCGCTCCTGCGTTTTGGAATTCCCTTCCGACGGAACTCCGTATGTCACCCTCCTACATCGAGTTCCGGAAAGGTCTCAAAACTCTGCTCTTCTCCCGAGCCTACAATGCTTAAACTCCCTCCGCTCCTGTCTGTCTCCTCACAATCCAAAAAGGGCCAAGAAACCGCATGGTAGAAGTGCGCTATAGAAATGTTTTTAAATTCAAAAATTAAATAAAATTTAAATTTTAAAGTAGCTGATGACAAAAAATAGCTTACCTTCTAAGTCAGATCATTTTTTTAGAAAGAAGAACAGATTAAAAAAATTAACAATTGAAACGAAGGATCCACATGGATCATAAGTATTTTTTTATAACATCCCAAACTTCAGCCCAAAATTTAGAAACAGAAAGACAATCAAAAAGCATATGTTTTAACAAACCAGTATGTAAATTACAGTGCCAACAATTTGAAGTAGGAAGAAGCTTAGCTTGAAATAATGTAAACGAAGACCATAAGCAATTATATAAATATATGAATTTGTTTGATAAAGTGAAACAGGTTACAATCTTGAAATATTATTAGTCCAAATTGTTTGCCATGTATCGAGAGAGAGAGAGAGGTTGAACGTTCATTATTCCAAAATGTTGAAATCATATCAATGTTGCTACCTTAAAATGTAATCATCTTTTTATACATCGGTAAAACAACATGAGACAAAGTGGATACATTTTGAATATAAATTGATAAATCTGAATTACTATTTGAAGGTATGTTATGAGGAAATGAATCTAATATAGAACTACACAAAAGTTCATATTTGAGGAAGGTAGAAGAATGTAAATGAAATTTCATGTGGAAGACATCACAAGATATAAAAGTATTATTATTGTAGACATCTTTAATGGAAAGAAATTCCAGCTTTAATCTATGAATGCCAAAATCTAACATTTCTAGAAAGTTTCAGGCGTGCAATATACCATAATGACAAATCTTCAGTGATGGACATGGGTGATTGGAAAATTAAGTAAAATTATTTAGTATTAGTTTAGTGGATTTTAGAATAACAGATTTATGGAAAAATATTGTCTTATTGGACATTGTTAACAGAGTAGACAATGGAAACTGATCAACTAGACTCCTTTCTATAAAAAGCCATGTAGGAGGATTAATCAGATGACAATTATTAAACCAAAGAGAGCTTTGTTTTATTATAAATGCTTTATGATAGCCAATGCATTTCTGGTAAACTAAATCTTCCATTACATTTAGGCATTTTTAGTTTTTTATAACCAAAACGCTCTAAAGAAACTTAGAAATTAGTTGACCAACACCTTTGTAAAACTTCATAGGAAATTGAGTAGGAATCATGGCTAGGGGATAAAAGAATGTTGGAGCTATAGTAATTTTTATTGAGTCAATTTTTCCCCACCATGAAAGATGAAGCAAAGACCATTTAGATATTTTATCATCAATGTAATTTTAAATAGATTCACAATTTAATGATATCGTTTTCATAGATGAAGAAAACAAAATGCCAAGGTATTTAAATGTATCTATTTGCCAACTGATTTCTTTCATAGGTAACATATCTGGGGTACAATGAATATTTAAATGAAAACATTGAGTTTTATTAGTATTTAACGGGCAATCAGAAATGTCGGAATAATATGAAATAATCTCTAATAAAGGAGGGAATGAGGATATAGGATTGCTAATAAATAAAAGTACATCATCTGCATATGCTAAAGTTTTAATAATAACCAGATTAATATTAATACCAGTAATATCATTACATTTCCTAATGGAAACAAGCATAGGTTCAATAACAAGAAGAAATAAAAGTGGGGAGAGTGGAGAACCTTGTCTGGTACCTCTAAAAAGAGAAACATGATTTCAAATTTGGCCATCAATACATAAACGAGCAATAGAAATAGAGTAAAGAGGAGATATCAAATGAATAAATAAATCACCAAAATTAAATGCTATTAAAGTATGAAATTAAAGTTGCCAATAAAATGTATCGAAAGCTTTCTCAGCATCCGAAGCAAGTACTCCAGATGGCAAAGATAAAGTGCATGCAATAAAGTTTTTGTGTTATTGACAAAATATCTATTTCTCATGAACCCAGATTGGTTGGGATGAATAAGAGTATCTCAAACAGAGGATAGCCTGGTTGCAAGTATTTTGGCATAAAGTTTACAATTTTGATTTATTAAGGAATAGGACAGTAATTTGACACAAGTGTAGGGTCTTTGTTAGGTTTAGGTAACACAACATTTAGAGCCTCAGTAAAAGAACCTGAAGTAGCTCCTGTAGAACTAAAATAGATAAATAATTTAAACAAATGGGGAATAAGCTGCAAATGAAATTCTTTTTAGAAATCTGCTAGAATGTCGTCAGGGCCTGGGTATTGACTTTGTTTAAGAGACTTAATGGCTAATAGAATTTCTTCTTCTGTAATGGGAAAATCTAGTTTATTTTTAGTTAACAACAACAAACAAAACAAGCTTTTTTAAATGTTAATATTAAAATCATAGCAGGCATATAGAAAATATTTAATTTAAGATCTAGAGTTTATCAAAATACATAGAATAATAACAAGTTCCTATAAATTCATAAAAGTTCATTTAAACAATCAATAGTTTCTATTACGTGCAGTGAGCGAAATTTGTGTTACTATACATAGTATATCCCATCTCACACCGATTCCTTCTGATATGTTTTACATCCTGCACTTAAATACCTAAACATTTCCTAGTACTAAGTACACATGTTAAAAACTCACCATGGAACCAATGCAGTAACAGTTTCCCAACATCTGTAAATACAAAAAGGCAGGGTGACATTGTCTCCATCCTCCCTGTTTTGACAGGGGTATTACCCATCTTTGCTTTCATTGTTATAAAACTTACAAAATAAAATTACATATATTGTTGTTTGTAAGAAAATATTGTCACAAGAAAATCGCCTAACTTGTCCAATTGTTAATCTCTGGGTGGCTAATCAGGTGATGGAAGGTCCCAAATCTAAATCTTGTTAGTAGATATCTATCATATCCACTCAAGATACATATCAGATATGGTTGAATGTCATATGTTATAGTAGGTTTTTCGTGCTCGACCACTGTAGGTTTGTTCTTTTCCAGAGTTAACCTATTTTCTTCCAGATGGATCATACACATTTGTTTCAATCCTTCCGGTTGATGGAATTCATATTTTTGGTTGAGGAAAAAAAATCTGGGTGTCTAATGTCCTGCAAATCTTTTTTTACTTATTTTATTTAAGCCATAAAATCTTACAGGCATTATCTAGTCTCATTGCATCTGTTATTATTTCCCTGTTTAGGCCAGTGCTCACAGAAGTCCCAATTCTATGTCAGAGCAGCACAGGTTGAACCTAGATTAATTCGGAAATATATGGTACTCCTAACTCACTGTGACAATTAAAGACTGCTTGCCCCAAATACTGCTATGCTCTCACATTTGGCTTGATACATTTTTTGAAGAATTTCTGGCGGCCTTTTCCCCAAATGTTTTGTGAAGTTAATTAAGGCTGCAGTACACTTCATAAAATGGAGGCTGCTAGCCTTAATCCCTTGCCAAAGAGCCAGTTTGATTAGAAAAGACACCCAGATAACAAAAAGAGTTAATAGTTTTCACCCTACTCCCCCGCATAGTAACTTCTATTCTTATGTTTCCCTCTCCCACATGACATGGTGAAACTTTTCTTTTTAACCCAAGATTGTTCATAAAACTGGTATAAAAGGTGAGAGCCCTCTGTAAACCGAACAGGGTGTGAGCCATAAGTACAGCATCATCTGCATAGAGAAGAGAGGCTATTGGGTGTTTGTTTACATGTGGTGGGTTCCTAACATGTTTATGTTTATGTTTATTGGTTTGTATAGCGCTGAATCACCCATGAGGGTATCTTGGCACTTTAGGACGTCACAGAAAATCTATAGAGAGAATAAGAACAGGTATGTTTTGACACCAACTCTTGTTCCAGGGCTTTGGCATATTATGTGAACAAGAGTGGTGCCAAAACACAACCTTGCCTTACACCCCTCTCTACTTTAAATGACACAGTATACTCTCCCTTAAGTCCGTAACAGACTTTTGCAGTAGCACTAGAACTTAGCTGACTTAAAAACTGAATTAAAACAGGGTCAACCTTTAAGCACTAAGGATACCTCACAGCTTATTATGAATTACACAATCAAAGGCAGCTATGAGGTCGACGAACGGCAAATAAAATGTCCCTTTTTTAGCCTGGGTATATTTTCAATTAAAATACTAAGATTAAGAATCTGCTCGTTAATTTCTAGGCCAGATCTAAAACCATACTGTACGTCACTTAAAATACTTTTTTCTTCAGACCATACTTGTAACTGATCTAAAACAATCCTGCCCGCTACCTTCATAAGGGAGTCTAACAGAGATATTGGGCAGTAGCATGCAAGGGTTTCCCGATCTTTCTTCTTAAAAATGGGGACAATAATTGATTCTGACCATGTGATTATGAATCCTTTTTCACAACATGCTTGTAGAACCCTAGTTAGGATGGGGCCCTACAACTCCAGGTTCGACTTAAAGAGATCAATTGATATCCTGTCCGGTCCGGCAGCTTTGCTACTCTTGCTTGCCTTTACTGCCGCAATAACATCTTGCAGTGAAATATGAAAATCAATTGAAGTGACATTATGGTCAGTCCTCTCTATATCTTGGCTATGGACTGCTTCCTCAGGAGCCCTCTGTTTGGAGTAGACAATTGAAAAAAAGTCTACCCACGTTCTTTCATCTATCGCCACCTCAATGGTGCATCTAATTTATTATTGAGGAATGGGGCCATCACTGCTAACCAGAATCTCAAGCTATCCCTGCTCAAGGAGGCGTCACTAAGGTTCTTCCAGGCCTTCTCTTTTAGCTCATTAATCCTGTTTTTCCAAGCTTCAATATACAGCTTTCTATAGGCCCTGATCTCCTCTTTATCTCTTGCTTTCCTGCGTAGAGCATTCTTTAAATTTAAATAACTTTTTGTGCAATTGTTATCAAACCATCCCATCCTAGAATTCCGTGTACCTTTACTTTCCGCTTTCAGCGTGCTTTTAACCTTCTCGGTAATACAGGTGAAGGCATTTAAAAAAATTTCATGCGTTGTGCTATCACTTAAATATTAAAATTGGGTCTAACGCCTTTGTAACTATTTCTTTACTTAGCTCCGCAGGGTCCAGACCCATCCAGCGGATTGTGTAGCCATTTTGTCTTCCCAATTCAGTGTTTTGCACACATGCCACTTTATTACAGGTTATCCTTGTTAGACTTTTAGAAATAGCTATTTTTACACTTATTCCCAAATGGTCACTCATGACATTTTAGTGGGTATTATACCCTTTCACATAACTTGCATGACGATTTGGCTTAATAATCAAATCTATAGTTGATTCAGCACCTGTGCCGATAAATGTATGGCCAAACTCCACGTTGGGCGTACATAAACAATTTGCGAAAACAAAGTAATGTTTATACATAACCTCGTTAAACAACTCTCCTTTGTCTGAATGGGAAAATGAATTGGGGGATCATCATCATCCAAGGTTAAACCACATTTCCCTGTTTGGGCCAATGGGCACAAACCAACATTAAAATCCCCGCCCCAAATAGGAATGGCTTCAATCTTCCCTTTAGGTTTTATTTTACTAATCTTCTCGCTCAGCTTCTTTAATGTAACACCCAACTGCCCTTTTTCCACATTGTTATAAAAATTAATCAAAATCAATGTACAATTAGCGTCCATATGTATTAGGACAATTTGGTTATAGGTTTCGAAACTGACCATCTTGATGTTATGTGCCCCTAGCAGGCTTGAGACATATACACATATTCCCCCCTTATATCTTCCATTCGATGATTGGAGAGCAGGTGTATGAAATGTTTAAAATCTATGAATGTGTACTTTATCGATGGCCCATGTTTCTTGCAAGAACAAAACATCAAAATTACTAATACAATTCAACCACATTGGATCATTCACTTTATTCCTTAGGCCTGCTATATTCCGTAAAAGGATTCTACATACTCCTGCTGGTTGGTCAATTATTTCTGTATGATCTGTCTCAATGAAATCCTCACTATTAATATTACCTCCCCTTCATCCATTGGCTCAACCTGGATTCAACCAAACGTGATGGGTATACATTTGGATTTTCAACAATATGGTCATTCTCTTTCCCTGGCGAGTTCCGACTGGTTGATGGTCAGTCGTTTTCGTCCAATGTAGTTACAGGCCCAAATCTATTTGGCACAGCTACGTTGTAGAAGAGACCAAACAAGGCCTGTCTATAGGGCCCATAATTTTTTAGATTTAGTTGGGCATGGTGGCCAATAAAAGCAGCCCAGTGGCAGAACTTGGATACAAGTATAAATAGGGTTTAGTTTTTGTGTTCTTGATAAAAATTCCCTTACCAAGGTAGGTGATCCCAACGAGAGGACCATACAGTCACCTTCAGAGATGTTACTGTTATTTCCTACCCAACTAATTCTCCTCACCATCTTGAATTCCCTGAAGAGTACATCAGTCAAACCAGTCCTGATTCCCAACCAATTTATGGTTTTCTTTCCTAGGGCGTACCAGGTTTCCGTTGCCTCTAAAGAAAGCAAGGGAACATTGGCTAAATTGATAGTATACGGTGTAGCTGCCGGTGGCAGTTTAAGTGTTTGTGCACTGTACGTCACCCCAGGAACATTGTTAATTATTGTGCTTGCGCTTTCCCCATACTTCCGTCAGCTATTTTATGGCCAGTCCCCCGACTCATTTAATCTATGCATCTTACTCTCTAGTGGGGTACTACTTTCCATATTTACAATTATTTTTAAATAAGAATTATATTGCTCACCTTGTTCTCTTACTCTTGTATTTAAAACTCCCTTCTCTGGATATGTATGCGTACCCAATGACTGCAGGATTACTGCTCCCCTTTCTTGCTAGGACTTTCTCTAGACCTATTTCAATTTTATCCAGTCTGTCCACAAGAGTATTGATGGTTTGCTTAAAACAAACTCCTTTAAGTCTTTGATAACCGAGGTCAGATTTGCTGGTTCACATAGAGATGCATTAGAGGTGTTTTTCCCCCACATCTCTCTGCGTTTTATTTTTTGCACTCTGCAGTTTCCCCTGCAATTTCCCTGTAACTTTCTTGGGTGTCTTAGTTATTATAGGAGTAGAAGTAGGAGTCGGATGAATTGTAGTATACCTTCTACAGTATTATTAGGTATCCTTGGATTTGGCGATTTTCAGGGTTTTTTGGGGGGAGGTAAATGATAATTTTTTAATTCCCCAGGAGAAATATCATCAGGAATTTCCTGAATACAACCATTTTTCCGCTGCTCAAGGAAAATATTGCCAGGGGGAGCTTTCTCAACTGCCTCTACATCTCTTGGCATAATACTATTCGTTGTTTTTTGTGATAGTAATAGTGGATCCACTGTGTCAATATTTAATGTTTCCTCCACGGAGAATATCTGCCTTTCGATATCTCCAACTGCCACTGTTAAATAATTCAGCAAAGTCATGTTGATTTTCCTGTGCTTACTTGATGTTTTTGGTGTGTGGCTCGCCACCTGCTTCCTTTTCCACATAATATTGGTCAATTAATTACCTACTATAACTGTAGATTAGTTACAGGCAGTGGAGCACTCAAGTTCGTGGCTCACAGTACCTTACAGGTGGATCCTATTTAAAAGGCATAATCCTAGATGTTTGGCGAATGGCCCTGCCCTGCCTCTTCCTGGCGATGGTGGGAAAGGATGGGCCTGCCCTAGTCCCGGGCTTCCCCCGGGCACCGCCCGGGCACCGCCCATGCATGTCCTGCGCTGCAGTGTGCCTGTGAGCCTCCTAACGTGGCTCCTAGCGCTCAGAGTGATGTCCCTTGCAGGCGCCTCCCCAAGCCTGCTGGGAGATGTAGTTCAGGTCCCAGACTTTGTGCAAGAAGGCCGTTCCCTTCAAGGCTGCTGGAAGAAGGTTGTCTCCAACGGGGGTCAAAGCAGATGAAACGTACCCCTCACTGCAAGTCAGCAACTATTTTGTTGATTGAGGATCTTTAGGCAAACCGCATTTAGATTAAAAAAATAATCCAGCAGAGAAGGATCATCAAATTTAGGTGTATTATATAGGCCAGCATAATCATCGAGAAATTCATTTATTGATAATGCAATTTTTCCATTGGGGCCATGAAGTGAATTTATTTGTGTTTTATCTTTTTTGATAATTAAATAGTTGGCCAAAAGCCGTCCAGATATGTTAACATTAAAACAGAATTTGGCTTTAGAGTTAGAAAGTTGAGCACCAGCTCTTTTACTTAGGATTGAAGTTTTTGTAATTTCATTCTATATTGAGGGTCATTGGAGGTGATTTGCAATTTGTTTGTCCAATTCCTTAATTCTTTCATTGAAAGTTTTGTGATCATGTGCAATGAGAGAAATGGAGGCTCCCCTGATATAGACTTTGAAAGCATCCCTTCTATGCACCATAGATGTAGAGCCTTCTGCTTTGAGTTGGAAGTATTCTTGAAGTGCATTTAACATATTCGGTTTATTTTGTTAATTGAGGACATTACTAGTATTCATTCGCCATTTGCATTGAGGTTAAAAATGTGAGTTAAATTGTAGAACTATGGAAATTAAAGCATGTCCGAAATATCAATATTCAAATAGTAGGATTAACAACTGAATTAATTAGTTGTCTAGAAATTAATAAACAATCAAGTCTTGAGTGTGAGTTATGTGGGTTAGAGAAAAAGGTAACAAAAAATTCCATAGGAAAATGCAATGGCCAGATATCCACCAATTTTGCAGTTTTAAAAAAAGATTTAAAAGTAAAAAATGCTTTAGGAGGTCAACATTTGGTGAGAGAAGATCTATCTAATAAAGGATCAAATATGAGGTTGAAATCCCCGCCAACTATAAGTGGGACATTACCCAACTTGAGCATTCCATAGTTAAAATGGACCAGAAATTCGGATCATCAGCAGTTGGACCGTACACATTAAGTAAATGCATAACTGTATCATGAATTTACATGTTTGCTATGACATATCTACCTTCCTAATCCGAGGATTTTCTTGAAATTTGACAATGTATTCTTCTTGCAAAAAGAACAGCCACACCATTTTTTTTACCCATTGAAGGAGAAGATATCAAAGAATCAACCCACTTCTTTTCATATAATCTAAAACTTTGTCTTCAAAATGTTTTTTTCTGTATGAAGCAAATATCTGTCTTACAGCTTCCTTAATAATCTAAAATGTTTGTACATTTTACAGGATGTTGTAAACCCTTGACTTTTAAGGAGACTATTTTAATGCTATGAACATTATCAATAGTAAAGTAGAAAAGAAGAAACAAATTAGAAGAGGAGAAAAAGTTGAAGAAGATAAATAGTAGCTTTAAAAAAGGGTAGAAGGAAAAAGAAGGGAAAAAGCGAAGACAAACAAACATAAAAAAAGACAACAATTAAAAATTAACAACAAGTTTGAAGCGCACACCTGCTTTGCAAACATGACCGAACCATTGGAGCCCTGTGTGGTAATGAACAGTAAATTAGTCAGAAACACATATTATAAGTAGCAGAATCATGCGTATCCATAGAATGCTGTGAATGTTGATTTAGGAATATTCTTAAGTCTTCAGGTCACTGGAATGACTTTGAAAAATTATCTTTCCAAATTCGCATTTCTGAAGTATCGAAAAAGATCATACTTGAATCTAAGACTTCTAAACCGTGGACGAATGTTTGTGAATTCCTTGCGAGTCTTAACAGTATCCTTAGCAAAGTCCTGGTGAATAAATTTTTTTTACCATTGACCATTAACCTCTTGGCTGCTAATGACAAGGGTAACTCGTCATGGACTTTCCATTGATTTCAATGGAAATTATATGATAAGAAGAATAATGCCTTAGCAGTAAAGGGGCTAAGGAAGGAATTTCACATGCTGCTTTCCTTATCAAGTGTTAAGAGGAAGGGGTCCCAATGAGAGTGGGAAACATATAATACACTTCACAAGAATTAATCCAAAGCAATTATTTTGATCCACAGAGTTTTATTCACTATGGGATCCAGTGTAATTAATACACGTAGCAAAGCGAATAGTCAGCTGTATTAAAGGTCATACAGTGCCCCAGGAAGGAGAAGGAAGTGATCGTGAGGAGGTAGGGGAGTGGTGGGATAGCGTGACAGTAAAATCAACAGTTCAAAATATTTTTCATGCTATAAGTCACATAGCAGTGGGTGCCACAACCTTATGGCAACATTATTTATAAACAGGCACACAACACATAGTACAATGTAAATGCAAATTTTCGCATGTGTGGTTGCCGTGATTGAAAAAGCCGTCAACGTTTCGACCCTCTGAGACTGCAGGAAGATTTAACCTTGCTGCGGGGTCTTCATCAGGACCAAGGGAGGGGCAGGGGACCTAGTAACCGGGTGTAATGGACTTAGATTAGAGGGATATGGCTTCAACCTCTATTTATCACATACGAAAATACGAGCGTGCAAGTAAATCAACATTATAAAAAACTAGCGTGCAAGTAAATCAACATTATAAAAAACTGTTAGATAAGGATATAAATCCGAAAAATTAGGTGAAATTCATTAGCATAGAATTGAATTGGCACATTATTACCAAGGTCTGGGTGCCTGTGTGGGAAACTGGCAGAGTACAGGGCGGACAAACACTCGCCTGATAGGGTATACACTGGAGTACCAAAATGAAGAGACATAAGAATGGCCGCGGAGGTCACAAAGAACCTAAATATTAGTTTTAAAGTGGCTAACATTAAATAAACGTAAAGACAAAGTATTGTGCAATGTTGGATAAATTACGGACATACAACATGGTCCGTAGTTCGCAATGTGGTCTTGTAGGTACTTAAAACATGGGAAGTTCTGAGTCAGCATCTAAAGTAATTGGTGGCATCAATTAGAAAAAGGCTTAGGTAATGGTGACAAAATACACCGTGAGGGTAAAAAACGGGAAGCTTACCGAAAAACGGCATTATGCCAGTAATCAGTAATCAGTCAGACAAATGTCGCGGGGAGTTAATCCACAGTAGAGCTGGGGAGACAAAGCAATAGGATCGTTAGGCATCCGTTCAATAAGCGGATTATATATGGCAGAGGACAGAGCGGTCAGGGGATCGTACTCACTCTGTAGTGTTGGTTCACAGAGCTCCATACGCGGGCAGCCGATCAGCGCGGCAATTCCTGGTTTAGTGAAATAACCATGGAAACAGGTCACGTGGTGACCGTCAGAATCATGAAGGCTGAAGACAGACTATGGGTCACGAAGGAGTTTTGATGATGAGGGATTAACATGTAATGGACTGGAATACGGACAAGACAATAGTCCATTGTAGTGGTAATGTGTCAAATTGCATGCAAATATTCACAGCGTCATACTAAGGAGCAAATTGAAATAAAAGTAAACAAATTGTTATTGCAGGGCGTACCTCGTCAACATGAGGGTAAGGCCCATGAGATGATCATTGCAATAATCACAGTTAATGACCATGTAGTATACACCAATATAAAAGAAAATGTAAAGAATGGCGTACCTCTCGCACACGAGGGTAAAGCCAACATGACAAGATCAGTCAACAATTTTTAAACGAGGCCCATATGAGGGTCAATTCAAAATTCAACTCACTAATTCAATAGTACACACCAATTAGAAAGAGGGGAATGACTGAATGGTAGCGTACCTCTCATAATTGAGCATAAGTACAACATGCTGAGATCAGTCTGCAATTGTAACCGGGTGGTACTCGGAATTACTGGGAAAGGGGAACCCTGCATGAATGGATACCATGGGTTCCTTATCAAGATCAAATGATGGTGACGTAAAACCTTGAAAATCATTTGTCTCGGCTTTGTGTGGTGGGGATTACGGTGAGAGGGAATCCTACAGAGACAGTCGGCAGCAACGCTAGTGATGAATTTCAAACCCCTCATCAGGAAATCAGGAGTTCGCAGATTAAGGCTAAAGATAGCGACCTGGCGCCTGGCAGCGGAAACACCGATATGGTTGTAAATCAAATGTTACTGCAGGCTATTAGGTACCCAAAGACTAATGTTAAGGGTAGCGCCCTTACATCTATCAGCAGAAACACCAACACTGAACCTCAGCTAGTACGTCAGGCTGCCCACTTGAGCGTTAAGGACTCTGATGCTGACATGACGATGGAAACACAACAATCTGATATCGACTTGTTGTCTATAACCACCTTACCCAACGTAGTCCAAAGTCTGTGTCATGACTCCACTCGAGAAGTAGACAGGGACATTAACATTCAACTAACTACAATACCCTCGAATCGTGACTTGAGCTCACAAACTACCGCAAACACTGACAGTGATCTACTAGCGGGAACAGTTAGTGTGATGGAAACCCCTCAGACGGAGCAGGCTGAAGTCAGCAAAAACAGAGCGCTGGGGAACCTCAAGGAAAAGCGAGGAAACATCCCTAAGCATAAGCATAACATAATATGCGGTGATCTCACTGGGATAACCAAAACAAATCCTACTAGAGAGACACCCTCAGCACAAACCACCAACACCCCTGATAGTTCAAACTCTGTTAGGATCAGAACACATCAAACCAACAGTGATCTCTTAAAGCTCAGTGCGCAATCTCGTAAAACTTACAAAGCCATGCTTGACGCCATTAAAGATATGAAAAACCTACTGTGTCTGTCTGAAAAATGGATGGCAAAAATGGAGATGTGTCAATCTTCCACCCCAGAAACACATGCTAAACATAACGCCACCCCATTGGCTTTATCAAATAGAATATACCGTCCTCGCAAGCAACTCAACTATCTGACTGATAGTGAGTTATTATCTATTGTGTCCTCATATGAACCCATACCTACCACTCAAAATAAACTTGAAGAAAACAATAATATCCAAACTATCGTAAGGAAAGCCTGTAGAAACTCTCAAACTAATACTAGAGGGATCAATGCCAACAATCTCATGATAGTGACATTAACGCCCGAAGAGTCTTTGCCACCCTTGAGCACGGAGCAGAAGCATTTTCGCTGTGCTCTACTTAACTGTCGATCAGCAAATAAACATGCGGCAGACATAGCTGATCTAGTTCAAGTTCAAGTTCAGGAATTTGTATAGCGCACTACTCACCCAGAGGGTCTCAAGGCGCTTGTGGGAGGGGGTGCAATATTTATCGAATAGCCAGGTTTTAAGTTCCTTTCTGAAGGAAATGTGGTTCTGTGTGAGGCGGAGGTGAGTGGGGAGAGAATTCCAGGTCTTGGCCGCCAGGTAGGAGAAGGATCTTCCTCCCATGGTGGTTCTGTGGATGTGCGGTACTGCGGCGAGTGCTTGATTGGAGGATCTTAGTTGGCGGGTGGTTGTGTAGAAGGACAGTCGTGTGTTGAGGCATTTGGGTCCTAGTTTGTAGAGGTCCTTGTGTGCGTGGGTGAGGAGACGGAACGTTATTCTCTTGTTGACGGGAAGCCAGTGGAGGTCTTTCAGGTGGCCGGTAATGTGAGCTTGGCGAGGGATGTCCAATATGAGTCTGGCTGATGCATTTTGGATGCGTTGGAGTTTTTTCTGTAATTTGGCTGTGGTTCCGGCGTAGAGGGTGTTTCCATAGTCCAGTCGGCTAGTGACCAGTGCGTGGGTGACCGTCTTTCTTGTTTCGGTGGGGATCCAACGGAAGATTTTTTTGAGCATACGAAGTACGTTGAAGCAAGACGATGAGACAGAGTTAACTTGTCTGGTCACCGAGAGGGAGGAGTCTAGGATGAAGCCTAGGTTACGTGCGTGGTCTCTGGGTATGGGTGCTGTGCCCAGGGTCAATGGCCACCATGAGTCGTCCCAGGCAGAGGGGGAAGATCTTAGGATGAGAACTTCCGTTTTGTCTGAGTTAAGTTTTAGGCGGCTGTTTTTCATCCATTCGGCTACTTCTTTCATGCCTTCATGAAGATTGATTTTGGCGGTGTTAGGGTCTTTGGTGAGGGAAAGGATCAGCTGGGTGTCGTCAGCGTAGGAGATGATGTTGAGGTTGTGTTGTCGCGCGATGGATGCGAGGGGACTCATGTAAACGTTGAAGAGGGTGGGACTGAGTGATGATCCGTTTGGTACTCCGCAGATGACTTCGGTGGCTTCTGATTTGAATGGGGGGAGTCGGACTCTCTTTTCCTTGTATTCCGACGTTGCTGAGGCGTTGTATGAGGGTGCTATGACAGACTGTGTCGAAGGCGGCGGAGAGGTCGAGTAGGATGAGGGCAACTGTTTCTCCATTGTCCAGTAGCGTTCGGATGTCGTCTGTCGCTGCAATGAGAGCAGTTTCTGTGCTGTGTTTGGCTCGAAAGCTGGACTGTGAAGAGTCGAGGGAGTTGTTGGATTCATGGAAGGCGGCGAGCTGGCTATTGACGGCTTTCTCAATTACTTTGGCAGGGAATGGGAGGAGGGAAATGGGGCGGTAGTTCTTAAGTTCAGAGGGGTCTGCTGTGGGTTTCTTCAGGAGGGCGCTGAGTTCGGCGTGTTTCCAGCTTTCTGGGAAGGTAGCGGAGTTGAAGGAGCAGTTGATGACATCACGGAGATGGGGTGCGATGGAGTCTACTTTGTTGAAGATGTGGTGGGGACAGGGGTCGGTTGGCGATCCTGAATGGATGGAGTTCATTAGGCGGATGGTGTCTTCAGTGGTGATTGGGTTCCAGGCGCTAAGGTTGTTAGAGAGCGGTTCGGGTTCGGAGGTGGGTGGAGTGGACTGTTCTTTGGAAATGTTCTTAAAGCTGGTATGTATGTCGGCGATTTTGTTGTAGAAGAAAGAGGATAACGAGTCGCAGAGGTCTTGGGAGGGAGTAATGTCGTTTGAGGCTGCGGTGGGGTTGGTAAATTCTTTGACGATGTTGAAAAGTTCCTTGCTGTTATGGGCGTTGTTGTCGAGTCGATCCTTGAATGCTGATTTCTTGGTGGATCGTATCAATTGGTGGTGTTTGCGGGTGGCTGCCTTGAAGGTGGTCAGGTTGTCAGTGGTAGGGTTTTTTCTCCATGTTTTTTTGAGAGTACGGCATAGTTTCTTGGATTTCTTAAGGTCATCGTTGAACCAGGGGGCCTTTTTGCTGCCTTGTTTGATCTGGTGGTTTTTCAAGGGTGCTAATTGGTCAACGCTGTGAGTGATCCATTGTTTGAGTTTGGTGGCAGCTTCGTTTGGGTCTGATGAGAGGGCGGGAGGGTTTTGGTTGAGCGATGTGAGGAGTTGGTCGGTGGTGATTTTGTTCCAGTTTCTTCGAGGAATAGGTTGTGGGGGGTTGTGAATCGTGGTAGTTTTGTAGCTGAAGTGAACACAGCTGTGGTCCGTCCAATGGAGAGCTGTGGTATGATCGAAGGAGATGTGTTTGCAGGAGGTGAAGCCAGAGTCGAGCGTATGTCCGGCTACATGGGTGGGGGTGTCAACAAGTTGTTTGAGTCCGAGATTGGCCAGGTTGTCCAGAAGGGTGGTGGTGCTGCTGTGCAGTGATGTCTTTGCTGAATTGTTTACGGGTTCCTGGTGGTCTGTAGATGAGGGTGCCTCTAAGTGTGGTCCTGGGGTCGGTGTGGATCTGGAAGTGGAGGTGTTCGGCAGTTGCAAGGTTATTGTCAAAGCTGGTCATGATTCTGATGGTGTTCTTATGGACCATGGCGATGCATCCTCCTGTTTGGTTGGTGCGGTCTTTTCGGATGATCTTGTAAGCGTCCGGGATGGCTATGGCGATGTCGGGTGTTGACAATGCGTTCATCCAGGTTTCTGTAAGGAAGGCGATGTCCGGTGATGCAGTGTCGAGTAGGTCCCAGAGTTCAGTGGCGTGTCTGTGGACCGAGCGGGTGTTCAGCAGGATGCATTTCAGGTGGTTAGAGTCGGAGCTGTGTTTGGAGGAAGTGAATTTGGGGTGGGTCTTGATGCAGGCGAACTTGCAGGAGAGGCAGGCAAAGGGACCGTGGGTACGTCCTGGGGCAGCTTCGTAGCATTGTGGTGTGCATCCGGGGTTAAGGGCTAAGAGGGTGGCGGCGTCATACGTTATGTGGGAGGAGTGCGGTTTGCGGGGGGCAGGGGGTCTGGCGCTGGGCGCGGTCCAGGCGCAGACGGGCGTAGACGGGCTTACCTTTGGCACACCTTCGGCGCGCATGGGGCGCGACCTCTGCGCGTGAACGCTGCGCGCAAAAGCATCTGATATATGCGGAAAGTTGAGGGGAGGGGCGAGGGAGGAGCAGCTGGGAGGCGGGAGGCGGGGTGGAGAGCTGGGGAGGGAAGGCAAAACAACAACAATCCAAACAAAATGGCAGTCAGCCAAAAGCGATACAGGGTTGGGGCACAATAAGTGTAAAACGCGGTGATAATGACACAATCAGGCACAAAGTGAAATACAGGCAGCACAAATAACAGGAGCGTTGCAGCGCGCTATGGGAGACTAGCACTACGATAATATGCTAATTAGTATAATTCAGCAGGTATTAAGGCGATATGTAGCGATCTGGCGCACGAGGGTAAATAATAAATATTCTAAGCGTCTTCAATGCAGGCACTGGTTTTGCAGTAACGATACCAGTATGGCATGCGTGCAGGAGCAGCGTGAGGAGGAGCGACCGCGTCTGAGGAATCAGGATGGTCACAGTGATCTAGGGGAAGAGCGGAGCCTGACGATCTGTGGGAGGGAGGAGCAGCTGGGAGGCGGGAGGCGGGGTGGAGAGCTGGGGAGGGAAGGCAAAACAACATCAATCCAAACAAAATGGCAGTCAGCCAAAAGCGATACAGGGTTGGGGCACAATAAGTGTAAAACGCGGTGATAATGACACAACCAGGCACAAAGTGAAATAATGGCAGCACAAATAACAAGAGCGTTGCAGCGCGCTATGGGAGACTAGCGCTGCGATAATATGCTAATTAGTATAATTCAGCAGGTATTAAGGCGATATATAGCGATCTGGCGCACAAGGGTAAATAATAAATATTCTAAGCGTCTTCAATGCAGGCAGTGGTCTTGCAGTAACGATACCCGTATGGCATGCGTGCAGGAGCAGCGTGAGGAGGAGCGACCGCGTCTGAGGAATCAGGACGGTCACAGTGATCTAGGGGAAGAGCGGAGCCTGACGATCTGTGGGAGGAAGGAGCAGCTGGGAGGCAGGAGGCGGGGTGGAGAGCCGGGGAGGGAAGGCGAAACAACAACAATCCAAACAAAATGGCAGTCAGCCAAAAGCGATACAGGGTTGGGGCACAATAAGTGTAAAACGCGGTGATAATGACATTCTAACGGAAACATGGCTTTCTGACTCTTCCTCACCCTACCTAGACCTACTTGTCCCCCCGAACTACCAGATTTTGAGGCAGGACATAATCATCAGAAAGGGTGGTTATAGTGTGCATACATAAATCTGACATTTCCATCACAAAAATACAGGCTGAGCCTTTAGAATCCTGCCAATATCTAAGCATGTCTTTAAGTGCAGCAAATAACCAGAACTATAAAATACATGCATTATACCACACCCCGGGTACTAAGGCCAAAGTCATAGACCAGTTGATAGAAATCATTACTTCTAACTCTAATCTGCAGACAAGCAATATGTTCCTAGGATATTTCAACATACATTGGGAAGATCTCGATGACACTCAATTAACCCTGTTAAAATCCTTCTTGGACAGCCAATCCTTAGTCCAAAGCTGCCATCTCCCCACCCACAATAAAGGATCTATTCTAGATTGGATCTTAGCTAAAGAGAAATCTATTGAGAACATTGCAATCTCACCCTGCGACTGGTCGGAACACCACATAATTACCTTTGAAATTCCGCTCAGAAAATCTAAATCATCTACACAAGCCATTAAACCCAAAAAGTGGTCTAGAGACACCAGGGGAATCAATATGGAAAATTTAGAGGCACAATTCAATAATGATCTGCAGCCACCCATGAGCATGAATGGCGTCAGCTACACTACAACGAAACAATGACCAACATTATTGAGGACATAGCCCCGCTAAAATTAAAAAGGGTCTCAGACAAAGACAAAAACCCATGGTTCAATGGTGCATTAAATGAAGAAAGAAGATCACTGAGATTAGCGGAACGTAAATGACGTCAACACCCCTCTTCACCCCAGCTAACCTTACTGAGACAATCCAGGAAAGCGTATAATAAAAGCATTATTAAATCAAAAAAAGAATTCTTCAGAAAAGAACTGGATAACGCAATAAATAGACCAAGGAAACTATTCGATCTACTTAAAGATCAATCAAACAAGGCAGCCAAAATGGCACCAGTCACTGCCAAAACTAGCTTAAACAGCAAAGACTTCTTGATCTTCTTTACAAACAAAGCCAACTCATTGGAGAGGGAACACAAAAAAGCGGCGGAAGACATTGAAGTGGAGAAGGACCGGGGAGATAAGGTGACAGATGAACTAAATGCAGCAGATAGTAAAAATAATGCCAGATGGTCAGATTTTACACAGGTCAGTGAATTAGACATTTCAAAGATCATGGCGACATCGAAACCTAACAATCATTACAACGATCCCCTTCCGGCGAAATGCTGGTCCTCAATAAATCACCTGCTAATCCCGGCCTGGTCTAGGATCATCAATGCCTCATTTTCTCATGGTCAAATACCGGCATGCTTAAAAACAGGACAAGTCATCCCACTCCTAAAAAAATTGACTGAGAACCCCTTAGATGCGAACAACTTTAGACCGGTAACCAATATTTCAATGTTGGCTAAAATTCTGGAAAAATGTGTCCAACATCAATTGAGCCTACACATCTCGGAATTCAAGCTCCTAAACGACTGCCAATCCGGGTTCCGCCCAAATCACAGTACAGAAACTGCGATTCTGCACATAGTAGATGACGCTTTACTGGCCCTGGACCAGAATGAAACATGCCTCCTAATCCTATTGGACCTGTAGTCAGCTTTTGACACGGTGAACCATACCTATATACTTGATCGACTGAAGAACAGGATGGGATTGGAGGGTACAGTGCTTTCCTGGTTCAGCTCCTTTCTGGAGAACAGATCGCAAAAAGTAATGTTCAACCAAACCCTCTCAAACGCAACTGACAATACTATAGGAGTGCCTCAAGGATCCACGCTATCTCCATCACTCTTCAACCTATACGTAGAACCTCATCATATGTATGCTGATGACACGCAGCTGTACATTAAGGTGGCGTCGACTGATGATTTAAAGACAATGAATCTTGCTCTAACAAGAACACTTCTATGGCTAACCAAGAACCCCCTAAAACTAAATCCTCAAAAAACTGAATTCCTCCTACTCCAAAAAAAATCAAAACATTGATTGCTGAATGGTCCAACCTCATCACTGCACTAAAGTGCACTCCAAAGATTGTGGAATCAACTAAATCTCTGGGTATAACTCTGAACAAAAACCTTAATATGTCTGCACATATCAACACAATGGCAAAAAACGCCATGTTCCACTTAAGCTACTTACTAAAACTAAAACCTTTCCTAAACAAAGCAGACCTCAAAACAGCAGTTCAGGCACTGGTCATCTCAAGGATTGAATACGGTTGCACAACCCTAGCTGGGCTGCCAAAAATCTCAACAGCACCATTGAAAGCATGTCTTAATGCAGCCACAAGACTCATAGCGGGATCCAGAAAAGTTGACCTTATCTCTCCACACTTGAAAGCTCTCAACTGGCTACCGTTTGAAGCACGTATCCAGTTCAAGCTGGCATGCATCACCCACAAAGCAATACATAACAAATCTCCAGTATACCTCGCCAAGAAACTTACGCTGTTGGGAGGGTCACGTTCCTCTAGGAGCAATGTGGAACTACTATTGAAACCGGCGCTCTTCTGTAAGAAAAGAACGTATGACCGAGCATTCTCAGGGGCTGCACCGAGAATTTGGAACGCCCTCCCCCCGAACTTTAGAAGAATTCCAACTATCGCAAAATTTAAAAAGGAAGCAAAATCTTTTTATATGAGGAAATTTCTCCCTTAATTCTTACAACTGTACTTCAAGTATTTCATTATCCAGGGCGGGCAGAATTTTCACACAAGCAGCCATGGTACTAAGTTTGGAATGTTATACTAGTTTTATCTCAGTTAAGTTCTAAAGACTCTATGGAAATCTATCTGTGAACTTTCGGATGGTTTATCTTTCTGTTAACTTTTAATGGTGCTGCCATTCCGGAATTGCTTATATCTCATTCACCACTGGCTAGTAATATGTAAAAATGATGTTTTATATTCTACGGTATAGTGCTCTGATACCCTGTGCAGGGTGATGTTCACGCTATAGGAAACAATAAAAATAAATAAATAAATATTTCAAATTTCTACTGAAATTTGATGTTCAAAAGTCCAGTTATGAAATTCTCTAAATATAGTCTGCAATTAGAACCTTCTACATTCTCTGGTAAATTAAAAATATGTAAGTTGTATTACCTGTTACGATTTTCCAAATCAAGAAGGAGAGCAGACAAATGATATATTTTTGCCACAAGCTGTAAAAATGCATCAAAGTTAACTTTATTGTCTTGGATTTTTATGGCATTATCTGAAACCTCCATTGACATACTAGCCATATCTTTAGGCAGGTTTTTAATCTCTGACGCTATTGTATCAGTGCTAGAACTAAGTGCACGAATCTCATCAGGAATTATTGTTAAGGAAAGTTCACTAGATTCCACCACTTTAGACTTTATCAGAGGAGGAGAAATATGTTGTTTCCTCTAATTAAGAGGTGTTTGTGTATTTTTTTCCATTTTCCTATTATAAAAAATTAAGGATGTAAATATATGCAATATTAGGGAAAGGAGACTACTAAAGAATAAATGCTTCAAAAAAGGCTGGTGGAGCAGCTAAAACAGACTGTGGTAGTGGTTAGGGAGAAGATAGGCCCTTTCCTGAACAATGCTCCTCCCCCCTTACAGGAAATCTGGGTAGCACCTTGAAGGAGAGATCGAAGCAGGAGGGAAGAAGAAACAGCCTTCGATGCTGGTCAAACCAGGAAAACCACCCCAGTGACAGGCAAGACCGTCAGAGCACTGTTTCTACCATTTAAATATGTTTCTGATGAGGAGCTCACAGGGGGCGGCCATCCTGTTTCACTCACTTGCGCGTCTCCTATGTAAAGTTTTTTAATCCTGGGATTTTCCGCCTTGCGTGCCAAAGAAGGGTGTAGGATTAACTTGGATCTATCAGGGTCAATCTGTGTGTTTTTAACATTTGACAGCCAAGACATTTTAAAGCCATCATGGCAGTTCAAACAGTCAGAAATAACAACTTTGTTCAGAGGGGCATGGGGATTATTCCAGATGGAGATCCAAGAATGTAAGTGTACTCTTTTCAAATGGAAGTCCCAGCTTCTCATGACAGAAATAGTACAGTATAGTGGAAGGGAGGGAGAGGACATGCCAACAAAAGTGATTCTCTTCAACCTGCAAGCACTTGATTTTACAATTTTCCCAGAACCCTGTGCCACATAAAGGGCTGGCTCTGGGGCTGTGCGACAGGTGCCACTGCACTGGGCTCTGACTTTGGGTGGAGGCGTCGCGTTTGCAGATATATAATAGTTTATAAATGCAACAATAAAAATGTCATGATATCTCCAGTGATGTGATGTTCTTCCTAGAGACAGATCAAAGGTTTGCCTATTGGATGTTTTGACTCATGGTAAGGTAGCTCAAAGATTATGTACTTTTCAGATCACAAAGTGCATATAATGTAAAAAGGTCAGTGGGTTCCTGCTTTTGTGTGAGAGATCCTTTTGTTACTTGCAGTTTATAAGTTATAATTCTAACATAGAACAGTCAGCTATGAACTGTCATCAAAGAACTGCATGTACACTGCAAGGTATAGATTAGAATGTTATGACTTTCCCCCCAATCTGTCAGTATCTAAATGCTGGAAAAAATGTTCCTTTGGTAATACATCAATTCTGATTATTAAAGAGAACCCCTAACCATGGTGTTACATTTTAAATTCTGAGATTGTGCTTATTGAGACCAATCACTATTAAACTATACTGTCTATCAGTATTGATAATGTGACTCCTACACCTTGTAGTCCCCTGTCTAATGTAAAATTTCATATATAGTGTTCTACACACCTACGATTGATTGTCTGTATCATCCGTACATAACAAAGCTGAAATTTACCTAGAACCCACTAAAAGATCCTAAACATTCCCCATTGTTTCCAAATATGCTCTTGCAAACAAAATGATGTGTAGATAAAAAATTAACTAAGCCTTTCTCCAGGCCAATGTTTCTTCGGTGCTGCCACCGTCTGAATGTATTGACAAGTTCGAAGGTGCTGGATAGATCCATGAAGGCTAGATACAATGGGCAGCTCTTAGCAATGTCATATTTATTAATAATTAGATGTATTTTGAGACATTGCTCCTTAGTACCTAGTCACAGAATACATACTGTGCTTTACTAAACATATTATCAGTGGTCCCCTCATCAGGCCTTTTATTTATTTATTTATTTCTGACATTTATTGAGCGCGAACGAATACCCGTAAGGGTCTCGGCGCTAGACTAATCAGATATCTTTCCCCAGATATTAAAAACGTAGGCAGACCGCTGGGCCTTGTCACTGGTTAAACAGCCAGGTTTTTAATCTCTTCCGAAAATGCAAAAGTGAGGGGCTGGTTCTGATGTGTTGTGGCACGGTATTCCATATCTTAGGAGCCACAACTGAGAAGCGGCGGTCACCCCAGGAGACTGTTTTAGAACGTGGAACTACTAATTGGTTGAGAGTTATGGATCGGAGCTGTCTGACCGGTTTATAGGGAATAAGCTGGTCCTTGAGGGGGCATGGCCCTTGATCGTGAAGTGCCTTATAGACTATACAGAGTGATTTAAACTTGATCCTGTTTTGGATCGTCAACCAGTGGTATGTCCTAATAGTATCAGAAATGGGTGCGAACTTAGGTATTCTAGACAGCAGGCGTGCTGCTGCATTCTGTATTGTCTGCAGCTTTTTAGTTACCCTGGCTTGTGAATTTAGAAAAAGTGCATTACAATAGTCTAAGGATGATAAAACTAAGGAACTGACCAGTGTTTTAGCAGCAGCATCGGGCAGAAAAGGGATGATTTTCCTTATCATTCTAAGTTTATGATGGGCTGTGGCCGCTACTTTGTTCGCATATGCCATGAAATTGAGATGATCATCAAAGGTTACTCCCAATTTCCAAACCTTAGGGGTTGGGCTAGGAGGGGTGCCGAAGGCTGGTGGCCACCAGGTTGCGGACCAAATCGGGGAGAGGGGTCCAAAAATGACCACCTCCGATTTATCGGAGTTGAGCTTCAGGCAGTTACCTGCCATCCACTCTCCAATAGCCATCATTCCATTTTGGAAGCGTTCTGCCACCTCCAGCCCGTCACCTTTAATGGCCAACACCAGTTGCGTGTCATCTGCATATGAGGTTACGCTCATCCCGTATGCTTTGATCACACAAGCAAGGTCCGACACATAGATGTTAAATAGTGTCGGACTAAGGGATGAGCCTAGGGCAACCCCACACGGTAGTGACAGCTTGGCTGATTGGTATGGCTCCAGTGTGACCGCCATCATTCTATCGGCCAGGAAGGAGGAGAGCAAGTCTCTTGCAGTGTGGAGAACGCCCATCCTTCTGACACAGTTGACCAAAGTCTTGTGGTCGACCGTGTCGAAAGCTGCCGAGAGATCTAGCAATACAAGTAATGCTGTCCCTCCCTGGTCACGGATGATTCTGATGTCATCTGCTGCTTTGATAAGGGCGGTTTCCATACCATGATACTTACGGAAACCATACTGTGTGTCATCTAGTAGATGATGTTTCTCTATATGCTCTGTTAGCTGCTGGTTCATGGTTTTTTCTGCCACTTTAGCTAGGAAAGGGAGGCTTGCTATGGGCCTATAATTCTTTCGTTCCTCCTTATCTAAACTGGGTTTCTTCAGCAAAGGCTTAACCAGTGTGTTTTTTTAAAGAATCTGGATATGTCCCTGAACTCAGTATTGTGTTACAAACATGAGTGATGACCAGAATAGTAGTGTCCAACACCATAGAAAGTACTGAGGAAGGGCAAGGGTCCAGAGCCGATCCCGTTTTAATAGACACGACAATGGCCTTTGTTTGATCGGTAGTCAGAGTCTTAAAACTAGTCAAGGTATTTCCTGAGGGCATGTGGGGGGTGGGGGCTCTGGTAATATTAGTTTTTGAAGTAAAGGCTTGGTATATATCATTTACCTTTGAGAAAAAGTACTCGGACAGTGCGTCGCAGAGTGATTGTGACGGGGACGGATTAAGATCTGGAGTATTACTAGATAAGGTTTTAGTGATGTCATATAGTTGCCTGCTGGAGTTTTTAGCTTTTTCGATTTGCTCCGAAATGTTTTTTTGGCTACAATAATCATTGTTTTGTAGGTAGCCCTGTCTACATTCTTACCCAAAGAGTATCATAATGATATGAGCCTATAACAACATGGTTCTAACCAGTTTTCATTTTTAAAAATAGTGACTATTATTAACACCGCGAAAGAGCAAGTCATCGAAGACCTGGTAGCATTGTTTAGTGAATTAATAAGGAGCATTGCCTAGATACCACTGCTGGATTTAAACATGTTTACAGGTACACCGTCTGACCCACGTGCCTTGCCAGAAGGGCAATTAAAAATAGTTGTCACTACATCATGGAGATCAAATACAATGTTATCAGCACTTGCAGCAGCACAAAACTGGCATACACCAACATTATGATTAAAGTACTGTGAGGCTTGGCATCCTTGGCATGGTTTTCTCCTAACTTTTTTTCTTCAGACGTCGTGTGTTTTTTTGACTTCCTTTTTGCTGGTCTTTGGACTTTGCACACTTTACCACTGCTAGCCAGTGATAAAGTGTGTGTGTTCCTTCCCTAAAACTTGTTAACATTGGTTAATACACAACTGGCATATTTAATTTAACTGTAAGTTCCTAGTAAAGTGGCAATACATGTGCCCAAGGCCTGTAAATTAAATTCTACCAGAAGGCTTGCAGCGCTGGTTGTGCCAACTACTTAAGTAGCACTTTAAGCATGTCTCAGGCTGGCCATTGCTCCGTGTGCATTTGTAAACTTGCAACGCCCAAACCTTTTTTTAATACATAAATGACACCCCTAGAGTAGGCCCTGGACTGCCAGAGGGTAGGGTGTCATGTATTTAAAAAGTAGGACATGTACTTTTAATTTTTCCATGTCCGGGTAGTAAAAAACTCTTAAATTCGTTTTTCACTACAGCAAGGCCTGTCTCTGGGATAACGTTGAAGTTGCCTTATTCATTTTTTAACTTTAATTTCTAAATGGTAATAGAGCACCAGTTCATGTTTGGTGTTCCTGTAATCACAATTTAAAATCCTAGCTTGTAAAGTTGGATTTTATCTCACAATTCTGAAAATACCAAATTTAGAAAGTTGCCATTTTCTTGGCTTAGCCATTTGATGCCTGAAGCCTGGCACTGGGTTACATGACTGGGTATATTTGACAGTTGGGCTTTGTGTATTTCTCATAGACAGCCACACACATAATGGGGAGCTTAGGTATGACTGGATGGGCCTTTACTAACAGGCTGGGAAGGAGGAGCTAGCTCCAGCCCCGCTTACACTTAAATAGGCTGTGCCCTGTCTCCACATAAAGGGTGGCATACCCCTGCAGTTAGTTGATATCCAGGGCCAGGAACGCAGGGCACCTGTTCACTTCAAAGGCATGCCTCTACAAGCGTCTACCCACTTCAAAGGCACTACTATGCATATATACTGGAGCGCAGACACCAACTCTCTGCTACAAGGCCTGCCACTCTGCTGTTCTGCTACTCTAAAGGATCTGCTGCCGGCTGCCATTTTGCCTGGGTAAGGAGTACTGGACTTGCAATTTCATCTTTAACCTAGGACACCAGAGTAACTTGAAGGTCTAGTCTGCTGGTCTCCGGATCTGACCCTTAGGGACATAAAAAGATTTCCCAACACCCTACACCCACCACCCAACCAAGCTGCAGAGAGTTCCAGACCCCCAAGTAGTACCTCTCAAGTTCTAGACCCTTAGAGTGGCTCCTGGGCATTAAAATCAAACTTTTGGGATTTTTTAACTGCACATGAATACATTAGCACCAAGATCTTGTTACTTGCATGGCAAATCTTCACAAAGCTCCAGTATTCTGACTCTTCACACTGCAGCATCGACCAACACTGCAAAGCTCCAGTATCGCCCACTCGCAAGACCAGCTGGCTCCCTTTGCATCGCCAACAGCAACCTGTGATGCTCTCGCAGCACCTCACAGATCTCAGCAATGTGAACGGAACTCCTGGCATGAACTTGAGAAGTTTAACCTACAGTAGGACTAACCTGGGACTGTATCCGACCTGCACTCCATTGTTTTTCAGCCTGAACTTTTGAATGTGACCCGGTCCAGCACGTCCAGATATCCCAGGTTGGTGCTTTGTACTTTTTGTTGCTTTAGTCACTTCATTGTTCAAAAATTATTAATTCTGGTTCTCCTGATTGGATTTTTGTTGCTTTGCTCTGGTTTTATTTACTACATTTCATTTTCCTCTATGCTTCTAAGTGTGTGTGGGTTTCTTTAGTTTGTTATTTTCACTGATTTACTGTTTCAATATAAGCCTGACTGCTCTGTCCCAAGCTACCAAGCGGAATTGCGCACATGTTAATGTGGGATTAGTTTTTGCCTTAGCGTGACAAGGATTATGGTTGGTGCTTGTCCAGGGCTCACATCGCAGACAACAAGTAACCCATTTTCTCACACGTTCCAGTTGAGGCAGTACGTTTTAGGCAAGTTCAGCGCTAGCATTTGCTCTCAGCTCCATTAATAAGGAATTACTTGGCCCAACAATTGCTCCAACACTACAGGTGGCTCAGGCAAAAATCAACCCAACCCTAACTTATGAAAGTGAGGCACTTAAGGGATTGGACAGTGGTCAATTAGATATAATCATAGAAAACATTTTTAGAACAGTTTTTCAGTTACCACCCTTCACGTCACCGGCACAAATCTGGCTGGAATTAGGCATCTCCAAGCAAACATTGGATAGAATGATGAATTTCCTAACGTGCTGCCACAAGCTGAGGTTATCAAAAGAGGGCAGTTTAGCAGAGCACCTATGGTCCAATCTGAATACAAAACGATGGCAAGTGGGGCATCGATACATGTCAAGTGGGTTAAAAACCCTAGGCCTGAGGGACGTATGGGTCTTACACCTCAGCCAAAACGAGTTTAAAAAGCTAGCAAAAAATAAGCGCAAACAAGCTTTCCTCAATGGCAGACAAGGCGAGCTTTGCAAGAAGAAGCCATGGCTGGATGACCCTCACTTCATACGATCAGTTGTCACCTCAGAGTTATTTAACCTTTACCTTCAATGCACACACTAAACTCTGTTTTTTTAAATTAAGATTGGGGGTGATTGCCACTTTCCCAAATGGAAAAGAGAACAAGCCCTGGATTCTGCGACAACCATAGGGAAGACATAATTCACATTGTGTGCCTGTGCCCAAGCCTCTTGAAAGAAAGAAGGATCCTCCTACGGAGGGCCTGGAACAACAAGGAAGTTAGATCATGTAGATCTGCAGTACTGGCCTGCTTCGACCCACGGAACACACATCTAAATTGTGCATTGGTGAGGTTTATGGACTGCGCAGCAAAAAAACTAGGGAAAGGAGGCGCAGATCGCTACCTCAGTCAGAGGCATAGATCCATGGACCAACATAATAATGAGAATTCTTGCTCTACGGGCACCTTGACATACGAAATCCTGTCGGAATTGCAAAAGTATATTCAACACAAATAAAGGACGGCGTGCACAGGCTGGACACCTTTAGTCTGCAACACATAATTTTGGTCACAATTATCTAGAAGGGATTGTTTTCAAAGGTACCTGCGCAACAGGGCACAAACAAGAGAACTTGAACAAGTGGAGATCTGAACACTCTTTTATCATTGTTACCAGGGTCTTATTTTTTTATTAATTACAATAACTCTTACATTTCTATTTATACTTTTATCAATTTAATAAGTAGCAAAACATTGTGGGGCAGATTTATGAAGGGCTTGCGCCACGTTTACGCCGCTGTTGCATGACGCAACGGTGCGGAAACGTGGCGCATCCCTGCGCCCTATTTACAACGTGACGCATCTAGGAGATGCGTCACGTTGTACAGCACTGCGCCATGAGGAGGCGTTCCTGCGCAGGGGGGGGGCGTTCCTGCGCAGGTACGCCTCCTGAAAGTGGCTGAGTGAAATCTATGAGATTTCACTCAGTCACTTTCAGGGCAATGCTGCGTCAAAACCCTGCGCCTGCTTGAAGCAGGCGTAAGGCTTGAGGCAGCATTGAAAGAATAGGCCCCCCCACAGCATTCCTGGAGCTGCGTCGCACTTGCGACGCAACTCCAGCAATGCGTCACTTTTACGGCACAGATGCGTGACGCATCTGTGCCGTTTTTGCCCCATGGTGCGCCGCATCATAAATGCGGCGCACCATGGGTGGCGTAGCTGTGGCGCACTGTGGCGCATGTTAACTGGCGCATCCCTCGGGATGCGCCAGTTAACATAAATCTGCCCCCCTATCTTTTGTCCCTGCAAAGGTTTTTTAAATCATGAAATAAAGTTTTTCATGTACGGTGTTCATGTGTTAGGCAAATGGTTTAACCACTGATTTGGAATATTACAATAGCTCATATTACTGTTATTCTTTTTGATGGTGTTCACTGTATGTCAAAATGCTTTGGCGTCTTTACATTCCATCAATAAAGACTTCCATGTATTCTTTTCAGTTCAATCCTTCAACTTTTTAATAAAGCCACCTTTTAATGGGTTCTAAGGGAACCAACCTCCTCTTTACACTTTTGCTTTTTAAACAGCGAATACGAAGACGTCTTTTAGCTGCAGAACAGGCTTTGTCAGATCACCTAGGTAACCTGGTATCATAAAATACTAATGGCTTAGGTCTAGCATCCTTCATTATATTACTTATTCAAACAAAAGCGTTAATAACCACTGCTTGAGTAATGTCAAGAGAAAGGCAATTGAAAAATAGAGAAATATTGTTTTTTATCAAAATTAACCATAAATGTACTAATTAAAGCAGGTTTCCACATGTCTGAGGCCGTTGTGCTTAACGGAAAGGCTAAAAAAGTCAGCAGAGAGCACACTACCTAAAAGCAGAGTCACTTAAAATAATACAAACAAAGTATTAGAAACTCCAATTGCTTTTGTTAGTGGCTACCAAACAAGAACATAATTGCCTAATGTCCGTGATAGAATTATGCAATAAATGACTATGTTACAACTCCGACCAGAACAAGTGGGAATAACTTTGCCTGCACAAATCTCAGACTCAAAGGCTTTTACTAAATTCCTTTCATTGACTTGAAAGAGTTTGCCCCTGAGAATAGGACAACAACTCAAAAACATGGCTAGAGTTGAAGTTATCAGTGAAAAAGTGCTTGTGCGTAATTCATCAATAAAATCACCAAATTGACAAAAAAGTAGTGACAGATGATTCAGGCTTGTCTGGGCAATGCATGCCATCAAGCAAAGTAAATACATAGTTAAATTGCAGCAATGTATATGGTAAAGAACATTCCGCCGCAGCGCTAACGGTCGCTGGGGGGCGCGCGGGTGAGCTGCGCGGGTGACAGAACCGTTCCGTCACGGCTCGCGGGTGAGCTGTGCTCATGACGGAACGGTTCCGTCAAGGCCCCGCCCGATCAATTAAAAGCACCGCGCAGGCGCGAAATCAGCGCCGCGCAGGCGCGGCGGCCAGGCCGTGACGGAACCGTTCAGTCATGAGCACAGCTCACCCGCGAGCCGGACGGAACGGTTCCGTCAATAGCCTCGAAGAGGATAAGAAGGTTAATTATATAAAAGCATATGTCAGAGTTACATTTTACAAGAAGAAACTGAAGGCCACTGTGATCAACATCAATTTCACAAACATGGCAGAGTAGCATTAGTTTTAACCAGCTCGATAAACCTTTCTTTACTCTGCTAGAATTAGATGAGGTGGCAAGTTTGGAGTAAAAGCGAATACATCTAACCAGTCATTAGGGCTTAATTTCGAGTTACTTCTAGCAGTGTTCCAATTAATCATTGATTGGTTACTCGGTGACCAATAGAAGAAAAAGGGAAAGACTTATCGCACTTTGCAACTTGTTCAATGTTATGCACACTAGTAACACTTCCCGTATGTGAAAATGAAGGCCTAGTGGGTAGAATGTAGCACTCTAGCTGTTTAAAGTTGTCCAAAGCCTGAAATCTATTGAACAAAAGTAGGTGAAAGCCATGCGACTGAGCAGTAGGCACATGACCAGTAATGTATTGGGATTCTCCGGACAACACAGTTGGTGGGAAACGTCCTTTACAACAAGGGCTGAGCCACTCATGCCATTTCCCTGCAAACGTACCAATGCTTGCCTGAACCACACATCTGCCTTAAACATGCATATGGTTGGTTAAGGCAGATAGCGGTCTAGTGTCTGGATGGGCTGGAAGAGAAAAAGGAAGCATCGGAACAGGAAGCTCCGGACGCATGTGGGACTGGGACTGGGTTTGGGGGAGAAACCTTTTTGGGTGGGGAGTCGGTTTTAGGGTATTTGTTTGAAGGGGTGCATGGTTTTCGGGCTCAGGGTAGGGGGAGAGTCTGGGTAGTTTTAAGGGCTTGGGCTGGGTTTCGAGGGTAGTTTTTAGGAGTGGGGGTCGGTTTTAGGGTCCAGATTGGGGGGGTTGGGGTATTTTTTATAAAGGGGGCAGGGTTTTAGGGCTGAGGGTGGGGGTGTTGGGTTTGTTTTAAGGGATATGGGTAATTTTTAGGGGTGGGTACTGGTTTTTTGGGCTCAGTGCGGTGGGGGTCAGTGTAGTTGTTTTAAAAGGGGCTTAGGGTTTTAGGCCTCAGGGTGAGAAAGGGGTAAGGGCAGTTTAACGGGCAGGAAGGGGGTAAGGTTTAGGGATGATGGCTGTGGGTGTCTTATTATGTATAATAAGGCACTATCTTTGGAAAAGCAAGCAGCATGGTGGTAGTTATGTTCGGAGGTAGTGACTGGATTCTTAAACTAGCATCACCTGAGGCAGCAGCTCTAAGTGCTTGGAAGTCTTTCAGCAGATCTAAGGTATGTTGGTGGCGAGGGGTTGTTTTTTTGTTGTTGTCCTCACCATGCAATATTTTTGAGAGGGAGATATCAGGGGCCTCTGGCCATTTTGTTCTAGTCTGGGACACCCCATTGAGAAGGAACTTGAGTTGGGAGGTGAAATTCCCCACTTCTAAATGCGTGTGGGCCCCTTTATTTCCGCTTGCATTATTTACACATGCGGAGGAGCTAGCCATTTTGGATACTCATTCAAGCCCTTGCTTGAAGGCCATTACTATTGCCTAATCTTTGGACATTCATGGTACCTTCAAGTGGATCATCATGTGAAGTGGTTGTGTTGTCCCCAGATATCCCAAAATGTATATCTCTTACTTTCCCTCCTACTTCTGTCTATTTTGTGTCCCCTCTGGAATGAGGGTAGCCATTCTCTATGTGATTGAGGTACAGGTTTCCCCTACTAAATGCATATTTATCTTCTAGCCAGCAGTATTACCTGAAAAAGTAGGTTCTTCTGATCTTTGTCTAGTTTCGGGTAACCTGTGTTGGTGTGACCAATCCCAAAAATAACAAGGCCTTTGCTTACCTCAACTGGTTGGCCCAATAGGTTCGAGAGGACCTTACCCACCTCATTCCAAAACTGCTTGACGTGGGACCATGTCGGAACATTTGTAGATCATCTGCTCATTCTTCCCACATTTTTGGCTGCTTCTCACCCTCTATTTGTTAAGCTTGGATAGCTTCTTTAGTGACCAGTAAGCTCTGTGTGCGGTAAACAGATGTTTTTTTCTCAGGGGGGCAGATTTCACAATGCACCAACATGTAGCCATAGATACTTGCTTTCTGTGTGATACATCCAGGTTCGGCAGCTTTTTCCCCCATATCTTGCTCGGAATCATGAAGTCCTCTTCCTCTGCCAGAATAAGCATGAGATTTCTTTTTTGTGTATCTTGTTTCCCTGTAGTATTTTCTTGACTTCCCAAGTTCCAGTTTCTTCTTACTCAAGGCTCTTAACCCAGCTCTGTAGTTGGTAGTATTTGAATTTTGCAGGGGTATCCTTGGTCTTGGTTACAAGGGTTCCCAGTCGATGATAGAACTTTGCTCTATAAGTTGGACTCATTTGTTTATGCCTCCTTCCCTTAGTGGGATAGCTAATTCATCCTTGAGACATTCTGGGGTCCCAGGGGATTCCCAGATGGGACCGAAGTCACTATAGTAGAGAATTTTCAGGGTAATTCTCAACTGGAAATATAACTTTGCGGCTGACCAAAGCGTCTTCAGTTTTATTTTTTTTAAAGAACTTGGGGTGCCCACATTTGTAAAGCAAATGACTACCATCTGTGTTGACTAGTGCCTCTAGGTGTGCAGGGTAGACCTCGTAACTGTTCAGTAATATTCTTGCATATTTAAATTGGAATGCCTTGCAATATTGAAGCATATTGTTCTTTTTTCCTTCTCAATTTCTTCCAGGCGATTCTTGTCCCTTCGCGGCCCAGTTGAAACTGCCTAGTTCTCCTTGTCGCTTTTTCTTCCACTCTTTTTTAAATTCCAGTGGTATTGCACTGAATATGTACATGAATTTTGGTACGACTGGCATTTTGATTATATTTGATTTTCCCATGAAGGTCAGAGGGAGACCTCCCCCAAAATACGAGAAGATTCTTTACTTCCTCCAGGATTCTTTTGAAGTTCAGACTGGTCATTTTTTTTATGTCTTTTACTAAGTCCACACCAAGATACCTTATTTTTTCGTTCACCAGAGGGCTTTTAGAGTTGTGGTTCCATTCTATTCTAGGATTTCCGATTTTGCTTTGTTGATCATGTAACCTGAAACTTTTCCGAACTGGACCATGACCTCTTCAATTAATGAGAGTGAGATCGCTAGATTGCTAGTGAATAACATCAGGTCATCGGTGTACAGCGCCACACTATTTTCTCCCAGTTTAAATGGTGTTATCTCCTGATTTCATCTTAGGATACAATGGTTCTATGTATAGATTGAAAAGAAGAGGAGATAAGGGACAACCCTTTCTGGTACCTCTCTTGATTGTTATCTTGTCCATGAGACTGTCAAATGGCCCATGCTGAAGGTTTATTATAAATTGTTTTTATAGCACTTTGGAAGGTATACCCTAGGTTATATTTTCCAAGTGTTGTATTCAGGAATGATCAACTGACTCTCTCAAATGCCTTTGCTGTGTTGAAAGTAATGATTGATATTTATTTTGAAAGTTTTATATATCATGAAAAAGATCCTTGCATATTTCAGAGTGCTTTACACATACATGGGATAAGAAAAGCGAGTGAATGTTTAACAAAGATTTTGTGCATGGAGGAGCTGTAGGTTATCAATGGAGAGCAAAATAGGATAGGGAAACAAGGAACATAGTAGATCGGACAAGACATGTAGTAAAAGGATAAATGAAGAGTCTCAAGAAATCCAAAGCAAATGTTCAGGTGAATTTAGCCATGAGGATCGCTTTTACTTCTTTTTTTAAAAATGCAGTGGAGGAGATAAGTCTGGTTTCTGGAGGGAGGGCATTCCAGATCCTTGGTGCCAGTCCTGAAAAGGAGCGTTTATACGTTTTTTCCTTCCGGAATCTTTTGAGGTTTCAGAAGAAGATTTTTTGTGCTTCTAGTGGCTCTTGAGCCACTTGAAATTGTCAGTTTCTGGGTGTGGTAGCTGGGCGAGTTGTGGTATACAGCCATGTGTGTCATGCAGGCAATTTTCAGATGGATTGTAGCTTGGTAAGGCAGCCAGTTCAGGGATTTTAAGTCAGGGGAAATGCGCAAATGTTTTTTTGATCCAGTGATAAGTCTTACTGCAGCGTTCATAGATGCTCTTAGTGGTGCTGTTGTTGATAGCGGGAGTCCACAGAGGGTGACACTTCCATAGTCTATCCGAGGAATAACTAGAATAACTGCGGTTTGGAAGTCCTTTGCTGGGAGGAAGGGTTTAAGCTTCCTCAAATTATTGATTTGGAAATTAGCTCCCTTAGTTGCCTTGCTGATATGATGTTGCATATTGAGATTGGCGTCAAGGGTTTTGCCTAAAGATTTCGCTGAGTCCACGATGGTAGGTTGGACTTTGAGTGCAGTTAGGTGTTTAAGCCAAGTCTGAGTGATGGGGATTTTAGCGGGAGGTGAAATAAGAAGGAATACCATTTTTAGAGCGTTAAATTTGAGGTGATTTTCGGCCAGCCTTGTCTGTGTGCTCTTAAGAGTTGAGTTGAGTAGTTTGATGTCTTCAAGGGATTGTATTTTGAGGTAGAGTTGGGTGTTGTCTGCGTACATGTATAATTGTACATTAGATCCTTGCAGCAATGTGGTGAGTGGCTCCATGACTAGATTGAACAATGTTGGGGACAAGGAGGATCCTTGTGGGATGCCTAGTGTTACAGGAACGGGTGAGGACATCAAGTTGTGGATCTTGAATTTCTGAGACCGGTTATGCAGAAAGGAGGTAAACCACTTGAGTACAGTCCCTGATAGACCCATTCTTATATTCAACAGCTCGAGTAAGTTCTCGTGTTTGACGGTGTCAAAGGCTGATGAGAGATCGAATAATATTAGGAGGCAGGTATCATTCTGATCTAAGATTTGGAGGGCGTCATCAATTATGTGTGTCATGGTTGTTTCCGTGCTGATTGATAAGAGTTGAGGAGGTGAAACTGATCAATGTGTTGTCAATTGGCATTGGAGGTGTACGCATTTTTCCAACATTTTGGCCAGGGTAGGAATATTGGAAATAGGACGGTACTTGTTTGGGTCCATAGGGTCTGCTCTGGGTTTCTTGCGTATAGGCAAAACTTGTCCCACTTTAAGGGAGTCGGGGATGAGTCCTTGTTGAAGTGAGCTGTTAATAATTTTGTTCCAAAGCGGGAGAAGCAGTGGGATGAAGTCCTTTACAGCATTTGCAGGAAGGTGGTCCGTGAGGTGATTAGAAGGTTTCAAGGTACTGAGCATTTTGCCAATTGTTTCTTCTATGTAGGTGTCAAAGGACGACCATGTAGCATTGTTTTTTGGTTCAATGGGTGTCAAGCTGTGGGGGCTGGAGTAAAGGCTTAGATCATTGAGGAGATCGTTCCTAATGTTATCTGTCTTTAGATTAAAGAAAGTAGGGAATTCTTCACATGACGGTAGAGTGCTTGTCGTGTTATATGATTGTTGAGGTTGTTCCTTGGATTGGGTTCTGATTAGCTCAAACTATTTGTTGGGCCGTTTTTTTGCTTGGTCAAGCTGGTGGCTAAAGTAATCTGCTTTCAAGCGTTTGATTTTTCTAAAGTAGGCGTTTCTCTTTTTCTTAAGAGTTTTAAGGTGCAAATCCGAGGGGGCTGATCTCCAGTTGCGCTCTGCCAGTCTCATGGCTCGTCTATCTTCGTTAAGCATACCATCGTACCATGGTTTTGAGTTCTTAGCGGAGACTCTCTTAAGTTGCAGGGGGGCGACCTCCTTGATTATTGAGGTCATAGAGTTAAGGTAATGGCAGCTGAGAGCCTGAACGTCTGAGGCACCGGTAGGGGGAAGGAGAAGATTGCAGCTGGGGGAGGTAATGAGTTGTGGTTGAGTTTCTTCAGGTCTCGTTTCCAGACCTTAAGTTTGGTGGATTGAACCGGGTTGAGTTTAACATTTTCGTTGATGAAGAATGTGATAATGTGGTGGTCAGACCAGTCCAAGGGTTGGATGGACCCAAGTTGGGTAGATTCCTCTTTGAAGATGATTAGGTCGAGGATAGAGCCTTTGTCATGACTGGGGTTGTTGCAGATTTGGGAGAGGTCTAGAGCATTTAGGAAGTTTTTGAGACTATTTACCACCGCGTCATTGTGATCATTCCAGTGGAGGTTGAAATCACCAAGGAATATTTGAGTGTTTTGACGACCAGAGTTGGTTGTGATTGTGTTAACGAGTTGTTGGGTGAAGGCGAGGTTGTCCCCAGGTGGGTGGTAAATAATATGCAGAGAGCATACTGGTTTGCCCTCGCTGATGACGTTGAGGCAGATGTATTGACAGGAGGAGAGTATAGTGGAAATGGCTCTAGTAACTGAGAGGTTGCTCCTGTAAATGCATGCGATTCCAATGCCTGTCTTGCCATTCCTGTCCAATCTAATGATGTGGTAATAGGGGGGAACTAGAATGTCAATGATTGGCGATGAGGATTCTGTTAATCAGGTTTCAGTGAGAATGGTCAGGTCAAGGTCTAGTGCGTTGATGAGGTCAGCTATGTCAGAGGAATGTCTAGGGGCCGATCTGCAGTAGTGTGCACTTGAGCCGCAGGGTGATAAGGTAGGAAGAATCTAGAGTGAGGGAGACTTTCTTAAGGTTATTAGGGACGGAGCCTCTATTGTTGTGTGTGGGGGGCCTAAGTTAGTTGGAGTGGATAGTGGGGAGGGGAAGGTGTGTGGTGGCTATGTGGTTCAGGAGAACGGGATCATAGGAGCGTATGTCGTACCCCGAGAGTGGATTGATGGTACATCGAGGGCGGGAGGAGGAATTACGAGCGGGGATTGAGGTACAGTGTGGAGAGTTTTGTGTGAGAGAGTGAGTAGGATGGGTGGGGGACTTGTTAGGTGAGGAGGTAATTGTTGGTGTGGGGTGTCTGGGTTGAATAGAGAATAACTCTTTGAAGGTATGAAGATCCTCTTTGATTTGGAGGAGGGTGGACATAATCTTGTCCAGAGTAGAGTTAGGAATGGTGGTGTAGTTGGGGATGGGAGCTGAGGGTGAATAAGTGTCAAGGATACTGGAGTGGGGGGGAGAGGTGTGTCATTATGAGGGGATGATAGGGTAGGGGCAGAGGTGGTGGGACTGGTGAGGGGATTGGTGATAGGAGGGGGAGGGAAGGTAGGGGAGGAGTGTGGACTAGGGGTGAAGGGGGTGCAAATGTGGTAATGGGGTCTAAGGGTGGGAGGGGAGAAGGTCCTGGGAGGGGAAATGGTCCTGTTGTGGGGTGGGAAAGTGGAGTTTTGCCAATAATCTACCAAAGGTTTCTCTAGGTTCTAATCAGTTCCATACCTTAGAATGAAGGAGGTCTGGCATCCCTGTCTCGGGACTCGATTTTCCAACACTCTCGCAAGGGGAGCAGGAAACACTGGAGCTGGATTCTCGGCAGAGAAGGGCAGCTTCCTGATCAGTGCGTCAGTTGGAGAGTCAGGTTCCTTTGGCACTTGCTGTAGCGAGCTGCGTCGGGCAAGTAGGTCTTCAAACTGCTCCAAACCACAGTATCTTGCTATAGCAAGTGAAGGTATATTTATACCTTGAAGGTGTTTAGGAATGCCATTGTTGACGTAAAGTCGGGCATATGAACATAATGAATAAACCCCTAAGGAATAGATGTTCATTGTAAAACTAACTGACTTCTTGGAGGAATCAATATTCAAGCAAGGGGAAGTACCTAACGGCTTAAGGTGGTTTTTCAAGAAATTGTTGTGACGTTTGGTGAACGGATGGAAGTAGCCATACCTGTATTTGGGTAGCATGGGCTATGCCTAAATAAGTGCTCGATTTCTATACCTATTTAGGGACAACGTGAATTGTACCTATATGAGGTCATAAATCAGAAAAATTCAATCGGAGCCTAAAATGCCACAAAACACCCACTCCACTTTCTTATGTACGACATTAGTAAGTTCTAAACACATTAAACATATCTAAACATGATGTGTTAAAACCCACCCAAAACACATAAAAATGCAATTATTCTGGTTGTACACAAAAGCGCATTGGTGTTGTACGCTTTAAAAGCAATGTTTCAATCTAAGCATATATGTTGACATTTGTAAATGCTATCTGAATGATCACACAAATATACATTTATGAAATGGCTCGTAAATACAGAAAAGAAAAGCTGAAACCATTCCATTGCAGATTACATAAACTGAATGAATGTGGACAAGGTCAAATATTGTCTCTGGAAGTTTTCAAAGAATTCTAGTTCTCTACGAATAGTTCTACTTTAAGCAGAATACTTTGTGCTAAAAAATGAAAAATGCAAATTTGGAGAAAAAAAATTAATCATAGGAGAAAGAGTTCCCAAGTTAGGACTTTGTTTTGAAAAATGAAGGTCAAATTCAGAGTCTCTCAGAACACTGAGCCAAATCAAAAGTCAATGTTATTGGTTGGAGAAAACTTCAAATCTTTTAAGTCTGTAAAGAATTCATCTACCATTGTAGGTGAGAGTTGGATTTCCTCGTTAAGAAGATCAACCGCACATAGATGTGAAGCATAGCCGTCAGCATTGGGCGCATTAGCAATGTTCCTAGTGAATGATACCTGTGTGCCTGTTTCCTCTCGTACCTTACCGTCAGCATTTTGCGTCTGTGAGATCTCAATGAATGCCGTCATCTGAATTGGTAGCCGCTGGGGACAACACAATGCATGGGCCGTTACTGGTTCAAGCAAAGTATCAACATCCGTTGGCATGACTGATGGGAGTGTCAGACATGTGTCTAGCACCCATTCCTCTCCGCATAGCAGGCAGCGTAGAACAGGTAAGATGCAATCTTGCCAAATTGGTCTGAACAATAGAAACCATGTGGTATTCATTATTCAATTCTCTTAAATGAGTTAATCCCAAAATGTGGGTGATGCGCTAACAACACTTCATCCCCAGTAGAGTTGTCTTTGTGGTGAACTTGGTGTCCCTTGCTGATTGTCTTGCCATATCGAAGCATTAGGAGCAAAAATAGTAACCCTGCAGCGAGCCCCAAAATGAGAGACAATCCGACAAACACAGAGTGCATGAAGTTTGGAAATATTCCCAGGACTGCTTCAAAGGGTGCTAACAGTCCAGAAAAAACTGTCTTAAATACATGTACAATACCACTCGTATCAGACATGTTTAAGATACGACTTAACATTTCTGAGAAATGTATAGGGCAATTGTCAGTTAAGAGGGCATGTATCTCTGCAGAAGTCCTTGTGACTTGCAGATCATAGGTCTCTTTGGCCGAGGTTAGTGGCACAGTTTTCTGTAAAAGAATGGCTTTCTTTCTGCTTAAAGTATCATTTTGTATAGAAGAGATGTTCAGTGAAGGCCATAATAGTGATTTCCGGTCAGTCTTCGTTTTAGGAAACAATACTTGCATACAGCAAATGACCCTGGCTGACACAGTTCCGAGATAGGATAAACCTGGCAACATGCCACTGCAGCTGTGATCATTCAACATGATGTAACTTCCATTAGAAAGCTGTCCGGAAATTGGATCAATGACTGCAGCTGGTGAACCTTGCAGGTGGCAATGTAAGTTGTTAGAGTAACCATCGCTGGCCCGTGTAAAAAAATACCCGCTTAGTGCGTTTTTAAAACTCAGAAACACTTTTTTCCCCCACTCCAACATCTGTGTGTGTATGGTAATTCCCAGGATGTCTGGATGTATTCTTTACCCAACCTTTCATATGTGCCTGCTGGTATATATTTTAGGCAATACTGAAAATAAAAAAATGTAAAAGGCAGAGTGACTGTTCCATGTATAATCCATTCAATAGCTGTTTTTTCTGCTACTCTAAATGGTAATCTTTCCAGTTTTTCAATGCTCAGGACTGTATAGTCTGCTCTCCTCTGTGCCAATTTGATCTGTTTATCACTGAGATTGACTTTTGAAAACAGTGACGTAGTATTGATTAAACGCCAAGGCACGTAGCCTGAAGGTAGGTTTTGTAACGTCCAGCCTAATAGCATGATAGAACGTATTTGCGACTAACCATGTTGCAACATGACCAAGTCCTGTTCCATGATGTCTGTGGCAGAAGACACTATACTGTCCAATGAATATATCCTGGACGACATTGTTGTTAACCCATTGTCAACTACAGAGAGAGTTTTCTCTAAATTAATACAATCAATTTCTGATATTCTTTCTGCAGTCTCTGCTTGCGTAATCTTCCATGCTTCATTATAAGCAGCATAGATACCAGCATACATAAAACGTTTATGACATGGTTTAGTAGGTCCTTGCAAGAAGTCCCTCAGATCAGCGCCATCTTTAAGTAAAGATAAGTGTTGTTTTACATACTTAAGTGTAGATATATGTAGCCATTCAAGGCACAGTTTCCCTACACTGTATGTTGATACTATTCCTGGATGCTGTCTCTGAACATATCTCGGATCTGACCTAGTGAATGTGAACCCTGGTGTTTTATTCAGGAATCTATTTTGACAGTTGTTTGTGTATGTGGGCCAGATTAACCATGTTTTCCAATCTGTTCTGTTGTGATGCAAAATAGTATGTAAGCCGATCTCCCCCTCTGAAGTGTTATTGCTATCAGGTGTATGTGTAGGTATAGACGGATTGTAAAAGCTCTTTTATCTTGACTATCCCAGGACAAGATGTCTGCTGGACAGTGTCATTCCAAAACATAATTTGCTCTGGGATGATGCAGGCTCTAAACAAAGCTTCTATTCCCTGTACCTGCCAATCTTTTGTGCCCCAGACAGTTTTTGCCTCAATGTTGTCTTTCCAAAAGTCGAGACCTAGTGAAGACAGCTGACAATAAAAGGCCGCAGAATAAAATTGTTTGTTATTAGTCAGCATGCTTTTCATCCCTATCTTAACATTTTTAAAGTAAAGTGATTCTGGATTTGAGGTATTAAAACCTAAAAAGTATGGAAATGTTTTCAAAAATGTTTTTGAGCTACCCTTTGGGGGCGTAGGACAATGTTCCCATTGGTTATACATCAATACATTTCTACGGTTTGCAGATTTGGTGACCATAGTGAATATAACAATAAATTTGTTCATAATCTGATGAACCTTTTAAATATTCATGATTTGTAAACTTTGCAGACATTTCTAAGTCTGACATCACATTATTAATAGTCTTGAGGTCCTAATCATCAGAAAAGGTACTAGATGAAACAAAGTCATTTAAGGAAATCTTGAACTGGTGTGGAACCTTCAACAGATCTGCCGGGCCAAAAATGTCATAATCAGTCCTGTCCCAAGCTATACCCCCTGGAATAGGAACGGCTGTAATGTTCATTGATGACAAGTGTCTTTGTTCACAATGAGATGATTTGTGTGGCATGAGTAGTAAGTTGATGTTCTTACTTTCTGTGTCCTTTTTAACATATCTTCCATTTATCTGCATTCCCATTGCCATCACGCGAGTCAACCAAAGTAGAAGAAAAAGCACACCCAACACAATCCAAAGTTCATTCCATGGTGAAACCAGATAAGTCTTTTCCATATGATGAAAAAGGTCTGTTGCTTGTTCTTTGAAAGTCCTTTTAGCTGGCGTTGTTTCAGGTTCGCTGGGATCCTAGGAAAACGTATCAAAATGAATGAAATAGCCTAAGGCAGTTCTGTCAATTGTTGGGATTGCCTCAGGATTTGATGAAATCGCTGGAACCACTTGATCACTTGTTACATTTGTATAGCTAGATGCTATTTTATTGTAGACAGGTGTTTCTTGATGAACTGTTATTTGGGTTTCAAGAGGTACAATTTCCATAGCTTTGTTGCATAGTCCTTCTTTTTGCACTGCAGATTCTTCAAAGGTGATGAGTCTCTCAGTTTGAATCTCTTGAAAAGTAACTAGAGGAGTGCATCTGCTACTTGGTTGGAGTTCACTTGGCCTACTGCTTAGGATCGGCCACATAGTGAGGTTTTATCAGGTTGATAGACACAAACCTGTTCTCCTTTTTATCAGCAAGGGGCTGCAGTAATACTGTTCTTGATCCGTGGATTGTTAGGACAAGTACTGGTTGTCTGTAAGAAGGTCCAAATTCCTTCTTGTACGTAATCTTTTCTCTGACTAGATCCCCAAGCTTAGGAATCCAGACAGGCCTTGCTGGGACGGTCGGTTTCTCTTCAGTGGTGGTGGATTCAGGAACAAGTTACTTTGTTTCTTTCTTATTTAATTTAAGTCCTGTAAGAAATCCAAACGGTCTTTGATATCAAAGGGTTTTTGGTCTACCACTGAAGTTGGACAATCGAGATCCAAAATTAACATTCTGGTCCCAAAAAGGACTTCATGTGGAGTGATACCCCCAGCGCACTTCTTGGCTATTTGTTAAGACTACTTTGTACACTTTCTTGATGTTTGACTAACACGTCACACAAGCCTAATACCCTACCTGTTATAGATGAATTTATGTCCAGTTTTTTTCTCTCCACTACCGACTTTCTCTCAGGATGGAATGGACTAGAGTACTGCAATGCAACACCCAATATGGCCATGGCCTCCTTGTAAGCTCGAGAGCTAAACGGAGGACCCTGGTCAGAATGTAGCGTGCCGACTATGCATGTGTCCATAAAGACTTGTAATCTATTATAACAGATCGAGCATTAGCAGAGTGCTGAGGCCACATGCAAATGAATCTTGAAGACAAATCCACTGTGACCATGACATATTTATAGTTACATCCCTCCGTAAGGGACCACAGTGATCCAGGTAAACGCAAGCTAATGGTTTAACTGAAATTAACAGAGGCGTCTGCTCAGGACGTTTCACTGTAGAGATTTCACAATCCAAACATAGTTTCTGGTCTGTTTCCTCATGCGTGGCCACCAGTATCTCTGTTTTAATAACAACACTGTAGCAGAAACATCTGCGTGTGCAGAGGGGAGCCCTTCATGTTCTGCTAAAATTAGTCCTAATCTAAGTTCCATGTTTGGAATTACTCTATCCCTCACTCCAGGGATTTGAGCAAACAGAACATTATTTGCATCAGTTACATATGAGTGTTTGAGTGGAAACCCTTTAGGTAATGTTTTACCGCTGCCTTTGCTTGTGGCATTGACAGCTAGCATTATTTTGCCGTCTATTTTAGTTTTTGAACAAGTGATTGCAAGTATGGAAGCTGTTTGAACTGCTGCCTTCATGGCTTCATCAGCCAATGAATTCCCTGCAACGTGAACGCCATCATGTTGATGACTCAGTGTATGTATCACGTGAGCGTTTTGTAGTCCTTTTCGTAACTGAACTACTTGCTACCAACGCAATTTATGCTTGATTTTGCCACTTTTTGCATCTTTGTAACCGTTTTTGAATCTAGTTTTGCAAGTATTCATTGTAAGATTGAACACAATAAAACGAATCGCACACTATGAGTGTGGGGAATTTGCGATCTGTATTTTCAAGCGCCATCTTGAATGCTTGTAGTTCAGCTTGCTGAGCTGTACAATCTCCTAGAGATTTAGTTTTAGTGACGATTGGTCGGAATTTGCCATTGCGCCAACGACCTTTAACGATCACGCACGCTGCACTATAGGCTTGTTTACCCCCTCTTAGAGGGTTGAGCTGATCCTTCAGTATAAAGTATACATTCATACTGTTCTAGAGACAGAATTTCAGTAGGTAGAGGACATTTTTGTTCAAATTGTAGAAATGCTTGTGTTTTCAAAAAAGGATCAAAAACGTATTCAACTTCTGTTGCAGCAAGAGAATTAACCTATTGTATCCATTGTGGATGTAAAGAATTAACCAATTGTATCCATAATGGATGTAAAGCTTTAGCATTTGGAATACTCACTTATGTCACCGCTTCTAAGGCAGGTACAGGAGTTGTGACCATAATTTGTTTACCCTGTGCAAGGGCTCTCTCTTTTGCTACTGCAGTTTGAACCGCTGTCAGAATTTTTTCTGTTGAAGTGAATTTCATTTCTGCTTGTGTGTACAAATGTAATTTGTAAGCTATTGATACTTTTTCCCCTTTGTTAAAAGTTAAGTACGTGAATCCACATTGTCCTGGAATGATTTGGATCACTAAGTTGCGTACGTTTAACATGTTTGGAAATGTTTATTTGCTAGTTGTTTGAACGAGTTATGTGAGATATTGCTCTTCCCAGCGTCTTGTAGCTCCAAAGTTTCCATGGAGTGCTTTAGATAGGTTGCGGCAGCACTCGTGTTTCTCACGGATAGCTCATTCCAGAGATGGTGGTCCAAGGATGAGGTATCGGCTCCTCGTATTTTATACCAACTTTTGGCATAGGCACCCATTCTTTGTATTCCTTGGTTCCTCAGGTCAAATTCAAGTCTTATTTGTGCTTGGGAGGTGTATTTAGGAAAATTGAACAACATTCGCATTGTCCTGGCTGTTGTATTGTTCAGTATCTGTGCATCCCTTCCACGGAGGCATTCACCACCGTAGGTGATTGCCAGTGTTAGTTTTGCTTGAATTATTTGTAGGAGTGGAGTGAAACTACTGCTAGATACATTCTTTTTAAGATTTCTCAGTGCTACCGATATTGTGGCTACTCTCCTTGATATTGCTTCCTTCTGAGGGAGGAATGTCCCCTTTCTGTCAACGATTACACCCCGATATTTGTCCTCATTCACGGTTTCCAATGTTAGGCCATCCATTTGCCAGAGAAATTTGGGTGTGGCCGTCTTCGCATTTATTCTCATGGCTTTTGTTATGGAGAGGTTTATGCAGAGGCTATTCATAGCTGTATGGGTGTATGTTGTGTTGATTAGGTGTTGTAGCTCCATCGGCGTGCGTCTCATGTGCACAATGTCATCGGCATACATCAAGTTTGAGACAATCAGGCCTCCTAGTTTTGGGGCATGAGGATTGCATTCGTCTAGCATTGAAGACAGATCCGACTTAAAAATGTTGAAAAAGATCGGGGCTAGAATGCACCCTTGTTTGAGGCCCTTTGTCGTCTGTACTTTTCTTGACAGGCAGTCTCCTGAGCCCAGATTGATTTGTACCCATGTGTCTGTGTGTAACAGCATCAGTTGCAATAGTAAAGTTGTAGGTATTTTCCTGTTTGCCAGCTTTTCCCATAGTAAGTTTCTGTTGATGTTGTCGAATGCTGAAGTGAAGTCAATTATGCATACGTAGAGGGGTAGACTGCCGAGTTTGGCGGCTTCTATTAAGAGAGTTAGGGCCAGAATATTTGTTGTAGTTCCTGATTTCTTCCGAAAGCCTGTCTGGGTGATGGGGATTTATAGCATTTTCATTCACCCATTTCGTGAGCTCCTCTAGCAATAGACCAGCATAGTATTTGGCCTCGTTGTCGATTAAGGCAACAAGTCTATAGTTTTTTCAGATCATTTTTGCTGCCTTTCTTGTGAATTGGAGCTATTATTGAGCCTTGCCATGAGTCAGGAATTGTTTCTGTTTCAAAAATCTGTTTGAATAGTGGCAATAGAGCTGCTGCCTAGTATTCCGGATTTCATTTATACAAGATGGGAGGAATTCCATTGGGGTCTGGCGCCCCCTCTGTCTTTCCTTTTGCTATCCTGTTCATGATTTGTTTTACTGTAAAGCTCATTGAAGTTGGCTCTGTTGGTTGTATGCTGTCTAAGGTTTTTCTGTTAGGTTCTGATTGCTTTTTGACAGAGTTCTTTGTTGTTATATTGAAAGAGAGAAGTAAATATTCAGACCATGCTTCTTCGGTAATATAAGAATTTATGCTGAGTATTCTTGAGTCCTGGAGGTCGTTCTCTGTCTTCCAGAATCTTCCACTGGTGTTGTTTCCTTTTGCAACATGGAGCAGCTTTGCCCATAGCTCATCCTCTGCCTCCCTTTTCAGGTTCCATATTAGTTTCTTCTTGATGGGTTTTTTTTTTTTGCAGTTCGTTTTGGACTTCTTTGTCCGGGCCATCTCGATATAGTTGCCGCAATAGTTTATTGATGTTTCTCTTACGGTTCTTTAAGTTTATGTTCTGTTTTATTTTTTGAGCTTGGTTGGTTTTGATATTTGATATTCTGAAACTGTGTGGTCCGTTTTTGAGCTTGTTTGGGCAGTTCCAAGGCTGGTGGTAAATAATTTCCATCGGCTTAGATTATCTGTCCGGGACTCCATGCTTTTTTCCCACAGTTTTTTAGCTCATTTTCAAAGCCTTCCAAATTGTGCGTTTTGTATTTTATTCTTTTTGGTATGACCGAGTATGATGATCCCACATTAGCTGCTGGTAAGGTAGCCGCCGCCCCACAGGTATCAAGAGTGATCTCTTGCGGTAAGTGGTCGCTGGATGCAGTTTTTCCTATTCGAAAGTCCAGAATTTTGTCAAACAATTGTAGTGATGAGAATGTGAAGTCTATTGTGGAGCTTGCAGTTGCGTTGTGAAAAGTGGCTGCCGATGGGCTGTCATTTATCAAATGCCAGTTTAGAGCTACCAGGTTGAGGTGTTCCAAATCTTTTAAGCTGTCTCTTTACAGTCTGTTTTATTTTCCCCATTTGCTAGCCACCTGTTGGGGAATTCCCCATATGTTAAAGAGTGGGGCCTGCCTAAGTACATGTTAAAGTCCCCTGTTACTAAGAGGTTGGTTGTTAACTCCTCTGACAGGATCTTTGTTAATTCTGCAGTCAGTAGTTTCATCCCGGCTTTTTTCTCTGGGGGGTGGACATATACGTTTAGCAGTGTTAGCTTTTAGTTTTGAACTTTTCCCCCCAATTCCTGCTCTATTGTTTTTATACTGTTGTTACCTGACTGTGTAGCGTCTTTGTTCTTTATTTCATTTATACTGTTTATTGAGGTGTATATTGTTTGGCCACTTTTTGAATGGCCATGTTTGGCATTTCTTGTTGCTGGTATGTGATGTGCTTTGAAACCCTGTATTTGGTAAGGCTGATCCGACCAGGTCTCTTGAAGGGCAATTACGTCAAATTTCTGGAGGTAAAGTAGAAGCTGAGTGTCCTCTGCTTTATTTCCTATGCCGTTTATGTTCCAGGAGCAAATTCTTAGTTGATGTTTTTTTTGAGTCTTTTGTTGCGTGCTTTGTCATTTCTTCTCGGGCCTTGTATTTATGGTCCTAGCTACCCAATTCCAAGCTTTGTCTCTGAATGGTCCTTTGGCTTGCCTTGAGCTCAGTGGATATGTGTCTGTCTATGAGTCTGAAGTGCTTCTGGCCCCTTTCAGGAAACTTTTCCTTTTCTCTGGATTTTGTTTGTTATCGAAGCAGTCGAGTTTCTCTTTCTGTGCTTGGCATAGTGGTTCTGGATATCCTGTTTTTTCCTGTATTTTTAGGCGAATCCCCCATACTCAAAAGCGTCGTTCACACTCCATGATTCTTCCAGTTATTTCCTGCGTGGCCCATATGGTTTTGGTTACCTCTTGGTCAGACAGGTGGCTGTGATATACAAACTCCACAGATTCAAGGTTGTTTGTTTTTATATTATCCAGGTTGCCGATGGTGGACAGTAAGTATAGTATGTTGCCTCGGTTGAGTATATCCCTTCTGCCTCTTGACCTGTACTCCGGGATAAGTAGGATTGTGCCTTTTTCAGCTTCCTTCTGCTTATGGTCCTGTTGTTTGTGTTCTTCCATGTCTGGTTTAACCAGTGTCCGGTCGGCTCATTTTATTGGTGGTTGCTCTTCGGCTCGGGCCTCTGTTGCCTCCTTGTCTTCTTCCTGCATTGTGCCCTGTACCGCTGTTCCATTGGTGGGCTTACTTTTTTCTTGACTGATTTCTGTTTGGCGCCTATTGGTCGTGTTACTGCCTTTGTGATTAGAGTTCTGACTTAGTGAGGTTTGTTCGGTTTCTTTAGCTGGTGCGGTTGTTATGGTCACTGTTTGCCTGTCTGTTTCTGCTTCCTCAACCCTTTCCGGAGTTAGGTTTACCACTTTAAAAAATGCTTTCATGTTGCTTGTCTTTTTTCTCTTTTTTCTTTTCTGTTTTCGACCTCGTTTGTTTTGTTCCCTGAGTTTTTCTAGGCTTTCTTTCCCCGAGCTCTTGTTTTGAGGACTGTCTTGGTTAGTGGTTTCTGGAGCCTTCCCCTTGTTGTCCCTGCGCATTGCTGAGCTGTGTGTTCTTTTGTTCTAAGCTAACCTTTCGTTGTGATTCTGCAGGTGTTTGTGTTACTTTCCCTGCCACCCCGGCGTAGGTTTCAACTTTGTTTTTCCCCGAGGTATTCTGGCATGTTGACCCATCCCTACTCAAGTTTTGTGCCTTCTGACCGAGCTTGGTTCCAGTATGAGTTGTGTGGGCTCCTCGACTCTTTTTTATACCACCCTGTGCTGTATTTGTCTTCAGAGGTCATAAGCTGTTCGCTTGGCTGGTGGTGATTTGGGTTTGTTGGTATGTTTGCCATGTCCTGGATTCCTCCATTTATTGGATTGTCAGTTGTCTTTTTTGAGTCATACTAGATGCCCCCAGTTGTTGTTGGATCGATTAAATTTTGTCTATTATTGTTGTGTCAGCTTGTACTCTTTTGATCATGTCGTTCATGTCTGCAAGCTTGTTGTCAATGTTTGCTACATGTATCGCTAGAAAATTTTATTGATAGCTGTAGTGTGTTTAGCAAGGATGACCATAGTATTTCCGGTCCATTAGAAGGCTCTTTTGTGATCAGGACTTTAACGGGAATTTGTTGACTTTCTTCCGCCTGTGGGATAACTGGGGAGTAAGATGCTGGTATCCTCTCCCACTCCTCTGCTGTCAGCTGGCCAGTGTTCTCTAGTTTGAAGATGTCCGTTTGGTCGCACTCTGTTTCTTCTGTCTCTTCTGGTCCTTCTTTGTCTAAATTTTTTGGTGATATTCCTGGCTCTCTTCTGACATCCTCTTGTGAGTGTTCTGGTTGTTGTGGGTGAACATGGGCCTGGTTAGTGGGAATGTCTGTAAGTGGTTTACTGGTGTTGAGTCTGCATTTGCTTTTGACTGGTCCTGTGTTTTGCAGCATTTATTTATTGGCTGTGTTGAAAATTGTGGGTCCGGTTTTCTGAGTTTGAGTTGTTTTCTATTGTTTGTGGACTCTTGATTATTTTGCCCCATCTCTATAACTGTTATTAGTGGTTGTGGAGTTTGCAGGATTGCTATTTTTGGCTCAAGGGGGTACCCCTTTCCTCTTTGATGCTGTTGTCGGCATTGTAGATTTCGCTATATCCGCCCTTGCCTGAGCCGGTCAGATCTGCTTGGGTTGGGCTTTCCTTGAGTGTGTGTGTTCCCAGTTCACCCTCAGCATTACTCTCCCTCCTTCTTTCTTGATCTTCCCCCCAGCCGGCCCGGTGTCTCTCTCAGTCCTTAGTTTTTCTTGTCTTGTGTTTTCGCTTTTTCACCTCCTGGGGCGATGGCAGTTAATTGAGTAGACCCCTCAAGTTCCAGTGGGGAGGGGAGGCCCTTGAGATCGCTTATTGAGGTGCTCAAGATCGACCCAGGATCTTTCAAAAATGAGAAGATTGAGTAAATTTTTGGTTTTTGTCCCTTATGTGCTAGTTTGCTCAGTGTCTCTGTCTTGTCCTCCTCGTGCGTCTGATTTTCTGGTATTACTAGCTCCTGCTCCAGCAAGTGTATTGTTTCGTCCAGTGGCTTGGGCTTGCTGTCGCAGCGCCTTCTTGTCTGGGCGTTGTTTGTTGTTTTGCTGACTTTTCCGGACCTCATCCCACTGTCAGAGGTTTGCTGGTTTGCAGTTGAGGTTAGTGCCCATCAAGTGCTTGCTTCCTATTTATCTACTTGATCATGCTCCCACTCCCGCTCAGCAGGTATGCTGATCTGGAGTTTTTTCTTGTTTTCTTGTTTTCCTGGAGCTTTACCTGGTGTTCCTGTGTGGGTTGTATTACTGTGGGTCTGTTTTCGCTGTGGCGCTATAGTTTTCACCCCCTTGGGTAGCTTGTTGAGCTTGTTGGACTTGCTGGGCCTTTCACTGCACTTTAATACTTGGTTGTAGAGGGGCCTGGTTTTGCCCTGCCTTGGCTTGGTTCCGCCTACCGGAGCACTCTCACAAGGGTCGCAGACCACCACCTCTCTGCTCCTGCTACCTATCCCCACTGCAGCCTGATCTAATTGCTCTGTTAATGTGGCGCGGAGGTGAGCGGAGGAGAGCTGCCTGGGAGTGCCTGGAAGTGTGCTTGGCAGGCAACAGGTGGCAGTTGGGGGTTAAAGCTCACGGGTGGGATGGAGTCACGTGTTCCCCTGGTGGAATTCTGCCCCCGGCTTCCCTGTGCCCCCTGTGCTGAAGGTGTGCACCTGAGCCTTCTCGCATATAGGGCACAGATGCGGATGCACAGGGTTCGGGGCTCGGGGTCTGGGCACGGGATTAGGGAGCACAGAGGGTCAGAGTATCCCGCAGCGGAGTGTTGGCGGCTCTTTCGTTTTCTTTTTTAAATGTGCTCACCATTGCCATCGGTTTTCCTCGCTCTCCCTCCTGATCTCCGGTCTCCGATGGAGGCAGTGAAAGGCGGTGAAAGGCTGCGGCCGCGAGATGCTGGAGGCGGCGATGAAGCCACAATGTTGCAGTGATGGGCAGTGAAGGGCAGGCTGTCACTGTCACTGTTGCTGCCTCTGTCGCCAATGCCAACGCCGACTTACTCGCCTGCTTGCTCGCTGCCTGCTCGCCGCCCCAGCTGCACCGTGATCTGTGGCAGAGGAAAGGCAGCCTGTACCAGCAGGATACGCGGGATCAGCTCGGCTTGGCTCAGTCTCCTAGTGCCCTGGCTGTAGCACTGCTGCGGCAGAAAGAAGGGTGAGGGGGGAGCAGCAGTATCAGTGGGGCTCCTGTTTCCTGCTCCCAACTTACACCCTTCACAATGAGAAGAACCCAGTTGGCACTGGCAGGATCAGCAGTGGGGCCGCGCTGTCACAGTGTCACGGTTCGCGGTTCGGAGGCGTTTCAGAGGAGCTGCAGTGTTCGGCATCTCTCCCGTCTCTACCGCTTCCCACTACCCGCCTCTACTTCTCACGGTGTCGTGGTATTGGAGGAGGCTCAGGCGAGCCGCGGTTTGGCCACGGTTTGGGGTCTGCGTTTCTCCCGCCTCTGCTACTGCCTCTCACTTCCTTACTAGCTCTCTTGCTCGGCAATCGCTACCCAGTGTCCAAATATGTTCTCTCAATGTTTCAAGCTTCAGCAAACCGCCCTTAGTCGATGTTCCTGTTACAGGAACTGCTGAGGGATCTGGGAGGAAAAACAAAAGGTTCAGCTCAAAGCGGAAGACCTGGAGAACGGAACCCGGAGGGAGAACATTCGGATTCGGAATTTGGAGGAAGGGGCGGAGTGGTCGGACTTGGAGGCCTTTGTGTCTGGTCGCTTTGCTGAGATCCTCGCCCCTCAGCAGCTTAAGCTTAAGATCGACAGAGTGCATCGGATGGGAGCTCTGCAGATAGGGCCTCGCAAGCAACTGTGTGATGATCTGGTGAAGATACATTCATTCAAAGTTAAAGAGGCCCTTCTATCGGCATCCAGAAAAATGAAGGAGGTCTCTTTTCAGGGGTATGGATGCTCTCTGTACCAAGATCTGGTGGCTGCGACTCTGGCCCACCGGCAGACCCTGCGCCCTGTTACCACTAAGCTACAGGAGGGTAAGATTCGCAACAGGTGGTCCTTCCCCTTTGGTCTCATTTTCGAGTATGGTAACAAAATTCACCACATTACCGATCTGACAGAAAGTTTGAAGTTTTTGGGGCTTTCACTTCTTGAAGAGACTCCCGACTCGGGCTCCGCAGAGGCAGCGGGGCGTGCGGAGTGGCTCCAATGCATGTCACCAGATGCCGCTGAACGTTATTGCCCCATTTCTGGCTTTGGAAGTGCTGCTTGAGTGGTCACTACGTCTCCACCACATTTCTGGATGTTTATGGCCTCCCGGCTGGGGGGCTCCCTGCCTGGAGCCCGGTACTGTCATGAACTGCTGTTGTCGTTCTTCGTAGCTCTGTCATTCCCATTTCTCCACTGGAGACTGTCTAATCTCTGGGGGGCCGTTGTTCCTGTGTCGGACATTGAGAATTCAGTTCATCTGCAGCTCCCGGCTGGCATACGGGGAACCACCTGGGACTTTTGTGATCGTCTGTTTGATCTCCACCCTCTAGCCGTGCCACGGGAAGGTTTCTCTGTGGTGCCATAGTTCTGAGGGACGCCATGTTTCACCCTGATGGCAGGCGCGCTCGCAAGTGAGAGACTATCCCACTGCTTTCTCATTCCAGGGACACTGAGATTTTTATTTTCATGCAAGTTTGCTATTGCACTTTCCCCTAGGTTATCTGAGCTTTATGATCGGGAGGTGCGGGACTTGTCCGTGATTCCCAGTATTCCTTCTTTTGAGTTAGGGAGGAATATTTGCTGAGAGTCTTTGGACCCTTCGGCTCTGGGGTTTTGGGGTTGTTGGGGGGGATCAGGGAGTTGGGGGGATTCCAGTGGTGACTACGGGGGGATTTTTTTGTAACTAGTTGGTTCTATTTTGCATGACAGCTGTATGTTATTTCAGGGCGGGGACGGATGGGTGTGGTGCAGAGACAGTGAAAGGGGCCATGTGTTCAATGTAGTAGGGCTTCGGTGCAGGGTGGGATATCATGGGCGGAACGGGAGGGCGGGGGTGTGACCGTATGTCTGAACGTTACCATCGCTTTGTGGAATGTTAAGGGTCTAAACTCCCCACAGAAGCGCCAAAAGATCTGGAAGCATTTGACTGATCGCAAATTTGAAGTGTCAGTCAGTCAGTCAGTCAAAAATCTTTATTTCGATAAATTAATATCAACAAAAGGCACGGTACATAAAGGAAAAAAATACACATTATACAATGTTAAAAATATACATCTTCAGATTTAAAAACCATATCATAGTTTACTAAAAGACAAAACAAGAGAGCAAAAGATTTTTTTTAAAAACATCACTAAATTCATAAAAAAGCTATGTCATAACATAGTTAAAAATCATCATACCGCCATCAACCTAGTTCCTGATATATGGTACTATTTAACTACTAAAGTGCAAGGTGCAAAGCTTCACAACAATATGGCCAATCTCTCATTCTCCATAAGTCTTTTCTTGGTGCGTACCGCACACACCAAAGAATTGGCTACGTGAAAGACGGTGCTGGGATGATTTAACAGCTGCAAATAGAGAAGTGCTGGTCTGACTTGCAGAAACCCTGCCTTTTTTAAGATTGGCACAAGATACTCCCTCCTTTCCGCTGTAAAGTGCCCACAGAACATGGTGAAATGTATAGTATCTTGGATAGAAAAACTATTGCAAGAACAAGGTGGAAATTCATCAGGTTTACACCAAGTTGTGTATTGACCTAATATCAGGTGAATCATATTTAGGCGGAAACGAGTTAATAAAAACCTATTAAAGGGGCGGTTAACCAGAGTGAGATAAAATTCAGGGCCTGGAGGGGTTGCGACCAAAAGGTGTGCTGTAACCAAAGGTTTTATCAGCTCCTTTTCCTCTCTTAACAGGGACAGCCTCATGAGCATGTCACTTTTAGTTCTAACAATATCAGTCCGCAATATAGTCTCAGGTGAAGAGAAGAGGTTAGGTCGTCCCAGAGCACTAAAACCATTTTTAACATAGGTTAACCACTTGATTTTGTGGGCATTGTCAAGTAAAAGACAGTCTTTCAAAATGGCCTGATTTAAAGATAGTTCATTATTAAGCCAAATTTTAAGCCACATAATTAAAGGGGCCACTCGAATTTTGTCTGTTATAAAATCGGCCCCCAGTTCAGAATGAACCAAATAAGATGGTGTAGATTGAGGTACAGATAAGACTGATCTAAAAAATGTGTTTTCAGAAACCTGAAGACAGTCTATCGATCCATATCCCCATAATGAACAGCCACAGGTTGCAACAGACACGCACTTAGCGTTATAGATAGTCATAAGGGCTGGGACTGGCCTAGTTCCCAGCCTTCTGCTGAAACTCAAAATGGCAGAAGATGTTCTTACTAGGGCGCTATTTCTATTTCTTATTTGGGGGCCCCAACTCCCCTTATCTTCAAACGTGACTCCTAAATACGGGAGTGTCGATACTCTTAGCATTTCTGCTTTACTACAAAAGAAAGTTTTAACTTTCTTGCAGCGTGAGCCTTTACCCACCATCATGATTTGTGACTTTTTGGCATTTATTTTAAGGTCTAATGAAGTCATAAAAAAGTCAAAGGCTTCTAGTAACCGCTGAAGTCCCAGCCCTGTGCGGGACAAAAGCACCGCGTCATCCGCGTACAGGAGGACAGGAGCATAGGTCTCCCCTATACGCGGTATGTCCGGTGTTGCTGTCTTTAACTCGGATTCAAGGGCATTGATATGAACTGTGAAGAGCAGGGGTGCCAAAATGCACCCCTGTCTCACCTCTCTTTTGGACTTAAAATAACTAGTATGTCGCCCCCCTGAATCAACCCTGACAGATGCCTGGAGGTCTGAGTAGAGATCGGCTAAAAGATTTACAAGTGCCCGATCAAGACCCAACTCTGCAAGGATGTGCCACAATTTAGTGCGGTTCACGAGGTCAAAGGCCGAAGATAGGTCCATGAACTCTAAATATAACGACCCATCTTTTGCCCTGGTGTATTTATCCACTAACATCTGCAGGTTAAGGCACTGGTCCATAGTACCCCGTTTAGTTCTAAAACCGTGCTGCAGGTTGGATAAGACCCCTCTATCGTCAAGCCATGCCTGGAGTCTAAGTAGGATGACCCTGCCCATAATTTTTACTGATGAATCAATAAGAGATATCGGGCGATAACATGCTGGGTCTACCCTACTTCCCTTCTTAAAGACGGGGATAATTACAGACTCCTTCCAAGATGCTGGAATACTATATCTAGTTATGGCATTAAAAACACCACACAACACCCTCGACCAAAGCTTTGGGTCCGTTTTAAAAAAGTCGGCAGGGACTCCATCCGGCCCAGGGGCCTTATTTTTTAAGGTCTGATCGATGGCCTTTTCCACTTCAGAGGCCTCTAAGACAACACCCTGCACCTCCAGAGAAAAGGAGGGACCGTCTGATAAATCATCCACTAAATTGCTCGAATATATTGCCTCAAAATGATCAATCCAAACACCATCCGGGATATTTAGTTCAAGGGAAGCTTGATCCTTATCTGAAAAGAAGGGCTGGTTGACTACCCTCCAAAAGTCAGCACTATTTTTGACAATCTCAGGGTCAGACAGTTCTGACCAAGCAGATTCCCTGATCTCCTTCTTCCTATTTTCTAAGGCTTTTTTATATAAAGATCTTAATGTAGTTATTAGTGGGCGGTCTTTAGGAACAGCTTTAAGGGCCTTAAGCAGAACAGTGTGTGCTTTTCAACATGGATGATCAAACCATTTTTTCTCCCTATGCTTAGATTTTTTTTTCTTATTTGTCAGGCTGATGTCAATGGTTTTACAGATATTACCAAAGGCAGACATTACTTGGAGATTTGATGCCCTTGTATCCAAACATGTTAACATATCGTTTTCAGTACTATCAAGGACGGCATTAAGAACATCCTCGGGACAACAGAAGACCACTTCAATCTGCGACCCTGGTCCATTCACACCACATCTTGACTTCTATTCCCACCTGACCTGCACTGATTCAAAAAGACAGTTGACAACACCTCCGCTACTACAGGATTATGGTCACTAAATACTGAGACCATAGTACCATAGTGAACCACCCTCTCTAAAATCTGACAAGACATAAATATATAGTCAATTACAGTACCGTTGCCATTACCTTTAAAGGTAGGAGTTCTGCTATCAAATTCCCCACAACTAGATTCATACAGATTCCAAGCATTCAAGTAGGATTCAAGGGTCTCCCCCCTAATAGAGTGCTCAAAGTGTGGTAATAAGGAGTGCGGAGGCCCCTCTTCTGAGGGACCTGTGCATGACTGATTGCAGGGATGAATATTAAAATCACCTAATAGAATAACTTCAAACTCTTTTACCTTGGTTCTATAGACTGACAAGAAAGATTCAATGATATCCAAATTCTGCCTAGTGTCATTATTTGGACTGGAATTATAAAAATTAATAAACAAAATGTTTGAAAAAGAGGGAGGATTAAGTTCAACAATCAAACAGTTTTGGGAACCGGAATTGTGTTGTGTTAACACCCCTTTTAAAGACGATTTAAACAAAATTAACAGGCCCCCCCTTGGTCTACCTGCCCCACCTCTAGTAGCAGGTATGGAAAAATGTGTGTAACCATCCAAAGAGAAACTGTTCGTTAAGTCCCAGGTTTCCTGGAATGCAAGAATGTCGAAGGTCTTCAGTAGTTTAATCCATTCATCAATCCCTACTTTGGCCCTAATACCGGCAATGTTCCAGGTCATAATTCGACAATGTTCATTTGAGGAACCCTCATTGGTGGACAGTCAATCATTTTCACTTAAAGATGATAGAGGGCCGAACCGGTTAAACAAGGGCAAAATTGGAAGTGATTGTGGGATAGGCCTACACAAATAATAGCAATATGAGTCCATATTCACAAGCGATTGATGATCTTGGGACATCCCAGGAAAAAAGGCCTGCCTGTTTGAGGGGTAGGTAGGAGTCTGATGACCAACATAAGAATTAAGAGTAGGAGTAGGAGTCATGCTCAAATGGTTATAAAAATACCCCAACAATTTGAAGTGGTAGCCTTACAGGAAACTCATCTTAAGAGGGCTGAAGTCTCCAGGTTATGTCACAGATGTTACCCAATGATCTATTCCTTCTCTGCTGCTTCGAAACACAATGGAGTGGTGCTATTGTTTCATGTGTACGAAACTTCCAATTTGAGTCCCAAAAATCTAACAACGAGGGAAGGCTGCTACTAGTAAAGGGTCATTTGAGGGGTGTGCCCTGCACTTTTGTCTCCCTTTATGCACCAATTTCAGGTCAGTCTTCCTTTCTTTCACAAGCACTTGATTTAATAGGGGGTTTTGCTGAAGGGGCCGTTGGGTTGTTAGGGGATTTTAATCTTGTTTGGCAGGGTGCTGTGGGCAGCACTAGCTTCAAAAGGGCAGCTACTAGTATATTCCCATGTAGGATAAAACAGAATTTCACAGATTTGTTTCTCATTGATTCCTGGCGCACACTCCATCCCACCACTAAGGATTATACCCACTATTCTCATGTGCATAGGACGTACTCGAGGATCGACTATATATTTGTCAGCCAGGCATTGTTAGGGGCTCTCCAAGCTGCCCAGATAATGCCGATTTCAGTGTCTGACCATCGCTTGATTACTCCGGGCCTTCAATGGGCAGGGACCTCCCACAGAACCCCTTGATGGTATTTTCCGCTATCTCTGATCCGATACCCAGTAGCCAAGGAGGAGTTGCGAGCGGCCATTGACGATTTTTTCTTACATAACGACCCCAGGACACAACCCTTCAGAACAACTGGGATGCTTTTAAAGCAGTGATTCGGGGTAAATGTATTCAACTTAACTCGAATTTAAACAAGCAGAGGGCGAGGGAACGGGAGGCCTTAGAGGAAGAATTGGGGGCAGGGAGCAGGCGCACAATGCCAATCTAATGTTTTGCAGAGGCAGCTTACTGCTCTCAGGGGCAAATTGCCAACCGGGCGGAATTTACCTTATTGAAGATCCGTCAGTCGTCTTTCCTGCAGGGTAATAAGGTGGGTTCCCACTTAGAACGCCAGCTACTTGCACAAAGGTAAAATAATTTTATTGGGGGGATCCTAGATCGCCAGGGACATATCATCCACTCAGACACTGCTAAGGCTGATGTGTGTGGGGAATTCTACAGGGAGTTATATCAGGGCACTACGCCAGACACACCATGGCAGCAACACTTCCTAGGCATCTGCTGTGGAATTGGATGCCCCCATCACCCAGGACGAAGTTAGTGAGGCTATCTCGAGACTTAAGCTACACAAAGCCCCGGGTCCTGATGGCCTTACGGCCCACTTTTACAGGTGTTTTTCCGCAGAACTTTTTCCCCTTCTTACTGCCCTATTTCAGGCTGTGGCTACTGATGAGCAGGTCTCTCATTCGATGGCAGAAGCTGTGATTTCCTTCATCCCCAAACCCGGTAAGTATTGGCATTCATGCGGTTCTTATAGGCCAATTGCGCTCCTCAATTTGGATGCCAAGCTTTACTCTGCGGTTTTAGCGGGATGATTGGAATTGTTGATGCCTACGCTAATTCATGCTGACCAGTCGGGATTCATCAAAGTCAGACAAACCCATGATAGGATTTGACGCACGGTCCATTTAATTGAGAAGGGCTTGTAATTCCGGATTCCCGCATTGTTAGTGGGTCTTGATGTGGAAAAGGCCTTGGACCAGGTTGATTGGGCTTTTCTTTTTTCAACTATGAGGAAATTCGGGTTTGGGGATCCTTTTATTAATATGGTGAAGGCCAACTATTTTCAGCCTACCTCATGTGTGCTGCTTAATGGCTGTTCCTCTTTCCCCTTTGCTCTGAGTAGGGGCACGCGGCAAGGGTGTCCCCTCTCGGCCCTTCTTTTTGCTTTAAGCATAGAACCCTTGGCGATTAAACTTCACGCTAATGATGAGATTCGGGGCATCCCTTTTGGCGAAATCGAACATAAGGCTTCGTTCTTCGGAAACGATATCCTCCTCTCCCTTATGAATCCGACTCAGTCGCTGCGTGCGGTACAGAGGGAACTGCGAAGTTTCGAGCAGGTGGCTGTATTCAAGGTAATTTATACAAAATCTTTCATACTTAACCTTACTCTTTCGTCTGCGGAGGTGTCTTGCTTCAAACTTACAACATCTTTTTATTGGGCGAAACACTCCTTACTCTACTTGGGGGTGTGTCTCATGGCTAAATTGAGCGATCTTTATAACGTGAATTACCCAGTTCCAGCAGGATTGCAAGCAATGGTCACCTCTTTATATTTCATGGCTGGGGCGGATTAATGCTGTTAAAATGATGGTCTTACCCACATTTTTATACCTGTTCCAAGGGCTCTCCATAGCGTTAGAGGGTTCGCTATTGCCGACATTATGCATGTTGGTCACTAAATTCCTCTGGCACGGGGGAGGGCTGGCCTCCCTCTTCACGTACTTCATCGTCTGCGGGTTCAGCGGGGACTGGCCTTACCTGAGTTTGCCTTATATTACCATGCTCCTCAGCTATGGGTGGCAACTGAGTGATCAGCCTGGGAATCCGAGAAACATTGGCTTCACATGGACCACGCTGCTGTGGGGAGGTATATTTGGGATGTGCTGTGGAAATCTAAACAACACCGCCCTCCCGACGCTTATATTAGCACTCCCACCCGTACGACTTTTACCACCTGGGATAAGGTTACCAAGAGGATGGGCTGGACATCTTTCCCTTCCCCATACAGGCATACATGGTGGGACTGTCCTAAGATCAGTCCATTCTGGGATGAAATCCTCTCAAATCAAGGATATCCTGGGCTACCCCATTCCCACCTCCATAGACTTCGCCCTTCTAGGTCTCCGAGACCCTCTTTTGGTTAGACAAACTATGGCGGACAAAGCGATCATGTGCACTTGTTTAGGGACGGCCAAGCTCACTTTGGCGGCTGCATGGAAAAATCCAGAGGGCCTGGCGATTACTTTATGGCATGCTCGCCTATGGAGGATCTTGTCCAAGAAACATCTGGCGCATATTCTCCAGACTGATTCCGAAGACTTTACACGGCGCTGGGGACCTCTGGTGTCCTACCTATCCCGGGGCCTGCCCTCTGCGTTTATTCCGCCAACTGTGCGGGCTATGCATTTATTTCAGTTTTAGCGGCCTCCGGTTGAAGATGGTGAACCTTGGCAGCTGTCCCAAGTGTACTATGGTCTAGTTTGTGCTTCGCCAATACTGCCTATATCACTGCCTATTTCTATCTCCGTTCTTTACTACGTTATTTATTTAATTTGTATTTTCGTCATAACTGGATGGGGTGGGGGGGATTCTGTTGGTTTGGGGGGCTACTTGTTCAGAAATTAGCATCATTTACCTGGTATGGGACGGTGACCGGCCTGCAGACTTTGCAAAGCTGAACCCACCATAGCCCCTTATGTCGCCTCTGGGCAGTTGCACGCCCTTTGTACTATTAAGACTGCAGTCTTTTGTATTTGATCATTTTTGATGCTTGATAAAAAGACAACTTTGAAAAAAAAGGTGTCAACAATGGCATCATTGATGAAAACATTGGTACATTTTTGATTAACCAAACACCCAGGATCCCGCATATCTATATTATTTTTGTATTATTGTTAAACTCATTTATGTTTGTTTTTGAACAAGATCACCTTAGTTTTTTTCCCAAAATGCATAAGAACAGTCTCAAACCACCACTTATACCAATAGTTGCTGGATGCAACTCTATTCATGAAGGAGTAGGATACTATTTGGACTACCATCTACAGCCGTTGGTTCAAACTTGGGAAACATATATAAGACACCACTGATTGTCTACTGAAATTGGAAGCGATGCGTCGTGTTTTTGATGATGAGATTCTTTTGTGCACCATTGACGTGGTATCGTTGAACACATCGATAGCACAACACAAGCATACCCAAATTAAATCGATAATCTGGAAACGTTGGGAAATCATAGATCATGACTCTGATTTCAAGGACCTTTTCAAAGGTCCCCATTATTTGCAAAAAACGAACCCAAAAATGTAAGAGAACTACTGACACCCAAAAATGTAGTGGCAGAGGCAATCAACAAAGGAATGAGGAAATGCCACAACTGTGGTCAATCTAGCAATGTCATTATGGGTGATGCGTTCTTGCATCCACATACAGGCTAGAAAATAAAATTACAACATACATCAGATTGTAACACAGAGAAAGTAATTTATGCTATAAAATGCCCCTGTGGATTTGTTTACGCAGGAAGGACAAGCCGCAAAATTTAAATGCGCATAATAGAACATAAAAGTAGAATCAGAAAAAAGAATACTACTTCCTCTTTTGTATCACATTGGTTACAGGCTACGCATACCATACCACAAATACGGTTCACTATCCTAGAACAGATAAAGTTGAGTCAAGGCACTGATATGAACACAGCTTTAGCCCGCAGGGAAACATATTGAATACAAATGTTAGTGACAGTGATACAAGGTGGGCTGAACGATCACTATGAACTTTTATGCTTTCTTTAAATATGAATATGACTGTTACAACCTTCAGTTTTGTAAAGAATTTGCACTTTTTTTCATTTTTCTATTTCATTAGTACACAACTTCATAGGGCACATTCTCCTGCACATGTTTCTGTTTTTGCATAATTTACACCTAGGTGAGTAGAGGGTCTCAGTGTTGAGTTCTATCATTAGAACAAACATTATACGTTTTAATAGCAGCCCATCGCCTTTGGCAGCATTATTGTGTCTTGCACTCTGTGTTTTGATGAACAATAAAGTTCAACATTCACCGCATCACGTGGACGCATTGAAACATCATTTGCTCACCTTACGCGGTACCTTCAAATGAGCAAAGCACCATGGGTAGTGCTAACGAACTTTGGCAGTAAGACGGTTGACTCAGACATAGAGAAGTGTAGATGCGTCCTGACATTCTTTTCTGACTTGGTAAGACCGATCCACCTGTTAATTAGGGTACAACACGTATTTCGTGTTTGTTGACCCCACTCTAAAACAATATTTTTTGGATAACACGTCACTTTAGATTTAGCATTTTGTTATTATTTTTCTTACAGTACACGGAGAACACACAAAAACACAAACCTTTTGGCGTGAGCCACGTGTTGAGTATTTCACTCACCATATATATAAGGTGAGAATTCTTCACTATTATCTTTTACGTGAGAGGCAAGGGTCCTGATATTTGTGCTTTTGCAAGCCATTCCTTATATGAGTTTTTGTTCACAGGGTACACACGGCATTTGAGTTCAATTTAGACATACTAGGAAGTAGCCGTTTCTTCCTGTGACAGACGGGTAAGAGACGTTTTTGTCATAAAACTAGTCGATTAAGCAAGGCATTAAGGCTGTCCAGTTATTATTTTTAATTTCTCTAACTTGCTTTCAGCTGCGAGTTCAGCAGTGTTTTGGAGGATAAGAAGTCCCTGTTTAGTTTTATTGTTCTTTCGGATTCACTGTTGTTGACTTCACTAGGTGCTTTGGTTGGCCTATGCATTATGCATTGAAGTTCCTTTTCAGGAGTTTAATAGAAACACTTGCCACACTGGTACCTATGTCTTTGGGTTTCTTTTTGCGACCACGGCTCCCTCATACACAGGATATGTCTTTAGCACGGAGATTTTTGCGCACGTTTTTCTTCACACTCTCCTCTGCTTTTCTTGAGTGCAAGTTCTATTTTTCATTGTATTGAATCTGTTTTGTAAGTGTCACATTGCAATTTGTTGTGATGTAATTACCTCAGGAGGACAAAGCTGCAGTTTTCAAGTTTCTACGTGTTAACGACATTTATCGCCGGACAAAGGGTTCCGTTCTGAATCCGAAATGCATTGGGATTGTTCTAGTGTAATTTGCTGAATGTTTAAAATCATCTTTTGATTCTGAAATAATACATGTGATTTCTTTTTAAGCTTCTCTGATTGCATTGTCATTAAGTGCATAATTTTAGCAATTGTTGATTAAGATTTCATGTATTGCAAATGTAATATATGATTGATTATGGGATGATAAACAGATATGCCCTTGACCACACAAGTTTCTTTGAATATTTTGAATAATTCCTTGGGACAGTATTTGTCTGTTGCTGTGCTCCCAACAGGCTGTGGTTGTCCCCAGCCTTTACTATGATATTGTCTGCTTGGGAGACAGGAAATAAAGGATTGTTCATTGACGAGGTGCATGTTTCAATCACCCCTTGGTATTCAAGTTGATCTTTTATCTCCCTGACCCATTTTTTTGCTTCTTGCTTAACTGGGTACTGCCTTTGTGCAGTTGGTTGATTTTTTAGTTGGATTTTATGGTGAGGCGAGTCCTCATCTCATCCTACATGATTTTTATATAACGCAGGAGCCTGGGCCACTGCCCATTTCCTGGAATAAGTATATTTTAAATGAATTAGAATGTGGTTGGAGAAGGCTGGCATAATGATGTCTTCGCCATGTGGGCACTCCCTGACAACGTGTGGTGGCCAGTCCAGTTCAGATAGAAGAATGTCATAACCCTTAGAAATCGGCTCCCAAAAAAATGCTCTCACTTTTTTGGTATGTCCCCCTCCATCCAGAGTGTTATTTCATATAACTTTTGTGGACAACTAACCCTGGTATCTGCAGTTTCAACTTAAATGAACTCATTCAAGTCCACTGTCTCCAGATGATCCTTCAAGTTCTTGCGAGCTATGGTGACTTCTGCTGCGCTGTCCAACATTGTCTGAGCCGATTCCCCATTCTTGAGTTGTGTCCTCAAGATCCATGGCATTTCTGATTTTTAGACCTGCTACTTTCTTTTTGGTGAATTGAGGTTTCTTGTTTTTCTGAACGTGTTGATTGTGTTTGGACTTCATCTTTTTTCGGATTTGTGACGAAGTCTGAGAGGTACGAGAGGAACGTGTATCAGTATCTTGATATCTATCAGGTTTTCTCAAATTATCCCTATTCCTGAGGTTATACCTCCTTTCAGAGGGCTCCTTTTGAGGAGACCTACCTCTGGATAGAGAACACTTCTCTTTAGGAGGTGGTTTGCTATTCTACCACTTCTTTTTATTAGGAGAAGGAGTGTTCTTAGTAAAGACCTTTAACTATATGATTCTATTACATTTTTAATTTTACTAAGTAATTGTTCATCCGACAATGCTTCAATGTCAGGGTCAGGTCTGTAGCTGGCTAAAGCCAGGCATGTTGCTCCTGGTCTACCTAGTGGACCGAGCAGGGTAATGTGATTTATATGTTTTAGGGCGCCTTTAAACCAGAGCGCATTCTCTTGGTAAGTTAGTGGAATTACAATATCCTCGAAAGGAATTTATTCTGCTGGTGGTTCATCTTCTTTGTAGAAGTGAAACACATTTGTTCTTGGATCTGCTTCAGGGAACACTATCCACTAATAGAATATCCCTTTGTCTGGTTATATTCATGTGCCTCTATCACAAAAACTGCCCTACCACCTCTTGCTGATAGGCCATTTTTTATAGTTTTTATAGTGATGGCTTTCCTTAAATTCAGAGGTATGCTCATAGCATCCTCGTCGCTTTCTTGGAAACCTGAAATGTTAAAAGCTGGATTGGCTGGATCAGCCGCAGCTCCACCGGTTTCAATGTTGTTATCCCCATTTTGGGACATTTTTGTTGACTGAAAGTTTGCAAAGCAGGTTTCAAGGAAACAAAGATAAGGTGCACAATATTTTGGAATACTGTATCCTTCAACTTTGAACAAACCAAAAACTAATACATAGGCTTTTCGTCCTACTCAGCTTTGGCGGATATTACCCCTTTACCAACTCCAGACGTCTATTGGAGTATTACGGAAAAAGGGGTCTCTGAAAAAAACACGACTGAGTTACTTTAGTATGTAGCGTTAAATTAGTGCCTTAGCAAACGTTGGGCGCCATGTAGTATAGTTCCTATATTCCCAATAGGCTATGCACATTGGAATAATGTATCCTATAGATTTGACGTAGGACTTAAGTCAATAGGTCTATCGAATATACTAAACTTAATAGTGAGTGCCAACTAGCTCAGAGGTCACCAGAAACTTTCTCGAATAAACAAGATGGGATTCCTTTCTGACAACTGCATAAACATGACAACTTTGTTTCCCAAGAATAAGAATATAACTCTCAGAGTCATGGAATCAATTGATAAGTATTTCACTCAGTCAATAGGGCATGCTTCATTTCTACAGAGTTGCAGAGAAATAGTGAGATGGGTGTATTCAATAAAAGGTTTATTGAACAGTCTTCTTTCTCATGCAAGAGAGGTGATCTGCTAAAATTGTTAGACAGAATGCAAAGTATAATGCGTACAGCGTAAACAGTAATAAGAAATAATACTATAAGAGCATTGTATGGTTTCTAAGCCATATAAAAATACATACATAAATAACATAGACCAAAATACTCAACTGGTGCTTCAAAAATACGCCTACCCCAATGTACCTAACCTGCGTCTAGTACAAGGAAAGAAATAAGTAATGTTTAGCATAGGTTTTGTTTTTGTCAAGAATCTACCAAAAGGTTTCTCTAGTTTCTAATCAGCTCCATACCTTAGAATGAAGGAGGTCTGGAATCTCTGTCTCGGGACTCGATTTCCCAACACCCCTCAAGAGGAGCCATAAACACTGGAGCTGGATTCTCAGCAGAGAAGGGCAGCTTCCTGATCAGTGCATCAGCTGGAGAGTCGGCTTCCTTCCTTCGGCACTTGCTGAGGCGAGCTGCATCGGGCAAGTAGGCCATCGAACTGCTCCGAACCACTGTGTCTTGGTATAGCAAGTGAAGGTATATTTATACCTTGAAGGTGTTTATGCCATAGTTGATGTAAAGTCAGGCATATTAACGTCATGAATGAACCCCTAAGGAATAGATGTTTATTGTAAAACTAACTGAGTTCTTGGAGAAATCAATATTCAAGCAGGGGAAAGTTCCTAACAGCTTTAGCTGGGTTTCCAAGAAATCATTGTGACGTTTGGTGAACAGATGGAAGTAGCCATGCCTGTATTTGGGTAGCATGGGCTATGCCTAAATAAGGGCTTGATTTATATGCCTATATAAGGGCAACGTGAATTGTACCTATATAAGGGCATGAATCGGGAAAATTCAAGCGTAGCCTAAAAAGCCACACAAACCCCGACGCCCCCCGCCGATTGCCAAGCACAGCAGCCGCTACTACAACTGTGCAAATTTACCAGCACCAGACCAGGTCAAAGTCAAAAGTTCAGTCCAACCAAGATGGAGCACAAACTGGATACAAGGACCAACTAAGGCCCATTGAATAAAATACCTTAAATCTGGGTTGCAAAGCATTGAGACATTTGCCTGGAGGTTACATTGTGCAACAGTGGTCTAATGGGATGCTGGCTGTGATGCAAGGCCCTGCCTCAAGGATGCATTGCACAGCAATGGTTCTGTGGAGCTGCAGAGTTGCAATGAGAGGTCCTGCTTCAAGAGTGGTTTGTGCAGCAGTAGTTTTGAGGAGTTGTGGAGCTTGAATGTGAGGTCTTGTCCCTTGGATGCATTGCACAGCTGTGCAGTCATGCTTCGGGTATACGTTGTGCAACAGCGATTCTGATGTGTCACTGCAAGTAGATACATTGCGGTGCATTGGTTACGCCGGGACCACTGCTGGGGTGGCAGAGCTCCTTCAGGACTACTTTCAAGGGTTCAGGATTGGGGTGGCTCTACTTCGGGACAAAACTCACAGTAGCTGGTTTTAAGATTATTTGAGCCTTTTCTGTCCCATAGACTCTGATCAAGTCGCTCTTGCGGTCCTCATTTAAGATGAATGTCCAGGTCTTTTCACTCAGGCAGCAGAGAAGCAGGGCAGTAGAGTGTCAGTTCTACTTGCAGCAGAAGCACTACAGAAGCCCTTCTAATTCTTCCAAGGGTCCAGAGGAGTACTGTAGAGTTGGGTCTTAGGGTCCAATATTGATACTTGGTGCTAGCTTTGAAGTAGGAGAAGAAGCTGGAGGTTCCCATCCCAATTCTCTTTGCAATGTCTGCCTCCTTGCCACAGCCCCAGCTTCTCTGTAGTCACAGAATACAAATTGCAATTGTACTGCGGTAGAGTCTTTCTGATGTGCAAGTGTGGTAGGAAACAGCTGCACCCCCATCAAGTCAGAGATGGCCCCATCCTGACAACACCTATTTCCCCTTTGCCTCACTGTTTGGGAGTAAAACACAAAGAGCAATTGCCAGCTACACCTAGTCATGTGACCCAGAGTACAGGCTGCAGGCACCAAATATTTAGGAAGTGAAAATGCCAATTTTTAAAAGGTTTTTAAACACAAAATAGCAACCCAATATTCCATTGAGAGCTTGGGAAAATATAGTCTAACAGGTAAGAGTGCTAGCAAGGGATTGTTTTAAACACATGCACTTATACATACATTGATAAATCACTCAGTTTGTCATTAACACTGCAACTTAATTGACAGTTCTTTACAAATGAATGGAAGAAAAAAAATTTCAGGAGCAGGTATTTATTCATAATTTTTGTATTGAAAGGGACAAATCTTCATATATACAGTAACAAGGCTCACACAAATAAATCTCATGGCACATGACCACGGTCTTTTTCTTCATGCAGTGCATCAGGGAGTTCGAGTGGCGATTAATTCATGCCCAATTCAGCCGGAGCAAATTGAGACTACATGTGCATTGTCCCTGAGCCTGTTGCTCCCCACGCGCCCATTTAAGGATTAGCGTCATTGCTTTTGATCTGTTGTTCATGGTGCAACCTATGTCCTGATGATGGTCTCGCTATATTGTATTGTATGAGACCGAAACGTCGACGCAACAACACTTTTTCGTAAATAGTATCAACATTGATGGAGTCGCAATTTTGTATATATAATTTGTGCAAAATTACTGTATATATGGAAGATATGTAAATACTGTCCATATTTTTTGCAAAAGTGTCTTTGGGTACTGCATATTTTGAAAAATTGAGTCAACAGTACACTACTATGTTGCCGAAAGTGGATTGTAATATGATGCATATACATGTTCTTATTATTTAAGATTAATATGATTAAATAAAAACAAATGAAATACTATTTGTATGTTCTCTTGAAAAAATATAATTGATGTTCACTACTGTGACAAGTCTTCAACTGAGAAGTTAAGTTGAAATAATTTGCCTAAGGAACATTTTTTTTCTGTTATGAAGGAGCTTTGTGGCATTCAAACATCACATTAGTTAATTGTGAATCTCGACTATTGTCTCAGAAAATTAAATTAGTGTGTGTAGTGAGCCTGCATTTCTTAAAAGAAAAACATGCTATGGTCTCTTGATCAACCTACTTTGAGTTTAACAAATTCGTTTTTTCATTAGCCAAAGTGAGAAAAAAGTCATTATTTTCGTAATCTGCTGGACACGTTCAGTAGAACTTTGCTTAAATCTATAATTGAAATATAAAAACATATGCATGAATACAAAATGTATGTTAACACTATTCTTACACAAATTGGACCCATGGGTTTAGACGTCTTTGCTTTGCCTTGCCAACCATAGCGTACTAAATGCAGTCATCAGAACCCTTCTTCCAGGGTCACATGGCATGTTTCGCCACTAGGGGTTCTTTCTCCTTTATTTGTACTTGTATATTCTGTTCAGATTATGCTTCTGTTCCACATGAATGCAAGCCTCTTGAGATCTCATAATGAAGTTGAATATTAATTTGTCTAAAATACCACCCCTTATAGAATATGGTAGTTCTTTAAAGGAACGTTATTTTTTCATCATGAAGGTGTCTTGTTTGGATCATTTTCACTCTGGGAGGCAAGAGACATTATGATAAATACATGCATACTTGAACAGATTGACAATTTCTATTAACATACTGAAATCAAAAGTAGCATACTCTTCGTACTAATGCAACCCTACATAATTTAGTAAATGGTCAAATGACAGCAAATGCAAAAATTAATTAGAAAAAAGCTTCTTTTTGAAAGTTATAGGGGCACATGCATCAATAAAAATTGTATTCGCAAAGGGTGCGAATCGCAAAATTCGGCCTTTTGCGAATGCAATTTCATTATTTGGGATACATCACAATTTTTGTATTGTTTGCAATTTAAGAAATCGCAAAATTGCGATTTCTTAAATTGCGATTGCATTTAAGGAACCTCAAGTTGAGATTCCTTAAATGCAACTAGCGAATTCGCACTTAGGGGGAGCAAATTACCATGAGGTTGAACCTCATGGTAATTTGCGAAAACTTTGAAAAATGCACTTTTGTGCATTTTTCAAAGTTTAATGTTGTGCACACACATGCCCTTAGGGCATGTGCACAACATATGTGCACAGATTGATTTCAGGGGTGCAACAGGGTGTCCTTTGGACACCCCTGCACTCTTGAAATCGCATTCTCAATTTGCGATTCGCAAATTGCTAATTGCAAATTAAAAATGTCTTCCCATTAATTCCTATGGGCCTCTAGGCCCTAGAGGGCCTCTAGGCCCATAGGAATGAATGGGGAGTTAGTCCTTAATTGTGATCCACAATTTGCGAGTCGCAGTAAAGGAATTTTAAGAAATCGCAATTTATTTAGCAATTTCTTCATGCATAGCCATTTGCGATTCCTTATTAGCGATTCCTTATTTTTCGCTAATAAGGAATCGCAAAAGGCCATGTTGATGCATGTGGGCCATAGAATCTACACCATGCCTTGGACAGTTTTAAACAGACATTCGTATGAAATGCTTTTGTACTTGATATTATGTTGTTTATTCCTTTTCCATCATAACTCTTATATGTGCAACAAGAAAGGATAGCCAGGGTTTTGCTGGTTCTTATCCAAAGAACCAATGCTTAATGGCCTATTATCATACCAGAAAACGGTCTCCACTATGAAGACCATCCACTCAGAGAGGGCTTTGTTGGACTTGACCCTCTCTGTAGGTTCAGTCCAAAATGTTATGACTTCACCCTGCTGCTTTCTAAACCCATTTTTGTTGTGCTAAAGTGCTTTTGCTCTCTCCTTTAATCATGGTAGAATTGGCTTATACCCAGTTGACACATTTAATTTTCTTTTAAGACCCTAGTAAAATGGTACTAAGTGTACCACGGGCCTGTAAATTAAATGCTTCTAGTAGGTCTGCAGCACTAATTGTGCCACCCACTTAAGTAGTCTTTTAACCATGTCTCAGACCTGCAACTGCAGCCTGTGTGTACAGTTTAAATTGCCATTTCCACCTCACAAAATAAATCTTCCTTTTTAATGCCCATAAGAAACCCATAGGATAGACCCGAAACAGCCATAGGGCAGGGTGCAATGCATTTAAAATGTACTTTTAACTTTTGCATGTTCTAGTAGTGAAAACAACTTAAATTCATTTTTCACGGCAGAAAGGCCTGCCATTCCCATAGGATAATATTGGGTTACATCATTATATTTATATTTATGTATCTGTGATAACTTTTAATCAGGAGCAGGTGGAATGTTGAGTTTCACCTCTAAGGAATTATAATTTACAACAATTTTTAATGGTAAAATTTGATTTAAAGTCACAATTCTGAAAATGGCACTTTTGGAAATTTTACATTGTCATGTAACAAGCATTTTGTGTCTGCAGCCTGTATCCTGGGTCACATGACTAGGTGTAGCTGGCAGTTGGACGTTGTGCATTGCTAACCAGACAGTGAGACAAAGTGAGAATAGGAGTTATCATGATGGGCCATCTCTAGCTTGATAGGGGGGACAGAGTTCTCACCTACTACACTTGCGCACCACAAAGGTACTGACTAACAATACCTATGATGGCTTTGGTACCCCAGACAAACTGAGGCTTGGGATGGTACCCTCTAGAAACATCTCCTACTTCAAAGCTGTCACCAATGATGTAGGGAATTGGGTTACTAGTTTAGGGGAATCCCTGACAGAAAGATACATAAGCAAACTCAAAATTAGCCTATGCTTAACACTCTGGTAGCTTGCCACAAATCAGTCAGGGTTAACGGTGTGTAAAGTATTTGGGCAGGACATCAAACAGTAATAAAGTCTAAACAAAAGACAGGAAAATCCCTCAACAATTTAGAAAAAAATGGGTACAGTGTAATAAATAATTTTTGACCAAACAACAAAATACAATTAGTAGAACTGGAGATTTGCAATTCCAAGGTTTTAAGTAAAAATGGTGTCTAGAAGCACAAAGTGCCAACTGCGATTATCCGGTCGTACCAGACTGGTACAAAGTGACATGGTTCAGCTGACAGTGATCAAACATACACAAGGAAATGTGGACGGAGCGCTGAAACTTTTCAGACACTCACCCCCAGTCACAGATCTGGATTGAATCCATCACCATTCTTTAGCTCACTTCACCACCTCAGTTCAGAACTAGCTATATGCAAATCCGTCTTGACCCTGTGTCTCATGGTAACAGTCCAGCCCGAACAGCCAATCCAGGTCTTTCCTGACCTGGAATCAAGCATCCTGGGACCGGTTTCTGAGTAACACCCTTCATCAGCCAGGCTAGCTTGAATCCAGAGGCAAAGTGTGCAAGGGCCCACGTCTGGGTATGCCCTGCCAACTTAGGGCAAACAAAGCAAGCACAAGGAGATGATGGACGGAGCGCTGAAACTTTTCAGACACTCACCTCTAGTCACATATCTGGGTTGAATCCATCACCATTCTTTAGCTCACTTTTCCACCTCAGTTCAGACCGAGCTATATGCAAATCAGTCTTGACCCTCTGCCTCATGGGAACTGTCCGGCCCAAACTGCCAAACCAGGTCTTCCCTGAACCGGAAGCAAGTATCCTGGGACCGGTTTCTGAGTAACACCCTTCATCAGCCAGGCTAGTTTGAATCCAGTGGCAAAGTGAGCAACTTAGGGCGATCAAAGCAAACACAAGGAGATGATGGACAGAGCGCTGAAACTTTTCAGACACTCACCCCAGTCACAGATCTCAATTGTTTCTTTTGCCTATGTCACCCTAAGTGGGAAGGGTATACCCAGACGTGGGTCCTGTGCTCACTACAAAATTGGATTCAAGCTAGCCTGGCTGATGAAGGGTGATGCCCTAAAATCGGTCCCAGGATGCTTGTTTCCAGTCCACGGAGGACCTGGCTTGGCAGTTCGGGCTGGACTGTTTCCACAAGGGACAGGATCAAGACTGATTTGCATATGACTCGGTCCAAACTGGGGTGGTGTGGTGAGCAAAAGAATGATGGATTAAACCCAGATCCTTGTGACTGGGGGTGAATGTTTGCATTGTCCAGCATTCCGTCCATCAAATGTTTCTGTTGCATATGTCACCCTAAGGGGGAAGGATATACCCAGATATGGGTCCCATGCTCACTACACCACTGGATTCAAGCTAGCCTGCCGGTTGAAGGGTGGTGCCCTGAAACCGGTCCCAGGATGCTTGTTTCTGGTCCAGGGAGGACCTGACTTGGCAGTTCGGGCTGGGCTGTTCCCACACGGAACAGGGGCAAGACTGATTTGCACATGGCTGGGTCCAAACTGGGGTGGTGTGGCGAGCAAAAGAATGATGGATTACTCCCAGATCCTTGTGACCTGGGTGAATGTTTGCATTGTCCAGCATTCCATCCATCAATTGTTTCTTTTGCAGTGATCAAACGTGGGCCAGATACCGGGACCAAGTTAGGGTAGCTGAAAAAAAGTAACTTACATTCTGGTTGTGGAGCTCTGTGAGATCTCATGTCGAGGATGCATCTGTCAGTGGTGGTTCCGGGGAGCTGAGGGGCTGTGATGAGGGCCCTGCATCAAGGATGTGGCATGCAGCAGCAGTTCCAAGAGGCGGTAGGTGTGCATTGCAAGGTCGAAGTCCTGCGCTGAGGAGGCTTCATGCAGTGGCGGTTTCCTAGAGCTGCTGGTTCCAGCATTGGAGATGAATTGCGCAGTTGTGGTTTCTATGTGGAACTACGCTGCATTGGTTCTGTTCAAAGACAACAGCTGGGCTGGCATAGCTCATTCTGGACCACAACCTTGGATCTAGGACTGGGTTGGCACCACTTTGGGGGTAGGACTCACAGCAGGGAGAGTCCTGGTGCAGGTTTCAGGGTAATTAGGAGCTTTTTCTATCCCTGAGTGTCTGATTGGGAGCCCAGCCAACTAGCCCTTGGAGCCACTTTGGTGGTCCTGGGTTCAGAATGCAGGTCTAGTCCTTCTCACTCAGGCTGTATGGCAGCAGGGCACCAGAGTAGATGGCCAACACAAATCAAACTCCTTGCTCACACTTACAAGGCAGTACATACACTGGCCCAGCATACCTCTAAAATAGCATCTGCTTTCTCTAAGCTTTTAGAGACCTCTCCTCGTCCAGACTCCTACTTGCACACATCCCATGCATACAGAAAATCAGATCCGTCGGTCGATCCTTCTCCTATGCCACTACACATAAGAGCCTCCCCGTCACTGAAGCTGTAGGCCTCCCAGGTAATAATAGTGCACTATGCAAATCTGAGAACATAGCATAACATAAAATAACATAAGCTGTAGGCCTCCCAGGTAATAATAGTGCACTATGCAAATCTGAGAACATAGCATAACATAAAATAACATAACATAACATAAGGAACAGTGGCACTGTTCGTGCTACTACTTGGGGCGGAGCTCGTGAAAGGAGAAAGAAAACGCCTTGTTTACTTTTTGGAAATCCCACTGCTTGCTTCTTGTTACCACACAGCAGCAAGTAGGAAACTTTTACAGGGGAAAGAGAGACCCTTGTAATGTCATCCATTATCAAACATTTATGATATCACTTCCGTTAAGGCTGGCATTTTGGTGACTCGAGGTAAATGGTTCACATCTCCATACTTTTAGCATCAATGCTACCGACTGGAATACAAATAGAGATTTTCTAATCATCTACCAATAGCACGGGGTAAAACTCAATATTTTTGACACCATATTTGCTGTGAGCATCCATTAATATGTTTAAAACAATCGCGTAATTGCTAAAGGAATATGGATTTCTTTCACCTTGATGTTCCTCCTTACCAGTTTGAACACATATTTGCAACATCATAAATGTGTCCCTTGGAAACAAGCTCTTCAAACTGTCAAATTCGTGGTACAGCATTCAGAATACATGACAAGTGATGACATATTTTGTTATTCTTGCTGTTTCAGACATCCCAGCGATGAATGGCTTAACCATCTGTGAACAGATAATTCCCAGGAGACAATGGAAACGTTGCTCACTCTTTAAATGATAGGATGTCTTTTTTAAACGTCATATGCAGTGCGATATAGCTACATTCAAAGTGTCTCTTCCCTCATATAATAGCAGTTTGAATGGAAAGGATAGCTAACTCATCTGTTTAATGCATTTCATAAGTACAGCATTGTCATTCAAAATCCAGGAGATTACGTGAATGTGCTATATAATATTCTTTTGATAATTTATATGATTACTTACTAACAAACCTAATTCCTTGTGATACCTAGAATGTATCTCCTTATATTTTCTAGTTCAAAGATTGAAATTATAATTGGAAAACTCAATCAATGGTCAAACAAATGGTGTGCATACAGACGACTGGCTCGTGAAAATGGACATTAATGATGTTTCTGATACTAATATAAATTTTATGCTTTAAGCATTGCTGCAAATTTACAAAAAAACAGGGGATTGGTGCACAAAGCATTTGCTGTGAAATATTCTTGCTGGATATCAGGAGTAAGCACTCATGTTTTGCTCTTGAAATCCAAAGTAAGCCAGAAGCAGCACTTCTGGCTTAGTCCCTAAACTCAGAACGAAGCCAGAGTAAGGGAATAGTATAGTACAGATTCTCACAACACACCCTTTGTTAATCAGGCCAATGGAGCCTTCTTACATCCAGTTCTTCTTGTCCCAGAGAGAGGGTGGGGCATATTATCAAGACAGGAGATACAATTATCGCTGCTTTATCGGCACAAAACTGCGGATAAAGCGGCAATATTGGGCTTGATAATATGCTCTATGGAATTCCAATCGAAGCCCATGTTAGATGTCTTCACATTTAACTTGGGCTTCGATTGGAATTGCATAGAGCATATTATCAAGCCCATTATCGCGCTTTATCGGCAGTTTTGTGCCGATAAAGCAGCGATAATTGTTTCTCCTGTCTTGATAATATGCCCCACCCTCTCTCTGGGACAAGAAGAACTGGATGTAAGAAGGCTCCATTGGCCTGATTAACAAAGGGTGTGTTGTGAGAATCTGTACTATACTATTCCCTTACTCTGGTTTCGTTCTGAGTTTAGGGAGTAAGCCAGAAGTGCTGCCTCTGGCTTTTTGTGCATATGCCACATATTAGGTTATAGCTATGTCTGCTAGTGGCAAATCTCCGTTTTTTGGGTACAGCTCCATGGTGGAATGGTTCAGGATCTTCTCCTGGCATTCAAAAGTATCAAAAAGATGCTCAAATATGGTATTGAGAGAGCGCAATTTGAATGAAAAATATATAGTAGCCATATTTAGACTTATATGTTATAAACGTAGGAATGAAATGCATATCGTAATGAAAAGTTGGCAACTGCAGCATAAGGGCCAATGAATGTGATAACCTGTTATAGGAAATGTAAATGTATTCGCATGATGAAATGCATTAAGTAGAAACCCCGTATACATGAAGGGCAATGGTATAGAAATGTGTATAAATGCTTATGAAATGTAGAGCGTGCACAGGAGAATTCGTGTACGTGTGTAACTTTAAATGTGTAACTTTACATTGGGAGAAGCGGCGAGAAAATAGTGTGGAAAGACGTAAACGTGGATAAATGTATAAGAGAACTCACATAAAGATGTAACCAAGGAAAATGCATAAGTTATGTTCTATGTAGTCGTATTCTATACAAGTATATGTCTAATGTAGAATGTGTTTAAGTATAACTAGGGCTTTTTGTTAAAGTACGAATATATGAAAGTAGGCCAAAGGTTATGCTGTGTAAAGGGCATTTTGTAAGAATGTTGGAAGAGTTTAGGTCATTTGTGTTTCTAACCTGACTGACCAAGAGTTCGAAGGAGCATAGTCACATGAAATGTAATTTAGTGGTCTTGTGAAGGTCGTAAATAGCTTGAAGTGGACATGAGAGCCGAGAAGTCTAGCACTTGTTAGATTTAAGGTGACAATGCCGGACGGAGCTTATTGCTCGAACGTGAGGAAAGACACTTTTTAGGTGGACTATGTTTTGACAAGACCATTCACAGGACCTAGCAGGGTCAAGTTAAGAGATATGGAGTTAAGGCCTTGTCTAAGTTTCTATGTTACATGATCTGAAAGAATCAATAAATGTCAACGATGAAATGATGAAGATGACATCCAAAGGAGAAGGGTCAACTTAACGGACGACGTGAAGAGTGGACCAATGGAAGAAGCAGGAAGTTGACATCATCGGGGGAAGTCCGTGGTGGGCGTCAAGGGGCGTTCCACTCACACGGTGATTGTGTATTTTAGGGACAGCACCCCGGGGAGGAGGTAGCAATTGGCAAGCAGGAGAGGGCAATCAGAGAAGGGCGAATTGCTCAGAGCAAGGGCGAGGGTAGATGCCTTGAGCAGATGCGCTGAGACATCATAGCGCAAGGGAGCAGTAGGCCGAGGACCCTTAAAGAGCAGATGGGTAGGCAGATAGGGTACTGCTTCTGAAACTTAAGATTTCCTTTAGAGGCTAAAGAGAGTTTGACTTCTTAGGGAGACAAACTGCTGACACCTTTTTAGGGAAGAACTTGCGAAGTAGGGTCGTCACATAGCATAGAGTAGGGACAGATTAACTTGATGATTGTTTTTGTCTTACTGCAGATGACGCAGAAGAAATCACTTCACACCGAAGCTTAAAGCAACTGAGATTTTAACTGATTTTGTATTGTATACTTTGAGATTTATCCTAAGTGGATTGTATCGCATTCAAATTAATCTTTATATAAACTCTTAAAACTTCATCAGTTGTAAGTGGTTCTTCAGAGTGGCGTCAGTTAATGGGGTTTGTCTAACCAATGCGAGGGTGGTCCTTTCCTCAATGACAGATAATAGCGGTCCAAAACAGACGAATGGGATTCTTTATTAAATTTATCATAATCATAAATTGATATCAAAATCCCGTTCCCCGCAGTTGGTAGCAGAGTTTGATGGTTATCTTCTTGAGGAAGACGACCTAGGCCAGGTTAGTTTACCCCAAGGTCCCTAGTCATCGTCGACCAGAAGAAGAATCGCAGCCGAAGACGGTGCTGACGGTGCGTCGAGAGAAAAGCAGCAGAATCGGTCGAGAGTGAGTATAAGGGTCATGCGTTGTAAGATTGCGGTGTTTTATGTTGTTCCTATGTTGTAATGTCAAGCGGAGTCGAATGCCTGTAGTGTGATTGAGGGAAGGTTGTGAGCGCGCAACTGGATGAAATCTTATGTCCAGAGGACTTAAGTGGTTCGGGTGTATCGAACACCTAGAGTAATTTGTCTACCATTGAAAGGGGGTCATGAGGTACCATTGATTTCCCGACAGACCGATGATAGGGGGAGCGTATGTGTGAGTGAATGAGTAGCGAACGCTGGTCGTACGTCTACTGTGCGTAAGTAACCTATCAGTTGAGGCAAGTGTCCGACCGTAAGAGGAAAGACGCTGTGCCAGTTGAGGTAGCAATTACAGTTAGACTGTGGCCGTACAGTCAGAGAAAAGTGATCGCTTGGACGGAAGTAGTCATTTTTCAATGTATGAATGAAAACGCAGGCGAAATCGTGAGACGAGTTAAGAAACGAGGGAAGCTGCTGAAGAGGATACAAGTGACGTCAGCGTAGAACCGTGCTGGGATAGGCTGATTAGCGAGAGTCGCACAGGGATTGGTGGTTGTTATTAGGGCAAATAAGTAAGATCAAAATGAAGTGTTTTAAGGGTTTAGGGAAAATCTTTAAAAAGAAAAGGAGAAATTTATATGCCGGAGAAGAAGCTCCACCAGAAGGCACACCAGCATATCATATGGCAGTAAATGTAGGCTTACATTCAATACTGTGGATTTCTGAGTGGCATAGGCTAACAGAAGGGCAAAAAGAGCTGGCGTTTCCAAGATTCGGAACGTTTAAATTAGAAGTGTTGAACCAACTGAAGGCGACGATGCTTTCAATGAGACCTCTACCGAGGCCAACACAATTTGAAGCTCTTGGTGTGTGGTTTAGAACAGCACACGAAAGGGGCGTAAAGAGGCGACAAGAAAGGGTGAGAAGATCGGTAAAGGCAATGCAGGATGCTAAATGGGATGATGAAGCCAAGAAATGGAGGGTGCAAAAGATAGAAGCGGACAAATTGTTCACCATGATAGAGGCTACGGGAGAAAAGAAACCTCTAGAACAGGAAGATGAGGAAAGCGAGACAGAGGAGGAACTGCTAGAGAGGCTATTGACAGACAGACCACCTCCATACAGTGGGGAACTTGCGAGTCCCATATTACCGCAAGTAGACGGAACTAGGTGGGGAGAGTATAAGTCGATCCCGGTATCAGAGTGGGACGCTACTAAGACCGTAGAGATACCCCAAACTAGTCCAGAACAGAGAGTAGTGGGAAGACTTGTGGTCCAGAACGTGCCAGAGACGCAATGCGCTAGGTCATACCAGATGCCGGACGCTTTACAGGTTCCGGTCACCATAGGTCCTATTGTGTCAATCTATAACCCGGAAGGGGTCCAGCAGGATGAACAGGCACGGTGGGATAATGAAAGAGCAGAAGAGGACAATAGGAATGCCACAATGAATTCCCACAGGCAGATACGAGCACCAATAAGTCGGAGTACCCCATTTGATTCCGCAACGGGTCCCAGAGTAGAACAGCGAGGTCGAAGAGGGTCAATGGATTTGAGGGGTCCTAAACCGAAAACCTATAAGGAACTAAGGGAGTACCTGAGAGAATGGGACGCTGCCGAAGAAGCTCGGAATAAAAGTTTAGAAACAGGATCCGAGTGGAGAGAACAGGATAACAGGATTCTCTCTCATTGTGGAGCTGGCGAAAGCAGCGCCGAGTGGGAGGGAAGAAGCCAAGAGAGCAGAAGGGATACCTATCCTACTGAGAGCAGCAATAGGCAAATGTGCGAAGACAGAAGTGCAGGGTGTGGCGAAGTGCCTCGTGTCACCTTTAGTGAAGGGGAACATAGGACACAAGAGTACCGGAATACCTTCAGGTGCACACACCATGCCCCAGGTGAGAATGCAAGACATTGGAGTCACGGAAATATGGAGAGTCGCGAAGCATCTCGACATACATCCGGAGATAGTGGTCAGAGTCACGAAAACATAGGAAGTCGCGAAACGTCTCGCCATTCTTCCGGTGATCACGAAAGAGGTCACGGGAACATGGAGGGCCGTGACGGACCCTATCGTCTATTAAGTGACACCAGACAAAAAACAAGTTATAATGGGTTAGAATCGAACGGTGGATCCTATCTCACATCTGGAGAAACCGAGCTTAGAAATCGGAATGTAGGGTTGGGGGACGGAGCGTTATTCCACCATACCCCACGTGGAGATGGAAAGGCTTGGGATCTCGAAGGGTGGGAACGAAGAGAAGGAAGCAGAGCTCCTCATAACTCACCTGTGCTCAGGCGTAGGGCGCATAGTGGAGGTGAGAGGGATATGAGAGAAGAACATAGAACTGAGATGCTGAAAGCTGAAATAAAAGCGAAACGGCTTGATGTGATGAGTTTGAAGGCAGATCTGGATGAATTGATTGATGGTACAGTGCAACTAGAGAGATTAAACTCATATACACCAGCTGAGATACTGTTTCTATCCAAAGATATTACTCGAAGAGCGAGGTCAGTTCATGAGAACTTATCTAATTTAGCAAACAGGTACATGGTAGACCTGTCACGAACTAAGGCTTTACAGAGTAACCACAGGCTAACTTGCACAGATCAGGATTTGGATGATCGCAGAACGATCGCGCTGAAAGTACACATAAGGGAATTGATCGTAAGTATCAGAATATGGAGAGATCTAGATAGATGGGAGGAAAGATGGTCCAGAAAGGGCTCCGTTAGACGGAGTGTACTTGAGGGTTCCCAGGACACAGATTTGATGCGAATGGAAGCCTTCCCTTTGCGAGAGGTCGCGAATGGAAGCTACGTCCATGTACCCTGGACTAGGGGGGATTTGGCGGCATTCACCAATTCCTTCCCAAAGCTTAGAGATAATCCTGTCGAATGGTATAAGCAGGTAGAAAGATTCGTGAAGATCTCAAAGGTACTGTGGGTCGATTTGAACACACTGTTCGACATCGTAGTACCCGGAGACTTATGGACAGCGTGCAAGCTTAGTGTTGATTGGCCCACTTGTGAGCCAACGAGAGAAGCCAGGACGAATGGTCCATCTCATAGGGTCATGGAAAAGTACGAGAGGGTAATAACGTGGCTAAAAGAGAAAGTGCCGGTACAAGACATAGACTGGGTAAAGATAGATCGGACTACCCAAGAGCCGAAAGAGACAGTGCATGAGTTTTACGAGAGGTTGCTGAAAGCATTCAAGCAATACAGCGGGTTAGATGTGATGGATCCGAAGGACATAGGACAGTTTGTTTCAAAGTTTGTCTTAGGATTAAGACCAGAAATATGCTTAATGATCCAACAGCATCTGATCTGTTGGCAGAACAAACCTTTAGACGAGATTCTGAGGTATGCAAGGTATTGTAGTGACGAGATAGACTCGAAGGCGAAGAAGCTTAAAGAAAAGCTAATGTTAGTGCAAATGCAAGCTGCTGGAAAGGATAAACAGCGACAGCAGGGAACAGGGACGCAGGCAAAGAAACAGACTAATCAGAGCAGAGATGAGGAAGAAAGACCGAGACCGAGAATGGATATCGAGACGCTGAAAAAGAAGACAAGATGCCATCAGTGTAACGAGGTGGGACACTGGCGACGCGAGTGTCCTTACAACGTTGAGACAGGGGAATTAGAGCAGGAGGAGGAAGAGGTTCAGAACAACGTGGTTAAGGGAGCCACAGTCCCGAAGGGCAAGTTTGTCAAAGGGGGGACTCAGACTCCTCGAGCCCCGTTTCCTCAACCACCTCGCATCACGAACGGAGGAAAAACCTACAGACAGATGCCATTGTTTGTAGGAGGAGAGGAATGTTACTACGTTGATCCTCTTACAGGGCAGCGGGCTAGTAGGGACGAAGACTGTACTCTAGGAGCCGCCTTGGAAGTAGATCAGAGAGGACCATACGTAGAGGCTGAAATAGCGGGATGTCCTACAACCTTTTTGGTGGATACAGGGGCCACTCGATCTACGTTGAGATCTGCGGTAGTCCCGGGTCTGCCAATGTCAGGAGAAACGGTACAGGTGGTAGGAGTTGCGAACAAAAGGATGACAAATCCCTTGACCGAACCAGTGTCGGTGAGGATAGGGAATTACAGTGACGAACATCAGTTCGTGATCTGCGATTCTAGTCCCGTGTGCTTATTAGGGAGAGATCTGCTGTGCAAACTGAATTGCACGATACATTGCACACCAGAAGGAGTAGAAGTGCAGACCAATGATGAGGACGCTGATTTTAAAGTCATGAAGTCGCAGGAATGCGTAGAACTTTATCCTACCTTAACAGTGGAAGAGCTCCCACAGGACTTGAGGGAGAAAGTGTCAGCCGAGGTGTGGGATTTTACTGGGGAAGAAATAGGATTGATCAAAGGAGTAGAACCGGTAAAAATCTTGGTAAGACTCAATGCCGAGTATCCAAGAACACCACAATACAAGTTGACACCGGAGACGATCGCAGGAATAAAGCCCGTGATCGAATCCATGATTAAGCAGGGAATACTGAAGGAGATCGTGGGAAGTCCATGTAACTCCCCGATCATGGGTTTGCAGAAACCTAGTGGAAAATACAGAATAGTACAGGATCTTCGAAAGATTAATAACATTGTTGTCTCGTGTTGTCCAGTGGTACCGAATCCATCAGTGATATTGTTTCAGATACCGTTCCAAGCTGAATGGTTCACAGTGATAGATTTGTGTCAGGCTTTCTTTTCGATACCGTTAGACGAAGAGAGCCAGTATCTTTTCGCTTTTAAGCTGGAAGATCGCGTTTTAACATGGTGTCGTATCCCTCAGGGGTATACAGAAAGCCCATCGATTTTTAACCAGCTTTTAAAGAGAAATCTTGAGAGTCTAGTACTGCCCAAGAATTCAGTTCTGGTCCAGTACATAGACGACCTCCTTGTTGCGTCAGAAACTGAGGAAGCTTGCAGAGAAGACACCATCACCTTGTTAAATCACTTGGCTGAGAACGGACACAAGGTGTCTCCAAGTAAGTTGCAATATTGTAAGACTGAGGTGCAATACTTGGGCCACAGGATTGAGAAGGGAAAGCGGAAGGTGTCTCCAGACAGAATTGAGGCGATTATGAAAATGAACGCGCCTACGACACAAAGAGAAGTCAGGATGTTTTTAGGCATGGTTGGTTATTGTCGACAGTGGATAGCAAACTTTTCACTGAAGGCCAAACCTTTATTACAACTGACGCACAAAGGAGTAAGTGATCCGGTACCATGGGACAAAGATTGTTTGATGGCGTTTTTGCAGCTGAGGGAGGACTTATGTCGCGCCCCGGCTCTAGGAATGCCAGATTACACTAAACCTTTTTTGCTTTACTGCTGCGAGAGAGAGGGATGCGCTTTAGCGGTATTAGCACAGGTCCATGGAGATGCGCGCAGGCCAGTGGCGTACTTTTCGGCTACATTAGATCCAGTAGCCGCAGCGTTGCCCGGATGTCTGAAATCCGTAGCTGCAACGGGTGTCAGCATTGAACGATCTGAGAGCGTAGTCATGGGTCATCCGTTAGAAGTGTATGTACCACATTCTGTAGAACTGTTAATGACAAGGACGAAGACTCAGCATCTGACGAATAGCAGGCTCACACGCTACGAGCAGGTCATATTGGCTGCCGAGAATGTGACCCTAAAAAGATGCTCTGTCTTGAATCCTGCAACCTTGATGCCACTTCCGAATGAAGTGGAAGATGAAAACTGTACAGAACATGACTGCCTCGATGTGACTGAACTATGTACCAAACCGAGACCTGATATCGTAGATGAGCCATTGACAGACCCAGACGAAATTTTCTTCGTTGATGGTTCATGCGTAAGAAACGATGTCGGTCAGCTGAGAGCAGCTTATGCAGTATGCACGATTACCAGAGTTATAGAAGCCGCTTGCCTGGAAGGAGTACACTCCGCACAGGTAGCTGAAATTGTGGCTTTGACTCGTGCTTGCCTAGCAGGCGACAGACTTCGAGTCACTATATATACCGATAGTCAGTATGGATTTGGCGTAGTTCATGATTACGGGCAGTTGTGGTCTCAAAGAGGTTACATGACCTCCTCGGGTTCTCCGATTAGGAATGGAGAATTCGTGAAACTTTTGTTAGAAGCTTTGCAAAAACCAATGGCCATAGCTGTGGTCAAATGTGTAGCTCATACGAAGAATACGGATTTTGTATCATTAGGAAATAAATATGCCGATGAGGTAGCGCGTTACTGCGCAGAGCAGGGATATTCTCACACTGATGCAAAAGTGGGGGGAATCCAGGAAATGACTGAATTGACCATGTTATTAGATACCGTAGATACATGGGACGAATTGAGAGCAGTACAGGAAAATGCACCAGATGATGAGAAAAAGGGCTGGGAAACAGCTGGGTGCGAGAAAAGTGAAATGAATTTCTGGGTGTCTGCCGACGGAAGGGCAGTATTACCAAATGAACTCATTAGTCCAATGGCAAGAAAATTGCATGGATCAGCTCACATAGGAAGAGATGCTATGGTGAGAGTATTCAGGCAAACGTGGTTTAACCCTAAATTTAGAGTAGCGGCAGAAGCAGTGTGTCAGCGATGTACGATCTGTCAGCAACTAAATGTGGGTAAGAGAACACCAGTTACCTTGAGTCACATAGGAAGGTCTGGGGGGCCTTTCAATAGGATGCAGATTGACTTCATAGAAATGCCTCCATGCAACAGACTTAGATATGTGCTAGTGATTGTTTGCATATTTTCTAGATGGGTTGAGGCTTACCCTACACGTAGGTGCGATACACTTACAGTAGCAAAATTGTTACTTAGAGAGTTGATACCGAGGTTTGGGGTGCCATCCTCTTTGGAATCGGACAGAGGAACTCATTTCAATAGCGAAGTGGTGAAGATGCTGTGTTCAGCTTTAAACATCGATCAGAAGTTACACTGCAGCTATCGACCAGAAGCCTCAGGGATCGTAGAGCAAATTAACAGCACTATCAAGTCCAGACTGGCTAAAGTTTGTTCATCGACATCCCTGAGTTGGCCAGACGCACTTCCAGTAGTTCTCATGAGCATACGTAGCACACCTGATAGAAGAACAGGCCTCTCTCCACATGAAGTGCTAATGGGGAGAGCTATGAGGTTGCCATCGGTTCCAACTGCAGCGCTAGTGAACATCACAGACGATTTGATTTTGGACTACTGCAAGGGACTATCTGATGCCGTAAATTCTGTGTCCCTCCAGGTCCAGGCTGCAGAGGTTCCGTCAATACAAGATTTGTGCCACGACCTGAGTCCAGGAGACTGGGTCCTGGTGAAGAAACATGTCAGGAAGAACTGCTTAGACGTGCGTTGGCGAGGACCGTTTCAAGTCATACTTGTAACGAATACTGCAGTGAAGTGTGGAGGGCTGCCAAACTGGATACATGCTTCACACACCCGAAGAGTGCAAACACCTCCAGAAGACACAGCTCCTCTCTCGGATGAGAATCCGGCGGGAAGCGGAGAAGCCATAGAGGGGGAAAGCCAAGCTGTGGAGGTGATCGAAGAAGCTGAAACTGTGTTGGAACAGGACGACGAAGGTCAGGACACTAGCGAGACCGAAGCCGTCTCAGGAGAAGACAGTAACTGGGAGACTGAATCGGAAACTGAACAAACTGAGAGTGACCAAGAGACGGGTCCTGGAACAAGGAGCAGAAAGACGGGAAACGACAAAGCCGTTTGGCCGGAAAGAAGAAAAAGGCCAAATTCAGAAGGAAAGCAAGAAAGAACTCTTGTCCCGATCGCTGAAGAGTCGGATCAGGAGGAAGAAACGACAGATTCAGGAACTGAGAGTCCACGAAGATCAAGAAGGGTACGTGTGCCCTGCAGAAGGTACGCCACCCCAGAGTGGACTTATCTAGCAGATGTATTGGGGACAGAAATCTGGGAGAGTGAAGAGTGTGAAGGTAACCACTCTCGATCCAGTCGTGACAGTGGAGATATGGATGTTGGCGCCTGGGCTTGAGACTGAGGGGTTACTGACTTTCACACTTCCCCGACCCCCACGTTTGAGTAAAATCCAAGATTTGGTGTTAAAAAGACTACAATTTCCAACCGTTGGTCAGCAAATGACGGAAGCTGAAGAAAAAGTTATTCGTTTTGAACTGTTAATTATTGTTGTGAAAGCTGCAGGTCCGACAATAATTGTTGATGCATAAAAGACTTTTAGTACGTATGTTATAAAGAAGAAGATAACCTAGCGCCGAGTGGAAAGAAGAATAAAATTAGGGATTACATTTAGAGGACGGAGAAGGGCTAGGGTTGTCTGCTGCTAAGAAGAGAAAAGACATTGTGGTGAAAAAGATACCTGTTGATAACAAGCACTTTAAAGACTGTGAACGCAAACAAGTAACCAAAGACTGGAAAGAGAACTTTCGCTGGAGAACGAGGGACGCTGTTTTGATAACATGGAGAACGGCAACCTAAACAGAAAAGCTAGATGTATAGTAGGTACACTTATAGCAATAGTGATATTTCTCATAATCATAGTAGTAACGATATCTTACATGACAGGCCATGAAAACGATAAAAGAATAGCGAATGTAAAAATTGTAACGACTTTGAAACCTGCTCTTATGGGAAAGAAGGAGGAGAGCAATGTTGTACGTGAAAAGGCGTTACTTGCAGATGAAGCTCGTAGATTACACATAGATGAGTCACAGGGAAACTTTAGGTCAAATGCATATGCAAAGTTATTGTATGAATATATCGATGCCATGGAGGCCAAAGATTGCTACGTTTGTATGCAATTGCCGGCTTCTGTAGACGAAGGCATTAGGTATCACCATCTCCCATTGACTTATGGGATCACATGTAGTTTACTGCTTAGTATATTTTATGGTAGAGAAGGATTTGAGTACTACTTTTCGAATTATGATTCGGTACTGCCTGAAGTTCCGAATTATAAGCAAATGAATAAGTGGGACTATTACAAAAAGGAGGATAGACTAGCTAAATTCTTTCTTCCTTGGGATACGTTAGATACATCATATGCACGTAGAAATAATCTGACTTGCAAAGTATCAGAAGTAGAGAAAAGGTTTATAGCACAAGTAGATGATCGATGCAGACGGCAGAAGATTCTAAAAATGTCAGGACAATGGAAAATAGACTGGACGGAAGAAGAGAAGGCACATAAAAAGAAAGGTAGTAATGGTCCAATCGCATTGGATAGGACGCAGAAAGGAAAGTTATGTTTAACTCGAAGCAAAACGTACTATGAGAGTGAATTTGTAGGTGAAGTTAGTTGTGAGCACTCTTTTAGGTTAGAGTACTACACAAAGGATTTTATGAGAGGGATGCAAGCTATTCCGAATGTATATTTTGTATGTGGGAGAAATGCCTACGTAAAACTTCCAGATAATTGGTATGGTTCGTGTTACTTGGCAATTGTCTTCCCCAAAATATATCATGCAAAGGATTTGGCGATAATAGAAGGAAAGGCTTCGAGGAGAACGAAAAGGGAAGTAGGAGATGCAGAAGTAGTAGGAGATGTATTTGGAGCGATGTTTCCATTGTTAGGTTTGATTCTTAACGATGTTAAGATTAGAAGGTTAGCGACAGTCGTGGATAGATTGTCTGCCAGCACTGCAAGATCTTTAATGTTAGTAGAAGGTGAGATGCAGTCGATTAGAGCAATGGTATTACAAAACAGACTTGCGTTAGATGTAATATTAGCAAAGGAAGGCGGAGTCTGTAAGGCTTTGAAAGTTCAGGAATGTTGTACTTATATTCCTGATAATTCAAAACCACTTGAGAAGGTTATCAGAAACATTACACAGATTCATCAAGAAATTGAAGATTTATCAAAAATAAATGTTTGGGAAAAAGTAGGAACTGGAGTAGGCAAGGTTGGAAGTTGGTTTGCTAATATAGGCAAAGGTATAGTCTGGTACATTTTAAAGCCTGTATTAATAGTAGTAATTTGTATAATTATATTATTAGGATTAGTAAAATTGTATAAATGGTATAGGTCGAACAAGTTACAAAGATCGATGAGAGACCAAGAAAGGAGACTAGCTGTTTTACAAGATCAACAGTATAAGAGTTTGAGAACACTTGAATCGATAAAAAGAGGAACTGATGTAACTAGTTCAGTATAAACTATGTATTCAAATTGCCTTTAGTGATGACTCCTAAAAGTCATCAAAGGGGGGAACTGAGAGAGCGCAATTTGAATGAAAAATATATAGTAGCCATATTTAGACTTATATGTTATAAACGTAGGAATGAAATGCATATCGTAATGAAAAGTTGGCAACTGCAGCATAAGGGCCAATGAATGTGATAACCTGTTATAGGAAATGTAAATGTATTCGCATGATGAAATGCATTAAGTAGAAACCCCGTATACATGAAGGGCAATGGTATAGAAATGTGTATAAATGCTTATGAAATGTAGAGCGTGCACAGGAGAATTCGTGTACGTGTGTAACTTTAAATGTGTAACTTTACATTGGGAGAAGCGGCGAGAAAATAGTGTGGAAAGACGTAAACGTGGATAAATGTATAAGAGAACTCACATAAAGATGTAACCAAGGAAAATGCATAAGTTATGTTCTATGTAGTCGTATTCTATACAAGTATATGTCTAATGTAGAATGTGTTTAAGTATAACTAGGGCTTTTTGTTAAAGTACGAATATATGAAAGTAGGCCAAAGGTTATGCTGTGTAAAGGGCATTTTGTAAGAATGTTGGAAGAGTTTAGGTCATTTGTGTTTCTAACCTGACTGACCAAGAGTTCGAAGGAGCATAGTCACATGAAATGTAATTTAGTGGTCTTGTGAAGGTCGTAAATAGCTTGAAGTGGACATGAGAGCCGAGAAGTCTAGCACTTGTTAGATTTAAGGTGACAATGCCGGACGGAGCTTATTGCTCGAACGTGAGGAAAGACACTTTTTAGGTGGACTATGTTTTGACAAGACCATTCACAGGACCTAGCAGGGTCAAGTTAAGAGATATGGAGTTAAGGCCTTGTCTAAGTTTCTATGTTACATGATCTGAAAGAATCAATAAATGTCAACGATGAAATGATGAAGATGACATCCAAAGGAGAAGGGTCAACTTAACGGACGACGTGAAGAGTGGACCAATGGAAGAAGCAGGAAGTTGACATCATCGGGGGAAGTCCGTGGTGGGCGTCAAGGGGCGTTCCACTCACACGGTGATTGTGTATTTTAGGGACAGCACCCCGGGGAGGAGGTAGCAATTGGCAAGCAGGAGAGGGCAATCAGAGAAGGGCGAATTGCTCAGAGCAAGGGCGAGGGTAGATGCCTTGAGCAGATGCGCTGAGACATCATAGCGCAAGGGAGCAGTAGGCCGAGGACCCTTAAAGAGCAGATGGGTAGGCAGATAGGGTACTGCTTCTGAAACTTAAGATTTCCTTTAGAGGCTAAAGAGAGTTTGACTTCTTAGGGAGACAAACTGCTGACACCTTTTTAGGGAAGAACTTGCGAAGTAGGGTCGTCACATAGCATAGAGTAGGGACAGATTAACTTGATGATTGTTTTTGTCTTACTGCAGATGACGCAGAAGAAATCACTTCACACCGAAGCTTAAAGCAACTGAGATTTTAACTGATTTTGTATTGTATACTTTGAGATTTATCCTAAGTGGATTGTATCGCATTCAAATTAATCTTTATATAAACTCTTAAAACTTCATCAGTTGTAAGTGGTTCTTCAGAGTGGCGTCAGTTAATGGGGTTTGTCTAACCAATGCGAGGGTGGTCCTTTCCTCAATGACAGATAATAGCGGTCCAAAACAGACGAATGGGATTCTTTATTAAATTTATCATAATCATAAATTGATATCAAAATCCCGTTCCCCGCAGTATCAGTTTCTTCTACTCTACAGTTCCCAGCAGCAATGGTCGACACAGTTAGCGAAGTGTCAGTGACATCACAAGCAATCATAGAGCTCAATGCTATCACAAAGGTAGAAAGATCGCAAGTTTAAAAACAGTAAATGTGTCCTTGCCACATTTCTCTTCTTCTTCACCTGGATTGTTTCACCTGCATATGTTCAGGCTGGTTGGTATTTTGGCAGACACTGGGTGAAGAAAGCACACTAACGAAATTCAATTGATGGTTATGAAGTAAAAGGGCTAATTTACTATAAGCGGGAGCCCTTCACAGCCACTACACGGCCTCAGCATCATCAGGGGACTCCATTCCTCAGAGGCACTTGTGCTAGGAGGTGCCAACGATGTTGACCACGTCTGGAGGCACATATAGAGAGCTAAGGGCTCTGGCAGCACTGGACATGTGTGGGTGTGTCTGGGTGGCATCCGGGCCACGTCAGGGCAAAGCCCGGACCAAGGGCAGGCGCATCTGCACCCATCACAGCCCGGAGGAGGCCGGGCTGGGCCACCCCTCTGAGGCCTGCTCCTGGAGATCTCTGGACTTGATTCACCAAACCATTGCGGGATCCAAGGTTAGTGTCACAACACTCTGATTTTATATACTGCAGTCAAGATCATGTAGCTGTTCTTACTTCTCTGTGGTCCGTCCAAACCCTGTCTTGCTTTTGACCCCATTAACTTTTTTTCCATTGTACTGGGTGGCCACATATATTGGGAGCCAGTGACAGGGTGGAACGTGGCTAAAAGTTGTGAAGGAGATTTGATGTGCCCCAATGTATCATCTCTAATAATGGGAAAAATAACCAGCTCTGGCAAAAAGCAAATGCCTAACCCTCAATCTGTAACAACTTTCCAACCAACCTCGATTGACAGGATGCTCCAGAGGGCAATAGGTGTAGTGGCCACCGTAATTGAATTGACTGAAAGGTGTTTATAGCTATTCCTTGATTTAGCCTTACCCTTCGCCAATCATGATGCATCAAGTTCACCACCAGCTTTGGTCTTGGACTCTCCAATCCTCCAGCCAAGGACTGGTGCAATGGCATGTGAAAAATCTAATGTGGACCTGCATTTGGAGGGTGTTCATCATGGCCCCGCTAGAAAAGAGAAACCTAAATCAGCTGCAAGCTTTGGAACTAAATGCAAGAAGCATGTTGGAGAGCTTTCAGGGAATAGTGACTCTGGGGAGGGTGGGACAGGGTTTTTTTTCACAAGTAGGCTTGGAGCAGCTTGCTTGGGTGTCCAACTTGGTGGTGGATTTACAGGTCCAAGTAAGGGTCATTGTTAAGGATGAACTTAACTCTCTGATGGAACGGGTGGATAAGCTTGCTACCTTGGTCGAGTCCTGTGTAGGCATGCCAGAGGCAATAATAAGGGGAGGTGAGTCTGTAAATCATGTGGTATTGCAAGCTGCTCCTCCCAACACTAGGCTGGAATCCATATCTACAAATAACACGACCCCCATTACAATCCCACACCAGATTAATCAGGAGGATATAAATAAACGTATGATGATTTTAGTACACACTGTCTGGGGCCTAGTCATGGGGTGGGGGCTGGAAATAAATGCAGGGTCCATACAGCAAAGCCACAAGTATGTAATCACTTGCCCCAACAGGGGACTAGTCATAAGGCTGGCGAGGGGTCTGTTTCACGACAGAAGTCAATGAAGAAAAGCTAGCTCTGCCTTGCATCAATTTCCCTTCCTCCTCAACACCATATGTTATTATTGTAATTGGAGTACCAGTGGTAAAAAAGGTCTTAGGGAATCACATTCTGAACTGAAAAATAAGTGTATATTCTGGCTGGCCAAGCAGCAGCAGTTCTTCTACAAAGATGCAGATGAAACCCTTATGACACGCAGGGTGAGATGTGTGGGCTGGAGGCTGAAAGATGTCCCTGGGGACTGTGTTGTGAATAATTTCAGAAATCCAGTGCTTGTACAAGCACTGCTTGATTGGAATCAAGGCATGATGCGGGCTTGGGGTCTTTTCCATAGGGACAAACCCACACAAATGAAGGCGGGTGGCCATGAGGTGGGGGTGTGAAACCAGAATAAGCAACACACCATTTTGGGTCAGGACCAACTCAGTCCATTATTTTTCAACCTATCTCTATCAAACAATTTGAGCCCTAGAGTCAGTAGATTGACTTGATTTTACAGGGCCCCCAAAAGAGAGATTCGACCACCAGAGGGAGTTTTTAGGGAGACCAATTCAACAAGGGGAGTTTGCAAAGCGGCGCGGGCACCCAAGGTAGGAAGGGGAACAGGTGAAGGTGTGTGCTGTCGGAGAGAGAGGAGTTGAAAGCGGCATGGGGCTGTTAACAACCAACTTTTGCATGATCCAGCCCAAGAGAGCATTCAGGCATTCGATCGTGGGTGACTTCAAAATCCCCATTACCCACATCTGACCACTCTGACACTAGCAATGGCTTAAGGTTAATGGGGGTGGAGTCACATTTCCCAGACAACTGTGCGGACCCTTCTAGGTTACGGGTACTTTCATGGAACATTGCAGGTCTCACCACTAAATTGGACAACCCGGAGTGGGGGGCATTCATAGAAACAACACAATATCTGCATGTTCCAGGAAACCTGTGCTGGGGTGGACATACATAGATTAGGCTATGTGTCATTTAGCATAGCAGCTACTTCTGGGGGAAGGGAATGGCCGATAGAGACATCTTCACGTCACATTCTTTGTATCTTTCTGACCTTTCCTACAAAGGTCAGAATTGGCTTGATAAATGTCTATTCATGGCTGGTTGGTTACAGCCAAGAGTTGACGACTCTTGAACACCTGACAGCCTTTCTGTCTACCGTTCCGGACACATTTTGGTTGATCCTAGGTGGTGATCTCAACTGCCAGTTCGAGCCTCTGAAAGGGCTGATTTCAGGTAACCTCAGCAATGAGGATCTACATTGGGCCATTCCAGAGTTCCACCAACTCAGGAATGGACTCTACTGGTACTGCAGATTATTATCATCAAATTGAATCACTTATTAAGAGCTTGTAATGGCGGCACAAAATCTGACACACCTGGAAATTACACTTTTAATAGTCCGGGACATGCCACTATTATAGATTACATTTTGGTAGATAAAAAATCTTGGCATAGGGTGTTAGATTTCAAGATCGTGCCGCGTTATGATAGCAACGATAATGCTCTTATCGTAGAGGTGACTTCGCAATGTGCTAAGACTGTATCTGAAACACAACCACCACTCAACTCCATACTAACACTGACCAATGACAGGAGGAGAGTTTGATGGGGGAATTCTACCAATCACAATAAAAGCTGGCCTCTCTATACCAAACAATCATCCAATTTCTTAGGGCCACGAACCAATCCACTTTGACATCCAGTTCTCTTTCTAAAATCTCTGATAATCACCAAAATCTAGTATCTGCCATGGCTAATATTTTCTATCCCAACAAAAGAACCATTGGTATATTGATATTTGCCGTAGGGCCAAGTCAGATCTGGTATAAAACTTAAGGATAGGCTGTTAATAAGAGAAAAAAGGGATTGCCCATAAAAGTACCATCGATAAGGCAAAAAGAAAATGGGAATGTCATAAATAGGACACCCTGAAAAGCACCTTAAGTACTCATGGTATTATGTTGTTTTGGATTGTGGTATATTCAAGCTCTTCAGAAGGAAAATCAGCCATAGAACCTAATATAGGGGAGAATCTTTGGAAGGCTCACTACGAATCCCTATATCTAAGGGCAGAGGATGAGGATGAGCCAGCTGGTAATGAGCTTCCCTCCCAGATTTGTCAGGATGTCCCTATGATTTTGATTTAGGAGATAAATGATGCATTGAGCAGAGTAGGACAATCCAAGGCTCCAGAGTTTGATAAGATCCCCGGGGACCTGTTTCGTAGTGAACCTACTATCTGAGCCCCCTACCTGTGGTCTTTGTTCAATGCTATTCTGCAGGGAATGCCAATTCCTACCACCTGGGTGGGGGCTGAAATTATACCAATTTCTAAAAATGTATCTCCACTCCTCCTGGTTAATTATCGACCTATCAGCCTCATTGACGTAAGCCAAAAAATGTGCCCGTGACTCCAGAGCTGGATGGAGTCGTACAATGTTCTTAGTCCCTTCGGGTTAAGAGCGAAGATGGCTACAACAGACCAAATATTTAGATTACAATTACTACATTGGAAATCAGTGTGTATAGAGGGTGGCAGTCTCTATCTGATATTTGTGGACCTAAAATCTGCATTCGACCTGGTACAGAGGGACACATTGTAGTCTATTTTAATGGATACTGATGTTTCAGCATACCTTTGCCAACAGCTGAAACATTTGCATGAGGGCACATTTGCCCAAATTAGGTATGGCAAAAAAGTCAAACTTACTGCTCCCATACATATAGAAAGAGGCATACGCCAAGGCTGCGTCCTGACCCAACCCTTTTTTGCCTCTTTATTAATGGTTTAGTTGAGTCATTGATTGCAGGGAAGGATGTTGACGTCCCTAAGCTGGCAAACCATAAAATACCTGTAAAGATGTTTGCCAGCAACACCCTCCTACTCTCAAGGTCACCCATGGGAATTCAGAGGACTCTATAAATTTTTTATGTTTTTTGTAAAAATAGGGGGCTGGAGATCAACCTACAGAAAACTAAATGCATGGTATTTAATGCAAGCAATAGTACCCGGCCAAAAACCCACCTAAATGTGAATCCCCTGGAGAGGGTGCCCATTTTTTAATACCTTGGCATCATGCTCACCAAAAAAATTGACTGTGGCTCGCAAACTAAGAAACAAGCTTAAAGCTGGCCCAGACGATGGGGAGACTGACAAAACTATATAGGAGCTCTACCCACAAATTTGTCAGACCGGCTGTGGTAATTCTGAAAGCCCAACCATGGGTGCCACCCTGTATGGAACTGAAATCTGCAGTAATTGTCCATCTGGCTCTACATCGAGAATTGAGAACTCTTTTGCTAGGCAAGTAGTGGATCTTTCCCCAAGCTCCTTGCTTACACCGCTTCGCATAGACCTTGGCATTAGACCAATCACAGAGAAAACTACTCTTAGACCTCTTCTATTTTGGTGATGTCTGTGGAGTACCAGGGAATTAGCAGCTTACAGGGAAGAGCTGAGTGAAGTACTGAGCTTACAGGGTGCGGCAAACTGCCATGGCTGGCTTTCATCAAGAACACTCTTGTGGCCATGGGTAGGGGTAACTTGTGGAACAAATCAGAAGAAATCTGCTCTACAACATCAAGGAGGGATCTGATAGAGAGCGAGTATAAACTTGCCCAGATACAGGGGAAGTCTATGTATGGTTCACTGATTATAGGGTTTCTAGAAGTAAAAGATCAGTACAGACTAGAGTCTGCCCTGGATGACATCCAGCCAGTCCTTGCCAAGAAGTTATATTTGCAGTTCAGGCATGGGGTGCTCCTGTTGCGTGCTTTTACAAATAAATGGGTGGGTTCTTCTAATTTGGGTTGTCCGGCCTGTAGCAATGGAATATCATGGAATATTTTCTGTCAAGGATACAAGATGGCGAGACAGCAATGCCTTTTACAATTATGTAGAAATATGGGAACCAGCCACTGAACTGAGGTTTGCAGGGTTTTGAAATATGACACCCACATGCTTATTGTGTTTTCAATATCACATTTTTTATTCTCTATGTGGTGTGCACAGCCATCCTAAAAGATGAGCCTATAGGTTTTGCCGGTTGAATACTATTTATTCTATAAACCGGGCCTCTGTCTTTTTTTTTAACATGAATTAAAGTATCTTATGATTTTTAAATGAGCATTTTTAATGATAATGTACTGTATACGTTGCTTTTATATTTTTCTATTGGTATATACTTTTAAACGCTACTAGGTGAGTGCCACTATGTTAGCATCATGAATCCCAGTTTTTAAAAACTTTAAAGGCCTTTATGCTGCTCATGTTTTGCACATTCACTTTATTGAATCCTGTATCTGTAAGTTAGTTTCTGGTCCCTTGACGCTGACATGCGGAATAGCCGAGTGTTCCATGTAACATGTTCCTGTAATGTACATGCTTTCCTTGTGTAATTATGTGCTCCACATAGAGCAATGATTGTTTTTACTCAGTTGAATGAAATATATTGCATTTTTATTGGTGCTTTTATGGCCATAAAGGCTGAAATAAAGATATTTTGATGATGATGATGATGATGATGACTATAAATTTTCAGGAGGATATTCTCAAGAACATGAGATAATCATAGCTAAATAGGTTAACGCAATTTTTCATATCGCCTTCTATAGAGGGAAAATAATTCTCAACACGGCGATAACATGCGATAGTTTCCCAATAACGTGCAAGTGTCTGCGATAAAATTATCAGGATGGCGATAAAAATCTAAGCTAGAACGTGAAAAAAGTTGCGATGGGCCCAACTGTGATAAAAAAATCACCGATAAGCAGCGCCAGGCCTGTAAGTTCCACAAGTCAGGCGGGAAAAATCACTATAAAAGCGGCAACAAAAAACACAAACAACTGCAAAGCACCATAGAGGTAGCTGGAGCAATTACAGAGGACAACCAGAGCCCCACAAGCCCCACGGAGGACCAGCCTGGGACCTCGGGTCAGTGAAGGGCAAGGAGAAGAAGAAGAGGAACCCGGGTTTCAGTCTGCAGGAAAACCACATCCTCATTTCAAAGTTGATAGAACACCACCACCAACTGTTCATCTACTCCACTGTGTCATTGGCAACTAAAAATACAATATGGCAGTTCATCTTGGCCAAGGTGAATGCAGTTGGAGTGAAGAAAGGGGAAGTGGATGACTGCAAGAAGTGCTGGACTGATGTAAATTCCAAAACCAAGCTGAAACTTGCAGACAAACTGAAAGCAGCAAGGAAGACTAGAGATGGGAGTCCAGTGACACACCAGGAGCAGGATTAGATGGATAAAATAGTGTCCCGAGTCAACACTGGGGAGACAGTGGCAGGATTTGGGGGACCGACACTGCATAGCGTGACCTGAGCCCACAGCAATAGGGTGAGTAACAAACAGGTACTGGGTGGACAGGGGAGTTGGGCACAATGGCACACATGCACGATTAAGAATAGCACAACTGCGGACAAACCATGCCCAAGAGTCACAACTCAGACCAAAAGCGCAATTTACCCAACTCTCTAACATCTCAGCACTGTATAAGCACCAAAGTGAAAGGCACACCGCCTGAAAGGGATAAGGGACAGCCAAATCAGAGCTGAAGCGGAAACTCACCCACAATGCAGCATACACACATAGGAATCAGAGCACCTCAACATTGACAACAATGTAGTACAAACTGCAACACTTTCACAACAAAACAGAGGAAATAAGTGCTGCCGCTTTTGGATAGAAAATGGCCATTCGCATTTGGCATAGCAGGAAACTGTGAGATGATAATGTAGAAGTACAACCTCACATCAGTGTTGGTGTAGAAATGGCAACTGCCCGCATCAAATAGGCATCTCCTCACAGTCACAATGTACTTTGACATGCAGTCTGTTAGTAAACTTGTACTATGCGTAAACATACATGTGAACACAATGTCAATCTGCATCTCCGCTTCACATTGCGGTGGGAGAATGAACACCTCCTGCAAAGCAGACCCAATAACTCAGCACTGATGATGAAGAGGAACTCCCCAACATCGACACCGACGCCCTCCAACAGCTCATGGGTAGCTTTGGCACCTCACTTCCTGGTGCAGGGCAGCCCAGCTGCATGGCAGAGTCCCCACCCCCTGCACAGACCACAAAGAAGGGAGCACCCACCACCACAGTTGTCTCCCAGGACCCCAACGACCAACACATGGCATTCCAACGCGAGTTAAGGTGCCAGGAGAAGATGGCTGATCAGCTGGGGGTGGGGTTCGACCTGATGAATTCTTCCCTGATTTAATTAAGAGAAGCACGAGCATTGCCACTAACCCAACCATAGCGGCCAGAAAATCACAATTTAGTCCATTTAGTGGTCCTCACCTGTAGCGTGGTCTTCCAGCGATACCAACTTATTACTGGCGTCTGCAAGCAGTATGTTTCATGGACACCTATCTTTTTATACCTTCTATCTGTTCTCGATACTTACCCTGTTTGGTGCTCCACTGGCATCTAATGATGTCATTTCCGGAGTGGGCCAAATAATCGAAAAAAAAAGCATTTCTAAAGGCGCTTAACAGGGCGCCATATTAGAATAGTGTTTCCCATTTAGCACGCGCTATATTTGTGCTGTCAGGGATGCCGTAGGGGCGTTGCGATAATATAAATTAAATGTGTCTATGGTGGCATCAAGTGAGATAACAATTGTATATATCCACAACTGCTATGCCTCATACTTATTCACTTCGCCATACTTGATGCTGTAATATTATAGGGTATGTGTAATCATTCATGCTTACAACATATAGTCATCATTTAGTTATATATATGTCGAATTTGTAAACACATGTCTCATGAGAACAACCTTTAATATACAAATGCGGCGTATCTCAATGGAGTGTATGTCCCCTCGAGGAAACTCAGAACGGACACAATGAGCCTACAGTAGCTGCCTGAGTGTCTCTTGATGTTGGACACTAGGTGCAATTCATGGGCATGCCTCCCCCATACAACTCCCTTGGCTACATGAAGATTTCCTAAATATTAACAAGCAGGTATTGATAGGAGCATGTATCCAGGCATACACTAATAATGAGTGATTCAAATATCTCTACAGGCCTCTCCTGGAACTGCCAGAACTGACCCACTGGTGTCAATGAGGCTCTACCTAATAACTTGTTTGCTAGATTATTTCTTCATTCAGGCCAATTGCAACAGAGTCAAGAATATAGATCCAAAAGGTTTCCCTACATTTTTGCACATCATTCGTATTTTTGCCTGGGATACCCTTAACTTTTTCTAAGATGAGCGATCTGAGGTCATTCTCAGTATGGTGTAGATCAATGCAGGACCATGGGGGACAGAGTCTTCATGGTTCTGATAGCTGATCTATGTTCACTGTACCGGTTCTGAACTCCCGGGTTGTTTCTCCCACATACCCCTTGTGACAGGGACAGAGAATGAGGTAAATCATATTTCGACTTCTACAATTTGTGAAGTCCCTAAGTCTACCTCTCTTCCCTTGGTATTCCCACGATTGGGTAACAGTGGCAGAATCACATGCTACACGTGTCCCACATCTGTGGTTTTCCAAAATGGGGGTGCCTGTAATAGTAGTTTGCTTTTCTCGTAGGTCCTGTCTCTCCATAGTGTGTACCAAATTGTCCTTCAAATTTCTAAGTCAACGAAAGGCAATTATAGGTTTCTTCTTGACTGTTATTAGTGTAAAGAATGTGCCAGTTTTAATCCAACACCTTTTTGATTCTGAAATTCAAGGGTGAATGGTTTTTGACCAAACTAATTCATCATTTTTAGGTCGTATAGTACCTGTCAGGATGGCTTCTCGATTATAGTACCGTGCCCTTTTGTGAACTGTCCTGATCAGACGTCTTGGATACCCCCTTTGTAGCAATCTAAGTTTCAAATCCTCTCGTTTCTTATCATAGTCTTTGATGTTAGAACAGTTTCTTATAATCCTTTGGAATTCTCAAAAGGGAATCGAGTCTTTCTGACAGTTCGGATGGTAACTGTCATGTAATAGAATCGTATTCTTGGCTGTAGGTATGCAAAATAAATTTACTTTTATTTCTCCTGCTTCTCCATAGATGATTATATCCAAGAATTCTACTGATATAGTGCTGTTGTGGCATGTGAATCTCAAATTGTCGTCACTGGCATTGAGCCATTGAATAAATATCAAAAGGCTGCATTCATCTCCTTGCCAAATAAAAAAGATATCGTCGATGAATCTATGCCATCTCAGGATATTCTCATTGAAGGGGGCCATTTCATTGAAAACATGTTTTAGTTCGCACTCACCCATATAAATATTAGCCACACTGGGGGCACATGATGCCCCCATGCTGGTACTCTTGATTTGGTGGTACATTTTAGCTTTAAACTCGAAATAAAAATTCTTCAATACAGTCTCTAAGCATTCCAAAATAAATGCATCATGCTGATCTCCAAGTGTTCTACCTAGTAGGGTAGCCTCCGCTTCTATTGCCTGTTGTTGTGGTATGTTCTTATATAATGCTTCGATGACTTGTGTCACCCGAATTTCAGGGTCATATGGTACATTTTCTAGTTTTCTAATAATGTCCCCTGTGTCTCTGATATATAACTCATACTTAGTAGTAAGTGGACACAAAAAGGTATCTAGATACTTAGATAGTGGTTCTGTGGAGGAATTACTAGAAGAAACTATGGGTCGCAGTGGTGGGTCACTAACCCTTTTGTGCGTTTTGGGCACTCCATATATCGCCGGAGTCACTGAATTGGATTTGTTCAGAAATTGGTATTCTTTCTCACAAATAGCTTGATCTTCCAGGGCTTTTTCCATACTATGACTTATCTGTTCCTGTAATCTAGTGAACACCCCTGATCTACTGGGTCCATAATGTTCTGATACTGCCAGTATCAATCAGGACTATACCCCTCCCTTGTCACAGGGTTTTATGGTCAGGTCTGATGTTTTTTGTAGTTTTAACAGTGCACTTTTCTCTGATTTGGTCAGATTGGGTTTACTGTTGTAAGTATACTTAGTTATCTTCTGAATGTCTTTTAGTACAGTCTTCTCAAAGATGGCCATCTCCGGGCCTACCATATCCAAGGTCGGTGTAAAAAAAGATTTGGGTTTGCACCCAGAGCGATTATCTTCCCCTCCTACTTCCTCTCTATCTGAGAAATATAGGTCCAGAGGGTTCCTTTGTATACAGTTAACCCCACCCCCGCCTCTATATCGATCTCCAATCTATGGAGAACACCCCTACCTTTAATTTCAAACCCTCGTCTTTCACTAGGTACTAATCATCAAACTTTGTGCACTATTGTACTCTTACAAACCCCCCTTTTTTTGTGGTCTTTTACTCAAAACATCTACCAGGTAAGTAAGCTTTGAAATTACTGATTTTCTGTCATTTATAATTTCATGTTTGCTTCCCTGTAATCGCATGTGTCTGACCGAAATCCGCTATTGCTTCTTTACTCTTTTCCTGTGTCACTAAAACTCTTTTGGGATTCATTTTGTTCCCCTTCTCCGAAGCAGGCCACAAGCTCCGAGCCGGGCCTGCATCACATCATGCCTTGGAGGAAGACTCCTTGGCAACAGGAGCACTACATCCTCTTCAGTCTTCAGCTGAGCTCTTTCATTGACTGCGCTCATCACCATGGTGAGAGGCAGCAGCTGAATCGCTTGAGCACACTCTTGTCAGTTACACCGGCTCGTTTTTGCGATCAGCTTCTGCCTTCAACGCGAACTGCAAGTACTTAATTTCCTACAAGATCCTGCATTAATAAAAAAAGAAAGGGGAAACTTCTTATTGATAAACTAATATACCTTTAATGAATTTATCATTATAATTCATATACAAATTCACTCCTCGCCCCTCTCGTGGCTTGGTCTTTTGAAAGCTCATTTCCAGTCATATTTTTAACCCTATCTGCACCATGTCTGACACCGTTTCAGATGATGTTTTTGCCCTTCCTGCCAATATCAATAATAAAGCACTTAAAAAAAATATTTCATAAGGAGCTGGGGGTCCTGCATGATTGTGACCTTATTTCCTCTGAAAGGTCACTCCCCACTGACCAAGACGAGATCACAGAAATTTTGGACCCACACTACTCTGATGATACCACGGATTTAAGGGGCAAAAGACTCAGGAAATGTAAAAACGTTGATCTAAGAGCACTATGGGAGGTCCTAGCACCTCATCAAATCTGGGAGATCTTAGCACCTCATCTCTTAATGGAGGTCTCCTCACCTCAAACTCCCTAGTTATCCCTAGCGGCATGACTTATTCAGGCGTCCTTGGCAGCTCAACACATCTGGGTGTCCCTAACTGCAGAAAATATCAGAGTGCACACTACAACATGTGAGACAGCAAATTTAATGACGAATCCTCAAACATGCCTGACAAATATGTCCTAGACCTTGATGAGGAGGATGAAGAGATTTAAAAGTCCAGGTGAGGAACTCCCATCATCCTCTAAGGACAATATCCTTGACCCCTTGGGGGAAGAACATTTTTCCTAATTGAACCTCAAACATCCCGGAAGTTCTGAGTGGTCTCCTCAAGACCACGTTGCAAAATGTATCAAAAAATGGGTGAGAAACCTCTTAGAGTGTCAGGACCGGCCTTGTCAAATCTTCACTTGCCCTTAGGTTGCTTCCAGTCGGCTGTAAGGGAGCTTTGATTCGTTATTACTGCACTGCTCGGCGGCTCCCAAACAGTTGGTCAGTTTGCATTTGCACTCGGTTGAAGTATTCTCTGCAGCGGAACCCCAATATGGCTGCTGTTGAGGAAATGAGGTTGACAGTCTAGTCATTGCCTCATTTCTAGCACAGCTGTGTTCGTGATTACACTCGCGGCAAACTGCGCACTTCAACTGTCCATTTGAAGAATATGAACGTTGTTTCCTGAGGTGCCCTTGAAGAACCGAAATATCGTCCTATTGTGAGTAGAGGAGCAAGGTTCTTAGTCCCAGTCCCCAAGAAACCGTGGTAAGGTTTTTGGAACTGAGTATTTGAAGCTGCAGTTATTCTTTCATTGACATAATTTCCAGTTGGGACAACAAGCATCGTTTCAGAGTCTAGCGCTTGAGGCAGATAAAAGGGTTAGCACGCAAGCTGTGAAGACATTATTTTCAACAGTGTCTTGCCGTATCTCGAGGACAAGACAAGCAATTTAAGGACAGAGAAAAGACTATAGAGGCAAGTTACGGTATGAGGTAATACTGTGGCTTTTCCTCCAACTAAAGATAATTGCACAGAAGAGGTTCGGTACAGAACTGTAAGAGAAAGAAGACAGCAAGTAGGTAGTGTTATGCATATATATATATATACGTGTAAGAATACTTACCAACCATTGAAACCAAGTGGAAACTCCTGCTCTGGAATCTTCTGTGAAGCCTTAGACAGGAAACCTGAAATACAGGAGACAAGGTGTCAAGTTAAACCAGGTAAAGCAATAACATTAGTTGAGAGTGGGGACAAAGAGTAATAAGTGTTCAGTGGAAGTAACCTTATCTATGTTATTTTTTTAGTCAGGTAAATACAGATTGGTGAAACTAATCCAGACACCTTAAAGAGACGGATAGCCGCCTTGTGAGGACAGGTAATTAGAGTATAGAGAGAGAATTATTTAAGCAATGAATAAGTATAACAGAGATTGCTGAGGTTGTTCTTTTGACAGGAAGCACTCAGAAGTATTGAAGCAGTGCCGTCCAGCAAGAAGAATAAGTGGCGTGTCTCTTTCTATCCCAATTCCGTTTTCACCCTCTTTGTTTTAAGAGTTTCTAATAACTCTGGTAATGGAGTTGGGGAGTTGAGGAATAGTCATCTGCTCCTGCGGAAACCGAAGGTTTGGATTGGAACTTGACATAGAGAGGGAAACTTGAAACATTCTTAGAGCTGAATGCTGTAGACCTTCTATCGAAGATAAGACCTGCCAAACTCCCAAATCGGACCTTGAGTTAATTAAATACCTTTCAAGCTCAGATGAGATATTCTCGACATACTGGGCTCTTCAGCCAGAATCCTAGATTCCGCAGAAGAAAGCCATATTAATGGCACACCTCTTAACACCGATTTGATCTGAGGCTGGAGCCAGATGACACTCATACTCCTGGGTAAGGCAAATGCAAGCCTCAATGCAGACGAAGATTTGTTCTTACCAAAAAATATACCAAACTTTGTGAAATGGCAGACAGAGTACCCTCACAAAACCCAAAAGGTTTACTCTTTGGATAAGATCTAAGTAAGTCACTGAGCAAGTACGTTTCTACATTCAAGCCCAACAAAATATGCGTAGAGTATTTAACCCTAACCTTTTTAGTGTGTCCTCTCTTCCAGCCGCTTTAATCAAAGACCCTATTTGACACCCCGTGGTATGGGAGAGGGTACCAACAGTACAACATACCTCAATTCTACCCCCAAAGAAGGAGAGGACAACTCAGCAGAAGATTTAGATCCTCCGGAACTTCCATCTCCAACAACACTGCAAGTGAGTACTCTTCCCCCTCCCCTTTCCCCTTCTTTCCCCCTAAAAGTGGCAGACTCAAATATTTCCTTCACAATTGGAGGTTGATCACTCAAGACACTTGGGTTCTGAAAACCATCAGGGGATTTATGATAGACTTTATTCATACACCTACACAAACCTCTTTCCGGAGAGAGATACCTATCTCTCCAGAGCAACACAAAATAGTAGAGGAGGAGATCTCCTCCATGCTTCAGAAAGGAGCAATTATAAAGGTCCCCTTAGAAGCTTTAAGATTAATAGGCACACTATTTCTTGTACAAAAGAAGGACAAGGGTTGGAGACCTGTCATAAACTTAAGGGAACTAAAGAAATATTTGGTCTACAGGCATTTCAAGATGCAGGGCATCCACCTCCTGGGGGATCTACTTTTAGAAGGAGACTGGCTAGTCAAATTGGACTTAAAGGATGCTTTTTTTTCACCATCCCTATGGCCGAATCCCACCAACCCTTTCTTCAATTCATATGGAAAAACCATCTTTACCAAGCACTCCCCTTCGGACTCTCTGCTGCCCCTTGGTGTTTCACCAAGTTCATGAGAACTGTCTTCAAGAGGCATTTGTCTAATCATCTACCTGGACGACATTCTTGTAATGTTGCAAGACCCTTCACAATTATTCCAAGATCTGAAGAATGTGATCGATCTCCTAGAAAGCTTAGGTTTCATCATAAACAAAGAAATATCTATCCTGATCCCTTCCAGAACTCTGGAATTCCTAGGCTTCACAGTAGATACATCAAGATGTCTGCTTTTTCTCCCTTCCCAAAAAATTGCCAAAAGCAGTAAAGAAATAAGACATGTCCTGAAACAACAAGATTTATCTCTGAGGGAACTGTCCAGATTACTGGGTCTCCTCTCCTACTTCATACAAGCCATCATCCCTGGTCCCCCAAACTACTGAGTCCTCCAAAGGGTAAAAGCGAGAGCTCTGAGATCTGGCCTCTGGTACGAAGACCACATTACTTTGGACCTGGAAGCCCAATCTGAACTTTCTTGTGGCTCGAGAATCTAGATGCTTGGAATGGCAAAGCGATCTTTGTGTCAAATATTGTTTTAGAATTGGATGCAAGCCTCCATAGTTGGGAAGCCTGTCTTCTCGAACGGGACACAGGTGGTATCTGGTCACAGGAGGCATCCTCTCACCACATAAATTACCTGAAATTACCAGCTGGCCTTTATGCATTGATGAGTTTCAAACACTCTCTGCAGGGCAGGTGAATCATCCTAAAGATGAGCAATATGTCTGCGGTTGCCTATATAAATCGCCTGGGAGGCACAAAATCTGCGGACCTATCCAACTTAGCAAAGAAACTATGGATGTTTTGTCTGGGACTCAAAATTGCTCTCAAAGCAGATTATCTTCCGGGAAAATCGAACATCTCCGCAGACTGAAAGTCAAGAGTTCTACTAGATCACATCGATTGGAAACTCATTGTTTCTATTTTCAGAACTTGAAACAGGATTAGGGGTCCTCTACAGATAGACCTATTTGCCAGCAGGCTAACTTTTCAGTTAGAAAACTATTTCAGCTGGATGCCTGACCCAGGTGCTCTGGCAGTCAACGCCTTCCTACAGTCTTGGAAAGGTGTGAACGCCTACGCCTTCCCTCCTTTTGCCTTGGTTCAAAGACTTCTTCAGAAAGTGAGACAGAATCAGTGTTTCCTTGTCCTAATAACTCCTTTTTGGCCATCTCCGGCATGGTTCCCCACCAATCCAGAGCTAGCTTGCAATTTCTCATTCTTAATTCCCACACAAGAGAATCTTCTAACAGATGTAAATAGAGTAAGTTATCCCCTAATTCTAAGCAGGAGTTTATCCCTTCTTGCCTGGAGAGTGTCAGGAGATCCAATTAAATCTCAGGCCTTTCGTTGATGGCTGTAACTCTCCTGGAGAGTATTGGGCCCCAGGCACTCACTACACATATAACAACATTTGGAAAAACTGGGTACTTTGGTGCCTGGAAAGGAACCTGGATTCCTTGGTGGCACCGATTGTTGACATAGTTAACTTCCTTCTCGAACAAATTGAAATAAGTCTCAGTTATATAACTATTAATTGCAATAGATCAGCAATCTCTGCTGGCCATACCCTTGTCAACGGTAAAACAGTAGCTAAAAATGTCATTGTTTGCAGAGTGATGAAAAGCATTCATTAAAGAAGACCCCTAAAGCTAAATACGATAGTCTCTGGAATGTCAACCTAATCCTTGATCTTTTTAATAACTGGCCGGATAATTCTCTCCTTAATAGGAAAAACAGTTCCTCTAAACTTGCAACTCTTCTATGCCTAATCTCTTGCAGAGGGGTCTCCGATGTTAAAGCACAGGAGATTACTAATAGATCCTATAATATTTTCAGTGTTAAATTTTAAATTTATAGAATAACTAAAACTATGTCTGATTCTAACTTTTACCCACATTTTGTTTTATGCCCCAAACTTTGCGTTGTGGACTGCACAAGAGAGTATTTGCCTTGTTAAACCCCATAAAGGTATAACCTTAACCTCTATTGATAGATGGGTTAAAACTGTTATGTATTTAGCTGGTATTGATTTAAAAAAAATTCAAGCTCATTCCCTTAGAGGTGCTATGGCAAGTAAATCTCTCTGGTCTGGTGGTAAGTTAGATAACATTCTTATGTTTGGCCGAATGCTAGCACCTTTGTACCCCTCCACAGTAAACCTATTGAACATATGTCTGATGTAGTTTTACAGAGCTACCAACATGCATAATGTTGCCTCCGTTCTTCTAATGCAATTACGATTCTCATATTACCATGAATATAGAATCTGGATTTCATTAAGGACACGGAGGCTGATATTATCCCTCCGTTCCCACCCTTTGGATGGTGGTTTTAGGGAGAATTAATGTTCTTCCTATTATCTTTACTAGTATTTTTATTTTAGCTTGTCCTTTTATTCTGGAGGTATTTACTTCTTTCGCTTTTCAGGTAATTCTTCTTAACGGAAAGACGTCTGAAGTTTGGATTTTCTATCTTCCTACGTTCTCTTGTATATTGCTCAGCCAAGTATTAGTTTCGAAGTTTACAAGTTTAAAGTTTCATGGACTTTTTCTCTTCTCCACATTTAAAAGAGGCTGATTGTTGATTGCTCATGCCTTTTACAATGTTTTGTTCCGGAACCTTTTTATATTTTGATGTATGCTGCTGCTTGGAACTGCATTAAAATATAATGCATAATGTCAGCCGCCGTGTCTTTAATGAAATCCAGATTCTCTAGTCATGGTAATATGAGAATTGCAATTTTAGACTCTACATACTGGGCCAGTGCTGCATAATGCCCAGTATGTGTTCTGACGCCTAAAATGTGTAGACAATGGTTGATCCCTTATTAGGTTGTTTACCTCTCCAGTAAGGTCATAGCATATGATGTAGAATGTAAACTGCACCCAAAGCATGGAATGGTTAATATCACCTGTGGACTGCAGCCCTTATTGTGCCATCCACTAGTATGACAAGAACAAAATTTCTTCAGGTATGCAATTACAGCCGGACTGGTGCGGTTTAAACATGCAGTGTGACTGGACTGCAAAAAATAACCTTTTTTGACAGGCATCAACTTCTCTTTTAACTGATAGTAAGTCGCTCCTATGTCAGCGTTATAGTCCACAAGGTAAGGTGCATGGTATTTAAAAGTGGGGGGCGCAGAAAATCAATGTTAACCTGTCCATAAAGTGATAAGGCCCCTAAAGCTGCTTTCACGGTGGCTGTCCTAGCTGTCCTATGTAGAAAGCAAGAGTGCAGATTATTATTAAGACCTAAGCCATCTTGGATTTGTCCTGATATATTGCATATTGGATCTGTTTGCAGTAAAGCAAAAGTACTGCAAAGGTAGGTAGGTCAGTGCATTGGAGCATTTACTACATTAGTCAGGAAGGAACTAAGATTGTCTTAGGGTGTTCCTCACCCGCAGGCTGGTGAATCCTACAAAGCTTGACCTTCATCCAGCCATCCTCAGAACACTGGTGGACTTGTAGAGAATACCAGGAAGACTGGACCTGCTGCATTTAGCATCTGTGACCTGTGAAAATAATCCAATTCAATTTGGGCTCCCTACCACTTGATATCTAAGGGCAGAAAGATCTCCAGTGACCAAACAGAGGTGCCCTGGGCAGCATAAAAAGCTGTAGAGATAATTCCTGTGAAGCATCCCAGCTGAACAGTGGCAATTTGGACCTGGACTGGACTTTGCCATTGGCCCATGATTGGCCCATGTCTTACTGCCTGAGAGTTCGTAAGTGCTCCCCATAAGGTTTCGAAAATCTACACCTTTGATTGTTTGGACACAATAAACTTTTTCAACATTTTTGCTCTGGTGCTTCAATGGGACATACCACGAAAGGAATCCAACTGACAGTTTTGTGGTGTCGGAGTGAATTTCAAGTTTGTTCCATGAGGAGAAGAGTTTTTCTTCAGAAAAGAAAACAACATTCCTTGTCATTGTTGGAATTAAAAACCTTTTCAAGTTTTCCTATTTTCATTCCTTACCGGGGCCAATCCAATTGGTGTATCCGACCCATGCTCCATCACGATTGGCACAATTCACACCTAGTTCCTGATCTACTGCGACTATTGACTATCATTTGCGCTTTGGTCTTTTTCGGTGCCATTTTCACTTAAATATTTAAAGAAATAATTTCTCTGTTTTGTCTTATTGGATTTTGGTTGTTTTGGTGTCAGTCCGCTTATTATTTTAACCCCTTCCCTGCTGCTGTTGGCCGTCGCGTGCGCTACCTCCCTGGTGCTGCGCATGTCCAACGGCTGACGCTGCCCAGCCCACCCTTTAGAACGCCCGCACCGCGGCAAAAAAAACGCCGTGGTTAAGGCGTTAAGTTCTATTTGTATAGAACGGAGTGTGATTATTATTATGTTTTGGACTTTCTGACAGTTTTAGTTTTTTTAAATGCATTACACATTTTCGTTAATTTCAGCCTGTCTGCTCAGTGTCATAGCTAACAGGGGTTGAGCTCAAGTTTTAAATTACTGAAACCTTTGTCAGGACCAGCACAAAATAGTGACTTCATTACTTGTGGTGGACATCAATCCATCTTGACTAATAAAAACACTTTCTTACAAATACAAAATAAATCATGTACTGTTTATTAAAAATGTAAACCTTACTGCCTTGATAAATGTGTGCTTTAGAATGGGCTGTTTCCATAATCATCACTTTTATTAAGGTACAGAGAATCCATTAATTTTCCTCAGTTAGGATTAATCATTTAAAATTCTGACCTTTTACAACAACAAAATAATTGTATTTGTTTCAGAGCACCACGTACCTTTATACTACAGATGTAACTTCATCCTCCTATTCCTATGTGTCTTGCATGCCCAAGTAAAAACCACATCTTTTTGATTCAACAATTTACAAATGGACCACTTTGGAATATAGACACTGGGGTTTGTGTCTTGAATCAGAATTGAGAGACACTTAATCATGTGATGTAAACATTTATGAGAATTTAGAACTTGGGTGAATTATTCTACTTTCAATTCTTTTTTTGTTTCTCACTATATAGTTGCTGTAAGAAATTGTTACAATGTGCTTTCTTCACAAAGAGGGGTAAGTCTCAGAAATACATTGAAAATTACATGATGATATATGATTAGCACATAACACATTGAAAATGATAATATGAGAAGGAAGTATTAATACATGTGTAGATGAAAAAGGAGATAGAAGGGTAGCAGTGATTGTTCTACAGAGATTGAGATATAACTTTAAGAGGGGATCTGGTACATGAAAGTGCCAGCATGTTGCTGACTGGTACTCTCAATTTGCTGGATATTTTTATCCCAATGGTGCAGATGGTCTTTTGGAAATGATCCAGCAGAACTGATGTTCGTAATGTGGTTTTGAATTCTTTGATATTGGGTGTTAATGTAGTGCTCTGGATAAAGGACGTTAGGGTAGATCGGTAGAGGGAATAGTTTTAGTCAAATGTTGTTCTTGTTGTCTTGCTAAGTTGGTCAAAAGAAATTGAGGTAAGTAAGTTTGTATGTGTCTGTGCATTTTATTTTTTTAAATGTTGGCAAAGCACTTGATTTGGACCTGTACTCAAATCTATTTCGGACATATTATGTTTGGGTTTGCTGCATAGCAGTGTCCGTAATAGTTGAGGCCATACTGATGTCCAAGATTGTCATTGCTTAAATGAACAATATTCTTCTTGTAGCAGACAAGTTACTTGTGGTAGCTAGGCTTAACACACCATGCACAATCGAATCATTGGCAGTAAATGCATCAGCTATTTATGAGGCAAACCAACCAGTAATTCCACTCCACCCCTCCAAATTGTGACTGCTTGAAGATATGTTAATGTCTTATCAACATGAACTCGCAGGTGCTGAAAGTCTTGATCTAGTGGATTGCTGAAAGAAGTGCTTTATGGTCTGGCACACAATTATATGGTAAAATGAATTATGGCCGTAATAAAGAACACAGTGGGTCAAGTACAATTCAGATCACGGTGGCATTACAATGAGCTAGAACCATCGCATCATATAATGTCACCTTCTCCCAGTGATAAAAGCAAGAGTGGTGGAAATATAGAGCACCCTCTGCAATAATGTTCAATCAATGTAATGCACCTTGAAAAATCCCGACATCAGCGGCTACTTCAACAATGAACGGTCCATTTCCAAATCACTCATCAAATATTTTGCAGAAGTGCAATGTACAATACAATATTGTCCAAATCAGTATTTATGGCAATAGTCTAAAGAAATGCGTCCGACAAATCAGTCTCTGTGTCAAATTGAGTTAAGATTCTAGTCTACGAAATATAGATACAACATCACTTTAAAAATATTTTTCTAATGTTTCCGTGAATAAAAATATAGCTGTGTCTGAAATGTTTCTTTAAAAACACATGATATCGTGGCTTCTTTCCTATATGCAATCTAAAGCAATAGCTACAATCATTCGCATTTTTCCAAGTTCGTATAGTACTACTGACAAGCTGCAGATAGACGAATCTATTATTTCCTGACGAATCCAAGTGTTAACACCCATTATCAGAATGTTTGGACATTTCTGTTTTCGAACTCGGGAGGCTATGGAAATCCATGTATGTCAGAGAACAGGAAGACTAATTTTCGCAGACCGAAGAAAATCACCGTTGCATCCTTCCTGGCTCATTAAATGCATTTTTATCATAATGAAGTCAAATATTAAATGAAAAACAAAATTGCATATGTGCAACCTATTGTTTTATGTTTTTACCTATTGCAATGTGAAATAAGGATTACAGAAATGGTTATCATCTCTGAATATTTATGCAAAGCGTTCTTGAATAAGCACTTGAAAGATAAGGACAATAACTGTTAGCATTGGTATTGAAATGGCAAATGTGTTTGTTCCTGTGTCTGAACAGTATGTTGGGTTGATCATGCAGAGAAAGCAGAATCAAGATCATCAAGTCTCAAAGACGTTTTAAATTCGCACCTAAAACTAAATTCTTATTGTTGGGTGAACATTGTTAATACTTCGTAAAATAAATACTTGAAGGAAACAGAAATTAGATCCCCTTGAGCTGAACAGTTATCATCCAAATTTATAAGGTCTATGTTAGATACTGTGTCCTCTATAATGGACTTTATTGGAAGAGATTGTTGAGTATGACAAGGCAACCCTGTATGCCATAAGGGAACTGTGTATATATCGTGTATGTGTGTGTGTGCATATGTGTGTGTGGGCATGGGAGGAAATGAAAAAGTCCCTATTCTACTAAACTTTAGATAGATTTTACACTTGACATTTATGCACCCCTTGATATCATAACCACATATTCAATAGATCACCACAATAGACACAAACTTAAAAAATTATATACCATAATATTTAAACAATTGTACAATTTATTAGATAAAATAATACATTCATAGTGCCATTTAAAAACAAATAAAAATGAGTAAATTCACAGAAATGCGATTCTTGTCAAAAACTACAAAGTTGTCGACGCAGCGTTTCGGTTTTGTGATAGCACCTTCATCAGGACAATATTCTCTCAGAGAAAAAGTATAAATCCCTGTCTTCAATTTGGGGATATTAACCCGCTCTCTCAGGTAATCTTCTTATCACCAGGTATATATCCATAGGATAGTTGGGGACGTTTGAGTTCTACACAATCCTTATAATGCCTTTCAATTCACTAGCGGTCAAGGGAGCCACCGTTGTATGGTAGATATCAAACTTTCACCCCGAGAATATGGGGATGGTACAAGGATGCAGTTCGTGGCTGGATGCTCTGAGAATTTCACAGGCACCTCTTTGTTGAGGACGCGTTGGCCCTTTGATGTTGTTTTAAGCAAGAGCTGATTTAATCAATTGTCAGGCTCTTATGTTAAAATAGCGGCCTCCCTGCTCCTCTTGTCACTCGGTGTATAGGCACGGGCACACACTTGTGTGCGTGTGTGTGAGATTACCTGTGAGTGTCTATGACAGGGTAACTATTTGCAGCATTCATACAAATTAAACTAATTTATGTATCTGTTTAATGAATTAAGAAATGATGAACTAAATATGCTCAAAAAAAGTAAAGAGAGGCCTATGCCGTGAAGAAGAACTAAGGGCCATATTATCAAGAAAAGGTGTTACATTATCGCCGCTTGTATCAGCAGGAAAGCGGCGATAATGGGCTTGATAATATGGCCTTGTGAATTCCCATTGAATGAGATTCTTCGGTTTCTGACTTCGTCCCGTATTTAGCTGCCATTTTGTGTCTCGTCGCCATTTTGTGTTGCCCTTACTCAGGCAGAACGGCGAACAGAGTGTTTTTGCTTTTCTCAGCTTCTACGTGTCTCTTCGGTTGAAAAGTAACCCCCTGCCCTTGTTTACGAAACCGATGTCGGGGTCTGCCCGAGTTCGCTAATCCATGTCTGGGTTGATTGATCCCTGTCTCGACTAACTATTTGGCTTCTCCTATTCTTTCCTTACATTATCTTATCCGACTGGCCTTCGCTATTCTCTCCTTGTATTCTCTTGTTACACAACTATCCTTTGAGGCACACAAATACATCCTGCCACCCGCAAATTGGATTGTCAGTACTAGCACTGATTAATTTGTTGGGAGGGGTAACACACAAGGTTTGAGAGAGGGGCGTATTTGGGACACCTGATAGCTTGTTTTCCAACTTTTCCTATTGGCTTGCTTTGTATGCACAGGGAGTAAACACTGTGAATATGTGTGCTATAAAAGATTGTGCGCCACGGACTGAAGTGGCAGTCTCCTCAGAATATACTTTGTACGTTCTTCTGGGACAACTGCGCTTGGCTGCAAATAATAATCCTGGTTTTCTATGCCCAACTGAGTGTCTCGTGTCTCTGTTCGACAAGGCAGGTGAACTCGGGGATTTAAGGCGTGCCCTGCTCCACCAGGCCCATAAGGCCCAGTTCTCCAACTGGCGCCCAACTTGGGGCGGCTTCAGTGGTAGCGGTTAAGCCCGAGGGTCGTGAGAAGCCTCGCAAGAAAATTCTGGAGGATTCGCGAACCACGTCAAGCGACCCCTGTATGTCGAAGTGGACCGAAGGTCCTTTGCAGCACGGCTACTCTTTTCCGACGGCTGATGATGACTGCTGCCCTGACTGCCGCCCTGCCTTGGACCCTTTGGTAATGACTGGTATCGCGAGACATTAGACGGACCTCTGTTGGCATTAGAGACCACTTAGTTAAGTATTTGTGGGTAGCGCCCACTTCTTTGTTTTTTAATTTTGTTATTCGACCATTGCAATAGGCGAAGCCAAGGGGTGAGTACGTTTGTGTTGTGTTTCTTTGCTTTAACCCCTTGAAGTTGGTAAACGGATCAGTGAATTTAAGATGCCTGGTTTTAGTAAATTTAGGAAGTTTTGTTGTTTCGGTTGTAATAGGGATTCCCGGATCGAGGACTCTTGTCCGATTCCACCAGTTGGAACTTCCACTTATGAGCTCTATTCTAAACATGGTGTTGGCCCCATTGCCTTTAATGAGGCATGGATCCGATACACAAAGAAAGATGGTGTTTTACAGTGGGCACACAATGGTAGCTTTGAGCCTGAGATATTAGACAATTTGGAAGCAATTTTGTTCAAAAGAAAAACCCGGCCGGCAATGTTTGACTCTTTCCGCCTTTGGCATAAAGAAGCCAAGCAGAGAGAAATTAAGCAGGCAAAAAGAGATAGAAAAGCGAAGGATATGACGATCATACAGGCTGCCCAGAAGTTCAAGGACAACAAGGTTGATCAAGCGATTGAAGTCTCAGAAAGACAACATCGTATGGCAATAGATAGATGCTACCCTGTGTTGCCTACTTCTCCAGAGAATAAGGATCTTGACGAAGATCCCTTAATGTCTCATTTGTTGAGATTGACTCCGCCTTATGTACCAGGAGCTAATGCACCCTTATTGTTGCCACCTGTCCAGCAACCTGTTGTTCAGCCAGCTGGTCAGACTCGTCCGCAATTGCCTTTTCCTACATTGCCGCCCGCCTCCATTGCCACTAACGTCTGTACCTCAGTCTCCTTCATCTTCAGTTCCTCTTGTCACGACTAGTCCTTCTCTTCCTTTGCTTAATACCTTCTCTTCCATTTTACTGTCTGATTCTTCCCCAACTCGCAAACGGGTGGTTGATACTGTTTCTGGTCTTTTCTCCCCCCTCTTTGGGTCTTTTAATCAGACTCCTGCCTTTTCTCGAAGGCAATTCCGTAGTCAGATCCCAGATTCTGACGAACGAGTTGCGTTGGACTCTCTTGCTCACAAATGGATCATGAGTGGTCCACAGTATAGTGTACCCAATATTCTGAGTACCTTTCTCCAGTGGAATGCGCCCATGCAGATATATTTTTTTAATGTCATGTGTGATATTCTTGTCAAAGGATGGGAGAATATGGAGTTGGATTTAATTCCTCAGGGTCTGTTGGACGTGCAGGAAAAGTTTGATAAAGGGCTTATTGTGGGTTCCGACGTTGAGGACGCTGTGAGGTCACTTGTCACTTTCAGGTCTTTATTTTCTTCTCAGGATATTCTTGAACCTGATCCTGCAGTTAGACAGAAAATGAAACATTATCCTATGAGGGAAGTTCCTCCAGTATGGAGGGAAGCGGTTCCACAGGCAGGCGCAGTTCCGGCTATCCCTGCTCATTTCCAGCGTATATGGGTACATGTCCCCTGGAAACGATCTGAAGTTTTGGGGTTCAAACAGTCTCTACCGGACCCTCATAAAAATCCTGCTGGATATTATAAAGAGCTGTTCGAGACTGTTGATGCGTGTATTATGAATTTGGTCGATATTGATATGCTGTGATATGCTGTGATATGCTGTGCCTATTGTAAAGAGGAAGGTAATTTTAAGTATACCTGTCTGGTTTTATTGCAGCGTAATGGTGGATTCCCAGTGCCGCGAGGCCGTGGTGGTTTTCAATCAGCACCTAGAGGTAGAGGGCGAGATGCGTTGCCTTAAGGACAGCGTTCCGTTCCCCCTCAGAATTTTTTAAATTATTTTGATCAGCAGAATACTCAGTCTGCGCAATATTACAATGACGATTATTGTGTTGAGGGTGAGGTTCAGGATTTTCATTCTAGTTGGGACAGCCATGGACAAAGTAAGGGAGTCGTATCAGTTCCAGTGGATCAGAATGGGCCTTATGTTGAAGTTGTTGTATTGGGTGTTGCAGAGCCATTTCTTTTGGATACTGGTGCAATGAGAAGTTCTATTATTCACTCCAAACTCCCTGGGGCACCTATGTCTGGCTTAACTAACGTTTCTGTAGGATTTTCTGGCGCCCCAGTTACTAACCCGGTTTCTTGTCCTCTTTCGATTGGTCCTTACAATCTGGAAGCTCCGCTTATTTTAACGACTGGTTGTGGAGAGAATCTGTTGGGTTTGGACTTGTTGACACGCCTTCATGCAACGTTGTATTGTTCCTCCTCTGGTGTGCATCTTACTTTAGGTGAGAAATTGGTTTCTCCTATGTATTTATCGAAAGACCAATTCCCACCTGAATTACAGTCTCTTCCTGCTATGCTTTGGGCATTAGGTCCGAATGATGTTGGTCTGCTCCAGATTCCGCCTTACGTGGTTACTATTAAGCCTAATGTTAAATTACCACGCATTCCTCAGTATAAGATTTTCAATGATGGTGAACGAGCTTTGTTGGCTATTATCTATGATCTGGTTCAGAAGGGTGTGGTCGAAGAGACGAGAGGTAATGTTTGTAACAGTCCTGTCCTACCTGTCCTTAAATGCACTGATCCTTCTCAGCCTCCTGTATATCGCTTTGTGATCGATATTCGGGAGGTCAACAAGATTGTTGTCCCCCACTTTCCTGTTGTCCCAGACATCACTGCCTTGCTTACTATGATACCCACTTCGGCGGCATGGTTCTCGGTTATTGATCTCAAAAATGCTTTCTTCAGCATTCCTATCGCTGAGGAAAGTAGGGATATTTTTGGCTTCTCTCTCGGAGGCCCATAGTTTCCGATTCAAACGTGCGCTTCAAGGCTATTGTGAGAGCCCCTCCATTTATAGTCAGTCTTTGAAATCTCAGCTTGATGCTTTCATTTTGCCCCCAGGTGCCACTCCTATTCAGTATGTGGATGATTTGTTAGTAGCTGCTGACTCAGAGGATGTTTGTAAGGATGTGACTGTTTCACTGTTGCGTCATTTGTCTGACCTGCATCACAAGGTGTCACCCTCTAAGTTGCAATATTGCCGCCAAGAGGTTACCTATTTAGGTAATCTCTTGTCGAAGGAGGGATGACGATTGACCCCAGAACGAATTCAAGCAATTGCGCAAATGTCTGTACCATCCACACAAAGAGAGGTGCATGCCTTCCAGGGCATTACCTCTTATTGTAGACAGTGGATACCAAATTTTCTTTGTTGGCTAAACCTCTGCTGGCACTTACTCTGAAAGATACACCCCAACCTCTTCCTTGGACTGATGAAAGTCAGAAGAGTTGTTCTGACTTACGTACTGCCTTGTGTTCTGCCCCTGTGTTATGTACTCCAGATTACATAAACCTTTCACACTTTACGTTCACGAAAGGGAAGATTGCGCATAGTCAGTTTTAACACAACAATTTGGAGACAAGCTATGGCCATGTGCCTATTTTTCGGCTACGTTGGATCCAGTAGCCAAGGCATTGCCTAGTTGTCTCAGAGCTACAGCAGCGGCAGCGATTTCCATTCGTCAATCTACTGGATTGGTACTAGATAACACTCTTGTTGTTATGGAACCACATGCAGTGGATACTCTTTTGAACAGAACAAAAACACAACACCTCACGAGTGCTCGCTTGTCTGGATATGAGCTGGCGCTTTTAGCTAGCCATATACACATCAAGCGGTGTAATACTTTGAATACAGCAACATTGTTGCCCATTCCGGAAGAGAAAGACACTCAAGAACAGCATGATTGTTTTCTCCGAACAGAGGAGGAAACAAAAGGCAGAATAGACTTAAAAGACACACCACTTGTCGACCCGGATGGGATCCTATGGGCGGATGGGTCTTGTTTCAAACTTCCAAATGGCGAGACAACTGCAGCTTATGCTGTTACCTCCTTGTATACGGTAGTGGAGACAGCACGTATTACACAGAATTCAGCCCAAGCAGCTAAACTAATTGCCCTGACGAGAGCGTGTGTGTTGGCTAGGGGAAAGAGAGTGAGTTTTTACACTGATAGCCAATACGCCTTTGGCGTGGCTCATAGCTTCGGTCGTTTGTGGAAGGAAAGAGGATTCTTTACTTCCCATGGGACTAAGATACAGCATGGTCAGTTGGTGACTGATCTTCTCGAATCACTTGCTTTGCCTACCCAAATAGCGATAATAAAGTGTAGTGCACATAAGAAGATCACTGATGATGTGGGTCGCGGGAATGCTTTTGCAGACGAGGTAGCGAAAGAAACAGCGAGAGATGCTACGAGTCGCATGTGTGTTGCAGGCCCTGCAAGATGGGTCAGAGAGGGAGGAATTTGTGAGGACACAATGGAAAATGTGAGAACGATTCAAGAAGAAGCTACTGAAAAGGAATTGAGCAGGCGGAAAGAAAGTACGGGAATGTTGGACGCAACATGTTTTGGACGGAATTGTCAGAACATCAGCATTGGCTGTTACCAGACGCCTATGTACTGCCTGTAGTTACTATGGCGCATGGTTCAGCCCACATTAGTGCAAAAGGCATATGCAAACTTCTGGCTCCAGTATGGCAGAATGAAGGAATTCCTCAATGTGCGGAGAATGTGGTGAAACATTGCATCGTTTGTTTAAGGCATAATCCAGGAAAGGGAACCCCAACTCCAGCAGGTCATTTTGATCCCCCTACTTACCCTTTTGAGGTATTACAGATTGATTACATTCATAGGCATCGTTGTAATAACCTCAAGTATGTTCTGGTGGTGGTGTGTGCCTTTTCCAGATGGATAGAGGCCTACCCCCTAAAGGACAATACTGCTTTGTCTACTGCCAACGTCCTTTTGAGGGAATGTTTCCCGAGGTTTGGTTTGCAGCGAATTGTCTGGAGTGACAATGGGAGTGAATTTGTAGGCCAAATTATGCAGAAAGTGTGTATTAGGCATTAGGCAGAAATTCCATGCAGCAAACCAACCTCAGTCAGCAGGTTTGGTAGAGTGCTATAATGGCACTCTCAAGCTTAAATTGATGAAGATTCAGGCCAGCACAGGTCTTGCTTGGCCTGACACTTTACCTTTGGCACTTTCATCCACGAGAACTACTGTACGGTCTTGTTTAGAACATATGAGGTCGTTTTTGGGCGCCCAGCCAATGTCTGGGGAGTCCCTCGACCTAAAAAGTATTCTGACATCCCGTACCCAATGTTGATTGACTACTTGCATGACCTCAAAACTAAATTGCGTGTTCTTCATCAACAGGTTCAAAACGCTTTGCCGGAGGCCTCTGCAGATCCAGGTCACTCCATCCAACCCGGTGACTGGGTCTGACAGAGAATCTGGAACCTCGTTTTGGCCCGCCTCAGCAAGTTCTGCTAGCAACACGCACAGCAGTAAAGGTCGTCGGGAAGAAGAATTGGGTCAATGGCGTGCACTGTAAGAGGGTACCTTTGCCTTTACCTTTTGATCAGTGGGTTCGCAAGGGTATAAGTGACAGTGAAGGCTAAAGGGCCCCTCGATTTGTACCTTTCAGTAGTGCACGCCTGGATCGAACGAACTCTGAGAAAGAAGACAACGACGTGTTGCAAGAAGCTGTACCATCACATCTGCGACTGAACACAGTAAATGCAGAGACTTTGTGTCAAGAACAAACAATACCTAATAAGACTCGGTACAACTTAAGATCCAGATCAACGAAAGACAATTGAACTTTTCTTTTTCCATTTTCTTATTACACTTTTTGAGAGACATTTCTTTTCCACTTTCAATCAAGTTGCAGGGTCACGGTAGGAGTCTTAAGCTGTGACCTGAGTAGTGACAGTAGGTCTGCAGGACTTGCAGTGTCATAGGACGGCTAATAATCACAGCTAAGTGATCTAGGAAGATTGCCATGAGCAACACTTTAGAGAATGGATATTAAAGTGGAAAGCAGTGATAAGAATTGGGAAATGAAAAGTAAATATAAAGAATTATTGGTTAGTCCATGTGGTATAACCTTATGTATTTTAATATGTTCATGTATGTTATTGGCTTGTGTGAGTTGGGTTGTTTACACTATGCAGCAAGCACCTGTTCCAACTTCTGTTTCCTTGTCTTTCCTACTACTGCCTCCCCACATCAGTTTCATACACACCCAGAACATGAGCAAATTAGGAGAACAGAATACTTCAACAATTCATTTATTCAGTTATTGCATCAGCATCAACTGGTAATCAACACCACTGACTGTTGGGTTTGTGGGCTCATGCCCCATAACACAGAGAGAGGGATGCCATATTTAGTTCTTCCATTTTCCTACGAAGGCTCTGCTTGGGCCTATTTGGCCATGTTTTCTAATGTATATCAGAACCAACTTCGATATCCTCTTGGTAGTCCATATGGTGTTGGAACAGATTTTAGTCATAGTTCCTTGATAAAGGGAATAGTGGCCATGGCTAGAATCGCTGAGATTAGCAAGATTCCCGTTGATGAGAAAAGAGCATATGATGGCTGGAACGTGACTCGTTATGTTACTAGCCTTATAGATAAGGATAGCCGAAGGAGATCCCCACCAATTTGGACTGTACCTCATCGAGGTAATTTCTGTCTACAGATCAATGGCCAAAATGTTAAAAATCAACATACTTATATCTATTCACCTCATATTTCTTCACAGTTAGTACCATCACAAGGCACCTATTTTGTCTGTCATGATTGAGCCTATACGTGGCTTCCTACCTACTTTTCAGGCACTTGCTATGTGGCTTTTCTTCTTCCTCCAACATATACTGCTCCTTCAGGTCATCATAGAAAAAGACATGGCAGAGGGGTTATTGATTCTAAGGACACAGCAGGACAAGAAGGAGGTGACTTTATTAAAGGGTTGCTTCCTTTCTGGGGCCCAATGGCCAACAGCAGAGACATCAGACAGTTAGTTTGTGTTGTTGAGGCTACCATAAATGTAACTTCTGGAGCCTTGAGTAATCTGACAGCTGAACTTCAGGCTTATGACTTTGCAGAACCGGATGGTTTTATACATTGTCCTTGCAGATCATGGAGGAGTCTGTAAATTGATTGGGTCTAGTTGCTGCATTTACATTCCTGATATTGCCCCTACTTTATACGAAGCCATCTCTAAGTTGCATATAATTTCCGAGTCTACACATCAGGACACAGGAGATTGGACTGTGGTGGGATGGTTTTGGAGACTACTGTCCACTTGGGGATGGAAGATACTAACTTTCCTTGGAATGGTTTTGGCCATCATTTTCTCTTGTTGTATCTGTTTACAGTGTGGCCCTGCCATCTGCTGTCTTTGGGCCACCATGTGTGTCCCAAGGCCTGTGTCACAGAAAACAGAGAACATTAAAATGATGTTGCAGCAACAACTCGCTGACCTCATGGCCATTGACATCGACTCAGATTAACTTGAGTCCTTTGTGTTTTGCCTGAGTAATAGCAAAAGGAGGGTCTGAGGTTCTTCGGTTTCTGACTTTGTTCCGTATTTAGCCGCCATTTTGTTTCTCATCGCCATTTTGTGTTGCCCTCACTCAGGCAGCACGGCGAACGGAGGGTTTGTGCTTTTCTCAGCTGCTACGTGTCTCTTCTGTTAAAGAGTAACCCCCTGCCCTTGTTTACAAAACCGATGTCAGGATCTGGCCGAGTTCTCTAATCCATGTCTGGATTGATTGATCCCTGTCTCGACTGACTATTTGGCTTCTCCTATTCTTTCCTTACTTTATCTTATCCGACTGGCCTTCACTATTCTCTCCTTTTATTCTCTTGTTACACAACTATCCTTTGAGGCATACAAATACGTCCTGCCACCTGCAAATTGGATTGTCGGTACTAGCATTGATTAATTTGTTGGGAGGGGTAACACACGGCGTTTGAGAGAGGGGCGTATTTGGGACACCTGATAGCTTGTTTTCCAACTTTTCCTATTGACTTGCTTTGTATGCACAGGGAGTAAACGCTGTGATTATGTGTGCTATAAAAGATTGTGCGCCACGGGCTGAAATGGCAGTCTCCGAAAAATATACTTTGTACATACTTCTGGGACAACTGTGCTTTGCTGCAGCTAATAAACCTGTTTTTTTACACCCAACAGACTGTCTCGTGTCTCTGTTCGACAAGGCAGGTGAACTCGGGGATTTAAGGTGTGCCCTGCGCCGCTAGGCCCATAAGGCCGGTTCTCCACGAAGCCCATGTTCACACTAGAACATGGGCTTCTATGTGAATTCACAAGTGCATATTATCAAGCCCATTATTGCCTCTTTAGCGGCAGTTTCCTGCCGATAAAAGCGGCGATAATATATTGCCCTTTCTTGATAATATGGCCCTATATTTTTCTTACAGAACTATTTTCATGTAAAGAGATACTATAACTTTGGGAACTCATTCAGAACACGGAGGTCAGGAAGGTGAATCCAGAGGTCACGCTTTACTCTTTGCAATGGTTTAATGCTAACTTATATTCTAGACCACTATCATTATATATCTGCACTCTTTTTGGCTGATCTTCCTAACTTAGTGATAGGCTAATAACTTAAACTGTATGCATTATATAGAACCCTGCTTGACTGTCTACAGTAGGTCATCAATCAATCAATCAATCAATCAATCATATAATTTGTAAAGCGCACTACTCACCCGTGAGGGTCTGAAGGCGCTGGGGTGGGGAATGCTGCTACTGCTCGAAAAGCCAGGTCTTGAGGAGTTTTCTGAAGGTCAGCAGGTTTTAGGCCTGTCGTAGGTGGATGGTGAGGGTGTTTCAGGTCTTGGCAGCGAGGTGGGAGAACAATCTGCCACCGGAGGTTGCTCTTTGGAAGTGGAGGACTGTGGCGAGGGCAAGGTCGGTGGAGTGGAGCTGGTGGGTGGGGGTGTAGAAGCTGAGTCATCTGTTGAGGTACATTGGTCCAGTGTTGTGGAGTGCCTTGCGTGCGTGGGTGAGGATCTTGTTGATCAGGAGCCAGCGCAGGTCTCTCAGGTGGGGTGTGATGTGGCTGCGGCAAGGGATGTCGAGGATCAGGCATGCAGAGGCATTCTAGATGAGTTGGAGCATCTCAGGAGTTTGGCCGAGGTTCCTGCGTAGAGGGCATTTCCGTAGTCCAACCTGCGGCTGACGAGGGCCTGGGTGACCATTCTTCAGGTTTCAGTGGGGATCCACTTGTAGCTCCTGCGGAGCATGCGGAGGGTGTTGAAGCAGGAGAAGGAGATGGTGTTGATCTGTTTAGTCATGGAGAGGGTGGAGTCGAGGATGACCCCTAGGTTGCGTGCGTGGTTGGTGGGTGTTGGAGCGGTTCTCAGTGTGGTCTGCCACCAGGTGTCGTCCCAGGCCGAAGAGGTGGATCAGAGGATGAGGACCTCCATCTTGTCCGAGTTCAGCATCAGTCGGATGTTCCTCATATATTCTGCCTCGGCCTTAATTCCTTCGTGAAGGTTGGTTTTGGCGGTGTGGGGGTCCTTGGTGAGGGAGAGGATCAGCTGGGTGTCATCGGCGTAGGAGATGATGTTGAGGTCGCGCTGACGTGCAACGTGGGTGTGCAGTGCCATGTAGATGTTAAACAGAGTTGGGCTGAGGGATGAGCCCAGGGGTACGCCGCAGATGATCTCAGTGGCTTCGGAGCGGAAGGGGGAAAGGCGGATGCTCTGTGTTCTGCCATAGAGGAAGGAGGTGGTCCAATCCAGGGCCTTCTCTTGGATACCAGCATTGTGGACGCTTGTTCATAGTGTATGGTTGCAGACCATGTCGAAGGCGGCTGACAGGTCCAGGAGGATGAGGGTCTTGCAGTTTCTCTGTTGTCCAGCAGGGACTTGATGTCATCGGTGGTGGCGATGAGGTCAGTCTTGGTGCTGTGGTTGCTGCAGAACCCTGACTGGGAGGGGTCTAGGATGTTTTTCTCCTCGAGGGAGCAGGTCAGTTGTTCGTTGACGGTCTTCTCGATGACCTTTGCCGGGAACGGGAGCAGGGAAATGGGCCAGAAGTTCTTGAGGTCCTTGGGGTCCGCCTCTTGAGTAAGGCGGTGATCTTGGCATGCTTCCAGCTCTCCGGGAAGGTTGCTGTCTTGAAGGAGGTGTTGATGACTTTCCGGAGATGGATCTTTATATATGGACGCAACACATGGTAAAGAAAATACCATGATAACTAATCAATATTGGTCAGGAGCAATGTAACCAAAAGTGTAAATGGCATTGGTTCCCATTTCTATTGCGCCTAGATGACAAAGGTTGACTTTGCCTTCTTCACTTTAGACTTCTCAACACTCTTGCACCTCTTCAACATGTTGTCAACATTTAGGTACATATTCTAGTGTGGGCATCTATCAGCCTTGCTTGTTGATTGACTAGATCTCCAGGCTCTTGCAAATGTACTGAATTGGAATTATATACTCCCTGGTATATGTCTATTTTCACCGTAGAGCTCCCACGCTTTCTTTGTGTGACTAGACGCACCTTACACATACCCAAAATTGTAATATTGAAGTCCGCAAATGCATATTACATTATGTAACAAATGCCCTCCAAAGGGCTTAGGATATAAATATTTTGAATGGGTTTAAACTGTTTCTCTTATTGAACGAAGATTGGGAGTTTTCTGCAAAAGTAGGATACATTCTCCACCCAGGTACTTTACTTCAACTTCTTGCAATTTCTAAATTTCTGAATATACAGCTCTGAGGTCAACCCATACCTGGCTACCAAGGCTTCCTTCATGGGGGAATAGGACATCTGATCCTCAGTGCACAGGTCTAACAAGGTGTCCATTCCTTCACTAAGGAAGCATCCCTCACCCCGCTCCCCAATCTCTCTCAGGGATACTATGGGACTTCATTGCCACCTCGCAGGCCTTGAGGCACTGACCAATGTCCTCATGCTTACTGAAATCCTTAATGACATCTTTGGGTGTTTATACTTTCCCTTCTGCAGGCACTGATGGTGTGTTGTAACCTGAGGGAGTGATTTCTAAGCTATTTGCTTTCAGCTCTAGCTCCTTCAACACTCTCTCATGCTCTAAAAACATCTTCTTTTCCTCCGTGGCCACTTTCTTGCTCTCACACTCCCACCTCTTATCCTTTAAGTCACCCTGGCTCCCCAGCTTTAGTTTAGCAAGTTCCATCTCATGTGCTCTGCTTTTCTCCCTGTCGTCCAACTCTTCTGGAGACAGACCCCTTGAAGACATACTGCTGCTGTCCCTGGGAGGCCCTCCCGCTTCAGTTAGACCCACTAACCCATCCTGCTGCCCTTATAAATTCTCCCCCTCCACCATAGGATCCCCAGTCTGCCCCCTGGCATTCATTTCTTCATTCCAGGCCATCAGCACCTTTTGGCACTTCTCTTTCCTGGTGAGGCCTCTCATGGAGATTTAAACATTTTTGCAGATGGTTTTAAGTTGTGGCACAGTGTAGGTATCAACATTCTCCTCTTCAAATTCAATATCCACAGATGCAATGGATCCTTGTTTACTCATGGTCGGCAGTTCGCAATATGTAAAAAATTTCCAAGGACAAACACTACCAAAGTATGTGGTTGCATAATGGTCTGCACTTACTAGTAGTGTACACCAATCACTGTATGTAAATCACAAATGCAAGTCAAGGATTCTCACCACTGACCACCAATGTTAGAAATGGGGTTCTCTACTTGGCAGCACTGGTTGTGCCACCGGTTGTGCCACCCACAGAAGCAACCTGTAAAAGTGTGTCTAAGGCTTACCATTGCAGAGCATCTGTGCAGTCTGGTACTGCCATGCTGACTGGGCAAGTGCACCCACTTGTCAGTCCCTAAACCTTCCCTTTTCTTCATATCAGACACCCCTATAGTAGGCCCTGGGACAGGGTGCATTGTAGGTAAAAGGTAGGACAAGCCCTGATGTGTGTGGCATATCCTAATTGTGAATTACAGCCATTATTGTATTTTCACTATTGCAAGGCTACCTGTTCCGCATAGGCCAGAATGGGCAGTTTGATTATTACATATTATAATCCTAGCTGACTTAGTTAACCAGTTAGAAATTTGAGTTTAGTATGCCTAATCTCAGAATGATAAAATGCATCTTTTAGTAAAGTTGGTTTTAATATTTTGTGTTTGAAAATACCACTTTTAGAAAGTGGGTATTTTTTTGTCTAACTATCCAAGCCTGCCTTTACTAGGTTGTGTAATCCTTGTCTGGAGTTTGAGTGACAGGGGCTGGTGGATTCCAGGAGACAGGGTGAGTCAGCACAGGACTGAATAGAGAGATCTACATGCAGATGGGTGGGAGGAGTTGCACCCAGGACCTGAATAGTGCTGTGCCTGCCTTCCACAATGCTGGCTCCACGTCCTGTGGTGCGTCTGATGTCCCTGCCCTGCACTGTGAAAGGAAAGTAGGAGTCATGTAAACAGAGTGCTCCATGACTGACCAGAACTGGTTTGGAGTAGGCAAAGGCCTCTCTGCCTTCAGAGAACAAAGAGAAACTGTGTGTAAAAAGGGAGACCCAGACCCCAGAGCTTTAGATCACTTTTGAGAAACAAGAAGAAACCTTTGCTGAGGAGTGAAACGAGAGAGACTGAGGAGAGACTATCCCTAAGCTGAAGCCTGCAGTGGTTGCGTGACTGCTAAATAAAGGAGAGAGGAACTTTGTGTAAGTTCATCAACTTGTAAGGATCTCCAAGGGTTGAGAAACTTGCTTCCTGCTGAAGTCTCAGGGACAACTGACTTCACCCACCAGCTCCCCAAGAGTTCTTTGGAAGTGTCTACAGTTGTGCTGGACTTTTTAAAAAACTGTGCATCGCAAGGAGCTAGAAGCGCAACTCACGAGCAAGAAAAGTGATGCCAAACTGCGGCTGCTGCTTCACAACACGAGTTCACCTCGCTTCATCGGAGCAGTGGATCGACTTTGCAGCAGACGCCGCCACATCACTGGGAAGCATGTCGCCTGGACTTTTGCGGCCCCCAAGAACAGCTGAATCACTGCAGGGCCCCGGAAGCACCTCGCATCGCTGGAGAAGAGGATCGATGTCCCAGCAGATGCCGCCACATCCCTGGGAAGAGTGTTGCAGGGCCTGTCACGGCTTGCATCATTGTTGAAGCACCGCGTATCGCCGGAGAAGAGGATCCACGCCGCATCAAATGGCGCTGCATCACCGGGAAGCGTGTCACAGGGCCTGCTGTGGCTCGCATTATTGTCAATGCGCCTCGCATTATTGTAGAAGAGGATCGATGTTGCAGCAGACACCACCGCATCACCAAGAAGCGTGTCGCAGGGCTGCATCTTGTCGCATCACAAGGAAGAAGCCATCTTTGTTTCATCGCACTGGATCATCGTCGCATCACGGCTTTGCAAGCCGCATTGCCAAGGAAGGCCAGTAAGAAACTGACGCATCACCGTCCCTTACGCAGCAGTAGGGAACCTACGCATCACCTTCCCTGCAACACTTTTGTTGTATTGTGTTACGCATTCTTAAGGTACATTGACTCAAAGTGTTGCAGTTTAAGATCTAAAGAGAACTAAGCTAATTCTACAATTTTAAGTACAGTATTGTGGTTTTTTATTGTTTTTGGTCTTGTGTTAAGTCTGTATAAAAGAATAATTCTTTTTAATATGCAACTTGTGTGGTGTCCATCTGTAGTATTCTCACTGGGTTACTGTATGTGTTCACAAATGCTTTACACACTGCCTCTGAGATAAGCCTGCCTGTTCATGCCAAGCTACCAAGGGGGTGAGCAGGGGTTATTTTTGCTGTGTACCCCCTTAATCTGACTAGATGCAAGGGTCCCTATTTGTCAAAGGTACCTCCCTCTGCCAACTAGGGACCCCCAAATCTAACAGGACACCACACCAGTTTAGAAAAATAAATAATCTTTATCTAAACCAAAGCAAGACCAAACAACATACAGCTTGTAGCAACAAATAAGTCCACTTTGAGTTATAACGACGTCATGACAGGTGGAAATCTCAAAGTACGGCGCCGACCACGAGGTGTGCGCTGGCAAGTCCGGAGTCAAGCAGACCCACAAAGAACAGCACTTGGAATTGATGAAAACAAATACAGTTCATGGCGACGGGGAGGTGCGGATTCATAGGCACTGTGTGGTATTGATTCCTTATGACTCCAGTGGAGGTGCGACCTCTGTTCATTACTGCAGCGCAGAGGAGGTGAGACGACGGTTCCTTACTGTGTCGGGGAGGTGACGTCATGATGGCGCCAAAACCACTGTTACTTACGATGTTGTGATGTCAATGGATTCGGGGTTCACCCATGTCAAGGATATGGCTGCGCAATGATGAAGTCAGTTTTCTGAGTCGATGCGGCACGGCAGCAGGCGTGGGGCTTACGTCGCAAGTCAGAGCAGCGCACACAGCTCCGGTGCAGGTTGTGGAATTGCTCGCCGGCATCTGTGTTGCAATTTCCTTATGAAGCAGCTGAAAGAGAAGTTCCACATGCAGGTAGACAGAAGGGATGAAGTCTTTGTGTTCCTGAGACTTCAGAACAGGAGGCAAGCTCAGTTTCAAGTCCTTGGATATCTTTTCTTCTTGCAGGTGACAAAGCAAAGCAGTAAAGTCCAGCCACTGCAGGTCAACCCCAGACAGCAAACAGCACAGGGACAGTATTCCTCCTCAGCTTCTCTGGCTCGTCTCTTTGGCAAATGTTTCCTCTTGAATTCCCAGAAGTGATCTAAAAGTCTGGGGTCTATGCCCCTATTTTTATCCACAAAAATCCTTGTGTTCTCTAAAGGCAGAGAGTGTCTATAATCAGCCAAAACCAGTTCTGTCCTCACTGCTGCAGCTTCCTGGCAGGAGGTGGAGAAAGCATTGTTGAAGGCAGACCATGCCCATTCAGGTGAAAAGGAAATCTCCTCCCCCTACTCTAAATGCAGCCGAGCCCTATTCAGCGCAGTCCTGACTCATCAGACTTCTGGAGCCACTGCCCTTCTCCAGCCACTGTCATCCAAAAGCCAGACATGGAATACACAAACCTTGCAGAGGCACACTTGATGGTTAGGCAAGAAAGTACCCACTTTCTAAAAGTGGTATTTTCACCCTCACCAAAAGATGCACTTTAACATTCTGAGTTCAGGCATTCTAAACTTTTCTTTTCCATCTTGTTCTAAGGGTCAGTTATGTTTATAAGATGTTATAAAAACCTTCCCATTCTGTCCTATGGGAACAGATAGCCGGCAATGGTGAAAAACGAAATTTGCGGTTTTTCACTATCAGGACATACCACACACATCAGGGCATGCCCTACCTTTCACATACAATGCACCCTGACCTCTGGAGTACCTTGGGTCTACCTTAGGGGTCATTCTATGCAGAAAAGGGAATGTTTGGGGACAGGCAATTGTGTGCACTTGCCAATTCGACATGGTAGTCCCAGACTGCAAACAGGCTCTGCAATGGCAGGCCTTAGACACATTTTACAAGCTGCTTCTGTGGGTGGCACAGTCCACATGGTGCACTGTACTAGGGTCTGACAAGTAAATCAAATAACCAAAAAATTGAATCACTAATCCATAACAACAATTTACAAAGGGAGCACTTGCACTTTGGCACTGAACAGCAGTGGCAAAGTGCCCAAAGCATCTAGACCAGCAAAATCACAGGAGGCAACAGCAAAGAATGGGAGACCCACGTCAATGGTGCCAAGTCTAACACTCATCAATATCTATCCCCTGGTACTGCTCTTCTTGACTTCGGATCTTGATGAGATACTACACTGCCTGCATTGTGAGGTTTATTTCTGCAGGATTTGTCTTTTGCTTGATGCTCTGCCGCTTGCTTATGAAATTGGACTACATCATCCTTATCATGTTTCTTGTATGTGGGCTGTTAAGGCATGTGCTTTCATATTCTAACGTGCTGCTCTCAACAGTTCAATAAGCTTTTCTGCCCACTGCGTTTGTGCTTTCTCTCCCCACCCCCCCTCCTCCCCCCATATATCGTTATCAATCCGAATACTTGTACCACTATTGTGTTTGTCTGTACTGGAAGTTAAGGCACTGATACACGTGTCCCCACCTCATGTTTACTCTAAAGGAAATGTGCCTTTCTTCTAGTCAGTGAATCAAAGCTCTCTTTTCTTTCAGCGACGCTTGAAAACCTGGTTCCAGCTGTGCTTTCCTCAAGTATTTCTCTGTTTGATATTCTGAGGCTTTCTCCCCAGTGGATAGCAAACTAACTGGTCTCCGCATTACACCAATTTCTTCAGGCCTTTTTCTTAAATAACAGTGTTATGTTATCTGCCTCCCAGTCCTAGAGTAACATAATGAACTTGTGAACATATCTCCTAATTCTTCAGTTTCTTTCACCATTTCCTTTTTCGCCGCTGGTTATTTATCTGGCACCCAATGCTCAAGTGCCTCTAACCATTTAATTATTATTCACGATATTACAGAGTTACTATTTTTTTTCATCTCTCTCTGAAAATGTGACCGAGTTTCAGGCAAATATTTACTTTGCTTTTCAGTTTTAAAGAAAAATGCACCCTGATAGTTGCATGCATATGGATTTAAATGTTTTCATGCCTGCGTTTCTCTTTATTGGATTAATCATTGGGATGTAATTTTGACATGGTGAAGTTCGTAGGAAATTGTGCATTAGTCACGGTAAAATACCAAATGTAATGCGATGCAGGAAAATGCAAAGTAACTGTGCTAAGTCTATTTTACAGTGGACCGAAACGCACTATGCCATATTTAGCATAACGTGTAATAAGAAACATATTTGTCATACGTTTAACCCTTTCATACAACCAGTTCGTTATTTTACATGGTAAAGGAAAGACAAAACAACAATACCTGATACAATTCCGGCACGTTTAACAGATTGAGCCTATCAAACAAGATGAGAACTCTACTGCAAGGAAGCAGACGTTTGTAATTAGCAGAAATAAATTGCAATATTTGTTTTCTAATTTGTAGTTTAGGAAACAAGTGAAAAGCGGTGTAATGTAGGGGGAATAGAAAGATGCTGTAGGTTAACATATGTCATGTTCGGCGCACACCTTCGCACAAGATACTTGAAATATAGGTTATCACAGAGTTTCCACCTCTCACTGTGCCACCGCGTGTCACATGATAGTGGCTCCTTTAGCGATGTCCCCTAGTGAAGAGTCGATAACACAGAGTAAATTGAAACGTGAGCTTGAAACCCTAGATACACTAGGGGGCATATTACCAAGCAATAGCGATAATTATCGCTGTTGCTTGGTTAGCAGGAAAAAAATATCGCCGAGCACCTAGGATTTTTACCGCTGAGATACCTTGGTGCATATTACCAAGGGCATTATCACCGCATTAGCGGGACTTTTTCCCGCTAATGCGGCGATCATTTTATCGCCCTATTACCAAGCTGTCGATAACACCAGTTAGCGACAGCTTGTAGGCGATAGCGGGCATTTAGGGGCCCACTTTGCATGTCTGCGATAATTATTGCTAATGACATGCAAAGTGGGCGTGCCAAGATGTTAGCGACTGAAAACAGTCGCTAACATCTCTAACTCCTATTAACAACTTTTGGAAATATTCGCGCTAAGCGCGAATATCTCCAAAAGCTAATGCCTGCTAAAAGCAGTTCTTAGCCATGTTATCCAATGGAAGGTGGATAACATGGCTAAGAGCATTGTCACGATAATGCATGAATATCGCAGATTTTTCAGCAATATTCATGAATTTCGCAGGATTTTTACCGCTTTTGAGATCAACCTTGATAATATCAAGGTATCTCAGCGGTAAAAATCCTCGGTGCTCAGCGATACTTTTTTCCCGCTAACCAAGCAATAGCGATAATTATCGCTATTGCTTGGTAATATGCCCCCTTGATATTATCAAGGTTTATCTCAAAAGCTTTGGATATTTGTAGTAATTGTACTGTCTGTATATTTAATTGGATTTAATCTGGATTAAGTGCTGTGATAAAGAACTGTCTGAAATGTGTCATTTTTTGATTAAAACCCTCATGCAGTATTTTTCTTCATTCAGGTTGCAATGCTGGGCAGGTGCAGAGAACATGTGCTACAGTGTCTTTTCTTGCAACATAAAGTTTACATTCTAATGCTTACACAGTTTCAAGCCGGGAAGGCTACAGTCAAATGTTGGTTAGATGCCTAGCCAAAATCACATGAACTTAAGCTTTGTAATATGTGAGTACCTGTGATGAAAGTACAACTGAGGTCTTAGGTGCATATAGGTGTTGATGACTGGCCAGGTGTGGCCATCTTCACAAGGGTCTCTCTGTCATCTTGCAGAGAAACGTTTTTGGTCATTCTGTTGAGTTTTTTTTAATTCATTGGATGACATTTGAAAGTTCTATCAATTAGCAGCTTACAGTGACTGTAATGCATCTTCTAGTGAGCGTCTAATTGTGGAACGTGGGTACCGTACATTTATTTCGAGACAGATGTGTGCAGCTAATTAGTTCTATCAGCCATTTGGAATCTGTGACACATCTTAAGAAAATAACAATTTGTGGGCCAAATTTCTTTTGTCAGTCTGAGATCCAAGCACAGTTGTGCCTGTTCAGTGTTGCATGCAAGCATTTTTACAGACCGATAAGCTATGGCCATCAATAGATCTAGAAGCTTGGTTACCTTCCCACTATGAGTTCGCCCCTGCAGAGATCTTGAGAGTGTATAGAAGCTTGATTTCAGGGACGCAGCTTTAGATTTAATTGCCTCAATATGTGCAACAAAGGTGCAAATGAAATGGAACACCATCCCATTTGTATTGTAGATCACAAGTAAGACAGAGTATGTTGATGTTCCATGCGCCATTTATTTCTTGTTTCTTATTAAACTGAATAAATTTGGTTTTCATGGGATTGTTTTCATTTTTGTTCTGTTGTATAAAGATAACAAGAATATCTAAAAGTCGCTGCAGCTCATGGGAATCATGCGTCGTAAAGGAAGGCCATCGGTGTATAAAGATGTGGGTGAGGGGCAGGCCCCAAGATTTGCAGAATTTGTGTTTAATGTATTTTAGCCCAGGCCTCTTAAGGCCTTGCTGGGTGCACCCAAAATCATTCTCCTCCATCTTGTGGGTTGCAGCCTCACTGTGCCCCAGATTGCAGTGAGCAGAGTTGAGGAAGTAGTAAGGAGGCAGACTAGGGCTGTCTCTTCCCAAAAAACAAAACTTTAAAAAAAAAGATTTTTCCTTTCTGTGATTTCTGTCTTTGCCTGTGGTTGTTACAGTTTAAAACTTATAGTTTTTACATGCCTGTGATTGGATATTTTATCACCTGTTTTGTGTTTTAAACTTGTGTTGTTTCCTGATCATGATTGCTTCCATTTAACGTGTTGAATTGTGGGATTTGCAGTCAAAACTCTGTCGCTTTTCCCTCTCATTGCTGATGCCTTTCAGTTTTCCCTCCACATTTCTCCTTTGCTCTGTGCTAAGACCATTATGTTAAAACAGTGCACCCCTTAGCCACCATTTTGTGTTCATAAGCCAGTGAAACCAGCCCCTCTGCACCCCCCCAGCAACAGGGATATTCTACATCAGAGGTTGCTTCTGTGAGCTGTTTAAACTGTGTTTACTAGGGACTGTGCACTTCCTTATTTGGCCACTAGAGGGAGGCACGTTTTATTAAAACAGTGTTTGCTAGATGTCAAGTTAGTGAGGCCTTAACCTGCAGAAGTCCAACGTGTGGATTGAGCCTCTCTGTCTCCTAGGAGATTCTGAACAGGAAAAGCAGCTCCCCAGAACCTCAGCCCCCCCACGCCAGCAGACGAGGATTGGGGATTGGCTATTCAACTACCATGCAACTCTAAGCCGTCCCCTCACACTAGCCCAGGCCCCTTAGGGCCTTGCTGGTTGCACCCCAAATCATTCTCCTCCATCTTGTGAGTTGCAGCCTCCCTGTGCTTCAGATTGCAGTGAGTAGAGTTCAGGAAGTGGTAAGGAGGTAGACTAGTGCTGTCTCTTCCCCAAAACAAAAGTTTAAAAAAAAAAAACGATTTTCCCCCTCTGTAATTTCTGTCCTTGCTTGTGGTTGTTACAGTTTAAAAATTATAGTTTTAACCTGCCTGTGATTGGATATGTTATCACCTGTTTTGTGTTTTAAACGTGTGTTGTTTCCTGCCCATGATTTCTTCCATTTAACGTGTTGGTATTGTGGGATTTGCAGTCCAAACTCTGTAGTTTTTCCCTCTCATTGTTGATGACTTTCAGTTTTCCCTCCAAATTTCTCCTTTGCTCTGTGCTATGATCTATATGTTAAAATAGTGCCCCCCTTAGCAACCATGTTGTGTTCACAAGCTAGTGAAACCAGCCCCCTGCTCCCCCCAGCAACAGGGATATTCTACATCAGAGGGTGCTTCTGTGAGTGTTTAAACTGTGTTTACTAGGGACTGTGCTCTTCGTTTTTTGGCTAGTAGAGGGAGTACAGTTTTATTCGAACAGTATTGTTAGATTGAAAGTTAGTGAGGCCTTTACCTGCAGCAGTCCAAAGTGTGGATTGAGCCTGTCTCCTAGGAAATTCTAAACAGGAAAAACAGTTTCCCAGCCAATCAGCCCCCCCCCCCCCAGGCCCGCAGATCCAGGAACGGGGATTGGCTGTACAACTACCAGGCAACTCTGAGCCATCCCTTCACACTAGCCCAGGTCCCATAAGGCCTTGCTGGGAGCACCCCAAATCATTCTCCTCCATCTTGTGAGTTGCAGCATCCCTGTGCCCCAGATTGCAGGGAGCAGAGTCCAGGAAGGGGTAAGGAGGCAGACTAGTGCTGTCTCTTCCCCAAAACAAAGGTTTTTATAAAAACGATTTTCCCTTACTGTGATTTCTGTCTTTGCCTGTGGTTGTTACTGTATAAAAAGTGTAGTTGTAACCTGCCTGTGATTGGATATTTTATCACCTTTTTGTGTTTTAAACTTGTGTTGTTTCCTGCCCATGATTGCTTCCATTTAACGTGTTGATATTGTGGGCACCCCAAATCATTCTCCTCCATCTTGTGAGTTGCAGCCTCCCTGTGCCCCAGATTGCAGTGAGCAGAGTCAAGGAAGTGGTAAGGAGGCTGTCTAGTGCTGTCCCTACCCCAAAACAAAACTTTAAAAAAACGATTTTGCTTTCTGTGATTTCTGTCTTTGCCTCTGGTTGTTACAGTTTAAAAATTGTAGTTTTAATCTGCATGGGATTGGATATTTTATCACCTGTTTTGTGTTTTAAACTTGGGTTGTTTCCTGCCCATGATTGCTTCCATTTAACGTGTTGAATTGTGGGATTTGCAGTCCAAACTCTGTAGTTTTTCCCTCTCATTGCTGATGACTTTCAGTTTTCCCTCCAAATTTCTCCTTTGCCCTGTGCTAAGACCTGTATGTTAAAACAGTGCACCCCTTAGCCACCATTTTGTGTTCATAAGCCAGTGAAACCAGCCCCCCTGCCTCCCTGCAAGCAACAGGGATATTCTACATCAGAGGGTGCTTCTGTGAGCTGTTTAAACTGTGTTTACTAGGGACTGTGCACTTAGTTTTTTGGCCAGTAGAGGGAGTAAAGTTTTTCTTCAAACAGTATTGTTAGATTTCAAGTTAGTGAGGCCTTTACCTGCAGACGTCCAAAGTGTGGATTGAGCCTGTCTTCCTAGGAGATTCTGAACAGGAAAAGCAGCCGCCAACCCCCACCCCCACCTTCCCCAGCCCCGCAGACCCAGGACTGGGGATTGGCTATTCAACTATCAGGCAACTCTGAGCCGTCCCCTCACAGTAGCCCATGCCCCTTAAGGCCTTGCTGGGTGCACCCCAAACCATTCTCCTCCATCTTGTGAGTTGCAGCCTCCCTGTGCCCCAGATTGCAGTGAGCAGAGTCTGGGAAGTGGTAAGGCGGCAGACTAGTGCTGTCTCTTCCCAAAAACAATAGTTTTTAACAAAATGATTTTCCCTTTCTGTGATTTCATTCTTTGCCTCCATTTGCGGACCTTCGACTGACTTAGCTCATATTTTTTAGCTTATAGATCGGACCAAAAGTCTTTCATCCCTACAGGGGGAACATATTCATAGTATACAAAGGACTGTAGATGTGAGCGACTTCTCCTAGCATCAGCAAATAAAGCCAAGAATGGCCCTTTGATTGAAGTATCCAGGAAGCGCTATAAGACCATTTTGCACACAACAAAAATGGCTTGAGGCAAATCCCGCTGGCAGCAGCTTAAGGAAGCCAGCGCAGCGAAGGATCATAAAGTATTTTGATCACAGTCACCTGGGATAGTAGCTCGGGAGCCCAAACAACCCCTAACTTCTTCACTGGCTAGGCTTGGCATGAGCCTTTTCGGAAGCTCTACACAATCCCTGGTGAAACGCCTACTGTGGAGGTCGGTGATCTCTAAGGCATCTCTGCGTATGATGATTTTTTCACCCTGAGAGAAATAAAGGCCGCAATAGGTAGAGTAGTGCCATCCAAAGCTGCAGGCCCAGAACGAATCCCCGGGGCTCTATTCATAGCTGATACTCCAAACTGTGCCAGCTACATCTTAATTTTGTCTAATGCAATAGCCAGTGGTTCCCCAGTCCCAGGGTATTGGAATGCACAGAAGTGGTCCCAATATATACGAAAGGAGCTAGATATAAACCCTCAAACTATAGGCCTATTAGCCTGATCGACGCCCTACAGAAGGTTGTCTGCAGAGTTGTGCTGCAGAGGATCCAACTATGGGTGGACGATCATGCAATACTATCCCAGTACCAGGCTGATTTCCGGGTAAAGACAAGGACCATGGACCAGGCATTTTGGCTTTTGCTCCTTTACTGGAAGGGGGTAACAATCGGCAGTGGCAGTCTACTTAGCCTTCATCGATTTAAAGAATGGCTTGGATCTAGTTCCCAGGGGTAAACCATGGCTGGTGCTAAGAAAAATGGGCATTCCGTGACCCAGTCTTAATCTGGTAGTTCGGCCTCATGAAGGGAACAACACACAAATTAGATGGGGGGCGCAGGGGCAACTGACCGATCACATCCCAAGAAGTAGGGCCGTCCGACAAGGTTACATCTTGGGCCCCACCCTATATTCCTTTTACATGAATAGAGTGGTGAGCTTCCTGCAAGAAGAACCTGCAGATGCACCAACCTTAGGGGGTGACAAGGTACCAACCCTCTTGTTCGCAGATGACACCATGCAGGTGTCGAAGACCTCAGCGGGGTTGCAGCGACTACTCAATAGATTCTACACCTTCTTTGATGCTAAGTGTTTGGTTATCCATATGACTAAAACCAAATTCATTGCCTTCAACCCCCTCAAGTCCTACAAAGGCAGCCCCATTCTAGGTGGGACCCCCCTAGAAAGAGTTGGCACCTTCGATTACCTTGTTGTCCAAAAATTTGGCATGGAAGTCCCACCTAACCAAGATACTGATGAGTCCCAAGCGGGTAACATGGTCACTAGGAGAGGAGCACTGTGCTTCACATAGCAGGCCAGTAGCCCCTGCCATTCAGGTGTACGATGCAAAGGCTGTTAGTACAGCTCTGTATGGTGCAGAGCTGTGGGGATTCAACAAGAGCATCGATCTTTGCAGATCAAAGCATCGATTTTTAAGGGATTTAGTGATGCTGCCCTGAAATATCCAGCTAACTCCCCTAATGCTCGACATAGTTAGTTGTTACATTGGTGACATAGTGAGGCTTCACCCACTGCTCTTTTGGGCTCGCAGTAGGCGGTCCCCAGAGCTCCTACCATATGCCAAAGCTTTATCTGAGGTTATCCGGCTAGATACAAGTAATAAGGAGGCTGGATTACCAACGCTAAGAAGCTGATGTTTGCACTAGGAAGCCAAACCCTGTAGGCCAAGCAGAATCCGCCGTGAAAAGATGTGCTTAAACATCCTTACAGGGACTGGGCGGATCATCAAGAATCCAGCAAACCTAACTTGGGGCGACTAACTGCGGAACTCCTTCTCCACAAACAGACTAGATACCTGGAAACTTACTTAGACATAAACCAGGTCCCTCTGAACTTTATGTTGTGCATCCATTTTATATTTGGAACACTTCCTGTATGTGAAGTAACATCTAATTAGCACCCACACAAATTAAGACCAAAGGATTGCCCATGCTGCAAGAACCCGGTGGCAAGTGTTGCCCATTTCACTTTTACTTGACCAGCATATACCAGGTCGAAATGGCTTACACCGATTTGCTGGTAATTGGGCACACGGAACCTCCGGATGCCTTGCACATCTTAAGATGCGACCCCAGACCACTTTTTGCTTGTGGAGCGGCCAAGTACCTAAGCCATGCATGGCTCATCAGACAGAAGGCTCAGATAGGAACGTCATAGCACACTTTAGGATTGGAACCACACACAGCCGCATTAGGGCCCACTGGACAGATGTTATGCACATGCACTTTGGCGCTATATCCCCCTTCCAATGTTGTCCCGAGGAGGGTCAGAATAACCAATATTTAGGCAGCCTGAGTATCGGGAACTGGGTCCAATTGCAAAGGCCTCAATTGTGAAAACTTGTTGATGCCATTTCTTTTTTTTATATTGTTTTAAAGTATGCATTATTTATTTACATTGTTTTAAAATTGCTTCTCACTATTGACGTGTTGAATTTTATACTGCTTTTCTGTGGTAGCCACATGTAAGATGCACGTTTTAAGTGTAATAAGTGTAATAAGTTTTTGCATGAGATGTTTAATCCTACATATCTTTTTAATATTCTATTTGGTGTTTTTATAGCTTTTATGACATGCGCCATCAAGCTTATTCAACAACAACATTGACTGCTACAACTAGTTGTAACTCTCCCCTTTTTTTGCTATTTGCCATTTCTGAATGAATATTTTTAAATAGGTGTAGACTTACATACCTCCATCCCCAAAAGGAGGGAAAAGAGCTTCTTACAATATTATTTACAACTGTGAAGTTACTACAAGTAAAATGATGTCCATATTTAAATTCTACTTTGTTGGTGGATATTTCTGCCACAGGGAAGAAGACCTCCACCATAGAAATAGCGATGTTGTTATGGAGAAGTATAGAAAAATGTGATGAAGTTTATTTTTTGCCAAATAAATAAATACAAATAATTTAATGTATAATATAAATGTAACTATTTTAAGATATTTTTTTAAATAAATGTATATGAAATAATCAAGCAAATTAAATACGAATAATTATGTTGATGAATACTCACCCTCGCTAACATTTTTAATTTTGTTTAGTATTTAATAAAATTGGTTTAAAGTTTTATATTTATATCATTTAAATGTGTGTTTTATTTTCTAAAGCAGGTAAATGTTCACAATAATCATTATGTATAATTTTTCAATCACTATACATGCTGAAATTATTTATTTGATGAAAGATTAGTTCATTTTGTTCATTAGTTCAATTCCCTGCCTCTATTCATTCAATACAGGAGTGTACTGCAGTACCAGTAGTTGACTATGTGTAGTGCTTGACTTACTTCAAGCAGGGTTGAAATGCATTTGCACCTGTTTTGACATCTTTTTGGCTTTAGTATATTTAGAATTTTTTTGTGGGAATTACAATTGTCTGACTCTCCATGTCCCTGTCATTACCCCTTGTCCCTCCCACATTTACAAAAAAATAAATACCTATTTTTGCATAGATGTCCTCCACTGTGTCAGAGATATCCACACAAAAAAGATAGGTGAGGTTGCTGATTGGATGTTTGCAAATTGCAGTTTGTGAATCAGGACCTATATTCCTAAGGTGCAGTATGAGGAAAATAGGATGGCTGGCCTAATTCACTCTAACAGAATTACTTGTAATAACCACAACATTATTCATAAGTATGCATAATTTTGTGAGAGGCATCCCAGCATTTAGCACTATTTGTTTAGTGCAAATTCTGCCTAACAATCAAAATGTGCCTGATGATGCATTTTGCACTAAGAAAATAGCACTAAATACTACAGGATGTAAACACCAGTAGTAAGCAAGCTCTAGCTCTCTCTGAGTTCATTAATCCTGTGCTCCTGCGGTTGGATGTTTTCTCCAGATTACACCTCATTACTCAAGCCGGATTAGTCACATCATTTTGGTTATTTTACATCACAAGTGTAATGCGTAATTACAGAAAATAATCCAATTAAGTGATTACAATTTCTCCTAGGTCTCAGGAAAACAAAGGGATCAAACCAGGCTATTAAAAAGTGACATTAAAAGTTATAGAATTTAAAGAACTGTTCATGTTGGCATACCATCTTCCTAATGAAGCAATGAGATACAAATTCCAATGTCAAATTCATTACAGCATTTATCAATGCATCGCTCTTAGGAAAGGAAACCAAATATACCTTTATAGCCAAATTCCATTGGGAGTCCAAACAAGGCATCCTAACCTAAAACAATTTTGATGTTTCAACAAGATGTTCTTATTCATTGAAAATTTGTATACTAGAGGTAAATAAAGATGCACAAGTCTGCATGAGTTTTGCTGACAGCTGTTTGATTTTAATGCTGTATGTAAGCAGATAAACAGTTTCTCTACTTCCTAGGCACAAGTCAAAAGTGAGAGGTGATAGTTAAATTTAATGACAATCATATTATACTCTCTAGAATGTTCATTAATGCTGTAAGAATATTCTTCCTGGGAGAATAATGGCTATGCCACTCTATCTCATGCGGTATTAAACATATACGTTAGCATATTGAACTTGGTAAACTATATTGCTGTAAACGATTTTTGTTCTTCATCATAATGGCCACTTTGAAAGAGGCAAGAAGTAGAAGTAGACAAAGCCATGAGATTCGCATTCTGGCTGGCTAATAAAGCACAATTAGTCACAAGCACCTTTAGTTGTAGAAAGCAGTTTTGTAATCCCAGTTAGTACCGTATTTCTAAGCAAGATGATTGTTAGTGCATCCTTAACATTTCCAAGGATGCTATAATATTCTTTAACTTCAGCTACTAAGATGACTAAATGAAAAGGGTGTTTTACAGAAGAGAAATTGGCTCTTATGAAGGATCTAATTCTTCCTAGAACAACACCTATTCCAACATTATTTTAAATGAGGATGTGGATCAGATACAGCTTGTTTTCATATACCCTACATGGAAATGACATAAAGAAGGACCCAGTGTTAAAATGGGAAAGAGGATTTTTATACAAATGTAAAATTTAAATCAGCTGTTGGATGCTGCCAAAGTAAGTGATGCGGGAATCTAATGCAAGAACAAAGCATTCCAACAGACAAGACTTTGGATGGGAAATAAATGAGTCAAATATGAAATAAAAAGAAAATCCATCTAGCTAAAAAGGTAGTCTCCTACATTTACAAAAATGGAGCTTGATGATTTTTTACATTACGAAAAAGAAGCATTGTAGGATTTTAATGTAGATAGTTATATGTGCTTGTTTCACAACAAATCAAAAACAGATTGTCTTCTTTGGGCTGACATTTTCCTTGCATGAGCAATATTAACGTTAAGTGCTCAATAAAATATTAATATGGAACCAAAAATGTGTATTTACAACGCAAGCAGGGATTATTAAATTTTCCTTTAGATGATGTACCACTCTAAAAACAACCATGCACATTGCATTGTTTATACGTAAACTCCACATTTGCTGTGCATTGTTGAGAGGGCCAGAGTAGAAGTCTTTGCATCAGGCTTTTAAATTACAGGGGCCAATGAATTTTCAGTTTTCTTCCATATTTTCATTTCTTTTATAGGTTTGGGAATATCCTTGAAGTAAATTTCAAGAAATACATTTATAAAATATAAAATGGATTTTTTCACATAATTTTGAAGGTTTAATGTACACTGTGCTGCTTTCCTTTCAAATATTGTAGTTCTGGTCGCACAGGTAACTTTCTATAGAGCTGCACCCTATTTGTGACACAGAAACTGAGGTCTGCTATACAAACATGCGTTGACATAGCCCCAGCAGAAACTGATGCCCATGGATGAGCTGGTGATTAGTCCTTAGTTGGTTGGTGACATTGATGACACTGACAATCTGGAGACACAAGCATATTTCGGGGTAAGCAACCTCGCTAGCAAAACACGTTAGACATTGGTCATGTCTCGAGGCACAGGTGTTTAATAGGCGAGGTCACACATACATGCACACACGCACACACACACACATGTACACACACACACCGCCTGTGTTTGTTGTAGAATTTACGCTTGGTAGATTGTTCATTATTATACTGTGATTTTATTTTAGTAACATGTCCGTTTTGAAGTTTATAGTAATGTCTGTGGATCTGGATAGCAGGTTCACTAAACCATTGCATTATTTTTGGTAAGATGACCCAATATTATTTTTAATGTGTGAAGTGTTGAGTCAAAGTGCTTTAGCCATATGAACATTACTACATTAGGCATTGTGTTTATCTTAAGATGTCAAGTGGAACATAAATAATAAAATGTAAATATGAAAAAAAAATGAATGGCTACACAATGTTACCTGTTTTCTACCCCTTCCACTCACACACTGGCCAAGATTCTCCATGCCAAAGCTAATCCCACATGACCCCTTTTAATCCATGCAGTGATGATTTATTAACTCTCTCCTTCCTTGCTCCTTGTTCCTCCAGCTCTAACAATGTCTCAGTCAATGTATTTACCCTGGACTTAAATATTGCTGAGGCCTAAGTACTAGGGTCCAACTGAAGTATGGGTGTAGGCCTATGTCCCAATGGTGGATTTGCAACTATGTGATTTGACAGAGTGCTAAACTAAGGCTATCATGACATTAATGGATCATATTTCCTGAGGATCACTTTTCCTCAACAGAATAACGCATTATTGTATTAGTAATGTTCATCAATATCAACTACAAATATTCCCAGATCTCATCTGAATACTCTGTATTTTGCAGGGCTATGGCAGTATTGTTTCTAAAATTGTCAATGTTGATGGTAAAAAAGTTCCTTTTTTTTCGTAGTCGCCTCCATTTTATGCTGACTGTCATTAATGTTTTTTTAACTCTGCAAATTGGGCCTCTGCTGTCCAGGCCCCAGTGTTTGTGTATGGCTTGATCCCCAAGACATGGTAACATTGGCTAATAACTAATTGCCATATTTAATTTTACTTTAAGGCTGTGAATGTTGCAGGAAACGTATACCAGTAGCATTGGAAGTTAAATGTCACTAGTGGACTGTAGAACGTATTGTGCCATCTCCTAGAATGACAAAGAACATAGCTTCCGGTCTACTATTGCTTGATTCCTGAGGCTTTTAAAACTACAGACGGCACTCTCTAATGTACTCTTTTTGACAGGAATGAGCCCTACTTTTAATTTATAAATAACTCACCCTAAATAGACCTTGTAGCTCTCTATGTATGGTGCCTAGCATTTAAAAATGGTACATGCAAAATTTAAATTTGATATGTACCTACATTGACTATCTCTCAAAAGCCTGTGTCACTGTTAGTGCTGTAGCTCTACTACGACAAACACAAACATTCAGATGAATAATAAGTCTACTAATTTTGACGCGAGCTCCCCCGTCTCTCAGCACCTGTAATGTAACACTTCCAACCGAGGCAGAACCAAATAGAACCAACAGGGAGAAGATGGCGGCTGACTAAGCAGTCTAGTCGCGAGCTCCCCCGTCTCTCAGCACCTGTAATGTAACACTTCCAACCGAGGCAGAACCAAATAGAACCAACAGGGAGACGATGGCGGCTGACTAAGCAGTCTAGTCGCGAGCTCCCTCATCTCTCAGCACCTGTAATGTAACACTTCCAACCGAGGCAGAACCAAATAGAACCAACAAACCGGCGCCGAGTGAAAAAGGAGATTGTGTAAAATATGCAGTGATTTGGATATACCGAGCATTCAAGAAAAATATCGATTGGAAAAGCGGCCATCAATGTTGTATCCAAAAACTATCAGGTATGCGGACATGATGAGCGGGTCTGCATGATGTGGCATTAAATGGACTGGACATTAGTAACAACTTTGTACGTGGATGTTTCGACTGTGAAATTACTTACGGGCGCTGTTGCGGGTTCGCTGCGGTCTCCTCGCTCGCTTCCTCTCCCCCCTTTAGTCTTGAGGTTTGGGCGTCTGGTGTCTCTCTGTGGCAGGGCAGAGCGCCCTACGCCGAGCACAGTGCAGAGGGGCAGGCAGGTTGCCGAGTCGAGGTGGAAGATCGGCGTGGAGACTCTGGTGAAATTTCCGGGAATAGAGACGGGGGGTTTGTGGAGCAGGGGAGGCGAGGTGGCTGGAGCCCAGAGAGAAGCTTGTCACAGCGCCACGGCTAGAGGAAGGAGCCTGCCGGTGTAGCACTGGAGGGAACTGAAAGCAAACACCCTGACCAAACCAACAAAGGTGTCAGTTTCTGGAGGAATTCACCTTTAATGTGGGCGAAAGTGGCTCATGCTCGAGTAATAAGCATTAAAACTGCACACCGTGTCCCACACCATGTTTCAATCAGAGGAGAAGGAGGCATAATTTCGGACTACAGTATAGTCATTACACAAAACAATCTAAAAGAGGGTTCCAGGAAAGCAGTGCACCAAATAAAGACTCCAGGAAATACTTTCTCTTATGTTATTTTGAGGTCTAGAGGTACGGAAGGGGGCCTTAAGGCCAAGGCAGAGGCAGCGTGTAGTAAGCCTGAAAGCAGAGAAGGAAAGCTGCCTAGAGCATCTCCCAAAAGCAAACTGGATAAACTTAAGGTGCCCCCCCCCCCCAGCAAAAATTACCCTAACGGAAGGAAGGTCCACAGGAGGAGGGGACAGACTGAGAAGTCTGAAGGGTGGCCATCAGAGGGCTAAGGTTAAAGATATAACCAAAACTGAAGACCTGAAACCAGCAGATATATCCAAGGGAGAAAATAAGGATGCAGGCAGAGGTAAAAGCAAGCCTTGCAAAATACCAAAGACTGCTAAAGGAAGAAAAAAAAACACTGTATCACTGTCAAATGCAGCCCGGCTCAGCTTGACTAAGCCAGGTGGGAAAAGTTTGCAAAAAATCACCCCCTCCCTACGTCTGTATTTTAAATTACAAGAGAAGAAGGGTCTGAGTGAGGGGTGTGAAAGGAGGTAAAGATGGCAGAAAAATCAAGTATAGAAAGCTATGGAGTCCCAGTAAGCAATCAGTACCAGGTTTTGGAGAACTTTGATAAACAGGAGACTACAGGGAGAGACCAGGTATCAAAAAATACGCGAATTCAGGCTCAAACATCCCCCCCCCCGGCACCGTCCCAGAACCGGAACCTACTAAATCAAAGGAAAAAAGCAAAAATCTAGAAGACACAGGAGGGTCTCAAACAGAAAAAATCTTAGGGGAGATGGGAGAGATGATGAGGGAGCTAAGGGACAAATTTGCGACCTCTGAACGGAATCAGATCAAGATTCAGGAGACATGTGAAACGCTAGACCACAAAATAAACACTTTGATAGAAAGAGTAACGCATGTGGAAGGGGAAGTAGAAGGTCTAAAGAAAAAAACAGAAGACAATCGTAAAGAGATAACCAAATTGAAAATCAAAGAATCAGAGATAAGTGAGAGAATGGAGTCTTTAGAGAACCACGCCCGAAGAAATAACCTTAAAATTTTAAACATTCCAGAAGGTTTGGAAGGGAACGATTTAAAAGAGTTCACTATTAGGCTCGTGGAAGAACTGATACCCTGGACCAAAACAGTAAACCTAGCTGATGAGATACAAAGGATCCATCGCGATCCCTTCAGGAAAAGTAACCAAAGGAAAAATCCAAGGAAAATATTGATCAATTTCCTGACGTACGCGCTTAAGGAGAAAATCTTGAGTGAAGGTCTAAAAGCAACATCATTCTCCAAAGATGATTGGACATGCAGAATTAGATCAGACATCTCAAAAGCCACACAAGATAGACAGTGGGAGCTGGGCCAATTTATGCCACAGCTTAAAGCGCTTGGTGCAAATCTCCTAAACGTTTCAATCTGTTCATGGAGACACTCACCAAAATTCTCAGCTCATCTAACGTACAGTATCATATGTATGCGGATGATACACAGCTTTATTTAAAGAGCCACTCACTTGAAGAAATCAGATCTCTAAATTCAATGCTAGAAAAAACTCAGACCTGACTCGTTGAAAATCTTCTTAAACAAAATACCCTCAAAACCGAATTCCTCCTAATTGCCCCGCACTCCAAAACAACTAATATTTAAGACTGGCTGAAACATCTAACAGCACTTAACTGCCAACCTCTTATTATTGACTCAGTGAAATTGCTGGGAGTAACTCTGGACAAAAACCTAAATATGCAGTGCCGCAACAAAAGGAGCAAACTTTCAGATACACACTTTGAGAAAACTAAAACCCTTCCAGCCCGCAAATGACTTCAAATTGGCAGTACAAGCACTAGCTAGCCCAAGAGTCGAGTATGGGAGTGTCTCACTTTGTGGTGTTCCCAGGTCCTCGACTTCCCCTCTAAAAGCATCTATCAACACAGCAGCTAGACTTATTACCCCTCCAGACCACAGATCCCTTAATTGGCTACCTTTCGTAGCCAGAATTCATGTAAAAATCGCACGTTTGACACATAAAGCCATACATAACAACACACCTACCTATCTGGCACAGGAATCGGTGCCTTCATGAGGCAACAGATTCTCTAGAAGTGCCAGCAAACTTTTACTGAAACCACAAAGATTCATCAAGAAGAAAACATGCAACCGAACTTTCTCGGGGATGGCGTCCAGGTTCTGGAATGCACTGCCCCCAAAAACTAGACTGAATCCCTCTATTGCATCTTTTCAAAAAGGAAGTGAATTCTCTTCTCATGGAATTCACTTGAGCCACTTTCATAAGCATTATACAATTCCTTATTTGTATGAAACATTATGCTATGTACTATTTGCCTGTTTGTTTCCTATATTCTCCCTGTAAAGCGCTCTGATACCCGCAAGGGTCTTGTTCGCACTATATAAAACCTTAAAAATAAAAATAAATAAAAAGAAGAAAAATCTCAAATGGCACAGGCAGGGGGCCTGTAGTGTAGTTCCTAGATTCCCAATAGGCTCTGCACATTGGAATAATATATCCTATAGATTTGACGTAGGACTTAGGTCTACTAGGTCTCTATCGAATATACTAGACTTAATTGTGATTGCCAGCTAGCTCAGTGGTCACTAGAAACTTTCTCAAATTCACAAGAAGGGATTCGTTTCTGACAACCACATAAACATAACAACTTTGTTTCACCAAGAAAAAACCGATCATCAGAGTCGTGGAAACAATAGATAGATATTTCACTCAGTCAATCGTGCATGCTTCATTTCACTAGAGGTGCAGAGACATAGATAGACGGATGTTTTCAGTAAGAAAGTTTTATTGAACAGTCTTCTTTCTCAAGCATTAGAAATGAACTGCTACAATCGTAAAACTGGTTGTAAAATATAATGCATACAGTATAAAAAGTAGAATAATATAATACTGTAAGAGCAATGTATGGTTCCTAAACCATAGATAAATATAAATATAAATAACAGAGGCTAAAAGCACTCAACTGGGGCTTCTAAAATACGCCTACCCCGATGTACCTAACCTAAGCTTAGGATGAGTGAGGTGTAGCATAAATGTAGTATTCTTTTGCCAAGAATCTGTCCAAGATTTCTCTTAGGGTCTAATCAGCTCTGTACCTTATTTTGGAATGAAGAAGGTCAGGCTCAGGAATCGATTTCCCAGCAACCCGCAAGGGTAGCCTGGAAACACTGGAGCTGGATTTCTTGGCAGGAGAAAAGACAGCGTGTCTCTCAGTGCGTCTGTTGGAGGGTGGGCCTCCTTCGGCACGTGCTGTAGCAGGATGTGTCGGGCAAGTAGATAGTCGAACTGCTCCAAACCACCGTGTGTTTGCTAAGGCAAGTGTGGGCATATTTATACCTTGAAGTTGCAGAGTTTGACGTAAAGGTGGACTTAATAACGTCATTAAAGACTCTTAATTCTTTGAAAATTTCATGAGTTTTATACACCGTCAGTTCTCGAGCAAGGGAAAGTCCCAAGCTGCTGAAGCCGAGTTTTCCAAGAAATCGTTGTAGATTTTCGGAACTAGTGGAAGTAACCCTGCCATATTTGGACTGCATGAGCTATGACTAAATATGGTTATGATTTTTATGCCTATATAAGGACATAGTGATTTATACTAAGGCATGAATTGGGAAAATTACAATAGTGTCCTAAAATGGTTCACAACAGGGTCATAGCTATAACACTAGATGGACTAAGGGTGGTTAAACTGGTATACTGACTTCAGGGTGGGTGAGTCCAACCCCTGTCTACATTGAATGGAACCATATATTCCATACCTTATCACATGGGTTTGGGAGGAGGGAAGAGGAGAGAGGACACACATAACTACCGTAGGCCATCCTGCACCAATCCAGTTATTTTAAGTGCCTTAGTCCATGGATGACCTGTCATTGTCTTCACTGTTGGGATGACTCGGGTGGTCCGAGGCAAACAGCGTGTCCTTCCGGAGGTGAGCAATTGGGTGCTGGCGTAGATCTCTCGACTCATCCCTACTTAATGCTCTACCCTCTGTGGCGGCCCACTTAGATACCTCCTGGGACAAGGTGTTACACTGCGGTCCCAAGGCTAACTTCCACGTAATCATATTTCGTTTACTGCCCAGCGTCAGGGCCAAATCTATAAATCTATTAACCAGCTTGCACTTAGGTGGTCTGGGGAACAGACCAAGCAAGCAAACTTCAACTGTAAAAGCAAGTGTACGACCTGGGGTAGCATTCATCTTAGTCAGTACCACTAGCCAAACGCCTTGTAATTTCACACAGCTCCAAGTAATATGGAGGAAGTCCGTGTCAAGCTGACTGCACACCGGGCAGCCTCTTGGTTCAACCCCAATGGCAGCAAGAAGACGGTGAGGGGTCATAAGTATATATTTACATTGTATATATTTTAGTAGGGTATTTCAAGAGATTTTCTTAGGAGATTCTAGCAGTCTGCCCCATTCTGCAGCAGTGAGTTTTCTATCCAAGAATCTCTCTCATCTACCCCTTAGTTTCAGCAACGGGGTCAGGGACGCCTCAAGGTGGGATGCATAGAACCATTTTATTTGGTGCTCTGCTGTACCCAATGTAAGTAGGGAATGGAGGGCCGCATGTTTGTCCTGTTCCTCCCTTTTCGCACCCCAGTCGCCCAAAAGTTGATACCAGCACGTCATATATAAAAATCTGACCTGGCGAGAGTCCACACCCATCAACTAGCTCTGCAAAAGGAAGTAAACACTTATCCTGGTAATAGTCCCCCATTTAAATCCCGGCCTCTAATGAAAGCGCTTCTCCTCTACCCTCAGAATAAGCTGCGCTCTCTGTATGGCAACCCCACCAGCGGTAATGTCGGGGAATATCTCAGGACATCTGGTAGTCTTCTCAGGCATCATTTCCAACTCTGCAAGGCCGTGGACTGTAGCATTAAGGTGTATTGGACCCTTGTGGACTGGTTTAGCAATTTTGCCAGAAATAGGCGTGGGTTCTTCCTGGCTCTATTAAGTACGTCCCCTCTTGGTTCAAAGCCTGCAGCCATTGAACCACCCACTTTAATTGTGCAGCCAATTGGTAAAATTCAAAGTCTGGCACCCCTAGTCCCTCCTCCCTCATATGGCGTTATAGGATTTGCAATAATACCTTTTGTCTCCCGTCTCCCCAGATGAGATGTCGTACCAATGCATCCAGTGAGCGAAACCAACTCACAGGGATCAGCACCGGCAAATTAGCAGAAAAATACAGAAGGAGGGGCAGCACAACCCTTTTGGTTAGGGAGACTTTGACAATCAGAGGAAGCTGCAGGGCGCTCCAAAAGGTGACATTACAACGAAGCAAACAGAGGGCCCCACCCAGGTTGCCCTCCCTTAAGTCTTCCAGTGAGTGAAATATCCGAATACCTAATTATTTAAATGTATTGGGAGTCTAGTTATGTTCTACAGGGAGCTCCTGTGGCCTAGTGGAAGGGCTGGCCACCAAAAACAGATATGTTTTGTGCCGAAAAAACCCAAAGTCATCCAGTAGCCCAAAGGTGGTTTCCGCCCCTTCACATCATTTCCCAGGTAAAGCAACAGGAAGTCTGCAAATAAAGAAATCACATAGACTCACCACTCAACGTCATTCCCAGGCCCTCCCCACCATGGCTAAAGAGCACAGCCAGCAGGCTATTGTCAATGCCAACAGAAGTGGGGATAGGGGGCATCCCTGACTAGTGCCATGTGTTATCATGTACTTCGGGGATATACTCCTGCCCGTCTTAGCATGCTTAGCATGCTTTGGGTAGGGTGTATAACAGCTTTACCCACCTCAACCAACCTGTCCCCAGCCCCATTTTCTTCATGACCTCAAGTAGAGAATCCCAGCTCAAAGTATCAAATGTCTTTTTCAGGTCATCTGAAAGAAAGGCAGCCTGAATGAGATTTGTGGCGTTTGAGTGATAAAGGACTGAATGATATTGCAGAAACATTCATGTTAGAACACCTGCCGAAATCATTGATATGATTTAATATAGCATGTGATGTAAAATATTTCTGTTTCAGATCATAGCAGGAGGTCTATAGAATCATTCAACTTATAAATAAACATGTATTTGCTTGACTTAGAATTTAGATTTTTGAAATGAGGCTTTCAAAACAGAAGGTTATACCAATCACAGCATGATATTACAAAATAATAGACACATTTCAACTGACTTTTAACAGCAAATGTTTTAATTGGGCCTTTTTGAAATTACTTCCTAATGGAACAATATTTCTCTGAAAACATGCAGAACAACCAATTTCAAACCTCCTAAATTGGATTATTACATTGAGGGGAAATAGAAGCTGAAATTCAGTAAGGGGGGCATTTATTACAAAAGCTAACAAGACATACTGGTCGCATTCAAACTCCCAATAGATTGAACGACTGCTGTATTGAAATACATCCTAGACAATGTCAATGTCAATGTTTTTGCTTCAATCTGTGTTAGGTTGCAAACAAAAGGTGGGATATTTAAAACATATTTTTAAGGAGAAGGCAGCAGAGAACTGCATCACTAATGTGAGTGTAGCTATTCTTTTTTCTTTTATCTCCTATCCTGCTCCATGATGGTATTCGATGAAATAGGCACAGATCTAGGTACAGATGTAAACAAACAAGTTACAACCCGCAAAGACAGAAATAAAGCACCTAAGACCTGCTGTGAAGTATCTTGAAAGAGATTATTATGAGACCATTACAGATACCGTTCCAGTTAAATGCATTCACATCATCCACTAACAAGCCCTTCTTCTTTTCCAGACTCACTTAGAATCTGTTTATGCGCTTTTATCTTTCAGGGTTTCCTGGGTGTTTTGGAGACTTAGTACTATCCTGTCACTTTGAATGGATACTCAAATGGCCAGTGATTTCAGTAAGATGAACAGTGCATCAGAGCCATGCATAAGTGTCTTTGATAGACCGATGATGTGCCTATCCTGACTAAGGCTTCACTGGACTCCCTCAAAAGACTCAGGGACGATTTTAGGGTCTTTTTCAGGTCTTTAACTATGCCTTCTTGTGTCCTGTCGATGAACATTCGTACTTTCATAAGGGACTTCATTTCCCATTACCCATTAGCACAGGAAATGACACAGCACCATGCACCCCCCTTCCAGGACCTTCATAAAGGCAACTGTAACACGAATGAGCTGCAGCCTTGCCAATAGGTGCTGCGCATGTGCGATGAAGCTGCGCAAAGGCAAGCGCGTCTACACATGTCTGCAGTTGGACTGCACTCATTGCCAGAAACCCTGGTCCAAAGACTGCCTAGTATTAATCTGCAGCATTTCTTAGGTTACTAAACCCTGAATGCCATTTTCCCAACTGCTGTAATGTTGTGCCTTACACCGTGGTGGGATCTATCACCTGCACCCACTGTCAGTTCTGCAGCAGCCACCCATGCCAATACTATCAACTCCCTAAACACCCCCTTCCACACACATGCAACACAAGCACTAAAACCTATACCTCCCACCCTACACCACACAACAAAGCTGCTTGGCAACACCCACGTACATGCATGCTTCTCAACATGCAATCACTCAACGAGCACACAACCCAAATATGGGACCTGCTGAGCATCCTCTTCATCAAAGAGACCTGGCTCAACCCCTCATCAGCTGCTGAAAGTGCCATGACAATCCCAGCAGACTACAAGTTTGTTGGACAAGACCACCCTCACAAGCCGGGACTGGGCCTTGATATCATCCACAAGGAATCCATTAATGTAGAACATCCACAGAGAACAGCACTTCATTCATGGAGTACCTACACTTCAAGCAGCAAATCTCTGAACCTTTACCTTGAATGAAAGCCTCACTTATTGCCCCCCCGGACCACAAGCCACTTTTCCCAACCTCATCTATTTTGCCGCTATGCTCACCATCGACTCCAGAGCCAACATTTCCCTCATTGACCTCAATTTTCACCTGGAAGACCAAAATGACCCCTGCGCTACAGTACTCGTAAAAAACTTGAGCAATACTTGCTGCTATTCGATATACCCCTGCTGCTATTTTAGAAACTATATTTTAAAACCTAATCTTCGCCGTGTTTTACAATCATTTGCACTTTACCTGCTTTTTAAAATTGTACCATTTGCACTTTACCTTGTTCAAATTCGCACTGTGTAGTCCCTTCAGTGTTTGCTCCTCTTCCCTGCCTGTGCCCCGTTCCACCGTGGGTTTTCCCGTTTGCGTGGAGGGCACGTCGGCAGACAGCTTGGTCTCCGCTCCCATTGGCTGATGTTTGTCAGGTGGGGCGATTGACTCGGGACCGGACATATTTAACTGGGAAGATTGGAATTCCCAGTTGGTCTTTGCTCCCAGTGCATGACTACTATGCCTGGCTGTTTACCTTAATTCAGAAAATACTTGATGCTATTTGATATACCCCTGCTGCTATTTTAGAAACTATATTTTAAAACCTAAATCTTCGCTGTGTTTTACAATTATTTGCACTTTACCTGCTTTTAAAATTGTACCATTTGCACTTTACCTTGTTCTAATTCGCACTGAGTAGTCCCTTCAGTGTTTGCTCCTCTTCCCTGCCTGTGCCCCGTTCCACCGCGGGTTTTCCTGTTTGCGTGGAGGGCACGTCGGCAGACAGCTTGGTCCCCGCTCCCATTGGCTGGTGTTGGTCAGGTGCGGCGATTGACTCGGGACTGGACATATTAAACCGTGATGATTTTCTCCGCGCATAGCAGACGCGTGCAGTGGACTTGCGCCTAAGTTAAGCCCGTATGTGCCCATCCGCGCTGAGGACACGCCAGGAGCCAGGCGGGCTGGGATGTGTTTTACTCTCCAAGCAGGCCGTGAGTTGTACTCTCGATCCACGCTTCTTTTACTCAGAACTTCGCTCAGAACATGTCATTTTGCGACCCCTCCTGAAAACCTTGATAATATTCAATGCTGTACAGTGGCTCTTAAATCAGCACGTTCCCGAAACCTTACCAGAAAGCAGGTTTACTCCAGGAAATGTATGCCCGAAGCTATGCTATTAAAAGAAGCTGGCCTGCTCACGAAAGCTAGGTCGCTAGCCCGAAACAACGTATCTTTTAATGACTTTGTTTCCCAAAAAAATCCCCCCTGGGTCTTCATAACTGAAACGTGGGGCTCTGAGTCTTCAGGCCCTGATCTGGTGGAGGCAGTCCCTGAAGGATATACTTTAACGAGGATGGACAGGACTGGGTGCAGAGGCGGAGGACTGGGAATCCTATTTAGAGATACCTTTACTTGCCGCACTGAGGCCCTCTCCTCTCCCTCCGATAATTTTGAGGCAATGCATTTCTCTATCATATTTCTCCCCTCTGCCTCCTTTTCTGGGATCCTCTGTTACAGACCTCCGGGCCCTAGAACTATCTTTCAACAAAATATCCTCAAACTTATTGAGCCGTTTGTCGACAAGCCAAATTTCAGCATTCTGGGTGATTTTAACTTCCACTTAGAGGCGACTGACACCAAGGATACGACAACACTAATAGATGGTCTTGCCGCATGTGGCTTGCGCCAACTGGTCCAGGGCCCCACGCACTCCGCTGGTCATACGTTGGATGGCATGTTTACTAATGGTGCCAGATTAACGACTGGTTCTTCCATCCTTCTCTCTTGGTCTGACCATAGAGCAGTTCCTTTTCATCTTAAAATTAATTCTACCTCTCCAAATACCTCCAAGAGTAACATTTGGGAGACCAGAAGAAATTACGGAGCAATTAATGATGACACCATTTCCCCATTCATGGATGCTTTCAGCTCTCTCTCTCTATCTGATCCCAATACAGCTGCACTGGGTCTTTCTAACGCTTTAGCCAATGCTATAGACACCCTAGCTCCGGCTAAACGTCATTACTCAGCGCGAAGGAGTCCTTCTCAGCCTTGGTTCTCTGATAGTCTAAGACTTCTGCGCCAGAAGTGCAGACAACAGGAGAGATACTGGCATGCATACCCTGACCCCCGGGGAAAAGCCCTACACAAATCTCTATTGAGAGATTATGAGAAGGCTATTGTTGAGGAAAAAAGAAGCCATTTTAACAATCTCACTGCCTCTTTAAAATCATCACAAGATCTGTTTAAAATAATTGACTCTCTATCGGCTCCTAGAGTCATAGATCCTATTATCGAAACACAGGAGCTCTGCAATAATATCGCAAGCTTCTTGCACTCCAAAATTGCCGATATTCATAACTCTCTTGAGATTTGCAATCAGGAGTTGGATGCTAATCCAGTACTTTCTCTCCCTATGATCTCTGCTCCCCATATTGAGACCACCAAAGCCTATTCCAAACTGGGTCTCACTGGTTTCCCTCTCTTGACCCTAGAAGATCTTAACAATCTTCTTGATGCCACCAAGTCATCCTCGCCCTTAGACCCCAGCCCCTTAAGAATCTTAAAGACCTGTAGAGGGGCTGTCCTCCCCCTGCTACTAGAGGTTTTGAACATGGCCATCAGTGAGGGGATCTTTCCCTCCTCCTGGAAGATGGCTGTCGTCAAACCATTGCTCAAAAAGCCCTCTCTAGACCCGGGAGTGCTTATACAAATTTGTCCCATCTTGCTACACCCGGCCCCAGCCAAGACTCTTGAGGCCCATATTAATTGTAATCTTTCTGCTTTCATCGAGAGTTCAAATCTATTGGATATCTCTCAACACGGTTTCCGGGCTGCACACAGCATGTAGCCTGCCCTTACGGTCGTGATTAACAATATCCGCCTGGAGGTTGACAAGGGACATTCCACTTTTCTTGTGTTGTTAGATCTCACAGCAGCTTTTGACACCCTGTCTCCATCAATTTTGATCTCCAGGCTTAAGGATATCGGGGTAGAGAGCACAGCTCTCAATCTACTCTCCTCCTTTCTACATCTTAGGGAGCAGAGAGTCAAGCTGAGCAATTTCCTCTCCGCCTCTCAAGAAGTGCAATGTGGGGTACCTCAGGGCTCTTCATTGAGCCCTTTGTTATTTAATATCTACTTTACCCCACTTGCTAAGGTAGTGAGATCTTTTGGCCTTGAAGTATTATCGTACGCCGACGATACACAGATCCTGGTCTCTATCACCCAGTCGGCAAATGACTCAGCTCTCAAGTTCAGAGCTTGTATGGAGGCAGTCTCCAAATAGATAGTGTGAAATTTCTTAAAATGAAATGGGGACAAAACAGAGATCATGGTCTTTAGTGGTAGTGGAGACCTATGGTCAAAGGACTGGGGGAATGTCCTCTGCCTTCCCTCTCCGCCAGGAACCTTGGAGTTCTAATTGATTCCGCTCTGTCATTCGACGCTCAGGTAAATAGAATGGTGTCCACTTGCTGTGCCATTATAAGAACGCTGAGGAAGATTGCTCCCTATCTATCCCATGCAGCCCAGAAACAAGCAGAAGTGGCTTTGGTCTCATCGAGGCTAGATTACTGCAATGCCCTTTATAGTGGCATCAACAAGAGCTCCATTCACCATCTTCAGATGGTGCAGAACGCTGGTGCCAGGATGGTCTTGAAAGTCCCTAGGCTAGCCTCTGCAAATCTGGCCAGAAGGGATCTTCACTGGCTTTCGATTCCCTCTAGGATTTCTTTCAAACTTCTGTGTCGGGCTCATGGTGCTGTCCACGGTTCAGGCTCAGAGGGAATCAGGTCCCTTCCGTATGTTTATACTCCAAGAAGAACCCTTCGCTCGTCATCTAAGAATCTGCTCTCGGTCCCCAGAGTTGTGATAGCAAAATGGGTGGTAGAGCCTTCTCCACCTTAGCTCCAAAACTGTGGAATTCTCTTCCTCCGAAACTCTCCTGTCAGACCTCCCTGTAGATCTTTAGGAAGTCTCTAAAGACCTGGCTTTTCTCTCAGGCCTTTTAGAGGCCTTGCCTTTCGGTGGTCATAATGGTCTTCACTTGGTAGTTTGGACTTTCGGTGTGTGTTTAAGTTGCAACCTTGCTAGGCAATAAAATCAAGTTGATCTCATTTGAAGCTTTTTACTACTCAAAAAACCTGTTCAGTGGACCCTCGTAGCAAGCCTATCCGACTTTGGTGCACCTTCCTGGATACAGCCTACTTCATTGCCCTGCTGGAAGATTGTAAGATTCAAAAAAGAGTCTAACTTCAAATAGAGAAACCTTGATCTGCGAAAGTGTGAAAAGTATTCAACCACTGAAAGAACTTCCCTGGGCATGAAAGTGTATCTATTCCCATTCTGAGCTTTTCTCACCAAAGCCAATGGCTTCAGCAGTACCTTTTCTAGCAGGTATCCGGGTTTGATGATGTCCTGGGGCTCAGCCTGCATCCTTGCCCCACTGGAGAATTCCAATTATCATTTCAGAGACCAAGTCAGAAGGTTAGTGCTTGACTGCTTGATATCGCACCTAGGTCCCAGTCACACTCTTACAGTAACTTATATTGGTTCCATTTAATTCTTAGAGCACTTTTTCACTTAAATCTTTTAATAATAACATTTGAAATGCTTTACACAGTTTCATTAAGTTAAACCTCTCTGCTCTGTGGCATAGCAGGGCAGGAGTTGAAATCAGGTTTAAATTATTGGAACCTTTGTCTCGACCAAACAGGTTAGATAATGTATTACTTGTAGTGCACTACATTTACCTGAAATTAGAAATCTACTTTCTTACAGTACAGTATTTAAGTTTTCTGCTGACTGTAGTATACAATTGCCTTGTTTAAAATGGTATGTAATACAAAACTAGCCAGAAGATGAATCCCAGTGAACCTTATCCACTATCAGCATGTTATGTCCAAATCCTATTCAAAAAGAGTCACTGCAGGAGGTACAAGCTGGCATGCTCTCATCCTCTTTCCAGATCAGTAGGTATGTACCACTATCTTTCTACAAGACCATCAAGAGGCATGAATGGGGACTTAACCTAACAGTAAGATATGTATCTTGGTATGAAAATTAATTGTTTAAAAGTATAGATCTTATTAGGCAACTGGGGTTAGATAACGCAAACAACATTTAATGTCAAAAAGTCACAATCCTTAAATATGATTGCGTATTTGAAAGTGTTTTTGACCCAAATGCAAATAGCATAAAAATATGGTGACATAGTATATTATTGAGACATGGAATGCTGCAGCAAACTTTTTAAATTTTACTCCAGAACAAAATAAGGCTGATATACAGAAAATGGTGGGCATCACCATTTTCACAACTAAGCTCTTACGTATAGCACATGATTCACTCTGTTTCAATGTTGATTTGAAGTTAGTTGACTGTAATGATCATTTTAAACCCCTCCAACGTAATCCCTTTCTGACAAAAAAAGAAAACATCTCGGGGAATCTGGCTAAGCCTTGCTATATCATCATTTTAACCAAATGGCTGCCTCCAGATCTTAGTGAAATGGATTACTCTGATCATGCAAACTTCTTTATGGTCTTTCATTGTCTATACCTCTCGGTGCCATAGCAGGGAGGGGGCGGTCCGCCTTAGGCTGCACGAGTTTTGTGGGCAGCAGCCTCCTCCCTGCCATCTCAGGTCCGCAATTCCCCCTCCCACAAAGCAGCTGTCATGGGGCAGCAATCCTCCACGAATCTCGCCAGCATCCCCCGCTCTTCAATGCTGCAGCCGGGTGGCAAACACAGGGACAGCCACGGGTGCCCAAATGGCTAGCTACACCTCTGATACCTCTCCATAAAGATCTCAACATTTTCATGTCTCTCTAATCTTTGACAAATAGGTAACGGGCCAATGAGTCTTACTCCTGTTATATTTAATTTTCAATTTTATTTTATTATGTTTTGGCTCTCAAAAGAGGGCCACATAAAGTATACAAAATAAGAAACAAGGCAAATACATAACAAAATTATGACATTTGAGGGACGGGGTTAAGTACAAAACAGACATGCGAGAACAAATCTACGGGAGGTCGGACAGTCAAAACATCTCCAGAGACATATTAATAAATAGCTAAAAAACCTTTAAAAAAGTTAAAAATATGGGAACAGAACATTTCATTGGGAGGGCAATAAAGTGCATGAAGAAAGCCATTCAAAGTGACAATGCCAAGGCGAAGACAGATAGCTTTTAACCATCTGGAGCGCAATTTACGGAGCGCGGGGCAAATCAGTAAAACATGCATACAGTCCTGGGTGCTCAATTTACATAAATTGCACAAAGCAGAGGAGCCATACCATTTGGATAACAGTAGATTTAAAGGAATTAAGTCGTAACGTAAGAGGAACCAAAATCTACGAATACCATGCGGTAGGTTCCATATGACATAAGGTTGTGGCAACTTCATCACATAGGAGTTAAGGAGAAGGTCTACATTTCTCTTCTCACAGATTAACTTTTTATCAGAGTGAAAACATAAATCCCACGAGGCTTCCTTCAAAACGAGTTTTAACTGTAAAGGAGAATACAAAAACAAGACGTTTTCATCTAATTTTAGAAGGGTTACCGCCCTTCTAAAATTACTTACAAGTTTAGAAAACTCTTTAAAATTACCCAATAGTTCACTCCTGAGAAGAGCTCGCATAGTCCCTACTCCCGCTCTAGCCAAACAGGCCACCCATCTTACTAGGGCACATAATCCCTGTACCCAACTGCTCCTCAGTCCAAAGTCGAGCCTGCAGGCGGCCAAAGAGCACGCAGTATTTAGGGAAGATAGAGATCTTAGGAGTTTCCCCTCAAGCTTATGGCAAAAGTCCCAGTTTTTCACCTCTATGAGTTCAATACCATAAAGAATTGTTGCGGGAATTTTTGATCTATAAACTTCCAATAAGCTCGAGAATTGCCTTTTTCCCGTTGCCTGGTATAGAGAGTTTAAACCTTTGCCATGGGCGAGAGCTTTGCGTGAACAATGCTCTATATGGAGCCTCTCACTCAAGTTAGCCAGGGTGATTTTTCCCAGGAAGGTATAGGAATTTACAACCTCCAGTTTTTGGCCCCCAATAAACCAACCAAAGTCTACAGATCGGCACTTCTTCTTACCTGTTATGCACATAACTTGGCCTGCTGCAAAGGCGTGAAGAGCATGTAGCCGATTTGCAAGACCTTTAGGGGTCAGGTCAAGAATAAGGACATCATCAGCGTACATCAGGCAGGATATAGGGGTCCCCCCCATCACCGGGGCAATGCCCTCACTGGCAGACAAGGCGGCGGGTAGGTCTGCCGTGTATAAGGAGAACAAAAGGGGAGCCAATAAACAGCCTTGTTTAAGGCCATTCAAAGATGGAATTTGAAAAGATAGCCCCCTTTCGCCCCCCAACAAGACCCTACACCAGGTCTCTGTATGGAGAGACCGAACCAGCTCCAACAGATAGGTTGGGGCACCAAGCGCTGCCAATTTTCTCCACAGCGTTCTACGATCTACTTTGTCGAACGCTGTGGAGAAATCAATAAAGGCGGCATACACTACCCCTCCTCTCACCTGGACATATTTATCTGTGACCACATGGAGAGCGGTAAGGTTGTCTAATGTACCGTGGTCCCTACGGAAGCCGGTCTGTTCAAATGGCAAGATGTTGCTCTCCTCTACCCAATCGGAGAGGGAATTTAAAAGACATTTCGCAAAGACCTTTCCGATGGAGTCGAGGATAGCAATCAGACGGTAATTGCTGGGGCTATCCCTAGTTCCCTTCTTGAAAATGGGGACCAAGATACTTCCCCTCCAGGAGGCAGGTACCGTTTTGGACAAAAAGCAGGCTTTATACAGAGGATACAGGATTTTACTCCACCTTAAAGGGTCCTGTTTCAGGACCGTCATGGGGAGTTCATCCGGGCCCATTGCCCCAGAGGCACGCATGTTTTTTATGGCCATCTCAATTTCTTCTTCTGTGGGGTAATTAATGAGACCTTCAGGTGTAGCATCTATGGCAATATCAACCCCTGTAATCCCGTTCCCTGCATAAAGATTCCGGATATAAGAAGTCCATACCTCTTCCGCTATAGGAATGGGAGAGGGACTTAGTCTAGTACCGCACCCCTTCCCAATTATTGCCCAAAAATCTCTGATCCTACCATGGACAACAGATTCCCTCAATTGATCCAAACATTGTCCTCCCTTTCCTTTTTCATTTTTAGCTTAAGTCTGCATCTCTTTCTTTTTAACCTGGAAATTTCTTTTTCACGTTCCAAGACTCTATCTAGATATTGTTCACGGACTAGTTTATTTATTTCCTTATTCAGGATACGCAGTATACTAGGGACCACTACCCCTTTTCTAGGACGAGAGGTTTTTTTAGCATAAAGAATGATGTTTCGCATGAATTCTTCAAAATAAACTATTTCATTCCCACGCCACTCATTTAATACTATTAGGGTATCAGACAAGAAATCCTGTACCCCGTTAATAGCGGAAGGATTCCAGAAACACCTTCCAGAGGAAGCGTGGAAGGCAGCATCATTGCCATTGAGAGACCAAGATGCAGTGGTCATGGAATTTAAAGAAATGGTTATAAACAATATGCTATGGTCACTAAGGGAGGTGGGTATGATCTTAAGGTCCTGAATATAAGGAAACAAACCATAGTCTGCGATAGCATAGTCCAAGATAGAAGACCCAAAAGGAGATTTGTGAGTAAATTTAGCAGGCACGTCAGATGGAAATCTCCCGTTTAGTATGAGACCGTCAACGGCCGCTAATTCTTTTAGCAAAATCTTCCCTCTTTTATTAGTCACTAACTTATCAGGGAAGAGTGTTTGGGGAACAAAATGCGTCTCTTCCTTAGCTTTATTCCTAAAAAGTTTCAGACTAACATTGGAGATTTTGCAGTTCAAGTCTCCTACAAGCAAAATTTCCGGAGGGGATGGGACATTTTTAATTTGATCAATATATCGGAATACCTGCTTCAGAATTACATCAAAACACTCTTCAGGGGGGATATACACATTAAGGATTACAATAGGTGACTTTATACCATTATGAAACAAATTTTCAATGGTTATAGCGTGGAAAAGTTTACTTGGGTCGATATAATGTGAGAATCTCCATTGCAATTTATTTGATAGTAAGCAAGCGATTCCCCCCCTGGCATGACCTTTCTTGGAAGGAACAGCGGGCACTTCCAAGACATAAAAATCCTTTGATGCCTCTAGCATATTAATGCACCAAGTTTCCTGAATGCACATCACGTTAGCACCTAGAGAAAATAAGAAATCAAATTTCTCTGGGCTACTGTGGTTCCCTGCCGCATTCCAAGAAATAATTTTTAGTGAGGTGTTAAAGATGATGAAACAATTTGGGATTATCTTTTGTTTTTGTAGATAAGGCACTATGCAGCCAATTCCACCGGTTGTTATCCTCTATGAAAGCGGAATTCTGAGTTAGCGGGAGTGGCTTCACGTGCGAGACCGAGCGTTTTCCCCTAGAGACCCACATTTTCAGGTCTCTAAGAGGAGAGGCTACCCCATTTTGCTCATCACCCCCAGACACCTTCCCAAAAGAAGGATTTGTATTACCAAGGTTAGAAATCGGGAGAATGTCGATACCTGTACGTTGAAAATTCTCGGCTTGCTGTAGTATCAGATTTACTATGATAGGAGAATAGAATTTAACCCTTATGCTCAATACCCTGACTCCACCCAACAGGGAGACTAACTCAATGTCCCTAGATTGAATATGGTGAAGACTTTCAATCTCGCTAAAGCGCTTAAGAAGCCAAGCTCTGTTTAGGGGAAGGTCAACATCGAATAAAGGTAAAAAGTCTAACACAAAAACGTCCACAGGGGCCTTTGAGTTTTTTAGAGGACGGACAGGGAGGGAGCGGTCTCCAATCTCTAAAGCTACGGAGAAAGGAGGGGCCAAGGGGTTAAGGGCCCAAGATGGGTATAAGATTGGAGCTCCTGTCGCGGTCAGTGAAGAAGAGCATGGGAGAGAACCCCCCATTTGTGGCATAACTTCCAAAGACGTTGGTGGACACCGATCACTTTCCACCTTTAAAGATGTCGAAATGGATGAGTTCAATTCAATATCCGCCTTTAAGGAAGTGGAGGAGGGATCCAAATCAATTTCTTCGTTCTCCAGTGCAGCCAGAGAATTTTGGAAGATTATTCGACGCTGCCTTTTCTTCCTGTATTTTCGAATTGGTTTCCTTTTATTCCCTTTATTATTTTTATGTTTACCATTTTTTACCTTTACCTCGTGTTAATCGTCCAAAGGTTCTTTTTTGTTTTCGGACATGAAGAAAGGGAATAAATCTTGAACCACTTTGGGACCGGAAGTAGATTTGTTTTCTTCCTCGATCTCTAGAACTGAGTTCTTAATACAATTAGGCACTGCGGTTAAAGGCATAGCTACGGTGTGTGTTTCCAAAACTGCTGTTGCAACCTTCATATCAGACTCCACTATAGGCACATTTATTTGCCCCTTTGGCAAGCTGTGTTCGGTCATGGGAGGGGATACACTCCTCTTATCTGGCGATTTTTGTAACAGAGTCTTCAGTATTTGGGTAACTGAACCCAAGATACAATCCGAGCTGCCTACAAATTTCCCTAGAAGAAATAAGATGGAGGCTAATAATTGTTCCAGAGCGATCATGGATTCAGAAATCGGTTTTTCACATACTTCTGCTGGACGACAGATACCAGATAGATTGAGATCCGGGCTCCTGGAGACATTTAACAGATCGGACATGTCCTGACCGTTTAACGAAGGGGTACTACTATACAACATTAACCCAGATGGAGTAGCACCCCCCGAGAGCTTAATAGGGTCCGGTGTCTCCACTTTAGCTGTGTTTGCATAGCGGCTACAGAGTTCCAGGTCAATGGATAGTGAGGACAAATCGCCACCCAACCTATCATTCAGAGGGGTTTGAGACATAGAAGGTTGATTCGCAGGTGCACTTACAGGTACCGGAAGTTCGAGAGTACTCTCCACCTTCCCTTCAGAAAGAACAAGGGAAGAAGACACCACTGCCGCTGATTGTAAAAACACGGGCTGCACAGGAGGAGGCAGAGGGTCTGTAATATCTTGAGTATGAACGTCCTGGACCATGGCACAAGGAGCTTCTTTAACAGCAAAATTAAATTTCTTAGAGGGAGGCCGGTCCCATAATTCAAAGAGTTGGCATTGACCCTTCAGCGGGGGATTGTTCACAGATTTGTTTCTTGTCCGGGTAATAACTGTTTTTGCACCAGGTTTTTCTCCCACTACCCTTCCTGAACGTAATTTTTTAGACATCTTCTATAGAATTATTCCACGAAATTAAGTTTTTAAAGTGATTAACCTCCAGAAGAATGATTACAAAAGATATTACGATATTCATAAAATAATAAATATAGTCCTGGAGATGCAACAATGGCTGTCCGGCAGTAGAATAAGAGGAAGCAATGAATAGATTTCACTAAATGGATCTTCCTCAACAGTCAAGCGTAATAGCATATACTAATATGATAATGTCAATGAAAAATGAAAATAACCGGGCCCAGCCCAGCCTACCTCGGCCACTGAGGGCCACAGAGGGCCCGCCCTTTGCCCGGGCTTCGCTCCGGGCGTCCCGCTCGCGCCACGCGTTGCGTGGGGACCCGGCTTTTCAGGCGTCTCCTGGCGCAAGATGATGACGCGCACAGCGTGCGCGAGAGCTGGGCCCCCTGGGGTACTGAGTCCGCTCTGCTGCCGCTGGTGTCTCCAGGCGCGGCGGCGGCGGCGGTATCTCGGCAAGGGGCGTGTGTCTCAGGTGCCTGGCGAGGTGAGGGGTTTGCAGCTACTGCTCAGCTCGAGATTTGGCAACCACTCCGGACAGCACGGTAATAAACAGCAACACACCCTGGTCGGGGGGGCCCGGCTTTTCAGGCGCCTCCTGGCGCAAGATGATGACGCGCACAGCGTGCGCGAGAGCTGGGCCCCCTGGGGTACCAAGTCCGCTCTGCTGCCGCTGGTGTCTCCAGGCGCGGCAGCGGCGGCGGTATCTCGGCAAGGGGCGTGTGTCTCAGGTGCCTGGCGAGGTGAGGGGTTTGCAGCTACTGCTCAGCTCGAGATTTGGCAACCACTCCGGACAGCACGGTAATAAACAGCAACACACCCTGGTCGGGGGGGCCCGGCTTTTCAGGCGCCTCCTGGCGCAAGATGATGACGCGCACAGCGTGCACGAGAGCTGGGCCCCCTGGGGTACCGAGTCCGCTCTGCTGCCGCTGGTGTCTCCAGGCGCGGCGGCGGCAGTGGTATCTCGGCAAGGGACGTGTGTCTCAGGTGCCTGGCGAAGTGAGGGGTTTGCAGCTACTGCTCAGCTCGAGATTTGGCAACCACTCCGGACAGCACGGTAATAAACAGCAACACACCCTGGTCGGGGGGGCCCGGCTTTTCAGGCGCCTCCTGGCGCAAGATGATGACGCGCACAGCGTGCGCGAGAGCTGGGCCCCCTGGGGTACCGAGTCCGCTCTGCTGCCGCTGGTGTCTCCAGGCGCGGCGGCGGCGGCGGTATCTCGCCAAGGGGCGTGTGTCTCAGGTGCCTGGCGAGGTGAGGGGTTTGCAGCTACTGCTCAGCTCGAGATTTGGCAACCACTCCGGACAGCACGGTAATAAACAGCAACACACCCTGGTCGGGGGGGCCCGGCTTTTCAGGCGCCTCCTGGCGCAAGATGATGACGCGCACAGCGTGCGCGAGAGCTGGGCCCCCTGGGGTACCGAGTCCGCTCTGCTGCCGCTGGTGTCTCCAGGCGCGGCGGCGGCGGCGGTATCTCGGCAAGGGGCGTGTGTCTCAGGTGCCTGGCGAGGTGAGGGGTTTGCAGCTACTGCTCAGCTCGAGATTTGGCAACCACTCCGGACAGCACGGTAATAAACAGCAACCTCCTGTTATACTTTCACCTTATAGTAACCAGATGACAGAAATAAAAACAAAATACGAGTCCCTTTAAGAATCAAATCCATAAAATGTATTCCACACTATTTCCGTACGTGTTGAAACCCTCAGTATTTGTCTTTAGGCACAAAAATGTAATATTATATGAGAGCTCACTAATCAAATGAACTGGAAATAATGCAAAGTGGCTTATCACATGGACATATTGTGCAGCGTCCTTTATGTCAGAAATATCTGCATTCTCAGATTTGTATGCATATCCAGGATGAGGTAATAAGCAGGTGCAGAATTTCTGTGGCTTTCTCAGTTTCAGAACTCAGAATGCGGTGAAATTCGCTAAGGAATCTATCTATCAAGGTTGTGTACTGCCCTTACACATGCACAATAGTGCAAGGGCGACGCAAAACCTAGGTACATGGCTCTGCATAGCTTGCTAAATCTAGTGTAACGCAAGACAGGGCAATTAGCTGCCTTACGTTATTCTGCAGCAGAGAAACGTTCTATGAGTGAAGCTCCGTTCCTTTATTTGATGTAGGCGCCTTGACGCCCATTGGGCTAAGTTAGCGCGGTATAAGACACAATTCATTCATTCAAGCATAGCTGTTCTCGTGCATCCACCTATGGATTTTGGTGCATTCCAAGATTTACTATGCGTGGAAGACCTGGGAATGTGTCAAAATGCTATGCCTCTCCAGGTGAGATGTAATGAGGAGAAATACTTGTACTTCTTCTCATATCTCTTCTTTCTATAAGTGCTGCATTCTGCAGCACAGATGGAAATAGGAAAATTCCTCTCAGGATTGCTTTTGTGCAGAAAGGTGCACCTTCCGGCACAAAAACAATCACTCCTTCAACGCAGGTACCAGTGCAACATGATGCAAGGGTGCCTGCATTGGTGCTAGGCAGCTAAAAGTTCACCAGTGCTATGAAACTACAAAAATGTTTTGCATAATGTTAAATACACCACATTCCTGCCCTTTTGATTTAACGCAGAGCAGCATAGCAAGGTGGCTTGCTCCGTTGCACTGCATGAAAGATTGATACATATGCCCCTACCAGTCTTTGTTTTTCCAGATTTATTGTGTGTTAACACAAAATATATATACCTTATTAGCATTCCAATTTGCTCCACATTTTACCTTGTAAACATTTTGAGGGACAACACCAGTGATTGTTCTACTTTGTGTCTGCATTTTAACCTTGATTGGAGCACAAACAAACTTTACACCCTAATTGGGTTATCAGACATTATTTGCATCAGAAGGCATTTTCCTTCAAGAGGCCCTTAATCATTCTGTTTAATAAATAAAGACATGATGACTGATAATACACTGCTGTGTCTCAGTTTATTTTATCTTGTGTTTACTGCCCCCACATAACCCAGGCGCTTGCTGTTTTAATCTGACTGGCATATTATTACTAGAAATCAGATAAAATAAAACTTTATAAATGTGTTGTACTGTTATGTTGGTCCACTTCTACACAATTACTAGATACATCGGATCACCGTTTTAAGTTTACTCTATTGCTTTGGTTCCTGAATGGTCTGGTCAATAGACAGTATTTCACAGCAGTCTGGTAGTGGGGAAACAGACCATAAGTCCCTGATTACAAGTTTAGGTGCAATTTACTGTACCTGATGAATAACATTACCATGGAGTATGTTATTTATAGGGTGTTATAAATAACACATATTACTAGTTATTCTGGAATAACTTGTGGATTTTGGTGGTTAACACACCAAAATCTGCAAGATATGGTAACAAACGTGTGCTTTTCCCCCATTAAATTGCAGAAGTTTCGATCTGCTGAAACTTAACGAATATTGATTTATTTAATGCATCTGATAATTAGTGTATGAATTAAATGCCTTCAAACTGGTAATTCCGATTGATGCGTAAAGAGGGGTCATGATTAAATAACCCACACCTGATCAGGTACTAAGGGCCTGACTACCAGTTACGGTGTTATTTATCACCCCTGATAAATAACAATACACAATGGAGTATGTTATTTATCATGTGAAACAAATAAAACCTATTACAAGTTCATGGGGACCAATATGTGAATTTTGGTTCTCAACGCAGCTAAGTAGTCATGATATGGTAAACAACATATTTTTCCCTTGCTAAATTTCGGCAGGTGTAACCTGCCAAAATAATTTACAAAAATTAGGCTGAAACAACTAAATAACACCTATCACTGTCAACAAAGTAAGTATGAATACCGGGTGCTACGATCTGGGAAACAAACCTCCTAACTACCCATGCTAGAACAAATTCCACCATAAATAATCAAAGATGATCAGCCCCCAACATATATTTAGTTCATTGTGTAAATGTATAGTCATAGAATATTATCATATAAAAAAAATGTATTTTCTTTTGTAAAAGTCCCCGTAGCCAATGGGTTTAGTCCCTTTACTGAGACTTCTTTAGGGCTACAACAATACAAACAATGATACAAACACAATTGAAAAATCATATAACAACATAATACATCACCGTAAACATTCAAAGTCATGAAACTCGTTTGAAAAGCACTGTATGAACTTAACATTATAATTTATGTGTGAATAGAAGACAATATTATGTTCGCTGTGCCTTAATATCAGTACAGTTCCAGAAAATGACAGCATAATCCTCAACTTTTGATGATTGGTCTAAGAATCTTTTTCTCATTCCTATTATTATTAGGTGCTGGGAGACATTGTAGAACATACATTCCATCATTACATTGTTTCTCATGTTGTTACTATCTCACAAATACTCATATCAAAATTAATTTGAAAGTCCAAACAATTTATTTTTATTTTATGTAGTTTGTAGAGCGCACAGCTACCCCCGAAGGGGTGTCCCGGCGCTAGAACCTGAACCTCCAAAGGAGAGGAGAGGAGCAAGAAGGGAAAACAGCGGAGTAGATCAGAGTCCAGAGAAGAGCCAAGTTTTGAGTCTGGCCCGGAAGATGGATTCGGAGGGACAGAATCTAAGATCGACTGGCAGAGTGTTCCACAGTTTTGCCGCAATAACACTGAACCCTCTGCCACCCATTCTGGAGAGTCTGAAACGGGGAGAGATCAGAAGGCGGAGGTCATTGGATCTCAAAGATCTGATGGAACGGGATATTGAGACACGTTTTTTCAGGTAGTTTGGTCCGCGGTCGTTGATGGCTCGGTAGGTCAGGGTAAGGATCTTGAACTGGATACGGCTGGCCACTGGTAGCCAGTGCAGTTCCTTACGATATGCGGATACTGATTGACGGTAGGGAATTTTGCCAATCAATCTGGCCACCGCATTCTGAACAATCTGAAGCCGGTCAATCAGATATTGGGGGGCACCAGCATAAAGGCTATTAGCATAGTCCAGGTGGGACGTGATGAGGGCATGGGTAACTGTACGGCGGGAATCCAGAGGGAGATAGGGGAGTATCTTTTTGATCATGCGCAACTTCAGGAAGCAGGCAGAGGTCACTTTATTGACCTGAGTTTTGCATGAAAGGGAGTCGTCAAACTGGAAACCCAGGTTACGGGCCGAGTGGACGGGAGAGGGAGCGGGATCAAGTGCCGTGGGCCACCACCAGGAGGAGGGGATGGAATTTTTCTGGTTAAAAAACAGCACCTCTGTCTTGTCTGCATTGAGTCTAAGGTGGTTTTCAGAATCCAACCACTGATGTTGTTGAGGCACCGGCGGAAGTTGGTGAACGCGGAGTCAGAGTGGTCTCTGAAGGAAAACACTAGCTGGGTATCGTCAGCATAGGAGACCACCCTGACTCCGTAGGACTCCACAACGCCGGCCAGTGGGGCAAGATAGATGTTAAAAAACAGAGGGCTGAGGGCAGAGCCCTGTGGCACACCGCAAGACAGGGGTTTTTCCTCCGATTTAAAAGGCCGCAACAATACCCTCTGACTTCTTCCTAAAAGGAAGGACTCGATCCAGCTAAAGGCAGTGCCGCCAATGCCAATCTGTTTGAGTCGGTCAAGGAGGATGGGGTGGGAGACCGTATCAAATGCAGCGGACAGGTCGAGGAGGACTAGCATGGCCTCCTCGCCCCTGTCCACGCATTCCCGAATTGTTTCCGATACTTCCAGCAAAGCCGTCTCTGTGCTGTATCCCGCCCGAAATCCAGATTGTGAGTCGTGCAGTAGGGAGTTGCTTTCCAAATACTCTGTGAGTTGCAACTGCACGGCTTTTTCCAAGACCTTTGCGGGTTTGGGGAGAAGGGAAATGGGGCGGTAATTGGCGAAAACAGTGGGATCAGCATCTGCCTTTTTTAGGATGGGGATCACCAAGGCCTCCTTCCCAGTGGTAGGAAAAAAGCCATGGTGCAGGGAGGCGTTCCAGATGGAGAGGAAGGAGCAGGCTAGCGAGGGGGCCAGCTCTCCCATGAGTTTGGCAGGGACGGGGTCAGAGGGTGCACCAGATTTGCAGTGGATGAGTAACCTGATAGCATCCTCCTGGGTGAGTTTATTGAAGGCGAGGAAGGACGGAGAAGCAGGGGGACTTGTGGAAGGAGGCCGGGAGACTGGCCCTTTAGGGAAGGAGATATATAGCTTGTTGATTTTTTCAAGGAAGAAATCTGAAAGTCCCTCGCACAGGGTCTGACTTGCTGAATTCTGAGTGGCCCTGGCCGGAGGATTAATGAAGTCTTTGACGATGGTGAAGAGGGTTTTAGACGAGTTTTTGGCCTTGGCAATTTGAAGCGAGAAATGATCTTTCATAGTGATTTTTTTATGTTTGAGAAATTTTTTCAAGGCAGCTTTGTAGGTAAGCTTAGCTTCAGGGTCATAGTTTAGTCTCCACTTTCGTTCGAGTGCTTTGCATCTGCTTTTTTCCTCACGGAGGGAGGTGGAGAACCAGGGAGCGGAGGGGCGAGATCTAGTGGAGGCAATGATTTTCTGGGGAGCAATGTAGTCAATAGCATTGATGAGGGCAGTATTAAGCCTAGAGATATTGCCGTCGATATCAGAGGATAGATGATCCGTCTGGAAGTGGAATACCGGGTCCAAGGTGGCGCATGTGACTTTGTGCCACTTCCTTCCCAGCTCCTTCCTGGGGGCTAGAGGGACAGATTTCCGGTCTAAGGCCAGAGAAAAGGGGATAAGATAGTGGTCGGACCACGTAAGGGGGAGGGGAGGGAAGACAGTGATAGTGGAAAAATTGGCAAAAATAAGGTCTAAGGTGTGACCAGCCACATGAGTAGGACCGGTGACTAATTGAGTGAGGTTCAGACTATCCATGATTTCCAGCAGATTGTTCGCCTTCGCGCAGAGAGGGTTGTCTACGTGGAGGTTAAAGTCACCTAAGACTAGAAAACATTGTTGTTTAAGGGATAGATCAGCCAGCTGGTGGGTAAGAGCAGTAAGAGAAAGGGAGGCGGCGGTTGGGGGGTTATAAACTAGGGAGCCAGCCAGTATAACTTCGGCGGAATCAGATACAGAGAAGTACAGAGCTTCGATTATACCAATGTTGGTAAGTTTGGTAGTGGTCAGCTGAAGATGAGATTTGAAGATGACGGCTAGTCCGCCTCCAGATTTGCCCCCAGCCCGGTTAATACATTATCTCTGAACACTTTAATTTGGCGGGAATTATTATCATTTGTAGGGAGGCTTTCAACAACATGTATAGTTTACATGTCCATTCTAAAATAAAATTCTTTTGTTGAGTTTGTTCTTTATTGAGTACAGTAATTCCTAAGTATAACCTGCCTGAAACCTATTATTTTCTTCAGTGAATTTCAAAGGTTTTTTAAATGATAATTCCTAAATATAACCTGCCTGAAACCTTTGGTTTTTTCAGTGAATTTCAAAGGTTTTTTAAATGATAATTCCTGAGTATAACCTGCCTGAAACCTTTGATTTTTTCAGTTAATTTCAAAGGTTTTTTAAATGATAATTCCTAATTATAATGTTCATTAAGCATATCTGTTTTTTTCTATCTTTTTAATTATCATCCCATTCTCAACATAGCAAAAACTGCAAATATCACCACTCTTCAATTGATTCCTTCCGCCAACAAAATTGTCACAAACCACTAAAAAAACAGACAATAGCTCCACTTACCAGTAACAAATTGACATCAACATTTAACTGGTGTAAAGAAGTCGACTCTCTATTGCTTGAATCACACCCACTCACACACATATTTGAAGACGAATATGTGATAGAGTTACTAATTATGCACCTCTGACACACAAGAAAATCACAATACCCAGCACCACCACTACCCCAACAACCCCCCTGGATCCCTCCCCCCTACTACCTCAGAGGCAGCGCAAAACAGGACAACAGACCTTTCCAAGAAACCATATCCTCTCAAACGCACAATAGCTGAATGTTCAGAGATGTGGCAACCAACTATGTATAAGGGAGTACATTTGCACATCAACAATAATTTACAGAATCCCAAGTGTACCAGTGATATGCAATACACAACTCATTATAGAAACAAAAAACTTTCCCATGTGAAAATATAGTATTGATACCTGTAGTGTACTCCACAGTGGGCGCAACCATATTATCTCAGACTCTGGGGAATATCTCGGTCATGTAGCTGAGTTGTCTCCCCCACTTGAAGCAGAAGCGAAGTGGGCTGGTCCAACGTACGCAACTCCAGCGTAAGAGGATAAATAATTAGCCTACGCCTTGGGTGTGGTTCACTCCTGCAAAGAGAAAAGACTCTGACACAGCAAAGGTTCTCACCCTGCCACATGGCTGCCGCCATGACCACGTGCCTCCTCGATACAGGCCCATTCCAAACTCTACACCACAGTGCCGCAGACTTATGTCTTTATCAACTACTGCCTTCGATCTACACTGTGGACAACAGGATTTACAACTTGAATTCAGCTTTGGATCTACACTATGGACAGCAATGAATTTAGCCTTGCTTTATTTAAGGCAGAGACAATTGTACTCCATGTCTTCCGATTTTGTAAAAGGATGTGACAAAAAGCATTTGTCTATAACTGTGCAGACTACTGCCTTCGATCTACACTGCGGACAGCAGGGTTCACAACTTGAATTCAGCTTTGGATCTACACTACACACAGCAATGAATTTAGCCTTGCTTTATTTAAGGCAGAGACAATTGTACTCTATGTCTTCCGGTTTTGTAAAAGGATGTGACAAAAAGCATTTGCCTATAACTGTGCTGACTACTGCCGTTGATCTACACTGCAGACAGCAGGGTTCACAACTTGAGTTCAGCTTTAGATCTACACTACTGGAGCATTGAATTTAACCTTGCTTTATTTTAAGGCAGAGACAACTGTACTCTATCAGGTAGATTCATCAAAGACCCATTTTGCGAGTCTTTAATAGCGATTCATAAGGAATCGCTATTAAAGACTCGCAAAACAGGATTCATGTAGGAATCGCAAAATAAATTGCGATTCCTACACATTCCTTATTTGCGATTAGCAATTAGCTAATCGCAAATAAGATAGCGATTTCAAGGGTGCCAGGGGTGTCCAAAGGACACCCTGTAGCACCCCTGAAATGCAAATTTACACAGGTGTTGCGCACACATATGTCCAAAGGACATGTGTGTGTGTAACAAGCAACTGAGAAAGATGCTTTTTTTGACTTTTTCGCAATTTACCACGAAGTCAGACAATTTCAAATTGGTTGATGAATTGCATTTAAGGAATCTCTAATAGAGATTCCTTAAATCCAATTACTCGCAAATATGTGATTTCGCAAATAGCGATTTTTGCATTTGGGATAATGAATCCCAAATGCAAAAATTGCACTCGCAAAGGGCCAGATTCTGGCCCTTTGCAAGCGCAATTTAGCTTGATGAATCTGCCTGTATGTCTTCCAATTTTGTAAAAAGATGTCACAAAAGGCATTCATCTATAATTGTGCTGACTACTGCCTTCTATCTACACTGTGGACGGCAGGGTTCACAACTTGAATTCAGCTTTAGATCTACACTATGGACAGCAAATTTTAGTCCTCAGGCTTCCTCGAGTCCCCTTTGATGTCCCAGCCCCTCATGCAGATGACGGGCGGGCTGTGAGTCGAGATACAGTGATTCTCAGCTCCTCGTATAGTGACAAGAAGCTCCAGGCAGCAGCCCTTTCCTTAATCTGCACTCCGAGGCGGGCCGAAGCTACCAATACCTTGGTGAAAAACAAACACTGCTACAGCTGACCCAGCAATGCTCCGGCCTCTTTAGTGGAACGGGGACTCCCTAACACGAGAGTGGGAAGCATGTAAAAATCCAAACAAAACCCCTCCAATTTGAAGAGAAGTTGGAGGTCACACCTGGGAATATCTTGGAAGTATTTAATAGGACAACAGGCATGATGTATTTTGGTGTGTAATCGCCTTCCTCAGATGCCATTGAAATCCTGTCACTACTTCACCCACACCTTTAAATGCTGTAAGGAACTCCCATTGGTATATATATAGTGCATGTAGCATAATATATATATATATATATATTCACTGAAAAAAACATAGGTTTCACACCAGTTATAGTTAGCTGAATATTTTACTGACATAAAACCATTGAAATTCCACGTTATAGTTAGTTGGACTCAATATAACTTACGCGGGTAATGCACTGCTGATTACGTCACATATTACATCACTCATGACATGGTCAGTGACATCACTCATGACATCACTGATAACACCATCCAGTGAATGTGTGTCTTTCTGAAAAATAAATATGTTTTCTATATGTATATGAAAAAGGTCGATGGAAGAATAAATGTTTAAATAAGTATCTAAATGGATGTTTTTTTTTAAAAATTGATTGGTTAACTGGCTTATTAAGTGTATCTTAGTGAATACATATATTAGCGAGTAATGTTTAAATATTTAAATATATGTATCAGTGTTTCACTTTGTGTATAAGTGGCTGCATGGGTTGGTGAGTACCTACATGTGTGTGTATATGGGTTATTAGGTGTTTATTTTAGTATCAGTATGAATGTCTGTATGATTTGGTGGGGGTATTACTTAGCACATAGATGCATCAATGACTGATTCACTGTTTGTATGTGTTTTGAAGACAGCATATGTGTAGGATTGTAAGGGTGGATGAGTGTCTATATGTGTGTGTTAGTGAGTGAATGACTGTCTCACTAGTGTCTTTATCAGTAACGACATATGTTTTAATCTAGTATATGTGAGTATTGATGTTTATAAGTGAGTATATGTGAGAGTGAGAGATTGTAAGAGTTCCTGTTTAAATAAGTATGTGTTTCTATAAGTGTTTGTGTAAGAGAGTAAGTATGTGTAAGTTTCCTTAGAAGTAAGGTGGTAGTGTGTGTATAGTTGTATATGCAAATAAATGGATGTTCAATAGTTTATTTGCATGTGTGAGTATGTGTGTGAGTAACTTTTGGATGGCTGTCGATGTGTTACGGGATATGTATAGGTATATCACTACATATCATGAATGAGTATATGTATGAGTGACTACATAGAACTGTTGGTGAATTAGTGGATGTGTATATAAATGGTGGAAATTCTGAATTGGTTGTTGTAACTGGTATGAGTTTTTTTTGAACATTTTTAGTTTCTATTTTTGAATATGTGTTTCAAGGGTTACAGTGAAAGGAGGTCTGTCACTCTGTCACAAGGATGGTGTCATCAGTGATGTCATGAGTGATTTCACTGACCATGTCATGAGTGATGTAGTAAGTGACATCATCAGCAGTGCATTACACGTGCAAGTTATAGTGAGTCCAACTAACTATAACGTGGAATTTCAATGGTTTTATGTCAGTAAAATTTTCAGCTAACTATAACTGGTGTGAAACCTATGGTTTTTTCAGTGAATTTAATCGGTTTTTTATATGGTAATTCCTAACTATAACTGGTGTGAAACCTATGGTTTTTTCAGTGAATTTCATAGGTTTTTTAAATGCTAATTCCTAACTATATATAGGGCCCCAAACCTATGTTTTTTTCTGCGAAGTTCAAAATTTGGTTAATAGCAAATGTCTATAGCTATGAAATGTAATATTTTTCAAAATGAATGAATCCTATATTTTATTTGTATTTTAAACAATTTATTTATTTATTTTGACCCTGGAGCGCTCCCGGGGCGTGCCCCAGTGAGGTCCCCGGAGAGCGTAGTCTTTTGAAGCGCCCCAGGGCGCGCTTCAGAGAGCGTCCCGTTAGCGCAAATGTCACGAACGAAAACATAATCGTGACGTATCCCGTAGCCGCGTCCGCGTGATACGCACGGCGTAAGCGCACCCAGAAGCACTCGATCGAATACGCGCAACGTAAACTTCCGACGCGCTTACGCATCGCTACCCGGGGTGCGCCCGCACCCGTGGGCGCATCGCATAAGCGCGTCGGTCATGTGACCTCAAAATAACACTTTTAATTGGTGCAGAACACTTTTACTTTCATAATGATGAAATCCCTGGTCTTGTGACCTGAAAATAACACTTCTCATTGGTTCAGGCCTTTTTTTTTCCAAATGATGAAAGACCCCACCTTTTTTCCTTATTCTGACTTTGTCCTTTGACTGAGGAAGACCTCATTGTACCTCTCTGTACCTTTTGGATCTATATAATGGCTTCAGTAGCAGCAGCAGCTGGTGCATCTGCACCACCACCACCACCACCAAGAGGACCACCACAACAGTACATTGGTGGTCAAGAAGAGGAGGAGGAAGAGGAAGAGTAGGATGGGAGAAGATGGCTGCCTGAACAAAATACCCCATACAAGCCCAAGTCACACATTGTATGGGAGTTTTTTTCACTTCCAGAGGGAAAAAAGAAAGTGAATGCGGCAAAGGTGACTTGCCTTATCTGTAAGTAACAACTCTCAAGGGGCAACCCAAACAAAAAGTATTGCTTTGGTAACAATACCATGATTCGACATATGATCCGTAAGCACCCTAACAACTATTCTCGTGATGAACTCAGGGAACTGGCCAGTAACCCCCCCCCAGTCATCAAGGACCACCTCCCAAAGAAACGAACCCACTTCATCGGGACCAGAAACATCAGAGATGATGCCTTGTATTCAGCAACGATTTGCTGATTTTATAATCACTTGTACTGCATGTGGCAAGCTTTTCGCTCTTGGTGAAAAGAGCGTAAAGCTCATCGTCCTTGCGGGTGACAATCACAAGTGCCCCAAAAAGAAGTAATTTTTTTCTTTTTTTCTTTTTTGCTCCAGTTGAGCAAGTTTCAATTCCCTTTTTTTTGTTTCTCCCCCAAAAAAATACAAAAAAAATATAAAACTGTTTTGAAAAGCCAAAAAAAGTACAAAATGTTAAAAAAACATTAAAAAAATATAAAACAACAAAAAGAAGAAAAAAACAGTTCTTTTCAGAACTACCTCCAATTTATAAAAAAAAGGCTTCATTTTTAAAAAACTCTGTCATTCTTTTTTCCTCATGGAACGCTCCCCAGTCCGCTCCCCGGTGCGCATACCGGGCGCTCCCCCCACGTAAAACTAAAAAAATTAAAAAAATGTATTGCCCCGCGGGGGCCTTTTAAAGCCCCCACATCAAACCTAGGGGGTCAGGGGCGGTCTACCCTGCCCCCTTATGGTCATTTCCCCATTTGTTATGCCCACCTCTTGTGTCTCGATCCTACCAAGACACAAGATGGCGGACGCTCCGGACTGTTTAGAATGTTTACAGACACCCGAAAGCCAATCAGATTTCCGTGCGCACCTCGCGTGTCGAGCCCGGGGCGCTCCCCGGTGCACGTACTGGGGCGCTGCCATAGATATATATTTTTTTTTAACCTAAATTACTCAAAATCCACTGGAGCACATATCTTGAGACATAGCAAAGGCACATTGGGCTACCAGTCGCTACAATTTTGCCAAGTTTGGTGCAAATCTATTCAGCCGTTCTGGCTAAAAGTGAGTTCAACCGCCCTATGGAAATTAACATGGGGAAAACGCGTTTTGGGACCCCCCTTTTATCTCGGACCCCGCTTGACGAATCCCCCCAAACCTTCAGGGAAGGACCGGAGCTCCGCGAGGCCATTTTGAGGAAATTTTCAGGCAGATTCGTCAACCGGCGCCAAAGTTATTCCAAACAGAATTTTGAGATTTTATATATAAATCTATAAGCGCTCCCCGGTACGCGCACCGGGGCGCTAACCAGCGCGCTACACGAGTTCACGCGCGGAAAGCTTATTGGCTCTCGGGTGTCTGTCAACATTCCAAACAGTCCGGAGCGGCCGCCATCTTGTGTCTCGGTCGGTTCGAGACACAAGAGGTGGCAAAAACAAAGGGGGAAAAGACCATAAGGGGGCAGAGTAGACCCCCCCTGACCCCCTAGGTTTGATGTGGGGGCTATAAAAGGGCCCCGCGGGGCAAAAAAAATTATATTTTTTTTTTATTTGCGCGGGGGGAGCACCCGGTTCGTGCACCGCGGAGCGTACCGGGGAGCGTTCCATGGGGAAAAAAGAATGATAGAAATTTTAAAAAATGTAGCCTTTTTTATAATTAGGAGGTAGTTCTAAAAAGAACTGTTTTTTCTTCTTTCTGTTGTTTTATAATTTTTTAATGTTTTTTAAACATTTTGTACTTTTTTTGGCTTTTATGAACTATTTTATATTTTGTTTGTTATTTTTATGGGGAGAAACAAAAAACAGGGAATTGAAAATGACTCAACTGGAGCAAAAAACAATCAGGAAAAAATTAGGGTTTTTTGGGGCAATTGTGGTTGTCACCAGCAAGGAGGATGAGCTTTATGCTCTGCTCACCATAGGAGATGGTTTTACCACAAAAAATACATGTGATCCTGAATTCACCAAACCGTGGTTGTATGCAAGGGATTGTCTCCCTTGTCTCTGGTCCCGATGAAGTGGGTTGCTTTCTTTTGGAGGTGCTGGGTGAAGATTGGGGAGGGCTACTGGCCAGTTCTCTCACCTCTGCGGCAGCATAGTTGTTGGGATGCTTGCGCTGCATGTGCCTAATCATGGTGTTATTACCAAATGAATATGTTAGGGTTCCCCCTTGAAAGTTCAATGCCACAGATTTGGCAAGTCACCTTTGGCGCATTGACTTTCTTCTTGCCCTCTGGGATAGAAAAAAACTCCCATACAATGTGCTGCCTTGGCCTGTATGGGGTATTGTCTTCTGGCAGCCACCTCCTCCCCTCCTCCTCCTCCTCCTCCTCCTCCTCCTCTTCTTCTTGACTACCAATGTGATGTTGTGGTGGTCCTCTTGGTGGTGGTGGTGGTGGTGGTGGTGTAGATGCTCCAGCTGCTGCTGCTACTGTAGCCATTTTAAAGTACAAAATATTTTTCTTAGATCTTCAAACAGGTCTTCCTCAGTCAAACGACAAAGTCAGAATAAGATAAAAAGGTGAGGTCTTTCATCATTTGGAAAAAAAAACTGTCCTGAACCAATGAAAAGTGTTATTTTCAGGTCACATGACCCGGGCTTTCATCATTTGGAAACCAAAACTGTTCTGCACCAATTAAAAGTGTTATTTTCAGGTCACATGACCCGACACGCTTACTCGACGCCCCCCCGGGCGCGCCACTGGGCACGCCACGGGGCGTGTCGCGTAAGATGCTTACGTTGCGCAATCGTATTCGCTCGAGTACTTCCGGGTGCGCTTACGCCGTGCGTATCACGCAGACGCGGCTACGCGATACGTCACAATGTTTTCGTTTACGGCAATAGCGCTAATGGGACGCTCACCGGTGCGCGACACCGGGCGCTTCGGAAAACTGCGCTTTCCAGTGCGCACACCGGGGCGCGCACCGGGAGCGCACCAGGGCAAAAAAAAAAAAAAAGTAATATATAAATATACAATATAGGATTCATTATAAAAAATATTACATTTCATAGGTTTGAGGCCCTATATATAGTGAGGAATTAGCATTTAAAAAAACCAATGAAATTCATTGAAAATACCATAGGTTTCACACCAGTTATAGTTAGGAATTTGCATTTAAAAAACCTATTAAATTCACTGGAAAAACCATAGGTTTCACACCAGTTATAGTTAGCTGGAAATTTTACTGACATAAAACCATAGAAATTCCAACGTTATAGTTAGTTGGACTCACTATAACAAGCGCGCCTGCAATGCACTGCTGATGACGTCACATATTACATCACTCATGACATCGTCAGTGACATCACTCATGACATCACTTATGACACCAGCCAGTGAATGTGTGTCTTTCTTTAAAATTAATATGTTTAATATTTGTATTTGTAAAGGTTGATGGAAGAATAAATGGTTGAATAAGTGTGTAAATGGATGTTTTTACGGCCGCTCTAGTATCAATTATTCAAAAGTTAAAATGTAATCATAAAGGATGGCATCTGGGGATTAAAACACCGGTGGTGTCGCACGTATAAACGGGAATAGTATGATGGATAGCGGCAGTCAAATTTCGATTATGAAAACGCTGCCTGTATTAAAGATGCGGTCAAGCGTAGTTGATGGCGGCCACTCAGTCCGTAACGAAAGAAGGTCCTTCTTTCGTTACGGACCGAGTCGCCGCCATCAACCACGCTTGACCGCATCTTTAATACAGGCAGCGTTTTAATAATCGAATCCATCATACTATTCCCGTTTAAAGCTTTACACGTACCATGCTTTAACGTGACTTTGCAAAACGGACAAGCAAGGACCTAATACTCTAAAAACACGTCCGGTATACTAATACTACCCTGATTTATACGTGCTACACCACCAGTGTTTTAATCCCCAGATGCCATCCTTTATGATTACATTTTAACTTTTGAAGAATAGATACTAGAGCAGCTGCTATCTAGATGAAGATTTATCCAACTAGGCAGCATTACATGTTTGAATAGTTATTGTCGTGCACAGCTAAAGACAACGACGTAACGAAAATATAGGGTATTATATACTATACCTTCTGAACAAGCGAAGCTGAAAAATACGAATGAAAATTAATTACCGAAATACGCTGATTTTGTCCTGATGAAGACACACTGGTTGTGTCGAAACGCGTGGACAGAAAAACATCTATACTGACAATCAGCTGTGGGAATCATCATAGTTTTAACTTACTTTCCCCTTGACATTAGAGACTACTATAATTTGAAAACTGTACTCTCTTTTTATCGTTTTTATATAACTTTTGTATTTGTCTATCAATTTTTATCAATGTGATTAAATTCTATATGTGATTACAAGTTTGCTTATATATTTTTTCTTTTACTTGTGTTTATATTGTTACACTAACTAGTTGCCAGCCATCTACATTGTTTTTGCCTGGATATTGTGTTTTTCTATCAATTGTTTAGCCCTGATCCAGGAATCTGATCATTTTCAGGGGGTCCCTGTTTAACGCCATTTTTTCAGTGACTAAATACATATATACACATATAAACTTCCTATTTGCAAATGTTACATTTTATTTTCCTTAACTTCATTTATGGAACCTATGACCTAAAACATGCATTGGGCAATAGAACAGAACCCCCATATATTCTGTTCACTTTCAAAGAAGACCATTTCAGGATCCCCATTATTGAATGTGTAATTATTATTCTTGTCCTTAGGTCATGATTAACGATATCTCTCATACACTAACAAATGTATATAGGCATGCAAGCCAATATTCCTTGACCATAATGGTGAACACATTACATAATTATTATATATAACATTGTCAAAACCAACACTCTGAGTAACAAACACACTCCTTATCCAATAGATGATAAACAGTTTACAAGAAAGTATTACATGAATTATTCGTATTGAAGCCCAACATGATGGTTTTCAGATGGTATATCCACCTTGAGTCTGTCTGCCTCAGCTATAGCTCCGTATCACCTCCCCTTTCAATATTAGAAATCTGCTCCACTACATGGAATTAGGTTTGTGTGTTTCTCGGGTGATCCTGATGTATGTGCATGGCCATGAGGTACCAATTGTCCTGATTTTTGATGGCCCTAACGTGCTCCTGGATGCGCATTTTCAGATGTTGTATACTGTTACCAAAGCACAGCCAATTACGCAAACTGTGAATGTAGTGTTGCAATTCATGAATGAACAAATGGTATGTTCAGTGGCAGTATTGTACCGGAATTTAATTATTTTGTTCCATCCCAAACTGCACACTGAGCATTTCCTACATGTAAAGAAACACTCTGGTTTCTTCAGCATGCATGTTTGCTGTGCATATCCTATGTATATTAGTTATTAATTAGTTCAGTGAGTATTTGTATGGGATAGTGAATGTGTGTGGTTGAGTGGGAGCTGTGTGACTGTCCAAACATGTGTAATTAGTTGATTTACTAGGTATCTGAGGTTAAGACTGTATGTGGAAACAGTTGTTTGATTGAGTAAATCTCTTTATGAGTGTGGTGATGAGTTAATATATTCCTCAATGATACATGTACAACAAACAAGAAATATAAATGGAAATGTATGAGACAGCTGTTGGTTATAAATAAGTATATATAAGACTCAGACCCCCCCCCCAGCGCCTTGAGACCCTGACGGGTGAGTAGCGTGTTCTGCAAATGTATTGATTGAGTTATTGATTGTATGAGTGACTGTATCGAAAAGTGTATACTTGTAATAGAGATTTTATAACACACTAAGTATGAGTTACTACCTATACGAATTAATAAAGTGTTTTTTATATAAGTGTGTAGCTTAGTATATATAAGTATGATCAATTGTTTGCATAAGTGAGAAGAATAACTGCATGAGTGAATAGGATTTGTGCTGGTGTGTAATGTCGATGTAGGTGTATAAGTGTATTTAATAGTGTTCTGTTGATCATTGATAGCATGTATGAGTGAATCTATAGGTAAGGATTTAGATGTGTGCGTAGATGTAGGAATCACTGAGCGGGTTTTTAGAAACTGGTATTGGTGTGTCAATGGTTTCAAATATGGTACTCCATATTTTATAATGAGTGTTGAAAGGTTATACTAGTGTATGATAAGATGTATCCGATTGTCACGTGGATGATGTCACCAGTGATGTCATCAGTGATGTCATTTGAGATGTCATCAGTGATGTCACTGACCATGTCATGAATTATGTAATATGTGAAATCATCAGAAGTGGATTGCAGGCACGCAAGTTATACAACTAACTATAATGGAGGAATTTCAATGGTTTTGTATGAGTGAAATGTCCAGCTAACTATAACACCCTTCAAACCTATGTTTTTTTCAGTGAATTTCTAAGGTTTTTTAAATGTTTATTCCTAATTATAACATGTCTGAAACCTGAGGGGGCATATTATCAAGGGGGTTTATCTCCGCTTTTTTGGCTTTAAAAGCCAAGAAAGCGGAGATAAAATTATCTCCCTATTACCTAGCTGCTGCTAACACCAGTTAGCGACAGCTAGTAGGAGATAGCGACCATCTTGGGCCCCACTTTGCATGTCAGTGATATTTATCACTAATGAGATGCAAAGTGGGCGTGCCAAGATGTTAGAGACTGAAAACAGTTGCTAACATCGCTATCTCCTATTACCAACTTTTGGAGATATTCACGCTAAGCGGGAATATCTCCAAAAGCTAACACCTGCCCCTGAGCAGTTCTTAGCCATGTTATCCAATGGGAGGTGGATAACATGGCTAAGAGCATTAGCTCGCTAATGCATGAATATCGCTGACTTTTCAGCGATATTCATGCTTTGCGGCGATTTTTACCGCATTTGCGTTAAACCTTGGTAATACCAAGGTTTATTTGCGGTAAAAATCGCCGGTCTCTAACCTCTCTGAGAAATTTGCGAAGATTCACCCACCGGCACCAAAGTTATTCCAAATAGAATGTTGTGGATTTCCGATTGAAACTGGGTCCTAACTATAACTACCTACTGGAGACCGCCAGCAGGATATATATATATACTAACAAGGAGACGGAGTCACTATGTTACTGTCTCGAGTTTCAGCAGGCGCACACACACCCGAGGTTGTAACATCAAAGGGGACCGGAGGAAGATGACCTTTCATCTGATGCAAAAACTCCTAATTGAATACTCTGCACCTTTTCAGAATTCAAAGCCTTCAAATACCATGCGGATTGTTTTATTCAGCAACTGCCTACGAACACTTACCCAGTTGAACAGCATTCTGGGAGCTACAGTTATGAGAGAGCTGCAGTCGAGTTTCAACATGTGATCTGTGGTCAGCGGATTTCCGCCAATGGCAGTGCTTCTATATATATATATAAACAAATTTTCCTCGCCATCTCCAGCGCAGAAATCAAGCCCACCAGTCGGACATCAGGGGAACCAATTTAACCAGCAGGTACAACATTACCGGTTTCGACCCTCACAGGTCTTAATCATATGCATTTCTGAGAGAGCAGGTGATTAGGGTTCAAATTGTTTTTAGTTTCACCAAAAGTGAAGAAGGACTTGCGGGCAAGTTTCAAATCCAGTTTTTTCGTTTTGTTTGTAATTTACACTTTATTATTTCGTGCAGTTTGCACCAACCTCCGGATATTTCTCCACCTTTCTCCTCCTTTTTTTGAGCTTTGGTGCTCATAATTCACAGTTAATGAAGGTCTCTCCTTCGGTTGAGTTGTTAAGCACTTCCCGACTACATGTCCCATCATTCATAACTTGCGCTGGTAGTTGCCCCACAAAAGTCATTTCTTTATATATTTAACATCGTTGTTATTATTAATTAGGCTTTGGTATCCTTCCCTGCGCATATTGTTCTGCCAGATGCCCACTGTTCCGATAAACAGTGTGGCGTCCTGCTGGTTTTCTGTCCCCCGGGGTCCGACTGTGCGGGAATGTAGTATCCCACAAACCTTGGCTGTCCACAAGAAAGGCAGGATAACACTGGCCCATATACCTCCTAAGGCTTAGTGGCAGCTCACTTGGCTCAATCCATACCTCCAATTGCAGGTGCAGCCGGCGGGTTCTCCCTGTTAAATGTGTCCATAAACAAAAACAGAGTTTGACGAAGGGACACCCAGCCTGCCAGGTCGGGGCTTGTTTGGCGACGTCACCGCCTATGCATAGAAACAAATTTTCCTTGCCATCTCCAGTGCAGAAATCAAGCCCACCAGTCGCACATCAGAGGAACCACTTTAATCAGCAGGTACAGCATTACCGGTTTCGACCCTCACAGGTTTTAATCATATGCATTTCTGAGAGAGCAGGTGATTAGTGTTCAAATATATATATAGATTTATTCCCCAACTGAATTAAATTGAGGAGCCAGCACACGTTGTTGTGGGGGTTCTTCCCGTTTATTTCCTTGGTTACAGCAGTCACACGAACAGGGACGCGTTTCGGCAGTCACGCTGCCTTCATCAACCTGAGTTGCGCCATATTGGTGCCTCTTTTCAAAGGTTTACAATTCATTAAAATCGAAGATGCACTTCACTCCACAGTGAATCGGTCACTACAGGCATGTGAGATAATATAGTTCATTTTTCCACAGAAGGCATAACCGGAATGTGTTTAAACAAAGCCACAACAGTGTAAACCCTGCAAAAACGAAATTTGCTTCATGGTTACTTTTACAAACTGTGTTATTCAGCGTTATACACTCCTGTTTTGTACTATTTAAATTCAATTCCCAGCATGCTCTAATATGTTGCAAATGAAAAGCCCGGCTGGATTATTACAAGTCGTCCAACTGCACCTGAAGGCATCACCAATAATATCCTTCCTTTTAAAACCAAAGTCATATATATATATATTCCACCTAAAAACTGGTTAGCAGCAAGCCGAGGATTTAGAAAGTGCTCAAGCTGTAACGCATGCTCACAAGGGTTCAACAAAACCTAGTTCCTTACAGCATTTTCTACAGTGCCTTGCAAGATCAACAAACAGTTGACATGCAAAACGGAGTATGTGGTCTATGTGCTGGAGTGCCCGTGTGGCTTGCAATACATTGGGAGTACCAAATTGTAGGTCCATAAAAGGGTTTTCCAGCACATCAGAGCTATCAACACCAACGATGCCACATACCCGGTTGCAAGGCATTTTAAGGAGCACCACAATAACGACAGTGGACTCCTCAGATACTATGCCATAGACTCTGTAGGTCCTCTAAGGAGAGGTGGTAATAGAGATGGGATTATAAGGGCACTTGAGACCAGGTACATCCTGGAAATGGACAGTAAGACTCCCAATGGTCTCAACTCTACGGAGGACGTGTCTATAGAGGTTCCTGTTTATTATTTTTTAGGCATACCATCTCCCCACCTGTCCATTTGTGGTTGGTATATCAGATAAAATGCTCACTATTCATTGTACATTACTGGTGACTATTATAACTGTATATGAAACAAACAACTAAGTTAAATAGTTAAACTTGAGAAGTAATGTACTCACCTGTTATTTTCTATCAGAAGGTGCATTAGGCTGTATGTAAATAACAATTTCAGTAACTATTGTTTTTAATCACACTTTTTTCAAATTGCATTCGCTTACCAAAGTACTATGGTGTTAGGAGAAGTCATGGCAAGCATGCGGAATTGATGTTGTTCAATCTCTTAAATATGCGAGTTTCATTTGATGTATATTAGTCATAAGTAGACTTACACGTGGGTGAGGAGAAAATCAGACAAACCTATTTATCCGATCAATTTACTGCTATCAAATTGCATATGTAAAAAGTGCTATTGAGGCATTTGATATGTTTCTTGTAAATAGTTGTAAATATATGAAATGTTTTGTATATGTTTTACAATGACATAGGATTTCTTATGTCATTTACTTATTCATTTGTCGGATAAAATTGTATTTAAACAGTTATTAACAAAATAGGCAAACATGAATTGTCCCGTCTCCCCACATTGATCGCAAGATGCCCTCTATAGCCATTAAGGACACTCCCCCACATATCACCCAGCCAACCAAAATGTACTATTTTGAATGCACCAGACTTTAAATTCACGCAACTCTCCCGGTGCGTCATGTGACCAAGGCCTCTGCGAAGGCCGAAACGTTATGCTGTCGTGGTGTACTGAGGATTTAAAAAACTCACCTGCACTTTGGGTCTTCCGTTCTCTTCCTGTTGATGGCTCCGGATGGTGGGCACGTCGCGGAGAGGGTACGAGTGCGAATATATATATATATATATATATATATATATATATATATATATATATATGTTCAAACAAAGTTCGCTGCCGTCGGGGGCCCCCGACCCTGCAGGGCGTTTATGGCTGACAGCGGGAGACAGCGCTTCCCGCCCTTAGTCGGAGTCTGGTTGGATCTTTACAACAAGTTGGACTGCACATGAGAACTCCATTCCCACTCCTGATGCATTATGGGACTTGAAGTGTGGTAGCAGTCCGGCAGGTATTTACCATCGAATTCTGGGACATTGCACACGTGGTGTACCTCTGAGGAAAGCTATTTGCTGAAACGCGTCAGGTGCTCCACTTCCGTTGCAGCTTGCGCTTTTTCAATAAAGGCCAGTTGTTTCCAGAACCAGTGTTATGGCACATTTGTTTCTTGGATAATAAGGGCGGGAAGCGCTGTCTCCCGCTGTCAGCCATAAACGCCCTGCAGGGTCGGGGGCCCCCGACGGCAGCGAACTTTGTTTGAACATTAATTGGGGGGCATGACCCGCTCGATCCACTGCGAGCCAGAGGAATTGCCGGTGACATTTGCGGTGGTGATGAGAAAGGGAGCAAGAAGGGGGATGATTCCTCCTAGGAGCAGGTTCTGGACCTGGCGGCATTTTGACATTCGCTACTGCTACGCATGGTTGTGCACCAGAGATCGCCAGCAACCACACTTACCCTAAAACAACAAGTCGGAGTCTGGGGTGGATCTTTACAACAAGTTGCACTGCACATGAGAACTCCATTCCCACTCCTGATGCATTATGGGACTTGAAGTGTGGTAGCAGTCCGGCAGGTATTTACCATCGAATTCTGGGACATTGCACACGTGGTGTACCTCTGAGGAAAGCTATTTGCTGAAACGCGTCAGGTGCTCCACTTCCGTTGCAGCTTGCGCTTTTTCAATAAAGGCCAGTTGTTTCCAGAACCAGTGTTATGGCGCATTTGTTTCTTGGATATATATATATATATATATATATATATATATATATATATATATATATATATATATATATATATATATATATATATATATATATATATATATATTACCTACTGGCGGTCGCCAGTAGGTATATATAGTTAGGATTTTTTCCCTATGGCATTTTTGAAAATTCTATGTCTAATAACTTTGGCGTTTGTGGACGGAATCGGCTGAAATTTTCAGGAAAATGGCACATTTTGATTCTGAGCAGCCCTTGAAAATTTGGGGGGGTTTTGTCGAGGGGGGCCGAGAAAAAAGGGGGGTCCCAAAACACGTTTTTCCCATGTTAATTTCCATATGGCGGTTGGACTCACTTTTAGCTCGAACGGCTGAATGGATTTGCACGAAACTTGGCAAAATTGTAGGGACTGTTAGCCCGATGTGCCTTTGCTAGGTCTCAATATATGTGCTCCAGTAGTTTTTGAGAAATTAACGTTTAAATCAAGATATATATCTGTAACAGCGCTCCAGGCTGCGCTCCGGTTCGCTTACTTTTCGCGAAACGGAACTTTGAGCGCAGAAAGCTGATTGGCTCTCCGGTGTCTGTCAACATTCTAAACAGTCCGGAGCGGCCGCCATCTTATCTCTCGGTAGGATCGAGAGAGAAGAAGAGGTGAAAAACGAAGGGGGAATTTAATGAAAGGGGGCAAGGTATACCCCTCTTGACCCCCTAGGAATGTTGTTCGGGTTATTAAAGGGTCCCGTGGGGAAAATAAAAAAAAAAAGATTTTTCACGGTAGAAGCGCTTCACGGGCCGCGAACTGGGCCGCAAACTGGTAGCGAAACGGGAATTCGCCATTTTGTGCTTTGTTAATTAAATTACTAGGTATAAGGGGGTGCGGGAGACGTATCCTAATCCCCTATGTTTCATGAGGGTGGCTGAGGAGGCTCATATATGTTGATACATCTCTTCCAGCGGCTGTGCGTGAGCTTTTTATTTTTTTTGCTGCGTGACAGTCCAGAGCGGCCGCCATCTTATCTCTCGGTAGGATCGAGAGAGAAGAAGAGGTGAAAAACGAAGGGGGAATTTAATGAAAGGGGGCAAGGTATACCCCTCTTGACCCCCTAGGAATGTTGTTCGGGTTATTAAAGGGTCCCGTGGGGAAAATAAAAAAAAAAAGATTTTTCACGGTAGAAGCGCTTCACGGGCCGCGAACTGGGCCGCAAACTGGTAGCGAAACGGGAATTCGCCATTTTGTGCTTCGTTTTAATTAAATTACTAGGTATAAGGGGGTGCGGGAGACATATCCTAATCCCCTATGTTTCATGAGGGTGGCTGAGGAGGCTCATATATGTTGATACATCTTTTCCAGCGGCTGTGCGTGAGCTTTTTTTTTTTTTTGCTGCGTGACGTCTGTTAACGTTCGATTCGATGGAAATCAGGAAGTGTTGACCGCCAATTTGTCACTGCGATAAAATATTTTGTTATAAATGAATCCTTATTGATAAACATTGTCTGCGCCATCTTGCCTTTTTTCCAATGCCACAATTTTGTCGTGCACGGCAGCCATTTTAGATGCCAGGCTGGTCCCAGGCTATCACCTACCCCTGCGGATGTAGTTTATGGCCCCAGCTAAAGAGAATCCAGACATGCCAACCCTCCCGATTCAGGCGTGAGACTACTGATTTCAGTGCTAGTCTCCCGCCTCCCGATTTCTGCAAGCAAAAACCCGGGGGCATATTACGAACAACTAGCGATAATTTTTGTCTCTAACTTGTTTAGAGACAAAAATTTTCGCCGCACATCGGCGATTTTTATCGCAGATAAACCTTGCTATTATCACAGAAAAGTCAGCGATATTCATGTATTATCGAGCAAATGCTCTTAGCCATGTTATCCACCTCCCATTGGATAACATGGCTAAGAACTGCTCAGGGCAGGTGTTAGCTTTTGGAGATATTCGCGTTTAGCGCGAATATCTCCAAAAGTTGGTAATAGGAGATAGCGATGTTAGGGACTGTTTCCAGTCGCTAACATCTTGGCACGCCCACTTTGCATGTCATTAGTGATAAGTATCACTGACATGCAAAGCGGGACCCAAGATGGTCGCTATCTCCTTTTAGCTGTCACTAACTGGTGTTAGCGACAGCTTGGTAATAGGGAGATAATTTTAAAGCCAAAAAAGCGGAGATAAACCCCCTTGATAATATGCCCCACGATTCCTCGGGGGTTTCAGCTGATAGGGCTTGGTATTGTGTTACGTGGTAATTTTTCCAGGAAACGTCAGAGGGTCGATGCAGGTGTTCTAGAAGAGGTGATAAACCATTTAAGCCTCATGAACAAGCGCATGGTCTTTAAAAGATTTGTGAAGTACTCGGGCGGCGGTGTGTGTGTGCCCTCTTTCAGGAGCAGGCGGGGGGGCACTGCCAGCAACTTGCCAGGTCAGGTAGTGTTCAACACGTGCATCACCCTTTCTCTGCCTGCTATTGCGCTCCATGCTTCGGAAAGGTAAGAAAAAGAACGTGCATTTGAGTTTGAAATGTCCGATCCTGTAGCAGTACACTTGCAAAGCCCACACATGACAATAACCCGATTCAAGGCCCCATTCACCCGTTTAAAAAAAAATGTATAACACTCCAACAAAGTAACATTATAAAACTTTATTAACTTTTAAATATAATGAACGGAACAAAAACTGTAAAAACATTTAAACATTTTTCACCCAAAAAAGCAACAATGGTCAGAAGCTGTCTTTTGTGCGAATAGTCCTAAGGCAGCACAACGTGCAGAGTTCTGGACGGCACCCAGGTGATGTCGCCTGGGTGCCGCACTGGTTTTGGGATCCTACAATGCTGCTACGAAAATTGGCGTGGGGCGTCCCGGGTGGTGCGGGGGGAGGCCTCGTCAGTAGCGGTCTGTTGTGCGAATAGTCCCAAGGCAGCAGAACGCGCTGAGATGTTGATGGCACCCAGGTGATGTCCAGTAAACTGCCGCACTGGTTTTGGTATCCTACAATGCTGCTCTGAAAATTGGCGTGGGGCGGCCCGGGGGGGGGGGGGGCCTGGGGGAGGCGGCGTGAACGGGCCTCCCCAGGTGGCGGCCATCCAGCTGAGTTGCGCCCGCTCTTGCGGCTACAGCGTCTCGCTCACCATGTTGTTGAGTTGCTCCCACTCTTGCAGTGCAGCGATAGGCGGCTGCCACATGACGGCCGGCTCTTCGGTTTTGGGCCTGGTCCACTGAAATGGCCCTGGGACACCTTGGAACTCGGACGTTTGCCTGCTAGGGCTTGGGCTCCATTCTCGAAAAGCGTCCCCTCAGCCGTGAAGATTCTACAAAAGTCTTGGGGGCCCCCGACTCCCGCAGGCTTCCGGTGGGGAGCGGCTGCCATGATTGCTCGCGGAATGACCACGACGGAGCCACGAGATGGTGGTGCTCTCATGCTGACGCCAGCTTCAGTCTGAATGATCCAGAAACAAGGTGGGGCTTTCATCGTTTGGGAAAAAAAAATGTTCTAAACCAATGAAAAGTGTTATTTTAGGTCATATGACCAAGCCTTCCATCTTTAGGAAACCAAAAGTAAAATGAACCAATGAAAAGTTTTATAAACAAGTCACATGACCTGTTATGCGGCATAGGGCTACAAAAAGCGTAGAAAATCCGTTGGCACGTGAGGCGGCGTCAGTAGCGGACCGATGTGCGAATAGGCCGAAGGCAGCACAACGCGTCGAGATCCGGATGGCACCGAGGTGGTGTCCAGCAAATTGCCGCACTGGTGTGGCCATCCTACAATGCTGCGCCGAAAGACGGCGTGTCCAGCTGAGTTGCGGTCACTCTTGTGGGGTGCCCCGTTGGCTTATGAGGTGATGTCAGTAGTGGACCGATGTGTGAATAGGTCGGAACCAGCACAAGGCGCCCTGCACTGTTGAGCTTTTTTCAATGCCTGTTTTTTGTTGTTTCCCCTCCATCAAAAAAAATATAAAACTGTGCAAAAATACAAAGAAATGTTTAGAAAAGCAGTGCTTGTAAGACTGTCTGAAGCTCTTTTGCACCTGCTGCAGCTTCACTATTGCCCTGGTGTGGCCAAAGATCGCCCATGACATAGGCGGCCGGCTCCCGAGGTCCGGCGGAACTTTTTTCCTTTTCCTTTCTGCTTGTCCCACAATCCGTTTCACCTGAAGACACGACCAGGTTCCTGAATGTGTGCAGGGGGACGCTATTGATTGAATGAAAATGGCGACTTGACACAAAGCTGACTCAAGTGTTGCTGTTGATGCTATACAGACAAAAATTGGTTTTCAGTTTGTACATTCTTCAGGATTTTTTTTTCCATCCAAGGCTGATTGAGAGTTTGTAGAAAAATGGCTTCAGATTTTCCACATATTACTCTTCAACATTCTTCCTAAATGTAACAATGTGAGACTCACTAGGAGAACGGCTGTTTATCTTTCCTTTCAAAATGCTGCCAACAATATTTTCTGAATGGAAGACACCATCTTGTAGCATAAAGGGCCGAAAGGGGTTCTGGTCTGGCCGATTGTTGGTGGAGACATTTTGACTATATCTTGGACCTGCCCGGCCTCGCCCAAAATGGCGCCGGTATAAATGGGACTCGTAACTCATTGTTGTGTACTGGTTGAACAACCTTGATATCACGAGATATGAATGCAGTTTTGATGCTCATGGCGGGCGGGGACGAGAATTGATTGAATATTTCGACATCCCTATTGATATTAAGTTCTGATGTGTTATTGATTACTGTACTATTGAAAGTTCGAATTTCAGTTTGCTCCGTGGCCGGCCCACGTGGTTATAGGCCCGTATTTGTATGCTGACATTTTCACAATAAAGGTTTTTAAAACAAAACACGGTAGTAGTATTTAGATTGGTAAAGTTTTTACTTTTAGTCACTGTTTTCGAATCAGTAAAAGGCAAGTGAAATAAAGCAGTCCAATTACATGACGGATAAAAGGTATAATACGTAGGAACGCAGTAAAGATAAATGGTCAAGGTCAGTTGTGTTTTCCACTCCTGCAACATAAAGTGATCGATAAGAATCTGATAATCAGGCGTATCGGCGACTAAGACAGCAGGCCGAGTCTCTTTTACTCAACGGCTCCGTCATGGAACGAAGAAACGCCCTTTTTCTCGAAAAAGGAATATATTTTACTTGCAGGACAGTTGTAAATTTTCCGGGAAAGTACATTAGCCTGGAATATTATAACATATATGTTTAAAAAAAAAAGTTCGAAATCAATAAAAAGCGTATTTTTTAGGTCATATGACCAAGCTTTTCATTATTAAAATAACAAAAGTAAAATGAACCAATAAAAAGTTTTATTAACAAGTCACATGACCTGTTATGCTTACGTTACACGTTGCGCGCCGCGCCCCGGATCACTTCCGGGTGCGCTAACGCGGCGTGTCATATAACGCATTACGCGACAACGTAGGTCAAGAATATAGTCAAAATGTCTCCACCAACCAGCGTTCGGAACACAACCCCTTTCAGCAGTCCAAAAAGTTCTGTTAAATGACAACAGAGGGGACAGGCAACAAGAACCATCAGTCAAAGAGGGGAGGGCAAGTTCTTCTCTTCCGGGTCATGTTGGGGCGCTACCGGAACTGATCGAATTGGTAGACTACAGTGTTTCTGGATGTTTCAGACTAAAGCTGGCGTCAGCATGAGAGCACTACCATCTCGTAGCTCCGTCGTGGCCATTTCACGAGCAGACATGGCAGCCACTCCCCACCAGAAGCCTGCGGGAGTCGGGGGCCCCCAAGACTTTTGTAGAATCTTTAAGGCTGAGGGGACGCTTTCGAGAATGGGACCCAAGCCCTATCAGGGAAGCGTCCGAGTTCCAAGGTGTCCCAGGGCCATTTTAGTGGACCAGGCCTAAAACCGAAGAGCCGGCCGCCATTTTGAGAGTCCTGTGGCAGCCGCCTATCACTGCACCGCAAGAGCGGGAGCAACTTAACTACATGGTGAGCGAGACGCTGTAGTCGCAAGAGCGGGCGGTAAACAGCTGAATGGCGGAAGAGGCACAGTGTAGCAAAAGCAGGCGGAATGGCAACTAAAACGGTAAAGGGGCGCCCCACTACAGCGTGTCTTCAGGTCAAACGGATTGTGGGACAAAGTCCAGAATAGAAGAGTCATCAAAAGGCAAAAAGTTCCGCCGGACCCCGGGAGCCGGCCGCCTATGTCGGGGGCGATCTCAGGCTACACCAGTGCTATAAGACTTGGGGAGGGGGTCGGAGCCAAGCGTCTTCTCCGAGTCCGTGCCATCACACCGCCCCTCGGGGGCCTCCGTCAAGCGGTTTAGGGAGGTACCATATAACATTGTTTTCAAATGCAGTCAGGTCCACAAACGACCCTCACTTACTTTGAGAATAGTGAAGCTGCAGTAGGTGGAAATAAGCTTCAGACAGTCTTACAAGCCTGCTTTTGTAAACATTTTTTGATTTTTTTGTATTTTTGCACAGTTTTATATTTTTTTTTGTTTTTGATGGAGGGGAAACAACATAGCACAGGCATTGAAAAACTCATTTGAGTTGTCATCAGTGATGTCATTCGAGATGTCATCAGTGATGTCATTTGAGTTGTCATCAGTGATGTCATCAGTGATGTCACTGACCATGTCATGAATGATGTAATATGTGACATCATCAGCAGTGGATTGCAGGTGCGCGATATATAGTTAGCGCATCTAACTATATATGGAATTTCAATGGTTTTATGCGAGTAAAATAAGGTTTTGTAAATGCAAATCCCTAACTATATATGGCCTAAAACCAATGGTTTTTTCATTGAATATATATATATATATATATATATATATATATATATATATATCACAAAACCTTCCTCCAAATAAGAATGAAGCAGGACCCAGAGGGGAACAGGTGAGACAGGCTTTATTATTCAGAACTAAGCTGGGGTGGCGGCAAATGCATTTCGGCAGAGTTAGCCTTCTTCAGTGCCCAGCACCCGATGACATCCTGTGAGTTCGTGATTTCCTGCTGCCTAGAAGTAACTAGCGAAAGTCCGCTCCTCCCTGGAGCAATACAGCACACCTGTGGAAGTTCGATGGTCAATCCTGAACTACCACTCCCAGGATGCCAAATGTTAAAAGCAACCCAGGCCGGTGAAATAGGGAGAGTGTGGAGTTGAAATCCCACGACTGCACTTAAAGCAGGATACGATGATGGCAATAGCAGTCCTCCAAGGAACAAGTCTGCCCTCGAGTCCCCTCATATCGCCACAACCCCCGTTTCAAAGTGTCCAAATGAGCAGGGACTAAATTGCGCAATGCAAAATGCCCAGACAGAGGTGAGATACCTCTACTGTTCAGGGTTCTCCGAAGTGGGGGCGGGCACCAGACAATCCAAACCTTGGAAATGAGCAGTGCTGTGAAGCAACGCCAGATTATGTCCAGACCCAGAGCTTGGCGCGGATTCCTGTGATGTGCAACTGGCAAGCACATAAAGTTTATCACAAAACCTTCCTCCAAACAAGAATGAAGCAGGACCCAGAGGGGAACAAGTGAGACAGGCTTTATTATTCAGAACAAAGCTGGGGTGGCGGCAAATGCATTTCAGCAGAGTGAGCCTTCTTCAGTGCCCAGCACCTGATGACATCCTGTTAGTTTGTGATTTCCTGCTGCCTAGAAGTATCTAGCGAAAGTCCGCTCCTCCCTGGATAAACACACACACACACACACATATATATATATATATATATATATATATACATATATTTCAACACCATCCCTCCAAAGAAGAACGCGGAGAGCCAAGGGGATTGACAGGTCAGCAAACACGTTTATTTTCCTCCCCAACAATGGCGGCGAATGCATTTCGGCTGGTTTCAGCCTTCCTCAGCGCCCAGCATTGCAGCAAATGTCGATCCCAAATGTTCCCTCCTGCCCCTGTAAATGTCCAGCGTCTGACGCTCCTCCCCCTGATGCAGTCGGCACATCGCGCTGGAGTCCGTCCTAGTTTCTGGACTTCAACTCCCAGAGTGCATGGTTCCTGCTACACTGGGTCGATGGCGTGGGGGAGTGGGGCTGACTGTGGGTCTTGCTGGTGGCAGGTAGGTGGAGAGCGGCACAAGCCTTGGCGGGAGAAAAGTTCGACGGTCGCTGTCCTGTGTCCCCTCATGAGCCCAGCACCAGTGTACCAAGGGTAGAGCGCCGGGTCCGGGCAGTCAATACGGTCTGTGATTCCCTTCGAGGTGGAATACCTCGTGTAACCCCAGCACTCGTCCAGGTCCTCTGGCAGCTCTCGGAGGCTATCGATCCCTCGATGCAGTTTGTAGCTGCAAGCAGCTAATGGCCAGTGTGTGCTCCGACAGCTTTTGACGCCGGGGGCCTTCCGTTCTGTGTAAACTGGCAACACAGCAAAATATTTCAACACCATCCCTCCAAAGAAGAACGCGGAGAGCCAAGGGGATTGACAGGTCAGCAAACACGTTTATTTTCCTCCCCAACAATGGCGGCGAATGCATTTCGGCTGGTTTCAGCCTTCCTCAGCGCCCAGCATTGCAGCAAATGTCGATCCCAAATGTTCCCTCCTGCCCCTGTAAATGTCCAGCGTCTGACGCTCCTCCCCCTGATGCAGTCGGCACATCGCGCTGGAGTCCGTCCTAGTTTCTGGACTTCAACTCCCAGAGTGCATGGTTCCTGCTACACTGGGTCGATGGCGTGGGGGAGTGGGGCTGACTGTGGGTCTTGCTGGTGGCAGGTAGGTGGAGAGCGGCACAAGCCTTGGCGGGAGAAAAGTTCGACGGTCGCTGTCCTGTGTCCCCTCATGAGCCCAGCACCAGTGTACCAAGGGTAGAGCGCCGGGTCCGGGCAGTCAATACGGTCTGTGATTCCCTTCGAGGTGGAATACCTCGTGTAACCCCAGCACTCGTCCAGGTCCTCTGGCAGCTCTCGGAGGCTATCGATCCCTCGATGCAGTTTGTAGCTGCAAGCAGCTAATGGCCAGTGTGTGCTCCGACAGCTTTTGACGCCGGGGGCCTTCCGTTCTGTGTAAACTGGCAACACAGCAAAATATTTCAACACCATCCCTCCAAAGAAGAACGCGGAGAGCCAAGGGGATTGACAGGTCAGCAAACACGTTTATTTTCCTCCCCAACAATGGCGGCGAATGCATTTCGGCTGGTTTCAGCCTTCCTCAGCGCCCAGCATTGCAGCAAATGTCGATCCCAAATGTTCCCTCCTGCCCCTGTAAATGTCCAGCGTCTGACGCTCCTCCCCCTGATGCAGTCGGCACATCGCGCTGGAGTCCGTCCTAGTTTCTGGACTTCAACTCCCAGAGTGCATGGTTCCTGCTACACTGGGTCGATGGCGTGGGGGAGTGGGGCTGACTGTGGGTCTTGCTGGTGGCAGGTAGGTGGAGAGCGGCACAAGCCTTGGCGGGAGAAAAGTTCGACGGTCGCTGTCCTGTGTCCCCTCATGAGCCCAGCACCAGTGTACCAAGGGTAGAGCGCCGGGTCCGGGCAGTCAATACGGTCTGTGATTCCCTTCGAGGTGGAATACCTCGTGTAACCCCAGCACTCGTCCAGGTCCTCTGGCAGCTCTCGGAGGCTATCGATCCCTCGATGCAGTTTGTAGCTGCAAGCAGCTAATGGCCAGTGTGTGCTCCGACAGCTTTTGACGCCGGGGGCCTTCCGTTCTGTGTAAACTGGCAACACAGCAAAATATTTCAACACCATCCCTCCAAAGAAGAACGCAGAGAGCCAAGGGGATTGACAGGTCAGCAAACACGTTTATTTTCCTCCCCAACAATGGCGGCGAATGCATTTCGGCTGGTTTCAGCCTTCCTCAGCGCCCAGCATTGCAGCAAATGTCGATCCCAAATGTTCCCTCCTGCCCCTGTAAATGTCCAGCGTCTGACGCTCCTCCCCCTGATGCAGTCGGCACATCGCGCTGGAGTCCGTCCTAGTTTCTGGACTTCAACTCCCAGAGTGCATGGTTCCTGCTACACTGGGTCGATGGCGTGGGGGAGTGGGGCTGACTGTGGGTCTTGCTGGTGGCAGGTAGGTGGAGAGCGGCACAAGCCTTGGCGGGAGAAAAGTTCGACGGTCGCTGTCCTGTGTCCCCTCATGAGCCCAGCACCAGTGTACCAAGGGTAGAGCGCCGGGTCCGGGCAGTCAATACGGTCTGTGATTCCCTTCGAGGTGGAATACCTCGTGTAACCCCAGCACTCGTCCAGGTCCTCTGGCAGCTCTCGGAGGCTATCGATCCCTCGATGCAGTTTGTAGCTGCAAGCAGCTAATGGCCAGTGTGTGCTCCGACAGCTTTTGACGCCGGGGGCCTTCCGTTCTGTGTAAACTGGCAACACAGCAAAATATTTCAACACCATCCCTCCAAAGAAGAACGCGGAGAGCCAAGGGGATTGACAGGTCAGCAAACACGTTTATTTTCCTCCCCAACAATGGCGGCGAATGCATTTCGGCTGGTTTCAGCCTTCCTCAGCGCCCAGCATTGCAGCAAATGTCGATCCCAAATGTTCCCTCCTGCCCCTGTAAATGTCCAGCGTCTGACGCTCCTCCCCCTGATGCAGTCGGCACATCGCGCTGGAGTCCGTCCTAGTTTCTGGACTTCAACTCCCAGAGTGCATGGTTCCTGCTACACTGGGTCGATGGCGTGGGGGAGTGGGGCTGACTGTGGGTCTTGCTGGTGGCAGGTAGGTGGAGAGCGGCACAAGCCTTGGCGGGAGAAAAGTTCGACGGTCGCTGTCCTGTGTCCCCTCATGAGCCCAGCACCAGTGTACCAAGGGTAGAGCGCCGGGTCCGGGCAGTCAATACGGTCTGTGATTCCCTTCGAGGTGGAATACCTCGTGTAACCCCAGCACTCGTCCAGGTCCTCTGGCAGCTCTCGGAGGCTATCGATCCCTCGATGCAGTTTGTAGCTGCAAGCAGCTAATGGCCAGTGTGTGCTCCGACAGCTTTTGACGCCGGGGGCCTTCCGTTCTGTGTAAACTGGCAACACAGCAAAATATTTCAACACCATCCCTCCAAAGAAGAACGCGGAGAGCCAAGGGGATTGACAGGTCAGCAAACACGTTTATTTTCCTCCCCAACAATGGCGGCGAATGCATTTCGGCTGGTTTCAGCCTTCCTCAGCGCCCAGCATTGCAGCAAATGTCGATCCCAAATGTTCCCTCCTGCCCCTGTAAATGTCCAGCGTCTGACGCTCCTCCCCCTGATGCAGTCGGCACATCGCGCTGGAGTCCGTCCTAGTTTCTGGACTTCAACTCCCAGAGTGCATGGTTCCTGCTACACTGGGTCGATGGCGTGGGGGAGTGGGGCTGACTGTGGGTCTTGCTGGTGGCAGGTAGGTGGAGAGCGGCACAAGCCTTGGCGGGAGAAAAGTTCGACGGTCGCTGTCCTGTGTCCCCTCATGAGCCCAGCACCAGTGTACCAAGGGTAGAGCGCCGGGTCCGGGCAGTCAATACGGTCTGTGATTCCCTTCGAGGTGGAATACCTCGTGTAACCCCAGCACTCGTCCAGGTCCTCTGGCAGCTCTCGGAGGCTATCGATCCCTCGATGCAGTTTGTAGCTGCAAGCAGCTAATGGCCAGTGTGTGCTCCGACAGCTTTTGACGCCGGGGGCCTTCCGTTCTGTGTAAACTGGCAACACAGCAAAATATTTCAACACCATCCCTCCAAAGAAGAACGCGGAGAGCCAAGGGGATTGACAGGTCAGCAAACACGTTTATTTTCCTCCCCAACAATGGCGGCGAATGCATTTCGGCTGGTTCCAGCCTTCCTCAGCGCCCAGCATTGCAGCAAATGTCGATCCCAAATGTTCCCTCCTGCCCCTGTAAATGTCCAGCGTCTGACGCTCCTCCCCCTGATGCAGTCGGCACATCGCGCTGGAGTCCGTCCTAGTTTCTGGACTTCAACTCCCAGAGTGCATGGTTCCTGCTACACTGGGTCGATGGCGTGGGGGAGTGGGGCTGACTGTGGGTCTTGCTGGTGGCAGGTAGGTGGAGAGCGGCACAAGCCTTGGCGGGAGAAAAGTTCGACGGTCGCTGTCCTGTGTCCCCTCATGAGCCCAGCACCACATATATATATATATATATATATATATATATATATATATATATATATATATATATATATATATATATATATATATATATATATATTACCTACTGGCGGTCGTGCAGTAGGTATATATAGTTAGGATTTTTTCTCTATGGGATTTTTGAAAATTCTATGTCTAATAACTTTGGCGTTTGTGGACGGAATTGGCTGAAGTTTTCAGGAAAATTTAACATTTTCTTTCTGGGCAGCTCCTGACAATTTGGGGGGGTTTCATCAAGGGGGGGCCGAGAAAAAAGGGGGGTCCCAAAACGCTTTTTTCCCATGTTAATTTCCATAGGGCGGTTGGCCTCACTTGTAGCTCGAACGGCTGAATGGATTTGCACGAAACTTGGCAAAATTGTAGGGACTGTTAGCCCGATGTGCCTTTGCTAGGTCTCAATATATGTGCTCCAGTGGATTTTGAGTAATTTAGGTTCAAAAAAAGATATATATCTGGGCGGAGCCTAACCACACATCTGATCTGATTGGCTGTCAGCACTTCATCCAAGAAGTGTTGGCAGCCATCTTGGGACCAATATACATGATAGCACCTCATTAAAAAGCATTGTAGTTAATAGAGGGTTTTAGGACTTTAGTTACATTATAAATCACTTGTTGATGGTACCATAATCGTTTTAGGAATTGTGGTGGGTTCTAAGGTGATTTTACCATGTGAAAAACCTTCTGCTGTGATATCATGAATATTGTTTGAAAGAAAACTAATATCTCATGATTTTCCCACAGTGGTTTGGAAGGGGATCTATAAGCTAAACTGAAAGCATATTTTCTGTAAACTCACATTATCTTTCTCAGTCATGTGAAAATGAAGTCTGACATTCTCAGTAAAACATGTACATCCAACAAGGACAGAGACTGTCAGTTGATTCCTTTGTGTTCTACTGCAGCCTCCTAGAGTGTTCCAAAGAACAACTAGAGCGCTAACAGTCCTACTTATTACAAAGGTATGGCACACCTGAAGCCATCTTGATTGGAATAAAGTGGTAACACTTAAAACATTTAATTTAAAAAGAAACAACATGAGGGGGTATATTTTGCCATAGAAAGTATGATTAGTGCTGCAGAATGAAAAATTAGGGAACATTTTGAGTGACTTCTCAAATCCTTTTCTATTTCATTAAAACATTCTGACATGCAGTCTCCCAAAATGGCCACCAGAGACAAAAGAGCCCAAATGTAGCCCAAATATCACCCAGATGTAGCCCAAGTATAGCCCAATGACAGAATGTCCCAGAGTGTTCTAAAGAACAACTAGAGCACTAACAGTCCTACTTATTACAAAGGTATGGCACACCTGAAGCCATCTTGATTGGAATAAAGTGGTAACTCTTAAAACATTTAATTTAAAAAGAAACAACATGAGGGGGTACATTTTGCCATAGAAAGTATGATTAGTGCTGCAGAATGAAAAATTAGGGCACATTTTGAGTGACTTCTCAAATCCTTTTCTATTTCATTAAAACATTCTGACATGCAGTCTCCCAAAATGGCCACCAGAGACAAAAGAGCCCAAATGTAGCCCAAATATCACCCAGATGTAGCCCAAGTAGAGCCCAATGACAGAATGTCCCAGAGTGTTCTAAAGAACAACTAGAGCGCTAACAGTCCTACTTATTACGAAGGTATGGCACACCTGAAGCCATCTTGATTGGAATAAAGTGGTAACTCTTAAAACATTTCATTTAAAAAGGAACAAAATGAGGGGGTATATTATGCAATAGAAGGTATTATTAGTGCTGCAGAAAGAAAAATTAGGGCACATTTTCAGTGACTTTTCAAATCCTCTTCTATTTCATTAAAAAATTCTGACATGCAGTCTCCCAAAATGGCCACCAGAGACAAAAGAGCCCAAATGTAGCCCAAATATCACCCAGATGTAGCCCAAGTATAGCCCAATGACAGAATGTCCCAGAGTGTTCTAAAGAACAACTAGAGCGCTAACAGTCCTACTTATTACAAAGGTATGGCACACCTGAAGCCATCTTGATTGGAATAAAGTGGTAACTCTTAAAACATTTAATTTGAAAAGGAGCAAAATGAGGGGGTATAATTGCCATATGAATTATGATTAGTGCTGCAGAAAGAAAAATTAGGGCACATTTTCAGTGACTTCTCAAACCCTCTTCAATTTCATTAAACAATTCTGACATACAGTCTCCCAAGATGGCCACCAGAGACAAAAGAGCCTAAATGTAGCCCAAATATCACCCAGATGTACCCCAAGTATAGCCCAATGACAGAATGTCCCAGAGTGTTCTAAAGAACAACTAGAGCGCTAACAGTCTTACTTATGACAAAAGTATGGCACACCAGAAGCCATCTTGATTGGAATGAAGTGGTAAGTCTGAAAACACTCAATTTAAAAAGGAACAACATGAGGGGGTTCATTTTGCCATAGAAAGTATGATTAGTGCTTCAGAAAGAAAAATTAGGGATCATTTTGAGTGACTTCTCAAATCCTCTTCTATTTCATTGAAAAAATTCTGACATGCAGACTGAAACATGCACTTTGAATACCAGCAGCAGACGTCCCTGGTGAGCAGTAGCTTTACTACAATGATCTAATGTGCAACTAGAGTGCTAACATTCAGAATTTATGGCAAATGTGTGACATATCTGAATGCCTTCTTGATGGAACCAAAGTAAACAAGCATTGAAAATGCAATAGATCTCGCCCTCGTTTAAGTTAAAGCCATTCTGTTTGTAATGAGGTGGCTTTTTAGCTTTGCTTTTATTAGTGTTTTTTCAACTTTCATGTAAATAACATGCATCTGTATGCATATAAGTATATGTATGCATGCATTTATGTTTGTATTTATATAGATATACAGATGATATATGTTTATATATGTATGTATATATATATATATATTCACTGAAAAAACCATAGGCTATAGACCATATATAGTTAGGAATTAGCATTTACAAAACCTTGAAAATTCACTGAAAAAACCATAGGTTATAGACCATATATAGTTAGGAATTAGCATTTACAAAACCTTGAATGTCATTTGAGATGTCATCAGTGATGTCATTTGAGATGTCATCAGTGATGTCATGAATGATGTAATATGTGACATCATCAGCAGTGGATTGCGGGTGCGCGATATATAGTTAGTGCAACTAACTATATATGGAATTTCAATGGTTTTGTGTGAGTAAAATAAGGTTTTGTAAATGCGAATTCCTAACTATATATGGTCTATAACCTATGGTTTTTTCAGTGAATATATATATATATATATATATATATATATATATATATATAATCTACTGCCAGCCTCCAGTAGATAGTTATAGTTAGGACCTATTATCCATAGATCCATAGGAAAACCGCAACATTCTATTGCCAATAAAGTTGGCGTTGATTGATGAATCTTCTTGAAATCTTTCAAAATATGGGCCTGCTCAGTTCAGCTCCTTCCCTGAAAGTTTAGGGGTGATTGGTCAAGTGGGGGCCGAGAAAAAGGTAAGGTCCAAAAACGTGTTTTCCCCATGCAATTTTCCATAGGACCTTTTTGCCACGGCTACAGCCCGAACGGCTGAAAAGAATTACACCAAATTTGGCAGAGAGGATATATATATATATTCACTGAAAAAACCATAGGTTTCAGACATGTTATAGTTAGGAATTAGCATTTAAAAAACCTTAGAAATTTACTGAAAAAAACATAGGTTTTAGGGTTGTGTTAGTTAGCTGGACATTTCACTCGTACAAAACCATTGAATTTCCTCCGTTATAGTAAGTTGTACTAAGTATAACTAGCGCGCCCGCATTCCACTGCTGATGATGTCACATATTACATCATTCATGACATGGTCAGTGACATGGTCAGTGACATCACTGATGACATCTCAAATGACATCACTGATGACATCACTGATGACATCATCCAGTAAATGTGGTTTGGTTCGATATTCAAATAAATATCATGTATATATATATATACATATATATATATATATATATATATATATATATATATATATATATATATATATATATATACAAACAAACCCCTCCATTGCCGAAAGGAAAGAGGCCACACAGGGATATTTCCATTGGAAGCCCTTTATTTTAACAGCTGTCTAGCACGATGCATTTCGGCTGATTTAGCCTTCCTCAGGTGCGGCTGTTCTACCAGGTTGCTGTCACACCTGTGTTTAAAGTAGTCCTGCATCCCTCTGGTTGGTCGGAGCGCACAGTGCTCCTGGTCATGTGCTCACCCCTCATGGTACAATGCATTACACACTACATCTCCCAGGATTCCTCTTGCCTGGGTGGAGGTTGCGCGGAGCTGGAAATATTGCAATCTACCTTGAAGACTGAGTGGATGTATAATTGTCTGAATGGAGGATTTAGTAGCAATGTGATTGACTGTTTAAGTGACTAATTTAAAGTGTCTCACTAAATACATGGGATAGTGATTAAACTGTGTGAATACCTGGATCACTATATCTCTTGTTGTGTAAACTACTACATAAGTAGGTTACTAGCTATGTGAAAGCCTATATTAGTTATTAATTAGTTGAGTGAGTATTTGTATGGGATAGCGAATGTGTGTGTGATTGAGTGGGAGGTGTGTGACTGTACAAAGATGTGTAAATCGTTGATTTACTAGGTGTATGAGGTTAAGACTGCATATGTATAAAATCAAAAATGAGGTCCGCTGCACTCCAAGGGTTATAAATGATTAGACAACTGAAGGTAATATCCTGGTAAACGAGGTTAGGGTGCTCAAGGGATTCACCTCCTGCCCTAGAGGTGCTGAGAAACTGAAGGAGATAGACCTTACAGGTGTAAGGTGGGACTCTTGAGCACACCTTTGTGCAAATCAGAGTTTGCAGAAAAAAAATTCCAAAGAAGGTAATCTGGGTCAAGGAATTAAAGTTTTATTGACTTTGTAATCTTCAAAATATCAAACTTCCATTAATGTGGAAAAATGCAATGCAAAGTAATGATCTTCATGAAAATAAATTCCACAAGTCGTGATGGTCTAACATTGACATCAGAAATGCATCCAGTATGTGATAACCCCAATGCATTTCGAGCCCTACATAAAGAAATTCCCTTTTGTAAAACCTTCATCTGGGATGTTGAGATGTGGTTCTGGGAGATATTGATGACTAGGGTTTGTGACTCTGTGTTGATTTCGCTATTGAATGTTGTGAGTCTTTTGAACTGGGTCCACCTGGATCGCCGATTGCGTCGGTGCCTGATTCTAAAAAAGACACTGAAGTAGTACTGGATGTAGATGGTTGGTTAGGTGTGATGGTACTTGAAGGTTTGTTGGCTTGACGAGGCTGTTGACGCTGGTCTTTTCGAGAGAATCTCGAACGATTAGAGTCATCAGAAGAAGAAGGGTCACCATCCGTGGATTTATTAAATTGCGATCTTTGTTGTCTTCTGGACGCATAAATTTCGGCCCAATTATAGACTTCTACAAGCTTATAGTCGACTGTATCCCTTTTGCACTTTCTAAGTTTGAGTTCATTGATTTCTTTCGTGTATCTTTCTAATTGCACATACTGTATGTGGAAACAGTTGTTTGGGTGAGTGAATCTCTATGGCTGTGGTAATGAGTAAATATATTTCTCAATGATACATGTCCAACAAACTAGAAATATAAAAGGCATTGTATGTGACAATTGTTGTTTATAAATAAGTATACATAAGACTCAGTGATTGTATGAGTGACTGTATTCAAAAGTGTATGCTTGTAATAGTGATTTTATAACACACTAAGTATGAGCTACTATCTATACGAATAAATAAAGTAGTGTTTGTATAAGTGTGTAGCTTAGGAAATATAGGTATCATCAATTGTTTGCATAAGTGAGTAGGATGACTGCATAAGTGAACAGGATGTTCACAGCTGGTGTGTAATGTTGATGTAGGTGTATAAGTATATTTAATAGTGTTCTATTGATCGAGAGAATTGATTGATAGAAGACTGGTAAATCTCCTGAGGCGGAAGCCGGGAGAGATGTTTGTGCTTTTGCAAACTTGCTTTTAAAATTTAATTGTTTACTGTGTTTTTAAACAAACCCTACCTGCTGCTCTTGTGCACTCACGCCCAGCGGACTCTAGCGCTGACGTGGATCCACATTCAGGCTTGCCGCCTTTTGCCCGGCATCACATGGCCACGCCCACCACCCTCAGGCTACGCCCCCGAATCGAGTATTTTAGGAGCGCTGACTGCTAGCGCGACTAGAAGACTGGTAAATCTCCTGAGGCGGAAGCCGGGAGAGGTGTTTGTGCTTTTGCAAACTTGCTTTTAAAATTTAATTGTTTACTGTGTTTTTAAACAAACCCTACCTGCTGCTCTTGTGCACTCACGCCCAGCGGACTCTAGCGCTGACGTGGATCCACATTCAGGCTTGCCGCCATTTGCCCGGCACCACGAGCCCACGCCCACCACCCTCAGGCCACGCCCCCGAATCGAGTATTTTAGGAGCGCTGACTGCTAGCGCGACTAGAAGACTGGTAAATCTCCTGAGGCAGAAGCCGGGAGAGGTGTTTGTGCTTTTGCAAACTTGCTTTTAAAATGTAATTGTTTACTGTGTTTTTAAACAAACCCTACCTGCTGCTCTTGTGCACTCACGCCCAGCGGACTCTAGCGCTGACGTGGATCCACATTCAGGCTTGCCGCCATTTGCCCGGCACCACGAGTCCACGCCCACCACCCTCAGGCCACGCCCCTAACAGTATAATCATGTGCAGTTCCCGGCCGTGCAGCGGACGAGCGCAGCGGGCGCGCTGTTTGCGCGCTGAAGGCGCGCCTAAGGCAAGCCCGTCTGCGCCCATCCGCGATCGTACTCGGTCCAGGGCCATACTCCATGCCCCTCAGGACGATTACGTACGGTGGAGTAAGCAGGAACTACTTACCTTACGCCCTAATATTGCTGAGTCCTGCAAGCATAACTTACGAGTGGAAAACAACATGGGCTGCGAATACTGCCACTTCTCCTATGACCTTGGTAAGAACACGACCAGCACGGACCACATCATATATTGTGGTCTAATTAATGTACGTTCGTTACGGAAACACAAATTAGACCTATATGATTTACTCACAGATAAGCAATGGGATCTTGTGTTTCTAACAGAGACATGGTTAGACAAGGACTCTACACCTGATGCCCTTGAGGCACTTCCAGCAGGATACACTATACATAGACAGGACAGACCTACAGGTAGAGGAGGGGGCATTGCAATTGCAGCCCGAGAAAACCTGCAATGCCAACTAGACTGCTCTCCCATCCTGGACAGTGAGGCAGGGAGTTTCACTATTAAAGTGAACAACAGCTACACGTTAAAGGGTATGCTAATTTATAGACCCCCAGGCCCTATAGCCAAGTTTGAGGAAAGTCTGGTCGATTGTATTATGGAAACCGCACTATGCAGTGATAAATTTCTGGTACTCGGTGACCTTAATTTACATTTTAATAATCCCTCAGACGGCGTCAGTAAGAATTTCAGTCAGGCATTAGGTGCCCTCCAACTGAATCAAATTATTAGCGGTCCAACTCATCAGTTGGGTCACCTGCTGGACCCCACATTTGTTAATTGGGGGGAAGTAGAAGCTATGACCCCTATACCTATCCCCTGGTCAGATCACCATTTGGTCCCTTTTTCTATACGGATTCCGGGAAGTAGACCCTCACAGCCAACAGCAATGTATCATCTTAGGCGGAATTGGGCTACCTTCTCTCAGACCAAATTCTGCGAGGAGCTGACTAAAGGAGTGAGCCCTGGGGGGGATGACGCTGACACGGCCAACACTAATCTTTGCATACGGATTAATAGGGCACTAGATTGCACCGCCCCTCTCTTAAAAGCTGGCGGCCGTGCTCATAAAACTGCCCCATGGTTCAATGATGAACTAAGAGTCCTGAAAACCGCATTGAAAAGAGCTGAAAGAGAGTGGCGTAAGACCCCCTCCAAAGAAATCAGAAACGCCTACCTGACTGAAAGGCGACTCTACCATGGCCTAATTAGAAAATCCAAAACAGTATACTTCACGTCCAGAATTAGTGAAGCTGGTAACTCCGTGAAGGAGATGTTTGCGCTCTATAAAACTCTTTCGAGCGGGAAATCAGCCACTGTCCCGGACAACTGCTCTCCCGAAACGTGCGATAAAATCACAGACTTCTTTGCAGAAAAAATAGACAAAATCTATTCGGCATTCCCAAAGCAACCGATAAATGGGACTGAATTTGTGGAAGGTCCAAGGGATTGGGGAAACAGACTCAGACTGACCAACTTTGTCACCCCGCCTCCAGAAGATTTCCTTAAAATCTGCAGATCGGTGAGGTTGGGTTCTCCCCGGGACCCTACCACCCCTAAACGTCTGGCAGATAGCATGGTGGTATTAGAACCTTACATCAGACACCTACTAGACGTGTCTTTTAGTACCAAGACCGTACCCAAAGACTGGAAAAAGGCAGTGGTTCTACCTCTAAGGAAGAAACCAACTATCAGTTTCGAGAAACTAGAGAACCTCCGTCCTATTTCACTCCTACCCTACCTGGCCAAAGTAGCCGAAAAAACAGTCAATCTGCAACTGATGGACTTCGTGGAAAAGGCTGCCCTATTACATGACACTCAGTTTGGCTTCCGACCGCGCCATTCTACAGAGTCTGCGCTCCTAACAGCGGTGGAGGCCCTACGTCAGGGGACGGATGAGAATCATACTATGGCCCTCATCCTATTGGACCTGAGTGCAGCTTTCGACACTGTAGCTCACACCACCTTGCTACAGTGTCTGAATAACGGAGGAATATCGGGAGCTGCACTCCAATGGATTCAATCCTTCCTGACTGGGAGAAGCTTCCAAGTTCGCCAGGGTGATCACTACTCTAGAGACATAGGATTGAGCCAGCGTGTTCCCCAGGGATCGTCCCTGAGCCCAACCCTGTTTAATCTCTACGTCTCTCCAGTGGCTCCGATTGCTATGAGTCATGGATTGAACATTGTGTCATACGCCGATGACACGCAGCTGGTTATCTCCCTCTCACATGCACCCGGACTTGCTATGGACAGCTTCAGGGCATGCATGCAAGATCTTGCAACCTGGATGTCCACCAATTGCCTTAAACTTAATGGCAACAAGACCGAGGTGCTCGTGGTGGGGGGGAATCCATCTGTTTGGTCATCAGCATTGTGGCCCCCATGCCTAGGAGAGGCCCCTATTCCTCGCAAGGAAGTCAAAAACCTTGGCGTTTGGCTCGATGCCGACATGTCCTTTGGACCCCGAATAGACCGAGTGGCAGGCATCTGTTTTGGCATTTTAAAAACCCTTCGGAAGGTCCTTGTCTTCCTTCCTAGTTCGGCCCATAAAACGCTAGTACATGCCCTCGTGATCTCACGCCTAGACTACGGCAACCTGCTGTACCTGGGAGCCACTGGCAAGGCAATGAACCGCCTCCAGGTATTATAAAATGCTGCCGCCCACCTTGTCTTAAAAATACCAATAAGATCGGACTCCAAAGCTGCCCTGCAGACCCTCCACTGGCTGCCAGTGAGAAGCAGAGTGGAATTCAAAGCCCTCTGTACCTGTCACCGCATTCTTGCTAACAAAGCGCCAAAACCACTACAGAACCTAGTTACCAAGTATGTACCATCTCAACTCTGCGCTCCTCAAACGGAGGCCTACTTGAGGTACCTAGGGTAAAAAGGGCCCGCATGGGAGGGCGCTCGTTTCGACATCTGATAGCGAAGAGTTGGAACGCCCTGCCTACCAATCTCCGCCTAGACCCATCTGAATCTAGCTTCCAGAAGAACTTAAAGACTTACCTGTTTGCAAGATAACAGAGCCCTCTTCTTGCTCCTGCTTGGAGGTTTTTTCAGTCTTAGCGCGGGGACACGCTTTTAGCGTAACCAGGCGCTCTACAAGCTTCCCTATTATTATCATTATCATTGACAGCATGTATGAGTGAGTCTATAGGTAAGTGTTAGATGTGTGTGTGTAGATGTAGGAATCACTGAGTGGGTTTTTAGAAACTGGCATTGGTGTGTCAATGGTTTCAAATATGGTACTCCATATTTTATAATGAGTGTTGAAATGTTATACTAGTGTATGATAAGATGTATCAGATTGTCAGGTGGATGATGTCATCAGTGATGTCATCAGTGATGTCATTTGAAATTTCATCAGTGATGTCATCAGTGATGTCACTGACCATGTCATGAATGATGTAATATGTGACATTATCATCAGAGGATTGCGAGAGCACCAGTTATACATAGTACAACTAACTAAAATGGAGGAATTTCAATGGTTTTGTACCAGTGAAATGTGCAGCTAAATATAACACCCCTAAAGCCTATGGTTTTTTCAGTGAATTTCTAAGGTTTTTTAAATGCTTATTCTCAACTATAATATGTCTGAAACCTATGTTTTTTTCGGTGAATTTCAAAGGGTTTTTTAAATGCTTATTCCTAACTATAACATATCTGAAACCTATGTTTTCTTCAGTGAATTTCAAAGGTTTTGTAAATGACACTCTTCTATTTATGTTTTTTGATACTAATTTACAATTTTTTAAAACTTTTTATATTTAGATATTTTATTTTTTAAATTACATTACATTGTGTGCCCCCTTGCCATTTACTTTTTTTGGGCCCTGGAGATCCTATCCCCCAGGCCCTGACTCGCAAACCTAATTTTATTCATTTTCTTTTCAAGGGAAGGGGATTCTTATGGAAGTAAATACAAGTTACTTGTAGGCATGCTTCAAATTACTTTTCATGGTTAGTGCTGGGCTAAAAGATGCAGCACTGGGTTCTCTCCTGATAAGAGGTGAGTAAATTGGAATTTGTTGTGCGGATGATTTTAGGTGAATAGTTTAAAGGTCCAAAACTCCACATTTCCAAGTGAAACCAGTGAATGTTAGCCTTTGGAAGGATATTCACTTAGCAGTTTCTAGTTTTGAATGTTGACAACCACCTGACAGCCATTTAGAATTGAGCGCGTGATCGGTAGGTTGCGCTTATAGTATGATGACAATGCGAGCAGTAGACGTTTTTATTTTGTTTTTGGGAAGGGGACTGCGTGGCCCCCCCTCCCGTGGCAAATTCTGGGCATTGGGGACCCGATCCCCCGGGGCGCGGCCAATTATTATTTTTTTGTTTTTTTATGGAGGAGTGATGCATAGCCCCCTGCCTGAGGCCACTTCAAAGCCCCGGGGACCCCATTCCTTGGGGCCGGCCTTTTTTAAATTGCATTTTTGTTAATGGGGAGGGGCCTCCTCCCGTCAACTGGTAGCCCTGGGGAAACCATCCCCCGGGCTGACCCTCAACGTTGGGGACCGTGGGGGGTCTTCAATCCCCCCACAGTCCCACCGGCTCTCCTTCTTCTGCGGGAGCCTATGTTCTATCGATATCCGAACCCCATCTGTGTGTGTACCCCCTAGGAGCTGCCTTCACTTTGCGCATGCATGTTTGTGGTAGCGCATGCTTGTTAATGTTGTGCATTTGCACAATACGTCCCTCCATTTGGCCGTGTACCCTTAACGTATTTTATTTGCGCACGCTAAATTACAACATGCCCAATCACAGCTCTCACACCCAGTGACATCATGCTCAACCAATCATTGTTCTGCAAAGCAATTATAACCTTCCAACCTTCTCGAACTTTTCCTATTCCGCAGTCACAGCCCTGCCGATAGTGTTCACTCCTTGCATTGCGACGCTGAACTCGAACTTTTCCTATTCCTCAGATGGAGCCATTGATAGAGTTCGTATCCACTTCTTCGTAGCTGAGTACTTCTTTTAACGGTAATTAGGTTAATTAATCTGAACGATCTTTAAGTACCGTGTAAATGCAAATTTTTGTTGAATTTGGCAATGCTCTTTTTAAGCACGCGTTTCTGCTTTTTTATATCGTTAAAGTTGACTTTGTAACCTTTGTTTCTTTGCAAATCACTGCTGCGTTTCTTTAATTTGTCAAGCGCCACTTGGCCATTTTCGCAGCAGTGTGCCACGTGCTGTTCAAGTTAATGCAATGCAGTTTTTCTCATGTAAGTAGTGCGTCACGTGCCCCATGCATTGCAAAAAGTAGTGTTTTCAGCAATAGTGTATTTTAGTACGGTCTTCAGCTTTTTTATGTCGAATAACTTGCCTCGGTAGCTGGTGTTCCTGAGCAAATCACTTAATCCTGCCGCCTTTCATTATTTGAGTAGTGCCCCATGTCCTTCTTCCTCCCTGTGCATTGTAAAAGTAATCGATTGGCTAATGTTGCATTAAATCATGCTCTCCATGTTTTTTAATAATGGTAAACTTTATTTGCTATCCTTTGTTTCTGTGCAAATCACTTAATCCTGGACTGTTTCTTTAATTTGTCAAGAGCCACGTGGCCGTTCCCATAGCAGTGTGCCACGTGCTGTTTAAGTTAATGCGATGTAGTTTTTCTCGTGAAAGTAGTGTCTCACGTGCCGCATGCATTGCAAAAGTAATGTTTTCGGCAATAGTGTATTTTAGCATGGTTTCCAGCTTTTGTATGTCGAATAACTTGCCTTGGTAGCCGCTGTTTCTGGGCAAATGACTTAATCCTGCCACCTTTCATTATTTAAGTAGTGCGCCACGTGCTCCTTACTCCCCATGCACTGCACATGTCATCGATTGGCTAATCTTGTATTTTAGCACGCTCTCCATGTTTTTTAATAACGTTAAACTTTATTTGCTATCCTTTGTTTCTGTGCAAATCACTTAATCCTGCCGCGTTTCTTTCATTTGCCAAGTGCCACGTGGCCGTTCCTGCAGCAGCGTGCCATGTGCTGTTTAAGCTAATGCGATGTAGTTTTTCTCATGTAAGTTGTGTCTCACGTGCCCCATGCATTGCAAATGTAATGTTTTCGGCAATAGTGTATTTTAGCACAGTTTCCAGCTTTTGTATATCCAATCGCTTGCCTTGGTACCGCTGTTTCTGGGCAAATCACTTAATCCAGCCGCCACATTCATTATTCGAGTAGTGCGCCATGTGTCCTTTCCTCCCCATGCATTGCAAATGTAATCGATTGGCTAACGTTGTATTTTATCATGCTCTCCATGTTTTTAATAACGTTAAACTTTATTTGCTATCCTTTGTTTCTGTGCAAATCACTTAATCCTGTAGCGTTTCTTTAATTTGACAAGCGCCACGTGGCAGTTCCCACAGCAGTGTGCCACATGCTGTTTAAGTTAATGCGATGTAATTTTTCTCGTGAAAATAGTGTCTCACGTGCCCCATGCATTGCAAAAGTAATGTTTTCGGCAATAGTGTATTTTAGCATCGTTTCCAGCTTTTGTATGTCGAATAACTTGCCTTGGTAGCCGCTGTTTCTGGGCAAATCACTTAATCCTGCCACCTTTCATTATTTAAGTAGTGCGCCACGTGCTCCTTCCTCCCCATGCACTGTGCTTGTAATCGATTGGCTAATGTTGTATTTTAGCATGCTCTCCAAGTTTTTTAATAACGTTAAACTTTATTTGCTATCCTTTGTTTCTGTGCAAAACACTTAATCATGCCGCGTTTCTTTAATATGCCAAGTGCCACGTGGCCGTACCTGCAGCAGCATGCCATGTGCTGTTTAAGCTAATGCGGTGTAGTTTTTCTCAAGTAATTTGTGTCTCACGTGCCCCATGCATTGCAAAAGTAATGTTTTCGGCAATAGTGTATTTTAGCACAGTTTCCAGCTTTTGTATGTCCAATAGCTTGCCTTGGTACCGCTGTTTCTGGGCAAATAACTTAATCCTGCCGCCTTTCATTATTCAAGTAGTGCGCCATGTGCTCTTTCCTCCCCATGCATTGCAAATGTAATCGAATGGCTAATGTTGTGTTTTATCACGCTCTCCATGTTTTTTTAAAAGTTAAACTTTATTTGCTATCCTTTGTTGCTGTGCAAATCACCTAATCCTGTCGCTTTTCTTTAATTTGCCAAGCACCACGTGGCCGTTCCCGGAGCAGTGTGCCACTTGCTGTTCAAGTTAATGCAATGTAGTTTTTCTTGTGTAAGTAGTGTCTCACGTGCCCCATGCATTGCAAAAGTAATGTTTTCGGCAATAATGTATTTTAGACGGTTTCCAGCTTTTGTATGTCGAATAACTTGCCTTGGTAGCCGCTTTTTCTGGGCAAATCAGTTAATCCTGCCGCCTTTCATTATTTATGTAGTGCGCCACATGCTGCTTCCTCCCTATGCACTGCACATGTAATCGATTTGCCAAAGTTGTCTTTTAGCACGCGAACGTTAAACTTGATTTGCTATCCTTTGTTCTGTGTAAATCACTTAATCCTGCTGCGTTTCTATAATTTGCCAAGCGCCACATGGCCGTTCTCGAAACAGTGTATTTTAGCACGGTTTCCTGCTTTTTTGAACTTGTCTTGGTTTAGAATCTCAAGATAACGGGTGCTGCTTTCATCTTAAATATATGGAACATTATTGAGGATTTGAAGCGTCTATGTTATGTGCTGCATTTGGGAAGAAGGTAGCTTGAAAAGTATTTCATATTTTGAAGTTAGAAAGGTGGTGTAGTATATCTGTAGAAACATCTTTCTTAGGAATTAAAACTTGGTAAGTAGTCAAATGTTATGAAACTTCGACGATAGGAGTGAGAGGCGCTGCTCCTGTTCCCTGAGGCTGAATGGTAAGAGCTGCCCCAGAGTGACAGGATTTTCTGGTCCCCATTTGTAGGGCAAGTTTTATTTAAGGCTTAGAGTACTAATGGTAATCATTGATATACAATTGACAAGTTAGTCAGCACTTTCTGGTACCACCAACTTGAGATACCACAGTGCGTAGGGCCGACCATTTTACAAACAGAGTCCAACCTCTGTGTGTTTGCAAATCACTTAATCTCTCTGTGGCACTTAATCTCTTCCACGCTGATTGTGAAGCACTGCACCACGTGGCCATGCCACGCACAGGCCTTGTTGCTGAAGCGGCTTGTTTTCACTGAGTTACAGCTTGACATCTACATCAAAGTGACCTTTCCTTTGGGGGTTCCTTGTGGCCTCTCTTTTTGTGTTATATTATTGGTGTATTCACTCACATATTTAGATATTCATGGTATTGTAATGTACTGTGAGCATGTGATGAAATTCTCTTAACCTTGTTTTTATTTTTATTCTCATTTTAAATAGAAATGGATGCCACTAAGTACCAAGACCATTATTATTATGTGACAAAGAATGTGTATCCTGAGGTTTTCACTAAAGTACAGAAGCATGGAGTGCATAGACTGTCTACAAAATTCACCAGTGACAGTACTATAATTGTTTTATTATATTTTATTAACTCATGTTTTTTCATTGTAATGTTTTAAGGCTGGTTAACAAAAGGCATGGTCTCATTTTATGTAATTCTTTTTGACATGCATAGTTACTGTAACATTTTTCTTTTCTCTTTTTTAAATAGATGGTAGCTTGTTCTACACTGATAAAGAAAAGAACACTAAAGTTGTCATTGGTGCTGAAGCAGCCCAAAAAAGTTTTTTCTGAATTTCATTCATAACTTATTAGTGGCCATTCTGGTATCAACAAAACGAAAAAAGCATGTCCTCTTGATTTTATTGGCCAAATATGTCAATTGAAATTGAAAAATGTGTGAGTTATAATTTTTCTTGCTTCTATACTTTTTTTTAATTTAAATCTCAATTGTGATAGTCTTATAGATGTTTGTTTCTGAAACCCATCTATTTCTCATTTAAATGCTTGTTACACTTTTTCTGCCTGCACTTGAGATACAAAGTGAAAATGTTGTTTTGAATTTTTTTATTTGAAGACATGTCTTTCAATATTCCTTGATGTTTATTTCTCAATTTCTAGATCATGGAAGTCCAAAAAGGGTTCTATCAGGCCCAGGAGTTTGTGAATGAAGTGAGTGACCAATCTTATAATGGAATGCTATTTCCTATTTTGATTTTCAAATATAATTATACCTTTTTTTTTAGGTTAATTCAGAGTTATCTAAGCTTTTACAAATAGAACGTTCTGTAAGTGCAAACTATCACCCACAGACAAATGGTTTAGATGAGCATACCAATATATACGCTGTACAAATCTATGTCAAAATATCGACTACAAAAATATCTACCTACCAAAATATCGCACCAAAATTATCAATTACAATAATATCGAGATCCTATCTCTAACAAAGTAAGTACAAAAATATCAAAAAATTAATATCGTTTTTTAAAAAAATATCGTTTTTCTTATTAATAAACATGGAATATTAACGAAATAATACTTATAAATGTAATAAACACAGTTAAAAATATATTATAATATTTATAATTAATAAATAATGTAATAAAAACGAATAATAATAAAGATATAATACATAGTATATAGTTCATTAATACGTCTAAAAATTATTTTGATAACTTATAAATAAATTAAAGTGTAATAAATTACAAATATATTTATATACATCAAATAATAATATAAATAACAATTAATAAAAATATAAAACAAATAAAAAAATTAAATACATTTTGGATAGCGTACGGGTAAAAATTACTATTCCCACTCCAGAGAGTGCAACAGTAGGAAAAGTGTTGGATAGCGTAGGGGTAACAATTACTATTCCAACTCCAGAGAGTGCAACAGTAGGGAAAGTGTTGGATAGCGTAGGGGTAAAAAATTACTATTTCCACTCCAGTGAGTGCAATAGTAGGGAAAGTGTTGGATAGCACAGGGGTAACAATTACTATTCCCACTCCAGAGAGTGCAACAGTAGGGACATTGTTAGATAGCGTAGGGGTAAAAATTACTATTCCAACTCCAGAGAGTGCAAAAGTAGGGAAACTGTTGGATAGGATAGGGGTAACAATTGCTATTCCCACTCCAGAGAGTGCAAAAGTAGGGAAAGTGTTGGATAGCGTAGGGGTAAAAATTACTATTCCAACTCCAGAGAGTGCAACAGTAGGGAAAGTGTTGGATAGCGTAGGGGTAACAATTACTATTCCCACTCCAGAGAGTGCAATAGTAGGGAAAGTGTTGGATAGCGTAGGGGTAACAATTACTATACCAACTCCAGAGAGTGCAACAGTAGGGAAAGTGTTGCATAGCGTAAGGGTACAATTACTATTCCAACTCCAGAGAGTGCAACAGTACGGAAAGTGTTTGATAGCGTAAAAATAAATGTATTTTTTCAAATAATAAAAAACATAACTATTAAATAAATATAAACCATTTACAAATACCAATACATAAATATTAACAACATGATTAGCAAAATATATTTAACTAAAAAATGTATAAAAAAACAATTTACTAATATTTAATTACCAATTAATCATTAATAAACAATTATATAATTAACAAAACCATTAAATAAAAAACATTTTTACTTAATTACATTTAAATTACTTCCCACCCTATTCCCCTATAAACCCACAACCCGCTACAGAACATAATTATCAATTATCAATTAATTAAAATTAATCACCAATTAATTAAAAATAATTACCAATTGTTTAAAATATATTATAATTCCTACTAATTAATAATTATTTCAACATAATTAAATTACTTCCCACCCTATTTCCCTATAAACCCACAACCTGCTACAGTACTAAAATACAAAATTACATAAAAAGAAATTAAAAACATAATAAATACATAATAATATACACAAAAATAATTAAAAAATCGATATTAGTAACATTGAAATTATTAACATCGATATTACTATAATCGAAATTTAACACTTCGATTTTACTAATATCGATACTAAATCTATCGTTATTACTTACCTTCTATATTATGTCCCTTCGATATTTAAACTTCGATATTATTGTATATCGATATTTAAATATCGATACTTTGTCTGCATACCAAGCTGTACACCTTCAGAGAAGAAGAGTTAGGGCTTCTGACAAATTACAAGCGAACAACAAGAAAAGGAGGCATTTTGGAGCATAAGTTTACTGGACTGTACCGTATTGCCGACATGTAAGAAAAGCTTGTAAAATTAGTCAATAATGCTAGCAAGATGTCTTTACATACAACTTATAATCTCGACATGTTGAATCAAAGCGAAATATTTAACATAACTATTCATATGTCTCTAAAAGGTTTTCCTACAGATATTGAAGTGTCCTGAATATGACCAATGGCAGTTAGTGATAGAATCTAACCAAAGCATGCTGGTAATAATACTTCCATTATGGGTTTTTTAAACATTAATTTGTTGAAGATACATTACTTTATGCTATTTTATGTTAATAACTATTTTCGTTAGAATAGTTGTAAATAAGAAAGAGGGATTTTAGAGATGACACTTGTGAACGCATACCGAGCGCATCCATAGTGCTCATCGGAAGCATATTACTATTCGCATATGACCCACTTGTATGGACCAAACGCGCTTGGTTTGAAACCTAATGATTGCTTTTCAACCCCAATCCTATTGAGAACAATTGTTTTTATGTACATTAAAATTAAGCTTGGACATTTGTACAACATATACATTTGTAACTCTTTTTTCACTTTGCAGAATGTTACATAAATCAGCAGCCAAATGCTGAGATTGAAGAGAGTATATCCCTCTGTTCTAGTTCATTATACAGATGTCCCAACCATAGGACAAACTGGTCACCACAAGCTAATTGAAAATTGCAATGGACCTAATGGACTCATCAGGTTTGACTTGAACATTTCATGATAGAAAATGTATAATACGCTTGTGGTGTCATAAAGTTCGGATTACTTAGTACTTTGTTCTGTCTTTGATTTTTTTTTATAAAAGGGCACGGCTTAAATTTTGAACATAGTATAGTAAGATATTTCCATTATGTTTGTGAATTTAAAATTATATTTGTTATCCTGCCATTACAAATTGTTTTGAACAGTTGTGACTGTCCTATGTACTCGATCGGTGAACACCTGGAAGCATGTCGAAAATATTGCAAATTAGGTACCGTAATTTTTACCATTGCTGTTATGATGCGCTAATGTACATCTTTTTTACATTTAGAGCATTTCTCTACTGTATGCTGCCAAAAAGATTCACAATTTTTTATGGATAACCTCAAGGTAAATACTCTGAATATGACTAGTCGACAAAGTTAAAAAGTAACAGATATAAGTACTTGAGTGGTTTTTCGTGGCAGATAATCTCCAATTCACACTTGTGTGGATGGGTTTGATACAGGGTGGATCTCACTAGAACTAATGGATTTGCACGGGTGTTTTCTGAATTGCATCCACCATGTTGGTTCACTGGCTATACACCCTTTCTAGTAATGGACTCATTACCACTTTGCCACTGACTGGAGACAGTGCACTATGTTTAGCATGTAAATAAATTTAAGTTAGCAAAACAAAAAATATTGACCTGTATACAATCCGAACAGAATAACAAATCAATTTTCACTTTCTTCCCAACAGGCACTTTGTCAAGAATGCAGCCGATGGGTGCACTTTAATGCATAGAAACAAATGAAACATCCTAGTTACCTTATTCAGATTACAAATGTACGAAATGTATGTATTATTAAAAGTTTATTTACATGGTAAAGATGTGTCCGCATGCTAGTTGTAAATTTACATACTCTGCATACTCCTGCTATCTAGTGTTGTGTCCAGATTTTCATAAGTAGTATTTCTTTGAAGAAGTATTTCAAGTTGGGAGTAAAGTCACTCCTCCTTTTTTAATTAGTCTGCTTGGGCATCGACTCCATTGTTACATTCTATTCACACATGAGGTTGATAATGGAGTAAGTAAGTGTAATATAGAGTGGTCAATGTGTACGTAAAGTAAATAATAACATGAAACAACCACAGGTGTTGGTGGGTAGGTAGGAGGGCACATGTAAATCAAAATTTAACATTCCAAGAATAGAAACTGACACTGATAATGCCCTAGATATTGACTCTGTTTGCAGATTCTTACATAAGTCAAAAGCCAAAGCTAGACAATGCTTGATTCGCCCCAGGGACTGCCACTCCCTGGGGCTTGTTAAAAAGGATGCTTTAAAATGTTAACGGGGGGGGGCTTTGAGGTCTCCCCAGCCCCGGGAACCACCACTCCTGGGGCTCTATTTTGATGTATGCAGGGGGGTTCACAGGGCCCCCCCGGAAACACCAGGAACCGCTATCACCCCGGGCTTCAAACAAATGGGTGGAGGGGCTCTCAGGCTCCCCAGCCCCAGGGACCTCCACCCCCTGGGGCTTCTAAAAAATGTGGGAGGGTGGCCACGCAGCCCCCCTCCTGGACCCTCAATGCCCCTGGGGACCGACCGTCATCCCCCAGGGCTGGTGTGTTATCCATCTGTAGACCACTATGTATTGGTATACCCCCTATGTCCGGGAGAGCTGATACAGACAGGTTATGTCTTTCTACTGCCGCTCCCGTATCTGTTTGTGATGACTAGTACATTTCATAGTTGAGACATCTGTGTAATGAACTGGAAAGGAGAGATATACTTTCTTCAACCCCTGTAGGAAATCCTTAACCTGCAACTGTAAAAAAAGGTTTGTTGAGCGATTTTCTATATGCAGAAATGGCCAACAAATGAACTTTGATTGAGACATATTTAAGTCCTGCCCTACCTAAATAAAGGAGGTAAGGAATAATCTCCATAGGTAGAATCTCTATAACACTATTGTGGAAGGCCTCTTAGTCTCTTTCAAAATGTGAATGCAGTCCGGCAGCAGATTTAAGTGCCGTATTGTAGGACCTCAGGTGCCATACTGCCGAGTTCAGTGAGGGAAGGCTGGGATGGAGAATCTTCCCACCCATCTTCATCTGTGGGTCCGCCCGGAAGGTAGTCTCCTGTAGAGGAGTACCGAGAACTACAACTTTTCAGAAGAAGTAACTCTCCTTCTCTGAAGGTGTACGGCTTATATTTCTTGGAAACTCTCTTTTCATATTTTTTTAATTTTTCCTGGGCAACCTCAATATTCAACTTTTTCTGCTTCTGCAACTCTGCTTTTCCAATTTTCTCTTCTTCAATAATACCTGCATATTCGCTTTCTCTACAAAGTACAAACTCAAGCTAATAAAGGATATATTCTCAAAAAACAACTGTCCATTCTGGGTGAGGACACCCCCTTCGGATACTATTTTTTCAAGTCGCGAGGTAAGGTGACTTCTCCTTTTGTAGTTAGTCCGCATGTGCATTGACGCCATTGTAAAGGAAACTTAAAACTCAATCATGTGGCTTCAATCGTAAAGCGAACAATGCATGGCCCAACTATAAATCTCAGTCGTTCTGATGCTCATTCACGTACTTACACAATGTGCTCAAGTTGGTCAGTCTTCACTTCCAGTAGGTATATATAGTTAGGATTTTTTTCCTATGGGATTTCTGAAAATTCTATGTCTAATAACTTTGGCGTTTGTGGACGGAATTGGCTGAAATTTTCAGGAAAATGGCACATTTTGTTTCTGAGCAGCCCCTGAAAATTTGGGGGGGGGTCGTCAAGGGGGGGCCGAGAAAAAAGGGGGGTCCCAAAACGCATTTTTCCCATGTTAAATTCCATAGGGCGGTTGGCCTCATTTTTAGCTCGAACGGCTGAATGGATTTGCATGAAACTTGGTAAAATTGTAGGGACTGTTAGCCCGATGTGCCTTTGCTAGGTCTCAATATATGTGCTCCAGTGGATTTTGAGAAATTAACGATTTAAAAAATATATATATCTATGACAGCGTCCCGGTTAGCGCCCCGGTTCGCGTACCTGACGCGTAACGGAACTTCGCGAAGCAAAGCTGATTGGCTCTTCGGTGTCTGTCAACATTCTAAACAGTCCGGAGCGGCCGCCATCTTGTCTCTCGGTTGGATCGAGAGACAAGAGGAGGAGAAAAACGAAGGGGGAATTTAATGAAAGGGGGCAAGGTAGACCCCTCTTGACCCCCTAGGAATGAAGTTGGTGTTATTAAAGGGTCCCGTGGGGCAAAAAAAAAAGTTCGATTTTTCGCGGTAGAAGCGCTTCCCGGTACGCGAACCGGGTCGCTCACCGGTAGCGTAACGGGAGTTCGCCATTTTGTGTTTCGTTTTAAATAAATCACAAGATGGATGAAAAACAATGTGGGAAATGGGTATAAGGGGGCACGGGAGACGTATCCTGACCCCCTAGGTTTTCTGAGGGTGGCTGAGGAGGCTCATATATGTTGATACATGTCTTCTAGTGGCTGCGCGTGAGCGGAATTTTTTTTGTTGCTGCGTGACGTCTGTTAACGTTCGATTCGAAGGAAATCAGGAAGTGTTGACCGCCGTTTTTTTCACTGCGAGTAAATATATTGTTCATTTCAAAGCGTTGGAACATGGAAAAGTGAGAAGGTAGAGATTGTCTTGCTGCGTAGTTTTTCTCAGGGTGTGCAGTAAGGCCCCGGTTGTTGTTATAAGCACGGTGGGGTCTTCGAACACTTTAGCAAATGATGATCCAAGCTGAGGCAAAGGAGGGTGTCAGTCGGGGGGGGAGCAATGGTGATTCTCACTGTAAGATAGTAGTGCAGACCCTTGTCCCCCCTTTTGTAATCTGTAATGCCTATCTTCTCCCCACTGATTGGTAATTGGTTCTACCCAGACCATTTATTAGAGGTAGCTCGTCCGGCCCCACCGGAGGGCACCCCTAATAAAGAGGACATATATATAAAATACGGATTAGCCACGGTACCTTCCTAGCAAATTATTGCAAAACGAAAGGAATCGAACAAAATCAGTAGGCCACTGATAGGATCCTTTCTGACCCTACTAAAACAAGAAACACCAGGAAATAGCCCTCCGCAAAAGTATAAATCCAGGGGGAGGAGCCAAGCTCGCGGTCGGGATGGCCACGAGGTAGTTCGGCTCCGCCGCCCTCGCTGCCTAAGCATGCCTGCCCTACCACCCACCCCGCCCAATAACCGACAAACCCTATACAAATGGAAGTCTGCTGATACCCCCTATCGGTGTCACCAGATTGGACTAGATCACGCACAATTGGACTATGTCTTTTTCTGGTTATACAGTAACATCTTTGTGCTTGTTGCCACATTACAAATATATAGCACTCCAACAAAGTAGTAGGATTATAACACTTTAATAACTTATAAATATATACAACGCTCCAACAAAGTAAACACGTTAAAAAAAAAAACATTTTAAACAACTATTTACATGGCAGCCTGCTGCAACATCCATCTCAAAGCATTCACCGTCCGCTTGACACTGTCCCTGCCCCTCCCTCCCCGGAGTAGCAACAATGGGCTGCTTTGGGCTGTCTTTCAGTCGGCTTTTGGCTATAAAAAGCCTACAAAATCCGTCGGTCTGTGAGGCAGCGTCAGTAGCGGACCGTTGAGCGAATAGGCCGAAGGCAGCACAATGCGCCGAGATCCGGACGGCACCGAGGTGGTGTTCAGCAAGTTGCCGCACTGGTCTGGCCATCCTACAATGCTGCGCCGAAAGATGGCGTGTGGCGCCCCGGGGGGGGAGGCGGCACGAACGGGCCTCCCCCGCCTCCCCAGGTGGAGGCTTCTCAGCTGCAGTGGGGCGCCCCTTGGCATCCAACTGAGTTACACCCGCTCTTGCGGCACAGTGCCTTATCCGCCATCCATCCAGCTGAGTTGCGCCCGCTCTTGCGGCACAGTGCCTCACCCGCCATCCAGCTGAGTTGCGCCCGCTCTTGCGGCTACAGCGTCTCGCCCACCATCCAGCTGAATTGCGCCCGCTCTTGCGGCACAGTGCCTCACCCGCCATCCAGCTAAGTTGCGCCCGCTCTTGCGGCACAGTGCCTCACCCGCCATCCAGCTGAGTTGCGCCCGCTCTTGCGGCTACAGCGTCTCGCCCACCATCCAGCTGAATTGCGCCCACTCTTGCGGTGCAGCGATAGGCGGCTGCCACAGGACTCTCAAAATGGCGGCTGGCTCTTCGGATTCGGGCCTGGTCCACTCAAATGGCCCTGGGACACCTTGAAACTCGGACGCTTGCCTGCTTGGGCATGGGCCCCATTCCCGAAAGCGTCCCCTCAGCCTTGAAGATTCTTCAAAAGTCACCAGGGCTTCCGACACCCGCAGGCTTCCGGTGGGGAGCGGCTGCCATGATTGCTTGCGGAATGGCCACGACGGAGCCACGAGATGGTGGTGCTCTCATGCTGACGCCAGCTTCAGTCAGAAACATCCAGAAACACTGTAGACTACCAATTCGATCAGTTCCGGTGGAGCCCCAACGTGACCCGGTAGGGAAGAACTTGCCCTCGCCTCTTTTGACTGATGGTTCTTGTTGCCTATCTCTTCTGTTGCCATTTAACGGAACCTTTTTTGACTGCCGAAAGGGGTTCTGGTCAGACCGCTGGTTGGTGGAGACATTTTGACTATATCCTGGACCTGCCCGGCCTCGCCCAAAATGGCGCCGGTATAAATGGGACTCGCAACTCCTTGTTGTGTACTGGTTGCCCAGCCCTGATATCACGAGATACGTATGCAGTTTTGAAGCACATGGCGGGCGGGGACGAGTACTGATTGAACATTTGGACATCCCTATTGATATTAAGTTCTGATGTGTTATTGATTAGTTTACTATTGAAAGTTCGAATTAACGTCACCCATGGTACTTGCCCGCAAATGTATATCTAGATAATTTTATTGTAACTGGCCCTGTCGTACTTTAATTATAAAATTTACATCCACTGATTCCGCGACCGTTAGACACCTTAGTTCTTGCAACCTAATGGCCCGCCCGTTAAGTTCTTCTACAGTGTAATTGTGCCCTCATCATATACGATTACAGTTTGCTCCGTGGCCGGCCCACGTGGTTATAGGCCCGTATGTGTATACTGACATTTTCACAATAAAGGTTTTTAAAACAAAACATGGTAGTAGTACCTAGATTGGTAAAGTTTTGAATAATAGCCACTGTTTTCGAATCAGTAAAAGGCAAGTGATATAAAGCAGCCCGATTACATGACGGTTAAAAGGTATAATACGCAGGAATTCTGTAAAGATAAATGGTCAAGGGCTGTTGTGTTTTCCACTCCTGCAACATAAAGTGATCGATAAGAATCCGATATTCAGGCCTATCAGTGACTAAGACAGCAGGCCGAGCCTCTTTTGCTCAACGGCTCCCTCATGGGAGGAAGAAACGCCCTTTTTCTCGAAATAGGAATATTTTACTTGCAGGACAGTTGTAAATTTCCCGGGAAAATACATTAGCCTGGAACATTGTTAGTGATAAACTGTAAATGCATCTGGGTCCTTTGCTTTACAAGTCAGAGTGAGAAAAAAAAGGTGGGGCTTTCATCACTTTGGATAAAAAAAATTCTAAACCAATGAAAAGTGTTATTTTTAGGTCATATGACCAAGCCTTCCATCATTAGGAAACCAAAAGTAAAACGAACCAATGAAAAGTTTTATAAACAAGTCACATGACCTGTTATGCTTACGTTACGCGCTCCGCGCCCCGGATCGCTTCCGGGTGCGCTAACGCGGCGCGTCATAAGACGCATTACGCGGTAACGTGATACGTCGCGCTTACGCGACGCGTCACAAATCCATCGGCCTGTGAGGCGGCGTCAGTAGCGGACCGTTGTGCAAATAGGCCGAAGGCAGCACAACGCGCCGAGATCTGGGCGGCACCGAGGTGGTGTCGAGCAAGTTCCTGCACTGGTCTGGCCATCCTACAATGCTGCGCTGAAAGAGGGCGTGGGGCGCCCTGGGGGGGGAGGCGGAGCGAACGGGCCTCCCCCGCCTCCCCAGGTGGAGGCTACTCCGCTGCAGTGGGGCGCCCCTTTGCGTTTCACTTGCCATCCAGCTGAGTTGCGCCCGCTCTTGCGGCACAGTGCCTCACCCGCCATCTAGCTGAGTTGTGCCCGCTCTTGCGGCACACTGCCTCACCCACCATCCAGCTGAGTTGCGCCCGCTCTTGCGGCTACAGCATCTCGCCCACCATCCAGCTGAATTGCGCCCACTCTTGCGGCACAGTGCCTCACCCGCCATCCAGTTAAGTTGCGCCCGCTCTTGCGGCACAGTGCCTCACCCGCCATCCAGCTGAGTTGCACCCGCTCTTGCGGCTACAGCGTCTCGCCCACCATCCAGCTGAATTGCGCCCACTCTTGCGCTGCAGCGATAGGCGGCTGCCACAGGACTCTCAAAATGGCGGCCGGCTCTTCGGATTTGGGCCTGGTCCACTAAAATGGCCCTGGGACACCTTGGAACTCGGACGCATGCCTGTTAGGGCATGGGCCCCATTCCCGAAAGCGTCCCCTCAGCCTTGAAGATTCTACAAAAGTCACCGGGGCTTCCGACTCCCGCAGGCTTCCGGTGGGGAGCGGCTGCCATGATTGCTTGCGGAATGGCCACGACGGAGCCACGAGATGGTGGTGCTCTCATGCTGACGCCAGCTTCAGTCTGAAACAACCAGAAACACTGTAGACTACCAATTCGATAAGTTCCGGTGGAGCCCCAACGTGACCCGGTAGGGAAGAACTTGCCCTCGCCTCTTTTGACTGATGGTTCTTGTTACCTATCTCTTCTGTTGTCATTTAACGGAACCTTTTTTGACTGCCGAAAGGTGTTCTGGTCCGACCGCTGGTTGGTGGAGACATTTTGACTATATCCTGGACCTGCCCGGCCTCGCCCAAAATGGCGCCGGTATAAATGGGACTCGCAAATCCTTGTTGTGTACTGGTTGCCCAGCCTTGATATCACAAGATACATATGCAGTTTTGAAGCACATGGCGGGCGGGGACGAGTACTGATTGAACATTTGGACATCCCTATTGATATTAAGTTCTGATGTGTTATTGATTACTGTACTATTGAAAGTTCGAATTAACGTCACCCATGATACTTGCCCGCAAATGTATATCTAGATAATTTTATTGTAACTGGCCCTGTCGTACTTTAATTATAAAATTTACGTTTACCGATTCCGCAACTGTTAGACACCTTAGTTCTTGCAACCTAATGCCCCGCCCGTTACGTTCTTCTACAGTGTAAATGTCCCCTCATCATATACGATTCCAGTTTGCTCCGTGGCCGGCCCACGTGGTTATAGGCCCGTATTTGTATACTCACATTTTCACAATAAAGGTTTTTAAAACAAAACATGGTAGTAGTACCTAGATTGGTAAAGTTTTGAATAATAGCCACTGTTTTCGAATCAGTAAAAGGCAAGTGAAATAAAGCAGCCCGATTACATGACTGTTAAAAGGTATAATACGCAGGAATGCTGTAAAGATAAATGGGCAAGGGCTGTTGTGTTTTCCACTCCTGCAACATAAAGTGATCGATAAGAATCCGATATTCAGGCCTATCAGCGACTAAGACAGCAGGCCGAGCCTCTTTTGCTCAACGGCTCCCTCATGGGACGAAGAAACACCCTTTTTCTCGAAATAGGAATATTTTACTTGCAGGACAGTTGTTAATTTCCTGTGAAAATACATTAGCCTGGAACATTGTTAGTGATAAACTGTAAATGCATCTGGGTCCTTTGGTTAAAAAATAAAATATAAAATATATTTTTAATTAGAATAAGAATACATTTTACAGCTTTTGATATTTGCTATTAAAAAACCATTGAAATTCACTGAAAAAACCATAGGTTATAGACCATATATAGTTAGGGATTAGCATTTACAAAACCTTGAAAATTCACTGAAAAAACCATAGGTTATAGACCATATATAGTTAGGGATTAGCATTTACAAAACCTTATTTTACTCGCACAAAACCATTGAAATTCACATATATAGTTAGTTGCACTAACTATATATCGCGCACCCGCAATCCACTGCTGATCATGTCACATATTACATCATTCATGACATGGTCAGTGACATCACTGATGACATCACTGATGACATCATCCAGTGACTGTATGTTTCTTTAAAGTTAAAATATGTCTTAGATTTGAAGAATAAGTGGATGTATAAGTGTCTGGATGAAAGATTTAGTAGGTGCATGACTGACTGTATGAGAGAGTGATTAAATGTGTCTCACTGAGTGCATGGGTTAGTGACTAAACTGTCTTAATTTGTGCATCATTATGTCTGTTGTTCTGTAAACTGCTGCATGTGTTAATCAGTAGCTATTTCACTGAAAAAAACCATAGGTTTCACACCAGTTATAGTTAGGAATTAGCATTTAAAAACCGTATTAAATTCACTGAAAAAACCATAGGTTTCACACCCGTTATAGTTACCTGGAAATTTTACTGACATAAAACCATTGAAATTCCCACGTTATAGTTAATTGGACTCACTATAACTTACGCGCCTGCAATGCACTGCTGATGATGTCACATATTACATCACTTATGACATGGTCAGTGACATCTTTCAGTGAATTTAATAGGTTTTTTAAATGCTTATTCCTAACTATAACTGGTGTGAAACCTATGTTTTTTTCAGTGAATGTCATAGGTTTTTTAAATGCTAATTCCTTTCTATATCGAGTTTGTAACCTACGATTTTTTTTTATTTGCAGATTTGTGTGAGTATTGTTTAATATTATTTTTTTTATAATATTTTATTAAATTTTTTTTAATCATTTTTTTTGGGGCGCTCTGGGTCCGCACACCGGTAAGCTCTCCGGAGGGCGCACCCAGAGCGCTACTTCCGTTCGTGTAAAAAAATATGAATGAAAAGTAAATAATAACGCAAGACATTTAGTATCATACTTGAATAAGGAAAATAATTTTGCATTTCCGTGAAACTATCAAAACGTCACTACGCCGCGTATGCGCCCCCGGAAGCGCCTACGTTCACGCCGCGTATGCGCACCCGGAAGCACTCCTGTGCGCGCAGCGTTAGCGCGTCAAGTCATGTGACCTTAAAATAACACTTTTCATTGGTTGCTAACAGTTTTTTTTACAAAGAATGAAATCCCCACCCATTTCCTTCACTTCTCCTTTCACTTTTGTGACTGAAAGACCTGCCTTTTTTCTCTTCGATCTTGCTTGGTTAATCATGGCTGCCAGACCATCCAGCAGTGAAGATGAGCCTGAATTCATTGATGAAGAGCCTCCTCAGCCAAAGGTGAAAGAGCATTTCATCTGGAATTTTTTTTCCATACCAGATGGCCAGAAAAAGGTGAATGCTCCAAAAGTGGAGTGCAGGATCTGCACAAAAGTCCTGTCATGGGGTGACCCCAAAGAGAAATATTCTTTTGGGAACTTCACAATGCTTCGCCATGTGGAGAGGAGGCACCCCCAGAATTTTGCTCAGGAAAGTGTCAGGGCTCTGGCACAAGAGGTTCCCAGTGATGGAGCCTCTACATCCACCGGAGGAGCAACTACTTCTGTGAGGGGGTGATAGCAGGAGCTGGTTCCAATCATTTTGCCTGCATTCAACAAAGGTGTCCTGAATGCAGATACTGCAATCAACTCCTAACCTTTGGGGAGCAAAGTGTCCTGCTCATGGTTCGAGAACCATTGCTGCCGTTCCCAGCCCTAATTTATTTTGTTTTTTTTGCTCCTGTTGAGCAGTTTCCATTCCCTGTTTTTGTTTCTGTTCTAAAAAAAGAAAAAAGAAGAAAAAAAAAGTTCTTTTCAGAACTACCTCCAATTCTCATCAAAGTGCTATATTCTTAAAAAAATGAAAAAGAGTAAGTGAAGTGGAGTGTATTGATAATGGAAAGGAAAAGGTATGAGAGGAGAAAGGAAGTGAAGTAGGGGGACTGAAAGAAGGTGAGTGTTGGGAAGGAAAGTAAGGAGAAGGAGAGTGAACATGGGGAATGTGGATATTCAAAGAAAATGTTGAAAAGGAACGGGGGTGTGGAAGGGTAAGAAAAGATGCATTGCTGAAGTTGCATCATTTTTGTGACACACTCCAGCAATGCATCAATTTTGCGCTTACAGATACGTCTGAAATACTGACGTATCTGTTAGAACTTCCGACATAATACGTCATATATTTAATATGACGCATGACTAGAAGACTGAAGGCCTCATTTATGAGGCCATGCGTCACTTTAACGCCACTGGTGCGTCACTTTTTGTGACGCACCAGTGCTGTAAATAATGCACCTTATTCAGTCATATTTACAAAGTGACGCATCTAGGTAGATGTGTCACTTTGTAAGCCCCTGCGCCACATTATACCTACGTCAGGTGTAATGTATGCAAAAGGGTCGTATTGACGCAAGAAAGGGTCGTAGAGGTGACGCAGTGAAATCTATGAGGTATATATAAATATATATATAAATATATATATAAATATATAAATATATATATACATGATCGTAAACAGGCGCTGAAACCGTGGGGTCTTCTTTCAGAAACAAGTTTTTATTTTTCCAAGTGCAAAGTTTGACGCGTTTCGACGGATGAAACCGTCTTGATCACAACAAGATCATAACAATATAGATATATGTTTTTCAGTTTAATTCAGACTTAGGAGACCTCTTAGAAATAGAAAGTAATGTAAGTGCAGATTATCATCCACAGACATGGTTTATATGAGCGAACTAATACTACCATTTGAAGGTAGTGCTAATTCTTCTTCTTTAAAAGATAGTAAGTACTTGAGGGGCTGCTCTCATGGCGGTCCTATTGCGTTTGTTGAAGGGGCGGAAGGGTCTTTATGGTGTGACAGAAGGAGTTTGAGGAAGACAGGGAGAAAGGCCGGAAGTTGATGGGGTGGTAACAATTAAGCTGAGGTACATTAAGGGATGAATACAGAGTCTATAACGGAACACCATTGAGAACAAGTGGAATGGTGAGATACTGTTTGTATGACATTCAGTCAGGCAGCTCCCTGCTGCGCCCGGCACAATATTGTGGTCCTTGTTCGGCCCAAATCACCCATGCACAAGGCCTGCACAGTACAGTATGCAAGTTCCCCTGTAGAATTTGGAAACATATATATATATATATATATATATATATATATATATATATATATTATATATATATATATATATATATATATATATATATATATATATATAACCCACTGGCGGTCGCCAGTAGGTAGTTATAGTTAGGATTTTTTTCAATGTTAAATCTCAAAATTCTATTTGGAATAACTTTGGCACCGGTTGACAAATCTGCTTGAAAATTTCCTCAAAATGGCCTCGTCGAGCTCCGGTCCTTCCCTGAAAGTTTGGGGGGGATTCGTCAAGCAGGGGCCGAGATAAAAGGGGGGTTCCAAAACGCGTTTTCCCCATGTCACTTTTAGCCCGAACGGCTGAATGGATTTCCACCAAATTTGGCAAAATTGTAGGGACTGGTAGCCCGATGTGCCTTTGCTATGTCTCAAGATATGTGCTCCAGTGGATTTTAAGTAATTTCGGTTCAAAAAAATATATATATCTATTGGGCGCGCTTCGGTGCGCGCACCGGGGAGCGCACCAGGCGCGACACGCGACTTGCACGCGGAAAGCTGATTGGCTCACGGGTGTCTGTAAAGATTCGAAAAAGTCTGGAGCGGCCGCCATCTTGTGTCTCGGTAGGATCGAGACACAAGAGGTGACATAAAAAAAGGGACAAATGACTATAAGGGGGAAGGGTAGACCCCCTCCTAACCCCCTAGGTTTAATGTGGGGGCTAAAATAGGGTCCGGCGGGGCATTTAAAAAAATAAAAAATCGATTTGCGCGGGGGAAGCACCCGGTAAGCGCTCCGGGAAGCGCACCGGGGAGCGAAGTATGGGAAAAATCCAGGACCTTATTTATGAAGGCCTTGCAACAGTTTTGCGCCGCATGTGAGTTACTTTTTGTGACACACCAGCGCTGTAAAAAAATGCGCATCATTGCGCTATATTTAAAAAGTGACGCATCTAGGTAGATGGGTCACTTTTTAAAACCCTGCGCCACATTATATCTGCGTCAGGTATAATGTATGCAGAGGGGGCGTTCCCCGCAAAAATCTTCGTAGTAGTGACGCAGTGAAATCTATGAGATTTCACTGCGTCACTTTTAGGATGCTGTTGCGTCAAAATCTTGCGCCTGCCTCACAGCAGGTGTAAGACTGACGCAAGACCTTTCACATGGTGCTTTCCCCATGTGAAAGGACGCATTACTGGAGTTGCGTCACTTTTGTGACGCACACCAGTAATGTGTCACTTTTGTGTTTACAGATACGTCAGAACTACTGACGTATCTGTAACTCCTTACGACATGATTCGTCATACATTAAATATGACACATCTGGAATGTCGTAAGGAGTGCGCACAGAAAAGTGACGCATCGCACCAGCGGTGTAAAAAAATGCGACTCGTTGCGCTATATTTAAAAAGTGACGCATCTAGGTAGATGGGCCACTTTTTAAAACCCTGCGCCACATTATATCTGCGTCAGGTATAATGTATGCAGAGGGGGCATTCCCCCGCAAAAAGCTTGGTAATAGCGACGCAGTGTAATCTATGAGATTTCACTGCGTCACTTTTAGGATGCTGTTGCGTCAAAATCTTGCGCCTGCCTCACAGCAGGTGTAAGACTGACGCAAGATCTTTCACATGGTGCTTTCCCCATGTGAAAGGACGCATTACTGCAGTTGCGTCACTTTTGTGACGCACTCCAGCAATGTGTCACTTTTGTGTTTACAGATACGTCAGAAATACTGACGTATCTGTAACTCCTTGCAACATTATTTGTCATACATTAAATATGACACATCTGGAATGTCCTAAGGAGTGTGCACAGAAAAGTGACGCATCGCTGTTTTCACGCAGCGATGCGTCACTTTTCAGAAATGAGGCCTCCAGTTTATTCACTGTGTCACCTCTACAACCCTTTCTTGCGTCAATACGTCCCTTTTGCATACATTATACCTGACGTAGGAATAATGTGGCGCAGGGGTTTACAAAGTGACGTATTTACCTAGAAACGCCACTTTGTAAATATGAATAAATAAGGTGCATTTTTTATTGGACTGATGCGTCACAAAAAGTGATGCTTTGGTGGCGTTAAAGTGACGCATGGCTTCATAAATGAGGCCTTCTGCCTTCAACTCCAGCAATGCATCTTTTCTTATCCTTCCACACCCCTGTTCCTTTTCAACATTTTCTTTGAATATCAACATTCCCCATATTTACTCTTCTTCTCCGTACTTTCTTTCCTAACACTCGCCTTCTTTCAGTCCTCCTACTCCACTTCCTTTCTCCTCTCATACCTTTCTGTTCTTTCTTACTCATTCTCCTTTCCATTATCAATGAACTCTATTTCACTTACTCTTTTTTCATTTTTTTTAGAATATAGCTCTTTGATGAGAATTGGAGGTAGTTCTGAAAAGAACTTTTGGTTTTCTTCTTTTTTCTAAACAGGAACAAAAACAGGGAATGGAAACTGCTCAACAGGAGCAAAAAAAACAAAATAAATTAGGGGTGGGAAGAGCAGCGATGGTTTTCTAATGCTCGAACCATGAGCTGTACACTTTGTTCTTCAAAGGTAAGCAGTTGATTGCAGTATCTGCATCTGAGGGCACCATGGTTAAAAGCAGGTTGAATGTTCGGAACCAGCTCTTGTGATCTCCCCCTCCCAGAAGAAGTTGCTCCTCTGGTTGATGTAGAGGCCCCATCACTGGGAACCTCTTGTGCCAGAGCCCTGACACTTTCCCGGGCAAAATTCTGGGGGTGCTTCCTCTCCACATGTCGGATCATCGTGTAGTTTCCAAATGAGTACTTTTTTAAGGGGTTACCCCGCGACAGCACTTCTTTGCAGTCCACTTTTGGAGCATTAACCTTTTTTTGATTAGATGGGATTTTAAAAAATTTCCAAATAAAAAGTTCCTTAACTTTTCATTGAGGAGGCTCTTCATTAATGAATTCTGGTTCTTCTTCACTGCTGGATTGTCTGGCAGCCATGGTAAAACCAACAAATATCCAGGAGCAAAATGGCAGGTCTTGCAGTCACAAAAGTGAAAGAAGAAGTGAAGGAAATGGGTGGGGATTTCATTCTTTGTAAAAAAAACTGTTAGCAACCAATGAAAAGTGTTATTTTAAGGTCACAATACTTGACGCGCTGACGCTGCGCGCACCGGAGCGCTTCCGCTGCGCGCACTGGGGCGCATAAGCGGCACGCACGTAGGCGCTTCCGGGGCGCATACGCGGCGTGAACGTAGGCGCTTCCGGGGCGCATACGCAGCGCGAACGTAGGCGCTTCCGAGGGTGTACACGCGGCGCGAACGTAGGCGCTTCCGAGGGCGCTTACGTTGCGCGCCGAAGTGACGTCATCATACTTTTACAGAAATGCATAATCATTTTCCTCATTAAAAAAAACTGCTTTTATTTGTATGGTACGAAATGTTTTGCATTATTATTAACTTTTCATTCTTATTTTTTTCACGAACGAAAGTAGCGCTCTGGGTGCGCTTTCCAGAGAGCTTACCAGTGAGCTTACTGGAGAGCTTACCGGAGAGCTTACCGGAGCGCACACCCAGAGCGCCCCAGGAAAAAATGATATTAAAAAAAACTCAAAAATTAATACTTACAAAGAACAGCAAATTGTAAAAAAAACCATAGGTTAGAAACTCGATATAGAAAGGAATTAGCATTTAAAAAACCTATGAAATTCACTGAAAAAACCATAGGTTTCACACCAGTTATAGTTAGGAATTAGCATTTAAAAAACCTATTAAATTCACTGAAAAAACCATAGGTTTCACACCAGTTATAGTTAGCTGGAAATTTTATTGACATAAAACCATTGAAATTCCCACGTTATAGTTAGTTGGACTCACTATAACTTGCGCGCCTGCAATGCACTGCTGATGACGTCACATATTACATCACTCATGACATGGTCAGTGACATCACTCATGACATCACTGATGACACCATCCTTGTGACAGAGTGACAGACCTCCTTTCAGTGTAATGTAAGCCTTGAAACACATATTCAAGAATAGTATTTAACATTTTCAAAAAAGTGGAGATACCCATACCAGTTACAATAAACAATTCAGTAATTCCACCATCTATATACACAGTTCTATATAGTCACTCATACATATACTCACTCATTATATGTAGTGATACACCTATACATCCTGTTACACACCGACAGTCATCCAAAAGTTACTCACACACATTTTCACACATGCAAAAAAAGTAATGAACATTCATTTATTTGCATATACAGCTATACACACACTACCACTTTACTTCTAAGAATACTTACACATACTTACTCTCTTAAACAATCACTTATATAAACACATACTAATTTAAACAGGAACTCTTATAATCTCTCACTCTCACATATACTCAGTTTTATAAATCAATACTCACATATACTAGATTAAAACATATGTCGTTACTGAAAAAGACAATAGTGAGACAGTTGTTTACTCACTAACATACACATATACACACTCATACATCCATACAGTCCTGTACATATGCTGTCTTCAAAACAAATACAAACAGTGAGTCAGTCACCAACCCACACAGCCACTTATACACAAAGTGAAACACTGATACATACATTTCAATATATAAAAGTTACTTGCTAATATATGTATTCACTAAGATACACTTAATAAGGCAGTTAACCAATCAATTATTTTAAAAACAAACATACATTTACACACTTATTTAACCATTTATTCTTCCATCGTACTTTACAAATACATATAAAAAAAATATTTTTCAGAAAGACACACATTCACTGGAGGGTGTCATCAGTGATGTCATGAGTGATGTCACTGACCATGTCATGAGTGATGTAATATGTGACGTCATCAGCAGTGCATTGCAGGCGCGCAAGTTATAGTGAGTCCAACTAACTATAACGTGGGAATTTCAATGGTTTTATGTCAATAAAATTTCCAGCTAACTATAACTGGTGTGAAACCTATGGTTTTTTCAGTGAATATATATATATACATTTTAGCAGAAGTTTTGTGCCGATAAAAGCGGTGATAATGTATCGCTCTTTCTTGATAATATTGCCCCACATGGCTAGATAGACTTCTTCAAAGAAAAACAACTTGCAAACATCCCAACACAACACAAGATGACATGACCATGGAAACCATTTGAATCTACAGCACTACATGCCAAAAACAAATGATTACTGAGTAACTGATATTTTTCATCTGTAAGATGTAAGATCTGTCAGAAGTAAACACAGCCTTCCTACAAATGACATACATTTCAGCCAAATTAAAATGCGCAGGAATACATTGTTTGGACTGTCTAATTAATTTTAATATGAATAGTTATATGAGTTGATAACAACATGAGAAACAAAGTTCTAAAATGTCTCCCAGCACCTAATAATAAAAGGGAATGAGTAAAATATTTCTTAGACCGATCATCAAAAGGTGAAGACTATGGTGTAACTTTCTGGAATTGAACTGATATTCAGACACAGCAATCATAATGCTGTCTCATATTTACACATGAATTATAATGTGAGATTCATACGGTGCTTTCCAGACGAGTTTCATTTTTACTATGATGTAGTATGTTGTGATATCATTTTAAAATTGTGTTTTTAGATTTGTATCTATTTTTGTAACCCTGAAGAAGTCTCAGTTGGGGGACGTAACACCTTGGCTACACGGAATTTTACAAAACAAAAAGAAGAGATAAAAAAAGAAAATGTTCATGAAAAATGGAAATTGAGTCTGTTCCATGAATGATAATATTTTGTACATTTATACAATGAAATAAATATATTTTGGGTGCGGATCATCTACTTTGCTTGGTAACCTGACAAAGTGTAGCGAATGTTGAGCTATTTAATCAATCCTATACTTTTCAGATGAGTAACATACCTTCAAACTGGAAATTCCGGTCCATGCCTAAATAGGAGTTTATGCATGTGTTGGAAAATTTTGAGCAACTCATAGTCAGGCACCGAAGCTCTCATGATGAATTTGCTGAAACATAATCCCTGGATCATCCTGCTCTAGATGAGTCTGTATTGCTGGAAATCCTACAGCCAGGATTACTGGCTGCAGTTATTTATTTATTTTTATTTTTTGAGTCCTCCTACTGCCAAAAAGTAAAGACTCGAGATGGGATACCTCCAACTACTCCATACCACTCTTTACCGACCCTTCGGATAGACAATGGAGAGAAATAGAGCATTCCCTTCAAGATAGGATAGGATAGGATAGGATAGGATAGGATGTGAATTTGTAAAGTGCGAATTGCTGCCCGGAGGCGTCCAAGCGCTAGGAATACAGTGAGTCTGACCCTGAGGACCCAGAGGGGAGAGAGTGGGAGTTAATTAGACTGGGTGAAATAGGAGGGTTTTCAGCTGTTTACGGAAGACCGTAAGGTTGGGGTTAGCTCTTAGATGAAGTGGAAGGGCATTCCAGGCCCTGGCAGCATTGTAGGAAAACGTCCTACCTCCAGATCTAGATCTTTTAATTCTGGGGGTCGCAGCGAGAAAGGTCTGATTAGATTGTAAATTTCTGTTGGGCAGGTAGTGGGTGATTAGATCCTGCGTGATCCTGGGGCCAGTGTTCCAAAATGACTGGTGAGCTATGCACATGGCTTTGAACATAACTCTCTGGCGCACCGGTAGCCAGTGAAGGGTTGCAAGTCCCGACCTTACTGACTGTCTACCGGGAAGGTTGAGTAACATGCGTGCTGCGCAGTTCTGAACTATTTGGAGCCTTCTGAGAGTAAATTCCGGAGCACCGAGGTAAAGTGCGTTGTTAAAATCAAGGCGGGATTGAATCAAACCTTGTATAGCTGTTTGTTTGGCTTCCACGGGGAGGAGAGAGAAGATTTTCTTAAGCATCCTCATGATGCTGAAGCTGGTGGCTGAGAGTTTCATGGCTTGTACATTGAAGGACAGGGATCTGTCCATCCAGATTCCAAGGCTTTTAATGTTGTTTTTGGGGGTTGGTGGAGGGCCCATACTGGGCGGCCACAGGGCGGCGGGGAAGCTGGGGTCCGGAATGCCTAGGACTATGAGCTCGGTTTTGTCCCCATTTAGTTTTAAGGATGATAGGGACATCCAAGTCTTCACTTCCTCCAGACATTCTCTAAGCCCGCCCCGCACAGGTAGATTGGCTTCCTGCGTCATGGAGACCACTAGCTGCGTGTCGTCCGCATAGGAGATGATCTTAATCCCGAATGGGCGGACGACATCGGCCAGTGGCCTCATGTACAGGTTAAAAAGTGCAGGGCTTAGAGAGGAGCCTTGGGGGACACCACATTTCAGAGGTCTGCTGGTGGACACAGATTCGCCTTCGAACACACAGAAGGATCTGTCTTCTAAAAAGGACTGAAACCAGGACCATGCTTTGCCCTTGATCCCAACCTGGGACCTACGGTGCAGCAGAGTGTCATGGCTGACCATATCAAAGGCTGCGCTGAGATCAAGGAGGATCACTGCCACTGATCCTCCTTGATCTAGGATTTTTCTAGCCTTTACCTTCTCCAATCCTGCTCACTTTATCCGGTTACTTCCTTCTAAGTTACTGAGGAGGCTTGGTCCGACGGTGTTATGGCTTAATCATTCAACCCTGTATCTTTTTCTATCCAAGGTAAAAAATCTGCCCAAGTATTCACCTTACTTTTTAAATCACAGGCCATATCTGTCTCACTAGTGTAAATAATATTTCTTAAAAGTTCTGACAGATTCCAAAAATTCACATACCTCATTCCAGTATAGTTTGATTTCTGTACATTCCTTAAATATATGAACATTATCTGCGTCTGGATATTTGCACCTCGGACAGCTGTAAACAGTCCCAGTCACCTTAGACAACTTTTTTGGAGACCAGTATACTCTATAAACGGTATATAGATGATTTCTCCTCAGTGCTGCAGGTTTTACTAAATCCTGTAACATAACAAAAGAATCAGACTTCACCTTATATACATTCCTTCCATTCCCTCTATATTCCTCTCCCCATAGTCTACATACTTCCGATTCTCCCTTATATTCGATGTTAAGAATTGCTCCATACCAATATAAAACTTCCTTTTTCCAGATACCTCTTATGGTAACTTGATCTAATACATTTGAGTTAACTTCCTCCTCCTGCCAAGTCTGCGTCAACCACCAAGATGAGATCTGATAATATTTCAACCTTGTCAAAGATCCTTGGGTTAACATGCTTAATGCCTCCCAACTCATAAGATTGCGACCATCTTGTAGGTCACTCCAACACTTTATTACCCCCAGTGGCACGCTCAATTGACCTTGTAGGCACTCTGGAGTGCCAGGAGAGTCCCAGACTGGAGCCTGTGTTGCATAGTATGGAATATCCATTATTTTTCTTATAAACACCTATGTTTTCAAAGCAGCAATCAATATTTTTAACCTTACTTTTTTGTAAAATTTAGGATCTCAATATTTGTATAGGACAGAAACCTGGCCTTGAACCACATATTTTAACATGGCTTCAAACAAAAGACCTAATGGTGAAGAATCGGGTTTATTTGCCAGGATCCTAAAATTTTTAAAATAAAAAGCATACCAATAAGTTAATAAATCTGGTAAGGCTAATCCACCCTCCTTAAGGCCTCTTCCCGGTTTTTTCCAGGCTATCCTGGAGCTTTTTGTTGCCCATATAAAGGTGCCTATTTTACCTTGCAATTTGGCAATGTCTTCTGGCTTGAAAGTTAACGGAATTGTGTTGTATAAAAAGGTAATTTTCGGGAAAATGATCATCTTTTTTAAGAATAACTCTCCCATAGATGTTTAAGGGGAGATTAGCCCATCTTGTAAGTAGGCTAGCAACCTCTTTCGAGATCCTCCTCCGATTGACTTTTGGAATATCCTCTAGGCTCTGCACTAGCTGAACCCCTAAATACCTCTTTGACCCTTTGCCCCTTGATGACTGTTAGGTTGATTCCACTCCATTATTTTGGTCTTATCTTTATTGATTGTATAACCCGAGACCTGACCAAATTGTTCCGCCATCTCAAATAACCGCGGTATGGTCTATGTTGGATTAGTTGTGAATAGGGGCAAGTCGTCTGCGTAGAGAGCAGGTTTAGGTTCTAACCCTCCCATCCTATAGGGCTGAATAACAATAAACTCCCTAAGCTTGTTAACAAAAGGTTCAATGTAAAGATTGAATAAAAGTGGTGACAGAGGGCACCCCTGTCTTGTGCCTCTCCCGATGTTAAAACAGTCTGTCAATAGCCCGTTCACCAAAACCTTAGCTTTAGGGCAGAGATAAACACTCTTAATTGCTTGAACAAAGTTATGGGGAAAGCCGAATCTTTTTAGGGTTCCCCAAAGATAGAGCCACCTAACTTGATCAAACGCTTTAGCAGCGTCCATAGCTACTATTGTCAACAGAACTATGTTAACTTCAGCCATATCCATAGCCCCCATTACCTGGAAGGTCAACTCATTGAGCTGCCTCCCAGGTATGAAGCCCCTCTGATCCGAGTGGACTACCATCTTAATGACCTTTGCCACTCTAGCCACCAAAATGCCAGTAAAAACTTTGTAGTCTGAGTTTAATAGAGATATGGGTCTGTAGGACTCTATTGATTGTGGATCTTTGTTAGGTTTTAATATTAATGTAACTGTGGCTTCTGCCCTTGAACCCGGGGTATTTTTGCCATCAACATAAATTTTGTTAGATAGAGTTTTCAAAATTGGTATTAAGCTCTCTAAAACCCCAAGGTAAAACTCGCTAGGAAGCCCATCTGGACCGGCAGCTTTTCCCCTGGTCATTCTTCTTCATTGGGCTCTTTCTCTGTAATTCCAGTTTGTAAAAGGACGCACAATTCTTCTGGCAACTTGGGAAGCGTAACTGATTCTAGCCATCTCTCCACTTCCTCCTGTTCTAAACTTATATCTTCCTTATAGAGATTATTCATAAAACATCTTGCTTCTTCTAGTATCTCATCCTCACTACGTGTTGGGCTACCAGAACCCCACAAAGTTAAACTCTTTATCAAATTCCTAGCCTTATCCATTCTAGCCATCCAAGCTAATGAAGGACCACACTTTTCTCCGTAGGCAAAATGCTGAAGCTTGCTAGCTCTCCATTTATCTGAGAGCTTCGTATCCATCTTAGCTGGGTACTCTGCTTGTAATTTATCTAATTCTTTTTCTAGGGATAAAACAGCTTCTGAGGTCCCCGTAGCGTCCATAGATGCTTTCTGTAATTCTATTTCTTTATCCTTAATCGTTGTTATTTTTTCCATTTCTTCATTTCTCACAGCTCTCATTCTGTCTACCGAAATAGAACTATGTACACCTCTTATATAGGCTTCATAAGCCTCCCACATCATCTGTACTTTCACTGTACGGATATTAAATTTAAAATACTCATCTGTTTTATTTATCATCTCTGTTGTCAAATTGTCATCTAATAACATGGCTCTATCTAGGGTCCATCTTCTTTGTACCTCCCTTTGCTTGAATCCCAGAATCATCTCAACCGCAGAGTGATCTGACAATGTGGCTGGAATACGTTTTAAATCTATGACCTCTGAAGGCAAAGCTTGGTCTACCCAAAAAAATCAATTCTTGAATGATGCTTGTATTTTTTTACTATAAAAGGTAAAGTCATTGGAAGCGTCATTCAATCTTCTCCATATATCCAGTAAATTAAAATCTTTGATTATATTTTTCAGCATTGCAAACGTTTTTGGCGGGTTGTTATATTTTACTCTAGAGGTACTGTCCTTCTCTTTGTTTAAAACCAGGTTGAAATCTCTCCCTATTATTATTGGCCCGTGGTGTTCATCAGACTAACTTCTAGTCTTCGAAGAGCTCCTGGATTGTCCTCATTCGGGCCATAATAAACTGCACATTAGGGGTGAATCATAAACTGTCAGTGTCGCAACCAATCACCTCCCTGAATAGTCAGTCTCTTTTTTTACGACCCTGATACCTACATTACTCCTAATGATCAGTGCCACCCCTAGAGTACTCCCCCGTTGATCAGAACAAAGAACTTACTGGACCCACCTCTCCTTTTCCAAGCCTAGTCTGCACTCTTGAGATTCTAAATAAGTCTCTTCTAGACAAAAAAATCAGCCTTACTATTCCTCAAAAACTCCCTGACCCTAGACAATTTTCTCTTGCCTCTCAACTCATTCACAATCTATGGTATTAGCTTAAGGTTATGTTGCCTATCCATTTATCCCACTTTCAAACTTAGATCAAAACTTTTTGAACACATATGAGAACTGATTTTTTTGCCTTTCCCCCCATGAGCCCACCACCCTGTGTGCTCCCCACCCTCCCCTCCCATGAGGAAGCCTCCTACTATTCCCTTTGGGGTTCACCTACCGCCTTCGGGACCTACCCTTTGTAGCAGAGACATAAACTCATCATCTACACAAAAAATCACCCACCTAGTGTTATAATATTCCACCCTATAGAAACGTATGAGAACGTGTGAAGAAAAAGAAGAAAAAAACTCCCTTCTCTTCTCCCCTTATGTATATTTTTCCTTTCTTCTTTTTCTCTTCTCCTTCCTTCCCATTCCTTTTTTTTTCTTTTTTTCTTTTCTTCCCTTTTTTTCCCTTTTTTTCTTCTTCCCCTCCCTTTCTTTGCCTCTCATATATTATGTTTTTTTTCCTTCCTTTTTTTTTCTTGTCTCCCCTTCTTTTTTTCTTCCCATTGGGCTTCCATATTCCCCCTACGCTTTGCACTCGTCTCAACATCCTCTCCTTGTATGTCCACCATGGTCTAAAGTTCCGGCTCCACCTACACTACTAGTCCATTGTTTTAAAAAAAGAATCGACTTCCTCAGGGGAGCTGAAATTGCGCATTTTGTTTTTCCACATTATTTTTAACATGGCTGGATATCTCATCTGGACTTGAGCCCCACAACTTCTCAACTCTGGCATCCTTGTGCCGAGGTCCCATTGCCTCTGTGCAGTTCTCTTCCCGAGGTCTGACCTAATTTGATAGCTAATCAAGCCAAATTGTTGGGCAGGTTCCTTCAGGGCTCTCCCCAGTATCAGCTCTTTAACCGAATACAAATGAAAATGTATCAATATTTTCCTTGGGGCCTTCCTTGCTGGGTTCAGTTTAAAAGGATCTCTGTGAACTCTCTGGATCTCCTTATCAAAGTCAATATCCGGTCTGTCTTTAAAGATCCCTTCTCTAAGATTCTGGCATATAAAAGATTTTAGGTCTCCCCCTTCCGCTCCCCCCCGTAATTTTTAGAAGCCTAAGGATATTCCGTCTTGCCTGAATTTCCAATCTCTCAATGTCATCCTGTCATCCTGTAGAATTTTATTTTGGATCTTTATCTCTGGTGTTAGCCGACACCACTTCTGAGAGACGCTTAACCTCAGATTCTAGGACCCCTGTACGGGAGACTATATCATCCATTTTACTCTCCAAAACCTCACATTTGTCATGTATACCTCTCTGATTAGCTTCAGAGATCTCGAACTTTGAGAACAAATCCCCTCTCAAACTTAACAAAATAGACTCCAGGTCCGACTTCCCCACAACTGCTCCCAAGGAAGCATCCTTCTCTCCTCTAAACACAGAGCTGCAGTCTTCCTGCACTAAAATCAAGGGTGTGGACACACTTGGCAAAGGTACCTCTGTAGGGGGGGTGTCCCTCCTGTAACCTTTCTATATCACCTCTACCTGCTTCCCTCACTCCATCACCACCACCTTCCGCTAATGGGGTATAGCGATTCTCTAATAGAAGGGGAGTGGAGGCATGCAGCCAAACTTGCCCCCCTCCAGAGAACTAGTCACCTGAAATGAAATGAAATGAAATGAAATGAAAGTGAGTTTTGTAGAGCGCATTACTACCCGAAGGCCTCGTAGCGCTGTTGTTGCTTACTTCTGGGAGACTGCTGATTTATTTGGAAAAAAGAAAAGTTTTGAGAGTTTTTTTAAATTTTAAAAGATTTGGCGCATTCCCGAGCGTGGAAGGTAAAGAGTTCCAAGTCACAGCCGCATTCAGGGAGAAGGAGTGTCCGCCCCACCTGGCCGGTTTGATTTTGCGTGTTGTTGCCAAAAAGGCCGTGCTTGAACGCAATGATCTTTCAGGATAGTAAGGAGTGGCTAAGGAACAGATCATTGTGGGGGCATTTTTCCACATGGCCTTATGCATTATGCACATCGCCTTAAATTTTACTCTGGCTTGGATGGGCAACCAGTGTAAATTTCTCAGGGCAGCAGTGCCCTAGTGACCACGGGGCAGGCCTAACAGTATACGTGCTGCTGCGTTCTGGGTGACTTGCAGCTTTTTGAGTGTCCTGATCGGTGCACCCAGATATAGGGCATTCCCGTAATCGAGACGGGACAGGATGATGGCCTGGACCATTATCCTGCGGGCCTGAAAAGGGAGAAGAGGTAGAATTTTCCGCAGCATGCGCATCAGCCCGAAGCAAGTGGCGGAGAGTATGGTGGCTTGCTGTATTGTCCAGCCACATGCCCAAGCTTTTAATTTGCTTTTTTGGTTCTGGAGGGGGGGCCCATGCAGAGTGGCCAAAGTAGAGTGGAGCTGGGGTCAGCTGTGTTCCCCAGGAACATCAGTTCAGTTTTGTCCCCATTAAGTTTTAAATGGGAAGAGGCCATCCATTCTGTGACTGCTACTAGACAACTATTCAGGTTTGATGGGGTGTGACCTGGCTGATTCAAAGCCAGCACAAGCTGAGTGTCATCAGCGTAGGTCACAATTTCAAAACCAAAAGGGTGAACAACCTCCGCCAATGGTTGCATATAAACGTTAAAAAGTGTGGGACTCAGTGAGGAGCCCTGAGACACACCTTGATTGAGAGGCCAAGTTTTGGAATGGATGTCACTCTCCACCACCTGGAAAGTTCGGTTTTCCACAAAAGATTGTAGCCATAAGATGGCACTTCCCGTCACTCCGAGTTGTTTTAATCGGGAGGTAAGGATGTTACTGTTCACGGTATCAAAGGCGGCACTTAAGTCTAACAGCATAATTGCTGTGGTGCTGCCTTGATCCATGTGTCTGCGGGCTAATTCTGTGACAGTCAGTAGTGCCGCTTCTGTCCCCAATTTTGGGCGAAATCCAGCTTGAGAGTCACGGAGCAGGTGGTAAGCTTCCAGATAAAACATGAGACTGGTGTTAATATGTTTCTCAAGCAGCTTAGCCACCCAAGGAAGGAGTGAGATGGGGCGGTAATTAGTCATTTTACCGGGGTCGAGGTTGTTTTTTTAGCAGAGCCTTAACTTGTGCACATTTCCAGATTTCTGGAACTCTTCCTGTGGTGATTGACATATTTACGATGTTTAAAATTACTGGTCTAATGGTGTCCGCGATTTTCAAGAGATGTCGTGGGGGAGCAGGATCTAACGGGGAGCCTGCTCTGACTTTCAGCATAAGGGAGTTAAGCAGGTCTTCATCAAGCAGTGGGAATTCAGCTAGTTGGAAAACGGTAGTTGGAAGAACGGAATCTGTTCCCACAAGATGCTGACTGACCTGGTCAAAAGATGAGGAGATGGCTTGAATTTTTTGATAGTACTCTGCTTGATTGTCACAGCGAGTTTGGGCATCACGGGGGTCCTACGGAGTGGAGGGGTGCCAATTAAGGATTTCGCTATCCGAAATAGTTCCCTCAAGGAATTGGCGAAGTTTGTAATTTTTTCCTCGTAGAATAGAGCTTGTGCCAATATAATCTTAGCTTTAAATTTTTTGATAGCCTCTCGATGGCTACTTCTGTCCAGTTCCTTGAGAGTGTTTCTCCAAGTTCTCTCATGTTTCCGGCAGATTCGTTTTAACTCTTTTAACTCTGGAGTGAACCACTGTGATTTTTTGGATTTGGTTTTCTCCTTGAGGGGTTTTTGAGGTACGATTGTATCTAAGGTGGTCTGTAGCCAATTGGCATAATGGGTATAGAGTGTGTCTACGTCACCCCCAGTTTGTCGAGGGGTGGTAGAGAGGGAGTCCACCCATAGGTCTGTGGGTAGTTTTGTCCAGTCCCTACCTCTTAATGTGGCTCGAGGGGGCGCAGAGAGGGGGCTAGGTATGTGCCAAAGGAGTGGGACCAAGAAATGGTCGGTCCATGGGAGGGGCACTGGGTTGCCAGTTTTAAGTCTCTGATCATTACTTAGAACAGTGTCTAGAAGGTGGCCTTTGTTATGAGTAGGTTCAAAACCCTTCTGAACAATCTGAAGGGCTGCGAGACTATTCAAAAAGGTGGCAGCTAGGGGATCCGTAGGGTCGTCTAGGTGAATATTCATGTCACCCAAGACTGTAAAATGAGACAGAGAGACAGCTGAATCGGCGACCTTAGAGGGGAGATGATTCATAAAATCGCCCATTTGGCCTGGGGGGCGGTAGATGAGTAGGCCAGAGAAGGTTAATGTGGGGGATAGGTCAAGTGCGAAATTCATGCTTTCGCAAGAAGGGATTATCGCAGAACTGGTTCTGCATTGATAACAGTCCTTGAAAAGTATGCCTAATCCTCCTCCTCTGCCCTCTGCCCTGTCAACCCTTTGTAGTCCGTACCCTTTTGGTAATATGGCAGTGATGTCTGGGTTAACTTCTTCCTTTAACCAAGTTTCCGTAAGGAATATTGCGTCAGGGTTAATATCCTCGAGGAGGATTGACATTTCTTCCGTGTGTTTGGTCAGAGAGCGACAATTTAAAAGGAACATTTTGAAAGGGGGTCCGACAATCTCGGATTGCTCCAATGTGGGGCAGAGTGTATACTGACAGTGGGAACACTTTACCACAGGTTCGTTCAGACAAATGGAATGGCAACATGATGCCTCTGGGTTGGGCATGAGGGTTTTTAGTCGATCGGGGGCATACCTTATCTGAGTGGGCAGGTCTTCCGATAGTGGGACAGGGGGCCTGGCCCCTGGGCGCTGCAGGGCGCGGACGGGCGCAGACGGGCTTGCCTTAGGCGCGCCTTCGGCGCGCCCGCTGCGCCCGCCCGCTGTGCGGACGGGATGGCCTATTGTTTTTATCCATGTTCAGGGGGGTTGGGAGGAGGGTGGGAGGGAGGAACAACTCGACCGGCAGCCTTACCCAGCTCAAGATGGCGGCCAATCTGGATCGTCAAACTAGTTTCCAGCGCCTAACAACAGCAGCCCTGTAGCAGGGTAGCTCAAGAGCAGCCTCGGAGCGACGCAAGTCTCGCGCCGAGGTGAAGAGGGTATTTAAAAATACAGGCTAAAATATGTACAATTTTTAAAACACGTTATTTTTAATTCAATAACGAGCTGACAGTGATTGTAAGAGGACAGCAAAGAACCGCGGCTTCCGCCTCAGGGGAGAAGTGCTCCATAATCTTAAAATACGACTTCAGAGAGGGGGTAGTCTTTACTTGGATACGCGCAGCCTTGGTCTCCCTTCTTTTCCTGCACTCTCCTGATTTAGTGACTTTTTTCCTAGGGGTTAGTGGTAGAACTTCTTCCACAGTTTTCACCCCTGCTGTTCCTTTCCCTTTACTCCCTTTACTCTTTGCCTCCAACTGAGAGCCGAGTTGATATCTATTCCTCAGGGGGGTGCTCTGCCCCTTCTTTTACTGGTAAAGTTTTTATGTCTTTTCTGTTTATTACCAGATCTTCTGACCCCCACTACTTCTCTTGCTGCAGCTCGTGCTGTGCCTGACTGTTTCTGTTCCCACCTAGACATTCCTCCACCGGGCTTGCCAGGACCTTATCTCTCCCCCCTAAACCAACATCAGACACCCCCTCGAGATTTCTACTTTGTCCCTCTAGGCGGTAAACAGATGGCAGTTTTTCCATCTGCTGATCCTCCTCTCGATCAAACATGTAGCTTACCCGAGTCCTGGCTTCACTCAGGGAAATGTTTCTCCATCGTGCTCTGCAATCCCTGGGCTTCCTGGGATCCCTTTCCTTGTGAACGCAGCAATCAGAAGCCTCCACCAATCCGAAAATCATTTCATGTGACAGCCAACAACACTCTCCGCCTAGGTTCAATTCGGCGTCCAGATGACCCGCCGCTCTGCACCACTGCTGCCACAGTAACAGCTACCTCCGCCTCCAATCCCATGCAGCCAGTTAAAGCCGTATTGCAAGCAGAGTAAAGGTAAAGAACAAGTGGTTTTAAAAATTGAAAATCGTGTAACCCCGTGTTGCGTCTTTCATAAGTACCTGTTACCAAACCTTCTTGCGTTGTATATCACGCTCTATATGGTTAATTTCGGCTTTCAGGTCCCAATCATTGCCTCGCTGCTACGGGAGCTCCCGCGACCGGCGTCAGCCCGCTGCCATGTTCCTGGATGCAGTTATTTTTGCAATGTCAGGAATATCTGTCTCCCTTTAAGGGTGAGAAAAATGCAGTAAAACTATAGGTGGGTTTGTTGCCATTTTCGAGGTGCCTAGAGCAGGTGGAATATGTCATGATATACAGCTAGATTCATCAAAGACCCGTTTTGCGAGTCTTTAATAGCGATTCATAAGGAATCGCTATTACAGACTCGCAAAACGGGATTCATGTAGGAATCGCAAAATAAATTGCGATTCCTACACATTCCTTATTTGCGATTAGCAAATTGCTAATCGCAAATAAGAAATAACTCCCCATTCATTCCTAAAGGCACATAGGAACGAATGGGGAGTATTCCTTTTTTGCGATTAGCAATTAGCTAATCGCAAATAATATAGCGATTTCAAGGGTGGCAGAGGTGTCCAAAGGACACCCTGTAGCACCCCTGAAATGCAAATTTACACAGGTGTTGTGCACACACGTCCAAAGGACATGTATGTGTGTAACATGCAACAGAGAAAAATGCACTAAAGTGCTTTTTTCTATTTTTTCGCTATTTACCACGAAGTCAGACTTCGTGGTAAATAGCGACCAAATATTGCGAATTTGCAATTTCAAATTGGTTAATGAATTGCTTTTAAGCAATCTCTAATAGAGATTACTTAAATCTAATTCCTCGCAAATATGCGATTTCGCAAATAGCGATTTTTGCATTTGGGATGATGAATCCCAAATGCAAAAATTGCACTCGCAAAGGGCCAGATTCTCAGAATCTGGCCCTTTGCGAGCGCAGTTTAGCATGATGAATCTACGTGATAGTCCCTGTAATCGGGATGCAGGAAAGGACCCAGTAATTCCAATTCCTGATTTTATTCTACATTCTGGGGTCATTGGATGCTAATGACCAGCTACATAGGTGTATATACTGACCAAGATTATTAATCCATGGCCGGGAATTCCCTTTGAATTATCAGGTAACTCGTGGTGAGGCCATAAAAGTAATTTCCTCTCAGGATGCGCGCATTCAAATTTTTCATGCAACGTTTAATTAAAAAAATTCCTAAACTTGACTTTAAAAAAGCTTAAGAAAGTTGCAGAGAGAAACATTACATATCACTAATTTTCTTCTGCACTGTCGGAATTGCATAATCCTTTGAAGTTGTCTGAGAACGAACACTGAAGAAGGAAGTATTACAAGGAAAAGGTGTTTACAGCTGACATAGATTAATTGTCGATGTTTTGCCTTCTGACTTTAGGCAGACATGAAATGTAGTATTTTCCCTAAAACCTGTATGTGTAATTATACATCTTTGATTTGAAACTCAAATATGGCTCTATAAATTTTGTAACCAGTGATTGTTTGTCATATATTTACCATATCACAATAGATTTTCAAACAAGTAATAACCAAATAGTTGGTGATATATGGAAACAGCTTAAGAAAATGAAAAGAATACCTAAAATACTAGAAAATCTACATTAGCAATCATTTCAGCTTCCAAAATATTTGAAAAAAATCTCTATTTTAAAGACAGAAAGAAATGTAAGCTAAACCAGCTAATACTTTTTAAATTGCTAATGCATTGTAATGAAAATGCTTCACTTTTTCACAATGAAAATCACGTTTAACACACATTTGCACTTTTGGACTGCCATTTTAGATTTGAAAATTCACTTTCAGATTGCTTAAATGTCTTTTATCCACTGCTAAACCTGGCTCAGAGTTTTAAATTATCCCCTAGATTAGCAAGTCTCTCAAAGGCGACACTATACTTTCCATCAATGTACCCCCTAAAGAGATTAAATAATTACTGTTAACTATAAAGACGTTGGTGCGAAGATTTCTACTGTCCTCGTCCCATTCCTAACTTATGGAGATTACCATCTCCCTGAAAGAAAAAAGAACAGGGGAAGGCTGGGACTCCTAACCCATACCTACCCTCAAGTCACAGGACAATCACAGGAAAACCCAGAAGGAGCACACAGCCCACCATGCCCGAACCAAACAACAGGGCCACAACCCCCAGAACATGCAGGTGATGACCAAGCCGAACAAATGAAAAAGCAGCCAACTTACAGCACCACCTACCAGAAGGGAATTTTACCAACACCTGGAACACCCCCAAATCAATTGCGAAGGAGGAGCACCCGCCAAGGAAGCACCAGTGACCACCCTCCACAGCAAACAACAGTGACGATGCCACACACAAAAGAAGATCAAAGGAGATCAGACACACCAGTTAACCCATTTCAGGGCCAATAGGTACACAACCAAGGAATAGACAAACCAGCCCCTGGAATCAGAAGCCACCAGCCGAAACAAGGAGGCAACCAAGCACAGAAAAAAAGGACAATCTGGGCACCCAGGCCTTACCGACCCCAATCAAAAAACCACCAAGGGGCAGGGAGCCAGGCGCGAAGGTGACAAGATGAAGACAAACAAGTCAAAGCAAGAAAAGAGATAAAGCACAGAGACCCCAAGCCCAAAAGCAAAGCCCCAGAGGGGACAAAGCAACCATTCCACCAGAAATAACCAGCACAAGGAGGACCAGAAATGCCTAAGCACCCAACAGGGCATGAGAGGCCTGGAAGGGCACCCACCTGGCCAGAAGCCTGCCAAGCACAGGAACACCAAGCAGCCCCACTGACCCGGCAGCAGAACTGACAGAGAGCGATCTCAAGCAGACAATGGAAAGAATGCCCAACAATTCTGAAAAGTCCCACAACAACCACCACAAGACAGATGAGGGGTAGCAAGGAATGACCCCACATGCCCATCACTAACCACAAAACAAAGGTCAACACGGCCAACAACACTACTAACCCCACCACCTCCGGGGAGTCCTACAGCAGGCCAGCCCAGAAAAAAAAGAGACAGTGCCAGCCCAAAGGGCTCCGGTACAGACCCAGAGGACCAACCAAGGTCCGGCCTGCACAGACCAAACCAGGAAGGGAGGATAACTTGATCCAAGATCAAGATCTCCCAACCTGACAGCCCTGCCACCAGAATGCCCAGAGAGCATCCTCTCTGAAAACCCATAGAGAAGGTTCAGGCCCCATGGCAGGACCATGCAGCACCAACCACCAGCGCAGTCACCGGATGACCGACAGGTACCCAATCCGGGTGAAGGATCTGAGGCACAGGGACAGGCCAAGACTGAGGCACTCATAAAGAATGCCGGGGATACCAGGACACAACCCCCGGAACCCCTTCCAAGAAAGCACTGCTGCGACCTGACAGCAACCCAACACCAGCCTACCAGGACACCAACCAGAAGGACCAGGCAGCCAGAAACACACACCCCAACCAACCCCAAAAAGTCAGGGCAAGAGCCAGAAGCCAAGACCCAACAGGCACCACACCCCAGCAGGAACGAGGCCAACAACAGGGCCATGGAGACCAGGGGAACCCTAAGACCAACAAGGCAGAACAGTGAAATCCCTGCCCCACACAATACACACCAAGGACAACTTCCACCAACCGGGGGGCTGCCAAATGCAGAAAAAACATACTTCTGGAGAAGATCAACCACCGGTCAGAGGAGACGAGCCAGAATCCTACAACACAAACATGGAACTGCCAACGCAGACACAAGCCAGAAACCTGACAACCAGCAAGGGCAGAGAGAAAGCCACTGGAACCATCCTCAGCCAAGCCAAAGCTGCAAAAAAAAGGCTGGGAAGCCAAGGTGGAAGGCAAGCAGCCCACACAGGCACACCAACACCACAGCCCAACTCACACCCTGGGAAGGCAGGTGCAAAGCACAGAGCAGAGGCCAAGGAACGGGCAGGGAGGCTAACTCAGAACTCAGGCCACACCAGGCACAGGACTGCAGGACTACCAGGGGGCCCAGAAGATCCACTCCCAAGTAAAGTACCGAGAAGAGAAAGAGAAGCTAGAAAGGGGCACAGGCAGACTCCCAAAAGGCAACCCGCAAGGCCCAAGACCCAATGGTCAGAATTGGACATCACCCAGAGGCAAGCACCCATGAACCAGGGATCCCCCACGCAGGAGACACAGGAAAAGAATGCACCACCAATCCAACTGGCACAGACCAATGACATCCCAGAAGAGGAACGGCGAGGCAACAATAAAAAGAGGCAAAAGCCCACAATAGACCGGAAAACCTGTGGCGACACCAGAGACACAGTAGACAGAAACACTGCTATTGAAAACATCAGTCAGTGCAACGGAAGCCAGGGAACCAAGTCCCACCAAACCCCACTTGACTGGACCCAAAGTGGCCCAATGCAGAAAAGAAGGGTTAAAAAACCCATCAAGCGGCACACACACTGGGGCCGGCAGACTCCCGACAGCACTGCTTGCCAAAAGAATGGCCCTAACCAACAGCTCAGGTGCACTCCCATAACCAGAGCACCAGGGCAAAAGCAAAAACTAGCCCACCGGTAACCAGGCACCCCAAGCATAGCCCCCAAGCCGCCAGCCACTCCAGACAGCTGCAACATAAGGAAAGAGAAGAGACACAGTATGGGGAAAGGGAAGAAACAGAGCCTACAAGCATGCAACACACCTAAGAAACTCCCCCCCAAAAACCCAGAGGCAATCTGCCACGTAGCATTCACCCCCAGGGACGCAGACTGCTGACAGCACTGTCTGCTAAAAAACATGTCCCCAATAGTCAGCCCCGTTGTGCCCCAATTCCAGAGCACCTAGGCAACAGCCAAAAGTGGACCAGCGGTAGCTAGACACCCCCAGCAGAGCCCCAAGCTGCCAGCCCCCCCAAGGAGCACTGCAAGCAAGACCAGAGAAGGGGCACAGCATGGGGCAATCAGCGCACACAGAGGGCCCACATGTACACAGGACAACAAAGAAAACTGAGAAAAACCACCACACTCTCTCGAAGGTCAGCAGACCGCTCCTGCAGTCACACCAAATTCCCCAACAGCCAACCCAGGGGCACACCACTAGCTATAGCAGTGGGGAAGCAGGCAATGTCCCAAACCTGCCACCAGTTCCAGGAAAGGACATATAGGAGGTACAACACACAGAAAACCCCAGGGCTCCAACGCTTGGGAAACAAACAAGGCAACATGGACCAGTCAGCAACAGCAGAGTAATAAAGGAGCAAGAGAGGCAGATGCAAAAGGATGACCCACAACATCTAGCGTACTCCTGCAGCAAACAACCTATCATCAGGGGTACTGGGGACTCCAAAATGGCAAAGGCACCCAGAAAAGCAATGAAAAGAGGAGAGAAAAAATGCTACGCTGTACTCACCCCCAAGTCAAGCAGACTCCACACCACATCGTCTGCCCCCACCAGCCAGCCCAGGCACTTTCCACAATGTCAGCGCAGGGCAACAGACAATCCCTTAATATTGGCCACCATGCACTCCAAGGAGCACCACCAGCTCCTCCCCTGTGCCGCCCGTCACTAAGGACAGCTGCCATCCCATATAGAAAGCCATACAAGAAGAAAAATTGAAAACCCAAGGCATGTGAGAAAACCCCGGGCATCATGTGCTAGAAACCAAAGAAAGGAAAAATAAGGCACTGGAGAACTACACAACACCAAGCTCCCACAGGCGGTAATGGAACCCAAAAAGCTCTGACCCTGCCTGGGAAAAATGCTCCCGACACCCAGAAAGGCAATAAAAAGAGATGAGGAAAACCACTATGTGGTGTCACTCGTGTGCAGGCAGACTCCATACCTCACAGTCTCCAACCACCAGCCAGTATAGATGCAGGTTGCCACAACTGCCTGCTAGGCACTCCAGGGGCACCATCATCTTTGCCCCAAGCCACCATCGAGCCTCCGCAGTGCGTCTTCAATTCTGGCCCAGTCACCAGTAAGACACTTGCTGTAACCTGGAACTGACCGGGAGGGTTGGTCCCCCAGCCGCAAAGGGCCGGCTGACAACATCCGCACCTCGCGGCAAGCCCAGCAGACTGGGAGGCACCATGCAGCTCATCAAGGACAGGCCATCAACCCGATGGGAACCCACAGAAGACTGCAGCAGGAGAGGCACCAGCACCCTCAACACATTCTGTCAGCAGATTAAAAAAAGAACATGCAGAATGCTGGGTACTGGTTAAGAACTACCAGTGGGAGGAGGTGGGGTTAAGGGTCCCAGCATTCCCTGTTATTTTTTTTTAATCAGAAGATGGTGATCTCCGTAAATAAGGAATGGGACTAAGACTGAAAAGAACTTGGGGTAATGGCATTTTACAGCCCTCGCATGGTAAAGTGGGGTTTGGGGGGCAGCCGAGCCGCGAGGTCTGCCCCCCGGGCAGATTTGGGAGGGGGAAGGGGGAGAACAAGCGAGCGGCCATTTTGCCGCTTAGGGCTTGCTGGGGATAGCCCAAAAGCAGCCCAAAAGGGAATTTGTAGCCCAAATGATGAATAGCGATCCCGAGTGGTCCCAGCCACCATTTTAGGTACTGAGACCTGGTGGCTGGGAACGTTTTCAGTCAGGAGCTTTTTGTCAGGCTTTTTCTTGGGCAGCTTTCGCTAGTTTTAGGTCGGGGGCTTGGCGAGGGGCGAGTCCTCGGGGCACTACGCCTGCTGGGCGCGGCGGGCGCCCGGCGCGGCGTGCCTTCGCGGCGTGGCAGCGGCGACCATCGCCTACGCGCCGCCACGAAAGTTTGTGCGTTCCCAGGTAGGTGTCACAGGGCTGCGCGGATGTCAGGAGCGCGGCCCTGGTTGTGACAGGCGGTGCGGGAAAAAATGAAGCATGGAGGGCGGACGAGGCACGCTGCCAGTGGCGCCTCACCATCCTTAGGAATGGAGTCTGCAGGGAGGGTGGGGCGGCAGGAGAACGTGGGCGGGCAGCAATGCAGAGGGCGTGGCTGGCGAGGTCGGGGAGGCTCTGCCGGGGAGCGGGGCCTCCCGGGCGTTTGGTACAACGGGCGGGAAAGGGGGCGGGAGGGGTGGGAGTGCAGGCTTCAGGTTCGGGGGCGGGAGAGAGAACGTGCAGGGAACTGGGACGGGTAGGGGGAAAAAGGGGCGGGGATGTCGACAAGGGGAAGCAGCCCACCACAGAAGGGGAGTTAGGAGAGCCCCTCACCTGCCTGGCAAGAGAGAGGGACAGGAAGGCTGGCAAGGAGGGGCAAAGGGGGGTGCAAGGTGGGATGGTCCTGGGGGCCGGGAAAGGGGGGGTGTTCCCACATGGTCGGGTGGGGTGGAGGGGAACCGAAGGGCAGTGATGGGGGGCATGCGGGGAGGGGTTTCTCCCCAGCATTGATAAGACTCAGAGGGCAGTGAAAGAGAGCGGGAAGGGTTTGGAGGTGTTCGAGTCAGGGGGTGCCAGTGGAGGGGATGGGTAGGCGGGGGGGAGCTCGCCGGGGGAGGGGGGACCGGGGGTAGGGGCGTTAATATGGAGAGAGTACAAGGAGGTCAGGGGGTAAAGGGGGGCTCCAGACTTGGTATGGCTTGGGGCGGCCCGGCAGCACCAAGGAGATGGGAGGGCTGTGCTTCCTGCAGCAGGCCCGGAGTACGTGAGGGTCTCGTCGCGGCTGGCTTACGAAGCACAGGCGGGCTCGCCAGTCCCTCCACCCACAGGGCCCCCAGCGGCTTGGGAATTACGAAGGCCCCAGGCGGGCTCGCCAGTCCCTCCACCCACAGGGCCCCCAGCGGCTTGGGGATCGTCAGCAGCCATGGAGCAACGGCACGGAGGAATACTTGACTAGTCTTGGCATCGAAAATAAAATAGTGGTCCGCAAATGCAATCTTTGCACATTTACCAATCAAATCAGCTGGGGACTTGATGAGGGCTTCGCCCCTTTTTATAAGACACTGCGGATGTCATTGGGGGCTACAATTGTGGAATGCTCGCGTTCAAGCTTTACATGTCCTTGGGGCCAAGGATATTCATTTTGTTGGCATGTGCTTCTCCTTCTACATGCTTAATCACACTTGTACTATCTCTAGCATAGGATTTCGTCAGTACCACATCAGGCTTTCTGGGAACCTCAACATATTCGGCCAGTGGGGTAAGATAGATTGGCAACCTGCAACAATCAGTCTACCGGGAGGATTGGGTGGTCCTTACGCAGGCGGCAATGGTAAGCTTAAGTCGCTCTTAGATAGAATGAGGTGGTTATGTTAGCTGAGACAATATTTAGTCTAGTTAGGGGAATAATGGAGGAATCCTGTTGTTATGCGAAGCTATGGTCGGATGTTGAACTACATTGGACAGGAGTTTGTGGTATATATACAAGAATAACCTATCGCAAGATTTACAGATGGAGGACGCATCGTTATGGTTAGTGTTCTTTTTCAACAAGCGGCCATTAAGGGACAGAAAAAGTTTTTTGGGGGGATTATTAGTACCCCTGAGTGGGTAGCAGTGGGTGGGTTGCTTGTATACCGAGGTGGTGGCTGGCAAGGTCGGGCAGGAGTTTGTCTTAATCGCCTGTGCGAGGTTTGGTTGTGTCTATTTCGGGTGGGAATAGAGACATTAGATGGGGTAAAAGGCAACAGTAATTCTATGCCTTTAAGGTGGTCCAAAGTTGTCGCAGAGAAGTTTTGGGGATATTGGGGCTATTAGCCACGTGCCCGGTTTGTTAGAGGCAAAGTCAGGCATGAGACTCCATACCATTATGGTCGACACGTTGCTGTGCAGTTGGGTCACGTAATCGCAGGAGCGACCATAGCATAGCTGCACCGCGCCAGCGAAGCACTCGACTGTTGAAGCGAGCGTAGTGAGAGGAGGACTGATTTAGGCAACCATGCGTCGGTAAGTTTCTACCGTGGCTGGGGTTTGTTGGGTTGTAGAGCGCTATGCACCGAACTCGGTCATTACTTTAGTTTGTCACATTATGTTTCCTTTCTAGGTGGCACGGGCAAAGTACAGGGGATGTAAGTACAGTTGGATTTGTTCATGGGGGTCGTTAAGGTCTCATAACATGATAGAATATGGGTACTGTGGAGTGCATGTGTTCAATTTTAGTTTCTGCGAAAAGCGAGGGGGAAGGTAAGATATACGGATTGGCGCATGGTTACACATCAGTAGGAGGCTACGTATAATTTCAAGTGGTTGCGGTGACAGACTGTGGTTCCTTTTTAGGAACAGACGGCTTAGTTACCGGTCGTGATTGTGAGTAGTGAGGCGCTAACATGGATGTCAGAGGAGTGTGCATTTCACCTGGTAGTAGGGTGCGGCACCACTGATTGGACAGCCGTATGAGACCTGGGTTACGTATGACTCCACGAATCTGTGAAGGTGTAGGGGTGTTCGTACACGCGGGACACGTTGGGAGTGGAAGAGGTGCATGGACATTATGAATATGCGCTTGGGGGCATTCCGTTTGGTGCGGGCAGACAATACATATACATGTCTTAGGGGATTGGTCGTAAATATGTTGTTGATTGTACATGTGTGATTTTACAATAGATTCATGGTGCAATACTTGTCCTGACGAGGGTATCGGAGAATAACGGTGTGTGAGACCGAAACGTCGACACTACGACACTCTTACATGACAAGACCACTGATCATGGTATTGGGATTAGGTATATAAGGGAGGAATAATGTATTTATGGCGAATGGTCACATATTGACCATATAGGTGAGGAAAAGGGTCAAACAACACCGCACATGGTAAACCTGGGTAGCTGTGGATATTTGAGTCGCCAGACATGAATGAAATATGGCTTAACATCGATGTGATGTACGTAAGATATGCTCTTAGGTATCTTATGAAAACTGCAACATTTTGATTTGATAATAATCCCTGGAGCGTTATGGAATGTTGTTCACTATGGTGACACAGATATGCTCTTAGGTATCTTATGAAAACTGCAACATTTTGATTTGATAATAATCCCTGGAGCGTTATGGAAGGTTGTTCACGATGGTGACACAGTTGAAAGGTAAAAATAAATTTAAAATAATTCCCTAAGGACCACTTTTTATTTTGGTCTTTGACTAGGCCCAGTTCCTGGGGAATATTGTTTTGCCCTTTGTCTGTTCATTAGGTAGGTGGTCACGGCATTGCCGATGGGCTGCGCGAGGTCCTGCGCATTTTTGAAGGTTTTGTAGGTTCCAGCAATGGTTTTTATGGAAAGAACGGGTCACTAGGGAGTTTCAGCCCTACCTGGATGACTCTTTTTCGTGGCGGGCCCCGGACTCCACGAACTGCCAGGTGGCGCTGGACAGGTTTCAGGAGATCACGGAGGTCCTGGGGGTGCCATTGGCACCGGATAAGGCAGTGGGGCCACGCACGGCGCTGTCACCTTTGGGATAGAGAGCTGGTCTTGGTGATGCTGGAGGCACGGTTGCCGGCAAGCGAGCAGTGACGGATGTTGAGGCGGCTCGAGGTGATGGAGCTAAACCACAAAGTGCCAGTGTGGGAAATTCAAAAGAAAAGTGGGGCCAGGCACGGCGCTGTCAATTTTGGGTATTGAGCTGGGCTCGGTGTGGCTGGAGACACGGTTGCCGGCAGACAAGCGGCGGAGGTTGAGACGTCTCGAGGTGATGGAGGCAAGGCACGAAGTGCCAGTGTTGGAACTTCAAAAGACAGTGGGGCCAGGCACGGCGCTGTCAATTTTGGGTATTGAGCTGGTATCGGTGTTTACTGGAAGCACGGTTGCCGGCAGGCAAGCAGCGGCAGATGTTGAGGCGGCTCGAGGTGATAGAGGCATGGCACAAAGTGCCAGTGTTGGAAATTCAAAGACAGTGGGGCCGGAATGGCGCTGTCAATATTTGGGTATTGTTGGACGCAGGTTTTGTGGGAGGCATGATTGCCGGCAGACAAGCAGCAGTGGATATCGGGGCTGCTAGAGTTTCTGGTGGCAAAGCACATTGGGGCAGTGTCGGAAATTCAGGTGCTGGGGGGACACCGCGTTTTTTGCGGGTAGGGTGGTACATGTTGGGTGGACGTTTTGTCGGAGGTTGGGCCGGGCCTGGCAGGACAGAGGCCTCCGGCCACTGCGTACATTTGTCGGCGGGCGTCTGGGGGGACTTGCGGATGTGGCGGTTTTCTGGACACAAGTAAATGGGGTGCCCATGAGAAGAAGGGCAAAGGGGTCGCAGTGGTTGGCGGGGTGGAAGCCTCTGGCAAGGCGGGGGCGGATAGCAGTCGGTAGGGCACGTGCCGGGTTCGGAGTGGGGCGGCGTCGGAAGCGCACTGACGGTGGTGCAGCCGGGGGGACATTACGTGCCGGTGGCGATGATCCTCAGGGGTATCGGCGGTAAGTGGGCATAGTTATTGACACTTGTTGCTCGTGCAGGTCGGTAATGGTTTCTTAGACCGGGACGTGTTGATTTGGATTGCGGAGCATTCTTTGTGAAGAGGGCCAAGTGGCAAGCACGGGATAGCTAATTTGGTGGTAAGCTGAGGCTCAATCCTGAATGGTTTCAGGTTGCATGGGTCAGGGAGACCCGTGTATTGGGGGGTGCGCCGTGAGTGGGGGCCGGCGGTTGGCGTCTCATTTTCTGCATCAAAAAAGAGGGGCTGGGGGGCAGGAAAAGGGGGAGGCGGTGTAATCACCTAACCTCCGCCTTTCCCTGGGTGGTGGAGTTGTTTTTGATGTTGGCCAAGTTTGGCTGGAGTTCGGTACTTTCTCGTGAAGTTTGGGGAGTTGGGAAACGGGAGCGGGAAAAGAGTAACCAGTTTGGGAGTTGACATTAGAGCGTAGTTAGTTACAGTTGCAAGAAGGCAAATAGGACTGTAGGTCTTGGGAGGTTTTGGAGTTAGGAGGTAGGGGATAAAATTGGATTGTATTAGGATGTAATTGAGTTATATGTTTGTATATTGCAGGGTGGGGGATTTTATCATGTGGGGATCGTAGGGGTGGGGGAGTAAAACAAAAAGGGGTCAGGTAACTCGATGTTTAGACAGGTTTTAGTTTTGTAAGGCAGTTTGCCAGTTTAATAAATGTGATTTGCACCTGTTTCAATAAAGCAGCCTTTTACACACACAAAATGGTAGTCGGTGTGCTTGCCCCCATTTTCCCTCCCAGGCGGAGTTTGGGGGGCAGCCGACCCGCGAGGTCTGCCCCCCGGGCAGATTTGGGAGGGGGAAGGGGGGAGAACAAGCGAGCGGCCATTTTGCCGCGTTGGGCTTGCTGGGGATAGCCCAAAAGCAGCCCAAAAGGGAATTTGTAGCCCAAATGATGAATAGCGACCCCGAGTGGTCCCAGCCACCATTTTAGGTACTGAGACCTGGTGGCTGGGAACGTTTTCAGTCAGAAGCTTTTTGTCCCCGCCCACCCTCCCTGGGTTTTGGCTTTGTTTTTTGGTTTTGTGCTGGGCAGGTTTTAGGCCAGGAAGGGTTTTTTGTGTCAGGTGGCTGGGTTGGGACAGGTGCACAGGGGGTGGTTATATGTAAGTTGTCGCTTGGAACAGGTGCTGGCGGAGTTGTTTTTGATGTTGGCCAAGTTTGGCTGGAGTTCGGTACTTTCTCGTGAAGTTTGGGGAGTTGGGAAACGGGAGCGGGGAAAGCGTAACCAGTTTGGGAGTTGACATTAGAGGGTAGTTAGTTACAGTTGCAAGAAGGCAAATAGGACTGTAGGTCTTGGGAGGTTTTGGAGTTAGGAGGTAGGGGATAAAATTGGATAGTATTATGATGTAATTGAGTTATATGTTTGTATATTGCAGGGTGGGGGATTTTATCATGTGGGGATTGTAGGGGTGGGGGGAGTAAAACAAAAAGGGGTCAGGTAACTCGATGTTTAGACAAGTTTTAGTTTTGTAAGGCAGTTTGCCAGTTTAATAAATGTGATGTGCACCTGTTTCAATAAAGCGGCCTTTTACACACACAAAATGGTAGTCGGTGTGCTTGCCCCCCTTTTTCCCTCCCAATGTTCAGTTTGTTGCTTCTTAAGGCTTTAACGTTATTAGTATGTTGCAAATAGCAGAAATGCGCTTGCAATTGCAGTGGCATGTGTAACCACTTAGCACGAATAAATCTACGTCTTAGAGATTTATATTTGGTACAATAGCACAATCAAGCAATGCCAATCTCCTTCATATGCTCACACTGATGGCATTCCTGTGCACTTCGGAATACGGTTGATGGCAGGTAAAATCGCCGATTTGTAATCAGCCACTGCATTGGCCTCTTCAGCCACATGTTGGGATTCTAGGACATAATCATAAGTGATTTCTGCAACATAAAAACATTATGATTAAAGGTCGTGATCCAAGATGCATGACTAGTTTATTTTGGCTAAGGTCACAGTTTTCTCTTGCCTTTCCTAAGCAGAAAGTTAAAAAAAATGTCTTACTTGTTTTCACTCTTAGTTTATACTTTGTGGCTCATGGGGCTCACCAAAGGAGGAGAATCATTGTTAAATTATATTATATACAAAGTATTTTACTCAAGGTGTTTCAATTTACTTCTGTAAATAATTTAAGAAAGGTTTCCACAGGTGCAAATGGTCTTATTACTTTGCAATTCTCTGCCAGTTGGGTATAAATTTACACAGAAGTAAGCCCCATTCAAGAGGTGTGGAGTGGGAACAGTTCTTTTGTAAAATTGTAAATATCCACAAACTTGTCAGTTTGTACCCTTTAGAAAAGCTCGGATACAACCCATTCCAATCTACAGATAGTTGATGTTTTACTCTAACAGAGCATGGAGCAACTTCCTTTTCTTTGTGGTAAGAGGATAACTTCTATAAAAAATTGGGGGTGTAGGGCAAAGAATTTCTTCACAGGAATATGTTGATTAGTCAAGAAAAAAATGTGTGTATTTGTGCAGTTGATGTAATTATCCTGGTGTGCCATTGCAAACTATGTACAAATATGTCATGAGCGAAAACAACCTATGGAATATATCATATAGCATTCGCAATTCTACTCCTGGGATCCTTCGTCTGGTGTAACTTTCCAGGTGTAATCCCAGAAAGGTTTGTGAATGGGATGGAAAGTAAAAGTATGATCAAACAAAGCTGTAAATCTCAGAGTAAATCTAACAATATAGCAAAAGAGTATTATACAGCAGAAGGGAGTACACAGTGAAATTAAGTAAGCCTGGCTTACAAATGGGACGATTCTGTCTGTTGGCATCTCTGAAGGTGAGAAATACGAGAGCATTCTCTAGGATGAGGTTTTTTTTGAAGATGATCTTCAGTCTCAGCTTGAATAGGAGGCTGGAGATGTTTTGCAAGATACCTGCATCTTGCAACTGCCATTTTGGGGATTTATAACTACATTGTACCTCTTCACCCTTTTGTTTTCTGTTTATGTCAGTTTTACTCTAACATACTCAGCAACAACATAAGATTCAGGTGGAATGCTTCTGGTTTTCTTTCCATGTTTAATTTTCTTCGTGGCAGTTCATCCAATATACATCTGAAATGTGTTGACAGCTTTTCATGCTGCTACTAGCAAGACATCAAGGCACACCTATTCTCTCTAAAACGAATACACACAGGCCAACTGCCAACTACAACCAGTCATGTCGCCAAGGAATGGCTGCATGCACTGATTGGCTAAGGCAGGAAAATGTCCAGTTTCTAAAAGTGGCATTTTCAAATCTGTAACCAAAATTCCAACTTCACTAGAAAAGAGGATTTTGCATTACCATTCTAAAGACACCAAACATGAACTGTAAACCTGTTTTCATTTGTTAGCTACAGCTTATTAAATGTAGTATGGTAACTTCCTTGTTATCCTATAAGAATGGTAGGCCTTGCAATAGTGAAAAAACAGTTTACTATTTTTCACTATCAGGACATATAAAAATTAAAAGTACATGTCCTACATTTTGAATACATTACCCACTACCCTAGTTGCTGTTAAGGGCCTATCTAAGGGGTGACACATCTTTTGAAAAGGAAGGTTTGGGCCTGGACAAAGATTTATTTTGCCAGGTCGAACTGGCATGTTAAAACAGCACACAGGTTGGAATGGCAGGCCTGAAACATGTTTAAAAGGGCTACTTAAGTGGGAGGCACAATCAATGCTGCAGATCCACATGTAGTGCCCCTGTAGCCTGGACTTGTAAATCTATTTGCTAATATGCCAATTGGTGAAAAACCAATGTTACCATGTATTAATGAGCGAGCCATGCACTTTAGCACTGGTTAGCAGTGGCAAAGTGCACAAAGTCCTAAGGCAAGCAAAGACGAGATCAGAAAAATGGAGGAGGAAGAAAACACTTGTAGGGGAAAACCACTCTAAGACTGACAAGTTGAACAATCTCCATGGCGTCTTTCTTCTATGTCTGTGCTGTGCTGTGCTTCCTTTCTTTGCCCTAATGAGCTCCCATTTCTCGTTGGTTTCATTCATAACAGGTGGTTTCAATCTTCTGTTTGTTACATCAAATTCTTTCTAATACGGAGATTCAGCTTTCTTTTATCTCGAATTTTCTACAGATATTCAGATTGTCTTGATTTTATTGACTCTTACTATTTTGTGCATTTATTCAGCCTCATATGAACCTTGCTTTTCAAAATGTTAAGAAGATAAGGGTTCAAAGAATGTTCCTTATTTCAGTCAGCTGCCACACAGATACACTTGACATCCATTTTGAGGGAACAAGTGTTAGCTGTCATTCATAGGTTAATAATGTTATTTAAAATCTGATCAAATGTGGAATCTGCAGGATTATTTAGCTCATTCATTTCTAAATTTCAAAAATTTAACCTCATACTTTAGCATTAGTATTTGCAAAAAATACAGCACTGCTCTACAAATATTTTTTTTTTTTTTAGCAATGGCACTAAAAATGGTCTAGTGTAAACTTCAGAAAATTTACAAAAAAACATAAAAACATAAAGTACAGGAGTTACTGATCCAAAGATCCGTTGCAGGGGGCGGGCTCCCTAAATTTGAACTGCTGAATTGCTCTACCCACCCTCAATCTGAATAACAGGGCCCTTTCCTAGTGTCCTGAAACCATTTTAACCACATGGCTGCTGGGCGTTTCCCCCCCCCCCCCTGTGCTGGAAAATGCCATTTTAGTGGCACCATGACGAGCTCAGCTCGTCATCAACACACGACACCCGTGGGTGATGACGAGCTGAGCTCGTCATCAGCATCGAAAGGGTTAAATTGGGCTCTATATTGACGTCTTTCCCTGGCAAAATGCCAAATTTTCAAAAAAGTCCTCTTTGCAGACAGGGAAGGGGTGTCAAACAAAAATGGCCTGCATAAACAGCCTAACCTCTGTTTGACATGGAGCAGCCACGGAATGTTTACGCCATTGTTGCAAGGTAAACAATCTCTCATAATCAGTTTATTGAGAGAAACGTGGGAAGCTAACCAAATAGATAGCTACAACACATATGGGGCAAAACTGATGGGTGCTGTAGGAAAGTTGCTTATTAGTAGATGGGCCAATTCCTCTTCAGATAGTGATAATACCACAATCACTAATAGGGCCAGTCAAGTCTCAATAAATGAATCCTTGCTCAACATTTGGTAGCTTGGCAGAAGAGCAGTCAGGCGTAACTTAGGGGACAGGTTTGTGTACAGCATTCAATAGCAAAAAAACTGTACATAATATAATAATAAAAATCCAATAAACGTGGACACTTTATGGGCATCCCCATATCTATTTTTGACGGACTGCTGAACCCAAATGCTCATATCATTGGGCTAGCCATTGATTATCTTGTACATCCTATGGGTATTGACTTAAATATACATATTGTGAATGCTTATTTTTGTTTTTTTACTTTTTCCAAAAATGTTATGGCTCACTGTATTGTACTTGAACTGCACCATCACTTGGAGCACCTAGTTTTGACCACAATAAGATGAACAGTTACATGCATTTGATGATTGGGAATACAAAATCTGTATTCTTCATTCATGTGGATAATTTGTCTTTCTTCCACCTGGTCTTATTTCATAAAATTGATCCACTAGCTGACGAGTTTAATCTAAGAATTCCTGGCAGGACACCTTTTCATTTGTACTATCATATTTCTCTCTTCTGCTCCTATGTCCGTATATTGTTCATTTTCCAAACTGATGGATCTACTGTTATTGTCCTCCGCCACGAGTGTGATGCAGTTTGTGAATTGGGTCCTCAGAGTTCATAAATACGAGGCATAGAAAGTCATGGATTGCACAAAGGCACAGCAAACACAGTGCATATGCATCTGTGCATGTTTGTGTTTGCAATCATTAGAGCATTAACGCCACATTAATTTGCTTTGACAAAGCCTGCTTTTTCAGTGTTTTCCCGTTGTAAACCCTGAAACAAGTAATTAAATATAATCTCTACATCATTTGTTACATACATAAGGTGTTTTCGAGTACATATATTTTACATAATCAGACTTGAACCCTATAATTTACACTTGGCATTTAGCCATGACCTTATTTCCATGGCTCTTATGTACAATGCAGATACAGGATTCAAAAGATTTAACACACCTGTCTGTGAAACTATCGTTAGCATCAGAAACACATTCACATATTTTATCATTTCTATTGCGTTATCCTGCACATTCGATGTTCTCCAATTTGTTTTTTTCTTTAGTAACCATATGGAACCCAATGATTGATGAATCCATCACACTGTTCCTTGCACTTCAGTTTCCTGACAGTCAAATCCATCATTGGTTAACACAGAGTTTCATGGAATGTTCGGTAGTGTTTAAGATTAAAGTCACATTTGATACAAAGAGGCAGGTTGCAATGAGTTAAAATGTTTTGTAATGACGCTTGTTCAGCTTGTGTGGAACACAGTTACAGTACCCTTCCGGCTATCTCCGTTGCCTGGTGGTTCACATGATACATATAGGTCTCATTGTTCCCATGGCGTTTACAATGAAATCTATCATTGAACAGAATAATGATCACAGAGCAGAAAACCGCTTTGAGGCAATATGCTAAAGAAGGCTGTTTGAATATGTCAAGTGTTCAACAATAATTTCATGAAAAGAGAAATTGTATAAATCCATTTCCGAATATTTATATACTGTTTAAGAGCTGCCCTGCCCGTGTTTAAACGTGGCAAGATTACGTTCATTTGGGGGGGGGAGTGTATGTGTTCCATTTTGTAGAACTATGGGGCATAATATCAAGGGATTTATCTCAGTTTTTTTGGCTTTAAAAGCCAAAAAAGCTGAGATAAAATTATCTCCCTATCAGCAACAGGGTGCAAACACGCAAATTCGCATGTTAGCACCCTTTTTCTCTACACTTCTCCTTGCATCTCTAATGAGATGCAAAGGGGGCGTTCCAGAGAAAAATAATAGGAGAAATGTTGTTAAGCGACATTCCTCCTATTATCAAGGATATCGCTAACCCTGTTAGTGATAAAAAAAAAGCACGCTAACCGCGGTTAGCGCTGCTTTTTTTCCCCCTGGTATTTTCCTGACTTAGCAATGATATCCTATGGAAGGTGGATATCATGGCTAAGTTTGTGAGCCCCTATCATCAAGCTAACGCCAAACTTCGAGAGATTATCGTGGGTTTTCCAACGATAATCTCTCGAAGTTGGTTATCTTCTGAGATAAACGTTGCTAATAGCAAGTTATCTCAGCGATAATTTCCGGCGATGCTTAGCGATAAAAAAATTGTTGCAAAGCCTAGTTAGCGATAAATATCGCTACTCGTTGTTAATATGCCCCATAGTTTAATTAACTCCACAGGCATATGAGGATAACATAACTAAGATATGTGCTAAATATGATTGTTAGCACATGTGACAGGGATGCATTTAGGTTCTACTCCTGCAGCGAACAAAAAACTTGTGTATTGGTGGATATTTGTAATATGTAACCCAAGAATCCCTTAACTCTTCAAGCTCATATATTAGCACCAACAACCATCTGCATGAACTTACATACCCTCAAACCACCAATTATCCCACCTCTTATTAATTTAATCTATCTTAAAGAAATTGAAGTAAAAGCATGGAATAGCTTATTCCTAATAACCAATAGCACTGGACTAACCATTAATGATCACTAACCTTGAGTTTCAGAGTAGAGTGCTGCCTGGCGTAAAGAGCTTCAACACCTCGCGATATATTAATGCAATTGCAATTACAAAAGTGTTTTTACAGGAAAGGAGTCATGTGTGTTTACCCTGTAGGCACAGAGTATAAGTTAATATCTTCTGTGTCATGCAGCTTTTAAGTCAGCTGTGAGACTGTGTACTTGGGTGCAGAGTGTGCTCGGAGTGTATGTTTATCTCAATGAGGGCACAGCTTCTACAGCACACTACAGTATCATTCAGCTGTCTCTCCACCCTCTTGCTGTCACATGAGGATACTGATGGGATGTCTATAGGTGCACAAAACAAAATCATGCAATTGCTGCACAACTCAACTTTTGAGATAAAGAGCTCTGAATTTTTGTGAATGACAGTTAAGGAGAGCAAAAACAATTATCCCAGTACACACAAAATCCATACTTGACCACAGAACAAAGAGGCACAGTCCCATTACTTTTACTCTGCCCCTGAACAGAAGAGTTCAGAAATATTCCGGACCCTGGGTGTCGGCTATTGGTAATGGGCATTAGTGATAAATGAGAGCTCTAAATCTCTTTTAGACACTAGAACGCCATTATAGATGGTTCCTAACCAGTACAACAGGCTCTTCAATGCTGGATGGAGCCACTGCCTTCTATCAATATCCCAAGTGTGGTGTTATAAATGTCGGAGGTGATCATGCACATCAAATGCATTCATTCTTCCCGTTGCAGATAAATGGAAAAGTGCATTGCGAAAAATGAGAGTCGTCCATGCTGGTGATCATAGCAACACACATCCTTATAAACCTAAAGTAGCTTGAGCTGCCTGAAAGTCAAGGAACCTAAGAGACATATAGGCATATCCATGAGTTTTGTGGCACATGACAGCACATCAAGTCCACCCTGTTGTGTTACCGCACATTCCTGCCCATTTCCCTTGTGAAGGCACCGCTTTGGGAGTCTAGCACCAACGCAGGCTCCCTTTGACAAAGGTGCAAAGGGGCCTGTGTTGTAGGCCCGTTGCTCCTCAGAGGCATTTTCCTCTTTCTATGTATGATGTAGAATTTCTCCTCGTTACACCTCACCTTGGGACGTATATCTTTCTTTTTTACAGAATTCCCAGGTGTGCAAGTTCTTGTGATTTTTGAAATACAAAAACAACCATGAGAGTTGCATGGGAACACCCATGCAATGCCCATGGAATGTCTACCCAGGGCAAAGTAAGGCAACGCAGTGATTTGTGCTGCATTGCATTACTCAATATTTTTGGCTTCAAGAATTTGACTTAAGGTATGCGCTGTTCTTCCACCACGTTGAGTATTGCTAGAGCAGTGCAAGCCAGTTCAAAAATATATAGCATGTAGAGAAAGAACAAGCATAGGAGAATCAGGATGATGATGAGTTATAGGAATACAACAGAGCTGGTCCCCTTAAACTAGATGGTTGTAGCAGTGATTATGTTAGGAGAGTACCCAACAAAACCCTTGCCCCTGAAAATAGAGAATATGAGGTAAGGAAAAAGACAATGGAAGCGTAAAGTGCCTTGATGATGGGGAAGGTCTTCCACATTATATTTAGTATGACAGCTCATTTAAACACACTGATGGTGCAAAGTAAACAATGAGCTTTGTAAAGCAACCAATTTTAAGTGTGAAATGCCCTGTTTGATTTGCTGGGATTAAAACATGTGCCCAATAAATAGCAAAAAAGGCGACTCGCTAGTTAATTATAACATCTTGTAATTGCAACATTTTACCATTAAGCATCGCCATGAGGCAGTATGTCAACAATGGCACAGTGCAGCTAGGCAAAGATTTGCACATTCATGTGGTGTACTATATGCTGACTGTGGGAAAATACCCTTTTGACAGGGATTCACCCCTAAACCCTCCTTTTAAGCATGTATAAGTCACCCCTAAGCAGACTTATGCCCAATATTGCAGAGTGCGTGGTCTTAAAGGTAAGGCAGCTTGATGGAAAACATGCTCTTATAGTGACAAGGCCACAACAGCTATTTTTAGTGTTAGGCTTAACTGTTGTACAGGAGAGCATTTGGAGCTAATATAAAAATTAAATAACGTTGTCCCTGCCTGGGACCCAGTTAAAAAAGTTAATTCTTGAACTTTTTGAAATATTTATTGAGAATCAACTATACTTGTAAATTTTGATTTGAAATACATATTTTACAAAATGTACTTTTAAAAAAGTCTCCTTTTGCCTGCATATGGCCTCTATAAGCCCATTTGCTTGAATTTCAACATACCAATCAGGAGCTGAATAGCTCTGTGATGAGGTGTGAACTTGCTACCAAAGCTGTGACAAAGCCCTTGGGTGTGGAGAGATGTTCTGTTCCTCTGACAAGATGATCCTGTCCCAAGAGCTTAATTATCTTCAAAGATGCCTCCACTGTCACAGGCAGATGTTTCTAACACCGAGTTCTGCCCCACTTTCTGTCCTTCTAGCTAGCCACGTATCAATCCCATTGGGAAAGGAGCTGTCCCCAGTGCTGATTTTAGACGAGCAAAGACGAGCACTTTCTCATTTCCATGGCCACACCTCTAGTTTCTCAACAGGAGCTGAGCACAGGAAAAGAAAGGTTCCCCCCTCTTAATTTTAGGTAGCAAAGAATACTTTGGGATTGTTTGCTGTAGGGCACACAGGAACTGCTGCAAAAGTGGTTAGAGTTACCCCTGGGAAAGGTGGGGCACCCTTTTTGGAACAGACTCTGGGAGCAAGAAAACGGATTGCTCCTGCTTTTAAAACCCATGAGGAGAGTCCTAAGAGCTGGACGTGCTGCCACTTGCACTCAGGGCAAAGACGTGGACTCCAAGGGCCAGTTATCTGACCTCCAGTTGAGCTACAGGGAGACAAAAGCAGCAACAATCCCATTTTTTTGTTAGAGCCAAGCTAACCAGTTTCAGCTGAATCGGCCCTAAACCCTGCTGATGGTGCTGATGGATTGAGTACCGACCCCCAAGAACTCTTCCTAAGTTCCTGGAACTGTTGGTTGGTGTTAGAATGTGCTCCTCCTGCCTATAATTTTGCTAAATTATGGCCTGTAGAACATTCATGTCACCAGGAGCAACCTGCTAGCCAATCCACCATGGGTGTATAGGCGGAGGGACTGACTTCTCTGAACTCCTGCTATGTACTTCTCCACAGCAGCAAATCTGATTAAGCAGGCCCAATGCCGTCTGGCATCTGACAACTTTAAATCCTCTTCGTCTCCAGTCTTATGCTTGCCCCCTCTGGATATCTGATTACCAGAAAAGAATCTAGGTCCAACTGTAGAAATCCCCGGGCGCAATGCCAAGCACCATCTGATTGACACTGAAGTTCCCTGACTGCTATCTCTAGACTTTAACTTTTCCTACCTTAGTTGATGACTTTACTTTGTATCCAACCTGCAGCTTTACTCGCTGAGGATTCTATCTTCTTAATAATTTTTTAAGTGTGAAGGTAATTTTTCGACCTGGACGTATCTGGCCTATGAAGCCGAAGAGTGCTCCATCACAGTCAGCCTTAAACTTTACCCTTGTCCCTGTCTAGTGTGACCATTTTGCGCTTTGCTTTTTTGGGTGATATTTCTATTTTACATTTAAAAATGTATGTCTCTGCCTCCACTTCTTGGATTTTTGTCATGTTTGTATCATTTTGCCCATTACATTATTCTCAATTTTGTGAATTGGAGTCAGATTTTAATGTTGTTATTTTTTGTGTCTTTTAAACTGTTTTGGTATACATCCAAATTCTTTACACATTTCTTTAATTCCAGCCTGTCTGCTCTGTGCCATATCTACCAGGGGTTGAGTTCAGGTTTACATTTTTAATACTTGTGGTGGACTACAATCCACTCCAGCTAATAATCCACTTTCTCATATTGACCATTCCAAAGTTCACAATAAGGGTCATCACCAGACTGACAGTATTACATTTTACCCTGGCTTGAGATATATGCAGTTGCAGATGCTTTGGCAGTCAGCAATTGGAGCATGCTGAATAAAGGTAAAAGTAGAAAACCATCTAAGTCTGAAAGTAGAAATCTGGAGGGTGGAAGTCCAGTAAGTAGCCAGCCTATGAAATGACTTCAGCAGCTATGAAAGTTGATTTTTCCTGCTTGGAGCTTCTCCCACAAAATTGAATGGCATAGACAGCATTTCATCCAGCGATTGTCCAGATTGGAAGGGACTTTGTAAAATATATCATCAGAACAGGGCCAGCAGGGTGATTAAGACTGCCATAAATAAGGATAGCAAGTGGTAAAAAACTTGACGTAGACAACCTACTTGGTGTTTTTAATCTTCGTTCAATTGCGACAAAACTGAAATTGGACCTAGGTCCTGGACAGCCATGAACAGTGATTTGTGGTTGCCATTTTATTTTTCCTAGTCACTTGTTACATTAATTAAAACAAAATTGTATCTCCTATTCTCCTCGTTGTTTTTTAGACATTTGATGTCATTTTTCTTATTACATTTTGTATTAATTTTGAGAAGACGGGTGTGGGATTTTCTTTTTGTTGTGCATTTCATTTTTCACTTTTTTAGTATTAATAATACTATGCACATTTTCCTGTCTGGTCTGTGCCATAGCTACAATGGATGAAGCCCAGGTTTGAATTATTTAAACTGTGTGATTGGCCTTACAAGATGCTGTGGCTAAATTTTTGGCTAGGCCATCGTTTCTAAATAATGACCTACTTCCTTAAAATTCTGCTGAGTGGAAAGGTCTGTAACTTATGTTGGGAGGTCACTATTCATTTATAAATGTCAAAAATAAAAATGCCTCTGTACAATAGACAGCAAAAACTACTTTTTCATTTTTAATCGGCATACTGGTCTTGTTTGGGTCATTTTGGATTCTTTCCTAATTCATTTTTGATTCTATTATTTGTGCCTTAAGTTTTTAAAGAACCATGGAGTTCATTCTCCTTGTGTGGCGAAAGACTACTCAAAACCTTGATAAATCTGGCCCTTTATTTGCATGAGCCCTATAACTCTGACAATAACCATAGAAATGTTAAAACATTCTATGCTTAATGAAATGGCTAGAGCCTCTCTACACCTAGTGATACCAAAACTCATAAAAAATGTGTGGATTAACTTTCCCCTCTCCTCCAAAAAGAGTAAATAATGAAGAAAAAGATGAGTTATGGTGCAGTTACCTCCAATACCGCAGATGCAGCAATCTTGATTTAGTCTGATCCTTGCTTTTAAGCTAGCTATGTGCCATACTGGGTCGATCCCTATCTGGATTTGAAGTTTTTTTCACGTATTCTTTTATATGATAGGTTAGTCAAGGAGGGGAAAAGCCTTTCATTGCCAAGGTATTCTAGGGAGTGCATAGCACTTATTTTTTTAAAGATAGACAGCTTCTGTCCCTCTATAGACTTAGAACTCTGTCATTTAAAATTGCTTTAAAGGAAGCAGTGGAGATGCTAACTTCCAACCTGCTAATATCCACGCCAAGCAATGGTATGTCATAAACTTATTAATACAACTTGCACTACGACCAGGACTTCTTTCTATTTCTTGTAAAGACTGAGTCAAATGTTTATCAATATGATGTCTTTATGAGAAAAAACAAAACGTGTAAAGCATGTGAATGTGCTCTCAAGTCCCAAGAATGTAATCCCATTTCATTTGTAAGGGTCTGTACCCTAGTGAATATAGTTGTACTCTCTCCTACCTTGACCTAATAGCAACAAAAAGACTTTCCCCTGTTGTTAGACCAAGTTTCTGTTCTGTCCTCATTAACATCTGGTCTGACTCAACAGTGTGTCCATGGCTTTGACACTGGTGAGAGCTCACATTTCTAGAATAAAATCTACAGGCTCTTCGAAAAAGTAAGGGCAAGCATCAAGGGTGAAGAGGACACAATTTTGTCCTTGACCCTGGGGGTCTGTGAGCCTTTCAACAGCCCTTGGTTCAGTCACATAGAACTCCTACCTCAAGAGAAAATCCCATATCTTAGGTTCTGTGGAAATGACAGGCAGATTAATGTTGATCCCAAAACTGAAAACCAAAACTCATCAAATTTCCAGAGTAGAAGAGCACATAGACAGGTTAGGGCCTGCCAACTACCTCAGTACCTTTGGTTTGTCCTCTAGGTACTGCCAGATTGCTCTGAATTTTTCACTATAAAGGGCCTCTTTCAGTTTAAGGTGATACTCTTTGGGCTGAAGAATGCCTCTGCCAACTTTCGCAGATTGTTCAATAGATTCTCATTTGGGTTGGAGAACTTCAGCTCAGCATATCTTGGTGATATCGTTGTCATTGTCTCCACCTGGCAGGACTACCTGATTCCTCTCAGGGCAAAGCACCGGCCCTGTAGCAAGCAAGTCTAGCTAGCACACTCATTGAGTGCCAGGCAGGTAAAGGCTTGTTTGTGTACCTGTGCCATCATGTTGGTCTGCAACATGTACAGCCTCTCCAGTTAACTATTCAGACCATTATGGCCTGGGAGCCCACTAAAACTAGACTTAGAAAACAGCTTTCCCTGGTCTGACCTGGTGTTACAGGAGGTTGAACACCATTGTGACCCACCTGACAAAGCTGACTACCAAGACGAAGCAGAACAGAGTGATCTGGACAGTCAGAAAACATTTGAAGCCCTGAAATAGACACTCAAAGAACTCAAGGTTAGGAAAGAGTTTGTTGTCCAGCAGTTGCTTCAAAGCATAGGCTAGGGGCAGTACTGTCACACCCTATGATTAGGGTCAGGACCAGCATATCACCTTTATTATCAGACACTTCCTCTCTAGACAGCAGCCTTGGAGAGCCATTGAAAGGGAGGCCTTTCTGGTTCTGGTGGCTCAGTGGGCTAATGCGTACACTGTATGTGCCTGTGTTTGAACTCATGCTCCCATTTTCAAATACTGGTGGGTCCACTCAGCGTTTCATCCCTCTGAGATTGACAAAATGTGTAGCATTGAGTTGGGTAACAATAAACATCTGTTATTCAGCGCCAAGATACCCGTCATGATGAACATGCACTTTACAAATACACCTGTTATGTTATGTTGATATGATTTGTTTCGAAAGAAAATGAGACAATCAGACTTCAAATTGTACACTGACCTCTCCAATGGCTGAAGCTCATGATGGGGGAGAATTCAAAATGATTGAGGTTGTCTGTCTGCCAAAAGGAATGGGATACAAATGTGAAACTGATCTTGCCCAAGCAGATGTCTTTTCTAAGTTTCCATTATTAGTTCTCCTCGCCCTTTAGATGTCCCCCCAGATCTTTGTGTACTGATTCTGCTGGCTTCTGAACTCTGCACATTGGGGTATTAGTGTCCTGTCCCTATTGTATGGGCACTACCCCTGAAACATGGTACTATAGGCAAGTCCCCATTTGGCATTTAAGTTTCCAGTAAGGTAATAGTACACGTGTAAGAAAATACAACCATGGCATACAAAGTTAAATGTCACATGTGTACAGCTGCATTTATTGCGGCATTCACCAGGCATTCACTCACAAGAATACCATAGTTGTGGGCCTACATGTGTAGTGTGACACCGCCAGCTATTAAACCTGTAGGCAGACCTGTCAAACAAACTTCTGACAGGAAGGAAACCATACTTTTAAACAGCAAGTAAGTAATAGGTCATCTATAAGTAGCCCTTGTAGATCGCAAGGAAAAGTGCCGGGTGTTTAAAAGTAGAACATGTACGATTTTAATGTTTGCATGTTTCCACAGTGAATATTCTCCAAAAACTGTTTTGATTCTTAGTGCTGTAGCTGGTTCTACGAAAAAACGTATATACAGTTTAAGTGTTTATCCTGTGTCTTTTGTTCGTAAAAAGCAACTGAGATGGTCCAGGTACTGTTCTTAATATTTATGAAAGCCCAATTAAATTGGTAAATTCAATTATTGATAAATATATTAAAAGTAGTGTTCCAAAATGTATCCCTTTCCTTCCTAAAACTCCTGTAGGCTAATTGGCATTCACCTGCATGCAGCTGGCCAGTCAGTGTGGTTTTGATCAAGTGTGAAATGGTGATCTCAAAGCTTCTAGCTTAGGACTGACAGAGTGGCTTGAGTAGGAATGTTACTCAGCATAACCCAAGCAGGGTTGTTTAAGAGTTCCTGTGAATGTCAGTAACTTACAGGGGACCAGAGAGAGACACATACTTTTATAGTTTAGCGGCAAGGGAATCCTGGAGAAGAGGGATTTCTTTTTATCCCAAACCATTTTTAGCCACCTGACTTTAATCTCAGTTTAAAATTAAGCTGGTCTTAGTACCAGTTTGGAGTGGTTTAGTGGGAGGGGTCTGCTCATTAGTATATTCACTCACCTAGATGACACAAGCTCTTTCTGGGGCAGAAAGAGTTTGCCATATTGAATTTTGCTGAGAATGTTGTGCTATGTGATAGTTTGCAATAAGCCAAACATGATATTTTTGCCAAAGTGGTAAGGCTTGCCCATGGAAACCTTTTGCCCATTGGTCACATAGTCTCCAGAAGTCAACCCCACCAATTGGCAAGTGAATTTTACAAAGGTAGCACCTCACGACCAGCTCCTTAGAATATTTTCTAGGCCTGAGGCAGAACAGAGCATGACTAAACCTTTAGTCTTGGACATGTGTGGATCCCTGAAAGACTGTACATGCTCTCACTTGTACCCAGGAACAAAACATGGATACCAAGGGCAAGTTGATATACCGTCTTTGTGACCACTAGAACATAACAAGCTGCAAGAAGCCTTTTTCCTGGAGGAACCATGTTAGACCTATCAAACAATTTACCTCTCCTTCTCCATTTAGCTGGAACTATTTCTGTTGGCCTTAGCACTCTGATCACTTTACCACTGCTAAAGAGCATATGCTCACTCCTTAAAGCATGGTAATATTGAGTTATTCCCAATTCACTTATTTAATATACTTATAAGTCCTGAGTAAGGTGCACTACATATGCCTAGGGCCACTAAATGAAATGCTAAAAAACGGTGTTGGATCTAGCCCTGATCTCTTGACTGGGTGAGAGCTTTCTGCTTAATTCAGAGACTCTGTCCCTCACCACCCCTTGTTGTAATTATTTTTGTCCACCCTAAGCGTGGAAGGGTATTCTCAGATGTGAGACCCTTGCTCATTGCACCATCAGGATTCAAGCAAACCGGGCCGAAGACGGCTGTAATGCTAGAAACCGGTCCCCGGGAGCTTGTTTCCTTCCCAGTGTAAGAATTATGCTTTTGTAGTTTGGTTTGCCCTGTTCCCATCATGCACTGGGACAGGAACAGACTAATTTGCATACAGCCAGGTTCTGAAACTGGGATGGTGCAGTGAGCTAAAAAACGGTGTTGGATCTAGCCCTGATCTCTTGACTGGGTGAGAGCTTTCTGCTTAATTCAGAGACTCTGTCCCTCACCACCCCTTGTTGTAATTATTTTTGTCCACCCTAAGCGTTGAAGGGTATTCTCAGATGTGAGACCCTTGCTCATTGCACCATCAGGATTCAAGCAAACCGGGCCGAAGACGGCTGTAATGCCAGAAACCGGTCCCCGGGAGCTTGTTTCCTTCCCAGTGTAAGAATTGGCTTTTGTAGTTTGGTTTGCCCTGTTCCCATCATGCACTGGGACAGGAACAGACTAATTTGCATACAGCCAGGTTCTGAAACTGGGATGGTGCAGTGAGCTAAAAAACGGTGTTGGATCTAGCCCTGATCTCTTGACTGGGTGAGAGCTTTCTGCTTAATTCAGAGACTCTGTCCCTCACCACCCCTTGTTGTAATTATTTTTGTCCACCCTAAGCGTGGAAGGGTATTCTCAGATGTGAGACCCTTGCTCATTGCACCATCAGGATTCAAGCAAACCGGGCCGAAGACGGCTGTAATGCCAGAAACCGGTCCCCGGGAGCTTGTTTCCTTCCCAGTGTAAGAATTGGCTTTTGTAGTTTGGTTTGCCCTGTTCCCACCATGCACTGGGACAGGAACAGACTAATTTGCATACAGCCAGGTTCTGAAACTGGGATGGTGCAGTGAGCTAAAAAACGGTGTTGGATCTAGCCCTGATCTCTTGACTGGGTGAGAGCTTTCTGCTTAATTCAGAGACTCTGTCCCTCACCACCCCTTGTTGTAATTATTTTTGTCCACCCTAAGCGTGGAAGGGTATTCTCAGATGTGAGACCCTTGCTCATTGCACCATCAGGATTCAAGCAAACCGGGCCGAAGACGGCTGTAATGCCAGAAACCGGTCCCCGGGAGCTTGTTTCCTTCCCAGTGTAAGAATTGGCTTTTGTAGTTTGGTTTGCCCTGTTCCCATCATGCACTGGGACAGGAACAGACTAATTTGCATACAGCCAGGTTCTGAAACTGGGATGGTGCAGTGAGCTAAAAAACGGTGTTGGATCTAGCCCTGATCTCTTGACTGGGTGAGAGCTTTCTGCTTAATTCAGAGACTCTGTCCCTCACCACCCCTTGTTGTAATTATATTTCACTCCTTAAAGCATGGTAATATTGAGTTATTCCCAATTCACTTATTTAATATACTTATAAGTCCTGAGTAAGGTGCACTACATATGCCTAGGGCCACTAAATGAAATGCTACTAGTGGGTTTGCAGCACTGATGTGACACTCACTTGAGCCTTTTTAACATGTCCCATGCCTGCCATTTCTGAGCCTGTGTGTACAATTTAAACTGCCATGTTGCCCTGGCAAAATAAACCTCTTGTCTGGCCCACACCTTCCTTTTCAATACGTACGTATAAGTAACACCTATGGTAGGTCCTAGACACCCCCAAGGCCAGAGTGTAGTACATTTAAAAAGTGGGACATGTACTTTTAGTTTTACATGTCCTGGTAATGAAAACCTCCTAATTTCGCTTTTCAATACTATAAAGCCTATCCTTCCCATAGGATAACATCAGGGTTTCCTTGTTCTTTTTATGAGTGTAATTTCCAAATAGGACGAGATAAGTGGTTCATGTTTGAGGGGTCTGGAATCCTAATTTAAAATCCTAACATATGTTGAAGTCTTATTTTATATTGCAGTTCTAAAAAGGCCACTTGGTGCCTGTAGCCTGTCTATGGTCATATGACTAGGTGTAGTTGGTAGTTGGTAGTTGGGCTTTGTGTATGCCTCTTAGACAGCAACACACAATGGGAGCTTATGGGTGATTGAATGAGCCATTACTGACAGGATGTGAAGGAGGACCTGTGCCAAGCTTCACCTACATCTAAATAGGCTGTGTTTTGTCCACATACCAAGGGCTTTATAACTCTGCACTGTTACTACTGCCAACTTGTATCCAGGGCAGGGCAGAGGTGGTAGGAAAAAAAACAATCGGACCAAAGACACTGTGTAAAAACTTCTCCCACGTTTCAGAATCAGGGTACTAGTGTATAAAAGAAGGACCTCAGTCACCACCACTTCTGTACACTTCTGGACCTGTGGATACTCTGCCAGAAAAAGGACTGCTGTGCTGCCACAAGTGCTGCCACTGAGATGGAGTGCTGCTCTAAAAGGAACTGCTATCCTGCTATGTTTATCTGTTGCCGCTTGCCCTCATGTCTAGGTAAGAAGAACTGGACCTTCAAGTTAATCTTGAACCCAGGACCCCAAAGTGACTCAAAGGGCTATCAGCACAGAGGGAGCACAAGGGGAAAGATTGAGTCAGGACACCCCCCACTCAACAGTCTCCCAACAGAAAAAGGACTGAGTGATATTGAAAAACACCCCTTTACCTTTAAGACACTAGAGGGGTCTGTCACATTTATCAAGAACTCCATCTATGGTATGGTTCACTGCCACTAATCTAAGTGACTACATATTCAATTTTGATGAAAAATGTTAATACACCACAGGGAAAAGAAAAACCTCCAGTAGGATACGCAAAGAAATGTGTGAAAGGGAAGAAAGCACCACTTCACGGTAGTAACACCAAGGGGGGCTGGCTGGTTGTTACTCACTAACACACCCACTTATCATCATTGGTTGCTTTCTTCCCATAAAGAAAAAGTGTGGGTTTCATTGTTGAGTTCTCAGAAGTGAGGTAAACGTTTAAATTATTCTAATGCGCAGAGCCTATCAGGGATTTAGAAACTACACTACACCCCTACAAGCTGGCTTCTGTAACTCTATCTCTACTGTTGACCCAGTTTTTAGATTGAAACTTCTTTTCTTGAAAACTGTCACTTAGGAGAAAGGTAGGCTGTACATGGTGTTTATTGATGTGAAATCTGTTTTAGACTTGGTCCCAATAAATGTCCTGGCTGATATGGGACTCCAACCTACCTTTGGGCAATTATAAAAAGATTACTTGAGCAGAACTTCGCCCAGGTCCATAGTGGCAAGCTGGGGGAAGTCACTAACCCCTTCCCTTTAACCAGAGGAGCCAGGCCTGGGTACGAATAACCCCAACACTCTGTACATTGTTTATCAATGATCTTGTCCCCTACCCGAATTAGTACAATAATTATGCTCTCTACCTGTACAAAATGAAGGTGCTCGCTCTAATGTTTGCTGATGATATTTTGCTTATTTCCAAATCTCCTATGGGCCTTCACAAGATTCTAAAACAAAGTAATAATTACTGCACACTTAGGAGTTTGTAAATAAACATTGATTAGCAAAGTGCATGGTGTTTAATCCATGCCCTCCACTTGAGAAAAACACACTTTAAACAGGATCCACCTTTTCCCCAGGTTCACATATTTGAATACTTGGGAATTACCTTGAGCGAAAATATGGATTGATAAGCACATATCACAAAACGTAGACTCATCCTTGATTGACACAATGGTCTCTCTGATAATGCAAGTCTACAGACTCAAGGCCTCAGGCTCTATATTATGTGGCACAGAACTTTGGGGTCACAAGACAGTTAACACGCTGACACTGACAGAGAAGAGGAATTTGAGGCAGTTATTCAACTTACCAACTACCAAGCTACTGATTCCATTGAGGCTAGAATTGGAGGCCAATCCCATTGCAGTAGGGATTTCCATCAAGCCCATAAGATATCGGAGAAGGCTATTGCCAACCACGGAACTACACATGTATGGACGAAGGCTAAAGGAAGCAATGGAAATGCGGGTCGCTGATGACCTACCCTGGCTGAGGCATATCAGAGATACACTAGATAAAATAGTGAAAAGCAGGTTATGGGACAACCCAGGGGGAACATGCAAGCATACATTGAAAAGAGACCTAAAGAAAAGCTTTAAAAAGCTAAAAGTAGACAGTTTACTTACAAACACATCCTTTGGCGCAATGAAGGATGGATTTCTAAAGCACAAGGCCCTTTACATAGCTGAAATGTTAAAGGATGAGGTAGAGCACAATCTTGCTAGAAAGCTGTACCTACAGTTTAGACATGGGTCACTACCCCTACGTGCTTTCTCCCATAAACTGGCATTTTCTCACAGTGGAGATGACCAGGTATGTCTGACATGTGGTAGGCCTACAGAAACAGTGGCACACTTTATGTTCTTTTACCCAAAGTACAAGCTGGCTAGGTCAAAACGGATCATAACTATCTGTAAGAATTTAGGTATTGCCCGGCACATGGAGACTTTGATGAATACTTCAAACTGACTCTATATGGTGTATGAGGAAGAAGTTTATTTTAACCGCTTCAGTTGACCACTACATTTAGAATAATGAATGAGATCATTAGAAAAAAGGAACATACACTTTAGAATCAAGTACAAGAGGGGCCGTGGTCTGGCCACACAGGAAGCTAGCCGTCTGAAGTGCGAGCTGTGCCATGGGATGGGCCTTGGACGAGGACAACTTTTTTACCTGCGTCCGCAGGCTTCTTTTTCTCCCCCAAACACAGTCAGAAGGCACACAGAGAGGTTTGGCAGGCTTTTCTGTCAGTCAGCGGAGAAGAATTTCCAGAGTTCAGTGTTTTTGAAAGGCCTGCGCAGGCCTCGGTCTGCCTCACACTCCTTGCCTGCCGCATCTCTCAGGCCACGCCTCCTCTCACTGCAAAGGCCGTGAACTTACTTCCTTCACCTTCAAAAGTCCCTCGCTTTTATTTATTTCATTGGTATTCCTGATTTAATGTAGCTCCTGGGACTTTAGGAAGAGAATGACTTGTGACCAGGCTATCAATGAAAGTGTCATACTACTAATTCCTGCATACATTGGTTATGTAAACACCTGCTGCACTATCTTTACCAGAGCCTTCTTCATCTGATCAGCTATCTTTTATTAACAGGAGTTCTTATTTTTTCTTTTTTCTTTGTCTGCTACCTACAATCGCTACAGTGATTTGTATCAGAATTTAACAAAATATAAAGGGACAAAATACCAATGTAATTGCTTCAGTTAAAATACCAATGATGGGGAAGGTCTTCCACATTATATTTAGTATGACAGCTCATTTAAACACACTGATGGTGCAAAGTAAACAATGAGCTTTGTAAAGCAACCAATTTTAAGTGTGAAATGCCCTGTTTGATTTGCTGGGATTAAAACATGTGCCCAATAAATAGCAAAAAAGGCGACTCGCTAGTTAATTATAACATCTTGTAATTGCAACATTTTACCATTAAGCATCGCCATGAGGCAGTATGTCAACAATGGCACAGTGCAGCTAGGCAAAGATTCGCACATTCATGTGGTGTACTATATGCTGACTGTGGGAAAATACCCTTTTGACAGGGATTCACCCCTAAACCCTCCTTTTAAGCATGTATAAGTCACCCCTAAGCAGACTTATGCCCAATATTGCAGAGTGCGTGGTCTTAAAGGTAAGGCAGCTTAATGGAAAACATGCTCTTATAGTGACAAGGCCACAACAGCTATTTTTAGTGTTAGGCTTAACTGTTGTACAGGAGAGCATTTGGAGCTAATATTAAAATTAAATAACGTTGTCCCTGCCTGGGACCCAGTTAAAAAAGTTAATTCTTGAACTTTTTGAAATATTTATTGAGAATCAACTATACTTGTAAATTTTGATTTGAAATACATATTTTACAAAATGTACTTTTAAAAAAGTCTCCTTTTGCCTGCATATGGCCTCTATAAGCCCATTTGCTTGAATTTCAACATGCCAATCAGGAGCTGAATAGCTCTGTGATGAGGTGTGAACTTGCTACCAAAGCTGTGACAAAGCCCTTGGGTGTGGAGAGATGTTCTGTTCCTCTGACAAGATGATCCTGTCCAAAGAGCTTAATTATCTTCAAAGATGCCTCCACTGTCACAGGCAGATGTTTCTAACACCGAGTTCTGCCCCACTTTCTGTCCTTCTAGCTAGCCACGTATCAATCCCATTGGGAAAGGAGCTGTCCCCAGTGCTGATTTTAGATGAGCAAAGAGGAGCACTTTCTCATTTCCATGGCCACACCTCTAGTTTCTCAACAGGAGCTGAGCACAGGAAAAGAAAGGTTCCCCCTCTTGATTTTAGGTAGCAAAGAATACTTTGGGATTGTTTGCTGTAGGGCACACAGGAACTGCTGCAAAAGTGGTTAGAGTTACCCCTGGGAAAGGTGGGGCACCCTTTTTGGAACAGACTCTGGGAGCAAGAAAACGGATTGCTCCTGCTTTTAAAACCCATGAGGAGAGTCCTAAGAGCTGGACGTGCTGCCACTTGCACTCAGGGCAAAGACGTGGACTCCAAGGGCCAGTTATCTGACCTCCAGTTGAGCTACAGGGAGACAAAAGCAGCAACAATCCCATTTTTTTGTTAGAGCCAAGCTAACCAGTTTCAGCTGAATCGGCCCTAAACCCTGCTGATGGTGCTGATGGATTGAGTACCGACCCCCAAGAACTCTTCCTAAGTTCCTGGAACTGTTGGTTGGTGTTAGAATGAGCTCCTCCTGCCTATAATGTTGCTAAATTATGGCCTGTAGAACATTCATGTCACCAGGAGCAACCTGCTAGCCAATCCACCATGGGTGTATAGGCGGAGGGACTGACTTCTCTGAACTCCTGCTATGTACTTCTCCACAGCAGCAAATCTGATTAAGCAGGCCCAATGCCGTCTGGCATCTGACAACTTTAAATCCTCTTCGTCTCCAGTCTTATGCTTGCCCCCTCTGGATATCTGATTACCAGAAAAGAATCTAGGTCCAACGGTAGAAATCCCCGGGCGCAATGCCAAGCACCATCTGATTGACACTGAAGTTCCCTGACTGCTATCTCTAGACTTTAACTTTTCCTACCTTAGTTGATGACTTTACTGAAGCTTCACACTTCATCTACCAATCATCTACAATCTTGTCTTTGTATCCAACCTGCAGCTTTGCTCGCTGAGGATTCTATCTTCTTAATAATTTTTTAAGTGTGAAGGTAATTTTTCGACCTGGACGTATCTGGCCTGTGAAGCCGAAGAGTGCTCCATCACAGTCAGCCTTAAACTTTACCCTTGTCCCTGTCTAGTGTGACCATTTTGCGCTTTGCTTTTTTGGGTGATATTTCTATTTTACATTTAAAAATGTATGTCTCTGCCTCCACTTCTTGGATTTTTGTCATGTTTGTATCATTTTGCCCATTACATTATTCTCAATTTTGTGAATTGGAGTCAGATTTTAATGTTGTTATTTTTTGTGTCTTTTAAACTGTTTTGGTATACATCCAAATTCTTTACACATTTCTTTAATTCCAGCCTGTCTGCTCTGTGCCATATCTACCAGGGGTTGAGCTCAGGTTTACATTTTTAATACTTGTGGTGGACTACAATCCACTCCAGCTAATAATCCACTTTCTCATATTGACCATTCCAAAGTTCACAATAAGGGTCATCACCAGACTGACAGTATTTCATTTTACCCTGGCTTGAGATATATGCAGTTGCAGATGCTTTGGCAGTCAGCAATTGGAGCATGCTGAATAAAGGTAAAAGTAGAAAACCATCTAAGTCTGAAAGTAGAAATCTGGAGGGTGGAAGTCCAGTAAGTAGCCAGCCTATGAAATGACTTCAGCAGCTATGAAAGTTGATTTTTCCTGCTTGGAGCTTCTCCCACAAAATTGAATGGCATAGACAGCATTTCATCCAGCGATTGTCCAGATTGGAAGGGACTTTGTAAAATATATCATTAGAACAGGGCCAGCTGGGTGATTAAGACTGCCATAAATAAGGATAGCAAGTGGTAAAAAACTTGACATAGACAACCTACTTGGTGTTTTTAATCTTCGTTCAATTGCGACAAAACTGAAATTGGACCTAGGTCCTGGACAGCCATGAACAGTGATTTGTGGTTGCCATTTTATTTTTCCTAGTCACTTGTTACATTAATTAAAACAAAATTGTATCTCCTATTCTCCTCGTTGTTTTTTAGACATTTGATGTCATTTTTCTTATTACATTTTGTATTAATTTTGAGAAGACGAGTGTGGGATTTTCTTTTTGTTGTGCATTTCATTTTTCACTGTTTTAGTATTAATAATACTATGCACATTTTCCTGTCTGGTCTGTGCCATAGCTACAATGGATGAAGCCCAGGTTTGAATTATTTAAACTGTGTGATTGGCCTTACAAGATGCTCTGGCTAAATTTTTGGCTAGGCCATCGTTTCTAAATAATGACCTACTTTCTTAAAATTCTGCTGAGTGGAAAGGTCTGTAACTTATGTGGGGAGGTCACTATTCATTTATAAATGTCAAAAATAAAAATGCCTCTGTACAATAGACAGCAAAAACTACTTTTTCATTTTTAATCGGCATACTGGTCTTGTTTGGGTCATTTTGGATTTTTTCCTAATTCATTTTTGATTCTATTATTTGTGCCTTAAGTTTTTAAAGGCCCATGGAGTTCATTCTCCTTGTGTGGCGAAAGACTACTCAAAACCTTGATAAATCTGGCCCTTTATTTGCATGAGCCCTATAACTCTGACAATAACCATAGAAATGTTAAAACATTCTATGCTTAATGAAATGGCTAGAGCCTCTCTACACCTAGTGATACCAAAACTCATAAAAAATGTGTGGATTAACTTTCCCCTCTCCTCCAAAAAGAGTAAATAATGAAGAAAAAGATGAGTTATGGTGCAGTTACCTCCAATACCGCAGATGCAGCAATCTTGATTTAGTCTGATCCTTGCTTTTAAGCTAGCTATGTGCCATACTGGGTCGATCCCTATCTGGATTTGAAGTTTTTTTCACGTATTCTTTTATATGATAGGTTAGTCAAGGAGGGGAAAAGCCTTTCATTGCCAAGGTATTCTAGGGAGTGCATAGCACTTATTTTTTTAAAGATAGACAGCTTCTGTCCCTCTATAGACTTAGAACTCTGTCATTTAAAATTGCTTTAAAGGAAGCAGTGGAGATGCTAACTTCCAACCTGCTAATATCCACGCCAAGCAATGGTATGTCATAAACTTATTAATACAACTTGCACTACGACCAGGACTTCTTTCTATTTCTTGTAAAGACTGAGTCAAATGTTTATCAATATGATGTCTTTATGAGAAAAAACAAAACGTGTAAAGCATGTGAATGTGCTCTCAAGTCCCAAGAATGTAATCCCATTTCATTTGTAAGGGTCTGTACCCTAGTGAATATAGTTGTACTCTCTCCTACCTTGACCTAATAGCAACAAAAAGACTTTCCCCTGTTGTTAGACCAAGTTTCTGTTCTGTCCTCATTAACATCTGGTCTGACTCAACAGTGTGTCCATGGCTTTGACACTGGTGAGAGCTCACATTTCTAGAATAAAATCTACAGGCTCTTCGAAAAAGTAAGGGCAAGCATCAAGGGTGAAGAGGACACAATTTTGTCCTTGACCCTGGGGGTCTGTGAGCCTTTCAACAGCCCTTGGTTCAGTCACATAGAACTCCTACCTCAAGAGAAAATCCCATATCTTAGGTTCTGTGGAAATGACAGGCGGATTAATGTTGATCCCAAAACTGAAAACCAAAACTCATCAAATTTCCAGAGTAGAAGAGCACATAGACAGGTTAGGGCCTGCCAACTACCTCAGTACCTTTGGTTTGTCCTCTAGGTACTGCCAGATTGCTCTGAATTTTTCACTATAAAGGGCCTCTTTCAGTTTAAGGGGATACTCTTTGGGCTGAAGAATGCCTCTGCCAACTTTCGCAGATTGTTCAATAGATTCTCATTTGGGTTGGAGAACTTCAGCTCAGCATATCTTGGTGATATCGTTGTCGTTGTCTCCACCTGGCAGGACTACCTGATTCCTCTCAGGGCAAAGCACCGGCCCTGTAGCAAGCAAATCTAGCTAGCACACTCATTGAGTGCCAGGCAGGTAAAGGCTTGTTTGTGTACCTGTGCCATCATGTTGGTCTGCAACATGTACAGCCTCTACAGTTAACTATTCAGACCATTATGGCCTGGGAGCCCACTAAAACTAGACTTAGAAAACAGCTTTGCCTGGTCTGACCTGGTGTTACAGGAGGTTGAACACCATTGTGACCCACCTGACAAAGCTGACTACCAAGAAGAAGCAGAACAGAGTGATCTGGACAGTCAGAAAACTTTTGAAGCCCTGAAATAGACACTCAAAGAACTCAGGATTATGAAAGAGTTTGTTGTCCAGCAGTTGCTTCAAAGCATAGACTAGGGGCAGTACTGTCACACCCTATGATTAGGGTCAGGACCAGCATAACACCTTTATTATCAGACACCTCCTCTCTAGACAGCAGCCTTGGAGAGCCATTGAAAGGGAGGTCTTTCTGGTTCTGGTGGCTCAGTGGGCTAATGCGTACACTGTATGTGCCTGTGTTTGAACTCATGCTCCCATTTTGAAATACTGGTGGGTCCACTCAGCGTTTCATCCCTCTGAGATTGACAAAATGTGTAGCATTGAGTTGGGTAACAATAAACATCTGTTATTCAGCGCCAAGATACCCGTCATGATGAAAATGCACTTTACAAATACACCTGTTATGTTATGTTGATATGATTTGTTTCGGAAGAAAATGAGACAATCAGACTTCAAATTGTACACTGACCTCTCCAATGGCTGAAGCTCATGATGGGGGAGAATTCAAAATGATTGAGGTTGTCTGTCTGCCAAAAGGAATGGGATACAAATGTGAAACTGATCTTGCCCAAGCAGATGTCTTTTCTAAGTTTCCATGATTAGTTCTCCTCGCCCTTTAGATGTCCCCCCAGATCTTTGTGTACTGATTCTGCTGGCTTCTGAACTCTGCACATTGAGGTATTAGTGTCCTGTCCCTATTGTATGGGCACTACCCCTGAAACATGGTACTATAGGCAAGTCCCCATTTGGCATTTAAGTTTCCAGTAAGGTAATAGTACACGTGTAAGAAAATACAACCATGGCATACAAAGTTAAATGTCACATGTGTACAGCTGCATTTATTGCGGCATTCACCAGGCATTCACTCACAAGAATACCATAGTTGTGGGCCTACATGTGTAGTGTGACACCGCCAGCTATTAAACCTGTAGGCAGACCTGTCAAACAAACTTCTGACAGGAAGGAAACCATACTTTTAAACAGCAAGTAAGTAATAGGTCATCTATAAGTAGCCCTTGCAGATTGCAAGGAAAAGTGCCTGGTGTTTAAAAGTAGAACATGTACGATTTTAATGTTTGCATGTTTCCACAGTGAATATTCTCCAAAAACTATTTTGATTCTTAGTGCTGTAGCTGGTTCTACGAAAAAACGTATATACAGTTTATGTGTTTATCCTGTGTCTTTTGTTCGTAAAAAGCAACTGAGATGGTCCAGGTACTGTTCTTAATATTTATGAAAGCCCAATTAAATTGGTAAATTCAATTATTGATAAATATATTAAAAGTAGTGTTCCAAAATGTATCCCTTTCCTTCCTAAAACTCCTGTAGGCTAATTGGCATTCACCTGCATGCAGCTGGCCAGTCAGTGTGGTTTTGATCAAGTGTGAAATGGTGATCTCAAAGCTTCTAGCTTAGGACTGACAGAGTGGCTTGGGTAGGAATGTTACTCAGCATAACCCAAGCAGGGTTGTTTAAAAGTGCCTGTGAATGTCAGTAACTTACAGGGGACCAGAGAGAGACACATACTTTTATAGTTTAGCGGCAAGGGAATCCTGGAGAAGAGGGATTTCTTTTTATCCCAAACCATTTTTAGCCACCTGACTTTAATCTCAGTTTAAAATTAAGCTGGTCTTAGTACCAGTTTGGAGTGGTTTAGTGGGAGGGGTCTGCTCATTAGTATATTCACTCACCTAGATGACACAAGCTCTTTCTGGGGCAGAAAGAGTTTGCCATATTGAATTTTGCTGAGAATGTTGTGCTATGTGATAGTTTGCAATGAGCCAAACATGATATTTTTGCCAAAGTGGTAAGGCTTGCCCATGGAAACCTTTTGCCCATTGGTCACATAGTCTCCAGAAGTCAACCCCACCAATTGGCAAGTGAATTTTACAAAGGTAGCACCTCACGACCAGCTCCTTAGAATATTTTCTAGGCCTGAGGCAGAACAGAGCATGACTAAACCTTTAGTCTTGGACATGTGTGGATCCCTGAAAGACTGTACATGCTCTCACTTGTACCCAGGAACAAAACATGGATACCAAGGGCAAGTTGATATACCGTCTTTGTGACCACTAGAACATAACAAGCTGCAAGAAGCCTTTTTCCTGGAGGAACCATGTTAGACCTATCAAACAATTTACCTCTCCTTCTCCATTTAGCTGGAACTATTTCTGTTGGCCTTAGCACTCTGATCACTTTACCACTGCTAAAGAGCATATGCTCACTCCTTAAAGCATGGTAATATTGAGTTATTCCCAATTCACTTATTTAATATACTTATAAGTCCTGAGTAAGGTGCACTACATATGCCTAGGGCCACTAAATGAAATGCTACTAGTGGGTTTGCAGCACTGATGTGACACTCACTTGAGCCTTTTTAACATGTCCCATGCCTGCCATTTCTGAGCCTGTGTGTACAATTTAAACTGCCATGTTGCCCTGGCAAAATAAACCTCTTGTCTGGCCCACACCTTCCTTTTCAATACGTACGTATAAGTAACACCTATGGTAGGTCCTAGACACCCCCAAGGCCAGAGTGTAGTACATTTAAAAAGTGGGACATGTACTTTTAGTTTTACATGTCCTGGTAATGAAAACCTCCTAATTTCGCTTTTCAATACTATAAAGCCTATCCTTCCCATAGGATAACATCAGGGTTTCCTTGTTCTTTTTATGAGTGTAATTTCCAAATAGGACGAGATAAGTGGTTCATGTTTGAGGGGTCTGGAATCCTAATTTAAAATCCTAACATATGTTGAAGTCTTATTTTATATTGCAGTTCTAAAAAGGCCACTTGGTGCCTGTAGCCTGTCTATGGTCATATGACTAGGTGTAGTTGGTAGTTGGGCTTTGTGTATGCCTCTTAGACAGCAACACACAATGGGAGCTTATGGGTGATTGAATGAGCCATTACTGACAGGATGTGAAGGAGGACCTGTGCCAAGCTTCACCTACATCTAAATAGGCTGTGTTTTGTCCACATACCAAGGGCTTTATAACTCTGCACTGTTACTACTGCCAACTTGTATCCAGGGCAGGGCAGAGGTGGTAGGAAAAAAAACAATCAGACCAAAGACACTGTGTAAAAACTTCTCCCACGTTTCAGAATCAGGGTACTAGTGTATAAAAGAAGGACCTCAGTCACCACCACTTCTGTACACTTCTGGACCTGTGGATACTCTGCCAGAAAAAGGACTGCTGTGCTGCCACAAGTGCTGCCACTGAGATGGAGTGCTGCTCTAAAAGGAACTGCTATCCTGCTATGTTTATCTGTTGCCTGCTGCCCTCATGTCTAGGTAAGAAGAACTGGACCTTCAAGTTAATCTTGAACCCAGGACCCCAAAGTGACTCAAAGGGCTATCAGACAGAGGGAGCACAAGGGGAAAGATTGAGTCAGGACACCCCCTACTCAACAGTCTCCCAACAGAAAAAGGACTGAGTGATATTGAAAAACACCCCTTTACCTTTAAGACACTAGAGGGGTCTGTCACATTTATCAAGAACTCCATCTATGGTATGGTTCACTGCCACTAATCTAAGTGACTACATATTCAATTTTGATGAAAAATGTTAATAAACCACAGGGAAAAGAAAAACCTCCAGTAGGATACGCAAAGAAATGTGTGAAAGGGAAGAAAGCACCACTTCACGGTAGTAACACCAAGGGGGGCTGGCTGGTTGTTACTCACTAACACACCCACTTATCATCATTGGTTGCTTTCTTCCCATAAAGAAAAAGCGTGGGTTTCATTGTTGAGTTCTCAGAAGTGAGGTAAACGTTTAAATTATTCCAATGCGCAGAGCCTATCAGGGATTTAGAAACTACACTACACCCCTACAAGCTGGCTTCTGTAACTCTATCTCTACTGTTGACCCAGTTTTTAGATTGAAACTTCTTTTCTTGAAAACTGTCACTTAGGAGAAAGGTAGGCTGTACATGGTGTTTATTGATGTGAAATCTGTTTTAGACTTGGTCCCAATAAATGTCCTGGCTGATATGGGACTCCAACCTACCTTTGGGCAATTATAAAAAGATTACATGAGCAGAACTTCGCCCAGGTCCATAGTGGCAGGCTGGGGGAAGTCACTAACCCCTTCCCTGTAACCAGAGGAGTCAGGCCTGGGTACGAATAACCCCAACACTCTGTACATTGTTTATCAATGATCTTGTCCCCTACCCGAATTAGTACAATAATTATGCTCTCTACCTGTACAAAATGAAGGTGCTCGCTCTAATGTTTGCTGATGATATTTTGCCTATTTCCAAATCTCCTATGGGCCTTCACAAGATTCTAAAACAAAGTAATAATTACTGCACACTTAGGAGTTTGTAAATAAACATTGATTAGCAAAGTGCATGGTGTTTAATCCATGCCCTCCACTTGAGAAAAACACACTTTAAACAGGATCCACCTTTTCCCCAGGTTCACATATTTGAATACTTGGGAATTACCTTGAGCGAAAATATGGATTGATAAGCACATATCACAAAACGTAGACTCATCCTTGATTGACACAATGGTCTCTCTGATAATGCAAGTCTACAGACTCAAGGCCTCAGGCTCTATATTATGTGGCACAGAACTTTGGGGTCACAAGACAGTTAACACGCTGACACTGACAGAGAAGAGGAATTTGAGGCAGTTATTCAACTTACCAACTACCAAGCTACTGATTCCATTGAGGCTAGAATTGGAGGCCAATCCTATTGCAGTAGGGATTTCCATCAAGCCCATAAGATATCGGAGAAGGCTATTGCCAACCACGGAACTACACATGTATGGACGAAGGCTAAAGGAAGCAATGGAAATGCGGGTCGCTGATGACCTACCCTGGCTGAGGCATATCAGAGATACACTAGATAAAATAGTGAAAAGCAGGTTATGGGACAACCCAGGGGGAACATGCAAGCATACATTGAAAAGAGACCTAAAGAAAAGCTTTAAAAAGCTAAAAGTAGACAGTTTACTTACAAACACATCCTTTGGCGCAATGAAGGATGGATTTCTAAAGCACAAGGCCCTTTACATAGCTGAAATGTTAAAGGATGAGGTAGAGCACAATCTTGCTAGAAAGCTGTACCTACAGTTTAGACATGGGTCACTACCCCTACGTGCTTTCTCCCATAAACTGGCATTTTCTCACAGTGGAGATGACCAGGTATGTCTGACATGTGGTAGGCCTACAGAAACAGTGGCACACTTTATGTTCTTTTACCCAAAGTACAAGCTGGCTAGGTCAAAACGGATCATAACTATCTGTAAGAATTTAGGTATTGCCCGGCACATGGAGACTTTGATGAATACTTCAAACTGACTCTATATGGTGTATGAGGAAGAAGTTTATTTTAACCGCTTCAGTTGACCACAACATTTAGAATAATGAATGAGATCATTAGAAAAAAGGAACATACACTTTAGAATCAAGTACAAGAGGGGCCGTGGTCTGGCCACACAGGAAGCTAGCCGTCTGAAGTGCGAGCTGTGCCATGGGATGGGCCTTGGACGAGGACAACTTTTTTACCTGCGTCCGCAGGCTTCTTTTTCTCCCCCAAACACAGTCAGAAGGCACACAGAGAGGTTTGGCAGGCTTTTCTGTCAGTCAGCGGAGAAGAATTTCCAGAGTTCAGTGTTTTTGAAAGGCCTGCGCAGGCCTCGGTCTGCCTCACACTCCTTGCCTGCCGCATCTCTCAGGCCACGCCTCCTCTCACTGCAAAGGCCGTGAACTTACTTCCTTCACCTTCAAAAGTCCCTCGCTTTTATTTATTTCATTGGTATTCCTGATTTAATGTAGCTCCTGGGACTTTAGGAAGAGAATGACTTGTGACCAGGCTATCAATGAAAGTGTCATACTACTAATTCCTGCATACATTGGTTATGTAAACACCTGCTGCACTATCTTTACCAGAGCCTTCTTCATCTGATCAGCTATCTTTTATTAACAGGAGTTCTTATTTTTTCTTTTTTCTTTGTCTGCTACCTACAATCGCTACAGTGATTTGTATCAGAATTTAACAAAATATAAATGGACAAAATACCAATGTAATTGCTTGAGTTAAAATACCAATAGCAAGTCTTTGCAATTCAGCCACCTCTCGTAATGTGCATTTATTTGATTACATCAACGTTACCATCAAGTGTACCAAATGTACCTCAGGGTCATAATATCGACTGTATATAACCACCTTAAACCACAAAACATCCCCTTTGTATTACTTTAGCGTTCTGATCAAATGCGACATTTGAATATCTACTAATAAAAACAGGAACAAGAGCCCTAAACAACTTCTCTTCACAGAAGTTCTCAAACAATCCAAAACCATGCCTGTGAAGGGAAGTACTTCTTCTATAAGTAGCTCACCTCAGGTTTCACCTCCTACTACTGAACGTGTACCAGCAGAGACCGTGGAATACATACTGCATGACATTTTTGGGGTCAGCTATCGATTGGAAGGTATGGATGCCACCATCACATCTTTGGCTGATAAGAGACCAAGTCAATTAGGAGAGACATTTGAGGCTTCCACACCAGAGTTGAATGTCTTAACTCTTGAATCCTCATGATGGAGAATCGCCTTGACTCATTACCAAAGCAGAGACTAAGATCTTCTATTCCTTCGCAGTAAAATCATCGATTTAGAAGACCGTAGCAGAAGAGATAACATCCACTTCCTTGAGTTTCCGAAACATATCGAAGGCCAAAATACCTGAGCATTTCTTTGCAATATTCTTCCACAATTGACTAACATTTCTTTTATTCCACCTTTAGAAATCCAACGATCTCACTGAATCGGTCCCCCACGTAAAGACCCTGCAGCACGTCCGAGACCACTTAGTGCCTGTTTTCTCTGCAAAGAGCAAACAAGACATTTACTGGCTGCAGCTCATTCACAAGGTTCCTTTTTGTTTGATGGTCATCTCATCCACATGGCAGCTGATTTCTCTAAGGAAACCAATGAATGGCGAAACGCATTTCTTTCCATGCAATCTCAAATCCAACAACTAGATATCAAGTATGGACTATTTGAACCTGCCTGCTTTCGCATCACCAGAAATGGAGATTCTAAAGATTTTTAAGACCCGGAAGACCTACCAAAATTCCTAGACTGTATGAAACTTCAAGACATGGAAGTACAGCATCCGCAACATTATCAACTTCAATCAACCTCTCCCTTCTCTCCACAGTTAGCGGATCATAGACAAAGAAACCCTAGCAACTCCAGACACCGTGGTAGAGACTTGGAAAGACCTAACCATTTTCAAGAAGACAAACACTGTTCCTACATACAGGTACAGTTACTGAAGGCCTCACACTAGTCTTTGGTCTTTCCTTATTAGTATTAGCACTTTCTTATCTCCAATTCCAACATGTGGATGTGGCCTTACAACAAGAAACCCACCTAGATATGCTAGAATCTGATAAACACTGCAGAGATTGGGTGGGGAAGGTCATTCACAGCAGTATTTGAAAGGGTGCATCCACAGATGCTGGCCCTATCAGCAAATGTGAAGTTTAAATCCTTATTTGCAAATCACCCCCAGTCACGGTCTCCAAAACATGGTCAGATCCTGATGGACATTATGCGTTTGCTAAATTGCGTCTTAGAGATTCTAACATTTGTCTGGAATCAGTCTACGCTCCGACAGGGACCAAAAAATAATTCTTCCTCCAGTTGAACTGTCTATTAACAGAGATAGGTGCCTTACAGTACCTCATTGGTGGGGACTGGAATTTGGCGCAAGGCCCAATTCTAGACAAAACAGGTCCATTTGACAAGGGGTGTGCTGCAGATAGAGCTCCATTAGATGACGTAATATCGGATAACTGACAAGTTGACCATTGGCAACTTAGTCATCCAACAGACAAGGAATACACCTTCTTTTCCCCAAACCCATGGCACTTTCTCTTGCTTGTATTACTTTCTGACATCACAGAAAGTGGTTCAATTGGTCACGCAGTCTCGCATCTTGGAAACAGCTTTATCTTACCACTCCACTGCCCTCTTGAACTAGGACTCTCTAGGCCAGGGCGTAAACTCCCGCTCATGAACATCCAACGGCATAGGACTCCCAAAGGGTAAATCTCAATTACAATCATATCTCGAAACACTCTTTCCATTAATAAGGGCTATGTTATCTCCAATAGGACTATTTGGGCTGCAGCTAAAGCCACTATCAGGGGTCAGTTAATGCGTGATGCAGCACTTTTTAATAAACAGAATGATGCACGGCAGACAGAACTAGAACACTACATTTATTCTTATTCTCGCTTGTACACACTAACCCCAACATTGCAGAATTGTAAATCGCTAGATCAAGCACGTACGGCCTTGAATAGCCTTTTTACATCTAAAGCTGAATATGCTCTGCAGAGAATGAAGGGGCAATATTACAAAAAGGGGGAGAAGTCGTCAGGTAAATTGTTAGCTGCACAATTGCGCCAAAGAGAGGCAGCTATGGCTATTCCAACAATTCGAACAGCACAAGGTGACATGCTTATGAGACATCAAGATGTTGTCAATGAATTTGACTCTTTCTACCAATCTCTCTATACTCCGGGGAATCAGATAGATTTGGATAAGATATCTGCTTTTCTTACTAAGGTGGACCTTCCCAGTCTCTCTGATGATGGTAGAGCCCTGCTTGAAGGTTAAGTTACCAAAGATGAGATTTACCGAGCCATTGATACCCTACCTTACCACAAAGCTCCTGGGGAAGATGGATATCCTGCTGAATTCTATTGATGGGCAGGACACAATGTTATTGATGCACTACATGCCACATTTCAAGAAGAGGAGAATGTATATTCATTGGGGTCTCTCTCTAACCAAGCAGTTACAATTATTGCTGTGCTACCCAAACCTGGTAAAGTTGCCCTGCTGTGCAGTAGTTATCGTCCCATCTTGTTATTATATAGTGATATTAAAATATTGGCTAGCATCCTAGCGTCCTGCCTTATCTTCCCAAATACACCACAATCAAGTAGGCATTGTCCCAGGGCGCTCCTCTCGGATTCATCTCCGTACGTTAGCCCATACACTGTGGTCTGCTAAACACCTTGACGCAGAAAAAGTGTTTGATCACATTGAATGGGACTACCTTGTTACAGTAATGGATGGATTTGGCTTAGGCATCCATATATAACAAAGGTACGCTTATTATATGACAATCCTTCTGCTCAAGTGAATTGTGGTGTTTTTTTCTCTGATACATTTCTGATTTGGAGGTGAACACGACAAGGTTGCCCTCTATCCCCCTTCTTTTCATCCTAGCTATGGAACCATTAGCTGCTACAATTCGCCAAACTGATGAAATCCCAGTTGTTCCCATCCCAATTGGATACTTTTCAATCTTTAATAATATGCAGATGATATCCTACTTATTCTTACAAACTTTCCCGTTCTCTTCCGTTTCTCCTTCAAATCATTAATGACTTCTCTTCCTTATCAGGTTATAAAATTAATTGAGACAAGAGTGAGTCATTACCCATATCTGATGGAACTACAAAAGCAGCTATATACAGTTTGCCTTTTCATTGGCAATCCTCACACCTTCAGTACCTTGGAGTTCTAGTCAATAAGGGTTTGAAAGGCATGGTTATAAACAATTTAACTCCTCTGATTTCTCTAAGGCAGTGTGATTTTGATAAATGGAAGTCTTTGGGGCTTTCTCTATTGGCTTTCTCTTTTGGGGCAGACCCAAGCTAATAAAATGATCATTCTTCTGCATTTTATCTACATCTTGAGCATGCTTCCCCTCCAGATCCCTTTGTCCATGCTTTGATCAATAGTCTCCAAGAATAAAACATTTATATGAGGTTCAGCTAAGCCTCATCTTGCCGTGACAAAATTGAAGGCTCACCAATTATATGGAGAAAGGGCCTCCCATCTATTGAACATTATGCCTTCGCTTTACACATCTCACAACTATTTGTTACCAGGAATCAAAGGTGTTCCACAATGGGTTCATATAGAACGCCACCTTTTATCCATTGATTCAGGTCTTTCTCTTTTGTATGGTAGTGTCACTAGTCATTCTGACCCCAAAAACCCAATTTTATCAGCTATGCATAAATCCTGGCAAAGGGGACATTGTTTACTAGATTCCAACCTACGTATGCACAACAAGGCTCTCTTGTGGAATATTTCAGGTATACATATTAATGGTTGTACTTTATCATGGCCTTTTGGCCTTTTGTCGCAAGCAGCAGGCATTTACTCTGCAGATCAACTTCTTCATAATGGCAACTTCGAATCATTCTCACAACGAAAGGAGGAATTTAATCTTCCTACACAACATTCTTTTAAATACCTTTCAACTCCAACAGTGTTTGAAGAAACATTTTGGATCACCCCCTTGGTTGTTTCAAATCTCTCCAATATTATCCTATTTATATAAATGGGGGAAACATGAATGAGTGACTTCTGGCCTTTATAAAACCTTCATGTTTCACCTCATTTCACAACTCCTCCCTCATAATCCTCACCTTAAATACCAATCCCGTTTTATAGCTAATGACTGGGCACAGCTATTGGAGGGTCAACATAAATGAGCCCATGAAGCAAGGCTTACATTTTGTTTATCTAAAATGCACCATGATTGGCATTGGTCGCCAGTCATATTGCATAAAGCTGGCCTACTTTCGCACACTGCTTGTTGGTGATGCTCCAATTCTGGCTGTGACACAACTCACATTATCTGTGAATGCCCAAGTATACAACCTTTTTGGAATTATGTTGATAAAACATTGCACTCCATAATGCCCTTTCATCTACCACTCACACCTGCCAATATTCTTTTACATGATTTAAGTCATTCCCCAAAGCTCTCTAAACCACACACTGTCTTTTCCACACTACATTGGTTACAGCTAAATTATGTATTCTACGTCATTGGAAATTATTCTCCCTCTCCTCACAGGATGAATGGTTAGAAGCCATGATACACACGGCTTCAAATGAACGAACAATCCATAACCTTCAGGATCAAACTGACATATTTCTCCAGACCTGGTCACCGTTCCTTAAAACAAAAGCTGATGATACCACTAACTCTTCCATTTCTCTCACTGCACCCACTCACGGAGACTAACTCATTGCTCTACCTCTTTGTTTATTGTGTCTTTCCTTTTATTACTTGCTTTATCTCTTTCACTTTTCCCATATTCTTTTCTCATTACTTTTTCTCCCCTCCTATTTTTCTCCCCTACCTTTCCGTACTCTGGCTCCAACCCTCCACATTATTCTAAATATTTTATTCTCCTCACCTTTTCTCTTCCTTACATTTTTCTATTATTTTTTCCCAAATTTCTTTGTCTTAAACATTTGCAAGGTGAGTATTTTTCTATGATAACACATTTCTCAATGATTATTATCTCATGTATAGTCACTGCCTCATATTTATCTTTGATCTATTTATAAATTATCAATTAATAATATATGCTCTATACATTTCTTATTTAAGTCATTAATATATTTATTAATGATTATTGTTAGAACTGGGGGTCTCTAGTTGGCATTGGTAGGTACCACTGTCCAAAGAGGGACCCTTGCTTCTAGTCAGGGTAAGGAGGAAACACTCTTTAGAAAACCTCTGCTCACCCCCTTGGTAGCTTGGCACAAGCAGTCAGGCTTATCCAAAAGCAATGTGTAAAGTATTTGTACCAACACTCACAGTTACACAGTGAAAACACCACAAACTGACTCCACAACAGTTTAGAAAAATAAAGGTATTTAATCTAAACTACACAAGACCAAAATGACAAAAATCCCACATACACAGTTCAAGGAGCACTTTGTTTTCCTGGCTTCTCCTTTCCTTTCAGAGTGAGGGGCAGGGTCATCAGCTGCCCAGCAGGAGGTGGAACCAGCATTGTGGAAGGCAGACACAGCCCTATTTAGGCCTAGGTGCTAACTCCTCCCACCACTCAAGTTGCAAATGAGGTAATTCAGTCGAGGGCTGACCCAGCCGGCCTCCTGGGGGCTTCCCAGCCTCTGTCTTTCTCAAACCAGACAGTCAATTCACAAACATGCCAAGGCACACAGAAAGGTCAGACAAGAGAACAGAAACTTTCTAAAAGTGCTGTTCTCAAACACAGGATTTAAAAACAACCTTTCCTAAAAGATGTGTTATTAAATTAATTCTGAGTTGAGGGATACCAGACTTTTATGTCCTACCTTGCTCCTATGGGAAGATATACTGGTAGCCACTGCAGCCAGCATTCCCCATGATAGCCTATGGGCAAGGTAGCCTTACAATAGTGAAAAACGAAAATGGCTGTAATTCACTACCAGAGCATGTCACCTATACTAGTACATTATCTACCTTTCCCATACACTGCACCCTGCCCAAGGGGGTACCTTGGGCCTTCCATAGGGGTGACCAATATGTACAGAAAGGGAAGGGTTAGGTCTGGTCAGTGGGGACACTGACCAGGAGGACATGGCAGTTCATAGACTGCACACAGGCACTGCGTTGGCAGGCATGAGACACCATTTTAGGGCTACTCATGTGGGTGGCACAATCAGTGCTGCAGGCCCACTAGTAGGATTTGAATCACCAGCCCTGGCACACTCAGTGCACTTTACTAGGGACTTCTTGGTAACACAAATATGCCAATCAGGGATACAAAATTACAATAACAATTTACACAGAGAGCATATGCACTTTAGCACTGATCAGCAGTGGTAAAGTGCGCAGAGTCCTATTGCCAACAGCCACAGGACAGGAAAAATAAGGGAGGAAGAGGCAAAAAGTTTGGGGATAACCCTGCAAAAAGGGCCAGTTCCAACAATTATCCTTCTTGCATTCTCCTCCCCTCCCCTTACTGCTCTGGTCTTCTTCTTTGCTTTTTCACTATTTATCTATTTATGTATTTAATTATATATTCACAATATGCCTATTTATATATTTCATAATTATATGCTTTTATTCATCAACAAATGTCATGTATTCAATATTACATTTTATCCTTATAGAATTTCTTATTGATTTATTAATAATGTATTACTGCCTCCTTAGTCTTGTTCTCTTGATGTATATATATTGTAAAATTCAATAAAAAATGTCAACATAAAAAAAATCAAGTACAAGAGGTCGTTTCCAATATTTGGACATTAATTCTGGTAAAATCAGCATTTACATTGTTTGTCAGGATTTGCATGGGGATAAGTACCTTTCAAACAATCTATTAGAGAGTTATTGACCACAAATCTTCAATTACATATGGGAACATCCATTTTAAGTTGTGCTAAGTTATATTTTATAGGCTTTTTAATGCTGTTGGGGCCTGATGTACGACTCACAAATTGTGATGAGCAACAGTGTCTCAAACACTGTTTGTGATTCCAAATAGAGCTACAAATTGCATGCCTCTTTAATAGTAATGTGGTTGTCGGGAGTTGCGACCACATTGAGAATAGCTAGCACTCCCAGGGATGATGGCCTGCTGAAGGTCAGCAGACCACATTGTCTGGGACTGCTTATTAAATAACAGCAAAACACACAAGATGATGGACGTAATGTTGCCCAATGGCAAAACATTCACCCCCAGTCAAAGATTTTGGTTTAATCCATCGGTATTTTGCTCACCAAGCCAACCCAGTTCAGACATGGCCATATGCAAATCAGTCTTGACCCTGTGCCTCATGGGAACAGTCTAACCCGAACTGCCAAGCCATGTCTTTCCTGGACCAATAAATAAGTGATTGTTTGTCATAACCCATGATCCCTCATTTATCTTATTTACAAATTCTGGTGCAGCTGCATTATTGCTAGTAAGCTTTGTTAAAATGACTCATAATTTCCAATCCTGTCAACAAGTACACAACTCACAGTGCTAGTGTGCCTTACTCTGCACTAGGGTGCTTCCACATTTGGTGTATACAGCACAGCCCGGGACCATGCTAGTAATTAGTCACCTAGATTTCAGTAATGCTTTGCTGATCTCTGCTAAAGAATCCGCCCTGCACAGTTTACAATTGGTGCAGAACACAGCAGCCCGCCTGGTATGCAGTGCACCCTATCACGCTCCCTCACTTCCCCTGCTAAGCAAACTTCACTCGTTACCCATTCACAAAAGAATCCAATTTAAAATCTACAGTATGGTGTTTAAAGGCCCAAACCAGCTGAGTCCTACATTTGTGGCAGACCAACTGGTCAGACACACACCATCACGTACCCTTCGTTCAAATGGGAAAGGCCTTCTTGTCATCCCACGCATCAAGCAAACTAGATTGGGAAGCAAATTGTTCTCCTATCTAGCCCCTCAACTCTGTAACCAACTACCCTTGTACGTACGCCTCTGCACTAATTATCTGAGCTTGTGGACAAAACTCAAAACCTCACTTTTTGACACCTAGTGCCCCACCTGTATATGTCCTCAGCACTGAGATACCCCATCTGGGGTGATTCATGCGCTTTACAAATTAGATAAATAAATATATATTTAAAAGGGAAAGTCGTCAGTACAGGTGCAAACACAAATGAGGCAAGTGTGGCAGTGAACGAGAAGCAGCTACTCCATGAGCAGGTTGGCACATTGTCTGCATTCTCCCTACTGATGTATCATCAGAGTCACAGGCCCTCCTATGCTCTTATCCGAAACTTGTTTTGGAGGGTTGCACTAATGGTGTCACATGTCTTTGTTGATCTAGAGTTAGTGAACCTCCAAACCTCTTGTTTACTGTGACATACACATTAAGACCCCATCCAAATGAGAGTTCCATTAACCAACTGGACAGTGCAGAAATGGCCTAAAAGTGTTGATACCCTTGTAAACAGATTGGCCATGGAGACAAAAAACAAACAATAAAAAGCTCAAAGTTCTGTGGCACTTCTGTGATCTGCCTTTAGGCCATATCGTTAACATGTTCAATGCCACTGTTCACCCATTTTACATGAAATTGAACCATCAAGAGCTCATGTACTAAATGTGTAGCATTAGGTGTTAACATGTGAGCTCCTTACAGCACAGCTCGCCGTATCAGTAGTAGTGGCTTTCTCATGCTTCTGAGCTTTGCAATCTGCCATGTTCTAATTTACTGAGCTAGTATGTGCATTTCAGAGCATGCACTAAATCAGTAAGACCACAAGTCTTCCAAAGTCCTTTAGCATGGCTCACAAGCATTTATCAATGACCAAGTTGCAAGAATTGTTGCCAGAGAACTTGCATGAACTTGTGGGGTTTCTGTGAAATCATGTACACGTGATCCTGGCCCAGTACTCAATTGTATGTTTCTTTAAATGCCAAAAATGTACCTTCAAGATAAATGTCATAGAAGCCATCTTTGTGCTTTTGATCGGTTTATCATAGTAACAAAAGTCAAGGGTTCATCTAAATAAAATTGAACTCAATGCAGGTTGATATATGAACTACATAACAATCTTCTGAAACTGTGGATTTTGTTGTAAGATACCCACTTACAATGAACTATTGCTACTCTAAAAGTTTGATGAAAGGAAATATTGAACATCTTTAAAGATAACATCCATGCAAGTCTTAAGTTGCTTTTATGAAAGCAACAACATAGTTATTTTTGAAAAGTGATAGTTTTCTATAAAGGACATTTTAAACTGCCCAAATTTTAAAATAAAATTGTATTTAAGGTAAATTAAGTACAGTATGATAATAAAAGCATTAGTCACCAACTGTAAAATTCAATGAAATAAACAACATAATTCACATATAGTCCAATATGAAAGCAGTCTGATATTACGCAATTGGATGAGCAAAAGAGTTTGTTGCCGATTGACCCGAACAAGTTGTAATTGGTTACCACATATGAGTACCGTTGAACGCAAGAGTTATAGGATGCATGTATGCTAAAACCAGTCTATGGTTATGGCATACTGCACACAACCATGCTTGAAAGGAACCAGAGTGTGGTATTTCCAATGTTTCATTATTTGTTGAAAAGGCAACTGCTATTAATAAGTCTTATATTCAGATAGGCATTATGTTATAGCCCCACTCTTAAGCTAAGTGCCTCAGAAATATATATAAAAAAGTAAAGGCACCTTTGAATTAAAGATGAAAATAATCTGAGTCCAAACCAATAACATTCCTGTTCAAATGGACAAGAGAATTATACATTTTCAATATCTGCAGGCTGTTCCTGACAAGACAAAAACATATTAGGATGATCTGAATACATCTTGTGCAATATTGAAGGGAATAAGAGGATTCTGTTATAGATGTAAAAAAAATGTTGGGTAGTGTTTGCCACACAAGAAGAATTACGGAGTTTAACCCATATTTTTCTCCAGAAGGTGGTAGGCCATGCTTAGAAATTGGGTTTCTTGTTGACTAGGTTATGCACCTCAGCCAGGCAAACCCACAAGTTTAGTTAGGGCAAGTAAGTTACACATCAAAGATAACCTGTGCTCACCCCCTGTTAGCTTGGTGCAGAGCAGGCACACTTAAGTTCAAAGGCAATGTGTAAAGAATTTGTGCAACCCTTAGTACAGTAAAACAGTGAAAACACAACACAAAAATAGTGCACACCAGGTTTGAAAAATATAGCTTGATTTAATGCATAAAGCAGGAACAAAGCGACAAAACTCCAATTAGTAAGTCATGAGATATGCACTGTTTAAATAGATCAGGTAAAAAAATCAGTACTTTAGAATTGGGCTCATTTGAGCGACTTTACAATAATTTGTATCTCTCTATGTCCACCACATGTATTAATATAGTTACAGGGACAGCTCGGGTCCTAAGGCTCACAGTACCCGTGGGTAAGCAGCCACCAGGGGTATCAGTGGGATTCACTTTTGAAGGCCCATGGAGTGAGTCATTGGGCCTAGTTGACGGCCATTAAATGGAAGAGGGACCCTGAAATAGGCAAATGAGGGAGGGAAGTAACCAGGGAATAAACAGCAACAAAAGTACATAAGACTCCCCTCACGCATAAATATTACATGGCAGTTATCCCAACATTTCATAGAACCCACAGAACCAAAAAAGTAAAAAAAAAAAAGATTTGTACTTATCAAAACATTTCATTTTTCATTATTTTTCTATAAATGATTAATAAAAAAGTAGTACAGCAATAAAACAATTATAACCACAAGACCGGCACAACAATATAACGAAAAGCCTATTTGTAACTTTACATGTTGCCACCCCAACCACCACATGAAGACATAAATCCAAAAATGAACAAACCCAACAAAGGGCTGAAATACAATTCTAAATATAAAACATACACAAGACACAAAAACCAAGTGCTAAAGTAGAAAAGGAAGAAGCGCTGACGCGTGTTTCGGAAGTCCCATGTACATCACAAACTCCTTCTTCAGGGCGCAAAGTATTTATTACATCAGCAACGATCTTGATTGTAAGCACATTACGTTTTAAATTGAGTAACAGGCTCAAATCAAAATAAAACATGTTTGTAGTCCATTCAAGGTCAAGAACTAAAGCAACACGAGTAAATAGTTTGTCCTCCAACAAGAGTTCAAAGGAATAAATAAAAGTGAGTCAAATAGAGAGCAAGGACAAAGCTTGATGCATCTATGACTGCTGAGAAAACCAATGACTGTCCCTTATTGAGAGGCAGGTATGCAATTGTGTTACATCACAGTTTTTAGTGTCGATTTAGCTCACAAAGTCGGCACTCCCATCTGAAACAAATAGCTCTCATAAGGCATCTGCACAGGGCAAAGTTCTGTCAGTATGAAGGGTGATTATGGAATACATTCAGGCCACATAGTCAGCACTTTCACAAATGGACGATCGGTCCTCGTAAGGCATCTGTACGGGGCAATGCCCCCACCGTGTAAATAGTAAAGGAACGGTTACCCTCAATCCTACTTTGGCGGGACCTCGTTCACATTAAAGCATCGACCTCAGACCTTAAGAGGACCTCCATACTGAGGGAATCTTGTCCTATGCAGATGCCCTAATTGGTGAGCCTAATCCCTTGCCATTCCAAGATATAATCAATGTGCAGAGACATACGAAGCCAAGATGAAACAATACTTCAGATTTGTTAATAAAGAGAGATAATAAAAGCCACATGGAGTAAAGGAAGTTGTGAGGAGATTAAATGAGACAATGAAAATGAAAGAAACAAACCAATACAGGCTAAAAATAAGTAAAACAAAGAAATAGAAGATGTGATAGTGAAGAAGGAGTTAAGGGGACATCTAAAAACATGAAAGGGATAAAGAAGATGAAAAACAAAAAGAAAAAATGGAGACAAAGGATGTACATACCAATAAAATATGAGATGGATGGGGGTTGAGGCCACAAAGAAACAAAAAAGAATCCAGACACTATCGGGAGCAAGGGGAGAAACGAATCAGTACTGTGCTGTGTATTTTATAAATAACTGTACCTTTTAAACTGCTCCTCTCTGTGCTTCCTTTGATTCCTTTGCCCTGTTCCACCGCTGCTTTTCTGTGCCGATTGCTGTGGAGGGCAGGGTCTGGCCCCATCTTACCTGAGTCCCGGATCCTGGCGTGACCGTAGGCAGTGGTCTAGCTGGGGGAGGGGCTTGAGATATAAATAGATCACAATTTTGGGGGCAGGTGCGATAGTACAGGGTGGTGGCAGCTCTTTGTTTATTGCTTGTGTGGCGAGCAGACTGCGAGGGAATCCTCCTCTGCTTTTATTATACCCCAGCTGGAAATTTTAAAAAACGAATCAGTACTGTGATGTGTATTTTATAAATAATTGTACCTTTTAAACTGCTCCTCTCTGTGCTTGCTTTGATCCCTTTGCCCCGTTCCACCGCTGCTTTTCTGTGCCGATTGCTGTGGAGGGCAGGGTCGGGCGCCATCTTACCTGAGTCCCGGATCCCGGCGTGACCGTAGGCAGCGGTCTAGCTGGGGGAGGGGCTTGGGATATAAATAGTAATGGCACTTCAAACGCGCAGCGGGCGCGTGCAGCGGGCGCGCGCAGCGGGCGTGCCGTCTGCACGCCGCAGGAGCGCCAAAGGGGGGCCTGTCCGTGTCCCGGACGTGCCTAGTGCCATACACTCTCCCTATCCGCACACGAAGCATAGGGACGTGAGATTAAGGTACTCACGCAATGGCCTGCCTGCACTAAACACATCCAGTTGTGGAGTAGAATGTCCATGGATGGTGGCTGATTGTCCCTTGAGGAAATGCTCTTCTTGTAACTTCCGCTGCCATCCCACTGTCTGCAGCTCTGGTCCTGAAAGCACCAATTCTACCCTGATCAGAGAGGGTCTTATTAATGCCAGGTCCCTGGTTAAGCACGCCGCCGATGTGTTCGAGATTTTGGCAGATAACCAGTTAGACCTTTTTTTCATCACTGAGACATGGCTTAATGACACCTGCGCCCCGTTGGTAGAGCTGGCGGTGCCCAGGGGCTTTAAAATCATGAGGGCAGACCGCCTATTAGGACGAGGTGGCGGTGTGGCGTTGATTTATAGGGACAAATGTTTTTTTTCCTTTGAGTCCTATGGTGATTTGGGAGATGGGGAGATGCTCCATTTCTCCCTTAGGATAAACCCGCATTTTTCACTGGGAGGCACATTGGTGTACCGGCCACCAGGTTATGCTGGTCAATTGTTAGACGCTCTGGAGGAGGTTATAGTGCCTCGGGCCCTGAGATTTTCGAAATTCCTTCTCCTAGGGGATTTCATCATCCATGTCGATGCTTTTGACTCTATGGAGTCCAAACGCTTGGGCAATACTCTGAACCTTGCTCAACTCAAACAATGGGTTGAATCTCCAACTCACGTGGGGGGCCATATATTGGATTTAGTATGCTCCAATTTTAATATTGTGCTGTCTCATCCAGAGAGCGTGACTTGGTCGGATCACAAATTAATCAGGTTCACCTGGCCCATGGAAAAAACTGCAGGGACGGGGGATACCTCTTCAAATGCTCACCCCCAAAGATCAATCTAGCCACTCTTGTGGATACCCTCTCCCGGGACCGACCTCTATTGGCCGCGGAGGTGGGTGAGGCTGTAAGGAATTTTAACACATGGGTGGAACAGGGGTCGGCTGCCTAAGTGAACCAGGGACGTAGCTGTAGAATGCGTTTCTCCCCCTCTAAACCATGGTTTTCATATGCTCTACGGGAATTGAAACTAGGCTTCAAAAAACTCGAACGTATATGGAGACAAGGGTAACTGCCCGAGGCAAAAACTACCTTGTGAGCCGCCCAGAGAGACTACTACGCTGCGATTAGGACAGCAAAGGGTAGTTATTACGCAGGAAGAATTGCCAAGGTGAATAATAACAGCAAAGAAATGTTCTCCATCGTTTAGAGTTTCTTATCCCTTGTGCCGCTCAACCCCTGTTATCCTCCTCCGAACAATGGTGTGAAGAACTCTCTTTTTTCTTTTCTGAGAAAATTGCAAAAATTCAGGAGGACCTGATCGCTGTTTGCGATTCTCATAAGTCCTCATTAATGCTGCCTTCCCTGCCTGTGCCCATACCTACTGATCAGTTTGTGGCTTTCTCTCCCTCTGCTGACGCAGATATCTTAACAGTATTAAAGTCCTTAAAGTCGGGGTCTCCAACGGACCCTTGTCCGGCTCGGGTGCTTGGGGGGGTGGCCGATACAGTATGTGGGGAGGTTACTCGGATTGTTAATCTCTCTTTCTCTACTGCGACTGTCCCAACCTGCTGGAAGCAGGCTAAATTATTGCCGCTTCTAAAAAAATCTGGGTTGGATCCTGCCGCCCGGTCCAGCTACCGGCCTATATCATTACTGCCGGCCCTAGCGAATATCTGTGAAAAAATGGCTTTCCGTCAATTAGACAACTTCGTGGAGACCTCGTATGCCTTGCACCCTGCTCTATCAGGGTTTCGGGCAGCCTATAGCACTGAGACGGCTTTGGTGGAGATATCGGAGGCCATCCGGGAATGCCTGGATGGAGGCGGCAGAGCAGTTCTGATTTTGTTGGATCTCTCTGCCGCCTTCGATACGGTCCCCATGGGCTCCTCCTCTCCAGACTCTCCGCTATTGGCATCTCTGGTCTAGCTCTACATTGGCTGACGTCATTTTTGACCAACAGGACGCAGCAGGTCTGGATGCCACTGCATGCATCTCAGCCCAGGATACTCTCCACAGGTGTTCCGCAGGGGTCTACACTTAGCCCCCTGCTGTTCAATGTTTACCTGACCCCTTTGATTTATTTGGCGGAACATTTAGGGGCTAAAATTATGGCCTACGCCGACAATACCCAACTTTTGTTTACCTGGCCGGGTGACAACTTGGATACGTCGGCTGTTCATGACTGCATCTCTTCTGTCTTCCGTTGGCTTGCCTTAGCACAACTAAAGTGTAACGAGGACAAATCAGAGGTCCTTTTTTGTGGAACCTTCCCCAGTAACTTCAGGGACCTTATATGGCCACGTGATAGTCCCTGTCCTAAATCTATGGGCGGCCCAGCTAAGAACCTGGGAGTGTGGTTTGGAGATAATTTAAAGTTTGACGACCACATCAAAAAACTCACAGGTGTCTGTTTTGGAACCTTCAAAGCCCTGCGTAGATTTTTTTCCTACTGGCAAGAGATGCCAAAGAGACAGTGTCACGGGGCCTTATTCTTTTTAGGCTGGATTACGCAAATGCACTATTTACCGGTATACCATCTTACTTGATCAAACGGCTCCAGGTGGTCCAGAATGCGGCAGCTAGATTCTTGTTTAATATTCCTAGGAGGTTTAGCGTACGGTCTCACCTGCGTAGTCTCCACTGGCTTCTGGTGGCACAGTGAATCCTTTTCAAAGCGCTGGTTCTCTCTTTCAGAGCGACACATGAGCTTGGACCAGAGTACTTGAGAAAACGTTTGTCTCTGTATGTTCCTAATCGCTGCCTCAGATCTGTCAACCAATGCAGGATGGTCCTTCCTAGATTCAAGTACGCTAGGCTGGGCGGTCAATCTATATCAGTTTTGGCAGCCAGAGCCTGGAATGCTCTTCCTCTGCATCTACGCACATTGCAGAATATAGTCCATTTTAAGAAAGGTCTAAAAACCCATCTGTTTAACTTATCTATCTAAATGCTTCCACTGCCCTCCTCTCTGCTCCTCGCACACACCACCCCCACGCGCCAGGATACTCGTGAGTAATAGAGCGCGCTATAAAATATTTTATAACATAACATAACGTATGAGGGCACTGTAGAAAAGAGGATCGCAGACAAGGACAATATCTGTAACAAGATAAAAATTTAAAAATAGAAATAGAGGCATGTTAATTCAACTGTATACCAGTGAGAACATATCTCATCATGGGGTTCATGAGGAATAATAGAGGCAGTATTGGGATCCAGAATAAAATGAGAAACAGCGAACTCTACATAAGAAAACAAATTAAGAAAAGAATAAATGTCAGTGTTTAGTAGACCCCAATTCATTATTCCTCAAAATAAGTCTTCAGCCTCACAGAATACTCATACGTAATGGTTTTATTAATATGGGTGACTTTAAATTGCCAGGAGTAGAAGAGTCCAAATGTTCACCAAGTGAACAAGGTGCAAATCACAAATTCAGGAACTCGGTACACCTGTCAACAGTAGGTTTAGAGCAGTCCTGTGAAAAATATAAAGCGCTACCGCAGTATGGGATTCTTTTTATGACTTTAGCTGGAGTGAGGCCTTGAAGTATGTCTCCGTATTCCAAAATGTAGATACTGATTATTCAGGATTTCTTAGATGAGGAGGCTTTGTGAGGTAGGGGATCCAATCTGTGAGCATGTTGTATGTTGACTGTGGCAGAGTTGTATAGGAAGAATGCCCTTGAAGAATGAGATTGGATCCGGGTCCTCTGCAGCTTTGGGTAAATCATAAATGTGCATAATATTTAATCTTTTTTTATTTTCCAAATCCTTGACCTGTCTCTGAAGGCAACACATTGTGATTGAAGATGGTTTACTTTGTGAGTCATATCATTAAAAGGAGAGGGTTCTTTTTCAGTTGACAGAATTTTTTCTTCGATTCAAGACCATTTATCATCAAGATGCTGCAGTTATACACTAGTCTGATCCATGAAAGGGCGCAATGCCCTCATTTCTTCCAATAAGATCTCCAATGAAGCAGGTGGAAGGGAGTTTGTAGGAGAGGGTTGAACTTTTTTAGTCATTTAGTGTTGGACCTTTTATTTGGATGAAAAGAGGTGGCTGAGGTAGCAGAGGTAGATGCCTTAGCCAATCCTTGAGAATTCTTGTCATCCATGATTGAGCTGTGCAAGTGCAATCTATATTGTAGATCAAAGTTAGGTGTGCCACCTGACCGCCTAAAGATTGTAATATTTATTTGCAATCTGCCATATATAATGACAGATATGCCTCAGAGCAGATCTCCCAACATAAAAAAGCATGTAAAACCTCACAAAATGTAGAGATAAAATATTCACTGCTGAATAAATGTAGTCAGATTTTTAGGTGTTATGACAAAGCATTAACAAGAGGTAGTTCTCTCTTCAGAAGTAGTAAAAGGAGATAGTAAGGAGAAATAAGTTAATGGCACTTAGTGTGCAATTCATTGAAATGGTACCTTATCATACCTTTAGAAGCTGATGTGCTAATCATGCCTGCGTCGGAACATAATGTTTCCTAACAACACCAAATAAGGCTTGTCGTTCTGTGATCAGTTATTATGAAGGTAAGCGTAACAACCAGACATAATGGTAGCTGCCCTGAGGGATAGAACCTGTCCCAAAATTCCTGAAGAGATAAGTAGAGGTCAAAACAGGAAGCATGTCTGGTTCCTAAGTTGATTCCCCATCAATTAAGAATCATCAGTGTGACTCTTGTCTATCTTCATAGCATGTGCCAGATAATTCCATCTTCCTCCAAGCCACGTCCCCTACATTTTGAGCTGCTATGTGCTCAAAAACATGGGTTTGTTGTAAGATTAAGCTCTTCCTCTGATCAGCTCACCATAAGGACGTTTTCACAGCATTACTAAAATCCTGACCAGGGATGTAGTAGGAGCAGTTTCACCAGAGTCCAAAGGCCGGAGGGGCCCACTAAACCCAAATTATTGCTATATTTTATTACTCAACCAGTCTTCAGGGGGTCCATTTTATTTGCTTGTACTAGGGCCCACGGCACATCCAATCCTGACCATACAGTGATAAGGTAAACATCCTTTACCACGCCGATTTTACTACGCGTGGCCTTTACAACGCGTCCATTACAACGCAAGTCGTTACCACGACTTGCGCTGGAGGGCGCTAAAGGATTACAAATAGTAAATTTACTATCCCAACACCTTCCCTAGGGTCCACGGGGACTGGTGTTAGAATAGTAAATTATACTATTCGAAATCCGCGCCCCCAACGCAAGTCGTGGTAACGACTTGCGTTGTAAGGGATGCGGTGTAAAGGGATGCGTTGTGACGGTACGCGTTGTACCGTCATACATCCTGTGATAATCCATGCTCCTTCGCCAGTCTAAGAAGCTATTCGAGAGACTTCAGCTCATACAGAATGCTGTTATTCACACGATCACTAGCTCCTCAGGCAAGGACCATATTTACCTTATTCTTGCCCATTTTCATTGGCTGCCAAGTGAAGAGCGAGCCTTTTTGAAATCACTGAATCTTGTTCATTGCGTTAATTACAGAACATATTCATTATTTTGATCTCTTAATTACATATCAGCACTCTGACAAGTACTTTGCATTTCATTTGCCAATGTCTGCTCTTCTCCCCAAGGTTAAGACAGCCCTGAAAGTTCCACCTTCTCAGTTACAGTAGCAATGGGAATGGATTAAACTACCCTTGAATTACACATTCTCCCTTCTCTTCCATAAATTAAGAAAAGCTTCCAAGCCATCCTTTTAAAAATTGTTTCAAACGTCCTTGAAATAATTATTCTATTTATTTTCCGCCTTTATACTTCTTTCGGTTCCTATTACCTAAAGTGCTAATAATCTACTGTTCAAGAATGCTTTGGAAACTAAGGATCATATTTACAAGGGGATATCGCCACCAGAGCGTCACTCGTAGCAATGTTCTGGTGGCAATATGCTCTTCTCCATGCTTACAAAGAGGTATTAAGGCCCCTTTACAAGCATCACTTAGCGTGAAAGAGGCGTGCCGTGGGTGTTGCTGTGGGTGTTCCACTGCATCATCCATTGCTTTTGATGCTGCCCCAGATTTTTATACATGGGTGTAAACCTGCAACACCAGCATCTTTGCACTATGGTGCATGGGTGCCTACGTTGACTCACACAGGGGTGTGCTGAATTATTGTGAATACGGCGCATCCCTGTGAATATTTCAGCGCATAGTGCTGCCTTTTTGGTGTGTAACAGTGGTAATGTTATAATGTTTTTAGTCCAATTAAAACATATTCAAAAACACATTAGCACTGTCATTTTGTATGTACTAATAATTCAAAGACAAATTACAACGATCTAAGAAGCAATGATATTTAAGACATCAATATTCAATACCGACGTCTAACCTGCAAGCGAAACTGTTGCTTTACAAAAGGAACATAACTTTCTTTAATCAATCAGCTATTTTTAGTTAGGCTTTGTCAAATATACAGTAGTGCCATTTTTAAATTTAATGAGCTGTCACTTTACAGCCATTTAGTTTTGTGCATAGCTTGCAAAAACATAGTTCACTATATGAATACAGTAACGTCATCTACCCACGCATGAAAATATGCCATTTTTGTAAAATTAATCAGGCAGAAGTAGACGCTGTCATTAATAAAATGGTTGCACACATGCCATAATGTGCCATCGCGTAATATTAGGCACTAAAATAATATACATCTCTAAAGCATACTGTATGTGACAATTGTTTTCACTTGTCTTCAGCAGATACAGCTTTATGCCACGGTACTTAGGCGTTATAAAATTATTCAGCGTGACATTTAGTTTCCTTAAAAATAAGAATGATCTTTATGAATATTTGCAGAATTCTTCATTAGTAATAATCATTTTATCATACAATAATTTTAAAAACAGTGGACACTACACACAAAATAAAATGAGAACTAGTATTAAGCGGACTTTCTCAAAACGTCTAATGTAGCCTTCCATTGTTAGTGGGAAGAAAAACATCACTTTCACATTTTTTTATTAAGTATGCATTTCTGAATGTGTCAATTACGAGACATTTTCTGAATTAGCAATACACTATTTGAAGAATGTTGACTTAAAATTCATGCAATAGAAGCCAAAGTGGTCCATAAATAACTGAACACCAACATTACAGAAACACCACATAACAGAAATAGGAAACACCCTAGCCAAAATAGCAAGGGTATAATTATATTTATAGGTATTAATGATCTTAGAAAATCCTGTTCTCACGGAAGTGAGCAACTAAAAATGCAGAGTTATTTGAAACTGGCATTTCGCAACCATAAAGTACACAGAGTGATTGAGGTATAAAAGAACTCAAATGTAGTTTCATTACAACTGCTGCAGAAATCTATGCATAATAATTGACTAGTGCTACTGCATAAAGCTTTTTGGAAATAAATGAACCTCATCTGTTGCAAATGTTTTGGTGCAGCACAAGTGGCTGTAATCAATTTTGGGAGAGATGAGTTCTATGAAGTGAGGTTATGCCATTCCTTTACCACTCTTTAGTGCTTATAGTGGATGACCAAGGGATATCACTTGTGACAACCCTAAATAAAGTATAAAAGAGGAAATATGTTATGTGATGTATTACCGAGATAAATCACACCACAGACCATGGTGAAATGAAAGCCCACAGCAGCAACACTTAGCACACTTCATTTGATTTCGATTCGTCAACTTCAGTGCCTGTGGCAGAAAGAGAAAGGAGAGGTAAATGAACACAAAAATATGATTTACAGGCTGCACTTGAAAACAGTCACATGGACATAAATCAGGCTTCTTGTCTTTTCAGGCAGTAGTTATTATAACATCGGGGCTCCATAATGATGCATTGCATCCGAGAAATATAGCTCAAAGGTATGGAGGCATGCTCATGATTCTCTATTTCATTTTAAATTAATTTTTATTTACAAGAAAAAATGTCATCCAATACAAAACAAAGGCTTGCTAAACCACCAACAAATGAGTGACCTGAATTGGTACAAGAAAGCACATTTCAGTCATGCTAATTCAATATGTAATCTGAAACAAGCAAAGCAACCCACAAAAAGAATGTATTTGTAATTACAGAATGCATATATTATTTCAAATGGCACATTGATTAAAAGCTCATAATGCTTCTACATCCCCAAAGCTAGTAATGTGCAAAATCAGGTAAAAATTTGGAATGAAATGTTTTTTTATTGGAAATGGTCATGACTGCATACATAATACAAAAAAATGTATCCTGCCCATCTTAATAGTCCTGACCTCCTGTTCTACTTCCAATCGAAAATTGTTGTCTAGATATTTTCATTTTTGATCTGTGTTTTTGGTTCATTAGAAAAGTAATTTAGCTTGAGTGGATATTGCTAATCTGGGCTGCATTTTTCTGGATGACATTTTTAAAATTGGCGGATGTGTTGCAGTGATGATATAATATTTTAGGAACCATGAGACCAATATTCGTCATTTTGGTATCAAAGTAGTCTCATAGAGACAGAAAATACCTCCTCAGAGCAACCCTTCAGCCATTTTCAAAAATAGCGGGTCTATATTAATGTGTTTTAGCCATCATATTGGTAATTCCTTTAAATATTATTTTAGTTTCAGATTTTCTATTGATTCGAATTTGTATACATGAGCGAAGTGGTTGGTAGTAGAGAATCCTTACACCCTGACAGAGTGTTGCTAACTACAAAATCTGAGGACACCAACAAAGAAAAATGCGTCATCTGCCAAACTAATCCAAAAGAACAGCTTACATCAGCTGTGCCTAGACAAAAGAGTGTTTGAGATGCTGCAGAATTATGGCAAGGTGAAGTTCACAAAATATTGAAAGTGGCAAATGAAGATGATCAAATATTTTATCATTGTAACAACAAGTGCCACAAGTCATATGCAATGGAAACAAGTCTGGAAATATTTCTTTCAGAAATAGCAGAAACCAGTGAATCACAATAAAAAAGCAAATCTTCTGATAAAGCGACAACAACCAAACCCAATGCCCAATCACTTAGAAGATTTATGACTACCCCTAATCCACCTCCAACACCTAATCAGAGAGCAAAGGATCTTCAATGTGTTGTCTGTGGTTTAGCCAGAGCAACGGCCAAAGGAATTGATGAAAGAACAAAGTACAGAGTATGAGAATCTCAAAGGCCAAAGATGTTTTTATCTGCAGCTAGTTTTTTTCAAGATGAAGTTTTCAACCGAGTAGCTGATCTAAACAGCTAGGTGAATGTATTTGTAGCAGATTTGTATGTCCACCACAACTACGTGCATGTATACATGGGAAAATATGAATGTACAATGAACTCAAGCAGCAACGTAACCACCATCCTTCAGTTTAATTTGCACTCTTTGAAAAAGCAAATTAAGTTTTAAAGACACTCTGTGACTACAGGTTCACACTCAGTGGAATCAGAGAAATAATGCTCAACATTGATGAAACTGTATTGATCCATGATAATGAAATTAACATTTCTCAGGTGAGAATGTACAATGACAGAATTTGTTATTGTCAGTCTAAAGAAAATAATGAGCCACTTATGCTGTTCTCAACTGATTAGACTCTTGAAGTTCCTGCTGACAGAATAAGATCACAGGATGCAGTACAATCAACAGGAACTATTTCAAGAAACATCCTGAAGATTTTAGGCATAATGACAAATTCTGAGATGCCCCAGAGCTCTGTAAATCATCAACAAGAATGCTCAATGTCGTCGTAACATTTTTTACATCAGCAAAGCAAAACTGTTGCAAACTAAAGTTCTTGAGTTTAGAACAGAAGCAGACAATATTGATGATGGCTTTGAAGATATAAACGAAGAAGTGGAAGACAATCCCATGAACAGACAGGCTTATGGGGTGCAAATGTACTGTGTGTTCCAAATCATGGTTTATGAATTACATTACAGCACAACAAAAACTCTGCTACACATTGCCCATGCAGTCTATGACAAGTGCAAAGTAGAGACCTAATCACTTCAATGAACAGGATTGGTGTATCAACAAGTTATAATGACATAGTACGGAGCAAAATCCTGTTAGCAGCTATTGCTGCAAAATCTTGTGAATTCAACAACACGCCACTTCCAAGTTACTTTACCGGGAAGGATATACAATTGCTGCTCTTGATAATTTTGATTTTGAAGACATCTCTTTTCTGTCTGGAACATCCAGCACAAATGATACTGTCATGGTGCTTTTTCCAGATTGTACCAATGAAGTAGCAGCTGTAAAACAAGCTAAAACATATAACCTAGCTGCCTTGCAAATGTGTGCAAAATCGTACAAGCCATCAACATGTCCCAGTGTACCAAAAAGTTTCAAAGTGGGTGAGACCATGGATCTTGGTATACCTGATCCTCCAGCCTGTTACACTGATTTAACTGAATGTATCATATCTCCTTTTTGGTGCGAACTGAAGAATCAGGAAAAGCCAGTTCCTCCTTGAGCTGGAATTCATGCTCTGATCTCCAGAAAACTCTCCCACTGAAGAAAGTTAGGTTGTTACCAGTAATACCATCTCCGGTCACAAACTACGCAAGAGTATACACAGCTCTAAAAAGTTTTAAAAATGTGCGTGCTCAACCTATCCTGACATTTTTCTTCAATAAATGTGTTTTCTGTATTGTAGCAGATATTTCTGTGAGCAATCCAATAGAATTTGATGATCTTTATCCAATGATGGGTGTGCTCAACATGACAAAAGTTGTGTTGCGGTATGCAGGAGGTTATCTGAGTGGAAGTGGAATACAAAATTCACTTATCAAGGCTGAACTCTTTGAAAGCAAAACTGTCCAGTCAGCATTGAGCTGTACCCATTATGTTAGTTCATTACAAGGTATACTCATCATTTCCGAGGCTATAGAAACATTGTGTTGAAATGTTTTCTGGATCAAGAATCACAAATTAGGTTTTGCCTATCTTATTTTAGAAGTGAACAAGGCACAGGGTGAACTTCATTCAGAAGACATAATGCAAAGCCACGCAATGTCCAATACACTAAGTTCAAAATCAGAAAACTTGAAAACCTAGATTTTAGAGTATGTGAAAGAATGTGAAAAACAACCTCTAGGATTGTGAAGTTGTACTCTAAATGTTTTTGAAATCTCGTCCAATTTATTGTTTAATATAGTACAGATGAGTGACTTGTAGCAGTGCACCGGGACAACCCGATCTCCATCTGGTATTCTCTTGTTTTGAACTCTCATAGGCTTGCAGAGCCTATTACCCCACTGCACGCAACTGTTTACCTTCAATTTAATGTTGTAAAAATGATTACTCTTAATGAACTTGAATATTGAGTGCAAGACGGTTGCCACTACTTTTTTCTTCCCTTCTGAAATGTTCAACATACTGCAAATAAACCACAAGAGACTGCCAAAACTAATAAATAAAGTGAACTATGAAAATGAGCCTAAAACAGGAGAGATAAACATAATATTTTTCATATTCAGATCATAAACATTGATTGAAATAAACAAAAAAGATTAAAAACGATTATTATTTGTTTCATTTTATATGTCTCTTCTTCCTCTATTGTAGCTGTCATTTTGGAAAATGGTGGAAAGGTTGCCCTGAGGAGTTTTTCTCTGTCTCTACGACCCCCAAAACCTATGTTTTGCCAGCAAAACGAAGTATATGGTTCCTGAAATATTACATCATCACTGCAACACAAAAACAATTTTTAAAAATGTGTCCAGAAGAATTTGTCCCTGATCAACAATGTTTACCCAAGCTAAATTACTTCTCTAATGATCCAAAAACACAAATCGAAAATGTAAATCTCTGGCCAAGAATTGTTTTATGAGGCACATCGGGGGCCGGGATTATATTTGTTGCCTAGACTCAAATAGGCACTATTCCTCATTGTTGTCTAACCCTTACCAAGCTTCCTCATTGCACAAGAGACACAAATACAAACTACCTGCAGCCTAATGAAATAAACACAGATTCAAAAACAATGAAATCCCCAAAATGACCATTATCAATACGCCAGACAAAATGGTATATGGCAATTGAGTAAAAACTAATGGAATTAAATCCTTGGAAAGTGCTGCCAAGCACATCAAGTCAGATTCAAATTGCCTGCTAATACACGGAATTACCACAATAACGTTATGGACAACTACTGTGTTCCAGGTGAAAAAATAACATGTTCACAAGTAGAAATACACCTTCACTCCTTCCAATAAATTAACAATCAAAAAGGAGACACTCACAGCAGGAGCATGCATTCAGGTCAACAAAAGTTATTCAGTAGAACAAGTAAAAGTCCACAGGAACTCCAGTCAGTCAAGGTCAGTCACATTACCAGTCGCAGTATGCAAGATATATCGTAATATCGTAATCCACAAACAGTTTGAAATAAAAAAGTGCACCAAGATGGACAAGTTGAACTATATAAATTGGGTAGGGGGCTGAAGTAAAAAAAAAGGTAATAGGGGATAAAACCACTAGACATTTGACGGATACAGAATTTCCTTGGCTGGAAAGAACAAATAATCTAGCTGTATACTGAATAATTAGCCTGGTGTTTGCAACGATCTACATGTACTTATCATACCCTGAACATTTGCAGTAGTATGGGCTTCTATAACAATACCCCAAAGTGGTGCCCACATGATATACCTAACAAGCCACCAGCCATCCTAAGCGCACTAGCAGTGTACTAAGATAATTGCCATATTCCAATTAAAACAAAACATGTTCATATGACAAAACTATTTTTAGAGACTAGTACTTCCCTGCACTTGAGTGGTGCCTGAAGATATTTAATGATTATTGAAAAATCAATGCAGCCTATTTCTTCAATTATATTCCTCCAGCTGAATGGCCTCTATGAAAACCCAAACAAATGTGGCTGCAGTTCACAAGTAAGAGAGCTCAGCTGAGACCGCCTTCTCAAGACAAATCTTTGACTGCTGCTGTGTTCAACATCACACACACGTAAATGAGCATATTCACTGCAAACAGATTGGCAAGGCAGGCAGAGAAAAATATTGAGGGTTTATCAACACAGAATTACTGGACTGATGTGGTAGACAGACAAAACTCTAAAAGGAGCTTTCAGGAAGAACATACCAGACTTAAATTAGCTGTGTCAACGAGGTCAGCACTACTTCACCTGCAGCATCACTTACCATGCTCGAAGCCTCCGTACCTTGGCTAAGTGGTCAGAGAAAAGACAAGTTGAAACAATTGGACATCAAATGTGGATTACACCACCACATTCATCTCCACGAAGTATGTTTTTTTTATGCCAGTCCCACAGTTTCAACTTCCTACGGACAACCATGGAGAAATGCATTGAAGAATTTCTGTTCAAGCCAAATGCACCCGGGAGGTTGAATGGCTCAGCAACATTTATATGTGACACCCACTCAATCGATGGTGCTTACCAAGGTGGCAACGGAAGCAATCCATCTAAAAAGAACTACTCATATCAAGAAACAGAAGACATTAGAAGACAATGATGGATCTGATCTTGTGAATAAACAAATATGATGAATGGTAGAAGCTGCAGAAACACTAGAAAAATCCAGTCAAGTGATACAAAAAAGATCCAGAGATGGGGACAATATTGAAACCCAACACACATTTATATACCGCATTGATATGAATTAGCGCATTTAATATAGCGCACAGCAACTCAAACTAGAGTTTCCTGGTGCGAAAAACAATAGGGAGAGTGGTTGGAAGTTAGGAACGGGTTTGTTTTTAAAAAGACAGGTTTTAGGGTTCTTTCTGAAAGTTAACAGGTCTGTGCTTAATCTCAGAGGTTCTAGAAAACTGTCCCTCATCCTTGCCCCAAGGAAACCAAACGATCTTCTCCCATGCACAGACAGTGTATTTTGGGTACAAGGGCAAGGCTAGCATTTGTGGATCTTAGGGATCTAGTTGGCATGTAGCGGTTAACGTGATTCTTCAGGTATCCTGCTCATAAGCCATGGAGAGCTTTAAAAAAGATGACCATCACTTTGAAGTCGATCGGTTCCTTATTACGTAGCCAATGCAGAGACCATAGAAAGGGGGGTCATACTAGGTATTGGTTTAGACCTCATGATAGCTCTGGCTGCCAAGTTCTGCACCACTTGTAGGCGTTGGAGGAGACCTTTGGGTAAACTGAGGTACAAGCTGTTTACTTAGTCAAGGTTAGATGTCACCAGGGCTTGAACCACAATCTTTCTAGTGTCTGGTGATAGCTGCGGATGGAATTCTTTTAACATGCAGAGTATGCTAAAGCATACAACTGTAAATGTTTGAATCTGAAAGTGCAAGGAGAGAGTATTGTTGATGACAATACCTAAGTTCTTCGTTTTCTCCTTGCAGGTGGGGGTGGCAGATCTTTTGGCCACCAAGTGCTCCAGTTGTACGTTTCAAGTTGTCAAAAAAAGATGACTTCTGTTTTGTCTGGGTAACACTTCAGCTGATTTATCTTAAGCCAATTGAATGCCTTTGTGAGGCAGGAGCTAATCTTTGTTCCGTTAAAGTCAATTCCTTTGTCACATGTAAAAATCAGCTGAGTGTCATACTCATATGAGACAATTTTTGCGCCCTCTTCTTCTACCAAAAAAGCAAGGGGTGATAGATATATATTGAAAATGAAGGGTCTGAGAATAGGGCTCTGGGGAACACTCACATTCAAGGCTGATACAGGAGATGAGAAAGGGGTTTTCCAGATATCCTGTGATCTGTTCACCAGGAAGGAGGGCATCCATGTTAGGGCTATCCTGCCCATACCGATGTTTGCTAGTCTGCCCAGGAGCCTCTTGTATTGGACCTTGTCAAAGGCCACCACAAATCGAGTAGGATCAGAACAGCCTTTCCTCCTAGGTCTAGCTTACCCTTGATAAATTCAGTCACCTCCAGAAGAGCAGAATCTGTATAATAATTGGACCTAAAGCCTGATTGAGTATCCTGAAGTTGCTTCCGGTCTTCGATGTGCTTTAAGAGAGCCCTATTTACATGTTTCTCTAGCACTTTAGAAAGGGCTGGAAGAAGGGAGATTGGCCTGTAGTTGGTGGGATCAGTCTGACCGGGATTAGCTGTTTTTTAGAGGGGTAGAATCTGTGCTTGCTTCCATAAGTTTGGCATATTGCCAGAAGAGGGGGATAATTTAAACAGCTTAGTAACTGTAAGATTGATGACAGGAGCCAATAAGTTAAGGATATCCGCTGCTCAAGGATCAGTTGGAGAGCTTGACTCCTCTAACTGAATCTCGGAAAACGATAGTAAAGTAACGTTGTTCCTGCGAGACAAATTTTCTATTTACTGCATGGCAGAAGGTCAGTTTTTCTTCTGAAATATTAGCAAAGCATGTTGGATTATGGTGAACTTGTTAAAAAATGGTGCTTTCTGTCTAGACCATTCCGCCATGTGAGGCCCTTCCTTCATGCCGGCTTTAGGAGAGGTGAATAATTTCACTATACTGAATATTTACTCTTATTTTGGGCCGATTCTATCTTGGTCTGAAATAAGTTTTTCTTAGCCACTTTCACTAGGGTGTAGTGAGCTTTGAGGGTTTCTTTATAAGTTTTTCTCTCTTCAGGCCGATAAAGTTTACGCCATTTCCTTTCCATTTTTCTGGAGGTTTTTTTGCTAGTTCTAAGGGAATCTTAAAACTACCACGATGGGGGGGCGATCGCTTGGAGGAACGTGTGGCTGCGGGTACGGTGGTATCTATGTTTGTTCTGACCCACAAATCTAATGAGAGGGCATCCCTGTCAGGGTTGCATGTCAGCTCCCCAAAAGATCGATTGAGGGCATTAGCTAGCGTTGGGATAGATATTTTGTGAAATGCCCGTAGTTAGAGTTCCTCTGAATTGTATTTGCCTGGGGAGCTGTACCTAAGTCGGGAATTATAAAGTTGAGAAGGAGGTGGTCTGACCAGGTAATAGGCAGTGGAGGACTTGCCGATAGGTCAAACATTTTTTAAATTGGGTCAAATCGATGGAAAGAGATTGCAGGCCTGCATCATCTTCAGCAAGGAGTTTGCTATGGGGCCATGTTATTTATCCATATGTACATTGAAATCTCCCAAAATAAGGCAGCTTTTGTATTTTAGGGCCAGTGAGGTGGTGGCTGTGTTAAGTGTGGTGATAAAATAACAGAGTGCGCCTGGAGGTCTGTAAATCAGAATACCTGCTATACTTTGATGGGGAGATAAAATGCAACGGAAGCCTACGTGCTCTGCCCCCTGGATGTTATCTATCGGGATGCGAGAGCAGTCCAACTTTGATTAAAAAATAATGGCGACACTGACCCCTTTCCCACATGGTCGATCCTTTCTAAGAATTTTGTAGCCTGTTGGAATGGCTGAGGAAACGGTGGAGGTGGATGCCAGGTCTCAGTTAAGGATAAAATATCTGATTCTTCTTCCAGCAGTAGGTCATGAATGTGTAGCTCATGTTTTTGCATGGAATTGCAGTTAAAAATGTAGCCTTAAGAGTCTCTGTTTCCTTTACGTTCTTCTGTTTATTACTGAGAGATGGGATCTTGGGGGAAAACTCTCTAGGCTGAGAAGAGGTCCAATTACAGCCCTGGTACTCAAAGCTTATTTCAATATTGGGATCTGCAGTTCTGCATTGGCAAGATACGTGCAGTTTTAAACTGAGCAGTTTATCATGCTTATAATGTAGTGGTGGAGTCCTACCTGTGGGAATCTGGGCCAAATGGGCAGCGCCGGCCACATCCAGGATGCTGACAGGCATAGACCAGCTTGCCTTAGGCACGCCTTAAGCGTGTCAGCGGCGCACCCAATGTGTGCGTCTGTTTTCATCGAATGACATAGACAAGGGCCTTCGATGCAACTGGACTACTGACTCAGCTGGAGAGGCGGAAGTGAGTAGGTGGAAGTAAGGATCCCAATTAACCAGCCCTCCGCAACAATCAGCATTTTGGCCACGGCGGACCAGGACTGCAGAAAGATTAAAGTGAGGACCAAGTGACAGACTATGTGCAAATCGAAGTTATTAGGCAAGGTTTAAAGTGCAAATAAAGTTAAAAGCAATAGTTAAAAACAGTTAAAACACAGTTCAAAAAACAAACAGTCACTACAGCTGTCCCAACAATAGAACTTTGATGAAAATACAGAATCCCATCATGTCCAGAATCTTATTGTTAACATTTATTTAAGAGGTACGGTAGACAGGTCCACCCATATGGAAACACAAAGCATGACAAGCAACATCATGTCGTGGGGGCGACGGGACGATAAAACCCCACATTGAGAGGCAGAATAGGAAGTTATCTTTTGATTGCCATATTGTAACACATGAGACAGATAGGTAGACCTGAAACTAGGACAATGCCTTTAAAAGAGGTACTTTGTTACCCCATTAAAATTCACTTTTATGCATCAGAGAAAGATATGAGTCCTCTTCTAACTCCTCTCCACATATTAAATAAGGGCACACAAACATACCAGGTGCCTGCATCTACTTTGTGTACACTGATTCCTCTTTCAATACCTGCTTTCACAACAATCCTATATGAAGCTGTATATTCCTGTTACCTAGTAGAAAGTTTGTGGAGGGCTTAGCCACTACCAGTTTCAACCCAATATATTGACATGATTTGCACCTGCTTACAGGGAACGTCATCTGTCTTTAGGATCATGACGTGCCTAAGATGAGATTTAGGCTGAATCTATGCACTCCCAGGTCTGACATTTTGATGTACTCTCAGAGTATATGAAATTGATGAAGATCTGGGTTCTTGGTGGTTGCTAGACTATCCGATTCAAGACCTTTCATAAAATGTGCACTCATTTTCAGCGCCTAATGTAGAAAGCATGTCAAAGCTTATATGTATGGATTACAATAGTGGAAGGAGAGACATGTTCATTTTTATTTTGGAACCTTAAAATGTTACTTGGTAATGAAAGGACTGTTTTTAAATTGTTGAATGCATCACAAAGGCTATGTGACAAAACTAACTTGCCTCACTTTTTAACTATCCACCCTAGGAATATTAATACACACATAGGGGTATTGTTTTTTAGGTCTAGGCTTTCTGGCTTTCAAACCATCAAAGGTACTTCAAACCTACAAGGTCTAGTCTGCATTTAGGGTGTTATATTTCTGAGTGTTCTCCTTCGCCTGCAGACGGTGATTGCTGGGATTGTCTCCTGTGCCTTCCTGAGACCAGCGCTACTGTTCGCCGGACCCGCTCCGCGGGTCCCGCTTCACCTGGACCTTTGAGGGGGTTCGTGGCAGCATGCAGGGCTGCGAGCGTGACGGCAGGGACTCCAACTACCAGGAGTCCCTGCGAGGCCAATCGTCACCTGGCCCGCTCTCCCTGTAGCCACGCCCACACTGCACCGGTGGTAAAAGCAGCCTCCTGATCCCGCATCGGTGGGTTCTCCTTCTCCTTCGCCTGCCGACGGTGATTGCTGGGATTGTCTCCTGTGCCTCCTGAGACCAGCGCTACTGTTCGGCGGACCCGCTCCGCGGGTCCCGCTTCACCTGGACCTTTGAGGTGGTTCGTGGCAGCATAGAGGGCTGCGAGCGTGACGGCAGGGACTCCAACTACCAGGAGTCCCTGCGAGGCAAATCGTTGTCACCTGGCCTGCTCTCCCTGTAGCCACGCCCACACTGCACCGGTGGTAAAAGCAGCCTCCTGATCCCGCATCGGTGGGTTCTCCTTCTCCTTCGCCTGCAGACGGTGATTGCTGGGATTGTCTCCTGTGCCTCCTGAGACCAGCGCTACTGTTCGCCGGACCCACTCCGCGGGTCCCGCTTCACCTGGACCTTTGAGGGGGTTCGTGGCATCATACAGGGCTGCGAGCGTGACGGCAGGGACTCCAACTACCAGGAGTCCCTGCGAGGCCAATCGTTGTCACCTGACCCGCTCTCCCTGTAGCTACGCCCACATTGCTCACGTATAAATCCAGCCTTATTACCGCGTACGCGGAACACACGAGGGACGGCGCCGGGCGAAGCCCGGGCCAAGGGCGGGCCCATTTGTGCCCGTTCATGACCAGCAGTGACCGGACCGGGCCACCCCTCTTACTTTTGTTGTAATTCTCCTGCACGCATTATTGGTCCACATGGCTGCACGGGAAACACGGAGTAAGTCCTCGCTTGCAGGAGGTTCTATAACTGGAGGTATGGACAAATTTCTTATCAGGGCAAATACTATTATTGACACTGAAATTAACCTCCTTGAAAAACGTTTATCCAAAGAACTGTTGTCCATTAAGAGATCCTCCCTGGGGATACTTGCTTATGCTAAATCACCTGTAAGATCACCTGATCACGCTATCAGTATAGTGGAAGATCATCCCCCCCTTCTTGAAGCTGACAACCAGACCCCCGTGGAACTTGATATTATTGTGCACGATATTCTACCTGAAATCAACCAAGTATCAGAAACTATCAATGTTTCCATTGCCTCCGAAGTCATCTCTAATAATTCTCTTTTACAGGGGCCGAATCTAGGGGCTACTGCCAAAAGGAAAAGATCATATAATAATAAAGCTGGTAGAAAATCGAAATCAGCCAAGATCCAACACGATTCTACCCCACCACTTACGATTCCTTCGACAGTTTCCTCTGCTAACGGGATATCTATCGAAAGCCTAGCTACTTTATTTAAATTGATCCTGTTTCCCCTAGAGGCTAAAATGGAAAAGATCAAACTTAGGTTGTCTAACATCGAGAAAACCACTGCCTCCATCCTAGCCAATGTAGCTCCAACACCCTACAGATTACCCCTTCCCTCCCTGTTACCCAACAAGTTAATGTAGCTCAACATCCTACCGGTCCTCCTAAGGGCCCCCCCCAGTACTTCAGGATCCATTCCAGTGTAATAATGTCCCCTCACAGTTACCTCCCGTACCCCAACCCAGTAATATCTGTCCACCTGGACCAATGATTGACGGAACAGAAGGTTCCCCAATTAAAGTCTCTAGACCCCGTAGACCTCGTCTGCCTGACCTCCCCCCGGAAGCAAACCGTTATATGGTGGTTTTGGCTGGCGCCCCTGCCCTGGAAACTGGAGAAACCGAAACCTTTAGCTCCCTGAAAAGTAAAGTCGTAAAATGGCTTAACTGGAACAGACCCCTCCCGGCCCATCTTCATAACGAGATTATTATGGTAAGGAGGGTACCTTGGGTAGGCAAGACGGCTAAGTCTATTAACGGGGATTGTATCACGGTTAGATTTATAGACCCTAGAACGGTATCTCATATTTGTGCCGAATTTAACAGATTCTTTGATTCGACCATACAGACCCTTCCAGTGTCCTTCTTTTTTCCACCTACTCATGTAACCCATGGCAGAGGAGGGCCTGACTGGTTAAGGGTTGAATGATGGGGAAGACCCAGAAGTTACGGTATGAGAACCAGCTATCCCGCCCCAGTACACCCCCCCAGTGTAACCCTTTTTTTTACTTTAAACGGTATAGTTGTCTAGATGGCTTGGAGGGAGTGGACTGACTACACCCAACCTGTGATTTAATGTCTCCCCAACCTGAGTTGGGCAATGGTTCAGTGGACAAGGTAGATGTGGTCAATGAATTGTGTTTATTTGAATGCTTGCTGCCCACTGAACCATCTAAAATGTTGTCTATTGAATCCCCTCCTCATGTGGCGAGAACGGATCTCCACCAGCCGCTTGAAGCCCTGGGCACGTCAGAGGAGTTGTTAATTACCGTGGTTTCCCCAAATAACCGTGTGCTGACCGAGCCAGCAGTGGTGTCTAGCCCTCCAGGCTACCAAATGGCTAGTTGGAATATCGCAGGCTGGCGACAGAGGATGTCAGCCCTGGGATGGAAGGAGTTTATCTCCGGGTTTGACATCCTCTGGTTCCAGGAGACCTGGTCCACGTCCAATATTTACCATGATGGCCTATTATTGTCCTGCACAAGAATCCATCATGGGAAGGGCAAAGGGTGGTCTGTTGATTTTATTGTCTGTGCACCTCCCAGTACGCGTGAGGTCCCACTCCATTGTGGGCTCACACTCTCAAATACTCAGGTTGGAATACAGAGGGGGCTGGAACACTTTGCTGATCAACCATTATAACAATCTATTTGACCCCACGAGTACCCGTGTTGTAGATGAGATAGAGTCAGCTATAAATACAATTTGTAATGACTCCCACAAGTCATATGACCTTATCTTGGGGGGAGACTATAATATTAAAACCTGCCCCAACTCATTTACTAACGTATGTGGATACGATGGGGATAATGGGGAGAATTTGGCTCATTTTACTCATACCCCTTACGGCGATTCTCTTAATACCCTCCTGTTAAAATACAATCTGGTTATCCATCAACCCGCCCTGGACCATGAGGGTAATATTGTCCTACCTTTACTGGGAGAAATTCTACATCTGTTATTGACTATTTGTTGATAACAACACAGTTGGTCCCCCTTTGTTTGTCCCCATTATTGTGGACTATGGAATTAGTGACCACAATGCCATTACTTTATCAACCCTCATCTGGGGTCCTAAGATCCGTTATGATGGAAGGATAGCCGATGAGATTATACCCTGTAGACAAAATGGCATTCGGATTAAATGGGGTGGAAATAACTCCAACAAACTACTAAAGAAAATTGTGAACGCAGGTCGAGAGGTGATACTCCGTTGCCTCGCAGTTGAGGCTACCCCAAGTTGTATCATTAACGACTTTGAAGAACTTGGTAATATAATTAAACAGTCCCTTACCATCACTAAGGGCATTACCAAGTGGGCCACGCTAGGCTGGTTTGAGAAAGCTTGTACCTCTGCACTCCAAAACCTTAAGAGGGCCCTTTCCAACCGCCCAAGAGACAGGGAAGCAGTAATTCTATTAAGGGCTACCTATAGACACGAGCTTAAACGCCGTAAACAAGAATTAAGAGAACAAGCCTGGGAGGACCTAACCAAGGCAGCAGCACTCCTGTATTGCAAGCTATTCTGGAGCACTGTCAATAGCCCTTTCCTCCAGAAGGAGGATTTCCCAGTTTTGACTGCCCAGGTAAGTGAGGACAGGAGGGTTCAATATTTTACTGGGATCTTCGACCCAACCTGTAGGGCACGGGATTGTCGTAGTGTAAACCCCATTAATTATAATGAATGTCTGGGGATTACCCTCTTGGAAGTTGATCTGGCAATCCAAAGTAGTAAAGGAGGGAAAGCCCCTGGACCGGATGGGGTACCGGTCGATCTGTATAAATCTGACCTGGCTTTGTGGAGTCCCCTATTAACCCAAGTGTTTAATGCCGCTGCCAATGACACTTCCCCCTCTACCTGGAGCAAATCAGTTATCTTGCCTATCTATAAGAAGGGAGATAGAGGAGAGGCTAAGAACTACCGCCCTAGCTCCCTTCTGGATTCCTCGCTAAAAATCATGAGTAGGGTATTGTTGCTACACCTAGAGGAGTGGGCCGATACCAATAACATACTTGCAGATTCACAATTTGGTTTCAGGAAGGGCTTTGGCACTATTGAGCAGTGTATCAATCTAAACCTCATTATCAGAAAATACACCAAAGCAAAGCAGGGTTCCTTGTTCTTCTGCTTTGCAGATCTCTCTAGTGCTTTCGATCTGGTTGACCACACCTTGTTGTGGTCTACCTTAATCGAAATGGGTGCTCCGGCAGCGATAATCCACTTTTTGGCAAGACTGTATAATAACTTATCAGCTCAGATTCACTTTGGTCAAGAGGGAGAGTGTACAAGGAAAATCAGGGTAAAATCTGGCATTAGACAGGGTTGTGTCTTGGCCCCTTTACTTTTTTCATTGTTTATAAATTCCATGGAGTCTGAATTAAAAAATGTACAAGCTGACGCCCCGCAAGTCGAGGGACAACCAATCCCGGTGCTGCTCTATGCAGACAATACTGTTTTACTTTCGAGAACCCCATTAGGCCTTCAGAAACTTATGAATTGTTTTTATGATTTTATACAGGGGAAGAAACTAAAAATTAATAATTGGAAAACCTATATCATGGCATGCGGAAAAAAGGTGAACAATCTCAAATCATTCTATTTTAAGGAAAACCGTATTGAGGTTGTGAATAACTTTTGTTATCTGGGCATTACTTTTAATAACGGTGGATCCTGGGCCCCCGAACAACTTAATGTTAAATCTAGAATGGGCAAAGCATCTTTAAGTGTATTTCGTTTTGCTGCCCAACTAGGAAGCCGCCGCATACCAGATATGTTGATCGTCTACCGTCACAGGTGTGCATCTATTGCCCTTTATGGCTCAGGGGTTTGGGGCCACAGGCAACTAAAAGACCTGCAAGCCCAGGAAAATGTATTTCTTAAGAGACTCCTTTGCCTTCCATCTTCGGCATCCACGGAACTGACCCATAAACAACTGGGGCTGGACTATATAACTGATTTGACCGGATTGAGACCCCTGTTGGCCTGGAGATCCATCTGGCTAAAGGATGAAACCGGCTTTACCCGGGGAATAATACAAGACTGTCTACGCCTGGATAATGTACTCCGGATTCCGTGGCTAAAATGCGTCATTTCAACTTTTAAGGAACTATTTGACCTGGATGTTCTTAAAGACCCCAAGTGTGCTGTTGATATACCAAAGTTGGAGGTTAAAGGTGTTTATCTGAGTCATAAACTTAATAGACGAAGAGTACAATCTAGTGACTATTCTACCCATGTATTCTATTTTTCCAATATGGATGAAGGGACCGGGATTCCTATGTATTTGAAAGTTATCACTAGACAATCTCACCAATATGTATTAACCAAGCTGAGATTAGGCATTGTGCATAACTTGGTAGCATTCCCAAGTATGAACATACATTCTGCTACCCCTTACCCGTGTGACGGAATTACTAAGCAAAGCACGTTGCACTTTATGCTGATATGCCCTTTGTATAAATCTTTGTGAGTTTTATACCTCAAACCGTTGTTTAAGAAATATTCTATGTCCACCACTGCTAATGCTATGAGATTCTTATTCACACTTGCCAACCCGGACATTTGCTTTTTTACTGCAACCTTTATTCTTAAATCAGTCTGGGTTAGAAAAAGTATGGTTTTTTAGTGTTGGTTCATATCCTTTGCTGCTCGTCCATGTTTTTTTATTACATTGTGTACTTTATTCCCCATTCTTTATCAATTCTTAAGTGCTTTTTTTTTATTATTCTGTACACTTTTGTGATGTTTTTATGAACAATCGAATAAAGTTTATAAACTGAACTGAGTGTTGAGACCTTTCTTTAGTGTGCACTCCCTGTAATTTGAGAGGTGTTCTAAGGAGTGTTTCAAATTGTGTTTTCCCCCTGCCATTTTTATGTATCGATAGCTTTATGCATCGTATTTAGTATTGTATGTATTATAGTATTTTCCATTTTTTAAAGAACAAACATCCTGGACATGAATTTCTCGAGTGTTCTTGTTGCAGGTTTTATTACTGTACCCTATATTACTCTCCTGAGTAAGCCTTGGACAGCTCTACCTCGTTATACTGAGAGTCAGGTGCTAAAAGGTATAGTAGTCTCCATGTTTAAGGATCTTCTGTATGGGGCCTCCAGGACAACAGACGAAAAAGCTCTCAAAATAGATACATTAATTTTGTCATTGTATCTGAAGTTTATATTATATGGAAAGATGAAACATATGTAGTAACTATATCCACAGGCTTGAGTGTTGAGGGCAGCAGTTTGTTTGGATCATTCAGACTAGAACTAAGGATCCTCCTACTGGAAGGACTGCTATTGACACCATTAACCGAAAATTGACTGCAGTCATTTTACCAAGGTACTTCTTTGTGGCTGAAACAGGTGCTTGATCAATCCTTAAATTTTGATGAAAGCAAGTCTCATCCATCAAAGTAGACTCCATCAAAACTTAAAGAACAATGTTCCCGCATTATGTAGAAGGTAAATAAAAAGCTTAAACAGGCTGGACTATTGACAAGTAATAATAAGTAAGTCAATAGCAATACTTAGCACATATTTGAATGATTCTTCATTTAAGATCTGAATTAAGATTAATTTGATGTGAAAAGGGTAGTTATGAAGGTGTAAGCTAGGATTACCAGATAAAACATGTATTTTATGAATAATTTAGATAGAGATTTAAAACTGAGAGTTAGTGCCACATTTACTAAAGTTTCAGGCAATGCAGCACAGCAAAAGGAGACAGCAGAAATGTGCCATATCTACTAAGATATGTCACACGTCTGCTCAATTATGTTATGCTGTCTAGCGCCAACTCAGGCACCCTTCCACCATGGTGCAAGGGTGACTGCCTTATATGAAGGATTATTTTTGTGCAGAAAGGTATATGCTCCTGCAGAAAAACAATCCTCAGGGGGTTATTCCTTTTCCTATGTAGGCTACAGGGTCCTACACACATTGACAGAGGAAATAAAAATGAAAACTAATATGTTTCTCCTTGTTACATCCTTTGTTGTCTGCACACTATTTTGGCACAATCCCTGTTTACTGCTGCTAGTAGATCTGAGATTCTACCCGATTCCATGGGTTGATGTACAGGAACGCTGATGCTTACCATAAAGAAATGTAATGCAATGCACCACAAACCACTGGGTTGCATTGAGTGCCTTTGTAAATCTCATGCGAGGGCTTGTGTTGCTTTCGGATGATTTGCATCACACAATGACAATGCAGGTCCTTAGTAAATATGTCCCTTACTGTGGTTTCGAGTGATTTCATGTTTAACTATTTATTCTTGTGGTGCAATAGAGTTTGAGGTCTCAAGTATATGGATCATCATTATTCAATAATCTCAAATAAAAATTGGTGAAACATATGTGCTACTTTCGGGACACTCAGTCTGTGATTGAAGGTTGCAGAAGGGTGTAAAGAGCAATAGTCATTGTTTACCTGCAGATATGGAGGAGTGGTAGAACAAGCATCATGCCAAACAAGAAACAGAAGGATAGCTTTTCAGTGGTCAAATTTAGGAGCAGATTCGCACAGATGTGCTACTCTCTGGAAGGCTTTTCTTTAGTCATCAGTGGGTCAAATACATAATAATTCATTCATTCATATGATCTTTATTTCGAGATTTTTCAGTCATAAAAGATTACAATAAAACATTTATAAAACCAATTGGCGTAAAATGAGCATTCCATAAAATCAGATTATCAATCAAGATATACATCATAGTAAATTCAATTCATAAGGTTAAATTGTCAATCACAGCATGCTATTAGAATATCATAATATCATAGTGTACAGTCGCCCCTAGGTGCCGCTGTGATGAGGGAACATCTCTTGTGCCACATGGCTAAGAGGAACTTTGAGAGTGCAAAGACTATGTGCGGTGATGTATCAATCTTAAGGACTCTCATTGCAACAAAACATTTATCAAATCCCATGTTCTTGCATAAGAGCACCAACCATTACTTTCTAGCTTTACTGTAGGCAGGGCAGAAGAAGAGCATATGTAATTCATCCTCCTTAATCGCACCACATCCAGGGTAGAGGTTACTCGTAGGATTGAACCATGTGTTTGTGAATGCCCTTAATGGTAGTGTTCCATGCCTCCATTGGATGTATAGCTTCAAATAATTGGGGTGATACCAAATTGGTCAAGTTTTACTATCACACGATTTATGACAACAAGATGTATTGGTACCCAAGGTTGCAAAGTATGATCTAATCTTCAGGCACACAAGACGATAGCAAACAGCATGAGTACAACTGTGATTTATGGAATGAAATGGAAGGGCATTTGTAAAGCGGAATGTTACTCCGGAGAGTGTCCTGGCAAATTTGAGCTAAGTTTAAAAGTCATGTCTTTAATTTCTTTCTCAGCGCAGAGTAGCTGAGATGGCCTGGAGGTCAGCAGGTAGTTTATTACAGGTGGATGGTCCTAAAAAAAGAAAAAGTTCTGTCTCTGCCCCATGATCTTCGAATTCTGAGAATTTTGCCCAGCAAAGCATTGGCAGAGTGAAGACATCTGAAAGGAACTTAGAAATTAATCTTTGCCCTAAGAGAACTGGCCTGGTTAAGGGGCCTATGGACCAGAATAAGGGTCTTAAATATAAGTCTCTTTTTTACAAGAATCTAGTGTAAAACCCGCAAGTCAGCAGAAAACGAGGATCTCAAAGGTAATCCCAAGACAATGAGGGAAGCTGCATTCTGGATCATCTGTATTTTGTTAATGAGATAAGCTGGAAGGCCCAGATACAGGCATTGCAATAATCCAGCCGTGAAGGTGAAAGCACCTGTATCGTCTGTTTCCTGGCAGTGAAAGATAGAAAGCGCAAACCCCTCTTTTGAATGTGCAGGAGTCCAAAGCAAGTCCCTACTACAGAATTTACCTGAGGTATAAAAGAGAGACAATCATCAAGCGTGATGCCTACATTTGCACAGAATTTACATGGCGCTCACGGGGAGGGGCGTATGCAGGCCAGAAAGACTTTCAAGTTTCCGGGGACTTTACTCCAATAAAACAGAAGCTTGGTTTTCCCTTCATTGCATTTAAGCTAATGGAAGGATAACCACTAAAAGACAGCTGACAGACAGGTTTTAATTTAAATTAATTTAATTTATTTATAGATCAGGTAGGAGGGTGATATTGTCTTCCATTAGATGGATCACTGCTTCTCCTTCCAATTGTGTCACTGTGGCAAGTGAGATAGAATGGCAGTGAGTGATGACCCATCATGGATCACCAGTGCTGGCAAAACGAAGAGTAAGTTGAGACTCCTAAATCACTGCGCAACCAATCCTTTTAATGGGAGTGAGAAAGGGATAGAATGTCATGCTCCACTGAAATTGTAAGTAGAGCAATAACAGAAATAGACAATTATAAGAGGAATGACACGGACTGCTACAGTAAAACAATAGATTATTGAAGAAAAATGTCATAATTCTATGGAATTTGCTATTAAAAGGAAAAACATCTCTTGTAGAAGTTAATACATAGAAATATTAGAAAGGCCTGGCACTATCTTACGCCACAAAAAAGGTTGCAAACTACACAAAAAGGAGCGAAAATACCCAAAATAATCACATCCTTTTCAAAAAAACAAAAAACAAAATACATTTGTCTCACAGAATGTGCATGCCTCTCATAACTAACCCATTTCGTTTAGTAAATAATAGTAGCATAAGAGTTGTAAAGAAATGTTTCACTCAAATGTATTTCCTCTCAAATCCCCCTGGGTAATTTTCACATTAGTTCTTTTCAGTTACTTAAAATCCAATCAAATTCACTTTGCAAATAATTGTGTCTATCAATTTCACTTCTCTCTACTAAATTTAAATTGACTTAAGGTAAATGCCTGTTTTTCTCTTTTTTAAAACTGAAGGTTTGAGTGATGCAAATAAATGTGTAGATCAATCAATCAAACAGAATTTATACAGATCAGCTAATCACCCACAGGTGTATCCAGGCGCTGAGGTTCTTGCTGCTTCGGGTGGTTTCATTGAACAGCCAGGTCTTGAGTCCTTTCCAGAACTCAAGAAGGGAAGTGAAGGGCCGGAGATGATAGGGGAGGTCGTTCTAGGATTTAGTGTCGAAGTAGGAGTAGGGGCATCCTCCACAGTTGCTTTGGCAGATGTTGGGATGTGAGGGGGGGAGAGGATGATGGAGTGCAGGTATCTAGAGAGTTGGTGGAAGTTCACATGTGGTTGATGTATACTGGTCCTTAGTTGTGTAAGACTTTATAGGTGTGAATCAGCATCTTGAATTGACATCTCTTCTGGATGGGGAGCCAGTGGAGTTCTTGAGGTGAAGGGTGATGTGGGTAGATTTGGGGAGGTCAAGTCTGAGCCTGGCTGCTCTGTTCTGTATGTTTGAAGTCTTTTCAAAAGGTGAGTGGTGACTCATGCGTAGAATGTGTTGCCATAATCCAGTTAGCTGGTGACTAGGGCTTGAGTGACGTTTCATCTCTTGTTGAAGGGGAACCATTTGAAGATTTTTCAGACCATACCAAGATTGAGGAAACAGGTGGATGGAACTGCATTGATCTGGTTTTCCATGGTGGATTTGATGTTCAGTTTAACTCTGAGGTAGCTGGCATGGTATCTGGGAGTAGTAAGAAACCCAGTTCACAGAGCCACCAAGAATTGTTCCAAGGGGAAGAGTAGTTCCTGAAGATCAGCACTTCCATGCTATGTTGAGCTACAGGCAGTTGATTTTAATACAGTTGGTGGTGCTCGACAAACACCAGTGGAAGTTGGCCTTTGTGGTTGGCCCTTCTGAGAGCAAAAGGATGAGCTAGGTGTCACCTGGATAGAAGATGATATGTAGTCCATGGGCTCCATTGATGTTGGCCAAGGGGGTCATATAGGTGTTGAAGAGAGTGGGACTCAGGAATAATCCTTGAGGGACTCCTCAGATGATGTTTTTGTGTTCCAAGTTGAATGGTTAGGTGGATTCTCTGGGTTCTTCTGGTGAGGAAGGAGGCAATCCATTTGAGGGCATCTCCTTGGATTCTGATGTGATGAAGTATTTTGATTAGAGTTTGGTGGGATATGGTATTAAATGCTGCTGCGATGTCAAGGAGGATTAGTGCAGCCATTTCTCCTTGGTCGAGGAAGGTTCTGATGTCATAAAAGGCAGCGATCAGGGCAGTCTTGGTGCTGTGGTTGGTGAGGAATCTAGATTGGGAGGTGTCCAGAAGATTGATGATGCCTTTTTCAAGGACTTTGTCTGGAAAGGGGAGCAGAAATATTGGATGGCAGTTCTTCAGTTCACTAGGGATGGTGGATGGTTTCTTGAGAAGAGTTTTGTGTTCTGAGTTTTTTCATTCATCATCATCAAGATTGCTTTATTCGGCTGAGCAAATCATAAAAGCACATACAGATAAAACAAATGGATTAAAAATAGAATAAAAATTGCTCCGCAATACATAAGTTAAGATCTGATTGAAATCTGTAATCAGTACATTTGTGCAAAAAAGCAAACAGTGCAAATTACATACTAGAACACGGTTAAGATATAACACAGTGTGCATGCATCAGAATTGGGCTTAAATGGACCCACATATCCTAATTTGCCCCTGTTTTCATGTTGGGTAGTCTGTGATTTCATTGGGGACAATTGCTAGAAGTAGCTAATTTAGAGTGGATCTGCCATATCCACCCCAAAAACGTGCCCAAATGGATAGCATACCTGGGAGATGAATCGGAGCGTAAAATTCGCAAGGCTACTTTATGTATTCGGGTGCCCAGATTCTTACAGAGCTGGGCCAGCCATACATTCCGCGGGCTTGTGTAAGCAGAGCATGTAAAGAGCACATGGGAATATATTTCTACATGTTTAACACAGACAGGGCATCTATTGTCCCCGATATGAGACCATTTGGATGAGAAGAACTGGGCAATGTGCCAGATCTAAATTTGAAGTAAAGTTTCCGTTCCAAAGGCTTTGTAATTTTATCCCAGTATAGCTCTTGGCTCGGGCATGGTTTGATTTGTAAGAAGAGATCTGTGAGTGGAAATGGTACATATGATCTGAATTCTTCTTGTGCAACCATTTCCCAGAAAATCTCTTTAAGAATGTTTTTGGGGGGGATGTCTAGGTGAATGGGAGATCCCACAAGTGAGATAGAACCATTTTATAAAACATGTCTCTCAAATCTCACAGCTAGCTTATCTTGATGAAATGATCCAAATGAATAACATCCCTTAAGCTCTCAGTATATATACTGACAATTTCTGCGTTAACCATAGTCATCACCATTAAAGAATCGGGTGAAGCCTTGCGTGGTCCTTTAGAGCTTTCCTACCCAGATTGTTCCTTAAAGGGAGGGTGGGTATGCTCTGTGGGAGGCTAGTGATTACACGTAAGAACTACTGAGAGCTGATTCAGGTTTTCTAGGGCCCACAACTCCACCCCATAAAGGACTCAGCTCACCACTTTACTATCAGAAAGATGGAGAGTGGGCTAATGTGCTTTGTCAGAGAGGTTTTAACATCCTTTATAAGGGTGTCAGCTAGCTGTTGGTGCTTTAATGCTATGACTTTAATGTGGCTTCCACCTCATGTCCTTATGAAGTTTGATGCACGGATAGACAAAAGCGGCCATCTGCTCAATCCATCATAATTGTTCCCCTGAAAGATCTGTGCTGGTTAAATGCCATAAGTTTTGTCTTCGCGATGTTGATCTTAAGTCCTCTCAAAAGACAATACTCTTTCTAGTGGTTAAGGGCATGCTGCAATCCACTTGGTGTTTTGGAGATTATCAGCTTGTCATTCGCAACCATGAGAATAGGAATTTTCCTTCCAGCTAAAGCAGGGGCATCAGTGTGAATGGCATCAAGGACATTTGCAACACCATTTATAAAAAGAAAAAAGAGAGTCGGTGCTAGCACACATTCCTGACGAACACCCTTGCGCATAGGGAAAGGATCAGTCCTATTTCCTGCTGCCCCAAAGTCAAAAGGAAATCCCTGGGATAGGTTTGATGGGCTGTGATGTCTATACCCTAGCAGTTGCACTATAGTATCTAGTTTACAGACTACTATAGATCACTGTCTGGCAGGAAAGTATTAACATAATGATTTCCACAGAGAAAATGTTTGTTAACAATCTAGTACTTTATTAAAACAAAAAATATTTTACAATAAAAAAAGCATACGTTTAAAATTTCAAAGGATCTTTCCCTGAAACGTAAAAAGTTAATAAAATATGAATAGACAAAACAGTGGTAAAGCATATAAGTTCATACATAACACATTATATATCATACACAATAAAAGATATCAAAATCAACAATAAAACAAACAGACCCCCTTAAAACAGTGGTACTTGAATATTTTCACCACAATTGATTATCAGATCCACTAGCCTAACGTTACATATACGATCTTACACAAGTGCGACAAAATTGCATGTACATCCCGTGTGTATTTAGGCTTAAGTGGATTCTCTCGTATACAACTGCGTCGACGCGTTTCGGTGCTATCCACTTGATAAGGTGGCACCTTCTTCAGGACTTCTTCGTTGGGGTTTTCCCTGTACAAGCAGGGCTTTGCTCTCCCTATTATGAGGGGCAAAATAATATCATATCAGTGTCTATTTTTCTGATTACAAGTCTCAATAGTCTCATTTTCCCACAGTTGTCATGGTGGTACGTTCATACATCACGGTTTTGTATGTCATTCACACCTGTATCTACTGACTGGTTATCTATATGTTTTCCGTTGAATTTATGCAAGACTGCCTCCCAAGTATCTGCCTCCTAGTTAGGAATCTTATCCACAGTTTAGTGTATATATGGTATAAACATTATCTTTCATTGTATATTTACATTCATTTATTCTATATTCCGAATTACAAAGGCCCTGGCGTCCTCCAAACATAATTCATTGTGGAAACCAGTAGTTAGGGGCTCTTAGATTCAGAGTGAAGGGGTTATGGCGTGTTAGGTATTACCCCCATTCTCACCTTGGGATAAAGGAAGGATAGTTCCTTGAATCCTCTAGCAACAGATAGTGACTGGGCGCCCGTGGCGTCGTTCCCGGACAATTAGATTAAAAGAGTTTTTAGGTCTGGCTGGTTTGGCCTAAGGATAAACATATGGGTTTCAGTTGCATGAAGGAAGGTCAACACCATATACTCTAGGCGGACAGCTTGAGGGCTTTGTTTACCTTTTTTTCTTCCTTAAGGCTCCTTCTTCGGGGATCTATTATCTCAAAGTTTATCTGGTCTTTTTCTTTATTAGGAACATGTATCTAATAGAAAACAGAGGTATAATTCTGGTTGGTTATTCTAATTTTTAATCTAACACCCCACGTTGACAGTTCTCGGTTGGTAATTACCTTTTTGTCTTTTGATAGACTCCTCCTATGGGGTTCTTTTATCTTCCTGTTTGTCTGGTATTTCTCTTCTTATTTTCTAACCTTGTATCTAATTAAATAAAGAAAGGGGAATTTCGTTTCTGGTTGTTAGTCTATTGGTTCTTTTTGCCCTAACAATCGTTTTACGTTTATTTATTCTATGTGAAGTCTTACCTGAAATCGTTTTAAAACCCACTTCAAACGGGTATATATTAACTGGTGGCCTTGCAGGGACTGGATACGTTCTAATAGAGTCAAAAGAACATGTGGGTTGATTAGGGTTAAAGCATCGATCTCTTAGGTTAATCATTAATTCAATAAATCAAGTGGTTATGATCTCCTTCTCCAGGTCTGTGCTTTAAAGTTAAAATTAAAGTGTATCCTATGATATGCTCTATAAAATGTGACTGATGCCAAGTGATTTTACATGTGAGGCGAAAGACCGCCACATCCCGCTTTTTTTGTATAGCGAGGAAAACCCTCTTTTTACATACGGAGGAAAAACGCCTATTCCCGCTTTTAAATTGGACGAGCAGCCCTCTTTCCATTATTTGGTGGAGGGTTACTTACAATTACTTTAGAGCGTACCCATCCTGGCGGGCACTCCCCCACGGCTATTTTACCTAAATCTAGGATCTCCTCCCCCCACTCGCGGAGACTGCTCGTTTACAATGGCTCGTCCTTACCTCAATGCTTGTGGCGCCGTACGTCTGCCTCGTTTGAACCGCTCTCTGGCGTCCATGTCGGATCGCCTACTATTTATATCCGCTTGATGTCTGATTATAGCTAACAGCTGATTAGTTTTCTTCTGCTGAGGGCGTACTCTGTGTTGGTAGCGCCGCCATCTTTGAGTGGTGATTTATAACGTCCTACGCCCAATGTGATGTGTGTTTACTTTCATTATTTGCCCACGAGGTGCCGTTTGTGCTTTAATAAGGTGTGTTAAATTTAGCTTTTTAGCTCAACCGATCTATCCCTTAACTTTTTTCATGTATTTTGATATTTCGCTGATAGCTTACTGTCCTGCGCGTTGTACCGCTATATTATGGCGCCATCTTAAGACGGTACTGGCAACCTGGATATTATATGGGTTTACTTTTGTCCTTCTTTTTTATATACTTACCTTGGTTATTTATTTTAGACGGGGGACGCCTTATTTTGATTTTAAAGTATACGATCCCTCGTCCCATTCTTGTATTACCCGCTGTTAGTGGCGTTCACCCGTATTTTGGAATGCTATGTGTGTCATAAAGATGTTTCAGACATAAAAGGACTATGTGGTTCATTAAGATATTTCATTCACAAAAGACCTGGGTCTCCATTTTTTGGGGTTGCCGTGCCCTTTCTCATCTTAGGCCATGCAAAAGATTTTTTATTATTGGCAAATGTATATATGTATAATAATAACGTGCTATCATCAGATTGAGAGAGTGGGGAATATTTTATCAATTATCTAAGGGAAAAAGTTCGACCTACATCTCGTGTTGTATGGTTTTGTGGGACCACATAGTTGTGCCAATTTTTGTTATTCTTCTATATTGCCGGACTTGCCTTTAAGTTATTTATGCCTATTCGTGTTACCACTATTATGCCGGTTCTATCGGATGTTGGGTTGCACCTGATTTTATTGTGTGGGTATTATATTAGTGCCTCCCATTCTTCTCTTGAGTTGAGGCCTTTTTTAATTGTATTGAATTTAATCATGTACCACTGTTCTTGTTGTTTGCGCCTACTGGTGCTGTCGCCTAGTCTAGTCAGCTCTTTTATACGTTCTATGATAATCCATCTGATATCTTTCTCATTGTGGCCTTTCTCCTTCCAGTGTGCTACCAGTGGAGCGTTTTCTTTATTGTTTTTAATCGCGGACTTGTGTTCGCTGATCCTAACTCTTACTTCACGACCTGTTTCGCCTATGTAAGCTCGCTCACATGGACAGAGGATCATGTATACTGCATTTTTAGTTCTGCAGTTATTTAGTGTAGTGATCTCATGTGTGGTTCCATTGTGTACCACTTTCTTGGTAACTACACAGAGATCACAAATGCAGCAGTTGCCGCATTTGTTGTTTCCAACTGCTTTGTTACCAGTGATCGTCATCTGATTTTCTACCACATCATCCCTGTATGTGTGTACCAGGTTTGATCTCAGATTTTTGTTTTTTCTGTAGGCGAACAACGGACGTTCCAAAGTGTTGGTATCAGGTCCATTGTTGAGAATTTTCCAATTATGGTTAATTATGTTTTTTACTTGGTTGGCTATCACAGAATGTTGGCTGACCATCACTATTTTCTCTTGTACATTCTTCTTCTCTTTTTTGGTTAGTAGACTTTCCCTGTCGTAGTAACGAGCTCGCTTGAATGAATGCTCGATCAGTTTCTTGGGGTATCCCCGTTCTCTAAATTTCCTTTTCATGTCACCAGCATGTTTGTGGAAATCCGTCAGGTCTGTACAATTCCTTCTCAGACGAAGAAATTCCCCAAACGGTATTGAGTCTTTTTGGCTCTTTGGGTGGTAACTATGGTAATGCAGAATGGTGTTACGGTCTGATTCCTTTTTGTAGAGCTCTACTTTGAGTTGACTCTCCTCACTCTTAATGCAGATGTCTAGAAAGTTGACCCTCGTTTTGCTGTATGTGGCTGTAAATCTGAGGTTCGGATCTCCCAGGTTTAGCCAAGACAGGAATTCCTCCAATGACTCTGTGCTGCCTAGCCAGATGAAGAATATGTCATCAATGAAGCGAGCCCAATTTCGAATGTTTTCGAAAAAGGGGCTCACTTCATTGTATATGTGCCTGTTCTCGAATAGGCTGACATATATACAGGCCAGGCTCGGCGCGCAGGTTGCGCCCATACTGGTCCCTTTCTTTTGGATATACAACTCCTTTTTAAAAAGGAAAATGTTGTTAAGGAGAACCATGGACACACACTTAATGATAAATTCTTTATTTCCTCCTGTGATCTCAGTGTCTTCTAATAAGTTGCTTACCGCTGTGATGGTGTCTAGCTGGGGAATGTTGGTGTAGAGTGACTCTACGTCGAGAGTCACCATTAGTTCGTTTACCTCATCAAAGTGAGTCCCTTCAATCTTTGCTATCATGTCCGCAGTGTCGCGGATATAGGACTTTTGTTTTTCTACCAATAGTTTTAAAAATCTGTCAGCGTACTGGCTCAGAGGTTCCAGTAGCGAATCTATGGAGGCCACTATCGGTCTTAGCGGCGGGTCAGTAAGACTTTTGTGGACCTTTGGCAGTCCATACATAGCTGGAGTTTTGGGATTCGGATTACTCAGGAATTTCCATTCGTCCTCGGTGATTCCACCCTCCTCAAGAGTAGTCTGGAGCAGGGTTTCTACATCTTTTTTAAGTTTGTAGAGTCTAGATTGATGGACTCTGTTATAGTGTTGTTCATTTGCTAAAAGGCACCTAACTCTTCGCTCATAGTCTGTTGTATCAAACACAACAACTCCTCCCCCCTTGTCAGCGGGCTTTATTGTAATACTCGTGTCAGCCGACAAGGAATTAATGGCTTCCCTTTGTTCCTTAGTTATGTTTTGTTCCTGGTAATGTTTTTTCTCCAGTAGAATACCTACCTCCAGTTTTACCATGGACTCAAAGATCTCAAGGTTCTTATCCACCATGCCAAGGCTAGGGGTGAACGTAGATTTAGCTCGTAGACCTGAGTCAGTCGGTGGCTCTCTAATGGGTCTGTTCTCAAAAAACCTGCGCAATCTGATTTTCCGAAAGAACGCTCTAAGATCTTTCTCTAGCTGAAATTTATTTATACCTGTGGTTGGGACAAAGTTGAAGCCCATACCTAACACCTGTTTTTCTGTGTTGGTGAGGGTTCGCTGTGATAGATTTATGATTGGGGTTCTTTCTAATGCCAGTATATTTTGTTCCTGGTCCGTTTGTATTCCTGAGGGGCCGGGTTTTGTTGGTATTCCTGCTCCTGTTCCCTCTGGGCCGGTCTCTTTGGATATTGACCCCTCCCTCTGCCACGGAAGTTTCCCCGACCTCTCTGTGGGCGCTGATCTAAAAAAGGAGTTTCATATGCCCTGTTTGGTCCTGCATAATCCTCATCTTCTCTACACTGTTCCTTATCCTCTATACTACTCTCTGATGTTCCTGAGAAGTGTACGTGTCTTGGCTTTCTTGGTTGAAACCTTGTCTGAAATCTGGGTTTGGGGGCCTCATGTCTAAAATTGTCTGGTTTTTCTGTGTAGTAGTCCTTTTGTAGGAAAGGATATACTACTTCTTGACTGAATTTATTAATGTCTTTCCTAAGTTTTTGTGTTTTGCGGTTGGTTAGGTATTCGCAATATCCTCTCATGTCCTTATTTATTTCCTCCAATCTTTTCTTTACGTCCTCGACTACATTATTCTCTAAGAGTGCTTTCTCCAGCTCCTCCATTTCTTTTATTTCTATGAGAACGGTGGACTGTGCCGTTTCAATGATGAGTAGCATGAGGTCTCTACTGCATCGATTGCAAATGAAAGTCCATGTTTCAAGGAATTTTGGGTTATCCACGAACAGTCCAGGTTCGTTCCGGATTTGCAGTCCTATTGGTATTTTACCTGCCCTCACATACTGGGTCATGAAGTCTGCGTGTAGCTCAGTCCTAATGATTTTCTTTTTTAGGTTGATGAGCTGATTCCACTTTTCCCCTCCATTGGGAATCACTGTGATATTATTATTGCCTCTATTAGATCCTAATATCTTGTTTAGTTGTTCTTCACTGAAGCCAAAGGTCTTCAGTGTATCCATTTTATGATTGGACAAGGACTATTGAGTTTTATTTAGATAGGAAAAACTGTAATAGTCAACATGAAAAACCTAAACTCTCCAGCACAAGGCCGTACTTAGCAAATTTCAAAAGAGAGGGTACCCCACTGTCACCAGGGAACAGGGTGCAAGGACACAAAGTCAAAAGGAAATCCCTGGGATAGGTTTGATGGGCTGTGATGTCTATACCCTAGCAGTTGCACTATAGTATCTAGTTTACAGACTACTATAGATCACTGTCTGGCAGGAAAGTATTAACATAATGATTTCCACAGAGAAAATGTTTGTTAACAATCTAGTACTTTATTAAAACAAAAAATATTTTACAATAAAAAAAGCATACGTTTAAAATTTCAAAGGATCTTTCCCTGAAACGTAAAAAGTTAATAAAATATGAATAGACAAAACAGTGGTAAAGCATATAAGTTCATACATAACACATTATATATCATACACAATAAAAGATATCAAAATCAACAATAAAACAAACAGACCCCCTTAAAACAGTGGTACTTGAATATTTTCACCACAATTGATTATCAGATCCACTAGCCTAACGTTACATATACGATCTTACACAAGTGCGACAAAATTGCATGTACATCCCGTGTGTATTTAGGCTTAAGTGGATTCTCTCGTATACAACTGCGTCGACGCGTTTCGGTGCTATCCACTTGATAAGGTGGCACCTTCTTCAGGACTTCTTAGTTGGGGTTTTCCCTGTACAAGCAGGGCTTTGCTCTCCCTATTATGAGGGGCAAAATAATATCATATCAGTGTCTATTTTTCTGATTACAAGTCTCAATAGTCTCATTTTCCCACAGTTGTCATGGTGGTACGTTCATACATCACGGTTTTGTATGTCATTCACACCTGTATCTACTGACTGGTTATCTATATGTTTTCCGTTGAATTTATGCAAGACTGCCTCCCAAGTATCTGCCTTCTAGTTAGGAATCTTATCCACAGTTTAGTGTATATATGGTATAAACATTATCTTTCATTGTATATTTACATTCATTTATTCTATATTCCGAATTACAAAGGCCCTTGCGTCCTCCAAACATAATTCATTGTGGAAACCAGTAGTTAGGGGCTCTTAGATTCAGAGTGAAGGGGTTATGGCGTGTTAGGTATTACCCCCATTCTCACCTTGGGATAAAGGAAGGATAGTTCCTTGAATCCTCTAGCAACAGATAGTGACTGGGCGCCCGTGGCGTCGTTCCCGGACAATTAGATTAAAAGAGTTTTTGGGTCTGGCTGGTTTGGCCTAAGGATAAACATATGGGTTTCAGTTGCATGAAGGAAGGTCAACACCATATACTCTAGGCGGACAGCTTGAGGGCTTTGTTTACCTTTTTTTCTTCCTTAAGGCTCCTTCTTCGGGGATCTATTATCTCAAAGTTTATCTGGTCTTTTTCTTTATTAGGAACATGTATCTAATAGAAAACAGAGGTATAATTCTGGTTGGTTATTCTAATTTTTAATCTAACACCCCACGTTGACAGTTCTCGGTTGGTAATTACCTTTTTGTCTTTTGATAGACTCCTCCTATGGGGTTCTTTTATCTTCCTGTTTGTCTGGTATTTCTCTTCTTATTTTCTAACCTTGTATCTAATTAAATAAAGAAAGGGGAATTTCGTTTCTGGTTGTTAGTCTATTGGTTCTTTTTGCCCTAACAATCGTTTTACGTTTATTTATTCTATGTGAAGTCTTACCTGAAATCGTTTTAAAACCCACTTCAAACGGGCATATATTAACTGGTGGCCTTGCAGGGACTGGATACGTTCTAATAGAGTCAAAAGAACATGTGGGTCGATTAGGGTTAAAGCATCGATCTCTTAGGTTAATCATTAATTCAATAAATCAAGTGGTTATGATCTCCTTCTCCAGGTCTGTGCTTTAAAGTTAAAATTAAAGTGTATCCTATGATATGCTCTATAAAATGTGACTGATGCCAAGTGATTTTACATGTGAGGCGAAAGACCGCCACATCCCGCTTTTTTTGTATAGCGAGGAAAACCCTCTTTTTACATAGGGAGGAAAAACGCCTATTCCCGCTTTTAAATTGGACGAGCAGCCCTCTTTCCATTATTTGGTGGAGGGTTACTTACAATTACTTTAGAGCGTACCCATCCTGGCGGGCACTCCCCCACGGCTATTCTACCTAAATCTAGGATCTCCTCCCCCCACTCGCGGAGACTGCTCGTTTACAATGGCTCGTCCTTACCTCAATGCTTGTGGCGCCGTACGTCTGCCTCGTTTGAACCGCTCTCTGGCGTCCATGTCGGATCGCCTACTATTTATATCCGCTTGATGTCTGATTATAGCTAACAGCTGATTAGTTTTCTTCTGCTGAGGGCGTACTCTGTGTTGGTAGCGCCGCCATCTTTGAGTGGTGATTTATAACGTCCTACGCCCAATGTGATGTGTGTTTACTTTCATTATTTGCCCACGAGGTGCCGTTTGTGCTTTAATAAGGTGTGTTAAATTTAGCTTTTTAGCTCAACCGATCTATCCCTTAACTTTTTTCATGTATTTTGATATTTCGCTGATAGCTTACTGTCCTGCGCGTTGTACCGCTATATTATGGTGCCATCTTAAGACGGTACTGGCAACCTGGATATTATATGGGTTTACTTTTGTCCTTCTTTTTTTATATACTTACCTTGGTTATTTATTTTAGACGGGGGACGCCTTATTTTGATTTTAAAGTATACGATCCCTCGTCCCATTCTTGTATTACCCGCTGTTAGTGGCGTTCACCCGTATTTTGGAATGCTATGTGTGTCATAAAGATGTTTCAGACATAAAAGGACTATGTGGTTCATTAAGATATTTCATTCACAAAAGACCTGGGTCTCCATTTTTTGGGGTTGCCGTGCCCTTTCTCATCTTAGGCCACGCAAAAGATTTTTTATTATTGGCAAATGTATATATGTATAATAATAACGTGCTATCATCAGATTGAGAGAGTGGGGAATATTTTATCAATTATCTAAGGGAAAAAGTTCGACCTACATCTCGTGTTGTATGGTTTTGTGGGACCACATAGTTGTGCCAATTTTTGTTATTCTTCTATATTGCCGGACTTGCCTTTAAGTTATTTATGCCTATTCGTGTTACCACTATTATGCCGGTTCTATCGGATGTTGGGTTGCACCTGATTTTATTGTGTGGGTATTATATTAGTGCCTCCCATTCTTCTCTTGAGTTGAGGCCTTTTTTAATTGTATTGAATTTAATCATGTACCACTGTTCTTGTTGTTTGCGCCTACTGGTGCTGTCGCCTAGTCTAGTCAGCTCTTTTATACGTTCTATGATAATCCATCTGATATCTTTCTCATTGTGGCCTTTCTCCTTCCAGTGTGCTACCAGTGGAGCGTTTTCTTTATTGTTTTTAATCGCGGACTTGTGTTCGCTGATCCTAACTCTTACTTCACGACCTGTTTCGCCTATGTAAGCTCGCTCACATGGACAGAGGATCATGTATACTGCATTTTTAGTTCTGCAGTTATTTAGTGTAGTGATCTCATGTGTGGTTCCATTGTGTACCACTTTCTTGGTAACTACACAGAGATCACAAATGCAGCAGTTGCCGCATTTGTTGTTTCCAACTGCTTTGTTACCAGTGATCGTCATCTGATTTTCTACCACATCATCCCTGTATGTGTGTAACCAGGTTTGATCTCAGATTTTTGTTTTTTCTGTAGGCGAACAACGGACGTTCCAAAGTGTTGGTATCAGGTCCATTGTTGAGAATTTTCCAATTATGGTTAATTATGTTTTTTACTTGGTTGGCTATCACAGAATGTTGGCTGACCATCAAAATTTTCTCTTGTACATTCTTCTTCTCTTTTTTGGTTAGTAGACTTTCCCTGTCGTAGTAACGAGCTCGCTTGAATGAATGCTCGATCAGTTTCTTGGGGTATCCCCGTTCTCTAAATTTCCTTTTCATGTCACCAGCATGTTTGTGGAAATCCGTCAGGTCTGTACAATTCCTTCTCAGACGAAGAAATTCCCCAAACGGTATTGAGTCTTTTTGGCTCTTTGGGTGGTAACTATGGTAATGCAGAATGGTGTTACGGTCTGATTCCTTTTTGTAGAGCTCTACTTTGAGTTGACTCTCCTCACTCTTAATGCAGATGTCTAGAAAGTTGACTCTCGTTTTGCTGTATGTGGCTGTAAATCTGAGGTTCGGATCTCCCAGGTTTAGCCAAGACAGGAATTCCTCCAATGACTCTGTGCTGCCTAGCCAGATGAAGAATATGTCATCAATGAAGCGAGCCCAATTTCGAATGTTTTCGAAAAAGGGGCTCACTTCATTGTATATGTGCCTGTTCTCGAATAGGCTGACATATATACAGGCCAGGCTTGGCGCGCAGGTTGCGCCCATACTGGTCCCTTTCTTTTGGATATACAACTCCTTTTTAAAAAGGAAAATGTTGTTAAGGAGAACCATGGACACACACTTAATGATAAATTCTTTATTTCCTCCTGTGATCTCAGTGTCTTCTAATAAGTTGCTTACCGCTGTGATGGTGTCTAGCTGGGGAATGTTGGTGTAGAGTGACTCTACGTCGAGAGTCACCATTAGTTCGTTTACCTCATCAAAGTGAGTCCCTTCAATCTTTGCTATCATGTCCGCAGTGTCGCGGATATAGGACTTTTGTTTTTCTACCAATGGTTTTAAAAATCTGTCAGCGTACTGGCTCAGAGGTTCCAGTAGCGAATCTATGGAGGCCACTATCGGTCTTAGCGGCGGGTCAGTAAGACTTTTGTGGACCTTTGGCAGTCCATACATAGCTGGAGTTTTGGGATTCGGATTACTCAGGAATTTCCATTCGTCCTCGGTGATTCCACCCTCCTCAAGAGTAGTCTGGAGCAGGGTTTCTACATCTTTTTTAAGTTTGTAGAGTCTAGATTGATGGACTCTGTTATAGTGTTGTTCATTTGCTAAAAGGCACCTAACTCTTCGCTCATAGTCTGTTGTATCAAACACAACAACTCCTCCCCCCTTGTCAGCGGGCTTTATTGTAATACTCGTGTCAGCCGACAAGGAATTAATGGCTTCCCTTTGTTCCTTAGTTATGTTTTGTTCCTGGTAATGTTTTTTCTCCAGTAGAATACCTACCTCCAGTTTTACCATGGACTCAAAGATCTCAAGGTTCTTATCCACCATGCCAAAGCTAGGGGTGAACGTAGATTTAGCTCGTAGACCTGAGTCAGTCGGTGGCTCTCTAATGGGTCTGTTCTCGAAAAACCTGCGCAATCTGATTTTCCGAAAGAACGCTCTAAGATCTTTCTCTAGCTGAAATTTATTTATACCTGTGGTTGGGACAAAGTTGAAGCCCATACCTAACACCTGTTTTTCTGTGTTGGTGAGGGTTCGCTGTGATAGATTTATGATTGGGGTTCTTTCTAATGCCAGTATATTTTGTTCCTGGTCCGTTTGTATTCCTGAGGGGCCGGATTTTGTTGGCATTCCTGCTCCTGTTCCCTCTGGGCCGGTCTCTTTGGATATTGACCCCTCCCTCTGCCACGGAAGTTTCCCCGACCTCTCTGTGGGCGCTGATCTAAAAAAGGAGTTTCATATGCCCTGTTTGGTCCTGCATAATCCTCATCTTCTCTACACTGTTCCTCATCCTCTATACTACTCTCTGATGTTCCTGAGAAGTGTACGTGTCTTGGCCTTCTTGGTTGAAACCTTGTCTGAAATCTGGGTTTGGGGCCCTCATGTTTAAAATTGTCGGGTTTTTCTGTGTAGTAGTCCTTTTGTAGGAAAGGATATACTACTTCTTGACTGAATTTATTAATGTCTTTCCTAAGTTTTTGTGTTTTGCGGTTGGTTAGGTATTCGCAATATCCTCTCATGTCCTTATTTATTTCCTCCAATCTTTTCTTTACGTCCTCGACTACATTATTCTCTAAGAGTGCTTTCTCCAGCTCCTCCATTTCTTTTATTTCTATGAGAACGGTGGACTGTGCCGTTTCAATGATGAGTAGCATGAGGTCTCTACTGCATCGATTGCAAATGAAAGTCCATGTTTCAAGGAATTTTGGGTTATCCACGAACAGTCCAGGTTCGTTCCGGATTTGCAGTCCTATTGGTATTTTACCTGCCCTCACATACTGGGTCATGAAGTCTGCGTGTAGCTCAGTCCTAATGATTTTCTTTTTTAGGTTGATGAGCTGATTCCACTTTTCCCCTCCATTGGGAATCACTGTGATATTATTATTGCCTCTATTAGATCCTAATATCTTGTTTAGTTGTTCTTCACTGAAGCCAAAGGTCTTCAGTGTATCCATTTTATGATTGGACAAGGACTATTGAGTTTTATTTAGATAGGAAAAACTGTAATAGTCAACATGAAAAACCTAAACTCTCCAGCACAAGGCCGTACTTAGCAAATTTCAAAAGAGAGGGTACCCCACTGTCACCAGGGAACAGGGTGCAAGGACACAAAGTCAAAAGGAAATCCCTGGGATAGGTTTGATGGGCTGTGATGTCTATACCCTAGCAGTTGCACTATAGTATCTAGTTTACAGACTACTATAGATCACTGTCTGGCAGGAAAGTATTAACATAATGATTTCCACAGAGAAAATGTTTGTTAACAATCTAGTACTTTATTAAAACAAAAAATATTTTACAATAAAAAAAGAATACGTTTAAAATTTCAAAGGATCTTTCCCTGAAACGTAAAAAGTTAATAAAATATGAATAGACAAAACAGTTGTAAAGCATATAAGTTCATACATAACACATTATATATCATACACAATAAAAGATATCAAAATCAACAATAAAACAAACAGACCCCCTTAAAACAGTGGTACTTGAATATTTTCACCACAATTGATTATCAGATCCACTAGCCTAACGTTACATATACGATCTTACACAAGTGCGACAAAATTGCATGTACATCCCGTGTGTATTTAAGCTTAAGTGGATTCTCTCTTGTATACAACTGCGTCAACGCGTTTCGGTGCTATCCACTTGATAAGGTGGCACCTTCTTCAGGACTTCTTAGTTGGGGTTTTCCCTGTACAAGCAGGGCTTTGCTCTCCCTATTATGAGGGGCAAAATAATATCATATCAGTGTCTATTTTTCTGATTACAAGTCTCAATAGTCTCATTTTCCCACAGTTGTCATGGTGGTACGTTCATACATCACGGTTTTGTATGTCATTCACACCTGTATCTACTGACTGGTTATCTATATGTTTTCCGTTGAATTTATGCAAGACTGCCTCCCAAGTATCTGCCTCCTAGTTAGGAATCTTATCCACAGTTTAGTGTATATATGGTATAAACATTATCTTTCATTGTATATTTACATTCATTTATTCTATATTCCGAATTACAAAGGCCCTTGCGTCCTCCAAACATAATTCATTGTGGAAACCAGTAGTTAGGGGCTCTTAGATTCAGAGTGAAGGGGTTATTGCGTGTTAGGTATTACCCCCATTCTCACCTTGGGATAAAGGAAGGATAGTTCCTTGAATCCTCTAGCAACAGATAGTGACTGGGCGCCCGTGGCGTCGTTCCCGGACAATTAGATTAAAAGAGTTTTTAGGTCTGGCTGGTTTGGCCTAAGGATAAACATATGGGTTTCAGTTGCATGAAGGAAGGTCAACACCATATACTCTAGGCGGACAGCTTGAGGGCTTTGTTTACCTTTTTTTCTTCCTTAAGGCTCCTTCTTCGGGGATCTATTATCTCAAAGTTTATCTGGTCTTTTTCTTTATTAGGAACATGTATCTAATAGAAAACAGAGGTATAATTCTGGTTGGTTATTCTAATTTTTAATCTAACACCCCACGTTGACAGTTCTCGGTTGGTAATTACCTTTTTGTCTTTTGATAGACTCCTCCTATGGGGTTCTTTTATCTTCCTGTTTGTCTGGTATTTCTCTTCTTATTTTCTAACCTTGTATCTAATTAAATAAAGAAAGGGGAATTTCGTTTCTGGTTGTTAGTCTATTGGTTCTTTTTGCCCTAACAATCGTTTTACGTTTATTTATTCTATGTGAAGTCTTACCTGAAATCGTTTTAAAACCCACTTCAAACGGGCATATATTAACTGGTGACCTTCCTTCATGCAACTGAAACCCATATGTTTATCCTTAGGCCAAACCAGCCAGACCTAAAAACTCTTTTAATCTAATTGTCCGGGAACGACGCCACGGGCGCCCAGTCACTATCTGTTGCTAGAGGATTCAAGGAACTATCCTTCCTTTATCCCAAGGTGAGAATGGGGGTAATACCTAACACGCAATAACCCCTTCACTCTGAATCTAAGAGCCCCTAACTACTGGTTTCCACAATGAATTATGTTTGGAGGACGCAAGGGCCTTTGTAATTCGGAATATAGAATAAATGAATGTAAATATACAATGAAAGATAATGTTTATACCATATATACACTAAACTGTGGATAAGATTCCTAACTAGGAGGCAGATACTTGGGAGGCAGTCTTGCATAAATTCAACGGAAAACATATAGATAACCAGTCAGTAGATACAGGTGTGAATGACATACAAAACCGTGATGTATGAACGTACCACCATGACAACTGTGGGAAAATGAGACTATTGAGACTTGTAATCAGAAAAATAGACACTGATATGATATTATTTTGCCCCTCATAATGGGAGAGCAAAGCCCTGCTTGTACAGGGAAAACCCCAACTAAGAAGTCCTGAAGAAGGTGCCACCTTATCAAGTGGATAGCACCGAAACGCGTCGACGCAGTTGTATACGAGAGAATCCACTTAAGCCTAAATACACACGGGATGTACATGCAATTTTGTCGCACTTGTGTAAGATCGTATATGTAACGTTAGGCTAGTGGATCTGATAATCAATTGTGGTGAAAATATTCAAGTACCACTGTTTTAAGGGGGTCTGTTTGTTTTATTGTTGATTTTGATATCTTTTATTGTGTATGATATATAATGTGTTATGTATGAACTTATATGCTTTACCACTGTTTTGTCTATTCATATTTTATTAACTTTTTACGTTTCAGGGAAAGATCCTTTGAAATTTTAAACGTATGCTTTTTTTATTGTAAAATATTTTTTGTTTTAATAAAGTACTAGATTGTTAACAAACATTTTCTCTGTGGAAATCATTATGTTAATACTTTCCTGCCAGACAGTGATCTATAGTAGTCTGTAAACTAGATACTATAGTGCAACTGCTAGGGTATAGACATCACAGCCCATCAAACCTATCCCAGGGATTTCCTTTTGACTTTGTGTCCTTGCACCCTGTTCCCTGGTGACAGTGGGGTACCCTCTCTTTTGAAATTTGCTAAGTACGGCCTTGTGCTGGAGAGTTTAGGTTTTTCATGTTGACTATTACAGTTTTTCCTATCTAAATAAAACTCAATAGTCCTTGTCCAATCATAAAATGGATACACTGAAGACCTTTGGCTTCAGTGAAGAACAACTAAACAAGATATTAGGATCTAATAGAGGCAATAATAATATCACAGTGATTCCCAATGGAGGGGAAAAGTGGAATCAGCTCATCAACCTAAAAAAGAAAATCATTAGGACTGAGCTACACGCAGACTTCATGACCCAGTATGTGAGGGCAGGTAAAATACCAATAGGACTGCAAATCCGGAACGAACCTGGACTGTTCGTGGATAACCCAAAATTCCTTGAAACATGGACTTTCATTTGCAATCGATGCAGTAGAGACCTCATGCTACTCATCATTGAAACGGCACAGTCCCCCGTTCTCATAGAAATAAAAGAAATGGAGGAGCTGGAGAAAGCACTCTTAGAGAATAATGTAGTCGAGGACGTAAAGAAAAGATTGGAGGAAATAAATAAGGACATGAGAGGATATTGCGAATACCTAACCAACCGCAAAACACAAAAACTTAGGAAAGACATTAATAAATTCAGTCAAGAAGTAGTATATCCTTTCCTACAAAAGGACTACTACACAGAAAAACCCGACAATTTTAGACATGAGGGCCCCAAACCCAGATTTCAGACAAGGTTTCAACCAAGAAGGCCAAGACACGTACACTTCTCAGGAACATCAGAGAGTAGTATAGAGGATGAGGAACAGTGTAGAGAAGATGAGGATTATGCAGGACCAAACAGGGCATATGAAACTCCTTTTTTAGATCAGCGCCCACAGAGAGGTCGGGGAAACTTCCGTGGCAGAGGGAGGGGTCAATATCCAAAGAGACCGGCCCAGAGGGAACAGGAGCAGGAATACCAACAAAACCCGGCCCCTCAGGAATACAAACGGACCAGGAACAAAATATACTGGCATTAGAAAGAACCCCAATCATAAATCTATCACAGCGAACCCTCACCAACACAGAAAAACAGGTGTTAGGTATGGGCTTCAACTTTGTCCCAACCACAGGTATAAATAAATTTCAGCTAGAGAAAGATCTTAGAGCGTTCTTTCGGAAAATCAGATTGCGCAGGTTTTTCGAGAACAGACCCATTAGAGAGCCACCGACTGACTCAGGTCTACGAGCTAAATCTACGTTCACCCCTAGCCTTGGCATGGTGGATAAGAACCTTGAGATCTTTGAGTCCATGGTAAAACTGGAGGTAGGTATTCTACTGGAGAAAAAACATTACCAGGAACAAAACATAACTAAGGAACAAAGGGAAGCCATTAATTCCTTGTCGGCTGACACGAGTATTACAATAAAGCCCGCTGACAAGGGGGGAGGAGTTGTTGTGTTTGATACAACAGACTATGAGCGAAGAGTTAGGTGCCTTTTAGCAAATGAACAACACTATAACAGAGTCCATCAATCTAGACTCTACAAACTTAAAAAAGATGTAGAAACCCTGCTCCAGACTACTCTTGAGGAGGGTGGAATCACCGAGGACGAATGGAAATTCCTGAGTAATCCGAATCCCAAAACTCCAGCTATGTATGGACTGCCAAAGGTCCACAAAAGTCTTACTGACCCGCCGCTAAGACCGATAGTGGCCTCCATAGATTCGCTACTGGAACCTCTGAGCCAGTACGCTGACAGATTTTTAAAACCATTGGTAGAAAAACAAAAGTCCTATATCCGCGACACTGCGGACATGATAGCAAAGATTGAAGGGACTCACTTTGATGAGGTAAACGAACTAATGGTGACTCTCGACGTAGAGTCACTCTACACCAACATTCCCCAGCTAGACACCATCACAGCGGTAAGCAACTTATTAGAAGACACTGAGATCACAGGAGGAAATAAAGAATTTATCATTAAGTGTGTGTCCATGGTTCTCCTTAACAACATTTTCCTTTTTAAAAAGGAGTTGTATATCCAAAAGAAAGGGACCAGTATGGGCGCAACCTGCGCGCCGAGCCTGGCCTGTATATATGTCAGCCTATTCGAGAACAGGCACATATACAATGAAGTGAGCCCCTTTTTCGAAAACATTCGAAATTGGGCTCGCTTCATTGATGACATATTCTTCATCTGGCTAGGCAGCACAGAGTCATTGGAGGAATTCCTGTCTTGGCTAAACCTGGGAGATCCGAACCTCAGATTTACAGCCACATACAGCAAAACGAGGGTCAACTTTCTAGACATCTGCATTAAGAGTGAGGAGAGTCAACTCAAAGTAGAGCTCTACAAAAAGGAATCAGACCGTAACACCATTCTGCATTACCATAGTTACCACCCAAAGAGCCAAAAAGACTCAATACCGTTTGGGGAATTTCTTCGTCTGAGAAGGAATTGTACAGACCTGACGGATTTCCACAAACATGCTGGTGACATGAAAAGGAAATTTAGAGAACGGGGATACCCCAAGAAACTGATCGAGCATTCATTCAAGCGAGCTCGTTACTACGACAGGGAAAGTCTACTAACCAAAAAAGAGAAGAAGAATGTACAAGAGAAAATAGTGATGGTCAGCCAACATTCTGTGATAGCCAACCAAGTAAAAAACATAATTAACCATAATTGGAAAATTCTCAACAATGGACCTGATACCAACACTTTGGAACGTCCGTTGTTCGCCTACAGAAAAAACAAAAATCTGAGATCAAACCTGGTACACACATACAGGGATGATGTGGTAGAAAATCAGATGACGATCACTGGTAACAAAGCAGTTGGAAACAACAAATGCGGCAACTGCTGCATTTGTGATCTCTGTGTAGTTACCAAGAAAGTGGTACACAATGGAACCACACATGAGATCACTACACTAAATAACTGCAGAACTAAAAATGCAGTATACATGATCCTCTGTCCATGTGAGCGAGCTTACATAGGCGAAACAGGTCGTGAAGTAAGAGTTAGGATCAGCGAACACAAGTCCGCGATTAAAAACAATAAAGAAAACGCTCCACTGGTAGCACACTGGAAGGAGAAAGGCCACAATGAGAAAGATATCAGATGGATTATCATAGAACGTATAAAAGAGCTGACTAGACTAGGCGACAGCACCAGTAGGCGCAAACAACAAGAACAGTGGTACATGATTAAATTCAATACAATTAAAAAAGGCCTCAACTCAAGAGAAGAATGGGAGGCACTAATATAATACCCACACAATAAAATCAGGTGCAACCCAACATCCGATAGAACCGGCATAATAGTGGTAACACGAATAGGCATAAATAACTTAAAGGCAAGTCCGGCAATATAGAAGAATAACAAAAATTGGCACAACTATGTGGTCCCACAAAACCATACAACACGAGATGTAGGTCGAACTTTTTCCCTTAGATAATTGATAAAATATTCCCCACTCTCTCAATCTGATGATAGCACGTTATTATTATACATATATACATTTGCCAATAATAAAAAATCTTTTGCGTGTCCTAAGATGAGAAAGGGCACGGCAACCCCAAAAAATGGAGACCCAGGTCTTTTGTGAATGAAATATCTTAATGAACCACATAGTCCTTTTATGTCTGAAACATCTTTATGACACACATAGCATTCCAAAATACGGGTGAACGCCACTAACAGCGGGTAATACAAGAATGGGACGAGGGATCGTATACTTTAAAATCAAAATAAGGCGTCCCCCGTCTAAAATAAATAACCAAGGTAAGTATATAAAAAAAGAAGGACAAAAGTAAACCCATATAATATCCAGGTTGCCAGTACCGTCTTAAGATGGCGCCATAATATAGCGGTACAACGCGCAGGACAGTAAGCTATCAGCGAAATATCAAAATACATGAAAAAAGTTAAGGGATAGATCGGTTGAGCTAAAAAGCTAAATTTAACACACCTTATTAAAGCACAAACGGCACCTCGTGGGCAAATAATGAAAGTAAACACACATCACATTGGGCGTAGGACGTTATAAATCACCACTCAAAGATGGCGGCGCTACCAACACAGAGTACGCCCTCAGCAGAAGAAAACTAATCAGCTGTTAGCTATAATCAGACATCAAGCGGATATAAATAGTAGGCGATCCGACATGGACGCCAGAGAGCGGTTCAAACGAGGCAGACGTACGGCGCCACAAGCATTGAGGTAAGGACGAGCCATTGTAAACGAGCAGTCTCCGCGAGTGGGGGGAGGAGATCCTAGATTTAGGTAGAATAGCCGTGGGGGAGTGCCCGCCAGGATGGGTACGCTCTAAAGTAATTGTAAGTAACCCTCCACCAAATAATGGAAAGAGGGCTGCTCGTCCAATTTAAAAGCGGGAATAGGCGTTTTTCCTCCCTATGTAAAAAGAGGGTTTTCCTCGCTATACAAAAAAAGCGGGATGTGGCGGTCTTTCGCCTCACATGTAAAATCACTTGGCATCAGTCACATTTTATAGAGCATATCATAGGATACACTTTAATTTTAACTTTAAAGCACAGACCTGGAGAAGGAGATCATAACCACTTGATTTATTGAATTAATGATTAACCTAAGAGATCGATGCTTTAACCCTAATCGACCCACATGTTCTTTTGACTCTATTAGAACGTATCCAGTCCCTGCAAGGCCACCAGTTAATATATGCCCGTTTGAAGTGGGTTTTAAAACGATTTCAGGTAAGACTTCACATAGAATAAATAAACGTAAAACGATTGTTAGGGCAAAAAGAACCAATAGACTAACAACCAGAAACGAAATTCCCCTTTCTTTATTTAATTAGATACAAGGTTAGAAAATAAGAAGAGAAATACCAGACAAACAGGAAGATAAAAGAACCCCATAGGAGGAGTCTATCAAAAGACAAAAAGGTAATTACCAACCGAGAACTGTAAACGTGGGGTGTTAGATTAAAAATTAGAATAACCAACCAGAATTATACCTCTGTTTTCTATTAGATACATGTTCCTAATAAAGAAAAAGACCAGATAAACTTTGAGATAATAGATCCCCGAAGAAGGAGCCTTAAGGAAGAAAAAAAGGTAAACAAAGCCCTCAAGCTGTCCGCCTAGAGTATATGGTGTTGACCTTCCTTCATGCAACTGAAACCCATATGTTTATCCTTAGGCCAAACCAGCCAGACCTAAAAACTCTTTTAATCTAATTGTCCGGGAACGACGCCACGGGCGCCCAGTCACTATCTGTTGCTAGAGGATTCAAGGAACAATCCTTCCTTTATCCCAAGGTGAGAATGGGGGTAATACCTAACACGCCATAACCCCTTCACTCTGAATCTAAGAGCCCCTAACTACTGGTTTCCACAATGAATTATGTTTGGAGGACGCAAGGGCCTTTGTAATTCGGAATATAGAATAAATGAATGTAAATATACAATGAAAGATAATGTTTATACCATATATACACTAAACTGTGGATAAGATTCCTAACTAGGAGGCAGATACTTGGGAGGCAGTCTTGCATAAATTCAACGGAAAACATATAGATAACCAGTCAGTAGATACAGGTGTGAATGACATACAAAACCGTGATGTATGAACGTACCACCATGACAACTGTGGGAAAATGAGACTATTGAGACTTGTAATCAGAAAAATAGACACTGATATGATATTATTTTGCCCCTCATAATAGGGAGAGCAAAGCCCTGCTTGTACAGGGAAAACCCCAACTAAGAAGTCCTGAAGAAGGTGCCACCTTATCAAGTGGATAGCACCGAAACGCGTCGACGCAGTTGTATACGAGAGAATCCACTTAAGCCTAAATACACACGGGATGTACATGCAATTTTGTCGCACTTGTGTAAGATCGTATATGTAACGTTAGGCTAGTGGATCTGATAATCAATTGTGGTGAAAATATTCAAGTACCACTGTTTTAAGGGGGTCTGTTTGTTTTATTGTTGATTTTGATATCTTTTATTGTGTATGATATATAATGTGTTATGTATGAACTTATATGCTTTACCACTGTTTTGTCTATTCATATTTTATTAACTTTTTACGTTTCAGGGAAAGATCCTTTGAAATTTTAAACGTATGCTTTTTTTATTGTAAAATATTTTTTGTTTTAATAAAGTACTAGATTGTTAACAAACATTTTCTCTGTGGAAATCATTATGTTAATACTTTCCTGCCAGACAGTGATCTATAGTAGTCTGTAAACTAGATACTATAGTGCAACTGCTAGGGTATAGACATCACAGCCCATCAAACCTATCCCAGGGATTTCCTTTTGACTTTGTGTCCTTGCACCCTGTTCCCTGGTGACAGTGGGGTACCCTCTCTTTTGAAATTTGCTAAGTACGGCCTTGTGCTGGAGAGTTTAGGTTTTTCATGTTGACTATTACAGTTTTTCCTATCTAAATAAAACTCAATAGTCCTTGTCCAATCATAAAATGGATACACTGAAGACCTTTGGCTTCAGTGAAGAACAACTAAACAAGATATTAGGATCTAATAGAGGCAATAATAATATCACAGTGATTCCAAATGGAGGGGAAAAGTGGAATCAGCTCATCAACCTAAAAAAGAAAATCATTAGGACTGAGCTACACGCAGACTTCATGACCCAGTATGTGAGGGCAGGTAAAATACCAATAGGACTGCAAATCCAGAACGAACCTGGACTGTTCGTGGATAACCCAAAATTCCTTGAAACATGGACTTTCATTTGCAATCGATGCAGTAGAGACCTCATGCTACTCATCATTGAAACGGCACAGTCCACCGTTCTCATAGAAATAAAAGAAATGGAGGAGCTGGAGAAAGCACTCTTAGAGAATAATGTAGTCGAGGACGTAAAGAAAAGATTGGAGGAAATAAATAAGGACATGAGAGGATATTGCGAATACCTAACCAACCGCAAAACACAAAAACTTAGGAAAGACATTAATAAATTCAGTCAAGAAGTAGTATATCCTTTCCTACAAAAGGACTACTACACAGAAAAACTAGACAATTTTAGACATGAGGGCCCCAAACCCAGATTTCAGACAAGGTTTCAACCAAGAAGGCCAAGACACGTACACTTCTCAGGAACATCAGAGAGTAGTATAGAGGATGAGGAACAGTGTAGAGAAGATGAGGATTATGCAGGACCAAACAGGGCATATGAAACTCCTTTTTTAGATCAGCGCCCACAGAGAGGTCGGGGAAACTTCCGTGGCAGAGGGAGGGGTCAATATCCAAAGAGACCGGCCCAGAGGGAACAGGAGCAGGAATACCAACAAAACCCGGCCCCTCAGGAATACAAACGGACCAGGAACAAAATATACTGGCATTAGAAAGAACCCCAATCATAAATCTATCACAGCGAACCCTCACCAACACAGAAAAACAGGTGTTAGGTATGGGCTTCAACTTTGTCCCAACCACAGGTATAAATAAATTTCAGCTAGAGAAAGATCTTAGAGCGTTCTTTCGGAAAATCAGATTGCGCAGGTTTTTCGAGAACAGACCCATTAGAGAGCCACCGACTGACTCAGGTCTACGAGCTAAATCTACGTTCACCCCTAGCCTTGGCATGGTGGATAAGAACCTTGAGATCTTTGAGTCCATGGTAAAACTGGAGGTAGGTATTCTACTGGAGAAAAAACATTACCAGGAACAAAACATAACTAAGGAACAAAGGGAAGCTATTAATTCCTTGTCGGCTGACACGAGTATTACAATAAAGCCCGCTGACAAGGGGGGAGGAGTTGTTGTGTTTGATACAACAGACTATGAGCGAAGAGTTAGGTGCCTTTTAGCAAATGAACAACACTATAACAGAGTCCATCAATCTAGACTCTACAAACTTAAAAAAGATGTAGAAACCCTGCTCCAGACTACTCTTGAGGAGGGTGGAATCACCGAGGACGAATGGAAATTCCTGAGTAATCCGAATCCCAAAACTCCAGCTATGTATGGACTGCCAAAGGTCCACAAAAGTCTTACTGACCCGCCGCTAAGACCGATAGTGGCCTCCATAGATTCGCTACTGGAACCTCTGAGCCAGTACGCTGACAGATTTTTAAAACCATTGGTAGAAAAACAAAAGTCCTATATCCGCGACACTGCGGACATGATAGCAAAGATTGAAGGGACTCACTTTGATGAGGTAAACGAACTAATGGTGACTCTCGACGTAGAGTCACTCTACACCAACATTCCCCAGCTAGACACCATCACAGCGGTAAGCAACTTATTAGAAGACACTGAGATCACAGGAGGAAATAAAGAATTTATCATTAAGTGTGTGTCCATGGTTCTCCTTAACAACATTTTCCTTTTTAAAAAGGAGTTGTATATCCAAAAGAAAGGGACCAGTATGGGCGCAACCTGCGCGCCGAGCCTGGCCTGTATATATGTCAGCCTATTCGAGAACAGGCACATATACAATGAAGTGAGCCCCTTTTTCGAAAACATTCGAAATTGGGCTCGCTTCATTGATGACATATTCTTCATCTGGCTAGGCAGCACAGAGTCATTGGAGGAATTCCTGTCTTGGCTAAACCTGGGAGATCCGAACCTCAGATTTACAGCCACATACAGCAAAACGAGGGTCAACTTTCTAGACATCTGCATTAAGAGTGAGGAGAGTCAACTCAAAGTAGAGCTCTACAAAAAGGAATCAGACCGTAACACCATTCTGCATTACCATAGTTACCACCCAAAGAGCCAAAAAGACTCAATACCGTTTGGGGAATTTCTTCGTCTGAGAAGGAATTGTACAGACCTGACGGATTTCCACAAACATGCTGGTGACATGAAAAGGAAATTTAGAGAACGGGGATACCCCAAGAAACTGATCGAGCATTCATTCAAGCGAGCTCGTTACTACGACAGGGAAAGTCTACTAACCAAAAAAGAGAAGAAGAATGTACAAGAGAAAATAGTGATGGTCAGCCAACATTCTGTGATAGCCAACCAAGTAAAAAACATAATTAACCATAATTGGAAAATTCTCAACAATGGACCTGATACCAACACTTTGGAACGTCCCTTGTTCGCCTACAGAAAAAACAAAAATCTGAGATCAAACCTGGTACACACATACAGGGATGATGTGGTAGAAAATCAGATGACGATCACTGGTAACAAAGCAGTTGGAAACAACAAATGCGGCAACTGCTGCATTTGTGATCTCTGTGTAGTTACCAAGAAAGTGGTACACAATGGAACCACACATGAGATCACTACACTAAATAACTGCCGAACTAAAAATGCAGTATACATGATCCTCTGTCCATGTGAGCGAGCTTACATAGGCGAAACAGGTCGTGAAGTAAGAGTTAGGATCAGCGAACACAAGTCCGCGATTAAAAACAATAAAGAAAACCCTCCACTGGTAGCACACTGGAAGGAGAAAGGCCACAATGAGAAAGATATCAGATGGATTATCATAGAACGTATAAAAGAGCTGACTAGACTAGGCGACAGCACCAGTAGGCGCAAACAACAAGAACAGTGGTACATGATTAAATTCAATACAATTAAAAAAGGCCTCAACTCAAGAGAAGAATGGGAGGCACTAATATAATACCCACACAATAAAATCAGGTGCAACCCAACATCCGATAGAACCGGCATAATAGTGGTAACACGAATAGGCATAAATAACTTAAAGGCAAGTCCGGCAATATAGAAGAATAACAAAAATTGGCACAACTATGTGGTCCCACAAAACCATACAACACGAGATGTAGGTCGAACTTTTTCCCTTAGATAATTGATAAAATATTCCCCACTCTCTCAATCTGATGATAGCACGTTATTATTATACAGATATACATTTGCCAATAATAAAAATTCTTTTGCGTGGCCTAAGATGAGAAAGGGCACGGCAACCCCAAAAAATGGAGACCCAGGTCTTTTGTGAATGAAATATCTTAATGAACCACATAGTCCTTTTATGTCTGAAACATCTTTATGACACACATAGCATTCCAAAATACGGGTGAACGCCACTAACAGCGGGTAATACAAGAATGGGACGAGGGATCGTATACTTTAAAATCAAAATAAGGCGTCCCCCGTCTAAAATAAATAACCATGGTAAGTATATAAAAAAAGAAGGACAAAAGTAAACCCATATAATATCCAGGTTGCCAGTACCGTCTTAAGATGGCGCCATAATATAGCGGTACAACGCGCAGGACAGTAAGCTATCAGCGAAATATCAAAATACATGAAAAAAGTTAAGGGATAGATCGGTTGAGCTAAAAAGCTAAATTTAACACACCTTATTAAAGCACAAACGGCACCTCGTGGGCAAATAATGAAAGTAAACACACATCACATTGGGCGTAGGACGTTATAAATCACCACTCAAAGATGGCGGCGCTACCAACACAGAGTACGCCCTCAGCAGAAGAAAACTAATCAGCTGTTAGCTATAATCAGACATCAAGCGGATATAAATAGTAGGCGATCCGACATGGACGCCAGAGAGTGGTTCAAACGAGGCAGACGTACGGTGCCACAAGCATTGAGGTAAGGACGAGCCATTGTAAACGAGCAGTCTCCGCGAGTGGGGGGAGGAGATCCTAGATTTAGGTAGAATAGCCGTGGGGGAGTGCCCGCCAGGATGGGTACGCTCTAAAGTAATTGTAAGTAACCCTCCACCAAATAATGGAAAGAGGGCTGCTCGTCCAATTTAAAAGCGGGAATAGGCGTTTTTCCTCCCTATGTAAAAAGAGGGTTTTCCTCGCTATACAAAAAAAGCGGGATGTGGCGGTCTTTCGCCTCACATGTAAAATCACTTGGCATCAGTCACATTTTATAGAGCATATCATAGGATACACTTTAATTTTAACTTTAAAGCACAGACCTGGAGAAGGAGATCATAACCACTTGATTTATTGAATTAATGATTAACCTAAGAGATCGATGCTTTAACCCTAATCGACCCACATGTTTTTTTGACTCTATTAGAACGTATCCAGTCCCTGCAAGGCCACCAGTTAATATATGCCTGTTTGAAGTGGGTTTTAAAACGATTTCAGGTAAGACTTCACATAGAATAAATAAACGTAAAACGATTGTTAGGGCAAAAAGAACCAATAGACTAACAACCAGAAACGAAATTCCCCTTTCTTTATTTAATTAGATACAAGGTTAGAAAATAAGAAGAGAAATACCAGACAAACAGGAAGATAAAAGAACCCCATAGGAGGAGTCTATCAAAAGACAAAAAGTTAATTACCAACCGAGAACTGTCAACGTGGGGTGTTAGATTAAAAATTAGAATAACCAACCAGAATTATACCTCTGTTTTCTATTAGATACATGTTCCTAATAAAGAAAAAGACCAGATAAACTTTGAGATAATAGATCCCCGAAGAAGGAGCCTTAAGGAAGAAAAAAAGGTAAACAAAGCCCTCAAGCTGTCCGCCTAGAGTATATGGTGTTGACCTTCCTTCATGCAACTGAAACCCATATGTTTATCCTTAGGCCAAACCAGCCAGACCCAAAAACTCTTTTAATCTAATTGTCCGGGAACGACGCCACGGGCGCCCAGTCACTATCTGTTGCTAGAGGATTCAAGGAACTATCCTTCCTTTATCCCAAGGTGAGAATGGGGGTAATACCTAACACGCCATAACCCCTTCACTCTGAATCTAAGAGCCCCTAACTACTGGTTTCCACAATGAATTATGTTTGGAGGACGCAAGGGCCTTTGTAATTCGGAATATAGAATAAATGAATGTAAATATACAATGAAAGATAATGTTTATACCATATATACACTAAACTGTGGATAAGATTCCTAACTAGGAGGCAGATACTTGGGAGGCAGTCTTGCATAAATTCAACGGAAAACATATAGATAACCAGTCAGTAGATACAGGTGTGAATGACATACAAAACCGTGATGTATGAACGTACCACCATGACAACTGTGGGAAAATGAGACTATTGAGACTTGTAATCAGAAAAATAGACACTGATATGATATTATTTTGCCCCTCATAATAGGGAGAGCAAAGCCCTGCTTGTACAGGGAAAACCCCAACTAAGAAGTCCTGAAGAAGGTGCCACCTTATCAAGTGGATAGCACCGAAACGCGTCGACGCAGTTGTATACGAGAGAATCCACTTAAGCCTAAATACACACGAGATGTACATGCAATTTTGTCGCACTTGTGTAAGATCGTATATGTAACGTTAGGCTAGTGGATCTGATAATCAATTGTGGTGAAAATATTCAAGTACCACTGTTTTAAGGGGGTCTGTTTGTTTTATTGTTGATTTTGATATCTTTTATTGTGTATGATATATAATGTGTTATGTATGAACTTATATGCTTTACCACTGTTTTGTCTATTCATATTTTATTAACTTTTTACGTTTCAGGGAAAGATCCTTTGAAATTTTAAACGTATGCTTTTTTTATTGTAAAATATTTTTTGTTTTAATAAAGTACTAGATTGTTAACAAACATTTTCTCTGTGGAAATCATTATGTTAATACTTTCCTGCCAGACAGTGATCTATAGTAGTCTGTAAACTAGATACTATAGTGCAACTGCTAGGGTATAGACATCACAGCCCATCAAACCTATCCCAGGGATTTCCTTTTGACTTTGTGTCCTTGCACCCTGTTCCCTGGTGACAGTGGGGTACCCTCTCTTTTGAAATTTTCTATTTCCTGCTGCCCCCACCGTATTTGTGCATAATTGTCCTCATGAAGACACAAGATTAGGGAGAGCAGATCTATAGGCAGCCCCATTTCCTTTAGGACCTCCCACAGTTTGTTCCTAGATACCTTGTTGAGGTGGATTTAAGATCGACAAAGGCAGCATACATGCTGCCCTTGCCAAGGATAACTATGCGCCAGTAAATAAGATCAAAGTGGAACACCTGATTTATGGTGCTACTGAGGGCTCTAAAACCTGCCTGTAGAGGGGAGAGAGCATCAATGTCATCAACCCAGTCCTGGACATTGGTCTAAGCAAGCCTAGGCACCACTTTTTACATGCTATCTGTAAGGCTGATTGGCTTATAATTACCAGGCAGGGATTTATCTCCCTTTTTGTAAATGGGTATTATCTCCGCCCCCGCCAGGTTTGCGGAATAGGTGCTCCTTGGTCTATGGCGTTGGCAAATAAAATTATGTAAGAAGACCATTGGAGCTTGTCTTGCAAGAAAATATATGCAGGAATGCAATCTAGGCCTGGTGCCCTGCCACTAATTTAAGCCATTAGTGCATGACGTACATCTTCCTTGTTAAAAACTGTAGCGGAGGAGAGATGGTGAATCAAGGATGGTACCCGATCATCAACTTCTTCCTGTGAATATTGAGTGGCATAGAAATTAACCCACGAGTCGGGTCAACATGGTTTTCTGGTGGCTGTACTACTCCTCCCCTGCCCCATTTAACCATATCCCAAATCCGTTTGGAGATTTTGCTCTCGCTAGCAGACTTTAGTTCCTGCCATCTGTCCTAGTCCCAGGATTTTAGGCGCTGTGATTTGCTTTCTTGTATGTTAATCTAGCGGTTCTCATCGTGACCCCACTCCCTGAATTGATTGGCTCACCAAGAATGGACTTGATCTGTTTTTGAAAGTGACAGGGTATCTTTGAAAAATGAATTGTGCAGCTCTGTGAAATCTATGGCCGTTTCAGGAGTAAAGTGGCGAGTCTCCATCAATTTGATTGTACATTCGAGCTCACTGCTTATAGTGATTAATGATTCTGGACATGTTAGGATTTTAGACCATGTAACTTGTTGCATATTGTTAGAGAGTAAGAGATCGCTCGCTGTTGATGGGGTAGCAAGTGCAGCTGGTACACCTAGATCCTTAAATCTAAAAAGTGAGCAGAACGGATCATTATTGCTCTCTATGCCATCGTATATGTCATGTCCTCAAAAGTGTGCCATAAATTCAAGCTGACTATGAGGTAATCAATATGATGTTAGGAGTTTATTGATAATCAGTGGGACATTGGCGGGTACAATGCCAGAATCATAATCAGACTGGTTCATTACCCTAACTGGTTGTTCTGGCCTAATTGGGGTCGCCGCACGGTGGTGAGCTGTGACCCTTGCCCCTGCCTGCAGGGCCGGTCGCTCCATACACCGCGCAGCTCCCTCCTTGAGTGCCGGGACCCCCGACCCCTCCGCTGCTGCCTCGCAGAGGCGTGTGCCTGGACTGCTGTTCTGCCGGTTCGTTCCTGTCTCCTTTGCCCCTGATCGTGAAATTTGCTTTGTTTCTCGATTGTCCATTGTTTACTGGGTTTAACTTCTGTTTTAACTTTGCTGTGTTTACTTCTGACCCTGATTGTGTTTTGCTGTGCCTTCTGTGCCGCCCTAGTGTCCTTCCCGCCGCTTCTCCCCCTCCCTTCTCCCCGCCGCTGCTCCCCTGCGGCCCTGCCCCTTCTCGCTCCTGCTACCCACCCATTGGCCACCCCGCTCCCGCCTCCCAGCTGCTCCTCCCTCGCTCCGCCCCTCCCACTACGCCATTTATGGCGGAGTCCACGCGTACGCGCAGCGTGCATGCGCAGCGGGCACGCCACAGGTAAGCCCTTCTGTGCCCGTCCGCGCCTGGCCCGCGCCCAGCGCCAGACCCCCTGGCCCCCGAAGACGCCAGCCCACCTGCCGGACCTACAACTACGCCACCCTCATCGCACTCAACACCGGCCGAATCCCCGGCTGCCACCGAGCCACCCCAGGACGCACCCACGGACCCTTCACCTGCCAAGCCTGCAAGTTCTCCTGCATCCGGACCTGCACAGCACCCACCGAGAAGAGCACCGGCAGCAACCATCTGAAGTGCATCCTGCTCAACACCCACTCCGTCCACAGACACGCCGTAGAACTCTGGAACCTCCTCGACACCATAGCTCCAGACGTCACATTCCTCACGGAAAACTGGATGAACGCCTCCTCAGCGCCAGACATCGCCATCCTCATCCTGGACGGATACAAGATTACCCGGAGGGACCGCGCCAACCAGACGGGAGAAGGTATCGCCATCGTCCACAAGAACACCATCTGCATCATGACCAACTCCGACGACACCCACACAACCGCCGAACACCTGCACTTCCAGATCCACACCGACCCCAAGACCACCCTCAGAGGCACCCTCATCTACAGACCCCCGGGACCACGCACACAATTCAGCGAAGACTTCGCCGACTTCATCAGCCCGCACGCCCTCCTCTCCGCGGACTACATCCTCCTGGGGGACCTCAACTTCCACCTGGAGAACAACAACGACCACAACACCACCACCCTGCTCGACAACCTCTTACTCAAGCAACTGGTGACCACACCCACCCACTACGCTGGCCACACGCTCGACCCCGTCTTCTCCTCCAGCAAGGACATCTCCTTCAGCCACGCCACCGGACTCCACTGGACGGACCACAGCTGCGTCCACTTCAGCTTCAGAAGGACCACGCTCCTCCACCACCACCAGCAACAGTGTCCCCGCAGAAGCTGGAACAAGATCACAGCCGACCAGCTCGCCGCATCCCTGAGCCAGAACCCTCCCGCCAGCTCAGCGAACCCCAACCAAGCTGCCAACAACCTCACGAGGTGGATCAGCAACTGCGCAGACGACCTCGCTCCACTGAAGACTCCTCCCAGCAGACCCGGCAACAAGAAAGCATCCTGGTTCACCGACGAACTCAAGAGCTCCAAGAAGACCTGCCGAGCCCTCGAGAAAGCCTGGCGCAGAGACCCGACACCAGACAATATGACCACCCTCAAGCTCGCCAGCCGAAAACACCACCAACTGATCCACGCCACCAAGAAAACCGCATTCAAGGAACGACTGGACAACAACGCCCACAACAGCAAGGAACTCTTCAACATCGTCAAAGAGCTCTCCAACCCCAGCGCCGGAAACAACGACATCACCCCATCGCAAGACCTCTGCAACTCGCTCGCCTCGTTTTTCCATCGCAAGATCGCAGACATACATAACAGCTTCAGCACACAGCCGACGCACCCTACAACTGCACCAGCGCCCCCCACCACCACCCTCCACTCCTGGACCCCGATGACACCATACGCACGATGACCTCCATCCACTCCGGATCACCAACCGACCCCTGCCCTCACCACGTCTTCAACAAGGCCGACTCCGTCATTGCTCCCCATCTACGGGACATCATCAACACCTCCTTCGACACCGCAACCTTCCCAGAGAGCTGGAAGCATGCCGAACTCAGCGCCCTACTGAAGAAACCATCAGCGGACCCCAGTAACCTCAAAAACTACCGCCCCATCTCGCTCCTCCAGTTTCCGGCCAAAGTCATCGAGAAGACCGTCAAAAGACAGCTGGCCGCCTTCCTCGAGACAAATGTATCACTCGACCACTCACAGTCCGGCTTCTGGGCCATCCACAGCACCGAGACAGCCCTCATCGCAGCCACCGACGACATCCAAACCCTGCTCGACAACGAGGAAACAGTGGCCCTCATCCTCTTGGACCTCTCTGCGGCGTTCGACACGGTCTGCCAGTGCACCCTAGTGCAGCGCCTCAACAACATCGGAATCCAGGAGAAGGCACTGGAATGGATCGTCTCCTTCCTTGCTGGAAGGACACAGAGAGTCCGCCTTCCCCTCATTCAGATCAGAGGCCACCGAAGTCCTCTGCGGCGTACCAAAAGGATCTTCACTCAGCCCCACGCTGTTCAACATCTACATGAGCCCCCTCGCGGCCATTGCACGCCAACACAACCTCACATCATCTCCTACGCCGACGACACCCAGCTGATCCTCTCCCTCACCAACGACCCCGTCACCGCAAGAACCAACTTACACGAAGGGATGAGAGACGTAGCCAAATGGATGATGAACAGCCGCCTGAAACTGAACTCAGATAAGACGGAAGTACTCATCCTGGGATCGTCGCCCTCCACCTGGGACGACTCCTGGTGGCCCCCTGCCCTGGGCAGCGCACCCAGACCACGCACGCAACATGGGCTTCATCCTAGACTCCTCCCTCTCCATGACCAGACAAGTCAACGCTGTTTCCTCATCATGCTTCAACATCCTACGCATGCTACGTAAGATCTTCCGTTGGATCCCCACTGAAACCAGGAAGACAGTCACCCAGGCCCTCGTCACCAGCTGACTGGACTACGGCAACTCCCTCTACGACGGAACCACCGCAAAACTCAAGAAAAGACTCCAGCGCATCCAGAACGCATCAGCACGACTCATCCTGGACATCTCTGCACACCTGAGAAGCCTTCACTGGCTCCCCGTCAACAAAAGAATCACGTTCCGACTCCTCACCCACGCACACAAAGCTCTTCCCAACCAAGGCCCAAGGTACCTCAACGACCGCCTGAACATCTACACTCCCACCCGCCAGCTTCGATCGACCAGCCACGCCCTCGCCGCCATCCCCTGCATCCGAAGAGCCACAATGGGAGGAAGATCCTTCTCCTACCTGGCCGCCAAGACGTGGAACTCCCTCCCAACCCACCTCCGCCTGACCCAAGACCACCTCGCCTTCAGGAAGCAACTCAAGACCTGGCTGTTCGAGCAGTAGCGGACCCCCCTACCCCAAGCGCCTTGAGATCCTCCGGGTGAGTAGCGCGCTATACAAATGCCGTGATTGATTGATTGATTGTGGGATTCCCTGTCATAAGTGTGAAAAATGAATTGCTAGTACAATTCGTCAGAACTTCCAATGTACGGTAACCATTGGCTGGGGGAAGCCATCAATCACCCTCACTAAGCGTAGACACAGATTGATAGGGGGCTGTTGGGCTTTTGGGGGTAGGTTTGGTGTTAAGTTTAAGGCGAATTGCTGTTATAAAAAGGTGTTGTGTCCATAGATCTAAAGCTACCAAATTCTCAGCCAAATCTTTGTGTTGTTAAGTTAGGGCAATGACATCCATTTCATCCCCTGGGGTAGAATATCGTTTAGCCCCAACAATGTCATCCCTTATTATGGCACAGCTTCCCTGCACTTTCGAACCGAAATGGATGATTTTGTTAATAAGGGAAACCTCATCCTCTGTAGTTAATCTATGTGTAGGCTTGGGTACATTGATCATATGTATTGTCCTTTTCTGCTCAGGATTAGTGCCTCTGGTGTGAAATGGGGGATACCTATTGCCATGCAAAAGTGAAGTGCTTGTTGGTGTAACCATCGCTGGTTTTGAGTGGACCATCCTATTCATTTTGTCCTCCATCCCCGTTCAGAGCACTGTGGCCTTCTGTAGCCCTTCCAGGATTGATCTTACTGGCGCTGTCACCCCCAGCAACATTAGTGATGGCTGAGAGACCCGCTTTCAATTGTTGTGTCTGGTGTTGCCCTCCCATGTCCTGGACTCTAGATAGGGATTGACAACGTAGTTTGTCTTCTAGTGTTTGAACTACATTATGCACCCTGATAAAGGATTCAGAATGCTGGCCCACAGCTACCTTAAGTGCTTTTATTTCTTTGGTCAGATTCAGTAACTGACCTGATAGTGAGTTTGGCACAGGGGGTCTCTGCTTACAGATTTTAACTGGGTATCTTTAACTTCTCTACGGGGGACTGATTTCCCCTTGCTGCTGGAGGCAGGGCTGGTAGTTATGTGTGCCTTCCTTTTTTTTTCTTTTTATTAAGACAAAAACTAGCTTCAGATACTAGCAAAACACAATATATAAGTACAAGGCATGTAAAAGACATGGCAAATACTAGGCATTGTAGAACGCTGTGTGCAAATACATTGTAAGCACTGCCACATGTTACCCGCTAGAATACAGCTCCAGAGCCTCTTGGAAAACCATTCAATGCCCTTCATGAGACTGTGCCTTCCTTTTTAATCATCTTTTAATCAAGGGCCTCTCTTTAATTGAGTCACTACTAATTTCATTTGACCCGTCTACAGAAGCAGCCATATCTGAAAATGTGGCATAGATGTTACTACATTGAAAGGTCATCTACCAATGCTGCCCCTTCTGTTGCTGTATTTCCAACTGTGTTTAGGATGGAGCTATGAATAGCTATCTGACTATTACCCATTCTTACTATTAGATGGCAGCTTGTTGTGGCCATTAAAAATGCTGTGTGTGGGTTGTGTGCTAAGTGCTGGGACACATGAGGTGTTATTCGAGGATACCTTCACATTCCCTTAAAAGACTGTCAATGCGATCAAGTACCACCCCGCTCCCCTCTTTATGGCTAGGACAGGGGTCCAATGATGCTCCTGAGTGGAGGGAGTTCATGATGGCTGTGGTGTTCTGTTTGGTGAGCTGATCTCATTGGGTGAGAAGGTCATTTGGGCTCAGCTCCGTGGGGGCGAGGAGGGTGCTTCCAACTTCTACTGTAACTGAAGATTGCTCTTATGAAATCCTCAGATTATGGAAAATACCCTTCTCACTCTCATAATGGGTGTTCTAAATAAGTAGTTCTGATGCAAAGTCCAGAATTGCAGTATTGTAAATGTCCACTTTTCCAACGCTTTCATCTAATTCAATTGAAGTTGCCAGCACTTGCATCTTTCAAGAGATCTTCCTTCACACAATTCTGTCCCAGTTGTATGAAAAGATCTCTGTATCTTTTGTTTTGAAGATGAGTGACAGTGGTACGTCACAGAATAAAAATGTGCTATTTTGACAAATGCCAGGTGTTATAAATATTGAAATTGATATTTGTCAGTGCCAAACATGGATTCATCTTTGAATTATGTGTATATTCCTAACACTCTGCCTTTTCTGTTTCACCTCAATACCTTCCTATTATACCACAGATATTCCACTGTCTGTGTGAGTACTCTACAGACTACTAAAACCATGTCATAGTTCAGGCCTTCCTCTACTTTACCTCTGCCAGCGCAAACAAAACTGTGAAAATGTGCGAATCTGAATTTCAGGAATGTTAACATATTTTAGGGATTATCAGTTCTATTCCCCTAGTATTACATTTGGGAATGCCCTGAAAATTAACTTTTTCATGCAGAGCATGCCATTTTGTGAGCGTCTAGACCTAAATGATGAAACCTGACTTCATCTTGATCACCGCGACACATGGACATTTACAATAGATTAGATGGTATTTTGCAGAGCATACCAACTGATGGACTGAAAGATGATGGAGTAAGCTATGATGCTCTCATCCTAGACACTGCAATTTTTTCTCAAATTTGTATCTGCAGGAGAAAGAACGCACTGTTGGGCAAATATTATCTGCTGTTCCAGGAACAAGTTGTTACATGTCTGATGAATCTGCAACTGTTTTCCCTGCTTGTGAACAGGGAAGGATTGGCAGTAGCGGGCATCCAGTGTTTTCCCAGTGGGCCCGAAGGGTGGGGGCTAGTTTTGTGCCTTGGGGCAGTTTTGCTGCAGTCCTGCAAAATCGTCCACTGTAACAAAAGCTCGAGCGGTGATCTCAGTAGCACCCCGCACCCCCTTGGGTTGGTCGAGTGGATGTACCAGGGCTGGTTTCTGTTCCCAGTCTGTGCAAGACCAAATTGCTAAGGAAGAATATATCTTTTGTGCCTAGAGTTTGTATATAGGACATTGCTTGAGCATTTGCTTATTGTGTATCATTTAGATGAATGAACTTCACCCACAAAAAACTATTTGGATCCTAAATTTCATTGAAGAACTCCCCGTTAACCATTCGAGCTTGTGCTGACAAAAATTTCACCTGCAAATATAGGGGCATTTTCATGTTTATATACAGAATCAACTATCTCAATGTGAAAAGCAAGTAAGGAGAACTTAACATCTACAGTATGAACATGTGATAAAATAATTTAGAGACAGTAGTAGGGAAGAGGTTATGTTATGTTAACATTTAAATGAGATTCACCACAACAGCTTCTTTGTGTGCTTCAGGTAAACATATGTGCAAAGTACCTGTTGAATGAAGTGTAAGCATATTGCACCTTAGGTTTTGGCATATGTGTTTTCTCAATTTAACAGGCAGACTGTGAAAGACAGTGGAAACGATTGATGAAGGAATTTGCTGGTCACGTTTTTGATTTAAGGATTGTCTTGGTCCTTCTTGGAAAGTCCCCATTATCCACATGCTCATAAACATACTGGATTACCTACATCTATCCTGCTCGCCAATGATTTCATTACAAGTATCCCATGTGTTTCTCTATCGGTATCTGTACCAAAAGGCTGAGCGTAAATACTGGGAAAATATCCAGTGTACACTAAGAATTACCATAGAATTAGGAATTACTGGGGAAATGGTAATTCCTTATTCTGGTTTTAGTCCAATGACTTTACCTATTTGGAGAAGGCAAAGTCCCATTGTGAAACACAATAGAGCTGTACTAAATATGTGGAATCTGTAATTCCAATAAGTTATGTAACTCCCATTATCATCCCTATCAGAATTACAGCAGTATTTGTATATAGGCCCTAAGAATGCAAAATGTGGGGCTGGAACAGGGATCCTATGGTGAGCATCATTTATATGAGCTGCTTTCCATTAGTTGGGGTACCTAATTGTATCAACTTTTCTCTGAAACTTAAAGTTATTGCAACCTTTTCAAAATAATGTTTATAGTTTGGAGCTAGTGACAATCCAAATCTATGGCTAGATAAATCTCCCTGCTCCCTTTCCTGGCGAAGGTCATCTAGAATATCGTCAACATGCAACTGGCCCGCCACCTGGAAGACAACAACATCTTGGACCCGTCCCAGTCCGGGTTCAGACGAAACCACAACAAGGAGACAGCCCTCATCGCCGCCACAGACGACATCAGGTGCCAACTAGACAACGCCGAAACATCAGCCCTCATCCTCCTGGACCTGTCAGCCGCCTTCAACACGGTCTGCCATCGCACTCTAAAGACACTCCTCCTGGTAACCAGAATCCAAGAGAAGGCCCTTAACTGGACCAGGTCCTTCCTCTCCGGCAGAACCCAGAGTGTCCGCCTCCCGCCCTCCCGATCCGAACCACTATCATCATCTGCGGCGTCCCCCATGGCTCATCCCTCAGCCCGACGCTGATCAACATCTACATGACCCCCGTCGCACAAGTGGCCCGCCAACATGACCTCAACATCAACTCCTACGCCGACGACACCCAGCTCATCCTCTTCCTCTCCAAGGACCTGCAGACTGCCAAAACCAACCTCCACGAGGGAATGAAAGCCGTCGCTGACTGGATGAGCAACAGCCGTCTGAAGCTAAACTCGGACAAGACGGAGGTACTCATCCTCGGACCCACCCCCTCAGCCTGGGACGACTCCTGGTGGCCGACCACACTGGGAGCAGGCCGACCACACTGGGAGCAGCCCCAACACCCACTGACCATGTACGCAACCTAGGAGTCATTCTCGACTCCTCCCTCTCGATGTCTAAACAGGTCAACACTGTCTCCTCCTCCTGCTACAACATCCCTCCGCAAGCTCCGCAGGATCTACAAGTGGATCCCGATTGAAACAAGAAGATTGGTGACACAGGCCCTCGTCAGCAACAGACTGGACTATGGCAACACACTCTACGCAGTAATCCAAGCCAAACACCTACGACGACTACAACGCATCCAAAGCGCCTCCGCCCGACTGATCATCAACGTCCCCTGCCGCAACCACATCACCCCACCTGAGAGCCCTACACTGGCTCCCCGTTGACAAGAGGATCACCTTCAAGCTCCTCACCCACGCACACAAACCGCTCCACAACGCCGGACCAGCGTACCTGAACAGCAGACTCAGCTTCTACACCCCCACCCGCCAGCTCCGCTCCGCCAGCCTTGCCCTCGCCGCTGTCCCCCGCATCCAACGAACAACCTCCGGTGGCAGATCCTTCTCCTACGAACACCCTCCCCACCCATCTACGGCAGACCCAAGACCTACTCACCTTCAGAAGACTCCTCAAGACCTGGCTCTTCGAGCAGTAGCAGCACCCCTCCCCTCAGCACCTTAAGACCCTCACGGGTAAGTAGCGCACTTTATAAGTACTCTGATTGATTGATTGATTGATTGATTGATTGATTGATTGATTGATAAATGAAAGGCTGTGAGGGAATAAACAGGAAAAACACCAAGACAAGCCTTAGTCTACCAAATCATATGTAACAATTTGGAATCATATGCCTACATTGTATGTACAAAATCAGTGAATCACACTAAAATGCGCACACTACATGTTTCCACATCACTAAAGAGGTGAAACAAAACCTATATTTAAGGTATTTACTCCCTTTTTCAGTGAAAGTATACATTTAAATTACATATAAACATTTACATCCATATTACAAAAGTAGGTGCATTGTGTGGAACAGTGGTGGGCGTTGGTGGTTTTCTGACCAAGGGCATAAATCATCAGCAGAGTACCCAATGTACTCTTGCAGACACTTATTTAAGGCTTTCTGAGAGTTCACCAATTTTTATGGGGACTGCCTTGGGGTACTCATGAGGGTGGGTACAGATTGTGATTTTAAATTCTGCCTGAATAATGAGTGAAGAGTCCACTGGAATGGATCCAGTTTACATGGCAATGTGTGGGGTCCTGGCTATGACTCAGGGAAGCCAATCATTATACACCAATATTCCACAGCAGGTCATTTATATGGCATCAGAGCTACTTTAGATTAAAAAAGTGTTTCCAACTCATATACCAACTGATTTTATCGTGCCTTGCCAGAGATACATCTCACAAAAACTATTTAAAATTCCAAAAATGTTACTATTTCAAAGTTTGTGTGTTGCAGTGAGAGCTGGGTTTGCCCTAGATCCAGCAAATCTTTGTATAAACTAGATTAAGCAGCTCTATGTATGTATGCAATGACGATAATTCATATATACAGAATTTGACGAGTTGATGTAGGTATATAGATGGTGTTCTATGGATCCAGACTGGGGATCTCTCCACATTGAAATTATTCCAAACCTGGCTTAATGACAGATATTCCAAAATACAATTCACAGCATCCCATAGTAGTTCGAAAGTAATTCCTTTAAACATAATTACTAAAGTTGAAAACAATAGATCGTACACAACTATCTTTCACAAGCCCACAGAGTTCAACAGACTTTGTAGTTGCCAGGTGGGTATGGGAGCCATGTGTTTGCCCCATTTGAACACTATGAGCAAAGGGTTATTGTCAGACAGATACTCTGCACTTCATATCCACTTCTAAATGTCTAACCCGCAGAACATATATTCTAGTCTTGAGTGAAGATCATATATAAATGAATAGAAGGAATATTCATTCATATAGAGCTGCGAGTTTCTTCAAACATCTAACAGAGACCAATTCTGACACAATTTCTGTAATTCTCCAGCTATTTTTATTACAGGAAATTGAGATGGGAAGGATGACGGATCTACCTAGATGTCTAGTATTCTATTAAAATCACCTTCCAGGATCTACTGAATGCTGGACTACATTCTAAATATCCTAGTGAGCGATAAGCACTAGATGGATTGACCTACATTTGGGGCATATGTCCTTTAACCATTAGTGTTCCATTACACGTACCCAGTTTGAAAGTGTCTAAATTGAGCATTCATCTCAACTTCAAGACGCTCAAATGGTGCACGTCATATCAAAATCAAGACTCTCCCTTCACTATGCTGAGTGTGTAGTGTACAATATTTGACACATTCAACTTCATATGAGTCTACCCCCTTCTGCCTACACCATATGAATTTCATGGTAGATGGCTACATGTACAGACCTATTCTTCAAATCCACAAGAAACCAAAAGGCAGGGCACACTCACAGGTTGTCAAGCGCCAGCAGTTACCTGATGCGTTTTGAGTTTACTCTATTCCTCATAGGTTTCACTGCTTACAGAATGACTGCCATCAAAATGGTTTTTCCAGTGATCTCCCTTTATTTCCATAACAACAATCAAACTCAAGTGAGTAAATACTGGTGCATGATGGGACTTGAAATCCATACAATCTAACGCAAGTGGGCTTGTGAATGTACAGACCTATGTTGCACTTTATGTACATATACCCTCTTAGTTGCATTTTATATTTCCCTTATATTCCAGCTTAAAATTCTAAACTTTTTTGGTATATATAGTAGTTTATTTGCTTAAATTGAACAGAGTAGTCCATAAAGAAAAAAATAAACAGATTCCCCCCTTCAATCTTTCACATGACTGATTACTTGAACAAAATTAACTACAAACTCTGCACCCCTTTAGGACTGAAGCCCACTTGCAAACACAATGTATATTTTGTCCTTGCTGTTCTAATACAACAAAAGAACAATGTGTACCTCAGTAGCGCTCAACCCCACTGAACTTACCCCCAGACGATAAGATGATAAAATGAGCGTACACCTTGAAGAGCTTACTGTATTTCCTGTAAAAACAATTTTTCTAAAGGCACCCTAAAATTTAAAACGTATAATCCGGTGGTCTGAAAAGTCACAGTTACCTGTATATGAACATTTGCACCAGCAGTACTCAAAACTCATCCTAATTTGTCAGCTGATCTTGGGTGAATTTAGGTAATGAATCTCAGTTGCTGCACAGTAGATACACCTCCAACCCTTTACCGGACTCCGTTTCACCTGATGAATCTTTGATTTTAGGTGGACAACAAAAAGTCATGGCACCTATGGCTGGAAGCAGAGCTTTCTTTTCAGCTTCCGGTTGCCTCCTTGATGCCCTGCTTTCAAAATGAAGGACACCTTCATTGACATAATAACTTCCATGGCTCAATGTTAATACAAAAATGCGAAATCTTGAGTCCTGCAACTGCCTCAGTCCATTCCCAGACTTATCTGGGCTACCGAAGAAGTACATCTTTTGGTCAGAAATTGTGAAAGCTGTAAGTTGTCAATAAATGGAAATGTCTGCAGGTTTTGTACATCCATGATGTAGTATGTGATATTTGAATAATGCTCACTGCCTAATGGACTCTACCCTTACCATTGAGGACTGGATGATTTAACACTTCTTGTTAAACTATCCATAACATTGTGACTTTCTTCTAATTTGGTCTTTCTTTCTTTCCACTAAATACCAGGCATGCTTTTAACCTCTTACTATTCTAGGTACTTCCCCTAATCCTTAGATTAGTTAGTCGCTCTTGATATTGACTGTAATCCCAGTTTTATATCTTAATCTGTTCTCTGTGTAAACCCTTCTCTGTTCAATTATGTTTTATGAAGAACACTTAGGGGCCGATTACAATCTCGCTAGGAAGGCCTCCAGACTGGTTCCTGAACAAGCAAATTTGATTCGGAGCCTACGTTTCCGACTGAGTTGTTCCCCACCCCGAACCACCAAGTACGATGTGGAGATCTCGTCCGCATCAACCAAATTGTTTCCGAACCAGATCCTGTCTGTTTGACTTGTTGGAAGCTTAATCATGCCATGCAATGGAGCAGGACTCCGAACGATCAAGTACGATGCACGATTCAGACAGCTGTATTGACTCGGTCTCAGCGAGACAAAACAGCTGTCAGATTCGGATGTGGGCGCCGTAGCCTGCCCCCTTCACCCATAGCCCTCTTAATCAGTTGTGAGGGGGTACGCATGGGTCTCCCCAATCTAAGCATGTACAATGTGGCGGGCAACATGGGGTGCCCGCGCTTTTTCCCACCCACCCCTTTTTACCCCTTGGTACACAGGCTCTCATAGAGGTCAATGGGAGTCCAAGCAAACCGAGTCTGTCATCATACGGCTGCATCGTGCTCGTTCAGTTGGACTCGCACAGCGTGATTTTCTAGAAAAGCCCTGCGGATCAGATTCTTACTGAGGGCTTTCCTAGCTAGATCGTAATCGGCCCCCTAAGTCATTTCATGCTATCTCAGATGTAATTCCAGAGGGGAAAGCCTAGTGACTGTAACCAGCTGTCCACAAGAGAATTGTATTTTCCTGGGTGAACATCAAATAATGTATGAATTCCTGAAAAAAAAGATGTTCATGGCTTACAGAGGGCTGGCCATGTAATGCCTTAGCAACAATACAAAAAGTATTGAAATGCATTTTGTTCTGCACTGAAAGTCATGATGGTCGTAAAAGGCAGAGTTAATATAGTGTTTTAACCCAAAGTTAGTAAAGATAAAATTCAACTGAGCATACATTCTTTACTTTATTCAATAACTTTGATGGGAGCCCTGAGTAGATATTATTTCAACAGATCTGACATAAAATTAAGGGAGTGGGAAATATTGCTGTTAGGAATTATCACAAGGAATGCCATATGTGCTACTTTTGATAGGGGAACAGCCTTTACAACGCGGGTATTACCACGCGCTACCATTACAACGCTGCTATTACAACGCAAATCGTTACAACGACTTGCGCTGGAGGGTGCTGTTGGATAGGGAATAGTTTCATTTTCTATTCCTACACCTTCCCTACTGTAACGTGGGCTGGAGTTGGAATAGAAAATTAAACTATTCCACTATCCAGCGCTTACATCGCCAGTCGTTGTAACAACTTGCATTGTAAAATCAGCGATGTAATGGCATGTGTGGTAAAAGCCCGCGTTATAATGCCATACAACCCTTTCGACAACAATACTTTTGACAATTAAGCTCAACTTAGCATCTTCGATCAATCTGAGATGTTCATTTTGCTGATAGTGGTGAAGAACCAACACTCAATTGCCATTGTTCCAGGAGGAGCCTACCTGCTATCATGATTTCTCTTTTGGAGATCTTTTGACAAACTCGGCTCTGTAGCACTCATTCCATGCCTGGATATGAGACAAGTAATTACCCTTTTGCTGACCATCTTTAGCTGTCTCTTGAACCCTTAGGTGGAAATGTCCATCCCCAGGTCCGCACAGGAAACATAGGTCGATCTGGGTATTCGTGACATAGATCCAAGGGCCTGTCTGGTAAATAGATGTGGCAGCGGTACAAAGTACGAACTGACAATGACTCTGAAGGGGGACACTGGCCAAGCTCTATGCAGGGTTCTACTTGGTGTTTAGACAAGAAAAAGTGACATAGTATGCTTCCATCTGCAACAGCATTGGCCATAAAATCCATTTAAACCATTAGCACCAACCATTCGTTCATGTAAATTGAAAGTCTACCTCAAGCAAACTGCAATCAGCACTTACTTCATGCTATTCAATGGGGGTAAGATGCATCCCAAGAACAGAGACTGGCTCAGTTACAAGCAACTTAACAGTTTTCCTCCATCTGCCTTGTATTCCTTGGTAACTGAACATATAACTTGCCTTCAAAGAGCATAAACACAAGACGGTGAAGCACTGAATCAAGCTGCACATCTGAAGCTAAATTAACCCCTTTTGTCGTTACCACAGCACACAGCAGTTAAACAGTGGCAATGGCCCGGTCTTCAAAGAAAGTAGTGTAAGATACAAACAGTTGATACGTATTTTCAATAGTGCAACCTTGTGATCACCTGTCTGTTTTTACCTTCACAAAGAAAGTCTAATAACAAATATATAATGGCTATTTTCTGAAATAATGTGAAAAATTTGAAAGTAAACCACTGGATGTGCGGGAAACAACACACGGATGGCATGGGGAAATGTTGACATTGCTTTACCCTACTAAACTGAATAATGGTTCAAAATATCATTATCTCATGCAAACATCTTACCCCCAGTCCTGTTTTGCGAGTCCTTAATAGCAAATTTTAAGGATCCGCTATTAAAGACTCACAAAACAGGATGCATGTAGAAATCGCAATAATTTTAGCGATTTCTACAGCTTCCTTATTTGCGATTCGCTAATCGCAAATAAGGAATGGCTTTCCCATTCATTCTTTATTTGCGATTAGCAATTAGCGAATCGCAAATAAGGAAGCAATACCAAGGGTGCCAGTGTGTCCAAAGGACACCCTGTTGCACCCCTGAAATGGTAATGTCCACTGGTGTTGCGCACACACATGCCCCAAGGACATGTGTGTGTAACATACAACTTAGAAAAATGCACTAAAGTGCATTTTTCTAAGTTTTTGCTATTTACAGCGTAGTTAGACTTTTTGGTAAATTGCAGGCCCCAGATTGCGATTTTGCAATTTTAAAATGGTTCATGAATTGCATTTAAGGAATTGAGATTCCTTAAATGCAATTAATCGCAATTTAGCGATATCTACATTTGCGATTTTTGCATTTGGGATGATGCATCCCAAATGCAAAAATAGCACTCGCAAAGGGCCAGATTCCCTTTGCCAGCCGATTCTGGTTTGATGAATCTGGCTGTTAGTTCTTTCAGTAACAGTACATCTACGTGAAGAATCTGATCATTTTGTATAAATGTATGCTACTTGGCTATTATTGTTTAACCCCGCAGCTGTTTATTCATGAAGAAAGAATTTCCTGTAAAAATCATTGTACTTGATCTTGAAATTAAGTCCACGATAGGGTAAACTTTTGTTATTTATTGTACATGCATTTTAACACTGGGCCGTGTCTTTCTGTTTTAGAATAAGATGTTTTAGTTCTTAAACTTAGAACTATAATTACATTGGGGTATTAAGAGATTGATAACTTCCTCAGACTCGCAGCATGTGGCTCATGAAAGCTTAAACATATGCAGATTAGTTGGGAGAAAATAATCCTCATTTTTAGTTCGGGTCATGATAATGTGCTTTTCGCTTTCATAGTGGACTGAACATATTTATCATAAAGGGCAAAATTGTTAATGAAAGTGGACACAAATAGTTTCTGACCCGCTGCTAAGGTCGAAAGTGTGGCCAGAAGCTGTCGTTATCATGGAGTGTGGTGCCCTTCATCATTTCAAATGCATTTCCATATCCGCAGGTAGCCAGATAAGTGACCATTACTACATGCACCAAAATGACACAAAAATGGCGAGCACCATTTTTCGCTTCTGCATACTTTAAAATGTTTTCATAAAAACAATCTCTTCATATGTAAAAATCACAGGCTGACTTGTGTAGTTCCGTTCCTTTCTTCCACTAAATGACCATGCAGGGTTCTAAAACATATTTACGTGAATCGCACGGACTCATGTGAACCTAACTTTCATCCGCCTGCAATTTGATAAATTTGGATTTGGATTGAATTGAAAAATTTAAAAAGAATAGCTCCTGCTAAGATGCAAACTGGTGAAGGGATATTTACTATGATTTAAGTCAATGGAGTGCAGCATGTGATGTTGTTGTGTTGCGTTGCATGAAAGTGAGAGAGCTTGAAATACTGCCCTTCATTTAGAATGATATGGAGTAGTTCATCTCCCCCAATGCTTCACCCATGGAATGCCTACCATAGCAAGTGGTAAAACAATGCAGCATAATCCACTGCTTTGCATTGCATTTCTCTACAAAGTCATGCAAGGTAGCAAAACTTGACCCTTGAGTGGTTTTGTAAATTAACAATTAAGGAATTGTGTTGTCTTGCAATGACTTGCATCAAGCAAGGACAACACAAGTCTTTAGTAAATCTGGCCATAACTAAGTAAAGCAACATGGACTGATGCTGTCTCTATGGGTGGGTGGCAAACTCCGCTCCTCCAATGGCGTTCCCAGAGTTGTACCCACTCCGTGCTACGCTTGGAGTTTCTGCACAGACGTGGGTCCCTTGCTCGCTATTCCACTGGATTCAAGCTGGCATGGCTGATGAGGGGGTATACCCCTAAACCAGTCTCAGGATGCTTGTTTACCGTCCAGGGAGGACCTGGCTTTATAGTTTGGGCTGGACTCTTCCCATGGAGAGTAGGGTCAGGAACAATTTGCATGTGGCTGGGTCCAAACTGTGATGGCACAGTGAGAAAAAGAATGATTGATTTAACTCAGAACTCTTTACAAGGGATGAGGTTTTGAAGAGTTCCAGCACTCCGTCCATCATCTTTTTGTGTTTGCTATGTTTCCCCTAAGTGGCCATGGTTACGCCCAGATGTGGGTCCCTTGTTCGCTGTGCCACTGAATTCAATCTAGGCTGGAGGGTGAGGGTGATATCCCGAAACTGGTCCCAGAATTCTTATTTCCAGACTAAGGAAGACTTGGCCTGGCAGTTTCGGATGGACTGCTCCCATGAGGAGCAGGGTCAGACCGATTTGCATATGGCTGGATCCAAACTGGGGTGGGATGGTGGGCAAAAGAACAATGGATTTAACCCAGATCTTTTGCTTGGGGGTGAGTGTTTGAAAAGTTTCACACTCCATCCATCATCTTGTAGTGTTTGCTACTTTTAGAAGCTAGCCCTAACCATTAGGTTTGTTTGCCCGATTTTAAGACAACTTTGCAGGGTACAGCTTCAGGCTTGCCCTGTGGAGAATTTAAACATACATTTTAGAAACTAAGTCAAAAGGCAAATTCTTTGATAGGGACAAACCTGTTGGTCAATGAATCCCATGCTCCATTGTGGTCATCTTGAAGTCTTTATTAGGTTTTGGGATGTCTATTTTGTTGAGTTTTGAAAATGCAATTGATTTAATACTGCTTCATACACTTAAATTCAGCCCGATCTGCTGTGTACAATAGTTACCAGGAGTTGATACCAGGTTTACTATTGAACTTGTGTGTGGACCTTACAATACTGTAGATTCATTGACTCCTATCCCTCCCGAACTAATTACCAATTTCTCACATGTATAAATACAAAACCCAGTAAACTATTTACATCAATCAAAAGATATAGAATATATGGTCATAATAAAATATAAGAGACATGTAAAACAATGTATTCTTCATGTGAAAATTGTTTTAAAGACAAATGTATACAACATAAGAAACAGTATTTAAAATTCTCTAAATAGCATATGCAAATAAAAAAAATATAGCATGCATGTTTTACAAAAAGAGCAATATATTCTGAAACATAGATACAAATGTAAGTACACCCACAAGAAGTAATCGAAAACCAATTCTAAGTGCTGAAAGATACACATACACAGAAGGGGAACCTGAAATGCAACATCACAGAAAAGCACTTGAAAGATAAATATCTACACACCTACTGGTATTAGAAACTTAAGCAATCTCCTCTAAAATGTTACAAACATTGAATTAAAAAAACATTAACATTTTAAATGCATTTATTTAAGATTTAAGACCTAATGCAAAAAACACACATCCACATATAAATTGTTTACATTATTGAAAAGAACCCTTCAAAACAACATGATAGTTAGAAATTGTGTTTTTTGATTGAGTCGAGTGAACACCCTACGCAAGCAACAACCACAAGCCAGGTTAGGGTGAACCACAAAAGTCAGTAAATTAAACTGTGCTTAACCCTATGGTAGCTTGGCACAAAAGCTGACAGGCTTAACTTAGAGGCAATATGTATTGTAGTTGTGCAGCACTCAATTAGTAATAAAGGGAAAACATAACACAAGAAAACTTTCAGACCAAAGTGACAGAAATCCAATTAGCAGAACTGAAGTTATGAATTTTCAAAGTTCTTAGCAAAAACTAGCGCCGAAAAGATCAATGCATCAACTGTGGACACCTAGTCATATGAGACCAGGTTAAAGTTGAACGTTATATCCCACTGTGATGTAGCATGGTTCGCATACACAAAGTGGACTGGGCCCGGTCTCGGTTTACCTTCTTCCTTCAAAGAAATTTCTAGGAAAATCTGTTGAGAAGGTACAGTTCAGCAGGAAAAGGCAGCCAGCAGTGTCTGATGAGGAGTCGTCATCATTGAGGAGCAGCTGGATGAAGTCACTGTGAAGATTTCTATGTTTATCTTTGTTACCTTTTTGGAAGTCGAAAAATCTCCAGTGGGACAAAGCTGCAGGCTAGGGCTGATGAGAGCTCTATGAGTCCAGATACCCCTTCTTTGTGGAACTGCTGAACAGAATTTTCCGCTGTGGAGAATAGCGTAGTGGGAGTTACAGCGAAGTAATGCTGACCGGCGAGGCACTTTGGGCGGATTGGCAATCTGGTAGGTCCCCGTATTCTGTTGGTTCTCAAATCACTTTTTATTTGAAACTTTTATAAATCCACAGTTTGATATTTTGGATGTTTGGGCACCTATAGCACCACTTTCATGGATCAAGGCCTGGCTAGGTGCACCACTTAGAGGGCATGACTCACTTCAGGCAGGGTCCAGGTACAAATTTCACGTTGTTGGAACTTTTTGTGTCCCTGTAGCTCAGAAAAAGATGCCAGCCATCTAGCCCTTAGAGTCTCTTTGGTAGTCCTGGGTTGAAGCAGCAAGGTGATCCTCGAGCAGCAGGGCAATCCTCTGAGGGTTTAAGGCAGGCTCCAAGCTGCAGGGCAGTCTTCTGGGAACCACAGGGCAGACCTCTGAAGTGTAACCCAGGCTTCAAGTGGTCCTCTGAACTATAGCGCAGGCCTCCTCAGAGTCCTCTGCAGTTCCAAGAATGAACTAAAGAGTGGGTCTGAGGGTCCTATTTTTACACCTTGTACCAGCTTTGAAGTGGAAGAAGCTTTAGGAGTTTTCACCTCCCACAGATGGCTGTAGAATTTCCTTTCTCCCTAACCAAGCTCCAAGAGTTCCAGAGTCACCAAAGACCAGTGTGAAGTTCTTTGTGAGAGTGCTTAGGCTGCTCTTTGAAATATAAGAGGGATGGGAAAAGCTCTGCCCCTCCCATCCAGGCAGGTGGGCACATCTAAGACATAGTCCTCCTTTATCTAACTTCCTTCGAAGAATACAAAAGGGCCAACTGCTACTCAAATCACAGCCACGTGATACAGGTCACAGGCTGCAGGCATCAAATGGTTGGAACAAAAAAAGTGCAAGCTTCTAAAAGTGCCATTTTCAGATTTGTGACTTAAAAAACAACTTTATTATGAAAAAAAACAATTTAAATTACAATTTTTTAGAGAAAATACATGCCATTTCTATTTGTTTTCAAACAAATGTTATTACTTATTGAGTTATCTTATGGGAGAGTCAGACATCACAGTAATGAAAAATGAATTTGGTTGTTTTTCACAAATCAAGACATTAAATTAAAAGCACATGCCAAAGTTTTCAATTGCACTACACCCTTCCCTAGGGGCTGTTTAGGCCTACCTTAGAGGTGACATATATATTAACAAGGAAGGTTTAGTCCCGGAAAAATTTTAATTTTGCCAAATCAAATTGATGGCTTAAAACTGCCCACAGACTGGCAATGGCAGGACTGAGACAGGTTTTAAAAAGGTTACATACGTGAGTGTCACAGTAACACCTGCAGGGCCAATGGTAGCATTTAATTTACAAGGCCAGGGTACATGTAGAAGCCCTGTACTATCTAAATGTGCCAGTTCTCTGCAAGACAATTTACCATGTTTATGGTAAAGTGCACAGAGTCCTAAGGCCAGCAAAAACAAAATCAGAAAACAAGAGGATAGAAGGCGAAAGGTTTAGAAATGACCCTGCAGAGGGGGCTAGGTTAAACAATGATTATATGCAGCATTCATTAAAAAATGTATCCCCCAAAAAAATCATTAAACTAAACCTATTTCTCTATTATATAAAGGTACAATTGATTAATTAATTTAAAAAATATACAAATAATAATTCAAGCCCCAAAACAAAATCTTTAAAATACACCTATTCCTCTATTACATAAAGGTACAATTAATGAATTAATCTAATAAATATACAAATAATAATTCAAGTCCTCTAATTATTGCATGTAGTGTTCCTGACATATAGCTAACGACCTGTGGGCACTGGCCTGTAACTGAAATAACACTTCTAAGAACCTAGTAAGGGAGAGGCTTGTTGAACTCACAGAGCAAATTTGCTGCTTCCATTTTGATTAAAACACCCACCTTCTCATCAGCTCTATTGTCACATTTTGGAGAATGGAAAGGCACTGCATTTGATGTTCTTGATCTATAATCAGTACTGAGGGAGAAGTTCCAGACCCTGTGATGTACAGTGAGAAAGTCCAAAAAATGCCATGCTTCCAGGTTATCAACTGGTAATGCTAGACCTAAGCTGATAAACAGAATAAATCCTCAAAATGGTTGCTAGACCCAAGTTGGTAAACAGAATAAATCCCTAAATTGTTTCTGTATCTAGATAAAAGAGGAGTACGAAGCAGAACATCTCCCCAAAACATCCCAAATGTAGCAAAATCCAAAACAAAGCAAATTAACCAAGAACATTTGAGTAAAGAGTCACCAGTATATAGATATATTGTCTGATTCACTGAAACAGACAAATAGACCTTCACCACGAAAGGTCATTATTCCAATTGGGTTCTGCCCATTCAGTCTGCCTGGATTTTTTGCTTTTTGATCACCCGGTTTTGGACTTTTGACTGTGGGTGTGTCTCACTCCATGTATATCACCCACGGTAATCACATGGCAAAAGCTGCACTTGTTTTCCAACGGTGCCCACCTTTTAAGACAAGGCCGCTGTGACACAGCAAGGGTAAGGTGCATTTGGCTGGTTATGCATGAACACAGATACACATATGTGCACAGGTGTGGGGGCTGTGCTTGGGAAACTACTGTAGTATGCAACCCAGTAACTGTGCACAGGTTCCCTGGAACAATGGGGACTCTGCAAGATTAGATATTGGCCTGGGATAGGCCTTATAATGTTAGTGTACACTAATAGGGAAAGTCAGTGTGATTCACTGTTTTGTTTATTGTGACACTTTATTACACACCTAGGGAGAGAACTGCCTTAGAGTGCAGTTTCACTTCCCTTTGGCCTACAGAGACCATTGACATCTTGAAATGGGTTGTAACCTGTGCGAGTAAATCAATTATATAATTCCCAAAATGATATCTGTATACTTTATGGGTCATGAAGAATTGTCAAATTTTTCTAGCTCAGCTCAGGATCAGAGTCAAGGCTTTTTGTCACCCTGCTGTACCCAGTTAATTACATTTCTCTCCAGCAGCAAGAGAAAAGGCTAGCCCACACAAAGGGAGCAATTGACAGTACTTCACCCAGGTCGCGATGAGGTAAGGAGTGGGACAGAATGATCTGCATTATTTCACTCAGCTGTCTCACTGTGACAGGGATCAGCCTGCTCAAGCCCACTGACTAAATGGGAGAGCCTAGAAAACTGGAATCAACCCAGAAGGGGGCTCTCTTCGAACTTTTGGTGTGCAGGACCCTGGTAGTGATGTCAAGTGTGACCAATGACTCCTGAATTATTCCATTTTGACCTGTTCTAACATGCTGTGCAGGTGAGTTGGGACAGGGGTGTAGAGGTGATGTGGCACCCTAGGATTGACCAATGGTGTCTGACCTTAGGAGTCTTCCTTTCCCCTTAAAAAACTCTTGCACTAGGAGACAACTCTCTCTTGGCTGTGGATGTTTCTGCACTTCACTGCTGGATCCTGGGACTGCCATTGAGAACTTTAGGGAGGAAACCCCTGATAGCCAGAAATTACTAAGGACACTGCCTAGTTGACCCAAGGATCAGCTGGTACCCACTGAGGACCAGTTGGTGGAGAGCCCTCGGCTTTTGCTCCCAAAAAACCAAGACCAGGAGAAAGACACAGGGAGCCAGGAGAACCAGCTCCCTAAGGACTGCACCACTTTGGAGGTGAGGAAGTTAGCTGTGACTGCCCCTGGTGGCTGGTGCTTACTACCAGGAGTAAAAGGAATCCAAGAACATCAAAATTAGCCCAACAGGGTCCCAGTTATGGCATTTTAAGTTTTGAAACCTTTTGCTTGGCCACAACGCATGTGGGGCTCTGCCGCCATTTCACTTATTCCCCCTGGGTGAGCCAAGGCCCAGGGTCATTGTAGGATCATTTCATCCATTTTTTCAGGGACAGGGCATGCATTGTGTTCCCTCCCCAGACTCTTTGTTTCACCTGACGACTCCATCCCCAAGCGTATTTTTCATGGATTGGGCTAAGGACCAACCATGAAGAAGGAGCACTGTTGTGCCCCCCAATGGTGGTGGCCTTGCCCTGCACCCCAAATCTGTGTCCGGGGGAGTGGAGCAGCCAGTGCACAAGACTGCACCCTGTCTCCTGGAGCGGGATGTTGCTGGCTCCTAAAACCACACTCGGAGATGTGGGCCACAGGGAAGCTAGCTGAACATCAAAGGGTGGGCTCCCTCAACTGCCCCCAATGAAATTGAATTAACAGAGACAATGTCCCTAGACAGAAAACCGCAATGAATTCCGATAAATATAGACTGAATAGTTCTATATCAAATGTCCAGCCGGACAGTTTAATTTCCAATGCATTAAGTGTATAAAATTTTGGTGTGATACACGTGGGACACCAGCCGGTGCCCAACTAACACACTCAAGGGAAGACAAATAAGATAATTTTTAGGTAAATTGTGGCAGTCTGAATATCATAAATCATACACAGACACAGACACAGACACAGACAATCCAAAATATACACATATGCAAATAATAAATCACAAGATAAATATGCAGTTAGTGTATTAAGGTCGACGACGTTTCGAACCCTATTACAATACCAGGTTCATCCTCAGGACAACAGAAAATTGCCTAACAAATACATATATACAGAATGCCCATGCCGGGCATGCCAGAGTAGGCTCAGCGGTGCGCAATGCGATTTCGCAATAACCACTCCCGTTAGCCGCTGCTACGGTGTCACAGTAACGGGCAATTCAATGATAGTAGGGATACAGGTCCTCAATGGGGGTCCTTGTAAGTCGTGGGAAGCCTCAGGATCCCAATGAAATTGAGGCATAGAGGTGCCAGAGCTCGACCAGGCATCCCCAAGAATTAATTCGAAAAAGGAAAAGCTTTGCAGCTCCTCCCAGCTCAGTGGGAAAGTGCTACTATAATATTCACTGCTCCTGTAGGAGTGTCCCAAAATGCCCTGCGGGGCTCGGCGGTTTATGTACTTTCCTGCTCGTGGAGGCCCTTAAAGTGGGCAGGAGCACCACAAACTTTACCATGGAGGCCTAGTGGCTGCTGGAGCAGAGCAGCCAATGCCAAGGAATTTTGAACTTACTCTAAGTTTGCAGGGTTAATGAATCCATGACCACTTCAGGGATTCTTCAATGTGTGTAAGCACTCCCAAGGCTGGAGCGTTTGTTCTATAGATGGGAGTGCTGTGCTTTGGAGGGGTTGTGATCTAGTTGTCATGGACTGAAATGCCTGAAGGTGGTTACAACAAACATTTGTGTTGAAGTGCCCTCTAGGGGCCAAGTTTATGTTTGCAATGCAATAATATGGTAATGTGATATTCTCTAGTGGCTGTTTTTTTAATTTCAGTCTTATGGCTAAAAACTTACTTGATATGTTTGTGTGACTGCTTTAGGGGGTCAAAGGTGATTATACAACATCAACTATGGTAATCTGCATCTGCCAATGTAAATATTTGTAAATTGCTGTGTAGTAGCATGTGTAATAAATGTACTTCTCCTTTTTCTGAAGAAAATGTATTAACAGTTATCATAGCGTCCCAATGAATAGTGATTACTAACCCACACCACCTCCCCTGAGCAGCTACGGCCTGTGCAGTTAAGAGCGGTGAGGCGGTGGCCCCGGGGTTTTGACGGACGAAGTAGAGGGGAAAATAAATAATGTTCCCTCCTCGTCCTGCATCGAAATCCCCCCACCTGGCCCCTACCTTTCTTACCTGCACAGGCCGCGGCTGCCCCTGAATGGGCCTTGGACTACTCCATCAAGATTCACTGGGAGAGTCAAGCACTACAATGCGATGCTTGGTTCCCAGTACGGGGATTGTGGACCTATTACTTGTGCATGCCGCAAAACTAATACACCACATTCCTACAGTCATCTATATATGTACTCATGGCAAGAGGCAGAGGCTAAGAGGAAATTGTGGCTTGTTTAATATAAAGCAATGTACATGGTGGAGGATCGATTTAGTTATATTTATTGCTGTCTATTGCATGTGTTCCATCTAAGTCTAAAACACAATAAAGACCGCTCAGCCACTGTGCTATTCAATTATGCAACCTCAATGCCCTATAGAACATTAACTGTATATATGATCCTAATGTTAGTAATCCTGCATCTTCAGTAAGAACCGTCAATATCGCTACAGAAATGTGGGAACTTCTTGAGAATACACATAGAATTACTGTTCGAATGCATTCTTCCATATGCATGGAAATCGATATCCTATGTGAAATGGCATAAAAACTAATAGGTAAGGCAAGAGGGCAGATGGCATGTGCAAGTGCGATCCATGCTATGCTGATACTAAACGAGATTCTAACACATATATAGCTTTATTTGAATTTGATTCGCTGCCCCTACTCATTTGAAAATTGCTCAAGCCCCCTACTGCATTGCATAGTCACACTCGTAAGCAGTGTGGCTTGCGGGTCTTCTGTAATGTGAAATGTATGCCAGGGCAGGTATGAATACTTTAATTCAAACTGCAGGGGCCGCGAAATGACCCTGAGGCCTTTTTCCCCGAGAAAATTGGAAGCAGGCTGGTTTATCGAAGCATCTCATACGACAATACTAGGCAATCCTTCAGTAGAATACCAAACGCTTGTCTGCGCACAAAAGAAACAAGACAGGGCTTTGCAGCATGGCTCGGAGTGGCACTGTGTCATGTTATGCTTTGGAAATGAAAAAAGTCTTTAAAAATATGCATGGCTATAAACCCTTCTACTGACAAAGTCTAATTAAAGAACGCCGCCCCTTCATACTGCAATCCCATATATTGCCTACTTACCACATGTCAATTTCTCATTAGAAACCACAGAGCTAGACACCGCCAAGTGAAAAAGGAGAACTGACGCTAGTGATGGCGTTAGAGTAATTCCATTTAGACTTCCACACAGACACAACACTCTCGCCTACAAGCGGATAGTTCAATTCTGTTTGCATCCCTCAGTAGTTCTGACTACTTTATTAGAATCACTCACTTTGGCGTTTTTCTGGTGATTTGTTTTCGAAACTCGCGCATTACAATCTGTATTTCTATTTCCAAAGGCCGGAAGGTATGATTTAGTAAAACACAAAACGGCGGGTACAGCTCTGACATTAAATATCTTTTCAATAGCTGGCATGCAAGAGAAGCAATCGAAATGAAATCACTGTCGTTGTTGCTGAATAAGTTATTCATAGATTTATGGGGTGGTGAAACACCGGTATGCCTTATGCTACATTTTATTTTACACCTTTGGTCGTAAACCAGAGCTCTTACATTCTTACAGAGTCTTGTAAAACTCCTGTCAGCTAAGTCCTGAAGACAAATAGCTGTATTGTACCTCAATGTTAGCAGTGCTATTAATGTATTAATATTGCTTGCCATAGTTTAAATACTGGGGTTCTAGCTTCACCTAAAAGCAACATGCTTAGAAAGGTTAATGGCTTAGAATTTGCAGTAACACATTCCTTGAAGTAGTTATGCATATTGATAGAAGGAATTCCACTCTTGAATATTTATCCGGGGTGTGGGAGATACGCGTATCTAGCTTCTGTGTAATTATACGCTTTTTGGAAAAATTCTGTGAAATTATGAATAAGTATGCACATTTCAAATCCATTATTTAGCAATATATTTTAGGGTGTTGCAGGTATTCTGCACATATACAGTACTAGGCACAGGAAACCAGGACATTGGTGTATAGTGGTGTACCAACTACCCACCTTAGTGCCCAAAATCCCAATCTGACTAGCTATAGTGTCTCAATCGTTCTCTGTACTACAACAAAGCTACCAATGATTAGACAACCTAGAACACGTCACTACGAATCACTCAGGAATTGCAGGAGCAAGAACACTCTTTCGCTCACTTACTCATACTTGTCAACAACATGAGTAATCAGAGACATAGTATAGCTTAAAATGTTTATTTTAACTAACGTGCTCTAAAATGCAGAGCACGTGCTTTTACCAACAGAAGAATGCATAAACACAATATAGTGAGCACTGTTACAATTCCATAGAATATGACTAGGGATATCATGTTATAAAGCTGGTGGAAAACAGCCTACTGTGCCTTGCCACCTTCCCCGTGCTAAAAACTAGTTCATTATAAAAAAAGAAGACCTCTGGGCTCTGTCAGAGGGACCCCATACATCCAAGTCTAGTTGCAAAGGTTTACATCTCCGGACAAGCACAGCTCCTCTCTCTGGAAAGGTTTTTCTTGAAGTGCCTCGAACATGCATACAAGCAATATTAAAAGCACTCCATTTTCAGCAGTGCAGCTGTGCTTTGTGTTATGTCTAGGTGCAGGGGACTGACCAGAGCAGAATAACAAGGGACATTGTTTTTTGATCTTGCACATCATGTACAGACGAAAACCACAGAGAACAGCAAGGAACGCGAAAGGCAGACGGTTATCATGTGAACAGGCACCCGCAGAGTCTTAGTGAAAAGAAAGTCAAGTAGTAACATGTGCAACGGCAGCAGCATGGCAGCCAAGCTTGTGTTAACTTAGCAATGTCTGCAGTCAATGCACCAACCTCACTACACCCTTCCCTGATAAGTCCATTGGATATAGACATCGGACAAACACAGACTACAAGAAGTGAGAGCAGAGTTCAAGAGCGTCTATAATTTGTTACATTTTGAAAAAAGAGAAAATATTGTAAATAGGAGCCCGGTAAAAAAAAATTACTGAAAAATACAATAAAAAATCCAGCACAGAAGTGTACGATAAACCAGCCATGTTAATCCATCAGAGTGTATGCGCAATAAACAGCAACAGCAAGGAAATAATTGTTATCGGTAGCAAAAAGTGATGCCATCCAATTCAGCACGCTGAATGAGCATTCATGTTCCTCACAATAGGGTGCGTGCATGAGCATTGCAGGACAAGTTGTGTGATATTCGATGTAGCTGTGTTGTAGGAGATTCTGCGCAGCTGCACAGATCTCCTATTGTGCCAACACTCCATGTGCAGCCGCACATGCCATTAGTGCAACTTTGGAACTTTCTTGTTCATGGGTAACTAAGGCACCCATGAACAGGTCGTAATCTGGGGCTGAACTTGACGTATTGGAGAGGCAGCTATCCAACGCCCATAAAAAGGAACATTGGAAACATGAGAAGACGGGTTGCAAGCAAGTGTAGTACGCAAAGCGGAAAGACAATTCATAAGTCACGCTGAGTGTTGCCAATGGCATTGTGCTAGAGCATTCAAGCACATGGTTCCGGAGCATTTGCAGTCATATTGGGTTATGTAGTACCACAAGAGGAGCAGCCATTGTGTAGCAGGTAAATCATTAGCAGGATTCCAGAACATATGGCAAGAATTATGGGTAAACCACCGAAGACGCTGGAAAAAATAGAATGAATAAATGCTGGTATTACACAGAATATAGTCTGAAACGAGGTCAAAAGGCCAGAGCCAACAACCTTAAAAAAATGTTCTAGGCAGGCCATGTGTATCAGACACATTGAAAATGTGATGAATCAATTCACTGAAATGCAGTGGGAGGTTAGTATTTAGCAGGGCCTGAATCTCAGAATGGGTGCTAGCCACCTGCAGAATGTAGGTCTCACGCACAGCAGTAAGAGGGACTTTCTGTTGGAATAATAGTGCTCAATATTCCGCTGAACTTATTAAAGTCTCCTTTCAAAGTTGGTATGGAAGGCCAAATCGAGATATTGAGTTTCCCATGCCGGGGTGGAAAAAGCTAATTTTTACAGCACACTACATGCTGTGAAACTGTCACAATGTGCGGTATGTCCGCCAGCAAACCACAGCATTCTTGTTTATTTAAAAGAAGATAGCTACTGTTAGCAAGCTGGGTGAAAGTGGGTGTTATAGCTGGATCTAGAATACCTTTTAAAACACATGCAAGGTTCGGGCGGTTACACTGCAGGCCCCATGTAATTGTATGTTTTTGCAAACAAGGGAACAACCTACTGTAGAATCACAGGATTCCCCTGTAAGGTATATCACCTTGTCATCACGCAGACATCTGTATGTAAAAAGCAAGGACCACACTTTGGGGGTCATTATGATGGCGGACGGACCTGCGTCCGTCCGCCTCCCCAGAGGTGGAGGGACCGTCCGCAGGGGCAGCGGCGGTCCCTTTGTGCCAATTAGGATGTGACCGCCACTCTGGCGGTCACATCCTGTATTTTTAACATTGTGGCGGGTGCTGCTTGAAGTAGCACCCGCCATAATGCTAAAAATACATGCAGTGCATTTGCATGCACAAAGCGGCAGGCAACGCGCTGTGCCTGCCGCTATGTTCATGCAAATGCAGGGGGGTACCATAGGTACCCCCCATGTGCACCCCCAACCCCCTGACACCCTGGGGGCCAGCAACGGGCCCCCAAACAGAAAAGACCACATGCTTTTCCACAGCGGAAAAGCCGCTGTTGAAAAGCATGTTTCCCCATGCATCCTAATCTGGCTGGCGGTGTCTGATAGACACCGCCACCATATTAGAGCTTTTCTGCCTCGGGACCACGGCGGAAAAGCTGCAGACGGTCTTCCCGACCCCCCTGCCATCCTAATCTGGCGGGGGTCTTCTCTATCACCGCAGCGGTGAATCCGCATCCTCCGGGCCGGCGGTGGCTTCCGGCTGAAAAATGTTGACTGATCACTTTTTCACCTAATGTTATTGGAAGCAGACCATCCAATTAGTTGGCCTTGCTTACCAACACATTTTTAACCTTGCCCTTGATGATCATAGATTAAAATAAAAAAAAATTGATACATACAAGGCAATTTTAACTCACCACCTCACTCTGTTCACATAACTCACCACATAGCCCTCACCCCTTCACATTACCAGCTCCGCAGCAAATCTGGCGTTGCAGCACACTGGGGTGACATTCGGTCACACCCAGTGGGTCCCGATGATGAAGCAAGTCACCGACCAGGTCGGTGAGTGAGGGCTTTCATAACAAACCTAATGGGCTTTGTTGGTTTCTTGTGCTCCGTTTATATCTATAACTAACTAATACAGGAACACTCTTTTGTTGTTGATTTCAAAAACAGATAAAACAATATTATCAAAGGTGTAAATGCGGGAAGACAGTGTGTTAATAATATTGTCAACAACAGCAAGTACCGTTTCAAGATTTGCGTGATCTATTTCTCTTAAACGTGACGCTGCTTTCATATTAATTGTAAGCTGCGTGAATACATTTTTTTGTTCTTGGACCAGGTGGGACCTTGATAAAGTCGGACAAATCAATGGTATTGGATAACAAAGATACCTGTTGTTTCACGGACAATAGTGTTGAGTGCTGTAACCATTGTTGGCATAATTTACCCACAGAATATGTGGTAACCGAATTTGTATTTGCAAAACGTGAATCAGTTTTATCCTGTATGTAACCAGGAACTGTGTTATGAAAACATAATTGGCAGGCATCAGAAGACATCTGACAAACTAACCCGGCAGCAGTATCTAAACTAGAGACATTAAGGGGATCATTAGGCTGGCCGGCGGACTTTGTCTGCCTGCCATCCTCATGGTAAAAGGGACTGCCCGCCTTAAGGGCGTTGGTCCCGTGGGGCCAAATAGGATGTGCCCACCACAGTGGCGGGCGCACCCTGTATTTTTAACATTGTGGCGGGCGGTGCTGAAAGCACCGCCTGCAGCAATGCTAAAAATACATTTTGTGCTTTTCAAAGCACAACGTGACAGGCACTGCACGATCCCTGCCACGTTGTTCTTTGAAAGGCAGGGGGGTACCATAGGTACCCCCCATGTGCACACCCACACACCCCCGGAGTCCATGGAGCCCGCAACAGGGCCCAAAGTGTGGGCCCGGAGTCCTAATGGGGCCCAAAGTGTCTTATTTCGAAGTAAAGCTTGCAAGTCCTCAATGGAATCATTTGTGTTGAAGCTCCAGTTATGACAGGTAGCCAGAGCAGGAACTGCAGGGGCATTCATTTGTTTTGCCGTTGCCAAACCAAAAGAAGTAGTCCGGAAAATGGTATCATTTGAAATAGAATTTGCGTTGGGATGAGGCATGTGCGTGGTAAGGCTTCAGTGCCTAGAACCTGCCAGGACCTAGAGCCTCAAATAGATTTTAAATCAATGGTGGCCTTCTAGTGTTCATAGCCACCAACTGTCAATTTAGTCATAAATGAATTGGAATGCAATAGATTTGTGAGGGTTAACATTACCTTAGGGGTGATGAAGTATGTCATCTAAAATATTAGGATTCTGGTTTTGACCTAAAAAAATCTGTAAAATAAGTAAATTTCTTTAACAGGGTTTTTGATCTTCCTTCCAATGGTGCTGAGCAATGTCCCTACTGTGTGTAATGAAAACATTTCTAAATGTATTAGCTTTATGCAGGTAATGGTGTCCATAATGCTAATACCAATATAAATCGGCATAACTAGCAGTATTCAAATACAAATCTTCAGCATTAAAGGCAGCATAATATTTCAAATCAGAAAACAAACATGGTATAGCTTGCACATCCCAATCACCTGAACATATATTCTGTTTCACCACATCTCCCATGGAAACACAAAGTACATTTGGTAAACTGCATCCCAGAAGCTGCCATCAGCGACCTTAAAGGTGGTAATGTTAACAAGAGTCGGGAGTCGTTTCATGATGTAAGAAGAAGAGAGTGGAGCCAAAAGTCCCTGAACCAGCTGAACAGCAGAGCATTCTGGTAAGTAGTGGCCATTGATGAGTAAGAAAAATACTGTCACAAACCCAATGGACATGAACAGAAAAACCAGGATGTATGTCCAACCAGATGTATGTCCAATGAGGGACCAAATAAGTCTGTTTAAACCAGGAGACAAAAATACTAAACTGTGTAGGGCAAAATGACAAAGTGGAAGTTGAGTCGAAAGGAAAACCTGACTGGATGAGTGTAGTTATTTGCAAATCAGGCAATGACTGGCTTGTGGGATAAGCATATTCAGTTTCTTCATTGCAGGGAGAAACTTGCAGGACTAACATGTGAGAGGTAACAGAGGACATCTCGATGGCTGTGTCATTTCTCGCGGTGTCAGATGTGCCAATCACAGGATTCCTTGAAACTGCTGGGCATGACAAAGCAGATGTTACACTATTCAGAACCAGCCAGATGTTGTATCTTGACATGGTCTACTGAGATGTATCTGTTGTCTTTGCGCCCAGGAAGCACTGGAAAGATGACTCTATGAGTACCCTTCAGGCCAAGCACTGGAACGAGTGCAAGAGAAGAGCAGCCACATTCTTTTTTGTTCTCCACCGTCTCTCGGACCAGATCTCCAATGTTTGGTAGCCAGCCGGCTACCGGAATCTGCAGTGCAGCATCAGTGGCAGAGGGTAAATGTTCAGTTGCAAGACTGTCACGGGTCTCTTATAAGTACTGTAACATAGTAGAAGGATTATCTACGTCAAAGGTTGCGGCAGTTACCGCCATGTCTAGACCATCAAGGTCTGGCACAAACATTTTTATGCCAAAGAGCATGTCGTATGGGGTCTGCCCACACATCGATCTTCTAGAGAGATTTTTAAGTGCACTTTTCACACTATACAATGGAGCTTGCCAGTTCCTGCCAGTACCCAAGATTCTAGCTGTCAAGGATAGCTTTAAGTCACGGTTCATTCGCTCCACACCTGAGTTGCCCTCAGGCCTCTGTGGAGACGAAAACTGCACCGAATCACTGACATGATATCGACGTCGAAAATATGAACGTGAAAAATATCGGAGGTGGAATATCGACATCAAAAATAGCGAAGTCCAATATACATTAAAGTAAGTGCAAAAATATCGGAAAAAATATATTGTTGTTAACAATATTGTCCTAAAAAAGTATTGTTTTTTATGTTTAAAAATATTAGAAAATTAAAAAAAAATACATATAACTAAAATAAACATAGTTAAAAATATATTTACAATTCTAAGTAATACATACAATACAATTCAATTCAAAGAGGCTTTATTCGAGTATTTCTCATAAAAGCACAGTACATACATACATTTAAAACATCATTAAATAGTTGCCTCAATCAGATAAGAAACAAATACATTACATAAAAGCATACACAAATACATGTAATTAAAATTGACACACTACATCAAATAAGTTCAGTAAAACAATCCCTATATAAGCAGTTACTCGGCTATGGCTTTCTGCCTAATAGACCATGCCCACCCCAGAAATTTCGCTACTGCTATGGCCAGTGGCAAACAAGAACTAGTGCAAATGATTCTCAAAGCTACTAAGCCACTGATGGTACCTACATTTTTGCATACAGGTATTAACCAAATTTGCCTAGGGACGACAAAGGCTTGACAAGAGAATAAAAAGTGCCTAAAAGTTTCCTTTAAAGACCCACAGGCGGGGCAGGTAGTATTAGATAAACCCCTCCACCTGCCAGTTAGGGACCTAAGCGGGAGAGCACCTATCCTCAATTGGAATAGAAGCTTCCTATCCCATGGCTTGGTTATGTTGTCCTAATAGAGTTCTTGGTTAGGGAAGGTTGTAGCTTCCAAGAAGCGACTTGTCATGGATCCGGCATCAGTATTTCTCCAGTCCCGCTTAGCCACATAGTCCCAATATAGCTCCTTTAATGTTCTTTTACTAGGAAAAAGTGCACCTGATGGGTTATCCCAAAGGAATTGGAGGCCCAACAAACATACCATAGTTCTAAGATCTTTTAACCATCTGATCCTATTAAATACATCAGCTTCGATCAGCGCTAAAATGCCCTCTGCATAATGCTTGAGTTCTGCAGTATTCCAGAGCTGCCTCCAATACAAGATCGGGCGTAGCTTCGCCAAATCTTCCACAGCCTTTCTGCCCAACTCATATCTAAGGGGGAGAAGGGGGGTACTTTTGGGAAGACCAATAATTGTCCTAAGGAACTTATTTTCGGACTTCTGTATTGAGTGGAGCTTCCCTAAACCCCACAGCTCAGCCCCATATAATGCTGAGCCAAGGGCTTTCGCTTCGTAGAACTGTAGGGCTGGCGTGATTGGTTTGGATTTTGATTTTCTATGTTCTGCCCCAAGGGCTCCAGCTAATTGTCTATGCTTAAGTGTTGCAAGTTCAATGTGCTGGGACCATTTTAGATCGTTGGTTACATAAATACCAAGATAGGTAAAAGCTTTGACTACCTCTAAGGGACAATGGTTCATAGACACCCTGGATCGGAAACTACGATGGAGGTTAAAAATCATTAGCTTGGTTTTGGCCACATTAATTTCTAGACCATGCTCCCCACAAAATTCCTCGAAAATATGGTGGGCCCGCTGCAGGCCACTCGGGGTCTTTGATAAAATAAGGGTATCATCTGCGAACATTAAAATTGGCACCTTAATGTCCGCCAACGAGGAAGCATCTACATTAACAGACAACATTCTTGCTACTACCCCGTTAATAAACAAGGAAAAGAGCAAGGGGGCCATCGCACACCCCTGCCGAACGTCCCGCTCGACCGGGAAGTCCGCGGTAACCTCACCCTGTCTGCCCCACTGTATCTTGGCGAACTTCGCCTCGTGCAACCTCATAACCAAAGTCAATAGTTCCTCCAGTAGTCCCAGGTTCCACAGCACTAACCACAGTTTAGTCCTGGGAACCAGGTGGAAGGCAGCCCGGAAATCCACAAAAGCGGCATACAGGCTGCCCTCGCCTAGCACCACAGATCGCCACCGTAGCAAGGTAAAGCAGAAAACCTGATCCACCATACTAGTGGCCTTCCGGAACCAAGCCTGATAGGGGATAATGCTTTGTTCTCATCAACCCAGTCCATAAGCCCGTTCACCACCATCCTCCCCACCACCTTTTGAATGGTAGCTATCAAGCTTATGGGTCTGTAATTACCAGGCAAACCCTGATCTCCTTTCTTGTATACGGGAATATTAATTGTACCCTTCCAGGATGACGGAACCATTGGTCCCTGGGCAACCGCGTTAACCAAAAGAAAAATATATTTACCCCAGCGTTCCCTATCATTAATAAAAAGATCCTCCGGGACACCATCCAAACCAGGAGCTCTTCCTCTAGACACTACACTTAGGGCCAACAACACCTCTCCGTAACTAAAGAAGTTATCTTTGGGATACACAGCCTTAAAACCATCCATCTCAGAACCAGGGTGGCTATCAGCATATTGTGGCTTAAAATAATTGACCCAATCCTCCTCTGGAACGTTATTATCGGGGCAATCGGGTAAATTGCCACTACCCCATTTAACAATGCTCCAGAAAAGCCTGGAATATTTAGTCCTACCTGCCTCCCTTAGTTCATTACAATGACGCTCATCCCATATTGTTTTTTGCTGTGGCTACACTATCTTTGTAGATCGTTCTGGCACTACGAATAGCCACCTGTTCCCTACCGTTAATAGCCGTTCCCAGAGCTAACCTGGCTTTCCTACACTGCGTGTTGTACCACTTCACAGGTCTAGTAGGTGCCTTGTTGGTTTTCCTACCCGGTTTTTGAAAATGGGATTTAATGACACAAAAGAGATTATCGTGTATAGCTGTTATTTCGTTTGACCCTGGTTCAACTATATTAGCCCGCTCTAGGGCAATTATCGCCCTGTCCACCTCTATATCTATACTTGCCATAGACTGTTGGTTAGCCAAAACACTAGGCCATTTTAGCCGACGCATGTCATTAGTGGGGACAGGCAAGGGGACACCATCCCACTCTATAACAGGATTCCTTTTTGAGAATTGCCACCATTTGTGCACTACGCACAGAGGGTCATGGTCACTTTCAAGCCTATGCTTTACTTCCATATCACAGACTCGCTTCCATAGTTTGAAGCTACACAAAACTTAGTCTATCCTGCTCCTATTTCGTCCATTATCAAAGGTACAAGCCCCCCTTGTCACTCTTTGTTCACCCATTTAGAGCCCTAAGGCCCCTTTCAAGACAGATAGCATTTATACAAATAATGTCCTCAGACCAACGTTTAATAGGGTCTAAATTTGTTTTGGGAACCCCCCATTGCCTGTCCTCTTCCGCCCCAACGAGATCGTCACAAATATCCAGGGGTTCAAACGTGCGGTTAAAATCGCCAGCAATAATGATATTGTTGTCCAGGGAATATGTTTCAAGTAAGGTGACCAGAGCAGTAAGAACTTCTGATTTCCCCCCATTATTGCCCCTGGCATATACATTGTATATATCAAGACACCCTGATAAGCCCATGTCCACTTTTATAAGTTGGATATCCTTGCTACCAGTTTCAACCACTTTAACGGAGAAAGGCAAACATTGATGTACCCATATAGTCAGGCCTCCCTTTGGACGACCCTTTCGGCCTTTCGTTGCCGGTACCGAATAGTTCAGATACCCTTGGAGAAAGGAAGGCTCGCACATCCATGTCTCTTGGAACATACACACGTCAAAACAATTTACAAAATCTACCCATTCTTGTGACTCCAGTTTATGGGGCATGCCAGCTATGTTCCAAGAAACCAGACTTCCCACACCCTCCATATCATTTTTTACTGGTTCCCCAGGAGTGCCTACCAGGGGTACATCTGGATCAATAGCGTTGCCAATAAAAACTACTGGATTAGTATTCCCCTTCGTTGTAGACACCCCATTAGGAGGGTGATAATGGGGGGGGATTGGAGTCATGCACCGAATTGCGGCCAACTTCTTTGGAGCCAAGTCCGTCACAATCATTGAGCCCCGACAGGGCATTGAATCTATTTGTGATTTCTGCTCCGCCTCTGTACCTTAAATCTCCCCCATGCCAAGGACCCAATGGTGTCAAATGAGTTTTATGCCGCAACCCCTGTCCTCCTATAGGGCGAGTTTGGTTGTTAAAATTCCTCGATATGGGAATCCTATGAGTGGGTATTCCCTGAGTGCCAGGTCTATAAAAGAACCTGAGGGGCAAAATTTCAATACCCTGCCCCCTCGCTAATGAGTTCTGTTCTCCCTCCCATAGTATCCTGGCAACTGCATTAGAGTTATTAAAATTCATGACTATGACCCTCTCTAGTCTTCCTTGAGTGACCCACCCATCCTACTCTACGAACCATGAGAATGTTGTGTCCTACTTCATGGCCCTCTTCTAGATTCTTTGAAAACCAGTGGGTGACCTTAGACTTTAATTGGTAGAACCCCTCTGTTAAACCAGCTCGAAGAGGGGGTACATTAGTCATGACCACCACTAGGGGTGCACTTTTGGGGGGTAAATCTAGTATAAATTGGTTTCCTGTAACCAAATCCGATTTATTAGGGGGCAGAAACCCAGAAGCCAGTCTTAGTTGTTCTGCACGAGCCTCCTGATGTAGTTGCGATGCCCCAATGTGGTCCTTGGTAGACTCGTGGCATGTGTTTTAATCGCCTACCTTTATTAGACTTGCATCATTATGTACCACTAACTTACTTCCATTCTGCAGGGGAGATTTACAAATAGTGGGTAATTGGTCACTTCTAGCGACCACCTGCTCAGGAGTAACAGAAAGATCTTGACCCTTCCTCTTTTCGCCAGCTAAAAAGTGTAACATTTGAGAATTATCCTTAACTGCAATTTCCAGTTTATCCAAACTGACAGTGACTAGTCTCAGTCTCTCAATGATGGAGAATAAGAAGGATCGAATCAGGTGTTCTACCTGCCCCACCAGAGACCCATCAGAAGGAAGTTGTGGAGTGGGATTGGAATGCACTGGAATGTCAGACTCTGTAGGAATCCCCACACCCATTGGCTTATTCCCCTTTTTGGCTGGCTTTGAGATTTTAGCTCTTTTACATTTCGGTCCGCCCCTCTTCTTTTCCTTTTACCTGTCACTCTATTACATTTTCCTCAAGGATATTCGCAAGAGAGTACAGTTCAATACTGGATTCGGGCAGACCCAAATCTCTTAACCGTTGGCTGATGCGATTCTCAGGCGTGGTACAATGCTTAATCGCCCCCAGGGAAGACCGTTTCGAGAACATTTCAGACGATAATCTTTTCTCAACAGCACTTATCTGATGTTCCAATACAACAGAGACCCACGTAAAGTAATTATCCAGAGTACCCAAAATGCTTCCGGTGATAGATTTCTCTCCATCCTCACCCCCCTTAGCCGGCTGAGCCGCCATTACACCTGAGGACAGTATTATATGTTAAACACAATGAATACCTTAGTACAAAACCCTTAAGGGTCACAGTTGTGATACAACAGATAATTAGTAAAATAATAAACTAAGGGGGATGGCCTCTTGTCAATGAAATAGGAAGAGGAGGTAGGGGCGGGAAGAGGACCAGCTGCGGCAGATTAAGCAACACACTGCCCGCTGGTCCTCGCTAGGGTCCGGGGTGAGTCTCTCCAAAACAATGTCTCCTCTCTCGAGCGGCCCCCACGGGGCGGGCGCCGCGAGAAGTGGACTGGAGTCAAGGGGGCAGAAAGAACAAACACAGCACTCCCGCCGATCAGTAGCAACGAAATCCCTCAGTGCGTTTGGACAGAGCAATCCGCCGAGGTGAGGTCCGCTCTGCGCCTTAATTGATCCGGGAGGTGGGGGCAGGAAGAGGACCAGCTGCGGCAGATTAAGCAACACACTGCCCGCTGGTCCTCGCTGTCCCGCTGGGGTCCAGGGTGAGTCTCTCCACAACAATGACTCCTCTCACGAGTGGCAAACTCGGAGGGGGGGCCGCGAGAAGTGGGCTGGAGTCCAGGGGGCAAGAAAAACAAACACAGCACTCCCGCCGATCAGGGGCAACGAAATCCCTCAGCACTTTTGGACAGAGCAATCCGCTGAGGTGAGGTCCGCTCTACGCCTTAATTGATCCAGGAGGTGGGGGCGGGAAGAGGACCAGCTGCGGCAGATTAAGCAACGCACTGCCCGCTGGTCCTCGCAGTCCCGCTGGGGTCCGGGGTGAGTGTCTCCACAACAATGTCTCCTCCCTCGAGCGGCGCCCGCGGAGAGGGGGCCGCGAGAAGTGGGCTGGAGCCCAGGGGGCAAGAAGAACAAACACAGCACTCCCGCCGATCAGGGGCAACGAAATTCCTCAGCGCGTTTGGACAGAGCAATCCCATACAATACAAAAAATTAACACAATATAATACATATACTTACTTAATAATATTAACAATTAATTACTCTAATAGCTTATATATTGTTAAGAAACATTTTATAAATTATAAATACATATATACAAATACAACAATAATATAAATAAAAATATCAAATCTATATATAACAAAGTTAAAAAAAATGTAAGGGGTAAAAATTACTATTCCAAGTCCAGAGGGTGCAACAGTAGGGAAAGTGTTGGATAGCGTAAGGGTTAAAATTACTATTCCAACTCCAGAGGGTGCAACAGTAGTGAATGTGTTGGATAGCGTAGGGGTTAAAATTACTGTTCCAACTCCAGAGGGTGAAACGGTAGGGAAAATGTTGGATAGCGTAGGGGTTAAAATTAATATTCCAACTCCAGAGGGTGCAACAGTAGGGAAAGTGTTGGATAGCATAGAGGTTAAAATTACTATTCCAACTCCAGAGGGTGCAACAGTAAGGAAAGTGTTGGATAGTGTAGGGGTTAAAATTGCTATTCCAATTCCAGAAGGTGCAACAGTAGGGAAAGTGTTGGATAGCGTAGGGGTTAAAATTTCTATTCCAACCCCAGAGGGTGCAACATTAGGGAAAGTGTTGGATAGCATTAAGGGTTAAAATTACTATTCCAACTCCAGAGGGTGCAACAGTAGGGAAAATGTTGGATAGCGTAGGGGTTAAAATTACTATTCTAACTCCAGAGGGTGCAACAGTAGGGAAAGTGTTGGATAGGGTAGAGGTTAAAATTACTATTCCAACTCTAGAGGGTGCAACAGTAGGGAAAGTGTTGGATAGCGCATGGGTTAAAATTACTATTCCAACTCCAAAGGGTGCAACAGTAGGGAAAGTGTTGGATAGCATAGGGGTCAAAACAACTTACTAATAATGAAAATAATATTTTTTTGTAAAATGTCTGTTTTTGGCAGTTCAATGGCAGGGCCTCTGAAAATGGACACCACAATGGGAACGCTAAAAACAGTTCCTGCATGGAATGGACTGTAAAGTCCACACCCTGCAAGAACTGGGGTGCATGCACACAGGGGGGCACATGTTGTTTGCCCGTGCATGCTTTCCCATGCACATGGGCGACAGGGGGATCGGTAGGCCCTCCTTCGTTTCAGGACCGCCATCCTTTTCAAAGATGAAAGACCTCCATGACACTGCTGGCGTAGCTGAAACTCGCAATATGCATGGCGGTGCTACAGCTGCACCACCAGCATATTACTGAGGCCCTGACCACTGAACCACCAGGGAATGGTGGTTCCCAGGTAGCAGCAACGCTGAAATGGCAGTCTAAATACCCAACTTGTAAAGGGGCGGTCGGACCTTTGGTGAGGCAGTGGCTGGAATGCCACCACCTCGCCAGTGCAAGTCTGGCGGTCCTCAGACGGCTAGAATCATAATTTGTAACAGGGTGTTTTCCATTTTGGAAAAGGAAGCACTTTGCCTACTGCACCTTACGGAGTGGGTGTAAATAAGCTAATCATTTTCAGCAGCCCATCACTGGATCTCCTTTGAGAAAACATGCCAGCTCCTAAAATGGGGAAAGAGTCAACACAAAGCATCAGCAACATGTTAGCCCATGAAGGTCCAGAATACGATAATGAATGCAGCTTAGCACCCAGAGCTGATGTACTGCATTGCATGAGAGGTAGCATTAGCACACAATTCAGATGTCAAGATACACACACCATTGTGGCATGGTGCTAAGGTGTCTGCAAGAGTCTAGCATAGCTTTATACTGGAAGGGTACCCATCCAGTACAAAGTACTATGCCTAGACAAATGTTTAACCTTTTGCCACATCAGATGTGAGTTATTGAATGCAGCAAGCATACAAAATGGCATAGAAAATGGGAAAATATTTCTCCTTTTTAATGCCTATTTACAAGTGGTATTATTTTGTGGTGCAGAATGATTCTAAAATTCTTCGTAGATAGGCTTTTAAATAAAAAAAAAACGGTGTTTGTGTTGTGGCGAGCAACTGAGTCTCCATCTTAGATGTATATTTTAGCTTCACATTGTTTTCTCATTGTGAGTTTTTACATGCTTTCTGCTTTCACAATAATGCACTGAGAAATCCTTATACACACAGTAAATTTCTTAGCAAGGTATTCATACCCTCTGTCCAAGGCTAAGCACCACGAATTTGATGCCCTTATATTTGGTTGCCGAGTTGGAGACAGCCTTGCTGCTCCAGATTAACCATAGCCTCAGCGCTGCACCTTTGGCACAGTGCAATTGGACCAGTGTTTTCATTATATAAATGGCCTCTGTATTACATTCGGCAAAGGAGCACTTCTGCTTGTATTGTCCTGGAACGCAACGCACTGTGGCTGATATACAGTCCTGCTGACTCTGACACCTATCCTGCAAAGGACGATAGTCTGTTCTGCACAGACCGGCTTCCTGATACATGATACTCAGGTATAAGGGGTTAGGCTATTTCAAGAGATATGGCAGAGGGTACTCCCGCAATGATCTTAGTAGTATAGGTAGTGTTAGGTAAGAGTATCATTATATAATAACCCAGTAATGTTATTATTAGGAATGTGGGTTTCTAGCTGCCAATGGTTTGCACCTTGACCAAGTAGGGACCCTTCCTTCTAGTCAGGGTAAGGGGGATACAATTCTATAATAACTAGGCCTGGGCAGTAAATTCTGTTCTGCTCGCGGAATTTGGAGAATTTGCGGAATTTGGGTAATTTTGTGTTCTGAGTAGAACGCGGAATTGCCGAAAATTCATCGATCCGCTGACTTTTTTGCTTGTTCGCACTTTAAAAATGTGTGTTGGCAAGATATTTCTCCACAGGCACGCAAACAGCGTTCGCGAACAGGAAAAAAGCCTTGCGAACGGGCATAAGAAGTGATTATGCGTGTTCGCAGAACATTTGCTTGCTCGCGGAGATTTTTTAACATTTTGATGAGCTTTGCGTAGCACGGCTACGAAATTCTGCCCACTCCTAATAATAACCCCTGCTCATCACCTTGGTAGCTCGGAATGAGCAGTTAGGCTTATATCAGAAGCAAAGTGTAAAGCATTTGTGCATAACTCACAGTAAAGTAGTGAAAAAGTACAAAAGGACACCACACCAGTTTAAATGAAATAGCCAATACTCATCAGTGCAAAACAAGACTAAGAATCCAACATATAGTTATATAAGAATATCAATAATTAAAAACAGGCTTTAGTAACAGTGAATAGCTCTGTTCGGGCCCACTTCGGTGATGAGGACCAACAAATCCCACGGTTGTGGCCGAACGCCGTGGTGCATTCTGGCTGCGGTGTGGGAAGACCCTCAAACTGTACCTTTTGTTACCGCCGACTTCAGTGATGTGTGCTGGCTGCGGAAGGCATAGAGGCAGCGGTGTGAAGCTGAGTGGTGCAGCATGTGGTGCCCTCCTTATGTGGTGCAGGCAGCAGCTCTGTGGTGGTCGTACAGAGGTGTTTGTGAGACCAGGGTAGCGGTGCACAGTGCGGTGGTATTAGTCGCAGAGCTGATGGTCACGGTGCAAGAAATGGCATCCGTTGAGGATCGGAGGTCGATGGGACTGGCATCAGTGGGCCAAGACTGTGCTGTGGGACAGGCTCGCGCGTAGTGTAACTTATGAGTGGTGCCCCCAAACCACAGTGCAGGCAGGAGCAGCGATGTAAGCTCACAGCAGCAACATCAGTGAGACCAGGGCAGGGGAGTGAAGCAAGGCAGTGCAAAGTGTGGTGCCCACAGGTCACGATGCAAGGAGTGGCTCAGTGGCAGCAGTTGCCTGCATCATAAGTAAGACCAGGTTTGTGGTGCAAAGTTTGGCTGTGCCCTCTGTGGTGTCTTCAGGTCACTGAGCCGGCAGCAGTCTCGGTGATGGCGGCGGATTGCAGTTTCCCACTGTGGCAATTAAAACACCCACTCCCAGATGTGGTACTCAGAGGAAGTTGAAGTTATTGCTGAGACACCCAGATGAGTGAAAAAAGGCGTCTTGCTTTAGAAAGGGACCGCTCTGACTCATATATTGGTCTCAAGAGCGACTATCATTCAGTTGCAGTAGGAGGTGCATCTGAGATCCAAACATGGACCACACATAACCAGGCACAGACTATGATTATTTACTCTAAACCCTTGGTACCGCCATCCCATTTGTATTTAACACCCATTAAAATCTCTTTAGGGGATCAAGCCATATGTAAGCTAAGAAAATGAGACTAACCTAATTACATAGGACCCATACTTCAGAATAGCAGGACATACCACATTAATATGAGCAATGTCTGCTCACTGTAGCCTGCATTTAGGACACCTAATGTTATTCCCACAAGTGTTAGAACTCCATTTAGAGATTATTTCAACCATATATTATACAAAATACACATAGTCTTAAATAGTTGCAGCTTCAGATTGATAGAATGGACTGATCTGTCAACAATCTCGAATGCACCCTGTGTATCTGAAAAACGCATATCTGTATCAAGTTGCCAAACCCATTTTGAAGCCATTGACAAATTATTGTCAGTTTGATACTGACAAAGAGCCTGATATACCAAGTTGATCATTAGTTTCCTGCCTACTATATAAAGACAGACCATTAAGTCAGAATCTACAAAATCCATTGGGTAGCTGCAATGTGTCAAGAAATAATCGCTTATTTATAAATATTTACATAAAAAGGTGATGCAGAATCCCATAGCTAGTCTGTAACCCAGAAAAAGAACAGCAGCCATTCACATCAAACACCTGCAGAAATGGTCTGTAACCCATATCGAGCCCAGGCATTCTGGTTTGGATCTTCAAACACTGACAGGAAGGCAGGATTGTCTCACAATAGAGTTGAATTATCTAAAAAAAGAGATTGAATATATGTTACACATTTCCTGCCAAATACGAATAGCATCCCTCAAGACCTTAAAGCGGACGCTCTTGTAATAGTTTGGGTCCCCCGTTCGAAATAACAAAGGCCTATAGTCTACACATAGAGCTAATTAATAGTAGAAATCTACCGGATCTGGGTCAGCTGGGACTAGCAGGCTCACAGACGCCCCAAGAATGCAGCCCGGAAATACAACTTAAAATCAGGAAGTTGTATCTCACCCCATTTATATGGGAGCTTTTTAAATCAGTTTGCTCTTCTCGCATGCCTGTAGTCCATGTAAAGTTCAATAGTCCTTCCAAGCATCTAAAAAAGGAGTCCTGGACCCGAAATAAATTAAAAACATTCGGGAGGATACTTATTTTGACGATATTACATCATCTAATTATAGTGAGAATTAATTTCTTCCATGTCATCATTTTGGTGAGGACCAAAATCAAAAGAGGCTCATAGTTCAACTTAATTTTTTCCCCTACCTCCGGGCACAATTTAACACCAAGATATATAGCAGTTGGTACCAGCTCTGCCATTGGGGAATCTAGCTCAAAATTCATAAAGACCTGTGCTTTAGAAATATTTAACTTATACCCAGAAAGCTTACCAAACTCGAAAGCCTCCTCAACAACCTGCTGCAGGACATACAGCAGATCTAATGCATATATGGCTAAATCATCTGCGTAAGCAGTGATTTTGAGATCATAGCCACTTAACTTTGGTGAGGAAATGCCAGTGTTCAGTAATAATGATCTCAGATATGGTTCAATACATAAACAAATAACAAGGGAGACAGCTGGCATCCCTGACGAGTTCCGCAAAATATCTGCAGCGTGCTTCAGTACCTCCTAAGATGTATCACCCTAGCATACAGGGTCTTTTGTAGTGCCACTGTATTTAGATAAATTCATCCCCACCCCCCAAAGGCGGTCTGATAAATTCCCAAGCAACGCAATTAAAGGCCATCTCGACATCTAAAAAAAGCATACCCAGCCTAGTGTCAGTTTTCCCTGCAACATTGAACGTGGAGACTCCTGTAATGTTGTTACTGGTTGTATCCCTTCCTGACACAAATCCATGCTGTCGCACAGACTCTAACATCGGAACAAAAGGGGCAAGTCTCATAGCTAATACCTTAGCAAACCATTTAGTATCAGAGTTAATTAGGGAAATGGGTCAGTATGACCCCATGTCCTCTCGTGTCTTATCTTTCTTCAGAAAGACCATAATATTAGTTACTTTCCATGAGTCAGGGATTTCATCTCCGTCATAGGCATGCTGTGCAAGCATTAAGAATTCCCCAATTAGTACATCCTTAAAAGCTTTAGTGAACTTTAAGAGAAAAGTGTCCTCCCCTACCGCCTTGCCCGAAGGAAGAGCTGCCAAGGCCGTCTCCACCTCATCTATAAAAAAATTGGGCATCCAACTTGTATTCCTGATTGGCTTCTAGGTGGGGCAGGTTACACTGCTGTATTTATGTCTCGGTTTCTGACTGAAAGTCTCCATAAGGCTGAGAATAAAGATCCTAATAAAACAGCAAGAACTGTTCTGAAATGAAGTTGGGGTTCATATAAGGTTAACCATATGAACTCATTGTATCATACATGTGGATTGCTTTTCTGAGATTTGGTGAGCTAGAACTCACCCAACCCTATCACCATATTCATATTTTAGCACTTTATTTTTGACATATTTTGCTGCAATCTGATATTTCAATAACCACCTTAACACAGACCGCTTTTCAATTAGTTGTGAAAGGATTGCCTGTTCATCCTTGAGTAATTGCCAGGCCATGAAAGATTTTGAGCCACAGAATATATTGCCGCAGTTGACGTGTAGCATCCAGAGCAGCTCGATTTTGTTTGATGATAAACTATAGTATGGTGCCGCAAATGTAAGCTTTCATAGTGTCCCAGACAATAGAGGGTGTCGTGGTACCTGTATTGTTGACAAATAATTCCCTTAGTAAACCTGTAGTGTAAGTTAGATAGTCATTGTTAGTCAACGGATGTCAGGAAAATTAAACTTAGATTGTGTATCGTCTGTAAATAAAAGTGGGTTGTGGTCTGATAAAATCCTAGAGCATAAGTCTCTTTCTACTCTTACTAATATGGGCCACCTAATGAGCCCCAAATCAGTCCTGAGCTGTAATTCTGCCTATGTGTACAAGAATACAAAGTTTATCCAGGATTAGCTGGAAGCAAAATTCCCCTACATCAGATAGCTTACGAATCTGAATTAGCTCTTTGATTGATACTCTAGTCCTAGCCAAATGAGAGGTAGTTTTGTGATTGGTTGGCTCAATACTATAATCCATTACACAGTTAAAATCACCCATAATAATCAGTTCCCCCACCCAGTCTAAAAGCTCTAGGGAATGCATATCCTAAACCTACAGATTGTCAATGTTTTTACCATACAATGCACAGATAACACACCTCAGTTGGGTTAGCACCCATCTCCCTTTTGCTGCAGTTTTCAAGATGTTACACTGTATTTTCTTTGCAGATAATAAAGTGAACCCCCAGATAGAAACCCTTTGTCAGGTGGTGCTTACTATGTCATGGCCAAGTTGATTCAGTAAAAGACGATCCTTATATATCAGTCTCAGTAAAGGCCAAAAGATGTGTTCAGTAAGTCGCTATTTTCTCCCTGACCAACTGTTGCTTACATCACGATTTTAAGCCGGAAACCTTCCAAATAATACATTTAATCCTAGCCATTAATCCAACAAATTATACTGCCTAATCCTGCACCCTTAACACCACACAAAAAGGACATAAACAAGAAAATTGGTGTGAACACTTGACAAAATCTGAAAGATCCAAAACTATTCTGACTTATTTTACTCCCCCTCCCATCCTCAGTCACAATATAAGCTATTCCCTCTGTCCTGGAGGGATATAACATAACCGCCGACCCCAACCCCATCCCCTTCCCTATTCCCACCCCCTGGTATAGTGAGAATGGATCATGCCAATGCTAGGAGCTGTTGATGACCTGATAGCACAGATGGGGGTATAGTGCTTAATGCCGCATGTGTTTTCCTGCAACCCACCAGCCCTTGCCCCAACACCGAGTGCAATAGCAGAGTGAAACCAAGTAAAGGATGGGAAACTATATAAGCTGAGACATGTCAAAGAAAAAAGCATGGAAGTAGTAGTGGTAGAAGAGAAAAAAATATTCAAAATAGTACACCAGTAATATTGTGATTATTAACAGTTCTAATTGGAAGAGCCCTTGAGGTGAGTCAGAGCCTGAGAAACATCAGACTCAGAGTGGCACATCTGTACTTGCCCATGCTTAATGATCTTTAGTCGGGCTGGTTCCTGGAGGAATAGCTATGCCCCGATTGCCTGCAAGGATCATTAAATTGGAGCTGCTTCCACCTTCGGTCCAGAGTGGATTTACAGAGATCTGATCAGGGTACCATCAACATTGCTTCAACAATGATGGGTCTATTAGGGTGTGCTTTAAGAGAGACTGCATGTCTAGGAAGAAAGTTTCCAAAATTGGATGAGCCTGCACTGACTTGGAGTTATCTATATTACGATTCAAAGGAAGACAGTGAGCTTACTGAATCTGAAAGTCCCAATCCATAAGGTCCATAAGGTCCGGGAAGGCCTTGCCAAACAATTACACAATGGATTGGCTGTGGTCACTCCCCTCCCTTCCCTCAATTATTTTAAATATCCTCAGATTATTTCTCCTCTGTTAGGTCTCCATATCTTCCATTTTGTTTTGAAGGACCTTAAGCTGTCAGTCGTGATTGCCAATTGCTTTAACTGTAGCTATCCCCACCTCCTCAGTGTCAGTAACACATTGTTGTAGCTCAGCGACCTCCATGGTGAGGGTAGTGATCATTCTTGCCAAATTTGACACTGCTCGTTGTGTTTTCAGATTGTCTGCCTTTGACTGAGCATAGTATGACTGTGTCAGAGCACTGAATCTACAGTATCTGCATAATTGCCTATAAGGATGATTCTTGGAGGTTTACCTCCATGTCAATTACCCTATGCCCTAGAGAAGCAGAGAGTCCAGAGGAGGCACCACAGGATACATCTAAGGGTGATTGATTGGTAGGAGTAAAGCAACTGAGAGGAGATTGTTTTTCTGAAGATCATTTATTCTCTGCAGCGGCCGTCTAAATTCTTGACACACTAGAAATAAGTGCCTTGCCCTTCTCCCATAGATTTAACCCAATTCCTGCGTGGGCACCCCTTTGTCCCAGAAGATCGTGACTTGTTTGTCTGCCTTTGCCTCAGTGTGTTGCCAGTTTGAAGTATTCTATGCCAAAGGCTTTTGTTTGCTGTTACCCCTGCCTGTTGAGGCAGGCTTGCCCCCTTCCTCCAGAATGCCCATATAGGAGTCAAACCCATCCTTGGTGCCAGAGGCAACAACAGATACGTAAAGGGCGTCGTATCATGGCCACATATATGCATATACAGATCGCCATCCTGCCATCCTAGTCAAAGCCTTGACCCCTCAGGGTTTAGACACCGACCATCACTTCCTGGTCTACAAAAGATTTTGAAACAGTACTTAAACATTTTGCGATACAGTCCAGCATCTGGTGGTCTGCCATAGGATTAGCGTTTTCATTCATGTGCAGGGGCATAGTGCACAACATGCTGTGAGATCCATGTTGGTGGAGCTGGGAGCCATTACCTGGACAAACCACAGATAGATTCATAGACTATGTGTCATGCCCACTGACTTCTTTATAAGTAGTTAAAGGACTGGAAGAGGATACAGCATTCCCTCCAGACAAAGCTGCTGCCATCAATGCATCAACTAATAGGGAGTCACTGACAAATGGCTGTCCTTTGCTGCTTCGGATTGCAAAACTTTCAAAATTGGGCGCCCAACATGCAAATTTAAGTGACCTCCTTCCTTTGAGAAGGCCTCGCTCTTCTTGTTGCCAATCTTCACAGGGGGCTCCATATTGCTCCTTTTAGTATCTCCACAAGTTCCTTGCACTCCACACAGCACAGTCCCCTTTTGTGGTGCCGTACCACCAAATAACTTTGAGCGCTCTGGAACTGGAGATAGTGAATTACAAACCCTTGTTAGTAGCCAGTCAATCTCCAAAAACCCTGTGCACTCAAATCACCACTGATGTAGAGCAGCAGCCAAAGAAAAGCTTCACCAAGCAGAAATAGCAGACCAAGTGGTGCCCCCCCCCCCCCTGTGGAAAGCACTCTGCTCCTCCAATCTGTGCGGGCTGATCAGAAGAGCATCAGATAGCCAGGAGTCCTTTTAGTGGTATGCTGGAGTGGAGCCGGCTGACCGAAATGAAGCAGGAATGCCACAGAAGGGGCTAGGCACACACACAGATCCACACCTTCAAGTTTCCAGACCAAGCCGAGAACCAGGAGCTGGTAAGCTGCGTCGGTCAAGTATGTGGCAGAGAACATGCCCCCATTATTGCAGTTTAACCAGCTATCTTCCTTCTGTCTTCACATGTCAAATAGTCATGGTACACCAACAATCAGTTTACAAAGAGATGTATCGTTAAATACTGAGTTCAGGAAGCCGGAACTCAACTTCTCCGTCTTGTCCCAATGGAAAGTTATGCTTGTAAAATCCTACAAAGCCACTCCCATGTTAGTCCAAGGGACAGTGAGCCTTTCAACAGTGAAAGCGAAATTGGTAGTATTTCACTAGCAGGACCTGCAAGACACACCCTGCTCATGGAGGTACCCTGGGCCTACCTGAGAGGTTCTTTACATCTAAAAAAGGGAAGTTTAGGGTCTGGCAAGTGGGTGCACTTGCCAGGTCGACATGGTTGTAAAACTGCTTGCAGACACTTCAATGGCAGGCCTGAGACACCTTTGAAAGGCTACTTGTGTGGGTGATGCAGCCAGTGCTGCAAGCCCAATCGTTGCATTTTTTGTTTACTGGAACTGGGAACAGACAGTGTACTGTCATAGGGACCTACTAGTAAATGTCCTAATCAAGGATAACCAATCATAACACAATTTACAGTAGGAGCACTTGCATTTTAGCGCTGAATAGCAGTGAGTAAGTGTTCAGAGACACTAAACCATCAAGAACAAAGTCTTGTAGATTTCACTGCGTCACTTTTACGAGGCTTTCCTGCATGCGAATACCTACCCTGCATACAGTATACCTGACGCAGGTATTATTATCACGCAGGGCTTTACAACGTGACGCATCTCCCGAGATGCAGAAGTTGTAAATGTGCTGCATTTTTTACGTCGTCATTGTGGCACATAAGTGATGCAACAGCAGCGCAAAAGTGTTGCATGGGGCTTGTAAATCTTCCCCTACATACTTTGTAACCAATGGTTTGATATGTACATTTGTTCTTGATATAGATTACTAATGTTTCAGTATAATATTCCAAAACATGACCTGCGGAATTTCACTCGCCAAGGTCATTGCTGCATATGTTCCAGTTGCCTCTTGGTTCATGGCCCTGATGTCACCCTTTTTATGGTGATTGGTCTCCCTGCTGTTTCCTATATACCATTTCTGTTAGGGACTCCCCACTTCTATTATGGTGTGGGTTTTGCATTTCTGTACCCTCTTTCTCTTCATTAACTTTCTATCTATAGTAATGTGGCCTACTAGTACTGTTCTCCTTCCTGTAATAGTCCTCCTTTGGCTACACTAATGTTTTCCATGACCTCATGCCTAGATCGAGCTCCAGTCTCTTTGTTGTTTTCATCATAAAGTCCTCGTATTCTATAGTTATAGATGGCCACCCTGAAAGTAAATACCTTTAAACACAGGGTTGAACCATCCAGTGAAATGTAGGAAAAATCTTAATACTGAAAATCACGGGGGGTGATCTAGTTTTTCTACAAGAAACAAAAAAATTGATTAAAAAAAATGTGCTGTCTATAAGACAGTGATGGGTTGTAGATTTAACGTGTTCTGCAGCATACTCTAGGAGAAATTTAGTACTTCCCCGAGTCTCTGTAGAGTGCTCTGAAGAGGGAAGATGGTTGATCTCTCCACCACATTCAAAGAAACAGTCTTGGCTCATATTTCCTGAGGTACTGGAGCAGGTGAACAATGTACAGGTTTTAGATGGGGAATTGGGTCAATTTTTATTGACTAACAATAATTCAATGTCTTAACCACTTCCCTGCTAATGACAAGGTCAACTCGTCATGGGTTTTACCTGCCCTGTGCTTATGACGAGTTGACCTTGTCATGAACAATGGGAAACAATGATCTGCAGCACCCAGCGGGAAAACCCCTTAGCAGCCAAGGTGTTAACATGTGTTCCTTTGGGATGCCCTGTATGTACTAATAGAGAGATGATTATTAGCTACATGTGAAAAAACTAAAGAGATAACGAATATCTTAGAAACATTAACCATTGAAATAGATGACAAAAACTGCTATTTAGATTCACCAAATATCTGAATGCAGTACTTTCTTTTAGGAATCTCAAGTTCAAATTCAATAAAATCACCAGTAAACGTGCTCACCTATGGGTTCATGCTCAGAAGTGAAAAAATACTATTTTATCTTCACAGAGTTGGGAAGTCATTGACACGTATTAGAATTTTAAGAGACATGCCAACCAAATTCTCTCTTTTGAGGATCCTTCTGGCTCTACTAAAACCCATATGAACAAAATCTTAGAAACATTTAAGGACTTCTGTTCTTCTCTATACACTCCTAATTCTTTATCTATGGAATCCTGTCCAGAGTTTATAAATTATTTAAAGATTCAAGTGCTCTCAGAATCTGATAGACTTCAGTTAAAAAAAAAATATTTGAAAGACTGAGCTCCTAAAAGAAACCAAGCTCATCACAAATGGTAAGGCTCCTGGCTCAGATAGCTTTCACATTAGCTTCTATAAACCTTTGCTTGCAGATTGATTGCTCCACTTGAGGCAGCCGGTAATAACTTTGCTTCATCTGGCATGGCCTCCAGTACAGCCAATGAAGCTACAATTGTTGCTGTCACAAAGAAAGAAAAATATCTGTCTTCCCCTAATATTTCACTGATTAATATAGAGGCAAATATATATGCCAATATTCTGGCAAAACAGCCATATTTAACTAAATTGATTAATTCAGCTCAATCCTTTTTCTTAAAGGGTAGACTGGCGGGTAACAACATTCATACTTTTTGTCACATAATACAAAGAGCCTCTCTCTCCCACTCTCCTGTCTCCGCTGCCATTGTATTAGACACAGAAAAGGCTTTCAACAAAGTTACATGGCCATAACTGGAAGGAGTACTACTTCATCATAAAAAGGAGATTGCATTTAAAAATGGTCATGGCTCATAACACTACCCCCACAGCCAGAATTAAAATCAAAGGCTCTACCTCTACCCCTTTTAGACTACATCAGGGTACACATCAGGGCTGTCTCTGCTCAGCCCTTCTTTTATTATTGGCTGTAGATCCCGTACTTCATATACTGAACAGTTCTTCTGATATCAAGGGTATTCGATTTAATGACAATTGCTTTAATATGGCAGCATATGCTGCAGACATACTGATTTTTTGGGAATAACCATATTATTCAGCCATCCCAGCCACCATAGATATCAGTAAAGTATTTTTTAAATATTCTGGGTACTCAATTCATAGAGATATGATTGAAGTTCTTCTTCTTAATATCCACTGCCTTCCCACCTATATTGGTATTTCTGGCTTTTCTTGGCATTCAAAATACTTTAAATATCTAGGAAACTGGTCTTATCAAAAACTCGCATATGTGCTATCCCATAATGAACAAAAACAATGAAGAAAATTAAAGTTAAAGACATGCTTTCAGCTTGCTCACCTAAGTTCATCTCATGGTGGGGCAGAACGAAGTCCTTAAAGGTCTTGAGTACTTCTCTAGTTAAACGTTCTGTCTAGCATGCTTCTTCTACATCTCTCCCAGTCATTCTTTTATATATTAGCTAAAATCACTTCTGAATTGCTATAGAAAAACAAAAATTCTAGAATTCGCAACATGAAATGTAGGTTAGATTTTAGTCAGAGCAGCTGCGAATTCCCTATCTATTTAAATTATCAGATGTGCTTTTAGTGACTTAGGGCACTTAATGATTCACTAATCCCCCCCATAGTTGGTCATTGAGCAGCATTTACCATATCCTTACTCTCTAGTGGCCTCTCTTTCAGTGACCACTTTACGTCTGTCTAGATCACTCTTATTGTATCAATTTAGATATGAGGAAAGTGCATAAAGCAGTGGACAGATGTATTGATAGTGACTCCTCTAAACATTCTTCCATGTCCCTATGGAACAATAAAAAGACTGAAACAGTTTTCTCTGCTATGATTGACCCAGAATGGACTTCTAAGGGTATACATCTGAATAGTGATCTTTATTGCAATCAGGGCCCAATTTGTTTGTTTCTCCTACAACATAAGTTATCCCTCTCGGATGTGGGCCTTTGCAAGTTGCAAAAGGTCAAAGCTAAAATATCAAAGCTGGAACTGCTACAGCTGTCAACACTTATCACCTATTTGTGTCAGTTCCTTTGACCTGGTCAGGCTTCTTAGAGGACTGATTAATTACTATGTACCTCTTTGACTACATTCCTCCGCCCAATCAAAATGATTCACACACTTTTTGACCTGATATAGTGTGCTGAAGCTCAGGATCCCGCCGGTCACTCACTCCTCAGTCAAAAGCCCGGGCTCATAGTCTCAGGTTGATGGATATTTGTTGTCAACTGAGATGTCAAATTAAATCTCAACATAAATCATTGTCAATTATTTTTCACTTTAGTTCAGTCAATAGAGTTTAATTGAGTTAAAGGGTTTTATTTTATCCCTTTTTGTAATTCATTTGTTTATTAAAATAGTTTCTCCAATACTCATCTGTAAATGTTAACCATCTATAAATCAATATTTAATAGTAAAATGAATCTATTTAGTACCCAGAATAGGCATGAACAAAGTAAATATAATGAGCATGTTCCTTTAAAAAAAATCTCTATTCTAAGCTGAGGTTGAGATAAATGAGGAAGGGATTGTAGGTAGTAGTCCAGAACCCATGAAGTGTTCTTATCAGAGAAATAGAGCATAAGCATTACATTTTAGTGGAATAAGCTGGGAAATATTCCCAGCTCAAATAACAGCAGATCAAGGAATAAACTAAGACTTCTTGTGAAAAGATATCCCGAAAACTCAGCACAAAGTCTCCTCTCTGAGAGTGGGGAAAGGAGCACATCTATAGAATATTTTTTCTAAGTTTTCTAAATAAATGTTCTTTCTTCTTCATGTGACCAATAAGATTTCATCTCTCTCCTGAGAACAGGTCTATTCCTCATATTCTCACCAAAATATGACATAATATGTGTACATGTTCTAGTGGTCTCATTTAACAAGTCAAATTGTTTTCATATGCCTTAACCCCTTCAGTGCGTCTGACGGCCGGGAGCTGTCTGATGCACCAGTGCTCATGTGTGTCAAACAGCTCCTGACCGTCCGCCCACATGGCACTTTTTCACCCCAACAGCCTCAGGAGCTGGGGAAGAACTTCCCTAGCTCCCAAGGTGGTCTCTTTGGTTTCTCTGCAAAGACGATCAGGCAAGGGCCTTGACTCCCTCCAAAATAATTTGGGGAAAATCAGTCTTTCTGTCCTCCCTGGGAGGACAGGAGCCCCCAATCTGTCCCCCAGGGGGGTAGAAAGCCCTCTAGATGCCAGGGTTTATTTTTCTTATTTTAATCAAGGTGAGGGCTACCCAAGATGGGCATGCCAATTCTCCCAGCCCTCCCGCAAAATGACACAGTGTTTATGCCCCCCTGGGGGGCAGATGAAGTAATAGCACTCAATCTGCCCCCAGGGAGCAGAACACACACTAGGCACCAGGGACTTTTTTATGTATATAGGGGTGGGGGCTGCTCAAAATGAGCATGCCAATGCCCCTAACCCCCACAAAAAATCCACAGACTTTCTGCCTGGAACTATGCAATCTGGAGTTTGGCTGACGGTCTGCGTGTACTGACATTTGGCTGGCATTTTGCTGGTGGTGTGCATGGACCTGCACTTGGCTAATGGTGTGGGTGGACTTACACTTGGAGATGGTGAATGTAGATTGACTGGTGGTGTCCATTGAGTGGCACTTGGCTGGCTGTGTGCATCGATGGTGCTTGGCTTCTGGACCTGACCTGCCATAGCAGGCACCAGGCATTTCCCCGGTGGGCCGAAGGGGTCTGGGCAGTTTTCTGGCCACTGGAGATGGTTTTGTCACTGGGGGCCAGTTATGCAGCAGTGCTGCAATATCAGGCGCCAGTAACAAAAGCGGAAACAGTGCGTTTTACTAGCAGGTACGCCCCCAGGGGATCCTGGGTAGGAAAACATTGGGGGACCCACACAACCCATTCCTCCCTGGACTCCCCAGGGTGTCTAGGTTTTAGAAATGTGTGAGTTTGGTAGGTTTTTGCAGAAGACTGCCAAGCCCTGGGGCCAAATCCCAGGTGCCTCCCTTGTCAAATGAGGTCATTTTGTGATAGGTTATTTTAATGTTGCCACAATACGTTTTGGGCCCTTGCCTGTCATGGGTACTTGGCCCATCCATAGAAGTGAGGGACCAATTCTATTGGGAGACCTGGGGATCACTGGTTGGTAGGATATTTGTGCCAGCCCAGTGATCCCACATCTTTCCCACTCAGAAATGTTAGAAAGAATAGTTTTTTCCAGCTAAATTTGAGGTTTGCAGGGCATTCTATGTAGAAAAACATTGGGGGATCCACACAACCCATACCTTCCTGGATTCCCCACGGTGTCGAGTTTTTAGAACTGTTTGGGTTTCATAGATTTCCTTAGATGGCCACTGACCCTGGGGCTAAAAACAAAGGTGCCTCTCCTTGCAAAACCAGGTCGCTTTGTGATAGGTAATATTGATGACTCCACAATCAATCAGAGTAGTTGTAAAGCACGCTACTTACTTGTGAGGGTCTCAAGGTGCTGAGGGGAGGGGTGCCGCTACTGCTCAAAGAGCCAGGTCTTGAAGAGTCTTCTGAAGGTGAGTAGGTCTTGGGTCTGCCGTAGGTGGGTAGGGAAGGGTTCCAGGTCTTGGCGGCGACGTAGGAGAAGGATCTGCTGCCAGAGGTTGTTCATTGGATGTGGGGGACAGCAGCGAGGGCAAGGCTGGCGGAGCGGAGCTGGCGGCTGGGGGTGTAGAAGCTGAGTCTGCTGTGCAGGTAGGCTGGTCCGGCGTTGTGGAGTGCTTTGGGTGTGTGGGTGAGGAGCTTGAAGGTGATCCTCTTGTCGACGGGGAGCCAGTGTAGGTCTCTCAGGTATGGGCTGATGTGTCCTGCGGCGGGGGACATTGACGATCAGTCGGGCAGAAGGGTTTTGGATGCGTTGTAGTCGTCGTAGGTGTTTGGCTGGGATTCCTGCGTAGAGTGTGTTTCTGTAGTCCAGTATGCTGCTGACGAGGACCTGTGTCACTGTTCTTCTTGTTTCCGTCAGGATCCACTTGTAGATCCTGCGGAGCATGCAGAGGGTGTTGTAGCAGGAGGAGGAGACGGCGTTGGCCTGTTTAGACATGAAGAGGGAGGAGTCGTGGATGAATCCTAGGTTGCGTGCATGGTCGGTGGGTGTTGCTGCTGTTCCCAGTGTGGTCGGATGAGTACCTCCATCTTGTCCGAGTTCAGCTTCAAATGGATGTTTCTCATCCAGTCGGCGACGGCCTTCCTTCTCTCGTGGAGGTTGGTTTGGGCAGTGTGTGGGTCCTTGGTGAGGGAGAGGATGAGCTGGGTGTTGTCCGCGTAGGAGATGATGTTGAGGTCGTGTTGGCGGGCGACTTGTGCGAGGGGGGCCAAGTAGACGTTGAACAGCGTCGGGCTGAGGGATGAACCTTGGGGGACGCAGCAGATGATGTCGGTGGCCTCGGATCGGAAGGGCGGGTGGCGGACGCTCTGGCTTCTGCCAGAGAAGAAGGACGTGGTCCAGTCAAGGGCCTTCTCTTGAATTCCGGCTTCTAGGAGGCGTGTCTTTAGAGTGCGATGGCAGACTGTGTCGAAGGCGGCTAACAGGTCCAGGAGGATGAGGGCTGATGTTTCGCCGTTGTCTAGTTGGCACCTGATGTCGTCTGTGGCGGCGGTGAGGGCTGTCTCTGTGCTGTGGTTTCATCTGAACCCAGACTGGGACGGGTCCAAGATGTTGTTGTCTTCCAGGTAGCAGGCCAATTGCATGTTGACGATTTTCTCGATGACCTTCGCTGGGAACGGGAGCAGGGAGATGGGCAGGAAGTTCTTGGGGTCCTTGGGGTCTTCATTGGGCTTCTTAAAGAGGGCATTGATTTCGGCTTGTTTCCAGCTTTCGGGGAATTTCGCTGTTTCGAAGGAGATGTTGATGACCTTCCATAGTTGGGGTGCGATGGCACCTCTGGTTTGTTGAATACGTGGTATGGGCACGGGTCTGATGAAGAGCTTGAGTGGATGGAGTTCATGACCGTGCGTTTCTCGTCGTCATTGACGTTGGACCAGGAGGTCAGGCGGTTGGCGCTGGTGGTGTTCACAGGAGAGGTGGGGTCTGGTGTAGTCGTGGCGGTCATGGTGTTGAAGCTGTCATGGATGTCAGTGATCTTGTGCTGGAAGAAGATGGCTAGTGAGTTGCACCGTTCTTGTGAGGGTGGTATGTCGTTGGTGTTGGCGCTGGGGTTGGAGAATTTCTTTTCGGTGCTGAAGATCTCTTTGCTGTCATCTGCGTTGTTATCCAAGCGGTCTTTGAAGTAGGATCTCTTGGCTAATCTGATGAGTGGTGATATCTGCGGGTGGCGTCCTCCTTGTTTTGTTTTGGGCCGTTCCCTGCTGTGGGCACTTGGCCCACCCACACAAGTGAAGCACCATTTTTATTGGGAGACTTTAGAGAATGCGGGGTGGGTGGAATTTTGTGGATCCATGCAGATTTCAGAACTTTCCATCACAGAACTGTGTGGAAAATGTGTTTTTTTACCAAGTTTGAGATTTGCAAGGGTTTCTAGCCTCACAAGTCACCCGATCTTGTAAACCCTACAGGTGTCAAGTTTTCAAAAATGTATAGGTTTGCTAGGTTTCCTTAGGTGACGGATGAGTTAGGGTTCAAATTCCACAGCTAGACAATTTGCAAAAAAAAAAGCTCAGTTTTTACTGGAAAAATGGGATGTGTCCACGTTGTGTTTTAGGCTGTTTCTTGACATAGGCACTTGGCTAACCAAGTGGGGTACCATTTTTATCGAGAAACTGTGGGGAATGCAGGGTGGGTGGAAGTTTGTGGATCCATGCAGATTCCAGAACTTTTCATCACAGAAATGTGAGGAAAATTTGTATTTTTTAGAAAGTTTTAGGTTTGCAAGGGATGAAGTTTGTGGATCCACGTAGATTTCAGAACATTGCATCCTAAAAATGTGAGGATTTTTTTTTTTTACAAAGTTTGAAGTTTGCAAGGGATTCTGGGAAACAGAGCCTAGTGAGAGCCACACAAGTCACCCCATCCTAGATTCCACTGGGTGTCTAGTTTGCAACCTTGTTTACTGAGAACTCACCGGGGGATTTGGGGATCACATAGCCCAAAGCGCAGTCGGCGCTAACCTCCCTACTCGCTCCACAAACCTTTGCCCGTCTTGCTCCGCTCATTCCTGCCCACTGACGCGCCCGGAAGGCGCAGAAAAGGAGAGAACCCCATCTGGGGAGCTGGCGACCCTGTTTACTGAGAACTCACCGGGGGATTTGGGGATCACATAGCCCAAAGCGCAGTCGGCGCTAACCTCCCTACTTGCTGCAGGTCCCCCCCGCCGCCGGGACGGGAACTCCAAGCGGCCGCCGAGGGGGACCACAATCCCCACAAACCTTTGCCTGTCTTGCTCTGCCCATTCCCGCCCACTGAGGCGCCCGGAAGGCACAAAAAAGGAGAGAACCCCTTCCGCGTCGCGGGATGCGCGCGGGCGACGCTGGGCTAAGCCCGGGCAAAGGGCGGGCCCTCTGTGGCCCTCAGAGGTCTGAGGAGGACGGGACGGGCCACCACTTTTTGATCTTAGCCTTGTGCTCACTGGAAAAGGGAGGTAATATGAACTAACTAATCCATCAAAGTGACTGTCATTATATTCTCTTCGGTATCCCCTACTGGACTACCCTTTGACCTCCCCGTTGTCAGACTATTAGTGTACGTGCACTACTTTGCCAGCCACCTGTCATTGTCATATCATATATATATTTCTAGAAAGCTATTTATATCATGACCGACAAAGGGCTTTACATAAATAACATCCTTCGGGGGTGGCAACGGAAGGGGACATTGGATAACTATCTAATCAGGACCACATCGGCAATCGAGTCCGTAATAGAGAGAGTAGAAAAAAGTCTCCCTAAAGAACCCACATCCAGCACCCATTCTGCTATGGTGCTACCAGTCCAAACCCAAAATATTTCTTTACTGGAGGAATTAAATCTGCTTTGTAAAACTCTGTATACCAACGTTGAAAATGGGAATGACCTAACCAATGCTCCTGCATGTGCAATGAGAAACACTAGTCTCCAGCCTAGCACCGCATTTCAACTAAACGCAAGCCATCTTGGTACTCCCCTCTATTAACACCGACAGACACTATACAACTGCCAGCAAATGTTCAAGCACCCTATCCTAATAGAAAGCGCAAAGGTCCTAAACAGAGGGGAAGACTAGCTAAAAAACAAAGATTGCATCTAAGACCCCTTTCGGCCATTAGTAACACCCTAAAAACATCTGGGGTACGTTCTAATCTGGAGTTGCCTGCAACCATTACACCATCTGACTTACTGGCTCAGATTAAACTCCTGGTCAGGACTTTAATATCCCCATTGGAAAAAAGAGGCAATAGGGGAAAAGCTCTGCACCATAGAGGAAACCATCAGGGCAAACTTAACACTCACAAAAAGAATGGAAGGAAATAAGCAAGTTGAAACCCTAGTCACTACTGACATCCCCATCTTCCCTGCACAAAGTAATATCACACAAACGTATGCACTTGCCCCCAAGACATATAAAACATTAGTCATATCAAACCCCCCAATAACCCAGAATCCTGCATTCAGAGAAGGGCCGATCAAACCACTCACGCTGAAAGAGGGAAAGTTCCACAACTATGGTAACATGCAAAGAAAGGCTAAACATATAGATCTACCGCCGGAGACGGCTCCCTTTGTGTGCATCCTTCGGGCGTGCCTGAGCTCACTAACAGCAAAACTGAAAGACCAGCAGATCTGGCAAATAAGGTGTCTTTCTGGCTGACAAAGAATAGACCCCTACCACCCAATATAGATGGAATGATTTTAAATGTTAGCAGGGTAGGGTGGTTGGGATCTATCCCCAAGGACATACCGGGAGACCTGGTTTTGGTCAATTTTAGGGACTCCCGAGTTATCCAATATCTCCGAAGTTGGCAGCCACAAATGGGCGATGGCCCAATCGGAACATGGGAACTGTGTGACTTTTACCCCAGAACTACATATCTGCCCCTACAAGATCATACATACAAAATACCTTCGGGATGGGTAGTAGTGGTCCTGGATCTAGTAAGCGCATACTACCCACCCACAATTGATTTGCTTTATTCTAAGGTATAGACCTGGTGCCCTGACTTGTAAAATCCGTTCACAGAAGGGCCCTCGTAAATAATTAAAATTGATAATGACTCACACTAAGTCTGTGGATGGTCTTCACCAAAGGAACCACTTATGTATTTCGATCCTTTATACTCTCTGAAGCATACTTGTCTTATTTTAAACTTGTCACCATAAAATTCAAACATACACTTTTTCTTAAACGACTGATTTAATTGAAATTGACATGATCACTCCTTGTAATAAAGCTGCTAGGGATTGTTTATGATGAATTGTAAAAATGATTTAATTAGTATAATGAATTGTTGTTAACTTTGTACATATAGTGACCTTGTAATGAACATAATCGTTGTCTGCTTTTATTGTGTTTTTATCCTGTATGCTTTTATGAATTTTTTACTGAATTCGAATACAGCTTTGCAAAAATGTATAGGTTTGCTAGGTTCCCTTGGTGCTGGCTGAGCTAGAGTTCAAAATCAGCAGATAGGCGCATGGCAAAAAAAGGGTCAGTTTTCACTGCAAATATGTGGTGTGAAAACGTTGCATTTTGGCCCATTTCCTGCCACGGGCACTAGGCCTACTCACACAAGTGAGGTACTATTGTATCAGGAGACGTAGGGGAAGACAGAATTGTAGAGCAACTTTCCATGCGCATCTGCCTTCCAAATGTAAGACAATGTGTAAAAAGTAGCCTCTTTACATAAATGTCCTATAATTCACAATCTATTAAGGGTATCCACAATTTTGGAGATTTGTAACTAACTACTGCTTCTAAACTCCATTTTTTGCTCCCATTTCAGAAATATATAGGTTTCCTTGATACCTATTTTTTTTTTGCGCTGTACAGTTCTTTCAATTTTTTTTTGAATAACATTTTATTGAAACAAAAACACAAAAAAGGCAGAGTCGACAATCTAGTCACAGTCAATCTGGTATACATCATATAGCAAAAAACATAATATATCAGTGTGCATTACGACGTGGAGGTCCAGCTATGGCCATGTCGGCTGTTGGGGAACTACAAATCTCACCACTATACTGATTCAAATGTCCCCATTTCCTGTCCCACTTTTTAGGACATCCTCTAAGTTTTCACAGCAAGCATGCAGCGATCCATCTCAGCCAACCACCCAACCACCAATGGTCGCGAAGGAACCCCCCAATGCATTGCTATTGATCGCTTTATGAGCAGGAACCCCAGAGCCACCCACTGAAGCTCTATCTCAGTTAAATCTGTGGCCCCCATATGTTGAGAACGCCCTCCTTGGGTGACAAGGGGATAGGCTTCCCCAATGCGTCATTCATTTTCCAGGTTGCCCCCTCCCAGAACCGCCGAATCACAGGACAGTCCCATAAAACGTGATAAAAAGTACCAGTCAGGCCACAGCCGGAGATATAGATCGTCTGGATGTCTTCCTATCCTAGCCAGAAGGGGGAGCAGACATGTAAGCCCTGTGTAAGACCTTCAACTGGATCAGCCGGAAGCGGTGATTAATCGGCACCTCCTTGGGGACATCAAAGCTGCCTGCCATTCCTCGTCTTCTAAGTGTCCCATATCTACTTGCCACTTGTCATGCATGGTTTGGATGGTGTAGGGGAGGTTGTTGCATAGTTTACAATAGGTATAGGATATGGCCTTCGTCGGGAGGGGCTCTGAGAGTAGTCTGTCTTCTGGGGGTGAGGTCTCTGGGAGGGAGGAGAGGTCAGGTATGTTTGTGAGGATTGCATGTTTAATTTGGAGGTATCAAAAGACCTCTTTCTGTGCAAGTGCATGTTTGTTCTGCAGTTCTGCAAAAGTTAGTAACTTCTCTTTGTGTACCAGATCACCCAGAGTAGAAATACCAATTGTGTCCCATTTATCGAAACCCAAGTGCAAATAAAGGGAGCCAAGTTTTTGTGACGTCCATAGTGGTGTGCCTTTGGCTTGGTGCCATATAGCTACTGCTTGTGCCATGGGCCCTATATATTGATTTCGAGCAGGTTTACTGTAGAGGGCCCCCAAGTAACCCTCCTGTCCCGTCTGATAACGTTCTAAGTGGAAGGCTGGATTTAAAGGCGAACCGTGGACTCAGTGATTAGTGGCCACCAATTGCGATGCCCAATAATAGAGACGTCTATTAGGTAGGGCGATGCCCCCATCGTACCATCCCTTGAAGAGTTTGGGAAGGGCTATACGGGCTGCCCCTCCATACCACAGTAGGAGCCGTAGATCTCCCTCCAGTGTGGCAAAATAGGAATCAGCAATAGGAAAGGGACAGTTTTGGAGAGCGTATAGCAACCTTGGGAGTGCTAGCATTTTAAATAGGACTGCCCTGCCTGGAAGGGATAGCGGCAACGATCGCCAGTGGGATATATCACTGTGTAGTCTGCGCAGCGGGCACAACAGATTTCGCTCATGAAAAACCTTAGGATGCGATGTAACGAAAATACCCAGATACTTAAAGCCATCTGGGGCTAAAGTAATAGAGAATCCCTGGGGCAATAGGGGCGGAGGACCATGCAACATATATAATACGGATTTAGACTAGTTGATCGAGTAGCCCGAAAAAGTTCCAAAGTTGGTTAGGACATGGAATAGGCTGTTAATAGAAAATCTAGGGGAAGCGACATAGACCAGGATGTCGTCAGCATAAAGAGAGATTTTGTTGATCGTATCGTCGCTCCAGCTGAGTCTCCTGATGGAAGCATCTGTTCGAACCCAGTGGGCAAGGGGCTCTAGGGTCAGGGCAAACAATAATGGAGACGAGGGGCAACCCTGTCTGGTTCCCCTGTGGAGCACAAATTGTTGAGATTTGTGATTGTTGACTCGTACCTGACTCGTACTCGTACCTGACCGAGTAAATCCGTGTATAGCAGTCGCACCCACCTGATGAAGTTTGGTCCAAAACCAAATCGTACCAGGACTTCAAAGAGGTAGGACCACTCTATCGAATCGCACGCCATTGTGGCATCGAGGGACAGTATGGCGGTATCTTCTTGCACATAGGGTCGCCTGCTCAGAACATTATTTACTCTTCGGAGATTCAAGGCTGTGTTAGGACCTGGGAGGTATCGCGATTGGTCATCATGAATCAAGGAGAGGAGAACGGTAAGAAACCTGGTCGCTAAAAGCTTCGCTCGAATTTTGGCTTCAGCACTTATCAGAGAGATCGGTCTATAAGAACCTCAGTCAGTGGGCGGCCTATTCGGTTTATGGATGACGACAATAAAAGCCAGTCTTTGATCGAGCGGCAGAAAAACATATTTTTCAAATGAGGGGTTATGTCAAGAGCCACGCTTTTCAGAAAGTCAATGGGGACCCCATTGGGTCCCATGGCCTTGCCCGATTTAATGGCGAATATAGAGTTGGTGAACTCTTCAATCGTAATATCTGCATCTAGCGCCTCTCTATCAGGCTCAGAGAGAGTCAGCAAGTGCATTTCCACCAGGAGTTGTCTAGAATCCTCTGAGGTATAGTGTGCCCTAGTAGATTAAACCCGCTCTAGGTCGTCGGCAAAGGCCTCTGCCACCTCTTGGGGATCTGTAATGTGTGCCCCATCTGGCGGACAAGCAAAGGGACCCACCTGGTGCCCTGCTCACGGCGCTCCAGCCAAGCCAGCATTTTTGGCCGCATGGTCACTGAATTCGTAAACACGGTGGCGCGTCTGAAGCAGCCTAGCCTGTGCCATCTCCTGGGCCAGGGCTTTGTATTCAATCTGTCTGGTGCGAAGACGGCGAGCTGTCTCTTTCGGATGGGGTATTATTTTGAGCTAGTTCAAGGCGAAGCAGGTCGGATTCAGCCTGGAGGAGTTGTTCATTGTGCTTGTGCAGGTATCCAGTTTTGAGCTCTTCCCTTAATGACTGCTTTATAAGCCTCCCAAATCGTAACTGCTGAGTGCACCGATCCGACATTCTCAGCGAAATAGTATTCTGTGTGCTCAATCAGGCTGTCCCTAATGTCAGGAATTTTCAAGAGCCATGGGTTGATAATTATCGGTCCTCAGGTGAATTGCTGATGGTATGTAAGTTCTTCACTGAGAGGGGAGTGGTCAGAAATGGCCTGAGGGAGACCTTTGGGATGTCTAAAAAGACCGATATCTGCTGTTGGACAGAAAAAGTAGTCAATACGGGACATACTATTGTGTGCATTTGAGTAATGCGTGAAGTAAGGGGTATCTGGGTGAAATGATCTCCACAAGTCCTCGAGCCCCATTGCCTGTGCCAATTCCAGAAGGTCAGACCCATGTTTATGCGACCGTCACTGGGGATGCCTATCGAGTTCGTCATTCATTGTCATATTGAAGTCTCCACCAATGAGTAGTGTACCCTGATGGAGGTCTAGTAGTATTTTACTTAAGTCTTGCAGTGTTTCCCCACCCAGCGCCGGTGGGAGGTATGCCGACAAAATGTTTAACGGCCGTCCCTCCCAGGTGGCCTCTATGACTGCGAAGCGGCCCAGAGGGTCAGCCCATGTTTTCGTGTATGTAAGCCAGTGAGTGCGATTCAGTGATTTCATTAATGGATCTTCCGATAAGAGAATCTGTAGGTGAAACCCTGAAAAGGGTTACACCTAGTAGTTCAAAAGAAAGAAAGTCTGTGGTACCCTCAGAAACTAGAAGCTCAGCAACAGTAACCCTGGAAGATTTGGACAGATGGGCACAGGGAATAGAAAAGCAAAGCACGCTGCCAAAGATTTAAGATATTTACAAATTGAAAATAGAATCGCAAGAGATGATAGCTGGAAATGTGGGAATAGAAAGATTAAATCATTACAATGAATTCTGTGATTAGTCGTTGTTGTCTTTTATTTATGAGGTTCTAATTACATCTGTTTTTTATTACCATTATCCCTGTCCTTCGGCGTCACTATGCTTCTCTCACTTCAGACATTCCTTTCTTTACAGATCTGGATTCTACTCCTTGATCTGTCTTCTTTTTCTTCCTTCTGTCTCTTCCTCCTTTCCTCTCTTTGTTATCCATCTATACCTACCATTTCTTATCCTTTTTTGTTTTGCTGTATGTTCATTGTTTTATTCATCACATAATAAATGATGTTTTCTTTTTCTCCTCATTGGTCTTACAGTTTCATGTTCCTGTTTCCTCATGTACTCCCTAATCCATCATCATGATTAACGTTGTCTTGTTGAATGTTCGTCATCTAGGTAATCCTGTTAAACGTCAAAAGGTACTGTCTCATTTAGCTAAACTCAATGCTCAAGTTGTTTTTTTACAGGAAACACACTGCAATGGTGTAGAATCCCTTTGGCTTACTCAAATTGTTTTTTCCTCTGATTCTGTTCGTCATGGTGGGGTTTCTATATTATTTCACAGATCTATTAATGCCCAAATATTATCATCAGAATGTGATTCCAATGGACATTGGGTACTGGTAGATGCTCTTATCAACAGAATGGAAATAACCTTTTTCAATATTTACGGGCCGGTTAAACAAGATTTTTGGCATTCCATTAAATTAAAATTATTGTCTATTTCTAACCCCAATATAGTGGTTGGCGGTGATTGTATTAACTGGTTAGACCCCTTCTCTGACAGAAAATCTAAATTTAAATTCAAACCAGATAAAACCCACAAATCATTTCAGTCTGCCATTTCCTCTCGTCCTTTATTTGATGTATGGAAAACATGCAATCCTGATGCCTCTGAATTTACTTTTTTTCTCCTGTACGCCATACAATGTCCAGTATTGATTATATTTTAATCTCTAAATCAGTACTACATTGCCTCCAATCATCTGAAATTGGTTCTATTTTTATTTCTGAGCATGCTTTCGTCTCTACCTCTATTGATATGTCCCTCACTAAACCCAAGCAAGGTCGCTGGTGATTTAACAATCACCTCTTATCAGATCGTACTTTTATATCAGAAGCAACTTCTTTCATATATTAATTTTTTGTGCTTAACAACTCTTTAGATACCTCAATACACAATAATTGGGATGCTTTTAAACATCTTTCAGACCCTTTACTATTGCATATTCTGCCAAAAAAAAACTATTAAATGCTCAATACAATGATACCCAACTCCAAATGAAAACTCTGGAACATAAATATGTTTCGTCCAAATCATCCTCATCACTACAAGAATTATTTAAAGCTGAATCTACCCTAAACGAAATTGCCACAATCAATGCCTGTAACATCCTTCTAAAGATTAAACCAAAAGTTCACGGAGGTCAAAATAAAGCAGGAAAAATGTTAGCTAATTACTTAAAAATTAAATCAGAACATAAGAATATCAGACCTATCCATTCAGAAATGACTAACAAACTCCTTTCATATGACTCTGACATTACAGAAACTTTTCAATCGTATTATAATCTCTGGTATGCAGAAATTACTAATCCCGCTGAAGAAGACTTTACATCTTTCTTTCAAGACATTCCTAAACCCAAAACTCTCCCCAATATCTTTATACCACTGGAGGAGGATATTTTTCTTCAAGAAATATCCAATGCTCTCAAATCCCTAAAAAAAATCTAAGGCTCCAGGTCCTGATGGCTTTTCAGTTGAATTATTCTAAACCTTTTCCTCAATTATTAGAACGTTTTCATTCTTTCCTAAACAAATCTAAAGCCTGTGTTTCTTTTTTGGAAGCCCTTATTATTGTTATCCTAAACCTGACAAAGACTCGTCTTTTTGTAAAACAATTAGCCCCATATCTCCAATCAACTATGATTGTAAAGTTTTTGGCATCCTCTTTGGAGAAAATTATTCCTTTCCTCCTTAACCCAGACCAGGCTGGCTTTGTTAAAGGACGATTGGCCCCTGGTAATGCCAGAATGTTTTCTAATATCCTATCACTTGGAGGAAAATATCCCTCTCCCTTAGCCTACCTATCTTTAGATGCAGAAAAAGCTTTTGACCGAATACATTAGGAATTCATGATACATGCTTTACAATGGTTTGGTTTTGGCCCAAAGTTTATTTCATATGTCTAATTATTATATACTGCTCCAAAAGCATGTGTTTTTGTTAATGGTTTCTTTTCCCCATATTTTCACCTGCAAAGAGGTACACGCCAGGGATGTCCCCTCTCTCCATTACTTTTTCTATTATGCTTAGAACCCTTCCTTGAACGTATTAGAAACAACCCCCTAATCACTGGTTTTAAATTGAAGTCTCATCAAATTAAACTTTCTGCATATGCAGATGATATCCTTATCTATATGTCTAATCCTATCTCCTCATTGCCACCTTTTTTACAAGAAATTTAAATATTTTCTAAAGTCTCAGGTTATAAACTCAATTTCCCTAAGACTGAGATTTTACCTTTGAATTCATTATGTTATCTGTATATGTTGGATTCAACCAATTTTACATGGTGCCCTCAAACAATTTAATATTTAGCAACATGGTTCTCCACCAACATTCATCAAACGTAATCCTGCAATATTACTGCTCTAAAACTTAAAATTACCAATGAATAGTCCTCTTGGTCCCCATTATCTTTACTGTGGTGGGGCAGACTTGATACCATAAAATGATGATTGTTCCCCAGATTTTATTCATACTGTCAATGTTACCATTCAAAATACCCAACTATTATTTTACACAGATTAATTCTATATGTACTAAATTTTTATGGAATAAAATGCATGCACAAATTGCCTCATCTAAATTGATTCATCCTAAAACTGAAGGTGGTGTTCGATTTCCTGTTTTTAGATTATATCATAATGCTTTTTTAATTCGTCAATTCTATGCTATGTCTAAAGATTATCAAGATGGACCTAGACCATCTTGGGTTACTGTTAAATGTTCATTGTTATATGATTTTTAGATGCAGGATGTTATATTTATGACCAATTGTACTTTTCTCTCTAAATACCCAATTTTGAAATATTCAAGACACCTTTCACATACTCTTTTCTTTAAGGGTTTTGACAAATATGAATCTTTCTTAGCCTCCTCAATAGGGTTTAAGTTTAGTCGCACATCATTTTACAACAATCACTGGAGAGAAAAGGGCATTTTTTATGTTAATCAACTGATTGTTAATAATATGATTGTGCCCTTACATCAATTGCAGGAGAAATGTAATCTCCCTGATTCATATATACTGCAATATCACACTCTAGTTCCAGCTCTCCAGACATAATCACAAAACTTTATATCTAACCCAGTACCAACTTCATTCACACCTGCTACACCCCTGTGCCAAATTTCTAATGACACAGTTGCAAGTGCTTCCTTTATATATAAAATGTATAATGTATCTGTACCTACTTGCACAGAGAATAAATCTCATGTTGAATTAGAATGGTAACAGGACATATCTCAAACACTTTCTATTTCTCAATGGGATAAATTGTGGCAACAACTTTTTAAGACTTCTAAGGCAGCATATATCACACAATCCTTATATTTTATTTTTAATAGAGTTGTTAGTACACCCCTTCTCCTTCATAAATTCAATCAATCCATCTCTCCATCCTGTTGGTCTTGTTCTACTGCTGAAGGATCTTTAATACATTTACTTTACTATTGTCCTGAAGTTCTTAGTTTTTGGAAAGCTGTTTGGTCAAAATGCCTTTCAATATTTTCATATGATGTTCAATTTAACATCCACAAAGTCTTTTTTGGTACTCTGTCTCCTGACTTTGACCAAATTGTTTCCAAATTTATTTTATTCGATTTGTTTATTGATGTTGCTCTTAAGGTAATACTAATATGCTGGAAAGACAATTCTAAATTATCTTTTTTAGCCTGGTGGAATTTAATATGTGATGAACATAGAATTGCTTCCGTATCCCATTCATCTATCCATCTGAAGATTAAATATAATCTACTATGGCTACCGTTTACTACTTATCTGTTTTCACACTCATCTTCCTTATAATCTCCTCTCCTAATTTATTTTTTTAGTTTCTTCTTTCCTTTTTCTTTTTTTTTTCTTTGCTCCCTTTCTTTACTTAATCTTTCTCTTTCATATTTTTCCCCGTTTTCTTCTTTTTTATATCAAAACCCACTAATTGTAATATTCTCGTATCTACTTATATTAGAACACAGTATTTTACTATAATGTTCAGTTCTACAATTGTTTCTAGGTGTATTATGACATGTATAAACGATCTTCTGATTTCATATTTTTTATCTTATTTTTATGAATTGTAGCACTGTATAATTTTTGTTATATATTTACTCTTCTGAACACAATATAATTTTCGTATGTATGTGTTCTTTCTCTTGAATAAAAAACTATTTAACTAAAAAAAGAAATCATTACAATGAAGAAGAAATGTTGTGTATGTTCAGGAGTATAACTAGAAATGCTAAATTGTTTCATGAGAAATTATCAGAGCTTGCTTCAGAGATGGGAATAGATATAGGGAGATCAAAAGTATTTAAAAAAACAATATTGAGAGGAGTTTACTTATAAGGATATGGAGAATATGAATGTGTCTGGTAAGACATTACAGGTTAATGAATATTCTGCCAAAACGGGGAGACATTGACAAGTGGAGAACTAGGTGGACAAGAAAGAAGGAGGAAGCTCAGGCGTAGTAAGCATTGCCTGCATTTTTGTTAAAAGAATCAGAAAAAGCAGAAAGATTGTGCCCCATGAGAGAGGTACATGGTGGTGGATATGTTCATATTCCATGGAGCAGACAGGATATTTTGTCATTTATGAACCATTTTCCTAGATTAAGAGAAAAAACAGTTGAATGGTACAAACAAGTTGATACATTTGTGAATGTTTCAAAGGTTTTAAGGATTTGGATCGTTTGTTTGTCCTACTGATTTGTGGACGGTATATAAGATTACTATTGATTGGCCAAGTGAGGAGTATCCAAGGAATTCAAAAACAGGAGCACCCTCAGATGAGGTGATGCAGAAATATCATCATGTAATTACTTTTCTGAAAAGGGAAAATCCCACCCAAAGAAACAGATTGGGTAAAGATAGATAGAACAACTCAAGAGCCAAATGAGTCTGTACATGCATACTATGAGCGACTGTTACAGGTGTTTAAGCAGTATAGTGGATTTGAGAACATTGGAGATAAGGATATGGGACATTTTGAGTAGCGGTTCGTGTATGGTCTGAAACCGGAAATTAGTCAGATGGATCAGCAGCACATGTTGTGCTGGCAAGGAAAGCTGATAGATGATATCTTGAAATATTCAAAATATTGTGGAGATGATATTGAGGTAAGGTATAGAAAGTTGGAAGAGAAGATGATGTGGGCACAGTTTAAATTGGCAGAACAGCAGGAAATTAAGTTGAATGGTCAAACTGATAGTCAGATGAAAGAACAGACTGGGAATGATCAGGAATCGAACAGTGGTAAATTAAGAGGATAAATGAACAGAGAGGATGCAAAGAAGAAGTTTCCTTGTCATGCGTGCGGAAAGCTTGGACATTGGAAGAACAAGTGTAAGAGTATTCACAATGAAAATGGGCCAATTCAAAATTTTAATCCACAGATACAGAATGAAATGCTTATGAATCAGCTGCAGCAGGTAGTTGGTCCACTGTGTCAGGTGCCACCAGCTCCTATGCCACATTTTGGGAACCAACCAAAATACAGTGTGGACGCCGGATTTCAAGGAGAAAATGGTAAGAAAAATTCTGTGGTTTCACAATATCTTTTACAGAATAATGATGATGAAATTAGTCACTTGCAATGACAGTGCCTTAGGGGAGGGGAAGACAAGTGCTTACTTGGTGCATCCTTGCTGGTAGATCAGTCAGGTCCATTTGTTAACGGGAAAGTGGAAGGTAATGATTTCACTTTTCTATTGGATGCTGGTGCTACCCGGTCTACTGTGAGAACAGCAGACATCCCAACCTATCCCTCTCGGGAGAATCTGTCCAAGTTGCAGGTGTTTCGAATCAACAGATTAGAACCCCAATCACAGAACCAATGGAAGTGCATATTGGAAATTTTGAAGACATGCATAGATTTGTAGTTTGTGACTCTGATCCAGTAAATCTATTGGGAAGAGATCTGCACACCGGATGGTGTTGCATTCCAAACCCCTGATGAAGATATTGTACATAAAATCATGCTAGATAAACAAGGCACAGAAGTAGATAAAATGTATTCTTTGATGACAATAAATGTTTTTAGAAAGAGTTAAAAACGACAGTGAACCCAGAAGTTTGGGATTTCACAGGAAAAGAAATTGGGTATGCCTGTTTATGGGAAAGAATTTGCACTGTTCTGTTGCGATACAGAAAATTGTTTGATTTCAGTTTTGACACAAAGGCATGGATTAAGCTGAGGTACAGTGGCCTATTTTTCTGCTACTTTGGATCATGTGGCTTCAATCAATCAATCAATCACGGCATTTGTATAGCGTGCTACTCACCCGGGAGGGTCTCAAGTCGCAGGGGGAGAGGGTTACGTCACTGCTCGAACAGCCAGGTCTTGAGCTGCTTCCTGAAGGAGAGGTGGTCCTGGGTCAGCCGAAGCTGGATGTGGAGGGAGTTCCAAGTCTTGGCTGCAAGGTAGGAGAAGGATCTTCCTCCGGCGGTGGCTCGGCGGATGCGTGGTACGGAGGCCAGGGCGTGGCTGGTTGAGCATAGCCGGCGGGTGGGCCTGTAGAAGGTCAGGCGGTCATTGAGGTACTTTGGGCACAGGTCGTGGAGAGCCTTGTGTGCATGGGTGAGGAGCCTGAACGTGATTCTCTTGCTGTTGGGGAGCCAGTGCAGGTCTCTCAGGTGGTCGGAGATGTGGCTGTGTCGTGGGATGTCCAGGATGAGTCGTGCGGAGGCGTTCTGGATGCATTGGAGTCTTTTTTGAAGTTTGGCTGTGGTTCTGGCGTAGAGGGTGTTCCCGTAGTCCAGTCGGCTGGTGACGAGTGCCTGGGTGACGGTCTTCCTGGTTTCGGTGGGGATCCATCGGTAGATTTTGCGGAGCATGCGCAGGGTGTTGAAGCACGATGAGGAGACGGCGTTGACTTGTCTGGTCATCGAGAGGGAGGAGTCCAGGATGAAGCCGAGGTTGCGTGCATGGTCCGTTGGTTTATGGAGTGGTGCCCAGGGCAGGGGGCCACCAGGAATCGTCCAAGGCGGAGGGCAATGATCCCAGGATGAGGTCTTGTCTGAGTTCAGTTTCAGGCGGCTGTTCTTCATCCACTTGGCGACATCTTTCATCCCCTCGTGTAGACTAGCTCTGGCGGTGGCGGGGTCGTTGGTGAGGGAGAGGATCAGCTGGGTATCATCGGCGTAGGAGATGATATTGAGGTTGTGTTGACGTGCGATGTCTGCGAGTGGGCTCATGTAGACGTTAAAGAGGGTTGGGCTGAGTGATGATCCTTATGGTACGCCACAGATGACTTTGGTGGCTTCGGATCTGAACCGGGGGAGGCGGACTCTCTGGGTTCTTCTGGCGAGGAACAAGATGATCCACTCCAGTGCCTTCTCTTGGATTCCGATGCCTTACCTGGCTGCTTAAAACAGTAGCTGTATGAGTCTAGAGCAGAGTGAGTCAATTGTGATGGGACATCCAGTTAAAGTCTACTTCCCACATTCAGTCGAGATCCTTTTATCAAGAACTCGAGCACAGCATCTTAGGAATGACTAAGTATGAAAGTGTGATTCTTGGAGCAGAAAACGTTACAGTGATTAGGTGTACAATGGTAAATCCAGCCACACTATTACCAGACCCCCGTTGTGAAGAAGGGAAAGATGAGGTAGATTATGATTGCTTGGATGTGACTGAGATGGGCACCAAGCCATGCCCTGAAAAGAAAGAAGAACCTCCGAAAGAGCTAGATCATGAATTATTTGTAGATAGCTCACGCCTGAGAATGGAGGGAGGAGGACTCAGTGCAGCGTATGCTGTATGCAAAGTATCTGGGGTTGTTGAAGCATCCTGTTTACCGGGAGTCAGGCCTGCACAAGTAGTCGAATTGGTGGCCTTAACAAAGGCATGCAAAATTTGAAAAAATTGGAAAATAACCACATTTACGGACAGTCAATATGGGTTCGGGGTTGAGCATGACTTTGGCCAGTTATGGATGCAGACGGGATTTCTGACTTCTTCAGGAAAATGGTAAAAATGTTACAGAATTGTTTGAAGGATTACAATTGCCAAAAGAAATAGCAGTGGGCAAGTGTACTGCTCACCAGTCAGGAAATTACTATGTGAAAGCAGGTAATAGATACGCTGACCAGATTGCTCAGTATTGTGTGAGAAATAACATGGCACTAAACAGAAAAATTTAAACAAGTGAAATCAGCTGTCAACTTAAGTTTTTCTCACCTTAAAAACATGGGATGAGGTGTGACAGTTGCAGGATGAAGTGGAGTTAAGCCAAAAGGAAAACTAGATAGAGTGAGGTTATGAAAGGAGAACCGAGGGTGATGTATGGGTGTACACTGATGACAGACCAGTCCTGCCAGACTGCTTACTCTCCCAAATGGCAAGAATTCATCATGGAGACACACATGTTGGTAGGGATGCCATGATCAGACTTTTCAAACAAAATTGGTACAATCCAAGGTTTAGGCAGTTGCAGAGAACCTTTGCCAGAGATGCTTAGTTAGTCAGCAGCAAAATCCAGGCAGGAAGACAGTGGTCAGCGGGGGAAAAATTGGAAAGTCAGAAGGACCATTCACAAGATTACAGCTAGATTTCATAGAGTTGCTTCCGAGCAATGGATGAAGTATTTCCTTGTCATAGTGCACTTGTTTTCACGATGGGTGGAAGCATACCCCACGAGAAGAAATGACAGCCTCACAGTTTCCAAACTACTGTTGAGGGAGTTAATACCTCATTTTGGTTTTCCAGTCACTTTGGAATCAGATGGAGAACCTCATTTTAATGACATGATTTGTCTACTCTGTGAAGCATTCAAAATTGAGCAAAAACTGCACTGTGCATACTGACCAGAGGCCTCTGGAGTGGTTGAGTGATTAAATGGCATAATCAAATCAAGGTTAAGTAAAGTGTGTGCATCCACATAACTGAAATGGCCAGATGCATTGCCTCTTGTGTTGATGGGACTCCGAAGTATTCCTGACCGGAAAACAGGATTTAGTCCCCATGAAATACTCATGTGAAGGACAATGAAACAAGCATTTATTCCTGGTCACAAATTAATGAAGAATTGCCTGACCTAGTGCGTTCTATCTCTCACCAGGTTGGAGAAGATGCAGTTGCCAGGCAGCCAGCACAAGTGCATGATTTGAATCCTTGAGACTGGGTGGTAGTGAAGAATTACGCAAGAAAAGTCAAGTCATACTGTTCACAACTACAGCAGTGAAGTGTGCAGGTTTACCTAATTGGATTCATGACAGTCACACCAAAAGGGCTCCAGGCCCCACTGAAAAGGCACAACAACTGAGTGAACCAGTTGAAATAACTTTAGGTTGTGAAGTCGAAGAATCTATCACTCTAGATTTGGAACCAATAGACAAGTAACAACCGAGCACAAGTCAGAAGGGCTGGATACCATTGGTTGACATACCAGAAGTTATTATTCAAACAAGAAGCAGAGCAAGATTAGACAGTCAGAAAAGTAGTGAGGACCAGATAGGTACAGAAGAACACACTCTGGAAGAAGTGAACAAGGTTACTCGAGACCTTTGGTAGGACAGACAGGGAAAGAAGAACATACTCAGGTCAAAAGACATACCAAAGGTCCTGAGCAGAGACACACAGAAGAAGTATAACAAAAAAGGGGAACAGATAGAGGACAATGTTTACCGGGGTCCAATGTACGTGTCCTACAACTAGAAGTCAAAAGCGTGTACAAAGTTCCCCACACAAAGTAGAGTGAAATGAGGGAATGACTCTCTCTTTAGAAAGCGTTGGTCGTGCAATAGGGAATAAGGTAATCCCTTGACGGAATTGAGGATGCCTCACACAATTCAAAGGCTGGACGACTGTTGCCATCCCACCCGATGATTGTATCGTGTCATCATTGGCCTCCTGCTCCAACGGCAGGCTGGTGGTGCAATGCCTGTTGGGTAGCACTGAGTGCTACTCTTTAGCGGAGTTCTTTTATTCCTCTGCCAATAGATGCATGCGTGTGAGGGGCCAAAAAAGGAGTGCAGTAGTGAGCGTGAGTGAAGAGTTAAAAAAGGTCAGTAGAGTCCATTGAGAAAACTTTAATGATATGGCTCACTGCCTTATTTAAAATTGGTGAATTAGGATCGCAAGTCTGTCCGCGACCCCAGAGCAGGAGGGAACCTCCGCATGGCATGCGGAGTTCCCTCCTGTGCAATTAGGATGTGACCGCAAGGGTTGCGGTCACATCCTCTATTTTTAACATTGCTGCGGGTGGAGCTTCAAGCTGCACCCGCAGCAATGTTAAAAACGCACGCATTGCATTTGTATGTAGAAAGTGGCAGGCACCGCACGGTGCCTGCCACTTACTGCATACAAATGCAGGGGGGTACCATAGGTACCCCCATGTGCTCCCCCCACCCCCCTTCACCTAGGGGGCCCGCAACAGGCCCCCGCAGTGAAGTTACACATGCTTTTCCACGGCGGAAAAGCCGCCACGGAAAAGCATGTTTCCATGCACATCCTAATCTGGCTGACGGTGTCTGAGAGACACCGTCACCATATTAGTGCTTTTCCGCTGCGGTTGTAAGCCAACCGCGGAGGAAAAGCTGCGGGCGGAAACCAGGACCCACCAGCCATCCTAATGTGGCGGTGGGTCTTGGTGGGTCCGCAGAGGATTTTCCGCATCCTCCAGGCCAGTGGTGGCTTCCGCCAGCCCTGAGGATGCAGAAAATCCTCCATCCTAATGACCCCCTATGTGTGTGGGAATAATGCTTACTATAAGCTGCCTGCACAGTGGTACAGAATGTGCTACTTTGGGAAAGTATTTCCGAAAATATACCATGTAAAAAGAATCACTGGAAGCAATGAAAACACTAATGAACTAACATGAAGAAAGAGAGCTATTTTTATTTAGAAATAATAGGTGATATAATTGGTGCATTGATACCTACAGTGATAGTTATTCTAAATTCACATAGAATTTGTGAGTTGTCAACAGTAGTTGATCGTCTCTCGACTGTTGCTGCTGGGGGTTTCTTGATGAATAATATGGAAATGATTGCTATTAGATCTATGGTTTTACAGAATCAACTTGCTCTTGATATTTTATTGGCAAAAGAGGGTGGAGTCTGTAGAATGTTGAAAGTTAAACATTGTTGCACTTACATACCTGATAAAAGCATGGAAATTAGAGGGTATATTAAGAATATTACAAATCTTCATGAAGATTTGAAAAAACTGGAGGTTGACAGTATATGGGAAAGACTAACAAAAGGTATTTCTTCTAAAGGATCTTGTTTTTCTAATTTAGGGAAAAGTATTTTAGATCAAATAATTTTTCCGATAGTTGGTATAACAATAATAGTTTTAACAATAATGATATGGTGTAAATGTTGCATAAACAAAGGAAAGGGAAGATATGAAGTGAATAGAAAAGGAAAGAAGAGGAAGTTTGAGGAGATTCAGTTGGAAGAAATGACAGGAAAGTTGTATAAAATGATGAAGGATTTGGAAAACAAAGATGAGATTAAGAACAAAGAGGGAGGAAAAGAATCTGAGATATGCTAAAGTTGGCATCTGATGGGGATGGGTAATTTTTTTGTGATGGCTCAAAATGCCGTCAGAGAGGGGATTGATGGAACAAGGACTCATAGAAAAAAGACTTGCTCAGAAGCAATCCTTTCATTTAAATCCCTAACATGTTATTAATTACTATTGTGTAAAACTAATATGCACCACATCAAAACGAGGGTTATTGAAGCTTGCATATGTGTTTACTAACATGAATAACTCGAGTGCCTTTCTAAAATGGCTGTAAACGGGAAATCTTTATTGCGCATGCGTCGATTGCATCTACGCAGTATGGTGAGCTGTCGCTTGGAGGGAAATTCTTGCCCATGAGCAGAAGATACTAGTATGGAGTCTTGAAGACTCTCTTGCTTGAAAACTAAATTGAGTGAATTTACTAATGCCAATGCAGAAAAAATATTATTAAGTAAAGGGAATTAGAGTAGAGATGGGTGGTATAGAGTGAAACCATTTATTCTTAATAGTAACATCTGTTTTTCTGACTTTATTACTAGTGTTCGTTTGGGCCTCTTGGGTATGCCTGGAGTGAGCCGTGTCATATGGGTTTTGCACATGGCAATAGGAAGTCAACCCGAAAGGATGACTTGTGGTTCAAGAAGAGTATAAGGCCACAACCTGCTTGAAGACTGAGAACCAGCAATACCAGACCTGAATGAATAAGACCACATATTAAAATTAAACATTTGTAACAGATCTAATGTGAATGCAGGTGGGAAAATGAAATATCAATAAAAATCAAGAGGATGGGTTTATTAACAAAGGACTAACTGAAAAGAGTGATATGTAAGCATGCTGTGATGATCATCCCCCCTTGCCTGACCAATCAGTACATGAGTAACAAATTGGTATAATTGAGGTAGTTTTTAGTTAGTTAGAGAGGAGATTTGTTGAATGCTGCAGAGGTCGGGATACTGTCTGAGAGAAGTTGGAGACATCGATTCCGATTGCTGGAGAGCTCGGGATGCTGTTGGAGTAACAACAGATTATAATGAAGAATCGAAAGCAGAGCTCAATATCCTAAATTATTAGACTTATAAAGAAGATTGCAGAAAAATTTCGAGGAGGACGTGAGTGTCTGTATTAGAGAGGTCACCTATCCTGTCCTGAATCCTGTCCTGAAGTCTTTGTCTCCTGAACTATCCTGGGACACCCCTACCAGCCATTGGCCAGTGGGTTGGTCTTCTCACCATTCTAGGTAACTGTAGATTTTGTGAATTTGCAGATGTTCTTTTCTCACTGTCCTCTCCTCTGTGAGCATAAGTCATTGCAAGTTTGAAGTGTGTTTTGATGATGTAATGTATTGAATCTTCTCTCCTATGAGTGATGGTGACTGTATTGTACTCTGGTGGTTCACAAGCAATTAATTTAGATAAAGACTTAAACTTACCCGAGTCTATGGTTATTTAATTTAAAGTGTAAAGGTTTGAATAGAGTTGTAATTTTTCACCATCAATTAGTTCAACTAATGGTCCATCGACCAGAGGAAATAACTTTAAGGTCAGTGAAAGGTTGGTTAGGAGTAAGGAATAATTCATCTTGAAGTCTGAAAATTAATAAACTTTGACTCCAGCGGTTTACTCAATTGTGTATGTTCATGGGTCCAATTGAGTATAATATATTGGAGTGTCTGTTGATGGTACGAGGCTGGATCAATGTAAAATGTCTGAAAACGTGCCATGCTGGTAGTGTGTTCAAAGGAAATGGCAGTGTGCAAAGTGAGGGGTTCCAGTACTGGCAGTTACAGAACGTGTGCTGCGGAATGTTTTATCAACTGGATACATGAATGATGCACAGAGCAACGTCAAATTGTAAAGAGAAATGTCAGGCTTGTATAAAGGGAGTGTGTGAATAGATTGCTGAATATGAGTGAAGGATCGGGGAATGGTGCAAAAGATAATGTAGGGGGTGATTGGTTAGGGAGGTCGCAGAGTATGGGAGTATTGTAAAGGAGAAGGTGATAGGAAATAGGGTGCAAGGGTAGGTCATAGGCTTAGGAGCAGAGTTTAGATGTAGGATCTAAGGTGTGTACTAAAGCTAGAATTTCAGAATATAAGTGGAGACCTGTCAGCAGTATGCCCAGGACAGCAAGAAGTATGCATGGTATGGAAGAAAGGTCCAGAATCTATTTTCTTCATTTAACAGGCAAATGCAGGACTTAGAGCCAGGTGGTGTGGAGCACTTTTATGTGCATATGTGTCATGGGGCACAAGGCTTGTATGGAAGGTGTTATGTGATTTTTGGGTTAGATCTGAGGCTGCCTACGGGGGAGAGTGGCTTTGAACACCTCCTTCCTTTTCCTATGCAATGCAATGGGACTAGTGAGGTTCCACGACCAATCTGATTCTCTATTATCCTCCGTGATTCCTGAAAGGAGGTATGTGAGAATCCATAGTTAAAGATGAGCAAGAAGCGGTGCCAAACTAGGTGGATTTCCTGATCCGGTATTGATAACTCCGATCCATGCAAAGAGACATTGGAAAGCACTTTCATGTAAAGAGACAATGAGGCAGATTATAAGCCCCCTGTGCCACCAGTACGTCACTTTTTGTGACTTACTGGTGAGGCAGGGGGCTCCTCCATATTTACTAGGACAGAAAAAGCCACCCTGTGTGACTTATACTCTCCTTGTAAATACAGCCCCTTCAAACACAGCACTTTTCGTTTAAGGGGCATTCCATGGGTGTTGCTGTGGGTGTTCCCACGCAACACCCTTGGAAGAAGACACATCTCCGAATTTACAAGAAATCGTAAATCTGGAGATCCATCTGAATACTACGCAACCCTAGAGGTGGCGTAGCGAGGCACAATGTGTACTGCATTCTACAGTACACATTGAAAGAGGAAAATGCACGTAGTGATTGTTTTTGTGCTGGGAGGTGCCCCTTCCTGCACAAAAACAATCTCCCCACGACACAGGCATCCTTGGCCTGAGCCAGCGCATGGCTGCAGTTTGTGCGCCAGTGCAAGGGGAAGCACAGAGATGCGACATATTCTTGTAAATATGTTGCTTCCTGTGCTTCAGGAAGTGCCACAGTGTGGCGCAGCCAAAGGGCTTGCGGTGCCCCGCTGTGGCACTTCCTTCTAGATCTGCCCCAGTAAGTGTTGCAGGTGGGACCAGGGCAATTTAGAGTAGTGTAGTAGCTACACATTCTAGGTGGATGGAACGTACACAACAATAATTCTATCCCAAATAAATGCCCCTTGCTTCCCAAACACAAGAATACAAATCTTTCCTGCATACAACAACAGCCTGATACTAATACTGTTGACGATTTATGAATGACAGCGCTTGTATCAATATGAACTTTTTTTCCATTTCCACCCACCTTCCCATCTGTTATGCTCTATTCTTGGGAGCTGCCCTCTAATTAGTGAGAACAGAAAGTCAAATGCATTTTGATTAGACGCAGAGTTAGCCTTTGTCTGCATCATGGACAGGAGACTTTGGGGCAGATGTATCATCAGATTTTTTTGTCGCAAACGCTGTGATTCTTAAAAAAAAGCCACGCTTGCGACAAAATAATCGGCAAATTCGATGTATGAAAAAAAATAGCATCGCTAAATTAAGGAATTGCAAAATTCGCAAAAAGCGATTCCTTAGATGCTATGTAAGAAACATTTAAGTATTGCGATTTCACACTAAGACATCGCAAATTACCACAAACTTGTAGTTGGTGGTAATTTGCAAATTCTTTTACAAATGCACTTTTTGGCATTTGTAAAGGTGCCATGTGGCGCTCATACAAGCCCTTAGGGCATGTATGTGCGCCATATGCGCACACATGTAAATTTCAGGGGTGCAGCAGGGTGTCCTTAAGACACCCTTTCACCCTTGAAATTATTCTCAATTTGCGATTAGCAAATTGCAGATCACAATTGAGAATAACTTCCCATTCATTCCTATGTGCATCCTGGCCCATAGAAATGAATGGGAAATTATTCCTTAATTGGGATTAGCAATTTGCTAATCGCAATTAAGGAATTTTAAGAAATCGCTAAAAAATAGCGATTTTCCACATACATCCCAAATTGCAATTCTCAAATAGCGATTTCTAAAAAATTGCTAAATGAGAATCGCAAATGATGGTGATGATACACCTGCTCCATTATTCTCTAAGTGAGCTAAATACTAGCCACTGACATGTGATGTAAATGGCTGATCATTGGTTTGGTTTTCCAGCAAGGCCTCCTTGGTGTTTCATCTTGCTGAGTGAGGTCAGTTGAGCTCATTTCAATTCATTAAAAATAACACTTTATATGTGCATCACCTAAAACAACAAGAGTGAATTATTTAGTACAATGTAAACACGACTTTTCATCAATACTGAAAGTCTTAATTACAGTTTGGCGGATGGGATGCTACGTCACAAACGTGTCGGATAACCAATATGCTGTATTACAAGTGTATTATAGGCCGTTCATTGCTTTCGATGGGCAGGTACATTGCGGCACTGAGCGCCTGCACTTCTTTCATCTGAAAGAAAGAGCACTTGCCCTTCTCGGTACTGCTGCAGTACATTGTATGGGAGAGTCCAGGCACTTTTCAGGATCGAACAGGTGATTTAAATTGTGAGTAATCCACTTTTATTGTTCCATTTAAAGCACTGAGCCCATGACATTTATAATGCAGCGGATCGAATATCTAGAACGTTTTGATGGAGTATAACCATCCACCAATCTCTAAATATTAGTGCCCAGGTAATCTTTTTTAGGAATACAATTCACCCCAACAACATGCGACATCCATTGATGATTTAACTAGAAAGCTCTGTCATATATTATTTGAGGAACTCTTTCCTATATTACACAATATGGTGCAGTTGAAATCAAAAGTTAACTTAGTATTTAAGAACAAATGAAATGCTTTTATGTCAGTCTGCTATTATATTTGTACTTAGAAGTATTATTCGATGTAGACATGCATGTTGAGTCTACTCAAAAAATCATTTACTTCCGGTCTTTCTCCTGAGCTCTAACTTTGCTAGCAATAGAGATCTCTATTGTAAGTTCTTTCCAAATGCATCACGCTAAATTAATATTATAACATGCAATACACATTTACAAAGAATCTACACTATTATTTCATTTCTCCGAAATAAAGACTATTTGGCGTGGGTGTATTTCTCTTTGTATTCTCAAATTCTTTTCCCCCTCTAGCTCAGATTTGGGCACATAATTCAGAACGCCTACCATGTGCCACTGCTGAACTTTAGGGACCTCTATTATAACCTGACCTTCCTTCAGATATTTTTAGAATAGCATTTCCAGGGCTGTTGGGCTGGAGTTCTGTTACTGTTGACACCATTAAAGCCTGCATTTCCCTTGGGTGTCAAAAAGGTTCAAACGACAGCAAACAGTATCAAAACAGGTTTAATTTAATAAAACAATCCGACAAAAGAAATAAATACATTTTATACTTAAGGTTATGTCTGGAGGGAAAAGACTGCACTCTTGGCACTTTCACTTCTGAAATCCTCTGAAAATCTGTCTTTGCTGCACAAAGAACAGTGTTTTATGTTCCTCTGTTGCAATACTGTGTTCTGTTAGTTAGTAACTGGATAAGTAACTTTATGTGTTCGTCTTTGCCAGAGATAAACTAATGGCGTACATCATCAGTAGCAAAAACACTTTCTCTTCGGACTGTGGCCTCCCACAAGAAGCCATATGGCGTTCGTGTGGGCTATTTTCAAACCCACTTTATGATCGGTACAGCTAACGGTGGGGTCCAAATTACAAAATCAAACAGAGTATGATTCATCTAGTGTGAAAACACACTTGGATGTCTTTCCTGTAGATGTACCGGCTGGTAAATCTGCAAACGGAAGTACCAGACAAGGAATCCATAAAATCATGACAATAAGTAGGTGAGAAGGAAGTGGATTATAAAAACAGGAAATAAGACCTATCCCGCAGATATCTTCATTGACAGGGCACTGGTAAATAAATATCCGTCTTCAATTGAAATCAAGCACTTGCCCATTTTGCAACAGAAAATCCAATGTTGTCCAGGTGCCATCGCCAGAAACAGCAATATTTTATTTCACAATCCAAATCATTCCTTCATTCTCCTTTCCTATCTGGTATTCCAAGCTTTGCAAATGAACACCAGGGTCTCTGGCCGTCTGAGGAAGGTGAAATGTATTGAGCAACAATTTCAGGTATTAGCAGAGGAGGTGATAAAAGAGTAGCCTATGCTTTTGAGTCACTTCCTGCAGAAAACAAGTCAGATGAGTCTATCAACTAACTACTAAAACAAAAGGTTAACATTCTAACCCATGAAAATGTTTGCTATGATTATTTGCATTGGGGTAAAAATGTTGCTTCATACAATACGCACGGGATTCCAATCAGAGAGCAGTAAGTATTTGGATATGTTACCCATCAATGTCACCCAATCATGTTCATCATTTCAGACTCAATGGGGCATATTCTCAAGGCGATATTGTCGCGTTAGCGCCACTTTTCTGGTGCTAAAGCGGCAATATTTTTATTGCCCTATTCTCAAGCTATCGCTACCAGACGTTTTACGACAGCTGTCTGGCAATAGTTGGTGCTAATAACATCGCCAACGATGTTAGCGACAACTAACTCTAATTATATGCAATGTAGGCGTTCCCGTGTTAAAACGCACGCAAACCCCACTTCGCAATATTCTCAAGGATCGCTTGGACCGGCAATGCAATAAAAAAACACACACTAAAGCCCGTTAGCTGCCGGAACTTAAGACCAGTAAAAAGGAGGTCTTAAAAATGATGAGAAATAGCAGTATTTAACTTCTTCTCCGTGGCGTACATTCCACCACGGTGCGGGTGAATTTGATGCCTGCGCAGAGCGGACGTGTCCCAGCTGTGCGACGAATATGCCCACTGTGATGATGGAAAAGGGAGAACATCCCAGAGCCTCATCTGAAGACCCACTGATGCCATGGAGGTACTAATCATTCAGCTTTGAGCCCCAAGAAGGCAACAACAACCACAGCCACTGCCACCTCCCCCAGAACCACCACAGAGGCTGAGCCGAATAAGACAGTGGGTTCATCGCTGATGCTTCAGCCTCACAGACCTAACACCAGAGGTTCGAAAGGACATCCATCCACCACATCCTGACCCAGGTAGCCCACAAGCTGACAGCACCAACGCAGCAGATAACTAACATCCCTTCTCAATCAAAGCTGCTGGCTGTGCTGCACATGTTGGACTCTGGTACCTTCCAACCAACAACTGCCAGAGTCGGAGGAGACTCACAGCCAGCTCTATGAAAGTTTCTTACAACTGTCTTGGATGGCATAATCAGTCTGATACCCCAGCACCTTCACTTCCCCAACACAGCGCAGGAACAGCTGGAGACCGAGTAAGGGTTCTACACCATAGCTGGCTTCCCACATGTGTTGGGGAAATTGACTGCACACATGTCCTACTTTTGCCTCCTACCAACACTGCACACATATACCGCAACAGAAAGCACACACATTCCATCAATGTGGAGGCAATAGTGGACCACCGGGGCCTGTTCACCAATGTCATAGCCAAGTTCCCAGGAAGTGTGCATGATTCCTACAATTTCCACCAGTCCGTCATCAACCAGCGCTTTCAGGATGGCACATATGGAAATGCACTGCTCATTGGTAAGTACTAACTGAACACACCAAGCACGTCAGCTCCAAAATCATGGAACTCACAACTGTGAGAATGCACCCATTTCAAACTCAGATACAATATGTCAATCAACATGCCCATCTACCAGACATGATAACACAAGTAACCGTGGTAACTGGGGCCAGCCATGTAGACAAACCATCCCCAAATTCATAGCCCCTCTGCCACACAATTGCAAATGTGGGGAGAGGTTGGAACCAAGTATGTGTGATGGAGGTACTCGACCTACAAAGAAAGAATGTACGCAAGGCCGAGTGTGGCAGTGGTGTGCTGGATAGTCTTGAGTGTGCAGAGCATAGATATGCCCATGTGGGTCAGTGTTGAGAATAGTTGGCTCAGTTCGATGTTAGCAAGCATCTGCCAAAGGTTAATGGATTTGGATTTGTTGTGGTATGTGAGGTGGAAGCTCCGCTCATGGATGAGTACGTAGTCCATGGAGTAGATGACGTGGCGTGTGATGATGTTGATGTGATTGCGAAGCGTTTCTTCCCTCTGTGGGCCCTGCAGATGAGGGTGCCTCTGACTGTTGCTTAGTGGCAGTTCTGGATCAGAAAATGCAGGCATTGGGCATTGGCGAAGGTCTACTGGCAGCAGCAGCTGCTGAATAGAATGTGAGCCGTGTCTGGTGTGGCCCATTGGCATCTAAACGTTCTCCTGGCGTTCACTCCAAGGAGTTCAAATGTGTGGTAGCGCTAAATGTTAGGAGAGCCAGGGACCCTGCTGGTGTAGATGTGAGGTTTGCGGACATGTGCAGACAGCCGTGACATTGGTATGCTGTTGAAGTGCTAGTGATGCAACTACGCAGCGCACACAAGTAAAAAGGCTCAGGGGGAGGGACGAGCAGCTGTGAGGCAATGTAATTAGCATTGAGGCTGGTCATTTTGTCAGAAGCTACACATGGCAAACATTAATCCCAAAGTAGCAACAATCACACACCACAAAACTATTACCACTGCCCACACAGCAAGCATAAATACTAATGGACACATCTCTCCATTACATGTTACAGGTGATCAAAGATATGCACTCACCCCATGGATGATGACACCCCTCCAAGCCACCAACACCCAGGCCCAGAGGCAATATAATTTGGCCCTTGGATGCATCAGGGGCATTGTGGAGCACACATTTGGCTTGCTAAAGTCGCGTTTCCGGTGCCTTGACATCACAGGTGGAAGAATGTTGTACAGCCCAAAAATAGTGTGCAAGATTATCATAGCATGTTGTGTATTGTATAATATATGTGTACGTACCAATTCCCCATGGATCCATGAGCCAGATGCATCAGACGATGCTCAGGATGATGAGCAAGATGAGGCAAGTGGAGAACACAGCTTCTGCAGCCGAACCAGCCCGAAGGAACAGAATCATAAACAATGTATTCACCTGAGCACGTCACATCTTGACTGTCCTTAGCAATCATACATCACTTCAAAATGACCCCAAGCACAGTATATATAAATAAAAAACACTACACACATACCCTTTGTGCATGTTTCTACTCCGCATGAGTACATCACTCTGACAAGTGTAAGTGTAACATTAAGTAGTAACAATATCACAATTTTAAAGTGATGGTGGATATGTCACCTCTGAACAGAGATGCTGTTTAGGGTGACATTTGTTCTAAACTAGACATGTGAGGGTATCAAATGTAGTCTGAAATTCTACTGTTCAGCTTGTCATCTGTGGTTAGAAATTACATATAGGGTGTCAATAGTGGTAAACTATGAATATCAGGTTGTTATATGGCGTCAAATATGAAAATAAGGGTGTAATTTGGGGTCAATTATGAATATCAAGGTGTCATTTGGGGTCAAATATGAAACTAATGGTGTCATTTGGGGTCAATTATGATATTAAGGGTGTCATTGGGGGTCAATTATGAAATGTAGGGTGTAATTTGGGGTCAATTATTGAATTTAGGGTGTCATGTGGGGTCAATTATGACATTTAGGGTGTCATTTGGGGTCAAATAAGAAATTAAGGGTGTCATTTGGGGTCAATCTGGAAATTTAGGATATCATTAAGGGATTGAATATGAAATTAAGGGTGTCATTTAGGGTCAAATATGAAATTAAGGGTGTTATTTGGGGACAAATCAAGCCGTTGATGGTGTTCTCTGGGACAAAAAATAAAGTTTCATCTAAGACTGTTTATCTGTGTAAGAACTTGCACTTAGCGTGCAAAACTGCCTACAGTCCTGAAAATGCGATGTATTTTTTATACTAGCGATGAGAAATGCATTGCTAAACACATTGAACTATACAAAATAATACTATTTGTGTGCAGATTTTCATAGCTATGTAAAAAAAGGGCCGCAAACACACAGGAAGTGATGTCTGTATCCTTCCTGTTTACTGGAGGAGTGCTGTGAACTTTCACTTTCTCTTTTGAACACATTGCTGGTGATTATGGAGAGTGCTTGAGGTGTTTGGTGGTGTATGCTGCAGATTGATGATTTGGAGTGTTGCTGTGTCCTGTCAATAGTGTCCCTGTGAAGTGTTGTGAACTTGTTTTTAAGTGTTTTTTAGTCTTGTCATCAATCTTGTTGAGTGTTTATCTTGGGTAGTTAACTCACTTTGTAGTTGTTGGGTCTGTTATATTGGGTTTTGATTTGTGGCAGTGGGTTTAGGTGTGTGCAGGGAGATAGTGTGTGTGGGCAGGGAAGGCAGGATGTCTGAGGGGACATATGGGGGCTTCTTCTGGTTGATAATTTTTTTCCTGCCATAGATGGTGAGATGGGAGGCTGTATCCTCTCCAGATATAACGTCAAGGTGAGGGAGTTCAGGTGGGAGTGTGCGCAGGCGCAGATTCTGTGTGTCTTTAGGGTGTACAGGACTGTGCGCCAATGGAACCACCAGTGGCAGGATTGCCTGGCTCATGAGGGTGACCTGCTGGACCACCTGGGAGTCATCGTCTCCAAACCACTGGATTCAAGCTTTCCTGGCTGAATACGGCTGATAGCCAGAAACCGGTCCTAGGATGCTTGATTCCGGTTCAGGAAAGACATGGCTTGGCAGGTTGGGCTGGACTGTTCCCATGAGGCACAGGGTCAAGGCAGATTTGCATATGGCCATGTCTGAACTGGGGTGGTGTGGAGTGCAAAAAAACGATGGATTTAGGCCCAGATCTCTGTAGTGGGGTGAATGTATGACATTGTTCTGCATTCTGTCCATCAACTGTGGTTTTTGATTTGTCACCCCAAGTTGGATGGGTATGCTCAGACGTGAGTCCCATGCTTTCCACACCACTGGAGTCAAGCTATCCTGGCTTAAAATGGCTGATAGCTACAAACCGGTCCTAGGATGCTTGATTCCGGTCCAGGAAAGACATGGCTTGGCAGTTCGGGCTGGACTGTTCCCATGAGGCACAGGGTAAAGGCTGATTTGCATATGCCATGTCTGAACTGGGGTGGTGTGGAGTGCAAAAAAACGATGGATTTAGGCCCAGCTCTCTGTACTTGGGTGAATGTATGACATTGTTCTGTATTCTGTCCATCAACTGTGGTTTTTGCATTTGTCACCCCGAGTCGGATGGGTATGCTCCGACGTGAGTCCCATGCTCTCCACACCACTGGAGTCAAGCTATCCTGGCTGAAGACGGCTGATAGCTACACACCGGTCCTAGGATGCTTGATTCCGGTCCAGGAAAGACATGGCTTGGCAGTTCGGGCTGGACTGTTCCCATGAGGATCAGGGTCAAGGCTGCTTTGCATATGGCCATGTCTGAACTGGGGTGGTGTGGAGTGCAATAAAATGATGGATTTAGGCCCAGATCTCTGTAATGGGGTGATTGTATGACATTGTTCGGCATTCTGTCCATCAACTGTGGTTTTTGCATTAGTCATCGTTGGCCTACAGTGTGGTAAGTTTAAACTCCAAATTTAATTATGAACACTGTAAAGTAAAGCCAGAATTTATGTGTGTGTGACACACTGGTGTCCAAGTGCAAAAATGTGGCATAGTGAGGCGGGGTACAAAATGCATTCATGCCTAACATTGGCAAATAAGAAACACAATGCTGCATCATATTGACAAGCATGAGGTGAGGTTGGTGTTATCCACTGTGCTTGCGCAACACTTAGCACTGTAGTTCCAAGGCTGGCACCATTGTGCTATACTGCATGCAGTACAAAGATTGTTTGTGCACAGGAAGGTTAACTGTACATGAACAATTCAAGGCATTGTTTCTTTTACCTGTGTGCTGCCTGAACGGAAGTGTAAAAATGCAGTGCACATAAATAGTGGTACGTTTGCTACGCTTCCATGGTACATAGGCTATGTGTGACAATGTTTGAAACGTACAATAGCTCAAAAGTAATAGGACATCTCCAGAGTGTCATACACCACCAACACCTGTGGAATAGCCTTGTGCGATCTGCAGCTACGCAATCGTACACAGAACATATATAACATGTTGCATGTTGAAATGGGGCCTTGTGAATGTGTCACACAACTAGAATGCACAAGTTTGCTAGCATTGTCATCTTGTTTGGCCCGACTCAGTATTCACAGGTCTTGTGTGAATGGCAGGCAAAGTAGACCCAATCATTTAGCAAACATGTTACGCAACAGTACAGCTACGGAGCATTGTCTGTAATGGTGATGATATATATGATGAAGATGGCACGTGTAATTTCATGTCTGATACCAACACATATTGGGTTTTTTGTCTCACCCCTGGACGACCTCTCATCACGAAGGGTGACATAGACAAGTTCACTGACCCACATGCCACTGGTGAGTTTGGACATCATATATTGGCATAGTGTGGTGTCATGAATGGCTGGCTAAAACAAGCGCTGGTGTAGTATGCAGTATGGGTATGTATCACATGTACCTTGCCTACAGTGTGATGATATTTTGTTGAAGTCATCAGTGTGTATGAATGTTAGACCTGTCTGGCTTTTTGGCGAAGTCCCTCCTAATTTTTATTTATTTTGTCCCCTTTTTGCCCCTCATACCCTTGTTAATTTTTGTGTCTACTGACTTTTTGTAGGTGTTGGTCAGGGGGATAGGTGTTTTCTTCCCCCCTCATAATCTTTTACCTCAGGCCCAGAGGCCTGTTCTGACAGGAAAGTTGGCACCACCTAAAATGGTGGCCACCAACTGCCCCAACTGTCACCAACAGAACCTGGCCATAGCCTAACATAGGGCATTCCAGAACCTTCTGGTCCATTCTGGACCACTGAGAGGGCAGCCTATATAAGGCGGAATGCTGGACAGCCATTTTGTCTGTCAGTGAGGAGCAGCTAGAGTGAAGGCTGAGGTCTAGTGGGGGTAGGATTCTGAAGGGTGGTTCCCTCTACAAGAGTAGCCCTCTGTCAAGGTTTTCCCCTCCTTGGTCCTGTTGTCCTAGCCAAGTTAGCTCATCCTGCTGATCCTGGGCAGGTAGATTAAGGGGTTAACTTTAGTAGTCCTGGGAGCTGAGCTGAGAGTTCCCCCGTGCCCCTAGTCTGCCCAGTAAGGAGGAATAGGGGGTTGGTGCTGAGAGAGTACAACCTGGCTTTATTCTGAAGGAGCCCCCCCTTTCCCCTCCTCTTCGTTTTGGTGAAGGGAAAGAATTCAGCTATTAAACAACTGATAGCATTCCCTACCAGTGACTGGTCCTGTGGTGTGTAGCCATCCCCTCTGCCAGCTGTGAAGAAGGTGTGAGGTGAACTGTGACCAGGTTCTCATCGAACGCGCTCTGGGCCAACACCCCCCCGGGATCCACTGAGCCTGGGAAGCTTAGAGAGACTTCCCTTTGTGAGCGGGACCCCCGGGGCATTGATCGCGCTGGAGACGCGTCGCCTGTCCTGGGAGGAATCAGAGGCTTCATTGCGCACGCCCCGTCTGCGAGGAAATCCCCGGAAGGAGGGGCCGTGAAGCGAGCAGGCCCCAGCGATCAGCGTCTCTCCTCGGAGCAGATCCCGTGGGAGGCGGCCTCGGCGAGAGCGCTTCCGCGCATGCGCATCGGAGGAGTGTTTCCTTCGCGCTGCGCTGAGGGAAGGCGCCGGAGGGTTCCTCAGCTCGCCGCCTGTCAGGTCGCTTCCTCCTGCTTGGGCGCCGTGTACAGGAGTCGGCCTGAGCAGGGAGGGAGAGCGCTGAGGCCTGGCAGCGGTAAAGAGGGTTGGGGTCTGCCTGAAAGTCATTTTTAGCGCGAAGGTAGCGCGAAGGTGCCAGCTGAGGAGTGGAAGCTTTCCTGGCCTTGTTTTCCCTCCGCCCTCACACTAGATCGACCTTGTCCCCTGAACCCGGACTGTCTGCACAACCGCCTGGTAACAACAAGTAAGGAGGAGTTCAGGAAGGGGGAGAGTGACGCTGGTAATTGATTTAAGGAAACCTTCAGGGACTGGATATTCTGAGTATAGTATACTACAAGATATTTCCATTCCACCACTGTGGGGGCTTAATTGAATGCTGACTGAGGTGAATCTAACCCAAGGGTACTCAGAGAAGTAATAAGAGGAGCTAAAGGTGTTTCATGTGACTGAGAGTGAGGCTCTGGCCTGATTTAAGTAGGCTGAGTACAGTAATTACCTAATCAAACCTTCTTAGTTCAACTGAAAAGAAACTGCATTGTGATTCTCTTTGTAACTGGTTTAATGACAAGTGAACTGTAAAGTGGAACCTGGCTAACTAAATTGCTTAACAGTTTAAATGTTAATACTGTAATGATATTTGCTCGTGCTTATAAGTGAAGTGTAGTTTTCTCCCAAGATTCTAGCGGAGTATATCTAGCCTAATTGATTCTAGGGTACAGTTATCCTAATGCAGAAGTGTGATAAGAATTTGGAAATACAGTAACTGCTAGTAATTTAAAAAGTGATAATCTGCTAGTAGTTTAAAGAAAGTGTAATTGTTGACCCTGAAAGTGATCTAAACTGCTTGAACTATTTATATGTGAGTTACTGATTTGACAACCCAGAGCATATTATTTTTATATAAAGCAGTACGTATTTTCATATAATTTTGGTGTAGTGTTTTCTTTTTGAGTGCTATTGCGTGGAATTACTTTTGGGTGGTCTGCAACCTTTACACCGTGCCTCTGAGATGCTAGTCTTGCCCTAGGCCAGGCTACCTAATTCCAACATATTGGTGCCTAGCGGTGGGATTGCGGACTTGGTTGCAGCTACTTACTAGTAATTTGGCGTAATACACCCAACCTACACCAGGAGTTTTCTCCTTGCGGCCCTCCCAATTAGTCTTTTTGTTTTTTCTAAATTTATTCCTGGTGGTGGGTGGAGTTGGTTTTAGGTTACCCTCACCCCTCTGAAATTTCTGGTGTGTATCCAGGTTTGCCAGATTCACCATGGAGTTTGCGGTGGAAAACCTGGAAGTCTATTCTGTGCCCCAATTGAGAATGTTCTGCCAGCAGATGGGGGTCTTTTTCAAACATGGTGCTAGGAAGGGGGAGCTCCAGACTAGCCTTAGGGCCTGGGTGGAGGCACACCAAGAGACAAAGGAGGAGGATGAAGAGGTTGACCAGGGCACAGAAGGGGGGGTGGAGGAGTTATTCCGCCATGAGGGGGAAAACTTGCTCACCGGACCAGTGTCCTATTCCAGAAAGGGCAGTAGCATTTCTGGGAAAAGCCTAACAGAAGCCGAGCTCACCGATAGGAGGGAGAAAAGACAGCTAAAGTGGGAGCTGGCTAAGCTGGAACAGGAGAAAGAGGAGAGGAGGATGGTCCACGAGTTTAGGCTGAAGGAACTGGAGCTCCAAAGTCTACAACGGGGGTCCTCTCCTGTTAGGAATGGTGGCAGCGAACCGAAAGAGTCAGCCAGGGAGACCAAACCCTATATCCCAAAGGACCTGATAGCGAGCTTCAGTCAGGGGGATGATGTTGCTAAGTGGCTGGCCGCTTATGAGGTTTCTTTGAAGGTTCATGGAGTGCAGGAGAAGCACTGGGGGGGTAGTTTGTACAAGTACATGCCTCCTGCTGGTCGGGACACCTTGTTGGCCCTGGATCCAGAGGAACAGACAAACTACCCCACCATGAAGCTGGCGTTATTGAGGAAGTTCGGGCTCACCCCAGAAAGGTACCGACAGAAGTTTAGGGGGAGCCACAAGATGGGAACTCAGAACTGGGTGGACTTCCTTGATTACGCCAGAAAGGCTTTAGAGGGTTGGGTCAAGGGCAGTGAGGTAAAAGATTATGAGGGGCTGTACGATCTGTTTTTGAGAGAACACCTCCTCGAGAAATGTTTTCCCGAGCTGCGCCAACACCTGGTAGACAGCAAGCTGACCAATCCCCGGAAGCTTGCAGAGGAGGCGGACATCTGGACAAGTACCCGGGTGTCCACCAAGGGGACTGGAGGGGAATCTCAAAAAGCCGGACAGGGCGCCCCCCAGAAGAAGGAGGGGGGGGAGAAAAAGAAAGAGTTCTCTAAAGGTCCCCAAAATAACTTCCAAGGGAAGGGAGCAGGTTTCACCCCTAGGGCAAACCCGCCCCGGAACCCTCATCCTGGCCAGAGCCAGCAGCCCAGGGTTCTCCACTGTTTTGAATGCGGTGGCGTTGGACATTATAAGGGAGATGTCAGATGCCCAGAGAGACCACCCCCTCCCACCGGAGATAAAGTCACCGGGAGTAGCTAGTGTAGCGCTCGGGGAGGAGTTGCCCTTAGATAAGGGGGGTGAGTGGGCGGGTGTCACCTTAGTGTCCCTGGGAGAGCGGGAGATGGTGCCAAAGATCCAGGTGCCCCCAAATACTACAAAGTATGGGCAATGGGTTACCATCAATGGCCAGAGAGGGGAGGCTCTGAGGGATACAGGAGCCAGCATGACTATGGTGAGAAGTCAGCTGGTGTCCCCAGAGCAGGTTGTTCCTAATGTACTCCACCCCGCCGCGATGGCTGACGGCAGAATGGGCCACTATCCAGTGGCTGAGGTTCCCTTTGAGTGGGAGGGGGTTGCAGGTTCACTTCGAGTTGCCGTAAGCCCTGCCGTGCCAGTCGATTGTCTGTTGGGGAATGACATGGAACACAATACTTGGAGAGAGGTGGAATACCGGACGCATTCTGCGATGCTGGGTACACCTGACTGGGCCTGTGTCAGCACACGGTCTGCGACTGCCCGGAGAGGGAGTTCGCCTGGGTTGGAGCCTGGAACAATGGCCCAACCCGCTGCTAAGAAGGGACAGACCCGGAGACAGAGAAAGCCTGCTCCGGCTTCCACACCCCATGAGACAGATCGGCCACCTGCGGTGGTGGACCAGGAGTCCGTGGAGGGGGAAGTAGACTCTCTGGAGGATTTGCCCATCCCTGCGGAGTGGCATGTGGAGGGAGGTCCTACCAGAGAGGAATTCTGTAAGGGGCAGAGGGAGTGCCCCACCCTTGAGGGACTGAGGCGACAGGCTGAAGCCCAAGCAGCAGGTGATGTTACGGGACATTACCATATTTACTGGGAGGATGGACTCCTCTACAGTGAACCCAAGGTACCCTCGCCTGGTTCATCGAGGGCCTTGGTAGTCCCGCAACAGTACCGAGCCTTTCTTTTGGAACTGGCTCATGCCATACCCCTGGCAGGACACTTAGGCCAGGACAAGACCTTTGCACGGCTTGTTCTCCACTTTTACTGGCCTCAGATGAAAGCGGCGTCCAACACATACTGTAGGACATGTGTAACCTGCCAGGCCAGTGGGAAAACAGGGGTGAAGCTAAAAGCTCCCCTGGAACCACTTCCAGTCGTTAGCACCCCCTTTGAGAGGGTGGGCATCGACATTGTAGGGCCTTTGGATCCACCAACAGCAGCTGGTCACAGGTTTATCCTGGTACTGGTGGATCATGCCACACGGTACCCAGAGGCAATACCTCTGAGGACAGTCACTGCACCTGTAGTGGCAAGAGCCCTAATGGGAATCTTTACCCGAGTGGGATTTCCCAAGGAAGTTGTGTCCGACAGGGGGACCAACTTCCTGTCAGCTTACATGCGGGCAATGTGGAAGGAGTGTGGAGTGACCTACCGGTTCACCACTCCTTATCACCCCCAGTCAAATGGACTGGTTGAGAGGTTCAATAAGACCTTGAAGGGCATGATCAGAAGTCTGCCTGAGAGCCTGCGGAGGAAATGGGATGTCCTCCTACCCTGTTTGCTCTTTTCCTACAGGGAAGTGCCCCAGAAGGGAGTGGGCTTCAGCCCCTTTGAGCTTCTGTATGGGCACCCTGTACGCGGTCCTCTCAGCCTGGTGAAGGATGGTTGGGAGAAATCTCCCAGGAAACCCCCCCAGGATGTGGTGAGCTACATGCTGGCCTTCAGGAGCCAAATGGCGAAGTTGTGGAAGCAAGCTTCTGACAACTTGGAGGCCAGCCAGGCAGTCATGAAGGAGTGGTACGACCACAATGCTCACCAGGTGGAACTGGAGCCTGGACAGAAAGTGTGGGTGATGGAGCCTGGAGAGCTTAGCGCCCTCCAGGATCGCTGGACAGGCCCCTTTGAGGTGTTGGAAAAGAAGGGTAAGGCCACATACCTGGTGGACCTCAAGACCCCTCGACAGCCCCTACGGGTGCTACACGCCAACAGACTCAAGCCCCACCATGAGAGGCCCGAAGTCATGCTGATGATGGTGACTGACGGGGGAGAGGAAGCGGAAAGCGAACCTCTCCCAGATCTCTTTTCGTCCCAAGAGAAGGATGGGTCAGTGGAGGGAGTGAATCTCTCTCCTACTCTCACTCCTGAGCAACGGGAGGACTGTCGCCAGATACTGGAGCAGTACTCTTCGTTGTTCTCCCTTGTCCCGGGAAGGACCCACCTGTGTACCCATGATGTGGACACAGGAGACAGCCCACCAGTGAAGTCCAAGACCTACCGGCTGTCTGACAAGGTGAAGGCTAGCATACATGGAGAAGTTGCCAAGATGCTAGAGCTGGGAGTAATTGAACCTTCCAACAGCCCTTGGTCCAGTCCGGTGGTGCTCGTGCCAAAAGCCGCACCACCAGGCACCACACCTGAACTGAGGTTCTGTGTGGATTACCGAGGACTGAATTCAGTGACAAGGACTGATGCTCATCCGATCCCTAGGGCGGATGAATTGATTGACCGGCTAGGAGCTGCCCAATATCTGAGTACCTTTGACCTCACTTCAGGGTACTGGCAGATCTCCTTGACAGATGGAGCAAGGGAAAGGTCAGCCTTCTCCACGCCTGAGGGACACTACCAGTTCTGTGTGATGCCCTTTGGGCTCAAGAACGCCCCTGCCACATTTCAGCGGCTGGTGAACCAGGTCCTCTCTGGATTGGAGAGTTTCTCTGCTGCCTACTTGGATGACATTGCTGTCTTCAGTAGCAGCTGGGAGGACCATCTGCAGCATTTGCAGGCCGTTCTCCAGGCCCTGAGACAAGCTGGATTGACCATCAAAGCCAGCAAATGCCAGATTGGGCAGGGGTCGGTTGTGTACCTTGGACACTTGGTGGGTAGGGGGACTGTGCAGCCCCTGCAGGCGAAGATTGAGGCAATCATGGCCTGGGAACCCCCCAAGACAGAGACTGAGGTCCGAGCTTTCCTGGGCCTCACAGGTTACTACCGTCGCTTTGTGAAGGGGTATGGCACTATTGTAGCGCCCCTCACAGAGCTCACCTCCAAGAAACAACCTCGACGGGTAGTTTGGACAAGGGCTTGTCAGCAAGCCTTTGAAAAGTTGAAACAGGCAATGTGTGCGGCACCGGTCCTGAGGGCCCCAGACTTCTCCAAGGAGTTCATTGTCCAAACGGATGCATCGGAACATGGCATTGGGGCAGTGTTATCGCAACTCAATGAAGAGGGCCTGGATCAACCTGTAGTCTTTTTATCCAGGAGGCTGCTTCCCCGGGAACAGAAGTGGAGTGCCATTGAGAGGGAAGCTTTTGCGGTGGTGTGGGCTCTGAAGAAGCTGCGGCCATACCTCTTTGGCTCGCACTTCCTGGTTCAGACTGACCACCGACCCCTTCGTTGGCTGATGCAGATGAAGGGGGAAAATCCCAAGTTGTTGAGGTGGTCCATCTCCCTACAGGGAATGGACTTCCGGGTGGAACATCGGCCTGGAGTGGACCACGCCAATGCAGACGGTCTCTCCAGGTATTTCCGCCTTAGTGATGAGGACTCCCAAGGGGTTGGGTAGTTCTCCCCACTTTCAGCTGGGGGGGACGCGTGTTAGACCTGTCTGGCTTTTTGGCGAAGTCCCTCCTAATTTTTATTTATTTTGTCCCCTTTTTGCCCCTCATACCCTTGTTAATTTTTGTGTCTACTGACTTTTTGTAGGTGTTGGTCAGGGGGATAGGTGTTTTCTTCCCCCCTCATAATCTTTTACCTCAGGCCCAGAGGCCTGTTCTGACAGGAAAGTTGGCACCACCTAAAATGGTGGCCACCAACTGCCCCAACTGTCACCAACAGAACCTGGCCATAGCCTAACATAGGGCATTCCAGAACCTTCTGGTCCATTCTGGACCACTGAGAGGGCAGCCTATATAAGGCGGAATGCTGGACAGCCATTTTGTCTGTCAGTGAGGAGCAGCTAGAGTGAAGGCTGAGGTCTAGTGGGGGTAGGATTCTGAAGGGTGGTTCCCTCTACAAGAGTAGCCCTCTGTCAAGGTTTTCCCCTCCTTGGTCCTGTTGTCCTAGCCAAGTTAGCTCATCCTGCTGATCCTGGGCAGGTAGATTAAGGGGTTAACTTTAGTAGTCCTGGGAGCTGAGCTGAGAGTTCCCCCGTGCCCCTAGTCTGCCCAGTAAGGAGGAATAGGGGGTTGGTGCTGAGAGAGTACAACCTGGCTTTATTCTGAAGGAGCCCCCCCTTTCCCCTCCTCTTCGTTTTGGTGAAGGGAAAGAATTCAGCTATTAAACAACTGATAGCATTCCCTACCAGTGACTGGTCCTGTGGTGTGTAGCCATCCCCTCTGCCAGCTGTGAAGAAGGTGTGAGGTGAACTGTGACCAGGTTCTCATCGAACGCGCTCTGGGCCAACACCCCCCCGGGATCCACTGAGCCTGGGAAGCTTAGAGAGACTTCCCTTTGTGAGCGGGACCCCCGGGGCATTGATCGCGCTGGAGACGCGTCGCCTGTCCTGGGAGGAATCAGAGGCTTCACTGCGCACGCCCCGTCTGCGAGGAAATCCCCGGAAGGAGGGGCCGTGAAGCGAGCAGGCCCCAGCGATCAGCGTCTCTCCTCGGAGCAGATCCCGTGGGAGGCGGCCTCGGCGAGAGCGCTTCCGCGCATGCGCATCGGAGGAGTGTTTCCTTCGCGCTGCGCTGAGGGAAGGCGCCGGAGGGTTCCTCAGCTCGCCGCCTGTCAGGTCGCTTCCTCCTGCTTGGGCGCCGTGTACAGGAGTCGGCCTGAGCAGGGAGGGAGAGCGCTGAGGCCTGGCAGCGGTAAAGAGGGTTGGGGTCTGCCTGAAAGTCATTTTTAGCGCGAAGGTGCCAGCTGAGGAGTGGAAGCTTTCCTGGCCTTGTTTTCCCTCCGCCCTCACACTAGATCGACCTTGTCCCCTGAACCCGGACTGTCTGCACAACCGCCTGGTAACAACAAGTAAGGAGGAGTTCAGGAAGGGGGAGAGTGACGCTGGTAATTGATTTAAGGAAACCTTCAGGGACTGGATATTCTGAGTATAGTATACTACAAGATATTTCCATTCCACCACTGTGGGGGCTTAATTGAATGCTGACTGAGGTGAATCTAACCCAAGGGTACTCAGAGAAGTAATAAGAGGAGCTAAAGGTGTTTCATGTGACTGAGAGTGAGGCTCTGGCCTGATTTAAGTAGGCTGAGTACAGTAATTACCTAATCAAACCTTCTTAGTTCAACTGAAAAGAAACTGCATTGTGATTCTCTTTGTAACTGGTTTAATGACAAGTGAACTGTAAAGTGGAACCTGGCTAACTAAATTGCTTAACAGTTTAAATGTTAATACTGTAATGATATTTGCTCGTGCTTATAAGTGAAGTGTAGTTTTCTCCCAAGATTCTAGCGGAGTATATCTAGCCTAATTGATTCTAGGGTACAGTTATCCTAATGCAGAAGTGTGATAAGAATTTGGAAATACAGTAACTGCTAGTAATTTAAAAAGTGATAATCTGCTAGTAGTTTAAAGAAAGTGTAATTGTTGACCCTGAAAGTGATCTAAACTGCTTGAACTATTTATATGTGAGTTACTGATTTGACAACCCAGAGCATATTATTTTTATATAAAGCAGTACGTATTTTCATATAATTTTGGTGTAGTGTTTTCTTTTTGAGTGCTATTGCGTGGAATTACTTTTGGGTGGTCTGCAACCTTTACACCGTGCCTCTGAGATGCTAGTCTTGCCCTAGGCCAGGCTACCTAATTCCAACAATGAATCAGTAGGTTAAGGTGGAGCTGTGCATTTGTCTTCCAGTTGTACCTTTGCACAGCCCTAGTCAGTGATACACAATGTAAATTAGGTCAATGCGTTCTATCACTACAGCACATGCATGTGGACAACAGAGCACACTGATAGGATAGGAGACATGTAAATGGTGTAGCTTCACACCTACCTGGTCATCTCACTGTCTATCTGGATCACAGTAAAACATGTACATTTGTATTATTTCCCTGGGTGTACCTTTTGGTGGATTCACTGCTCCTACATTTTAACAGACTGCTATACTGGATTGGTTATGGACGACAGACATCTGTGTGACTTAGCAATATTTATTCACATGTCCGTTGACATAGTTGGAGACTGGACCAGTACTTGACCATGCAATCCCCACATGACAGTGATGCCCAGTGGAGGGCCGGACAGAGTCCTTTAGGGTTTACAACTCCAAAGGATGAGAAAGAGTTCTGTCAGCAGACCGATTGCTGTGTCATTGGTAACCAGACAAAATATGGCAGTCCATGTCAAGGTCCAATGTAAGTTTCACAGAGTGAATTGGGGGACAGTGGAAGGTGATATGCCGGGGCATGATACTGAGTCCATGACCAAGTGGAAACTGGCCATTTGCCATAGATGAATGCTACAGCTTCCTTCATTGCAAAAAGGCAGAATCATCCACATCTTCATCCTCTGATGTGTCATGTGCCTCACGTGTGGATGATGGTAGATTGGCTGCAGCATTGTGAGGCACTGACACATCAGGGGTGGAGATGTGGATGTAGAAGCAACAGCAGCAGCTCCTGCACCTCTGTTGGTTCTTTCTGTCCTGCTCTTGCTTCTTTCTGCACCTCTTGTGCCTGTTCCTGCAATGTTCTTGCCTCTTTCTGCACCTCAGTTGTATTTTTTTGTGCTTCTCTTCTTTTTTCTGCATACTTTTGTCTCTTCCTGCACCTATGTTGCCTATTGCTGCACTTTTCTTGCTTCTTTCTGTATTTCTCTTGGTTCCTTCTGCACCCATCTTTCCTCTTTCTGCACCCCTCTTTCCTCTTTGTGCAACTCTCTTGCCTCTTTCTACACCTCTCTTCCCTTTTTCTGCACCACTCTTGCCTCTTTTTGTACCTGTTGTGCCTTTCAGCCCTTTTGTTGCCTATTTCTGCACTTCTCGTCCTTCTTTCTGCACCCCTTGTGCCTCCTTCTGCACCTCTGTTGCTTCTTTTTACACTTCTCTTGATTCTTTATGCACTGCTCTTGCCTCTTTCTGCATCCCTCTTGCCTCTTTGAACACATTTTTTGCTTCTTTCTGTATTTCTCTCTACTCTTTCTGCACCCCTCTTACCTTATTCTGCACCTCTTTTGATTCTTTCTGCACTTTTATTGCCTTTATGCACATCTCTTGCTTCTTTCTGCACCTCACTTGCCTCTTTCAGCACCCCTGTTGCATTTTTACTACAAATATCTTGCCTCTTTCTGTGCCCCTCCTTTCTCTTTCTGCACCTCTCTTGCCTCTTTCTGCACCCCTGTTCCCTCTTTCTGCACCTTCCCTGCCTGTTTCTGTACCTCCCTTGCCTCTTTCTGTATCTCTGTTGCCTTTTTTCTGCCCTTCTCTAGCTCTTTCTACACCCTTGGCATCTCTTACAGCACCTCTGTTACTTCTTTCTGCACTGCCCTTCCTTCTTTCTGCACCTCTATTGCTTCTTTCTGCACCTCGCTTGCCTCTTTCAGCACCTCTGTTGCTTTTTTCTTCAGATCTCTTGCCTTTTTCTGTACCTCACTTGCCTCTTTCTGTACTTCTTTATCTTCTTTCTGCACCACTCCTGCCTCTTTTTTGTACATCTCTTGCCTCTTTGTGCACTTCTCCTACCTCTTTCAGCAACCATCTTGCCTCTCTTTGCACATCTGTTTGTTCTTTCTGCACTACTCTAGCTTCTTTCTGCATCTCACTTGCCTCTTTCTACAATTCTCTTGCTTTTTGCTACACCTCTGTTTCTTCTTTCAGCAATTCTCTTGCCTCTTTCTGCTATTTTCTTGCTTGTTTCCGCACCTCTGCTACATCTTCCTGTACTTCTGTTACCCTTTCTGCACCTCTTTTGCCTCTTTCTGCACCTCCGTTGCTTCTTTCTGCACCTCCTTTGCCTCTTTCTGCGCCTATGTTGCTTCTTTCTGCATGTCTTTTTCCTCCTTCTACATTTCTGAAATAGAGTTAGATTTAATCCCCCTGCATATAATATACTAGGGCCTTACAGGGATGGTCACACCAATCACAGGGGTACACCCAACCCATAGTGTTCCCTTCTGTATGTAGGGAGTTTCACTGTATTCTAAGTGTCTTCTAGCATAGCACTGGCACCGGCCATGGTTAGTCAGAGTCAGTTACCACAAGTACCAGTCAGCAAAATGTTGGGGGCGCAGGATGACTTTACAACAAGGCATCTTTCTGCACATCTGTTGGTTCTTTCTCATATCTCTTGCTTCTTTCTGCACTTTTTTCCTCTTTCTGCACATGTACTACCTCTGTACGAATAGTTAGAAATTATCATTTAAAAAACCTTCAAAATTCACTGAAAAACATAAGTTTCAGGGGTGTTATAATTAGGAATTAGCATTTGAAAAAACCTTAGAAATTTACTGAAAAAACATAGGTTTCAGGGACGTTATAGTTAGAAATTATCTTTTAAAAACCTTTGAAATTCACTGAAATAAACATAGGTTTCAGGGATGTTATAGTTAGAAATTATCTTTTAAAAAACCTTTGAAATTCACAAAAAACATAGGTTTCAGGAACGTTATAGTTAGAAATGAGCATTTAGAAAACCTTTGAAATTCCCTGAAGAAACCACAGGTTTCAGGGAGATTATAGTTAGTTCGACATATCACTGTAACAAAACCAGAGAAATTTGTCCATTATGGTTGGTTGAGCCAAGTATAACTTGCGCCTCCGCAATGCACTGCTGATGACATCACATATTACATCATTCATGACATGGTCAGTGACATCACTGATGACATCACTGATGACATCTCAAATGACATCACTGATGACATCACTGATAATAACATCCACGTGATAATCTGATGCACCTCCTCATACCCTAATATAACCTTTGATACACCCTCTCTAACATAAAGACTACCATTTTCAAAACCATAGACACAACAATACTACTTACTACATACCCACTCACTGATTCCTAGGTCTACACACACATCCACTCATTCACCCATACAGTCACTCATTCATGCAGACACTCATCAATATAGCACTATCATATGCACTCATACATCTATACAGACACTCACACACCACCACTCATCCATAGAGTTACTCACACACCTAGTCAGTCATGCAAATAATCAATCACACTCCCATTTTCTCACCGATACAGTTATACACACACCACTAACACATACTTACTCTCTTATACAATCACTGATACAAGCACACATTCATCCATACATCCACTTTCACAATCACTCACTCCCATATATAGTTATTTATATACTCCAACACTCAAATATACTGCCTTTCACATATTTAGTTACTCACACATGTACCACTGAGACATCCATTTACTCAGCAATACACCCATAAACACACCCACCCACCTATACAGCACTCACACATGCAGTCTTGAACCCATACACCCAGTGAATCACCCACTCACACATCTATGCACAGAGTCACACATTCCCCACCCCCCAACAGACACTCAGGCACCCATACAGATACTCAGACAACCAATCAATAACCCATATAGACACTCATGTAACTACTCACCAACCCATGCAGCTGCTTACACACCAACTGACAGACTGATACAGACATTCACACAATTTTTCACTAACCTTTGAATTCAGTAAGACATGTGTAATCACTCACTTATACAGTCAGTCATGCACCTACTAAATCATCCATTTAGATATTCATGAACCCACTCATTCTTCAAGGCACCTTGACATTTATATATATATAAAACATATTTAAACTTTACAGAAATACACAGTCACTGGATGATGTCATCAGTGATGTCATGAATAAGCATGGGTGTTAAATCCGTTCCGTTCGTGGAATTTGCGGATTTTCTGCAGTTTTTCTGTCCGCGAATCTCGCGAAATTGCAGAAAAATCTGCAAAATCGCGTGCGGGACGGATTTTGAAAAACTGAAGTACATGAAGCACTTACAGGGTTACAGCAGGTGCCCAAGTTGAAGCTAATTTCTTTGTAACCATTTACAAAATGGTTACAAAGAAATTAACTTCAACTTGGGCACCTGCTGTAACCCTGTGAGTGCTTCCTGAGCGGCGCCTCCAGAGTTGAGCCTACTTGCAACTATTCTCTGACCTTGCTCTGACCCTCAAAGCAGGGTCAGAGAATAGTTACAAGTATGGCACAATGATCCAGGCTGTCACAAAAATTAAACCACAACAGGAAGCACTTACAGATAAGGAAGCAGGCGCAGTGGTGAACCAGAGGGTGCTGTGATGAACCAGAGGGTAACAGTGATGAACCAGAGGGTGGCAGTGATGAACCAGAGAGTGACAGTGATAAACCAGAGGGTAAAATTACAAAAAACAATTTGATGGACAGAATGTAGATCAATGTCTTACATTCACCCCAGTACAAGGATCTGGGCCTAAATCCATCGTTTTTTGCACTCCACACCACCCTGGGTCAGATAATGGCTTCATGCAAATCAGCTCTGACCCTGTGCCCCATGGGAACAGTCCAGTCCGAACTACAACAGCCATATCTTTCCAAGACCGGAATCAAGCATCCGAGGACCGGACCGGTTTCGAGGTAACACCTCTCATCAGCCCGGCTAGCTTGACTCCAGTGGTGTGGAGGCTCTGGGACCCACGTCTGAGCTACCCCAGTACACTCAGGGAGAAAATTACAAAAAACAATTTGATGGACAGAATGTAGATCAATGTCTTACATTCACCCCAGTACAAGGATCTGGGCCTAAATCCATCGTTTTTTGCACTCCACACCACCCTGGGTCAGATAATGGCTTCATGCAAATCAGCTCTGACCCTGTGCCCCATGGGAACAGTCCAGTCCGAACTACAACAGCCATATCTTTCCCAGACCGGAATCAAGCATCCGAGGACCGGACCGGTTTCGAGGTAACACCTCTCATCAGCCCGGCTAGCTTGACTCCAGAGGGTGGCAGTGGGGAACCAGAGGGTGCTGTGATGAACCAGAGGGTAGCCGTGATGAACCAGAGGGTGACAGTGATGAACCAGAGGGTGACAGTGGTGAACCAGAGGGTGGCAGTGGTGAACCAGAAGGTGGCAGTGATGAACCAGAGGGTGGCAGTGGTGAACCAGAGGGTGGCAGCGATGAACCAGAGAGTGGCAGTGAAGAACCAGAGGGTGATGCTTCTAAACTGCCCGGGAGCCCTGTGGGTGTGAGCCCCCTTGCTGCTGAGCTGCCCAGGGGTTGTGAGCCCACGTGCTACTGAACTGCTCCGGGGCCCAGTGGGTGTGAGCCCCTGTGCTGCTGAACTGCCCCGGAACCCTCTCAGTGTGAAAATCATTCATGCTCAATTGCCTGGGAGCCCTCTGGGTGTGAGCACACATTGTCCTAAGTGCCCCCCTGCCCCCAGTACATATATACCCATACCGCACAGCACCATTATGCTCTTGCACCATGAAGTTTGGTGCCTGGATGCTCCTGATCTGTGTAGGTGGTACCACGTCTGGTGCAGTCAAAATGTAAAGTCTTAACCTGCTACACAGCAACAATAAACATGTGTCCCCCCTGGCACCGGTATGTGCATGTACCAGGCGTGGAGCACCCGCATGCCACTGCCCCCTACTGCCCAGCGCCAGCATATGCCTGTATGGGGCAGTTTAGTATGAGATGGGACATTGTCCAGCAGCAGCAGCTGCATGCGCCTGAACCCACTGAGCAGGATCAGAATGGCTTTGTACCAACACGCGCAGCAGAGCTATCTCGGACATCTGAAGGATTCTGGGGTCCTGTGCCAAACGTATTTTTGCATCCATGAGTTTCCCGAGCGCCATCGCTGTGTAGCACCTGTGACCAGGAGGTTGCTTTCTTCTCATCTGCTGCTGTTCTGCTTGGTCTCTGACCCTTTATAAACAAGATGCATGTGAACTCGCATAGAAGCCCTGCCCATTTGGCCCCGTCCACCATACACTAGCGGTATGAAACGTTTTACCACCCGTCCCCACTATAATGGCCAGCTCACTCAAGGGACCTCGGCACCTTTTGGCGCTCTGGCAAAGTTACAGGCACACGTGGTCATATAATTGTGCAAATGGCACAAAAATCCACGAGTTCGCGGGAAAATTCGCGAACGCTCGGATTTTTTTGCCATTTCGCACGAATTCGCGGCCCGCGTATTCGCAAATTTTGCCCATACTTATCATGAATGATGTAATATGTGACGTCATCAACAGTGCATTGCGGGGGCGAAAGTTATAGTTAGATCAACTAACTAGAACGTCCCTGAAACCTGTGGTTGAATATATATATGTCACTTTGTGTGATTGTCTGGACATATTCTATTATCCTAGGAATCTGGTGGCCAACTGGCTGCAATTGCCAATACACGGCAAGACAGTAACCGTAAATGGATATTGTGGTATCTGTACAAGATAATCGTGTGTTTGTAGCGATGTCTTTAGGTTAATGACATTGCTTCTTATGAGAATTATGCCCAGGCGACCAGCGTACATGAGGCTCTATGCATGTTGTAGCATCAAAAAATTATTTTCTAAGTTACACCTTTGCCGATACACGGCGTGAATAATTGTGGGGAGAGATACATGATTTATTAATGTATATTGTTAACATACTCTCTCAAAGAAGAAATGCACATTCAAAGATGGCGCGAAAACACAAATGTTTTTTGTAGTCCTATGTTTGATTTAGTCACCCACTGTGATTTAACATAATGGCAAACACTGATGAAGGGAGTTTCTCCCGAAACGCGTTTGTTCTGGTAATAAACTTGTGCTGAGAACTGAAACCCCAAAAGTGCTGTATTCTTCTAACCTGGCTGGGTATTGGTGAGGAATCTGGAGCAGATCTTGTTATCGCGGGACACCGCCGCAGAAACAGCACCCGCTACCTGAGTGACTCGTGTTGCTGGTGTTTGGGAGCGTGGATATATATATATATATATATATATATATATATATATATATATACACACATAATTGGATTTATGATGGAATAAATCCCTTTAATTGATACTCCTATGGTGTGTTTCCTGAGAGCTGGTTTAATTCATTCCTGCTTATATTTATATATATATATATATATATATGAGGTACGTACAGTTCCCAGTGCAACACAGCGCAGCGCAGTAAGCCACACCGTCAGTCAGGAACAGGCAAGACCCAAACGTGGTGCAAATAGATTTATTTAGATGTTAGCCCAGCACCAATCCGCCATGACGCGTTTCGGCTAGAGATAGCCTTGATCACATGACAAACGTCACGGGGGATGACCACCCCTTTTAAAGTGCAATACGTGTCATCACATGTGATAGAAAGCGAAAACATACTCAACTTTCTAAGATAATACAAGATAATTTGTACAATAACTGCATAGATGCATAAGTCGCACAAAAGGCAATATCAACATTCATTTGATTCATATTGTTGGGATTCATGGCATGGCTAATACACAAACAAATAAATAAACTTATTGATAGTGCAAAAAGTTAAAAGCCTATAAATAATTTTAAATAATTATATTGCCATTAAAACTGTCCCTCTGCAAATTATGTACTTGTCGGGAGAACTATTTTCACCATCAATTATTAACAAGTACTGCAGTATACATAGTACATGCCACAAATCGTATTGTACTAGGGTATCAAACAAACTGATAATTCAAGTAGAAATACTGCCCATGTGAGCTGCTACAAGATAAAAGTGTTTTAACCGCCTTTCAATCAGTTGTGCAACATAGCTTTTTCAGAACTGTCACATGACACGATGACAAAAGTGCTACCATAAAGTGAAAAATGTGCATAAAGTAAATTAAATCATTAATTTTTCAGAAAGTTAGATTAAAAACATAGGTCAAACAATGTGAGGGTCCAGGGCTCATGTTGAATAATAGCCTCAATACTTATTCCATCTTAGATTCAAAATACAGGACACATAAACTTCATTCAGGTTAAACTGGAAGACATTGACAGTATGGGTATGAACATGTTATAGATGTGTATAGCAATCCTCTCCCATATTGAGACCCTGAGGTGTCTTGGTGTCGAGGGAGATAATATAGCGGGTCTCCAGCTTTCTTAATTGAGCCTCCCTATCACCACCTCTCCTTTGTGGGGGGATGCAGTCTATAACAAAATAGCGCAACATCGAAGCATCTTTACCGTGCGCTAGTTCAAAATGCCTGGCTACTGGGTATGTAGGATCAGCATGTGCAATTGCACGAAGATGTTGTAATATACGCTTATGGACCTGAGGTCGAGTGCTGCCTACATACCGAAGCCCGCATGGTCATTCTAAAACATAGATAGCAAACTCTGTTTTGCAATTTAGTTTTTGTTGGATCTTGATTGGTGTGGGAGATAGAGGTGTAACTACCTCGGTTTTACTCACACCATGCTTACATGCTTTGCAGCTAGAACATCGTAAGAACCCTTTGCTTTCGTCTAACCAGGAGCCAGTTACGACTTCTGGGCTACTTGATACCAGACTATCTTTCATTGCTCTTGCTTTTCGGTATGTGATGCTGGGATATTTAGGCAATGTAGTGCACAGTATAGGATCCGTTGAGATTAAAGACCAATTGTTTCTGATTATTTTTTCAATTGATCTGTGCTGGTTACTATACCCAATGATCAATCTGGTTTCATTGTCGCACACACTAGCAGGGTCAGTTGGCTGGCTATCTCCTCCTAAACCAAGGAGTTCTAACCTATTCGCCCTGTTGGCCCTTGTCATGGCATCATCTAACATAGCTGGTTTGTAGCCACGCTGCAAAAAACGCTCCCTACACTGTAATTGTGCTACACGGCACTGATTCTCACTGCTGCAAATTCGTCTGACACGCAGCATCTCCCCATAGGGGATGCTGCGAATTAAGTGGGCGGGATGATGGCTGTCCGCATGCAGCAGCGTGTTACCAGCCGTGGGCTTTCGGTACAACTTAGTTTGGAGGGTGCCTTCCTGAACATAGATTTCGACGTCAAGGAACACAACAGACTGGGAACTGATAGTACTGGTTAGTTGGATATTGAGATTGTTAACATTGAGTTTATCAATGAATTCTCTCACTTCTATCTCTGTCCCCTCCCAAACAAAAAACAAATCATCTATATAACGAGACCAGAGTTTCACCTTTGTATCCATAGTGACAGAATGTTCTACCATTAGGACCTGCTCCTCCCAGAACCCCATGTGCAGACATGCGTAACTCGGAGAGAAGCAGGCCCCCATAGCTACTCCTCTGGTCTGTAAAAACAGCTGTTTTGCAAACAAAAACCTATTGTTATCCAAACACATCGATATCATCTCTACCACCATTTTGGAATGTTCATTAAAGCATTCATCCCTCTTCCCTAGGAAGTGTTTAATGGCTCTTAGTCCATCTTGATGGAATATGCTATATATATATATATATATATATATATATATATATATATATATATATATATATATATATATATTGCAACACAAAAATTCCCCAGATGTAGGACCGCACTCCGCAGACAGGTAAAGTAACAACTTTTTTATTGAAGAGGCAAGCGACTTTCCCTCCCCACATTAGGTTCCTGGCCTGACGCGTTTCAAAGCATTTGGTGCTTCTCATCAGAGGCCGTGTTCGCTGACATATTAACGGCTTTCCACACCTCCCCTGCATTAGTCCTTAATGTATGGCTTCCGATACGCCCACATGATTGTGATTCATTGTCCAAGTATGCTGGGAGATGTAGTCTTTTTCCGCCCATTAGTACCCTCCAGTGGGTTTGTCAGTTTACACGAAATTAGGAACAAAAGTTTTTAAGCCCTCCAGTGGGCTCCAGGAGAGAACTTCACTTGCCTTAATTATTTCACTGCTGCATCCATCAAGAAATGACAGGTTCACTTCTCTCGGTCCGTGTTGATTTACGGTGGTGCGTCGTCCCCGCGGCCTGGCAGCGCCGCGATTGTATTGCAACACAAAAATTCCCCAGATGTAGGACCGCACTCCGCAGACAGGTAAAGTAACAACTTTTTTATTGAAGAGGCAAGCGACTTTCCCTCCCCACATTAGGTTCCTGGCCTGACGCGTTTCGAAGCATTTGGTGCTTCTCATCAGAGGCCGTGTTCGCTGACATATTAACGGCTTTCCACACCTCCCCTGCATTAGTCCTTAATGTATGGCTTCCGATACGCCCACATGATTGTGATTCATTGTCCAAGTATGCTGGGAGATGTAGTCTTTTTCCGCCCATTAGTACCCTCCAGTGGGTTTGTCAGTTTACACGAAATTAGGAACAAAAGTTTTTAAGCCCTCCAGTGGGCTCCAGGAGAGAACTTCACTTGCCTTAATTATTTCACTGCTGCATCCATCAAGAAATGACAGGTTCACTTCTCTCGGTCCGTGTTGATTTACGGTGGTGCGTCGTCCCCGCGGCCTGGCAGCGCCGCGATTGTATTGCAACACAAAAATTCCCCAGATGTAGGACCGCACTCCGCAGACAGGTAAAGTAACAACTTTTTTATTGAAGAGGCAAGCGACTTTCCCTCCCCACATTAGGTTCCTGGCCTGACGCGTTTCGAAGCATTTGGTGCTTCTCATCAGAGGCCGTGTTCGCTGACATATTAACGGCTTTCCACACCTCCCCTGCATTAGTCCTTAATGTATGGCTTCCGATACGCCCACATGATTGTGATTCATTGTCCAAGTATGCTGGGAGATGTAGTCTTTTTCCGCCCATTAGTACCCTCCAGTGGGTTTGTCAGTTTACACGAAATTAGGAACAAAAGTTTTTAAGCCCTCCAGTGGGCTCCAGGAGAGAACTTCACTTGCCTTAATTATTTCACTGCTGCATCCATCAAGAAATGACAGGTTCACTTCTCTCGGTCCGTGTTGATTTACGGTGGTGCGTCGTCCCCGCGGCCTGGCAGCGCCGCGATTGTATTGCAACACAAAAATTCCCCAGATGTAGGACCGCACTCCGCAGACAGGTAAAGTAACAACTTTTTTATTGAAGAGGCAAGCGACTTTCCCTCCCCACATTAGGTTCCTGGCCTGACGCGTTTCGAAGCATTTGGTGCTTCTCATCAGAGGCCGTGTTCGCTGACATATTAACGGCTTTCCACACCTCCCCTGCATTAGTCCTTAATGTATGGCTTCCGATACGCCCACATGATTGTGATTCATTGTCCAAGTATGCTGGGAGATGTAGTCTTTTTCCGCCCATTAGTACCCTCCAGTGGGTTTGTCAGTTTACACGAAATTAGGAAGAAAAGTTTTTAAGCCCTCCAGTGGGCTCCAGGAGAGAACTTCACTTGCCTTAATTATTTCACTGCTGCATCCATCAAGAAATGACAGGTTCACTTCTCTCGGTCCGTGTTGATTTACGGTGGTTCGTCGTCCCCGCGGCCTGGCAGCGCCGCGATTGTATTGCAACACAAAAATTCCCCAGATGTAGGACCGCACTCCGCAGACAGGTAAAGTAACAACTTTTTTATTGAAGAGGCAAGCGACTTTCCCTCCCCACATTAGGTTCCTGGCCTGACGCGTTCCGAAGCATTTGGTGCTTCTCATCAGAGGCCGTGTTCGCTGACATATTAACGGCTTTCCACACCTCCCCTGCATTAGTCCTTAATGTATGGCTTCCGATACGCCCACATGATTGTGATTCATTGTCCAAGTATGCTGGGAGATGTAGTCTTTTTCCGCCCATTAGTACCCTCCAGTGGGTTTGTCAGTTTACACGAAATTAGGAACAAAAGTTTTTAAGCCCTCCAGTGGGCTCCAGGAGAGAACTTCACTTGCCTTAATTATTTCACTGCTGCATCCATCAAGAAATGACAGGTTCACTTCTCTCGGTCCGTGTTGATTTACGGTGGTGCGTCGTCCCCGCGGCCTGGCAGCGCCGCGATTGTATTGCAACACAAAAATTCCCCAGATGTAGGACCGCACTCCGCAGACAGGTAAAGTAACAACTTTTTTATTGAAGAGGCAAGCGACTTTCCCTCCCCACATTAGGTTCCTGGCCTGACGCGTTCCGAAGCATTTGATGCTTCTCATCAGAGGCCGTGTTCGCTGACATATTAACGGCTTTCCACACCTCCCCTGCATTAGTCCTTAATGTATGGCTTCCGATACGCCCACATGATTGTGATTCATTGTCCAAGTATGCTGGGAGATGTAGTCTTTTTCCGCCCATTAGTACCCTCCAGTGGGTTTGTCAGTTTACACGAAATTAGGAACAAAAGTTTTTAAGCCCTCCAGTGGGCTCCCGGAGAGAACTTCACTTGCCTTAATTATTTCACTGCTGCATCCATCAAGAAATGACAGGTTCACTTCTCTCGGTCCGTGTTGATTTACGGTGGTGCGTCGTCCCCACGGCCTGGCAGCGCCGCGATTGTATTGCAACACAAAAATTCCCCAGATGTAGGACCGCACTCCGCAGACAGGTAAAGTAACAACTTTTTTATTGAAGAGGCAAGCGACTTTCCCTCCCCACATTAGGTTCCTGGCCTGACGCGTTTCGAAGCATTTGGTGCTTCTCATCAGAGGCCGTGTTCGCTGACATATTAACGGCTTTCCACACCTCCCCTGCATTAGTCCTTAATGTATGGCTTCCGATACGCCCACATGATTGTGATTCATTGTCCAAGTATGCTGGGAGATGTAGTCTTTTTCCGCCCATTAGTACCCTCCAGTGGGTTTGTCAGTTTACACGAAATTAGGAACAAAAGTTTTTAAGCCCTCCAGTGGGCTCCAGGAGAGAACTTCACTTGCCTTAATTATTTCACTGCTGCATCCATCAAGAAATGACAGGTTCACTTCTCTCGGTCCGTGTTGATTTACGGTGGTGCGTCGTCCCCGCGGCCTGGCAGCGACGCGATTGTATTGCAACACAAAAATTCCCCAGATGTAGGACCGCACTCCGCAGACAGGTAAAGTAACAACTTTTTTATTGAAGAGGCAAGCGACTTTCCCTCCCCACATTAGGTTCCTGGCCTGACGCGTTCCGAAGCATTTGGTGCTTCTCATCAGAGGCCGTGTTCGCTGACATATTAACGGCTTTCCACACCTCCCCTGCATTAGTCATTAATGTATGGCTTCCGATACGCCCACATGATTGTGATTCATTGTCCAAGTATGCTGGGAGATGTAGTCTTTTTCCGCCCATTAGTACCCTCCAGTGGGTTTGTCAGTTTACACGAAATTAGGAAGAAAAGTTTTTAAGCCCTCCAGTGGGCTCCAGGAGAGAACTTCACTTGCCTTAATTATTTCACTGCTGCATCCATCAAGAAATGACAGGTTCACTTCTCTCGGTCCGTGTTGATTTACGGTGGTGCGTCGTCCCCGCGGCCTGGCAGCGCCGCGATTGTATTGCAACACAAAAATTCCCCAGATGTAGGACCGCACTCCGCAGACAGGTAAAGTAACAACTTTTATTATTGAAGAGGCAAGCGACTTTCCCTCCCCACATTAGGTTCCTGGCCTGGCGCGTTCCGAAGCATTTGGTGCTTCTCATCAGAGGCCGTGTTCGCTGACATATTAACGGCTTTCCACACCTCCCCTGCATTAGTCCTTAATGTATGGCTTCCGATACGCCCACATGATTGTGATTCATTGTCCAAGTATGCTGGGAGATGTAGTCTTTTTCCGCCCATTAGTACCCTCCAGTGGGTTTGTCAGTTTACACGAAATTAGGAACAAAAGTTTTTAAGCCCTCCAGTGGGCTCCAGGAGAGAACTTCACTTGCCTTAATTATTTCACTGCTGCATCCATCAAGAAATGACAGGTTCACTTCTCTCGGTCCGTGTTGATTTACGGTGGTGCGTCGTCCCCGCGGCCTGGCAGCGCCGCGATTGTATTGCAACACAAAAATTCCCCAGATGTAGGACCGCACTCCGCAGACAGGTAAAGTAACAACTTTTTTATTGAAGAGGCAAGCGACTTTCCCTCCCCACATTAGGTTCCTGGCCTGACGCGTTTCGAAGCATTTGGTGCTTCTCATCAGAGGCCGTGTTCGCTGACATATTAACGGCTTTCCACACCTCCCCTGCATTAGTCCTTAATGTATGGCTTCCGATACGCCCACATGATTGTGATTCATTGTCCAAGTATGCTGGGAGATGTAGTCTTTTTCCGCCCATTAGTACCCTCCAGTGGGTTTGTCAGTTTACACGAAATTAGGAACAAAAGTTTTTAAGCCCTCCAGTGGGCTCCAGGAGAGAACTTCACTTGCCTTAATTATTTCACTGCTGCATCCATCAAGAAATGACAGGTTCACTTCTCTCGGTCCGTGTTGATTTACGGTGGTGCGTCGTCCCCGCGGCCTGGCAGCGCCGCGATTGTATTGCAACACAAAAATTCCCCAGATGTAGGACCGCACTCCGCAGACAGGTAAAGTAACAACTTTTTTATTGAAGAGGCAAGCGACTTTCCCTCCCCACATTAGGTTCCTGGCCTGACGCGTTTCGATTTATATATATATATATATATATATTACCTACAGGTGATAGCCAGTAGGTATATATATCCGCAACATTCTATTAGGAATAACTTTAGCGCCGGTTGAGGAATTTGCGTGTAATTTTCCAAAATTTACACCAGTTCCGCTCCTTCCCTGGAAGTTTTGGGGGGATTCATCATGCGGGGGGGTGAGAAAAAAGGGGGGTCCCAAAACATGTTTTCCCCATGTTAATTTCCATAGGACGATTAGACTACAGCCCGAACGGCGGAACGAAATTACACCAAACTTGGCAAAATTGTAGGGACTGGTACGCAGAAGTGCCTTTTCTATATTTGATAAAAATTGCTCCAGTGGTTTTTACGAAAAGTAACTTCAAAAACACATATATATCTATATGCGCTATTTGAGCGCTTACAGGTTCGCTTACCGGGGAGCGCACCCATCGCGTCACGGAAGTGCGCGCGCGGAAAGCTGATTGGCTCTCGGGTGTCTGTGAACATTCCAAACGGTCCGGAGAGTCCACCAGCTTGTGTCTCGGTAGAACCGAGAGACAAGAGGTGAAAATCAAAAGGGGAAAACTATAAAAGGGGGCAGGGTAAAGACCCCCTGACCCCTAGGTTTGATCAGGGGGTGCTAGGAGGAGCGCGAAGGTCAAAAAAACGAATATATATATATTTTTATTTCGCAGAGTACGCGCTGGGTGCGATGCCATGTACGCTTACCCTGAGCATACCACGGGAAAAACCAAAAAAATAAAAAATATTTTTGGGCCTGGGGGGTCCTTGTGGGACCTCCTGAGCAGGCCTAGGGGGTCAGGGTGCTTCTACCCTGCACCCTTTGCATGTTTTGCACCTTTGTTTCACTGCTTTCCAGTGCCTTGGTTCTACCGAGGCACAAGATGGCTGCCAACACTTTTGCCAACTGGTTTGGAGTGTTGACAGACAGTGGCAGCCAATCAGCATGCCTTTCTCAGGAAAGCAGCATGCTCATTGGTTGTCAATACTTCTAACCAGGAAGTGTTTGCATTCATCTTGTGCTAGGTAGAATGAGGTAATATAAATTTTATGATCGATTGTGTCCCCTATCTTAGACCCCACCGACTCCATGTACTAGCTTGAAGTGCATGTAACTTCCCTCCTGTGCTAGCTATGAAGACGCAAATACATTTGCGTCCAACGTTAACATGTTCTCTTTCAGATCCGCCATGAACGGATTGAATATTCAGTTTCTAAATATGCTATGCCAACGTCTTTTTGTGGTATACCTTACACGTTTTTCAGCTCTGGCAAAGTAGGCCTGAATTCTGCCATCGAGCCTTTTTTTCTGCCTTCTGACTCTGAAAACCTCAGCCCAGGATGCCTCTGTGCCAGTGACCCCTGCCTTACTTCTTGCGCGGCTAACGGTGCTCGGCTCATCCCGTTGCCTGCCAAGACTGTATTCAACCTTCGAATTATCTGCTCCACTCCTAGAAAATACATTCCTGTCTGGTAGATTCATGTCAACATCCTTCCAGCTGCAGAGCAAAGGGCCTGGCCTCACTGTCTCTATGCAAGTAAATCATGACTCTGTTTCCATGGTAGGCCCATGCCCTCCCTCGCACCCCTCGTGTCTCATGCAGACACGTAGACGCTCATACACGCACTCACAGTCAGTATAGAATAGCCTCTTGTCCGAGAGACCTTTTCCCTCCAGATAATAAAGTTCCTTAAACATGAGATTTTAGATACGATTTGGGATTAGGTTGATCTGACATCCAGACATCCGTCTACACTTGTAGGGCTAAATGTCAAGCCCCCCTTCACCCCTCAAGTTACACGTACATTACACGTCATACTGCTGCGCGCGCATCTCTGCCATGTATTTCTGCTGACACTGCCGGATTCACTCATGGATCCGCCTATTTGTGACATCATGTTAAATGACGTTCTTGTTCACGCCTTCATGCACGCCTATTGTAACGCCTTTTGTATTACGTACATGCATTCTTATCTCTCTTCTCAGCTGTTACGCCTCCTGCATATGCCTTTACTGAAATGCATTGACTATATATATGAATGCCTGTCAATAATGTATTGTCGCATACTTGCATATTCGCATATTACCATTGACTCTGTCAGTCTGTCCCTTTCCGAACCTATGTGGTGACGGAATGGTATGCCACCTTGGCTCGAGCCAATATGCTAATCACCCAATTCCTTTTATAGGAATAAAACCCTTTTGAGAAACCTCAAATATCACGGATTTTGCCTCTTATTTTATTATGAGTTATTCTTATTGATTATATCGCATAGAAATTAAGCACCGGTAATTAGAATTTACCACATTTTGGCGCCCGAATAGGGACCCCTCCCCCATCTCACACGCCGGTGGTGCGTTGCAGGCCTGGCCCCCTGCCACAGCCGGACGGACAACTACGCGTACCCGCAGGATTTCCTGTATCTCCCTCAGGCCAACGGAGGTGACTGAGGCTGCGATCGACACCCAGACGAGGCGGTGAGAAGTGCGGAGGATCCCGACCAGAGCCTAGCTGAGAGAGCAAGATCCGAGGTATACGGAGGCCCACCAGGTTCCGAAGTTCCGAAGTATCTGCGTCACGAGTCGAGTCCGAATCCAGTCCGAATCCAGTCCAGGGTTTCCGAGGCCTTCTGTTTCCGTGCTTCCCGGTGAGTACCGTTGCTGGGGACGCATCTAGACGTGCGCATTAGTTTGTGCCGGTCAAGACAGGTGTGGGTACACAGACCTGGTCTGCACTGTTTTAGACAGTGTATCTGTACTGTTTAGCAGTATATCCAGTCTGCACTGTTGAGCAGTGTATCTAGAATTATGCAGTTAGCAAGTTACCTTCTAATTGTTATCATTCATGTCAAAATGTTTTAATGTGTCTCAATATGTCGTGGTATGAGTGAATGTTCGATCGTCATTATTGTGATTATTGTGTTCATTGTATTCATATCTGAGTAAGAACCAAGTAGCCAGATTTCAGGATGCCGTTGTTCTCCAAATTAAGACAAATAAAAACTAGAAAAGGGGTATTAGAAGAAGCTGTTCCCATTCCACCTAGGGACACTCCAGGGTACTTTATGTACCACAAACATGGCCTAGATGCCGTTTTATTCCTCGATTTATGGGTGGACTACACTAAAGAATTATCCGAGAATCAGAGATGGCCTGCTGCTGGGACATGGGATGCAGATTGCATCATGAGAGTAGAAGAAGCATTGTGGAAAAAGAAAGCCAGACAGTCACAGAAAGATGCCATTGAATTATGGCGTAAAGAATCACATAGGCGTACAGAAAAAGCACTCAGAAAAGAAGAGAAAAGGAGGGAGGATCCAGAGAAAGCCCAGGAAAACGTATTAGTTGAGGAAGGTACCCGAGTAAAATTAGAACAGGTAGACAGACAGCGAAACACACTCATGAACGGTATGTATCCCCTCTTGACTGAAGGTTTGCCTAAAGCCACCCCAGAAGTACTGAAAGATCTACCACCTCCCATGCTCCCGACCAAAATGCATCCCAAAACAGCGAAGGACATTTTCCTTTCTTCCTATCTAGATGATGTGGCCCCCGCATATGTAAATACCGCTCCGCCACGCACACCTCCTCCTGCCGGCCAAGATGGTCAGCTCCTTCCTCCCCGACAAGCTACTCCTCCTCCTGTTCCTCCTGGTCTTCCAGCTGTCCTTCCACCCATTCCTGGGCCTGCTCCCCCCGCTTTTCACTCAACGAACCCCTTCGGAGCGGGCGCCTCAGGAGGCGCGTCCGGAGGAGCGACAGGTTTCCAGACTCCGCCATCCGCCCATCGGCTGACCTATAGAGACCTAGCACAGCAACGTACACCTAGAACAGGCGATATTACACTATATGGAGATAATCTTGGAGACTGTAGATATGATCCAGTACCTGGTAAAAAGAATGACGAAAGAATGTTGCTCGCATCAATACGCTTGCGACGAGTCACGAACTTCTTATTAACACTACCTGGAATGGTAGATCATCTAGATCGAATATATCAGTTTGTACAGACAGGAGTAGGGCCTGAAAGTATTAAGGAGGCCATGGCCTATCAAAAAGTGGACACGAAAGCCAAGATATTACGGTTTCTTATAAACTGTTTTATAAGGGAAGTGGATAGGCCGGGTATGAACCCGGAAGACGTAAAAGCGCTCCACCGGTGGGGCCAGAATATAGCAGCTGGGAATCACGATAAAGAGGCCTGTGTAGAAAATATGTACCGAAGAATCAGAAATGCAATAAAGAAGATGCATGAGAAAAGACAGCCACCACCGGAAATAGATTCAGACAAAGTTGAATCCTCAGAGGAGGAGGACGAGCAAGAACAGACCCCAGAGCAGACACAATTACCAGTTAGAGAAACAATAGCATATGTAGGTAAGGGAAGACCCTTCAATAATTCAATGCGCCCAGTGCGTCCAGAAAGTAAAAGAATATTCCAAGAAGCCATGTGTAATCCAAGAACTCCTGAACACTTATTCCAAGCTACTGATAACAGACTTCGAGAACGAATGGGGTACCATGTACTCGATTCTATGGACGAACAAGAATTAGCCAGGTCAGCCGTGCAATGGGCTGACAATTCTGAGAAATATGGTGATGATGCGTTAGCGCATACGTTTTTGAACCTGACACCGAGTGAACAGCGTTTAGCTGGTACATACATGATACAACACCTGCTCTTATTGTATAGAAGCCAACATTCTGATCCAGGTCCCTTGCCTGATATATTAATAGAACTGCTCATGAACAAATGGAGAGGTCTAGGTACCGATCTAATTAAAGTAATTCTAGAACACCGACACAGATATAGCGCCTTCCTATGTCCACAGACCGACTCAGCACATGTCATGGAAAGAAAGATGTATTACATGGACGGACAGAATCCGTTGCGAGAAGTGCACCCAGTACAGAACGCAGACAATACATTTAGACGTGTGTTTGTGTACACCCCCATAACTAAAATAGAACTATTGGAAATGAAAAAATTAGTACCTAGTCATGACAAAGATCCCGCAGGTTTTCACCATGAAATAAAAGACATGATACTTATGGGTGACTATACTTATCCCGATATTATGAAAATATTGAAAGTATTACTGCCTCCCGGTATATACGAGAAACTCAAAGAAAAAGAGTGGGAGGTGGGAGACACAAAGATTGATTGGGCTGCATTAGAAAACGAAGAAAGTACTAGAATTCCGGGCCAAGGGCTCGGGGATAAAGTTAAAGCATTACCAGGATTGTTAGTACAAGTGTTGCCACGTTTATTAAGTACTAAAAAGGAAGATTGGGGTGCAATTTCAGCTTGTAAACAGAAACCCGATGAAGACACTAGTGATTTCTATACCCGATTTGAAAAATGTTTTGGTATTAATAGTGGTCTGAAAGCAAGTAGCGACTCATATCCACATCTTTTCGTAACAAAATTAGTTGAGAATTCACTGCCCCAGGTTAAGAACAGAGTACTGAAAGTCGAAAGCACCTGGCAAGCTAACACCCCTTCACAAATGTTACAAATGTTACAGTACCATCAAAATAGACTTAGAGAAGAACAAGAACACGAACAAAGACGTATGAAAGACACGAAAATGAAAATGTTAGTTGCTCAGTCAGTTCCCGCCGATGGTCACAAAAAGGGTGGGACCCAGTCCAGTAATTCGACAGCTCCTGTTAAAGGGACATGTAACTACTGTAAACAGCCAGGTCATTATGTAAACGATTGTGCCGTTCTGAAACACAATATCTCCACGGGTAAGACCAAGGAGAGACCGCGCGTACCTAGACAAGATCAGGCCCAGCAACAAGTACCACAGAATATACAACATATTCCGCCTATGCCAGTTTCATCACAAACTGTAGCCGTGCCACAGCAACAGCCTATTACTGCAACACAGAACACAACACAACAGATGTACCAGTACGCACAAAATGATTATCCCGATTATCAACGATACACATGAAACAGCCTAGAGAGGGAGTTTGGCTTGCCCCTTATTGAAGTTCCTGTAGATCAAGAGGGTCCTTATGTACACAGTCAAGTATTAGGAAAAGACCGAAAGTTTTTAATTGACACGGGGGCAAGCAGGACCACAATCAGTCACAATGAGGTTCCAGGGGCACCCCTCTCAGGCTCACAGAATGTTTCCCTTGGATTTTCAGGAAAACCTATTATTAATGAAGTATCACAGCCACTTCCCCTTGCAGTAGGTCCTCTGACACGGACTACAGATTTATTGCTCACAAAATCATGCCCAGAAAACTTATTAGGAATAAAGACACTGAAAGCTCTAGGAGCTATAATATGCTGTTCTCCGGAAGGAGTATGCTTATTTTTGCGAGATTTTAAAGGCCATTATGTATTAAGAGACATGGATCCCCGGTTACAGAATGTACCTGCACACTTGTGGGCACAAGGCCCCACTGATGTAGGTTGTATGCACATCACACCATATCGAGTCACACTCAAAGCAGGAGTGGTATTACCACGGATTCGACAATACAAGTTACCTCCAGATGCTGTAGTGGCTTTACTGAGAATTATTGACGAGCTCATTGCACAAGGAGTGGTTGTTGAAACCGACTCCAATGTATGTAATTCCCCTATCATCCCAGTTCTTAAACGTACTGATCCAAATACACCACCAGTTTATCGATTAGTTATTGATCTGCGCGAATTGAATAAATGCATTGTACCACAGTATCCTGTGGTCCCAGATATCTCTTCATTACTGACAGCTATTGATTCAGAAGCGACGTTCTTTACTGTAATTGACCTCAAGAACGCCTTCTTCAGTGTCCCAATTGATCCAGAAAGCCAATACTTGTTCGGATTCAGTTTAAATGGACGATCTTTCAAATTTGCACGCGCACCTCAAGGATTCACAGAAAGCCCCAGCATCTATAGTCAAGCATTGAAAAGACAACTCGACAGTATTCACATGCCAGTTAACACTGCCCTACTCCAGTATGTCGATGATCTGCTGATCACCGCACGGAGCGAACCCGAATGTGAAAAAGCATCACTGACAGTTCTGAATTTCCTGGCCGACAAGGGGCACAAGGTGTCCCCTTCGAAGCTGCAATTCTGTGTTCAGCAAGTTGTGAACCTGGGTCACTTGCTGTCCAAAGTGGGGAGACAGCTCACTCCAGATCGCATTCAGTTAATTGTAAACATGTCACCACCAAAAACACAAAAGGAGGTGCGGGCTTTCATAGGCCTCACCTCGTACTGTAGACAATGGATTCCCCAATATGCATTTCTAGCAAAGCCACTCATCCAGTTGACAACTCAGGAGGCAGCGACATCGACTGTCCTCCCATGGACTCAGGAACATACACAAGCTTTTGAAAACTTAAAGAAAGCCTTATGCCAAGCACCAGTTTTAGCAACACCATGTTACAGTAAACCTTTTACACTTTTTGTCACAGAACGTGAAGGCACTGCCTTGTCAGTCCTCACCCAGGAACAAGCAGGTTCACACAAACCGTGTGCTTACTTTTCTAGCACATTAGATCCAGTAGCCCAAGCTTTACCTGCGTGTTTGAAATCAGTTGCAGCGACAGCTTTAGCAATCAGACAGAGCGATGCCATAGTATTAGGGCATCAATTGACAGTACAAGTTCCACATTCCGTGGAAGTTCTTTTAAATCGTACACAGACCCAACACTTGACCATAGCAAGACTGACAGGTTATGAATTGACATTGTTTCAACCACACATAGAAATCAGACGCTGCAGCACATTGAATCCCGCCACACTGTTGCCATTAAATGGAGTAGATCCATTGGCACATGATTGTATTGAAGTCATTACTATTACAACAAAACCCAGACAAGACTTGACAGATGTTCCATTATCAGATCCAGACCTGACACTTTATGTGGACGGTTCATGTATGAGAACAGGTACAGGAGAATTAGTGGCAGCTTACGCAGTCACAACAGACGCCGAAGTTATAGAAACAAATTGTATTGACACCCTGTCAGCTCAAGCAGCAGAGCTCATCGCTCTGACACAAGCCTGTATTCAAGCCAAGAATAAGAGAGTCAACATATACACTGACTCACGTTATGCATTCGGAGTCGTTCACGACTTTGGAGTCCTCTGGCGAGAGAGAGGTTACTTAACTTCTCACGGTGCCAACATACAACACGGTCCCCTTATTCAAGCTTTGTTAGATGCAATACATCTACCTACTGCAATCTCTATCATGAAATGTAAGGCGCATACAAAGGTTACCGATACGATCTCCCAGGGTAACGACCTGGCAGACCGAACAGCTAAGCAAACTGCTCAGAATCGAATGCATGTAACCGACTTGACAAAGACAATAGTTCCGACACCATCACACTGCATGACAGTCAGGGATCCCACCCATGATGTAATTGACATACAGACACATGCCACACCAGACAAAATCAAGAAGTGGACTGAACTAGGAGGGATCCAAACAGATCAGGGATGGATGACGAAGGGAAAATCTACATGGTTTCTCCCCGACTCTATGGTTCAGGTCATCATTAACACAGTACATAGTCCAGCACACCTAGGAGAAAAGGCAATGCTAGATAGCATTCAACACATATGGTACAATAAAAACTTACGAGCAGCAGCCAAACAAAAAGTGCGTACTTGCATGATTTGTTGTCAGTTTAATCCAGGTAAAAGCATCCCTGTAGAGCAAGGTGGATTTCAGCCTCCCGATCACCCTTTTGAAGTCCTCCAGATGGATTATATCCAGATGGACCGCTGCCAAGGATTCAAGTATGTCCTCGTAGTCGTATGTGCACTTTCCCGATGGACAGAAGCATACCCAGTTCCAGATTATACTGCTCCGACCACAGCCAAGCAACTGGTCCACGAGTTCTTCCCGCGGTACGGTTTGCCCCGTATCGTGTACTCAGATAACGGTCAGCCATTCTCATCCGAGCTTGTGAAACACATTACACTCCTGTTAGGCTATCAGTGGAAGTTCCACTGTGTCCGGCATCCCGAGGCAGCAGGTCTCGTGGAGCGCCATAATCAGACCCTAAAAATCCGACTTTCCAAAATCTGTAGAGAGAAGGGTGTTGACTGAATAGTTGCTTTACCGGTAGCCCTCTTCTATATGAGGATGGTTGCACACTCTCGAACCGGGCTATCCCCGTATGAGGTGGTCTTTGGTAGGCCTCCGAATATGTGGGGGACGCCTATTCCGCGGAAAATTACAGATGTTGACTGTATTATGCTGACCGATTACCTTGCCTCCTTGATGTCTGCACTACAATCTTGTCGTTCACAGGTAGCTGCAGCCTTTCCCGACAACACCGATGTGAAACCCCACGAGGTGGTTCCGGGGGATTATGTCTTCGTGCGCAACTTCGATCGGAGAAGCCCGTTGGAGCCCCGCTGGCAAACCCCGAAATTGGTTCTTCTAACAACGAGGACAGCAGTCAAAGTAGAGGGCAGGAAGGAGTGGCTGTATTCCAGCCACGTAAAAAAGTTCCACGGACTCCCTTCGGACTTGGACTCTAAGCCCTGCCCTCCTACACAAACTGACTCAAAGCTCCCTTTGGTTGAGAAAACAGCCTCTGAAGAATATAGACTGAAATTACGATCTAGCAAGTCAGACAGTTTAATTGTTTAAGTCCTCCCCTAGGTGAATCGGTTAAATTAGTTTCTGACATGTATCCCCTAGATCGAGACAGAGAGAGAGATAGACAGAGAATACTCAAGAAACGTGCATATTGTAAATCACTCCGTAGTCACTGTATAGTGACATTATTAATCATGTTTTTTCTAAGTCTTCTGATTATTGCTGCTAGTATCTTGCTGCACATCTACTACCCTATTTTCAAGCATGTACAATCTGCTTATAACGTCACTGCCGAACATTCCTTTAGCGAGTTACCTCCACACGAACTTTCTTACAGACTTGCGCTGCGCAACAACACATTCATTAGTATGTTACATCACTCCCATCAGACTAACAATGCTACAAACTGTTGGATATGTGGCCGACTCCCTCCCTACCAGAAATACAAGGGAGTTCTGCCCCTTTTTCCGTATCCGTTCACTTACAATGGCTCCTGTGGTGCATGGTTTAGATTGATTAATTCCTTAGATTCTGACATTGCTGTTTACGAGGGGAATTGGGTTTGGGGAAACCTGAACTCAGTTCTACTTAAAGTCTGTTACCCTGACAAGAAGGGACTTCCCACTAGAACAGGAACTGATCTAGAAAATGAAGTATATGGATTGGGTAATTACACAATTAACCTCATGATTCTTACCGTTGAATCCGAAACTGCACCAGTATTGCCTGCTATGTCAGTGTTACCAGTCAAAGGTGAATTATGTATCCGAAAGAATGGTTCCATACACTTAGGTCATAGTAAATGTACTACTGTGATCGAATTCAGTGATCAAGGCAAATCCACGTTTAGAGCTACACGTCATTCCTACTTTGTTTGTGGTCATATCGCATACATACGTTTGCCTCCAGATTGGGATGGTACCTGTTACATTGCATTCCTTCTGCCACCGGTTTTCCTAGCCCCTCCCGATTATCACAGAAATACCAATCTAGTAAACAATAGACTCCGAAGAGACCTCCCGATTGTCGACTACACTGAAACGGCATGGGAGCAATACACAGACTTCAATAAAGGTTTCTTTCCCTACTTAGGTGCTGTTTTTAATAGTAAACTGATACGCAAGTTGACTAGAACCCTTGAAGCAGTAGTGAATGAAACTACCTCCGCTTTAGGCAATTTAACAGAGGAGCAGTCCGCCATGCGGGTTGTTGTTCTTCAAAATCGTCTCGTTATTGACGTCATCCTAGCTGATAGGGGTGGAGCCTGTAAGGTCATCGGGTCAAGTTGCTGTGTTTTCATTCCAGAAAACGCGCCAACGGTATATAAAGCTATAACACGTCTCCATAAAATTGCAAGTCTGATACATCAGAATCCAGGCACCTGGACTTGGTCCGGTTGGTTCTGGACAACGTTGACCGCTTGGGGATGGAAGATCCTATCCTTCCTAGGCATTGGCCTTCTCATAGTATTCAGTTGCTGCCTGTGTTTACAATGTGGGCCGGCGATTTGCGGCTTGTGCGCCACATCATGTATTCCGCATTCAAATTCCCATTCAAAACGTCAAAAGAAGAAAGAAGAGCAAATGATGTTACATGAACAGATTGATCGATTCATGCAGATCGATATATCATGAAGGGTCCGTAGGGGACAAGGAGGGAATGAGGTAATATAAATTTTATGATCGATTGTGTCCCCTATCTTAGACCCCACCGACTCCATGTACTAGCTTGAAGTGCATGTAACTTCCCTCCTGTGCTAGCTATGAAGACGCAAATACATTTGCGTCCAACGTTAACATGTTCTCTTTCAGATCCGCCATGAACGGATTGAATATTCAGTTTCTAAATATGCTATGCCAACGTCTTTTTGTGGTATACCTTACACGTTTTTCAGCTCTGGCAAAGTAGGCCTGAATTCTGCCATCGAGCCTTTTTTTCTGCCTTCTGACTCTGAAAACCTCAGCCCAGGCTGCCTCTGTGCCAGTGACCCCTGCCTTACTTCTTGCGCGGCTAACGGTGCTCGGCTCATCCCGTTGCCTGCCAAGACTGTATTCAACCTTCGAATTATCTGCTCCACTCCTCGAAAATACATTCCTGTCTGGTAGATTCATGTCAACATCCTTCCAGCTGCAGAGCAAAGGGCCTGGCCTCACTGTCTCTATGCAAGTAATTCATGACTCTGTTTCCATGGTAGGCCCATGCCCTCCCTCGCACCCCTCGTGTCTCATGCAGACACGTAGACGCTCATACACGCACTCACAGTCAGTATAGAATAGCCTCTTGTCCGAGAGACCTTTTCCCTCCAGATAATACAGTTCCTTAAACATGAGATATTAGATACGATTTGGGATTAGGTTGATCTGACATCCAGACATCCGTCTACACTTGTAGGGCTAAATGTCAAGCCCCCCTTCACCCCTCAAGTTACACGTACATTACACGTCATACTGCTGCGCACGCATCTCTGCCATGTATTTCTGCTGACACTGCCGGATTCACTCATGGATCCGCCTATTTGTGACATCATGTTAAATGACGTTCTTGTTCACGCCTTCATGCACGCCTATTGTAACGCCTTTTGTATTACGTACATGCATTCTTATCTCTCTTCTCAGCTGTTACGCCTCCTGCATATGCCTTTACTGAAATGCATTGACTATATATATGAATGCCTGTCAATAATGTATTGTCGCATACTTGCATATTCGCATATTACCATTGACTCTGTCAGTCTGTCCCTTCCCGAACCTATGTGGTGACGGAATGGTATGCCACCTTGGCTCGAGCCAATATGCTAATCACCCAATTCCTTTTATAGGAATAAAACCCTTTTGAGAAACCTCAAATTTCACAGATTTTGCCTCTTATTTTATTATGAGTTATTCTTATTGATTATATCGCATAGAAATTAAGCACCGGTAATTAGAATTTACCACAAGAACGAGGCACAAAAGAAGCAGAAAAACAAACTTGTAGAATGCAAAAAGGGGGCAGGGTAGAAACAACCAGACCCCCTAGGGGTGCTCAGGTGGTCCCACAAGGATATTAACATATTTAAACATTATCCGCTAATAGAATTAGCATTTAAAAAACCTAGCGAATTGACTGAAAAAACCATAGGTTTCATGCCTTACATAGTTAGGAATTAGCATTAAAAAACCTTGCAAATTCACATCTCAAATGACATCACTGATGACAACCCTGATGACATCATCCACGTGACAATCACATACACCTTTTCATACACAAGTAAAATCTGTCATCCCTCTTTGTAAAATACAGAGTTATCATATTTGAATCCATTGTCACAGCAATACAAGTATCTAAAAACCCACTCAGTGATTCATAGATGTATACACACATCTAATCACTTACCTGTAGATTCACTCATACATGCTCTCAATGAACAATAGAACACTATCAAAAATACTTATACACCTATATCGACATTAAACAACAGCACACATTCTATTCACATATAAAGTCATCCTACTCACTTATGCAAACTATGGATCATACTTACATATTTACTTAACTGCACACTTATACAAACACCACTTCATCTATTCATTTAGATAGTAAGTCATACTTAGTGAATTATAAAATCATTATTACAAGTATATAGTTATCCATACAGTCACTCACACAATCATTGAGTCTTATCTATACTTATTAATATACAACAACTGACACATACACTTCCTTTTATTTTTCTAGTTTGTTGGACATGTACCATTGAGAAATATATTTTCTCATCACCACACCCATAAAGAGATTAACTCACCCAAACTGTTAGAACATGTAATTTTGACTTCATATATCTACTGAATCAACTATTCACACATCTTTGGACAGTCACACACCCCCCACCGAACCACACACACTTTCACTCTCCCATACAAATACTCAGTTATCTAATCAATAACTAATATAGACTTTCACATAGCTAGTAACAACTGAGTGATACAGATATTCACACAGTTTAGTCCCTATCCACTATATTTAGTGAGACACTATAAATTGGTCAAGTAAACAGTCAATTACACTGCTACTAAATCCTCCATCCAAATATTTATTTATATATATCCACTCATTCTTCAATGCAAATTGCAATATATATTATGCATATTTAAATAACAAAGCAAACCAAATGCACTGGATGATGTCATCAGTGATGTCATTTGATATGTCATCAGTGATGTCACTGACCATGTCAAGAATGATCTAATATGTGACATCATCAGCAGTGCATTGCTGGTGCGCGAAATATAGTTAGTACAACCAAATATAGGAGCAATTTCAATGGTTATGTATGAGTGAAATGACCAGCTAACTATAACATCCCTAAAACTTTATGAGTGAATTTCCAAGGAATTTTAAAAGCTAATTCCTAACTATATAAGGCCTGAAACCTATGATTTTTTCAGTGAATATATGGCGCTTTGGTGCTCTGGCGCTTTCAGAAGTGGTCGCTCCCCCACAAGAGCTCCTGCCTGGTATCGTACCTGCGCTCCCTGCCTCCTACTCTAACATTGCCAAAAGCAGCATAGCGCCTCATAATTGGATAGCGCTATAGCGCGAGTGCCTCTAGATCGTAATTGTACCTTTTTGCATCGCTTTAAGTACTTTTACCGCTGCGCTGTGCCTGAAGCCCGCTTTATTTGTATTTTCATTGTATTGTGTGTGTTCACTGTATACTGTATACTGTACTGCACGCCGCATTGCCTAATTAGTCTGCAGCCTTTGATGTGCATTTGGTGACCCTGCCTACCTCGAGCTAACGCGAGGGCCGCCATCTTCATTGTTGTTGTTGCCTCATAGCACCTCCTCCACAGCCCGCCCCGCCTCCCAGCTGACCCTCCTTCGCCCCTCCCCTTCCACCATCCACATATGACAGATGCTCTTGCGCGCAGCGTTTATGCGCAGCGATCGCACCCCAGTTGCGCCGAAGGTGCGCCAAAGGTAAGCCCATCTACGCCCGTCCGCGCCTGGACCGTGCCCAGTGCCAGACCCCCTGGCCCCCGCTCCACCCACCCCTCCCGCATTACATACGACGCCACCACCCTCTTAGCCCTAAACCCCGGTCGACTCCCTAACTGCGCCCAAGCCGCTCCTGGACACACCCATGGACCCTTCTCTTGGAATTCCTGCAAGTTCGACGGCACCAAGAACAACTCCTCATCCACGATCACAAAACAGATATCTGACACCAACCACCTACAATGCATCCTGCTCAACACCCGCTCGGTCCACAGACACGCCATCGACCTTTGGAATCTACTAGACACCATCTCTCCGGACGTCGCCTTCCTAACAGAAACATGGATGAACGCCTCATCAGCCCAGACATCTCCATTGCCATCCCGGAAGGCTACAAAATCATCCGTAAGGACCGCACCATCCAAACAGGAGGAGGCATCGCTATCGTCCATAAGAATTCCATCCGCATCTCAACCAGCTCAGACGTCAACCTTGCCAGCGCCGAACACCTTCACTTCCAGATCCACACCGACCCCAAGACCACACTCAGAGGCACCCTCCTCTACGGGCCTGCAGGACCCCGTGCACAATTCAGTGATGACATCACTGACTTTATCACCCCACATGCTCTCCCCTCCGAGGAATACATTCAATTTTCACCTGGAAAAGAGCAATGGGGGAACGTAGGGTTCAACTAGCCCACCAAGTACCTCCAATAAGCGCCGAACAGCTGCGTTGCAGAGAGGTGTAAAAAGGGGCATGACCTGGATCACCTCTTTGCAATGCAGCGCAGTGACGCTTACTAGAAGCACCTGGTCAGCTCGTTGGTCCCCAGGGGCCCTCAGGATTGAAAGGGAATTAATTCCGTTCCGTAGGTGTGAGGGTACGGCTGGCGTATGCCACGGGGGCCCATTCTCCACATGACTGCCGTTGTGACAGGACGGCACCCAGACCAGTGGGGCTGGCATCTACTAGCAGTTGCGACTCGTTCCGTGGGTTGAAGTACGCCAGTGTCGTGTCGGCTGACAGGGCTGCCTTCGTGTTGTTGAAGGATTCTTGTTGCTCTGGACCCCACTTCCAGGTGGTGTTTGACTTTGTGAGGTCGCGGAGTGGTCCTGTCAGGTCGGACAGGTCCTTTATGAAACGTCCGCAGTATGTTACCATGCCCAGGAAGCTGCGGACTGCTGTTATGGAGGTGGGCGCTGGCGCATCATGGATGTCTCGCACTTTGTCTGGGTCAGGTCCCACTCCCTGGTCGGAGAACTTGTATCCGAAAAAGCTTATGTCCTTGCGCAGGAACTCGCATTTGGCCTTGTGGAGTGTCAAACCTCTCTCTTGTAGGCGGTTGAATACGGCCTGGAGCCGTCTGAGGTGTTCTTCCAGGGTCGGGGCGTGCACCAGGATGTCGTCGCTCACGTTTAGAACTCTGTCGAGGCCTTGGAGGACGGTGTGGATGATATTCTGGAACACCTCGGCGGCGCTCGAAATGCCAAAGTTGAGCCTTGTGTATCTCCACAGGCCAGCGTGTGTGGAAAATGTCGTGATGGGGCGCGAGTCCGGGTGCAGCGGGATCTGATGGTACCCTGACCGCAGATCCATCTTGGAGAACCATTTGGATCCAGCGAGCTCCCCGATGATGTCATCAATGGTTGGAGTCAGATGACGTTCTCTTTTGATGGCCAGGTTGGGGATGCGCATGTCCACGCATATCCGCACTGCGTCAGGTTGCTTCGGCTTCTTGGCCACAACAATGGGGGATACCCACGGAGTGGGTCCAGTCACCCTCTCGATGATTCCGGCTTGCTCCAGCATCTTAAGTTCAGCTTCCACTTTGGGTCGGAGGTGGAACGCAATCCGCCTGTGTCGGAGGGCTACGGGGGCTACTGACTGGTCGATGTGGAGTCGGACGGGAGGGCCTCGTAGACACCCAATGCCGTCGAACAGTGAGGAGTGGTCTGCGACCAGGTGATCTAAACCTTGTGCTTGTACTGTTAGTGCAAAATGGATGAGTCCAAGTTCCCGGGCGGTCTTGCAACCGAGGAGGAATCCTGATCCTTCCTGGGATACATAGATTTTTGTCTGCAGCTGCGTGGAGTTATGAGACACGGTTGTCCGGAATACACCGCAGAGGCGCAAAGGGCGCCTGGTCCCGTAGGCAAATACTTGCACTCTGGTGGGGTGGAGCGTGGGGGCATCCTCCAGGCACTGGTACACGCTAGCTGCCATCAGGTTTATCGTGGCGCCGGTGTCGATGAGGGCTCTGAGTGCTTGGCTGTGGACTTGGACGGTGCACATGGGCTCGTTTGATGACGTGGCTGCCAGGGTGTTGAGCATGCGTACCACGTGGACTGACGCGGCGTCTTCCTCGTCGTCGTCCATGTCGCTGCTGTTGGAGGTGTTCGGTAGTGGCGCTACCTGTCGTGCCTTCCTGGGTGGGGCGCCTTGCTTCTTTCGCTGCGATGATAGACAGACGCTTGCAAAGTGGTTGGCTTTCCCACATGCGCTGCAGATTTTTCCTTGGGCTGGGCAGGCGCCTTTGTGTGGGGTGGCCCCTCCGCACCAAATGCACGATCGGTCGCGGGAAGGCTGGTGAGGTGGGTCCTTTTTCTGAGGTCTCGTCCGGTTGTCTGGACGCTGTGACTTAACTGCGCACACTGGTTCAGTCTTGATCTTGACTGCTGGGCTTGGCTCCATGTGGGCTGCTCGAGCCTTGGAGAGCTCTTTGGAGCGTCCTAAAGCAAGGATGTCGCGCATGGGCATGGCGTCAGTTTCTAGCACTCTCTCTCTCAGCTTTAGAGAAGAACACCCTTGGATGAATTGGGCGCGAATTTCGTCATCCGCGTCCGGGAGTCTGCACGTGCTGGCTAGCTTCTTTAAACGCGCGTAGAACACATCAACCGACTCCTCAGGAAGCTGGCGAGCCTGACGGAGTAGGAAACGTTCGTAGTCCGCGCTAGTGAAAGGCTCGAAGTACCTCGTGATGGCGTCCCGCAGGGTGGCGTAGGTGTGAGGCGGGTCTCCCTCCGTGATGTCCTTAGAGATATCATGAATAGCCTCCCCTCCCAGGTGTAGCAGCATGGCGCGACGTCGTGCCACTGCAATGTCAGCTGCAATGAAATAGTTCTCTAAGCGTTCAACCCATTTGCGCCATCGCGCAGCCTGCGAGGGGGGTGTCCCTGTGATGGAGAAAGGCTCCAGAGGAGGTACGTTGGCCATGGTGGCTGAAACAGGGCACCGTGGGGTGTCCGGGCACTCCTAGTAGGCAAGGCAGGAGGCTGAGTGGCGTCCACGAGGTCTGAAGCAGGGCACTGTGGGGTGTCTGGGCACTCCTAGTAGGCAAGGCAAAGAAGGAGGCTGAGTGGCTTCCACGAGGTAGTGGAGCGATGAGCAGGATGCACCAGGAGGTCCGGGCGCTTGGCCAGCAGGGGAGCAGTGAGGTGGCTAGAGCGTAGTGAAAGGAGGGCTGGCACACCGTATGTGCATCCAGGCGCTGGTCCGCGGGAAGCGTGGGGAAATGCAGGGCCTGCGGGGCCGAGGACACGCTAGACGCGTGAGAAGAGCACTGGAGCGTCGGAGGCGCGTTCAGCGCATGCGTGGGAACACCGGGGGTGTCGCGCTGGGCCGGCGTCTTCAAGGGCGCGAAGGCCGTGGTGTGCGCAAGGGCCGTTGCGTCGGGGCTGCAGGGGCCCGGGGGGCACGTCGCTGCTCGTACCTTGAGTGAAGCGCCAGTCACAGCGATGTCGGCGGCTGCAGGACGGCTCCGATGCCAGGCGGGAGCCGGGTGAGAAAGCCGAATGGCAGCGCGGGCCGCTGGAGACCCGCAGGTGGGGCCGCTGCTTCCGCGAGGCGGACTGGGTGAGTCCGGTGGGGTGCTGCGAGCGAGGCTGCTCGGGTCGGGCTGCGGGGCAGCGGGGGCGCCGAAGACAAGGCGCGATGGTGAGAAGCACGCGGTGGGGCCGATGAGACCACCGCCTCGTCGCCAATGTGGTGTCCTGCGCTGGAACTAGCCTGGGGCCTAGAAATGACTATTGGACGGACACATAGGCTACCTTTGTGGTTAGTAGCCAACTGACCACGCCCAGGCTTGCCGGGCTATTTATTCACAGCTTCACGTTACGCTCACGTAAGGGCTGTACCAAAGCCCCTTGACGCCTTAGGGGCAACACGTGGAATGGACAGTGTGAGGGGGCGTGTTGCTGCAGTGGTACACCCCTCTGGCAGCAACACTACAGTCCCCATCCCCTTATTTATTGAATCAGCCATCGCTGATGGGGTTCCTAGACCACTTGAGGCTTGGGGAGGGGTCAGTTGGGCGATCCACTTCAGTCATTGGCTCTTGTGCACTGTAATGACAGTATTTTGCTGCTCACATATACACTTCTGCTTAAAAAATAGCAATTCGGTGCCATCGCTGGTAAGCCAATACTTTACTTTGCCAATGCTTCTTTCTTTGTCCTTTTTATGTTTTATTTTTTTTCGCTATCCTTCTGTGCTTAAACTGTACATTAAGGTTAAAGCAAACAAAAGTGTATAGTAGGTTTCCTTTCCTCCAGCAGGATTCATATTTTCCTGCAATGTGCATTAAAACTGTAAAGGGTTTCTATGCCCTTTCTAAGCACACCTTCATTCTAAAAAGCACCCATATTTATCTAATAAAAGTTACTTTTTAAATTACATTTTTTTTTATTGTAAGCCTATGGCCATGGCGTTTTCTTTTTTGCTTTTTTGTTGAGCTTGCAATAAAATCAGATCTATTGGCTTCAACATTGCTTGATGATTTTTCTGTTTTTTATGTTCTTGTCCTGGTGTGAATCGGTAATTTTTTCAAATCTGGCGGCAATAAATGTGCGTTGTGATAGAGCGGGATGTAGTATAAACCTCATGCTTTTTCTAATTCATAACTGGGGCTAACTTGCAAGCCATACTCCTATGTGTGCCTATTGCTATCTCCCAGTTCGGTACTGGTCAAAGTACCTTCCGTTTGTGTCATTCCAACAAACTTCAAATTGTCCCCGCTTGACTGGAATCTGTGTAGGCCTTTGGGTCTACTCTAGCCACAACTTGACAGTGTTTGCAAAACACCTCACACATGTATTCCAATTTTAGAGTTAGTTTCTAGACACAGTGAGATAAAGGAGGAAGTGAAGTATTTGCTTAACTTTAAAATTCCATCACATGTATCTACATTAAAAAGAATTGGGCCGTTGACATTTTAATAAGGATTTTAACAAAATGATTGCGGAAGATGCACTTAATTAAAGTACTAAAGACTCCGTAAAGTTAATTTTTCAGATTTGCAAACCTGTCACCCAAATGGTTGACACTCATATTGCCATGAAGTTACAGGCAGAAATTCACAGCTGATTATTCACAGCTATCAGGGCAAATTCACTTCATTACAATTAGGAGTAGATGAGAGAAAGAACATAGGGGCATATTATCAAGGGGGTTTATCTCCGCTTTTTTGGCTTTAAAAGCCAAGAAAGCGGAGATAAAATTATCTCCCTATTACCTAGCTGCCGCTAACACCAGTTAGTGACAGCTAGTAGGAGATAGCGACCATCTTGGGCCCCACTTTGCATGTCAGTGATATTTATCACTAATGACATGCAAAGTGGGCGTGCCAAGATGTTAGAGACTGAAAACAGTCGCTAACATCGCTATCTCCTATTACCAACTTTTGGAGATATTCGCGCTAAGCGGGAATATCTCCAAAAGCTAACATCTGCCCTGAGCAGTTCTTATCCATGTTATCCAATGGGAGGTGGATAACATGGCTTAGAGCATTAGCTCGCTAATGCATGAATATCGCGGACTTTTCAGCGATATTCATGCTTTGCGGCGATTTTTACTGCATTTGCGTTAAACCTTGGTAATACCAAGGTTTATTTGCGGTAAAAATCGTTGCAGCGCTGCGGTAAAATTTTGTCTCTAACCAAGCAATAGCGATAATTATCGCTATTGCTTGGTAATATGCCCCATAGGGCCATATTATCAAGAAAGGGCTATACATTATCGCCTCTTTTATCGGCAGGAAACTGCCACTAAAGCGGCGATAATGGGCTTGATAATATGCCAATGTGAATTCCCATAGAAGCCCAGGTTCTGGTGTTAACCTATGGGAATTCACAAGGGCATATTATGAAGCCCATTATCGCCGCTTTAGCGGCAGTTTCCTGCCGATAAAAGCGGCGATAATGTTTCACCCTTTCTTGATAATATGGCCCTGCTGTTTGCAATCATAACATGTATCAGAACTTATGGTGTAGGGTTATAAGTGTCGCTGGTATGTGCAGCATGTTTTCAATGCTGTATCCTTGGCATTTTCCTTGAAGAATAGAATGATTTTGATTGGATGCACTTGCACTGCAATTATTTCATAAGTATAGATACAATCAAAAGTAATGATACACGTTATATTCACGAATGTGTTCCTGAACTTTGCACCACCTTAACATTGCATATTACGTAAAGAATGAATTCAAGTATGTGTGGATTTTTTTACGGCAGCAACCGCTGACATTCATAATGCAACATGAAGTTAAAGGAAAGGACATCTGTAAGCAGAGGTGAAACACTTCATACAGACACAAAAAAACATTACACGCAATGGAGATGTTAGCATCTTTTAAAGGCTTCACATTACTGATATTCTTGTATAGCATAACAATTAGTTTTAATGCTACACAACTACAAATATTTTTTTTAATTACATTGAAATTCAAATTAATTTGATGATGACGGTATCCTTAGACTTCACTTCCAAATGTTAAAAATTGATTGCATATAGCAAATTGTGTGCTTTAAATTCCAGCCTGTGTCTCATTTAAGAAGTTGATATAAGTATTTTACAATAGTAGACAGAGAAAGATTTTTTAATTAACACGATAGGAAGATACTTCTTCCCGCATTGATTTACTAATGTGGTTCTAGATTTGCTTGCATGTTTCACTTTGGGCACTCAGTACATGGTGTCTAATCCTTTAAACATGTGAGTAATTGACTAACCAAAACTGGTGTATTTGGCCATAATGTTGGTGGGCCAGTGACACAAAGGTCAGATGGTGCATGTGATCCGTGGTGTGACTTTGCATCACCCTTATGAGAAAATGATAAACATGACATCAGGGATACCCCCATTTAGCCCTAGAGGTGCAGTAGGCTAAGCAGGAACATTGTAGAAGATATTTTCTCGGCATTTTTAAAAGCATATTTCTTAAATTAAATAAGCAACCCATCTGAGGTGTCTATCTTCACACAAGTGCATTGTTTACAAAAAAGAGACAAGCCATCTATATAAATGTAATATTCTGGCATATCTCGACAGTAACATTATTCAACCAGTGTTACTATCGCCATAAGGTAAACTATTATTTCCGTTTGCAAATGAATATTTTATATATAAAGAAATAATACATGGCTGTAAGAAATTAGGTTACTGGTTGAGATTGGGTTACTGGTTGAGGGCGGTGAAACCCTATTCAAGCAGCAACCACAATCCTTCTCAGGGTAAAGTCACATGCAAATCCAAAAGTTTCCTGTGCTTAGCCCTTTAGTAGCTTGGCAGAAAATCAGTCTGGTTTAAATTAGAGGCAATGTGTGAAGTACTTATGTAGCACTTCAATCGGTAATAAAGTGGAATACAACACGAGAGAAATCACACACTAATTTAGAAAATAGTGTATTATTTTAATAAATAATGTAAGATCAAAATGGCAAAAAACCCAATCAGTAGAACCAGCGATATGGATTGTTAAAGATATTATGGGAAAGTAGTGCCTAAAAGCACAAAGCACCAAATGTGATTATCTAGTCATAACAGACTGAAACAAAGTCACAAGTTCCAGATAACCACGATGGAGCATGAGATAGGTACAGGGTCCAAGTTAGGGCCCCTGAACAAAGTACCTTAAATTCTGGTGAGCAGTGTGGTGTTGCTTTGAAAGGCTTCCAGTGTCGGTTCTGATGAAGCTGTGTGGAAAAACCATCCATAGCTTTGTGGAACTCTGCGTCTGTTCCAGTGAGCTGTGCAACAAGGCCTTACGGGGCTTTGCGTCAATTCGCGTCAATTCTGATGGGGACCACAGCAGGGCTGACAGAGCACCATCGGGTCTACTTCGAAGGGTCCCAGACTAGGAGACAAGACTCACAGCACACTAAGTCCAAGTCCAAGTGCTGGGTTCAAGATGGTGGAAGCCTATTTTTTCCCTGAGGCTTCTGGCCCTTGGAGTCACTTTGGTGGTCTTGGGTTAAGATGCTGGGCCAGTCCTTTACTCAGGGAGCAGGGCAACAGAGTAGCAAATCCTCTGGCAGAGCAACACAGCAGTCCTTCTGAGTCTTTCACAGGCCTAGAGGTCTAGTGAAGTGTTGGGGTCTGAGGTCCAATATTTATACTGTTATGCATGGTGTGTGTTCCTAATAACTTTGGCACTGTTTGACAAATCTCTATGAATCTTTCCAAAAAGTCCTGTTGTCCCCAGGTATTTTCCAAAGACTTCTTTAAGCAGCGCGACAGCAAAAACTGCTGAATGAAATTACACCAAATTAATAGATCCTAGGCCGCATATTGTGCTTTTTGTAATTGGGTGTAAATCCATTTTGCAATTGTGAGAAATTAAGGTTCAAATATATTTGCATATCTGGACTCATATTACAAATAGGCAGAACTTTCCATCAGTAGGTGTGCCGGCAGCAAAGATGGAAAGTGTGCCCTAACAAGAAGAATGTGCTGCCCTCAAAGGCAGCCGGGAATATGCGCTGCCCCCAGGGCAGCACATTCAAGAAGAATACAGAGCAGCTGTTTTAAAGCTGCTCCATGTTTCTCTGTTCAGCCTGCAACCACTTTACACGTTTAACAGGGGTTAGAGATCCCCTTGCAGATGGGTGCAATGAACGACTGCACTCGCCTGTAAGAGGATGTCTCTGTGTCCATGGGACGCTCCTCATCCATTTAGAGGGCTGCATATAGAAGGTACATTGAAAGTGTGCGGTCCTTTTCTGTAGATGTATCAATTTGAGGCTAAATCCTTTTTCCTTGGGTGTAAATTGCCGTTTCAGACGTAAAAAATTAATTCCATTTTCATTAAAGTTTTTCCAAGCAAATCCTTTATTGATTCAAAACTGAACACAAACACGTGTTTCACCCTGTGTGGCGAGTGGCGCCAGGGCTTTCTCAAGCTATTTCAATTTCATTTGGACATTCTTTAAGTTTCTTCAGTCTTCGTCGTTTTGTGTGATCAACAAAAATGGTTTCCCAAATTTAATTCTTTGAAGGTTTATAGCTAAACAGCATTAGCCAATGGCGTAGCTTGGGGTGCGGGGGGGCGGTTTGCCCCAGGCAGCACAATTGGGGGGCGGCCGTGCTGCACTCGAGGTCCGTTGCAGCGGCATTTATAATTTATTTGGGGACACTCAGTGACAGTAGTGTCAGTGTCTCCAAATAAATTATAAATGTTGCCGCAACCAGTGTTGCCAGATTGAGTTATTTTTTTCCCCGCACAAATGAGAATATTGGCGCCTATTTGTGTGGGGAAAAACCCCCAAATTGTGGGCGGCTACTCTGTGTGCGTTTATTGGCCCGTTGTCACGTTGTGCGCATATTTGTAAGCTGGGGCGGCGCTTCAGCAGTGTCTAAATCATCCTTGGCAGCCAGCCCTGATTTAGTGATTGGACACTGCGCAGCATAACTAAAGTCTCGAGTAGCCAGTGTGTGTAGCTACTGCACTGCGTGCACCACCTGTCCTGAGCTTATTTTAAAAGTTTTCTGTACCTTCATATTTGGTTGGATCTCGGATGTCTGGCTGGGAGCAGGTCGTGTGTGAGTAATACTTTCACTTTCGCTTCCCTGCTGTGGAGCATGCAGATCGGTGAGAGATTAAAGTAACAGCAGGTAAGTTTCCCCCTAGTTTATAACACTATTTTGTGGAGGTGGCGGCACTTCTAAAAAGATAAAATGGGCGTCACTCTGGGGGTGGGGTTAGGGAAAGAAGGACACAGCCCCGAATAGAAGTGTTTTTTGTGTCATGTATAGAGAGACAGGGTGTGTTGCAGGGACACGGGGACAAACCTTCACAGCTACAGGGGATGTGTTTTAAATGAGCCTGCACGTGTAAATATTCTTCTCTTCAGTAATGGAACGTTATTTTACAGTTTTGTAGGAGTGTAGTTCGCCACTCAGCCGGTTCTTTGATTCCCTGTGAACAAATTGTGAGCATGCTACAGCCACCACAGACTCCATGCGAGGGGGACCCGAGGCGGGCTGTAGACAGTTGGTGAGCGTAAAGTGCCCCTGGTTGTATGGGCACCCTTCCATAACAGGCCACAGGCGCAGGAGCATGGACAGATACTGGACACCGTGTACGGTTACGTGCATTTGACCAGGAGCCTTGGTTGCACCTTTATTACCTCCGAGCACAGACAGTAACATGCATCAAAGTGTTCTAGTGGCGGACGACTCACTACAGTGAGAGTGTCAAGGCCAGTGAGGGACGTCTCGAGGACTGCGTCCCGCACGTCCAGGGTGGTTGAGAACGTCCCCTGTGGCTAGTGTCGAGTGCTCATGTCTAAGAGATGTACTGGATTCTAAAGAGGGGTGGAAATGACCGGTACACAATCAGCTGGCTGACTATGTCATGCCTTATTTATCTAAACTTCACAAGCAGTGCGATATGCAAAACTGAAGAATTTTAAACAAGCACCTTAGCAACCATTCCCAGCATCCACTTCACAGCACACTCTTCACAGCACCCCAACGCACCCTTCGCAGCATCCCCTTCAATGCACCACCTTCACAGCATCTTCTTCACAGCATCCCCTTCACAGCATCCCCTTCACAACACCCCCATGCACCCATCGCAGCATCCCCTTCAAGGCACCCCCTTCACAGCACCCCTTCACAGCATCCCCTTCACAGCATCCCTTTCACAGCACCCCCTTCACAGCACCCCCTTCACAGCACCCCCTTCACAGCATCCCCTTCACAGCATCCCCTTCACAGCACCCCCTTCACAGCATCCCTTTCACAGCACCCCCTTCACAGCACCCCTTACACATTGCCCCTTCATAGCACCCCTTCACATTACCCCCTTCACAGCATCCCCTTCACAGCACCCTCTTCACTGCACCCCAACGCACCCTTCGCAGCATCCCCTTCAACACCCCCTTCACAGCATCCTCTTCACAGCACCCCTTAACAGCATCTTCTTCACAGAATCCCCTTCAAGGCACCCCCTTCACAGCATCCTCTTCACAGCATCCCCTTCACCGCATCCCCTTCACAGCATCCCCTTCACAGCACCCGCTTAACAGCATCCCTTTCACAGCACTCCCTTCACAGCACCCCTTCACAGCACCCCGGTCACTACACCCCCTTCACAGCACCCCTTCACAGCTTCCCCTTCACAGCACTCCCTTCACAGCACTCCCTTCACAGCAACTCACCTCACCCCCTTCACAGCCTTCACAGTATCCCCTTCACAGCACCCCCTTCACAGCACCCTCTTCACATTGCCCCCTTCACAGCACCCCTTCACAGCACCCCGTTCACAGCATCCTCTTCACAGCATCCTCTTCACAGCATCCCCTTCACAGCACCCCTTCACATTACCCCCTTCACAGCATCGCCTTCACAGCACCCCCTTCACAGCACCCTCTTCACAGCACCCCCTTCACAGCACCCCCTCACAGCACCCATTCACATTAACCCCTTCACAGCATCCCCTTCAACACCCCCTTCACAGCATCCTCCTCACAGCACCCCTTCACAGAGTACTCTTCGCAGCATCCCCTTCACAGCACCCCCTTCACAGCACCCTCTTCACAGCACACCCTTCACAGCACAACCTTAGTTGTGTTTAAAGCAGTAGAAAGTTCCTTGTATATTGAGCAGTTTTGGGCAACAAACAAAGTGTCAAGTTAACTCTGGTGAATAATTTACCTGCTGGAGAGAGATGGGAGTTTCGTCTAGTGACAGTTTTCACTTGTGTAAGGTAGCCCAGAGAGTTAATTTTGTTGCTGCCTCGTATTCGCATTGCTGATGTGACATTCCATGTTTGCAGTGACTTATGAGTGACATTCCACAGGAAACGTAACTCTTCAAAAACACTTTATACTGTGTTGAAATAATGAGTTATATATTCATTGTGCTTTAAGTCATAAGCTTGGACATTTACCTCACTGCCAGCCAAACATCTGTTCCTTTTCTGTCTGTGTAAGGAGAGCCCAGATGATGTATAGGGCGTTAGCGGATGGGAACTGATGGGCACTTTTTTTCTAACTAAAGATTGTGGTATGTTCTTTCACGAATTTGTACGAGTCACTTGTTAGTCTGCTTTAGTTGAGTCATGCACATGGGTGCACAGTAGTACCACAGTTTTCTTTTCGTATGCTTGACCCACAGACATATTTTGTTGTGTATTGGCATTGGGGCTCCCCATACAGTCCCCAACGTTGTATATAGGCCCCAGGGGATGGGGTCCCTGGGGAGAATCGAAATTAGTGATAAGTGCTAAAAAAATTATCGTCAAATTAGGAGTCACGCACCCAGCGTGGCGCTCAGCGGCGCTCCCTGGTGTGCAGGTGCTGGGTGCGCGACTCCTACGCATTGGTTGCACTGCTCCTAGCGCATTGGGTGCATGGCTACAAGCAAAAAAAGTTATATTTTTCAGATATACATCAAGCTTATGTGTTTAGATCTTTGGTGGCTGTAAAAAGAGCTGATGTGTTTATTGAAAGATTTTGGTCCCTATAAGTAAGTACCTATGCAGAGTCTAAAGTTGATGAGGAAGACTCTGTTACCCTCATCTTTAATATGTACACCATCTCTCCTATAGATGCCATCCACATTGAAACTCAGATTGTTGTGGTAAATGGACCCCATCCTATAATCTCGGAGAAAAGCAGAAACAGCATTATTGACATGTTTCCAAGCTTTCTCAATCTATGGACAAAATTGATTGGACCCGTTCCAGTTCTGTCTTTGGCAAATGTTAGAATAGACAAAGGCAGTTTGGGGAAAAAGTGACATCAATTCTCCAAAGGTGTCCTTAATAAGCATTTCCAGACCAACCACAGTCAAACTGCCTAGGTCATTACCACCACAATGCACAATTATGTGGTCAGGGTGTTGGAGATGCAAAAAGGATTTAACCAATGGCATCAATTGGTGCCTCGTTAATCCTCTCTGTCCATGTCTTTGTCAATGCCTCTTTTTTCTGCATACCTTTGGCTCCAGAAAATATAGCTGTGTCCCACAATCCACACTCTAAGCATCTTGAAGGGAGGTCTGGATGCACTCAGAAGGTGTCTGTATGTGAAATGGCAGTTTGACAACTAAGATTTTTCTAAAATGAAGGATAAGAAGCAGTTTTGAAAAGAGAAAAGTAATGATTGGCTGTTTGAGAACATTCTAGACTGAAAAGGAAGGGTGTATGTTTCTGTTTTTTAAAAGCATGTTTTTTATTGGTTAACTGTTTGAAAGGAACATTACTTAGGATAAGGTGATATTTTGAAAAGTCAAGCACACTTAATGTTTGGATTAACAACATTCTGTGCTGAACTTGTGACCTGTGTGCTCAGTTGAGTGTTCCATGAACTGTTACTACGGTAACAGGCAGTAAGCAGATTGGGGGTAGGGTTCAAACTTATGTCAATTGGAAAGGGTTGAAATGTGTAACCAATAGAAATGTGTGTTAGCTTTTGAATTAATGTGGGAAGCAATGTGATTTGATATTTACATGTATATGTGTGCAGAATGAGAGGGAACTTTGCCATCTTTTGGTTTTCCTAAGAGCATTGCAGTACAGAAAACACCTGGTGTGTGGCTGACATACTTCTTAATCTACAAATCAATTTGAAAGGTGAATTATTCATTTGTGAGAGGTTCTATGTGGTCCCTTTGTTTTTAATAAAAGTAAAGTGGTTCACCGGCTAAAGTCCAGGGAGCAGTCTTGCTTGTCTAGAGTCACACTGTGAGTCTGTGTGCATTTGGGAACAATTGTGAGAGAAGCATTTGGTTACTTCATGTCTTTGCAGACAGATCATTGCTTTAAAACCAATCATGCTGTCAAGTTTTAGTAGTGTTAGAAGCCAGACACTGCTTATGCATTTGCAGAATGAGACAGGAATTCACACTAGACTGCAGTATTGAATTTTGTAAAATGTGTGCAGTCACCTTACCCCTTCCAGACTAGTGGATTTGTTTTGGTAAAGTCCAAGGAATAGTGTTGCTTGTCTAGAAACACACTGTGAGTCTGTGTGCATTTGGGAACCATTATGAGAGAAACATTTGGGTACTTCATGTCTTTGCAGACACATAACTGCTTTGAAATATTGTCAAGTTGTACTAGTATTAGAAGCCAGTCACGGCTTATGGATTTGCAAAATTAGTATCCAAGTACTCAAGCAGTGATCCAGGGCCTTAGCACATGGACTGCTTTAAACTCCTATGCTCTATGCATGTAGTACTCTAACCATATACACACTTGTGTTTCAGGCCTACAATTCCCCAGTCAGTATCCATACACTGCTGCAAACACCATGTTACTCCTCTTGCACTCCTCTAGCGACCCTTTCAGCACCATGTACTAATACATTCACTGCAGTAAAATACAACCAATTATAAATTCACCCAGTGTCTCTCCTTGTAGTACTGTAATCATTCAATCAGTTTGTAATTACTCATGCAGTGATCCAGGGCCTTAGCACATGGACTGCTACAAACTCCTATGCACTATGCATGTAGTCCTCTAACCACCTACACACTTGTGTTTCAGGCCTACAATTTTCCGGTCAGGGTCCCTACACTTCTGCAAATACCCTGTTACTCCTCTTCCACTCCCTTAGTGACCCTTTCAGCACTATGTACTAATCCATTCACTGCAGTAAAATAAAAACAATTATACCTTCACCCAGTATCTCTCCTTGTAGTACTGTAATCATTCAATAAGTACTTAAGTACTCATGCAGTGATACAGGGCCTTAGCACATGGACTGCTACAAACCCCTATGTACTATGCATGTAGTCCTCTAACCACCTACTCACTTGTGTTTCAGGCCTACAATTCTCCAGTCAGTATCCATACACTCCTGCAAACACCCTGTTACTCCCCTTAGACACCTTTAGTGACCCTTTCAGCAGTATGTACTAATCCATTCACTGCAGTTAAATGCAAACAATTATACATTCACACAGTGTCTCTCCTTGTAGTACTGTAATCATTCAATCAGTACGTAAGTACTCATGCAGTAATTCAGGGCCTTAGCACATGGACTGCTACAAATTCCTATGCACTATGCATATCGTCCTCTAATCACCTACACACTTGTGTTTCAGGCCTACAATTCTCCAGTCAGTAATCAAACTCTCCTGCAAACACCCTGTTACTCCTCTTCCACTCCTTTAGTGACCCTTTCAGCACTATGTACTAATCCATTCACTGCAGTAAAGTACAACCAGTTGTAAATTCACCCAGTGTCTCTCCTTGCAGTACTGTAATCATTCAATCAGTACGTAAGTACTCATGCAGTGATCCAGGGCCTTAGCACATGGAATGCTACAAACTCCTATTCACTATGCATGTAGTCTTCTAAACACCTACACACTTGTGTTTCAGGCCTACAATTCCCCAGTCAGTATCCATACACTCTTCAAACACCCTGTTACTCCTCTTCCACTCCTTTAGTGACCCTTTCAGCACTATGTACTAATCCATTCACTGCAGTAAAATACAACCAATTATAAATTCACCCAGTGTTGGTGTGACAAAACTAAACCACTTATAAATTCACCCAGGCACTCTCCTTGTAGTACTCTAATTATTGTTTTGGGACCCAAGTACTCATTCAGTTAGCTAGGCCTTAACACATATACTTGTACACACTCCTGTCCACTATGCATGTAGTCGTCAAACCACTTACACACTTTTTTTTCACATCTTTAATTACTCAGACAGTACCTATACATTCCTGCAAACACCTTGTCACTCCCTATGTACTGTTCCAGTCAGCCACCCAGCATCATGTAGTAATCAAAACACTGCACCAAAACCCAAACATTTATGCATTCATCCGGGCATTCTCTTTGGAGGACTGTAATCATTCAGTCAGTGCTTAAGTACTCATATAATGTCACAGGGCTTAAAACAAACACTGGTACAATACCTTGTCTATTACACATGCAGACCTGTAATCCCCTATACAGTTATGTATACACCTTGAATTACAATTTCAATTAGTGATGACAAAAGAAAGTGGTGAAATTGTTTTTATATAGAATGTGTTTGTATAGTAATAGAAAAGTATAATGTATAAATGTATTAAAATACATTTATTTATGTTTATTTTTTACAGATATTGTTTATTATCAGTAAAATAAAGTTATCAAGCCTGAAAAATCAAGAAAGAGAAAAGGACAGCAAACGGACAATTATTTGAAGAAAATTCAACAACCAATATTGGATGAACAACATCATGTGGGTAAAAAGAAGAAGTCTTCCGGTCAGACAATAAAGGAATTCATTAAAAAGTTTCAAAGCCTAGAAACAGTGTGCAGAATGTGCAAACTACTTAGAATGGTTCGACCAGAAAAAAGAATATGAATAATGGGAAAGGAGAAAAAGAAAAATGATATTCAAGAGATTTGATGTATGGTAAAAGAAGGCAAAATCAGTACAAAAAAATCCATAAACATTTTTTTTATAATAGAGTGTTTTTAACTTGCTCAAAGATGTGAAAAACTATAGAAAAAGAGCACTATTTTATAAAAAGAAGCATATTGAATCCATTGTTCAAAAGGCTTTTGAAGTAAAAGGAAACTATTCATTTTAGTTTTAAACAGAATTCGATCACTAGATAAACCAATCCATTTAATGAAGGCCAAAAGTACGAGGAAAAGAGTATTACCAGTACTCATTTTTGTGATTTTTTTGGGGGTGAATTGAAACACAGTTTAAGTTCAGAGCCTTTCTTTAATGAAGAGAGTAATTACCAGACCAATAATTTATTGCATGTAGTTGAAATCAGTGGCCGAGCTTATGAGGTTAGAAATGGTTGTCCAACTGAGAAAGAAAGGATGGTTCCCAGAAATGCAGAAGTGTTATCTGATGAAGTTCTAGGGAGACGTCCAAAAGCCCCAGTGTACACTTGGGATTGCAGTAGGTATTGTAGTGTACAACAAGAATCTAATGATATTTTACGCAATTTTCATCCCGCGTTCAGGAATTAATCGGGTGGGGGCAGGTATGACCGTGTATTCCGCCCAGCGTGAAGTGGAATCACCTCACAACCGCCATTTTTCATTCTGAAGCACAGAGGTGGGCCCAAACCTTTCAATGACTTGAAAATCGCCACAAAGCTCTGAGGCAGCAGCCAGTGAAGTCGAGGCCAACTTGCAATGTGGGGGCCTCTGAAACCCGTCTCTGGCTGACGCGTGAAACATCACCAAAAACTCCCTCCTCACGAACAGAGCAGAGGCCACACAGTGCAGAACCAAGGAATACATTTCGGCCTGTCGACCTTCCTCAGTGCCAAAATGGTGTTCAGGAGGTTTTGAGGCACTGGTTGATGTAAGTCTGGTCCGTTGTCATTGTTTAACGTCAGTTCCACCCCAAAACAAGTGAATCTGCTCAGCAGTAGCAGTTCACTGGCTTCTTGTGTACTACAGGTCCCAAAATGCTGTAGGATTCCAGGTAGATGGTGCAGGGGGGTATTGTAATGCCAGAGTGGGTATGCCAAGTGCAGGACAGTCCGTGGTGCTACTTGAACCAATATCCTGTTGTGATGTGTATCGAGCGCTTCCTTGGGTCCCCAAACCACATCAACCCCACGTTCAGCAAATACATCCGGCAGGGGCAGGTATGACCGTGCATCCTGCCCAGTGTGAAGTGGAATCACCTCACAACCGCCATATCTCATTCCGAAGCAATATGTAATATATATATATTACATTGGTGGACGCGGGAAGGTAGTTATAGTTGGGATGAGCAACGGTGCGAAGGGACTAAGAGGAGTGAGAAGACTGGAGAAGTGGAGGAGAGAAAGCTGAGTACATAGGCAGATACCGGAGGAGGCAGTGGAGCCGGAGGACAACCGAGTCTTCGACTGATGCTCGCTAAGCGCTTTACCCGAGACCGGTACTCCCGAGGGTACTAAGGAGGCTGGTTCTCCCTTCACCATGACCCAGGTGGGTATTGGATACAGGCAAGTGCCTAGTATATGTGTACACTAAAAGGCTGGTGGTCAGGACTCTGAGGATCACCAAAGTAAAACACCTAGCCCCTCCCTTAGGCACTACACTAATAGGGTACTGATGGAGGTGTGCACAAACCCAACCCCTTTTAAATTCCATAAAAGACCAATAGCCTGAGGATTGTTTTTATTTTTTTCTTTCTTTTCTTTCCCTCAGTATCCCGTCTCTCCAACTGAGACCTACATCTTGGTGACAAACGAAGAGAAGCACATTTTTGGAAAACCCAGAGGAGCCAACTAGACACGTTTTGTCCAACAAGCTTCTTACCTGATTTTGCACCTTAATAATAAAGAAATCACTTAAAGTGACTACCCTCGCCTCAATCTAACTGTGTGCAAAGGGATTTTACGGGAACCTAGCAGGGTCCACGCTAGCACAGTGGTGTCAGAAATTGGATCAAGGGACTAATCTTAATGACCCAACCCCTCACCTTGGAGGTGATAATAACAGAATTAGCCGAGGGCCAATGCCATTTACAACTGGTACTAGAGCAACAGACTAAACAGGCAACCCAAGAAAGAGAAGCCCTACACTCTGCCCTTAAGGATCAAGCCTAAGCCTCCCTATTAGCAACAAACCAACAGGTACAGCGCACTGCTACACTTCGTTTAACTGATGCCATTTTGAGTGCACCCCAAAATACCGGGGCCTGTACTTCAAAAGTTTTAGGTCAGAGATGACCTGACTAGTTTTTTGTGAATTTTTAGCGGGGTAGCCTCCAACTCGTCATGGCCACCAGAAAGGTGGGGACAATATATAGCTCCCCTGTTGTCAGGTGAGCTACAAGCCTCCTATCAGGCAGCCAATCATGTGGGTGCAACCAGTTACCAGGAAATAAAGAAAGTCATTTTGGAATGTTTAGGGTGTGACCAAGAGTATTATCAAAGTTGCTTTAGGAAAGAGAAATGGACAATAGGGGACAACCCTCAAGCCTTGTATTTTCGCATAAGCGATCACAGAAACCGCTGTCTACAATCTTCTCCGGATGAGCTTACTGAGAAGATATTTTTAGAACAATATCATTAAGCACTCAATTTTAATACTAGATGATTGATAAAGCAACATGCTAATCTTACGGTCACAATGGCAGTGGATTTGGCATATGCATATCATTGGTCACCAGAGTTCAAGACACCAACACACCAAACTCCAGCAGGACCACCCAAACCACCAAACATTCAAACCCCTAAACAGATAGAGAACAAGAGTAAAAATTTCGAAAAAAAAGCCCTCACCCAAGCCTAGCCCTATTGCAAGTCATATGCAAGCCCCACAATGTTTCCACTGTGTAGAGAGGGGACATATAGCCCGTCTTATCCCAGCCTGAAATCCTCTACCAGAACGAATGCAAGTCGGTTCTACTCATGTGCGGGTGTTGCTAACAGGAGAAACCACTGCAGGTTATAGGAAGAAGATACATGTCAATGGGAAACAGGTGGTAGCTTTACTAGACACGGATTGTCATCACAGTGTTGTCACTAAGGATCTAGTGTCCAAATTCCACATTGCTGAAGGGGAATATATGCAGGATACAAGCGTACATGGAGAAAACATTTTTTTATCCCCTAGTTGAGGTATTGATAGAGATTGATGGAGAACCCCATTTGAGAACGGTTGGAGTAGTAATTTCCCTTCCTGAAACAGTCCTCCCAGGAACTCAAATTCCTAGGTTTCACGACTACCTACAGGCCCTCAAACCCCCACCTACTGGCTAGAAAGTGCCCCCTTTTGTAAACAAAGTCTAGGTGAACCCAGCAACAAAAGAGTAAAAACACTTAAGGACAAATGTGAGGAGCGAGCTTTTTACAACCTAGCATGCTGCACTATACCTTCTCATGTCCTTGCTTCCTCAGATGAGCTGCAAACACGAACAAGGAGTTTTCATACAGCCCAGAGAGGCAACTCTACTTTACAACATGCCTGGGGACAGACCCAAGAGGACCATCCCAAGAAGGTAGGCCTGTATTTTTGTATAAACAAACGTCTTCTATAGCAAGTATTCAGAGAAAACAACCAGGTTAAAGAACAGTTGTTGATTCCTAAAGCTTTTCGGGAACAGGCCCTGTGCCTGGCCCATAGTCAAACGGGGGCTGGAAATTATGGGAAGGAACATATGCTACGGTGCCTATTAGACCGATTTTATTGGCCGGGCATGTATCAGGAAGTAGCCAGATATTGTGCCTCTTGTACTAGATGTCAGCTAGTGAATACACATGCCCTTCCAAGTCCACCCCTACAACTCCTCCCCATCATAGATGTTCCCTTCTAAAGAGTAGCGATGGATCTGGTGGGACCCCTGATTCCTTTCGCACAAGGTCACCAATGCATCCTCGTATTGGTGGACTATGCCACCAGATATCCAGAGGCCTCCCCTTTAACCACAGCTAATACCACAACAATAGCCCAGACAATGATCACCTTCTTCTCTCGAGTGGAGTTTACGGTGGGGGATCAAGTACTAATAATCCTACCCACAACCGAGAAAAAACTCTTGGCTCCTTGGCAGGGACCCTTTCAAGTGTAAGAGAAGGTCATGCCAGTCACGTATCAGGTAGCGGTACCCCATAAAAACAGGTTGGGTGAGAGATACCACTTTAATTTACTAATAGCCTGGGATGGCCCTGTACCCACATCCCTGTGTGTGATGAGTTCAATACACCGTGTCACGGTAGATAAACCCTTAGAGATTTCCTTGGCTCCAAAAACCCCAGTGGAAACGGTACCCCTCTAATTGGGGAAACAAATAACAGAGGACCAGAAACAGCAACTACAAACCTTATTTGCTTCCTTCTCTGATGTCATATCTGGAGTACCAGGGAGAACGACCCTGGTTGAACATAATGTTGCTAACACCAACTCACAACCTTTTAAATTGAGACCCTATCATATCCCTGCAGCCAGAAGGCAAGCAGTTTAACAGGAAACCCAGTCGATGTTAGAAACAGATATCATAGAACCCTCACACTGTGCATTGTCCTCCCCAGTGGTCCTTGAACACAAACCAGACAGAAGTATCAGATTTAGCATAGATTTCTGCCAATTAAATGCCATTTCAAAATTCGATGCCTATCCCGTGCCCCGAGTGGAAGAGTGTATTGAATGCCTTGGAGATGCTAGAGTTATGACCACCATAGACCTCAGAAAGGGGCATTGGCAGATTCTGCTATCCCTTGAGGCACAAGAGAAAACTGCTTTTTCTACACCTTTTGGGTTGTTTTTTTTCAAGGTACTTCCCTTTGGTCTTCATGGCACCCAGGCCACATTTGAGAGACTGATGGACATCATCATGTCTTCCCACCAGTCCTATGCTGTCCCCTATTCAGACGATAGTGTCATACATAGTAAAGATTGGGAAACCACATACTTCATCTAAATAATGTCCTACACACCCTACAACAAGCAGGACTCACAGTTACCTCAAAGAAAAGAAGGTTTGGTACAGACCACATTGAATACCTAGGATATGACATCCAGGCAGGGAAAATGAAGCCTCAAGTAAACAAATTAGAAGCAATTTCAAATATCATGTGTCCCGAGACCCAAAAAGACGGTCTTTGAAGGAGGTCCTCTTGGCCGCCCCGATGAGGTGGTGGTGGCTGCGGATGGTGTCCTTGTGTGCTGCGTGGCTGTCCGGAGTTTGTTCACTGTGCCATTTCTTCTCTATTTTCCAGCAGGCTTGCTTGGAGGCTAGGAGTTCTGGGGTGAACCAGCTTACCCTCTTGCTGGTGTCTCTGTGCGGGGGTTTCTTCAGCGGGGCGAGGGTGTTAGCGCAGTCCTCGATCCAGCGTCTGAGACTGTGGGCAGCCTCGTCAGAGTTGGAGGGTTCGGTGGGTGGGCTGACACCAAGGTTTACGTGTAGTTGGTCTTTAGTAATTTTGCTCCAGCAGCGGAGGGGAATCTGTTGGGTGTGGTGGTGTGTAGTGGGTTTCTGGAAGGTGAAGTGGATGCAGTGGTGGTCGGTCCAGAGGAGTTCGGTGGTGTGGCTGACAGAGACGTGCAGGCTTGAGGAGAAGACGGGGTCGAGCGTGCGGCTGACGGAGTGGGTGGGCATTGTGACGAGTTGCTTCAGTCCAAGGTTTGCGAGGTTATCGATCTGGGTTGTGGAGTTTTTGTTGTTGTTGTTCTCAAGGTGAAAGTTCAGGTCTTCGAGGAGGATGTAGTCGGTGGAGGTCATGGCGTGCGTGCTGATCAGGTATAATGTATGCAAGGCGGACATTCCCAGCAAAAAGCCTCATAGAAGTGCTGCAGAGACATTTATAAGATTTCACTGCACCACTTCTAGAATGCTACTGCATCAAAATCTTATGCCTGCCTCACAGCAGGCATAGGACTGATGCATGCCCTTTCACATGGGGCTTGCCCCAATTGAAAGGACATTGCCGGAGGTGTGTCACTTTTGTGACACACTCCAGCAATGCGTCATTAGTGTGCTGACAGATACGTCAGTAATACTGACGTATCTGTCATTCCTTGCAACATAATGTGTCGTACAGTAAATATGGCGCATCCATCCTGTCACAAGGAGGGCGCACTGAGAAGCGTGGCAACACTTCTCATAAATTAGGCCCCATTTATGTGTTTTAGTCCTTCAGCAAAAGAAATGGGCAAGAATGTGCTGTATTTATGAGATATGTCACATTCCTGCCCTTTTCCCCTGCGCTGGCACGCAGGAGGCTGCCGTGCGCCAACATGGTGCAAGGGTGCCTGTGCTGAGGGGATGATTGTTTTGTGAAAAAAGGGAAACTTTCCAGCACAAAAGCAATCACAAGAGGCTTTTTTTCCCTTTTTTTATGTGTGCTGCAAAATGCAACACACTTAGTAAAAAGTAAAACAAGGAGAAATAAAGATATTTCTCATCATTGTGCCTCCCTTAATCCTCCCCTGGGGAGGCGTGGTTTTTTGGCGCTGCCTCAGATTTATGATTTCTCATAATTCTGGGGCAGTGTCAAAATGCCATGGATGTTTCAGGGAACGCCCCCGGCAACACTCATTGCACGCCCCTTTATCACAGAAAAGTGTGTTAAAGGGGACAGTATATATGAGGCAGCATTAAGCCAAAAAAAGTGGCTTAGTGCTGCCTCGAGAATATGGAGCAAGCTTATGCACCACGGAACATCACAAAAAGTGACGTTCTGAAGGCTCAAGGAACCTCATAAATGAGGCTCTTATATCGTAAGACTGATTTGCATAAGGGTTCTCCTTGACTGGAATAGCGCAACGGGCAGTAAGACATGGACAGAAATGGGCCTGTATTAATGCCAATGGTTCGGACTTTTGAAAGCATTCATATATACAAAATCCATGTCTGAAGAACTCAGGGCCAGTAGAAGTTACTGGGGCCCAATTACATCAACTGCAACAGTCTTTCGACTCTGGTGTCCTTTGTCCATGTACTTTGAACCCTCAAACTGGTGACTATGTAACCTTTAAATCATTTGACTCACAGCATAGCGAGGGAGCTGTCCAAGGCTTACTAACAGCGAATCTGTAGGCTAGGAACTCAGCAACGCATTAAATAACACACAAAAAAAACCTGGGGCTCCTGCAAGTCTTTAGCTCTGCAGCGAGCGGAAAACTCCTTTTTGAAACACCTACTGACCATTCCACAGAGCACCCCTGCTACCATGTGCCTTAGTGGAGAAGTGTGGCTCACTGGTTAGAGGAGGCAGACCTGGAAGCAGAGGTCAGCCTGGGACCAGGGTTCAATTCCCGGCTTGGTGGGGTCTTGAGTCCTAAAATGTCCATGGACTCGACAATTCTCGCTCCGGTGCCTACTCGATTCACGGGTTCACACTCTGCGACTCTGGGCAATAGCTTGCTTAATCTCCACAACGGCCCCTCGCGGCGGGATGCCTGGATTTCACCTTGCGGATACCCTGCCGGGGTTATCTCACAGGGGAATACCAGGACGGGTTCCCTAAGCAAGCGCTTAGAAACCGCTCGGTGATTTGCGCTATATAAAATTCCTGTACATTAAAAATTCCTGTACATAGCGAACTTGGTGTGATCCCCCTATTCTTTCGAAATGAAACTAGCACCTCTCTTACTGTGGCACAATATCTGGGCAAAAGAAGAAACACTCCTGATTTGTGCCATTATTTTAGATTGTTTAAAATTAGAGTGGGCAAGCAACAATCCCTTGGCTCTCCTATGTCAAAGCCCAACTGAGGAACCTGAGTTTGTCAGACTGTTTCGACAACCCAGCAAATACTGCTAAAATCCCAAGGGCCAAGTTAAAGAAAGAATACATGGAGTTTCTGTACTTGGAAAGAGATATGCAGGACATGGGTAAAAGAAGGGTTTTTGACCACTCACTTTTGGTTTGCTCAACGGGGACCGAGCCTTACCTTTCTTTTTACTTTAGTCATGACAAATTATATTATCTTATAAGGTTTAGGTTTGCAAGCTCACATCTGTTGGTTTCAAGTCCACAAAATGCTTATACAGATGCTGGACTGGATTTCTGCCCATGTGATTGAAAATCGAAGCAGAATATGCTGCACTTTATGTTCTTTTGCAATCTTTATATTACTCCAAGGAGCTCTTTTTTAATACCTCTCTTAAAACATTTGAAAATAGGAAGATGCCAGGCAGCTTTGCACTATCTCCAGCTTTTAAAGGATGAATTTATCTGTCTGATGGTGTATAGATATATCTCCTCTTCAGTTCAACTTAGAAATATTCTTGGGAAATGAGCTTATATTGCATTTTATCAGTGTACTATATACATACTGATGCTTTAAAAATGTTGCCATATGGCACCAGGAATGCAGATTCTTTTCTGTCTCAGTATAATTATTGTTGTGTATAGGGCGGTGATATGAATTGCCTCTTTTTTCCTATTAAGAAATATTGCTTATACTATCTATTTTTCTAGATCAGAAATCCTTTGTTTTTATAATGCATTATTTTATGGCTTGGAAAATAGCTGAATAAAGATTTCCGAATGACACAAAAAATACCAACAATTTTTCAGCCAATGATACAGGTCCAACACTCACAGATTTTTTAAAGCATTCCTTCTGTGAGAAATCCGTGTCAGAAGGTCTAAGGCCAATCAGAAGTTATTGGAGCCATTTGCCTCTGGTGTCCGAATGCCCCTCAAACTAGGGTCCAAGCCCCCTTCTTAGCAGTTAACTCTCAGCGTGACGAAGCAGACTTGTTCAAGGCTGACTAAGAGAGGAACTATAGGCAATGCATCAAATGACACTGACAAAATTAATTATCCTCTTTTTAAAAGCAAACGTACTTTAATGCACAAGTAAATATAATGCAGAAAATTACAAACACTTACAAACTTTCAGGGGGAAATATTTAAATAGCTCCTAAAACAGCCTTGCAATCTATATGGGATACTGTAGAACAATGAACTGTTCAGAGCAAACAGGAGTGTTAAACTCTTCAAAATAGGGAACAATTTACAGAATTTCACATGGTAATTTTATGTCTTTATAGTTCTCCTCCATTCTTGCCATTGGTGGAATATTAGGTGGAGATGACAGCTGGTGACAATAATTGGAGCAACTGGATAACTCAGGATGGATTCCACCTAACATATAAAATCAGGACTTTAGTGTGAGACTATACTTTTTGCTCTAGGCACTTGTTGGGGATGTCACCTTTCCTGGCAGTACTCAGAATCCAATCCAGTATGTTTGATGTCCCTCTGCCCTTCAGTGGGTGCTGTTCAGAAAAATATGTACATGTATTTTATGTCACAGTGGATTATGGTGACGTACGGGCTCATTCACAAGATTTTGGCATAGGGCAGTGCAGCAAGGCACCTTGCTGCATTGCCCTGTGCCAAAGTGAAAGGGCAGAAATGCACTGCATTTAAGCAATACACTGCATTCCTTTAATCTCTGGCACCATTTCGGTAGTCTAGCGCAGATGCAGGCCCCCTTGCACCAAGAGTGAGGGAGTCTCATTTCCATGCAGGATTGTTTTTGTGCAGAAAGGAGCACATTCCTGCAAAAAAAAAAACAATCCTAAAATGTGTTTTTCTCTTTGTATGCACGCAGCAAAATACAGCACACACAGAAAGAGGATGAAACAGGGAGAAATGTACATATTTCCCCTTATTACGTCTCACCTCTGGAGGCATTGGTTATGGCAATTCCCTAGATTAAATTTGTTTGTAAGTCTGGGGCAGCGTAAAACTTCATGGGTGTTACGTGGGAAAAATTACTGCAAAACCCACGGAATGCCTCCGGGGCACGACGTAAGGTCATGAATTGATTCGCGCTGCGTTGCTGTACTAATGATTTATGAAGTTACTCAGCCAAGTAGGTGTTCGTTTGTGTGTTTTCATAAATCAGATTGAGAGCGTGATGCTGGGCTCTCATAAATACTTCCCTTAGTTGCTGAGGCCAGATAATATATATTTTTCTATTTGTGTAAATTTTTCACTGGTAAATACTTCTTCAGACAGGTTACCATTTCCATTCCTGGGGCACAGAGGCCCCATGATGCTCAGTTCCAAGACTGCACAACATAATTAATTATCAATTATAAAAACTGATGATTCATTAATGAAAAATAAGTTAGTTCCCACCCATGACCCTTATAAACTGCACAATCTGCTCCTAATACGTACTTATAAAAAAATTATAACACAAGTAACATAATTTAATATCAATTAAAAAAATAATATTAAATAAAGAATTTTCATGGATGTATTCTAAATAAAATTCTTCCCACCCTATACCCCTATGATACTACAAAACATAATGTAATTAAATTAATTTTAATAGCTACTAAAAATTTAACAATTATATATAAAAAATAAAGAATCCTACAAAACAATTACATCATATACATTTCAAATATATACTAAACTACATAACAATAATTAAATATGTTAAACAACTATATTTTTGCAAACAATATTACCGGCTTTGATATTTTGAAAATCGATATTACTTACCTTGACATCGATATTATTTACATCTTTATTCTTGCTGTTGATATTTCATATCACAATATTTTAGACTCAATATTCTGGTATGTCGATATTTTAACTCAATGTTTTGTCTGAATACTATACAGCTCATGGGATTTCCTTGACCTAGTGTTGTACCGTAGGTATTTTTTTTATATATGAATTTGAAAGAATAGGGTTAATTGGCGAGACCCTAAAATATAACAATAGATGAAATGGAATTTATTTTTATAAAGCGCTCCAATGCCCGGATCTAGCTTGGCGCTACCATGACAGAAGGATATAAAGAAAGAGAAAAACTTGTTACGAAAGAAAAACAGAGATTAACAAAGATGAACACCTATTGCTTAAAAATAATGTTTTTAATGTTTTTCTGAAAAGAAGAAAACCTGTCATTTCTTTTGCGACGGGGAGGAACAGCATTCCAAAGTTTGTCAACACAGATTATAAAGCTTCTGCTGTCCTAGGGAAACCTTCTGAATTTGTGAACAACAGCATTATTGCCTGAAGAAGAACACAATGATGTAGATGGAGTATACTAGGAAAAAATGGGTTTAAGATAATCAGGGCCAGAGTCATGGTGTGCTTTAAAAGCAATGCACAAAGCTTTCAATCAATGTGCTTCCTAATGGCAGCAAGTGTAACTGAGTTAGGGCAGGTGAGGCTGACTGGTGCCTAGAGATCCATAGCAGCAGATGAGCTGTAGAGCTCTGCAGGATATGCAGTTTGTTTAAAAGTCTTTGCTGCATGTTAGTATAAAGGGCATTGCAACAATCCAATATGGATAGCGCAAGAGCTGTGACAACAGCCTTTTACAACTCCTGGGAATTAAAGGGAGCACTTTCGTTAAAATTTTTACAGCATTGGTTTAGTTTTTGATAGAGAGTTTGTCACCAAATGGAATCCCTAAGTTCCTCACTTTTCTAAAAGGGATTGGCAAAGTGCCCAATTCCTGTGGCCACCAACTGGGGAACAAAATGAGATGTTGTTACCGAACAGCGAGTCCTGGGTTTTTCCTAAGTTAATTTTTTTAAGGCAGTTGTTGTTCAGCAATTTGCCTATATGTAACATTAAGTTGTGAAATCTGGATGCACTATCAATAGGATTACTAAACACTGAGATAACAATTTGAGTATTGTCAGTGTAAGATATTACAGGAAATGAACAAAAAAAAATCTAAAAACATTTTTGTGAACCGTGCCTAAAACTACAGTGACCATCTCATAAACATAAATAAAGTCAAACATTCCAGGACAAGCAGGAAGGATAGGGAAAACAAATTCACACAAGAAACAAACATAATGCCAAAGAGCAAAGAGCAAAACTGTTCCTCATTTGATGGACATGACAGAGCTTAGTTTTAGACAGTGGTGTCTGGTGCTGGGTAACAGCACTACGTTCTTAACACGGGCACTAATGAAACTGAAATGTACATTTCAAAATCCTTTAAGAAGGAAAAATAATTGCCGCTCATGCCATTCCTATAATCGTGGTGGCATGGAACAATCTAACATATCACACTTGTAGGAGTGCAATGCTTTGTAATTGTGTTGGTACTGTCATTGGCATCACTGGCAGGGGCAATGGGTTGTGGAAGGGCCCTGGCGCTTAGTTTTTATTTTACAAATTAGGCCATGGGGTATGGTCAGTTTTGGTTCACCTCCTCCTCCATGGAAATGAAAAAAACACTCTACACCAAGCTTTGCTAGGAACAGCAGCACAGAGTTGCATAACACAAGTTGCTGCCTGTTTTCCCAGTTCTGCTGCTCCTTCCTGTAGGAAAGTGGGGTTCTGTTGCAGTGACCGCCCCACCTTTTGCCTGACTACTGATGCATTTTGACTTGATGTGCCCTGGGTCCCTGCCAATCAGGTTCCCAGATCCTGTGTTCTTTCCCAAAACTAACCCAATTGTCATCTCTAGCCACAGGTCAGACACTGGTAAATGGTGCCACAGGTACCCAGGGCACTGTGACCAGGGAAGACCTCTAAGGGCTCCAGCACTTATTGTGCCACCCTTAGAGGCCCTGTACCTTTACACACACACATTGCCTTTGCAGACTGCGTGTTTTGGTGCAGAACAAAGTTGAGAATTGACATTGCACACATCTCTGTGTGCCATGCCTACGAACCACTGCCCTAGCATAGGTCAGTCACTCCTCTAGCTGGGTGCACTGTCCAGTGGTTAGGGGACAGGTGCATGAGCCCTGTGCCCCTACAGCATCTAAGTCCATTCTTAGACATTGTAAGTATAGTGCTGCCATTAAGAGTATATGGTGCTGTGAGTTTGTCATTACGAACTCCACATCATCATAATGGCTATATTGAAAACTGAGAAGTTTGGTATCAAACTTCTCAGCACATTAAACCCATACATATGCCAGTTTGGGATTTAATGAAAAATGCACACAGACAGCATCTTAGAGATGCCCCTTCCTGAAAACTAACCTACCACTAGTGTCCAGGTAAAGCACATCTCTCATTCCATGTCATCTTGAAGATGGGGGACTCAGCCAACCAGGGACGGGCTCATGCCCCCCTCCCACTGGAGGGTGGCATAATAGGGATTGTACCCACCCCAGGGAAGGGACCCATTGGTCCCTACCTTTCACCTACCTGTAACGCCCCTAAATCTAGTATTTAGGGGCACCCCGAAACCTTGCTTCCACAGGCAAGAAGAAACTACAAGAAGAAGAAGAAGAACTGAACAGCCGTGCAGCATCTAACAAGAGGAAGATTCCCACTGACTTGGCACCCCACCCTACTGGCCTGTCTCCCCCTCGAACCAACTTCCCAACTTACCATTTGAAGTAGTGGCTGCATCCAGAAGACCTTCGTCCCCAATTCAGAAAAGGGGGTGGTGATGGACAGAGTATCTGAATTAAACAGAACACTCATACCCAGTCAACAGATCAGGGCTTGATCCATCACCGTTTTCTAGCTCACTGCACCATCCCAGCTCAGAACCTGGCTACATGCAAATTAGTCTGTCCCTGGCCCAGTGCATCATGGGAACAGGGCAGACCAAACTACCAAGCCAATTCTTATACTGGGAAGGAAACAAGCTTCCGTCCCCAAGCCTGATGTGCCTTTGCAAACCGGAGGTTCCCTAGTGAAAAAAAGAGCGCACAGCGTCAAAACAGCACCCTGCACCCGGCCATCCTTCTGCCGCTGGGGGTGCACCTTTGGTGCTACATTGTTTCCCCATTTGCCCTGAGGTAAAGTCCAGGAGCTTTGCTACCACAACCAAGTGGCCTGCTAGCCATCAGCCACCAACCAGCGGGCCCCAATCCCCCTTTAGATAACATTGGGCCTCAGCACTCTGCAACTGGCCACCCTAGTGCAGCTGAGGGTGTAACTAGAGTGCATACTTGACCCGGGGGGACCCCTGAGTGTACTCCCAGAACCTCAACTCCCACTACCAAATACTTACATCAAAACCAATAGCACAATTTTCCTCCATAAGATAGCATTGACTGTTATTATGTGAAAAGTGTGGAGTTTGAGAAACTAAAGAAATTCTTTAAAATTGCATAAACTAACAAAAACAATTTTACTTACCTGTTTTCAGGAAATTTCCAAGAGTAGTATCTAGATAGACTACTCTGTGCAAGCCTGGTCATCTCAAAACTTACTTACCTGATTTACCTGCTATTTTACTAAAAAGCCTATTCAAGTCTATGTACTGCATTTCTCTGCATCCATACTGTAAATCAAACCAAAGTGCATATACAATTATCATTCAAACTGTATTACAATTACATTATTATTGTAAAGTAATTATTGCTTACCTGTGCCAGGCTTGATTGGTTCTAGAAAATAAAATAACTAAAAGAATATTTTTATACAAAAACAATTGGTCTGAAGTTCAGTCTTTGAGTGTGTGAATGTATTTGGTGACTGAGTGTGTACAACAAATGCTTAACACTGTCCTCTGATACTGCCTTAATGCTCGACCACACTACCACAAATAGAGAGTAAGGTTCTATCTAACTTTACCTCTGCCTACCTTTGGGGTTCAACCGGACTCTGTGCCCACTATACCTCACTTTGGTGTAGTATATACAGAGCCAGTTTCCTACACTTCCCTTCTCTTTTTGGCTATGCTAAGTTAATTTCTGTTACTTTGTAAGTGGCTGAAATGTGTCTTTTATATGCAAATTTATTTGTTGAATTATGTTTATGTTATTTACATATTTTTGATGATCTTTAAATATAAAATTTACAAAGTTTAGAAACAGTGACTGATTATACCACTGATTATAGCAAACAGAAAACACATGCTATGATTGGCAGGAATGCTCAGTACGTCTAACGTAGACTAGAGACAAATAGGACTACAGAGATCGTTTAACACATTAGTCAAGTACTATGAAGAAAATTAATCAATGACCAACACAGCAAAAATTAAAGTGATGATAGTAAATCAAAAGCACCCAAGAATGGAGCATGGTTTTGCAGAGGGAATAGAACTGGGAAAGTTTCTTTATAAAAATACGTGGGGGTGTGGCCGGACAGCTGTAGCATCACATTGCACAGATTTCTTTCACAACAGGCAGCTGCCAACTCTTTAACCTGGAAATTCTGCATGTTGAAAAATTTCATCCGGATTCCAGTCACAAGTGACACTAAAGGTAGCAGCTAGTAAACTGCTACCTACCATTGTGTATCGCGCAAGTGTGTTTTGAGGCAAAATGGCTAAATGGCTCGACAGAGCCTAGGTCAGCATCTACCAGAACATCTTTACCCTACAAACTGCACAACACACACTCAAGTATGACTATATTTCAATTTAATCTCACAACGGTTAATATTAAATGCAAGATGTTTAGCCTCTGCAGGGCTTTAAGTAGGAAAAAAACTAGGGGTGCACTAAAAGGGGCGGGGCAATCCTCTAAAGGGGTAAGGCCTATCCAAGTAGGGGCATGGTCTAAATAAAGATATGTATGGATACCCCCATACACATTCCCCAGAGGTGCAAGTAGAGCCCAATTTCGAGGGGGGTGCTAAGAAAACATTTTGGGGGAGCTAATTCTTCAAGCAATAGGCAGGGTGGAGCTGCAGGCACTCAACAAAGGGGTGAAAAACAACAAAGCTTCATTAACAAGCAAATGTTCTTTTAAAGACCTGTGAAGTACTTGGGTGCAGCTGTGTGTTTTTGGAGGCTGGTTGCAGGATCGCAATCTTAAGATACCAAAAATAAGGCGCTAAATAAATGAAATTACACGTTTTTTTGTTATCCTTAGTTCTATGTAAATTACTCAACAAACAATGCTTTACTCAGAATGACTCAGAGATAGGTGCCTGCAAAGTCATTACCTCTTAATGTGATGAACAGGCGCGCAACCCCCCCCCCCCGTCGTGTGTGGCAGCCCGGGCTAAGACAGCTTCCTGCTGGGCACACTCACAGCCCCACCCGAGTACTTCACAGTCCTTTAAAAGACCATTTGCTGGTTCAAAATGCTTTGTTATTTTTTCACCCCTTTTTAGAAGCCTTGCATCTTCGCTCTTTCTCTTGCTGGAAGAATTACCGCCCAAAATTTGGCTCCAGTTGCACCTCTGGTGAAGGAGGTCCCATTCACCATCAGAAATAACTCTGGTTGTGATGCTGGCCCTTTCCTCTGTCACGAGAAACTCTAGGTGTGATGGTGACCCCCTTTCTGGATTCGAAGCAGATAAGACATGATTGTCCTTTTCGGGAGTGAGCGAGATGGGTGGCTACGTGGCAGGCAAGACAACCTCACACTGACTCCACTGCATGTGATGTTCCTGTCACTGACAGCAGCAGCAGTGCTGAAACCTGCCACTTGGGTGGGACAGAGGCCAGTAACTGCCCTGTCTCCTTCTCATGGGGGAAGAGGGCAGGTAGCACCTTCCGCCTCCCAGATCTGTAGCCCTGAAGGGAGCATGGGAAAGGGACCTTACGCTGGTATTTCCTGCCTCATGCGCGCTAGAAGCTGCGTGCTCGGAGGAGCTGCACACGAGAGGCGTCCGGGGCAGTGGTGAACCAGAGGCTAGAGGGAAGTGAGCAGTGGAGTATGAGAGAAAACAGACAGCGCCACCCAGCAGCAGAGAGGGATAGCCGCCACCCCACCCTCCTGCCAGGCAGGCCGTGGCCAGGCCCGTAACTGCAAGGACCTGGCATCAGGAGGCACTTGCAGCAGAAGACTGGCATTCCAGTGCAAGCATCAAAGTGTAAAGAGCAAAGAGGGAGGGATGTGGTGACGTGTGGAGGTGAATGAGCGAGCGAGAGAGCTAGGCACTAACTTACAGAAAGATCGGGCAGGGGGCGTGAAACCAGTGAATGAAGTTCACACAGGACACAAAAAAGGAGAGATAAAAAAGGTGACGGAGCAGAGGAAAAGAAGAGAAGGGAAAGAGTACGGGAGAGAAAGAGAAGCAGAAGGTGACAGTTAGAAAAGGGGTGGGGGTCATGATTAAAATAAGTTTGGTGCAAAAAAAAAAAAAGAAAACTGACTACCTCTGCCGGGCCCGAAAATAGAGCCCGATAGAGATCCGTTTCGAGGCCCCCTGAAAATAACTGCCGGTGCTCAGACCTGGACAAACCCGGCCCACTTAAAGCCCTGGCCTACTGTCTGAAACTGAAGCAGGCACCCTCCAGAACATTCAAACAGATGCTGAAGCTAGTTACAATGGAGGCAAATCAAACCAGCATTGGTAACTGGACAGCTCATTTAAAGTTCTAGAGGCAAATTACATATGGGCCGTCAACCTTGCAGCTAGCCATACAACCAAACTGATTCACAAGCAAACAAAATATTATCCAGGGATCAAGATATTCAACTTTGAAAGGAAAGGTTCACTGCAATTGGCCTCTCAAGTTATACGACCCAGGAGCACTGCCAAATTATCATCCCAAACAACCACTAACCAAAGAAATTAAAACAAATTTTATGAAATCATGGTTTGGCCTGATCCTGCAAAAAACTTACTGGTACTGAAGAAGAAAGGGTGATAAAGCTGACTTTACAAGCTGTGTGCAACAGATGATGAGTCATTAACTCACATATTCTGCAATTGTAAGCCGCTGTAAGTCTTCTCATTCGGGCATCAAGCATTCCTACTTACGAGGAAGCAATGGTCTATTGCATAAAATAATGACCCACATGTTGCAGACTGAGGAAGATCAAGCCAGCGATCCCCCAAAGGGAGCAAAGGACTCCAAAAGTCACACAGCTAAATGACTGATGCAGTAGCATGAAGTACCTTAAACAAGGGGAGGCATGACCCTCTTCCAGGCAGCAAAGGTCTGCAAAAATCATACAGCTACCGGGCTGATGCAGTAGCACAAAGCACTTTATAATAAGGAGAAGCATGACCACTGCCCCGGCATTGATTGAGCCACTGTCATTGAGCCACTGTCATAGCCACTCTCTGTGTTCTGTGATGGAACACGCTGCCTGCCTGCCCGCATCGGGAATTTTGGAAAACACCCGCGCCGGAAACGACTGTCCCGCAGTACCGCCCTCTCCCCGCCTGACATCACACGCTGTGATCAGAGCTGAGGGAGAGGGAAGCAAGGAGATGAGGAACCGTGCCGTGAGTGCCGCGAAGTGCAGTGCCGCAAGCAGATTCACGAGCAGAGTAGCAGGAGCAACAGAAGTACGCCCTAAGTACGCCCTAAGAGGAAAGAAGCAACCTGACAGCTAGGAGCTCAAAGCGAGTCGGTCACATCGAGATAGAAAGAGACGAAAAACTCAGGCGGCACAGGGGGCCTCCCGCCTCCCTACATAATCACAGGACGTGGGGCACGGTATGGGCGTAAACCTTGATCTGACAGACACACAGAGGTAAGTGGGGGAACGGCGAGGTGGTTAAAGTACTGAACACAACCTCGCATTTTACCTGTATTTTCACCTGTATCTTTAATCCTGGCTTGGAGAGCCACATGAAAAACATATGATAACTGGACTGCTGCAAACTTAAATAAAGACACTTTATAGGACACGTCTAAGGTAGTAGAGAGCCTAAAAAAACTTTTGGCCCAGTAGACGCACATAACTATCCCTTATACTTCATCCTAATCAACTGTTATAGGGTAAAGATATAACAGAACTCATCAGGGAAAAAAGGGAGACCGAAGTCCCGGCGAGCTCGAAAAGCGCTGGGAGAAAGTCAATCATGGCCACAAAAAAAGTGAAAAAATTGATGGAACACAACTTGAGACCAAGACTTAATGCAGCAAACGCTATAAATGCGACAAGCCCGGGCTACTTGGAAGAGAGCAGTGAGTGTTTGGAAATAACACCTAAAGCTAAAAAAAAGGAGCCAAAAGACCAAAAGTGGTAGCCAAAACCCCGGGTAGTGCAGCGTCAAACTCAATAAAGGAGTTTATGGGGAAGCATTTTAAAAAGGTGTTTACACCTGCAAAAGATAAAGACATTTCAACAAGTAAAGTGGCATCCCTGAATGGAAGTCAAGAGGGGGAGAAGAACGCAGGTGCGTCCCTACCCCTGGAGATACACATGTCCAACTCCCTCAATTTGGCCAATCAATTGCTACAGCTCTTATTAGATCAGGGGGGCTTAACCTCACCACAGCTGTCACCTTCACCACGTATATCCTTCTCCTATGATTTGGAGGGAGGATCCTTGGACAGCCCGATACCATTGGACAGCCCAATCCCTCGGGTAGGAACGGAAAAAGGAACAGAAACCTCCCTGAGTAAAAGGCCAAGTCAGAATAGGAGCCAAAATAAATGCCCATCGGAAGCCGGAAATACCAGCTCAAGACACTGTGCAGAACTGGATAAAACATCTGAATTAAACCTCGAACCTAATCGCGATCTTACCTCACTGTTAGCTACATCAATGCTGGACCTAATGTTAATGTTACAAAGGACCTTGCAAGGCCTCTTAGAGGTCACCTTGTCTAATAACTCTATTCTAAAAACTCAGAAAACTTATCTTGCTAATATAGAGGGGGAGCTGCGGGGGATTAAATCACATATGCCAAACATGATAAGACAAATCCCTGACCTGGAGCCCCAAAATCAGGCACAGGGAGGAACCGTAAAATACCCAAAGGGAAATAAGCATACACCAAGTACGGCAGGCAAAATCTCTAACCCTGATCCTGCCCCGCAAAGTGAGGTCCCGCCTCAAACTGACAAACAACCCAATGAGGGCCACCAGATATATATTTCAAAGTGGCCAATGAGGATAATAAGAAGGGCATAGCAGACAAGACATGGGCCAATAAATAGAGTAAGAGGTGCAGGAAGTAAACCAGTAAGGAAGGTGAGCCCCTCCTCGGAGGAAGTAGTGATGACGGAAGAAGAAGATAGGATTACAGGAAACAAAATTAAGGATCCATACCCGCAGATGAGCATCCCAAAATCGAATAACAGAAAACGCCAGGGAAAAGGTGTAGGCCCACAAAGTAACCCCAAACCCCAGAAGAAGACAGTCGACAACAAACATATAGGTCAGTCGAAGGCGGGGGGGAACTGGGAGGAAATGTAGAGGCTTGGGTAACACAGGAGGTAAGAGTAAACAGACCCTATATCCAGTCCGATACGAATGAACCTCCGGTACCCATTAGGGCAAGGAAAGATGAAAATGTCAATATGAGGCTATACCTTGAACAAATCCAGGTAAGGTTAGGGGGAAAAAGTTAGGTAAAAGGCAGCCCCTGAATAGGTCACAACTCCTGCAAGGCTTTTCCAAATGCCAGAAGCTGAAAGCGATAGGAACGTGCAACATTAGGACAGTGGGTTTTAGACAAAATAGAGAAGGAAAAGAGATCACTAGAATCATGCTGTAATCAAACCTGGTAAAAGACACGATTTAGAAGGCAGCAAATGAGTTACAAAAGGAAGGTATCCGCCTACTAAATGAGAATGAAGTTTTAGTAGAAGTAGAAGGAAAGGTATGGCAGGGAAACAACGTTCTAAAATGCCACGCAGGACTTGGAAAGAGACAGGTTAGGATATGTGATCAGGAGGATGAGGAGGCAATGCTGCTAGGAAATATAAAAATAGCTGCAAACAACTCAGAGGTGGCACATGGTGGGGAAACTGGAGTAAGGAGTCTGACCAGGCAGGACCCTCAGCGAAACACACTAAAGACCGCTGGGGGAAGGTTGGCTAGATGATATTGAATAGGGAAAAGGTATACCACATAGCATAAGGATAATCTCCTGGAATATAAATGGCCTAGGAAATGACCTGAAACAAAATAATATAAGGGAACTGGGGGAAAATACAGAAATTATGTGTATCCAGGAGACCTGGCTATGTGGCAAGACCCTGATTTTTGATGGCTTCTTCCAGCTAAATCGACCTGCAAAGAAATGTAGATTCGGACGATCTGCTGGTGGAATTATGACTCTGGTACCGACTAAGATCATGAAGAAAGTAACTGAAATAAATGTGAAATGCAAATGGTTGTTGGCATGTAGAATAATATCAGGGTGAACAAAAATGGATACAATTTGAATGATAAATGTGTACATGCAATGTGCCACCTCAGAGCAATATGCAGAGGAAATCGCTCTCTTCAAGGAGGATATAGATTACCTTTGTGAAAAATACTGCAGGGATATGTTTATTCGGGTGGGTGACTTTAATCACAAACTTCACCCCGAGAATCTTTCAAGACATACTGGAGGCCTATGAAATACCTCAAGCAACTTTCCCTGAATGTATATTTAGTGCTAAAGATATGCAGTTGGGAAACCTCCTGGGATCTAAAAACCTGTTCTGTTTAAATGGAAGATGTGAGTTAGACTGCCCCGCCAAAAAAACATTTAAACTAGGCTCTCAAATCTGCCCCATAGATTATGCCTTTACCAGACCTTGGAATTTTACATTAATCTCGGGATTCAGAATTATGAATAGAGATGGAAGTGACCATAACGTGGTAGCCTTGGAGTCCCTGATGAGCACTTCAATTCTGGCCCAAAGGTTATGGAACAGGAGGTGGACTACCCCAGACGCTGCACAACTAGGCTCACTGAAGAATATGTTGCCAGATTAATAAAACTGCAACAGAACCTAGTCCTGAAGACAGCAAGGGGTCAAAACCTCAAATGGTATGTAGGAAACATTGAGGAGGTGGTCCAAACTCTTAGTAAAGGACTCAAAAATATACATAGAGGAAAAAATAAAAACAAAGCGAAAAGCCTGAAGACAGAGAAACTTACCGGCTGGTTTACAAGGGAATGCCAGGAGAAAAAAAGGGAAGTTAGGAGAATGACCAGCCGCAATCAGCAAAAGAGAGACCAAGATAGTGGAAACACCCTAGTGGGCCTAAAAAGAGAATATAACATGCTTATCAGAAGGGCAAAAAGGGAATTTAAAGAGGGATGCTGGCAAAAATTACTCGAGGCAATTGAAACTAAGAACTTACGCCACTTATGGAAGTTAGTCCACTTAGCAGCAGATCGTCAACCAGGGAAAATGAACTGCATAGTAGAAGAGGCAGCATGGGAGGAGTATTTACAGGATCTCTATAGCCCAGGGAAAGACCGGGAAGAAAATCTGTACACAGACTGGAGAGGTCTGGTAGCAGTTATAAAACCCGTTTTTTCTGCCCAAGTGGTTAAAAAGACGATAAAGGGTTTGAATCTCACAAGAGCGGCAGGCCCAGATAACCTCCCGGCTCAAATAATCAAAACTCATGTAGATTGGTGGGCGGGATTTTTTGCAAATATGTTTGAAGTCATTCTAGACACTGGGAAACTCCCCGATAACTGGAATGGGGCTATAATAAGGCCAATACATAAGAAAGGGGAGATGAATAACCCGAAAAATTATAGATTAATCAATCTACTGGACATCGGGGAGAAAATATTTGCCAAAAAAGTGCTTGGCAAATTAAAGGACTGGGTAGAAGAGACCTCAATTATCCCGGTGGAACAGGGGGGTTTTAAAGAAGGGCACTCCACCGTGGATCACTGTTATGCCCTGTGGCCCTTGCCCGAAAGTCGATAGAACAAAAGGGGAACTTGTTTTGCTCTTTCGTCGGCTTCCGGGCAGCCTTTGATTCGGTGGACCGTGGGAAACTATGGGAGTGCCTGATCAAATATGAAATCCCGGTGTGCTTACTTGAAATCCTGAAAGAATTACATAGAGGGAACTGGGCCCAAGTCATTAAAGACACACAAGGGGCAGTGACAAGGAAAATTGAAATAGGGAATGGGCTGAGACAGGGCTGCGTCTTAGCTCCGCTCCTCTTTTCAATATTTCTAGCGGACCTGCCAGCAGCACTAGAGGTGGAAAGAAGCGCGAGCCCGAGAATGAATAGTAGAATGGTCTCATGCTTGCTGTATGCAGATGACCTTGTGATTACTGACCTGACAGAGATCAGGCTACAAAGAAAACTAAATGCATTCCATGATTACTGTAAGGATAAATTGCTGATAGTGAACATGGAAAAAACAAAGATCATGCACTTTGGAAAAGGGACCAAGAGTTTTAGCTGGTAACTAGATAAAATAAAATTAGAAACAGTAAAAGAATATAAATATCTTGGTCTTTGGTTTGAATCCTTTTTAAAATGGGACATACATTTGGAACAGCAAAACGCAAAAGCATCTTCCTCCATTTGTGCTCTGAAAAAATTCTATAAAAACTATGGGGATTTGTCACACAAACCAACACTAAAAGCATATGAGGCCATGATACCCCCCAAGTACTGTATGGTGCAGAGGTGCTCCTTCTAAGCGGAAAGGGAGGCTGGGATCGGGAGGAAGGTAAGGCCCTGAAAACATTACTGTCACTGCCAAAGTCATCAATGATACAGGAAATCAGACTGGAAACAGATATGATCGGATGGAGTACTCAGGCCAAAATGGTGATGGTAAGATTCTAGAAACGCAAATCCCAGGGAGAAGGGGAAAAGGCCTCACATTGGTGTAGTGAGGAAATCCGCCACAGTAACCTAAGCTGGGCATGAGACGCAAAAAGAAAAATAAATTAAATAATTGGGAATCTAAAAGTAGGTGTAAACCAAAATTCTCTAGATGTGGAGTTCAAGAAGAGTGCACTCGGAGCACAAGGAAGGGACTACTCTAGAAGGCAGGATATAGGATATCTAAGAAACAAAAAATCAGTGGTAAATATGATAGAATCTTGGGAAAACGAGACGGGGTACCCGTACTTAGAAATCGTGCCAAATTACGGATTTAGGAGGAAGAAACTGAAAATCCGAATTGGTACCATTCCTTGGCTAATGGAGGGGAGAGTTAAGGCAGAAATGTTATATCCCGATGGTACATGTAAATGTGGCCTGGGGGTCAAGTGTGAAATGTTGCACATACTACTTGACTGCTTGACATGTCTTGAAGTGAGAAAACGGTTCTTACGACCTTTATTAATAAAACATGGTATAAGGCAACGTGTACAATCGACAAACTTATTGATAGGAATGGAAAATCTGGATATAGCAATCGCCCTCGGGAACTATCTGAAAGGGGTGAATCGCTTAGCGCAGGAACAGCAAAATAAATCAAATTGAGGAACCTACTCATATAGAGAACAAACAAAAGTGGAAAGGCTCTATGGGGAATATGAGATTAGAGACCTGAAAACACCCTGCCCCTAATGAACTAATGAAAACACATACAAGGGGTGCTAAGGTCTGTGGTGGCCAGAAGTGTCTAATGTGTACTCAAAAGAAAAAAGTATAGACTGTGAGTGTGAGAGAGCAGAGCAAAAGTAAACCCATCAGCCTACCCATTGGCGGAACTTCATCATCTGGGATTTTGAAAAACCAGGCTGGTATCCACTAGGTGTCTCACCTTAAGAGGAATGTGAGTACAACAGCTAGTGTATGGTACACTAGTGATGGCAATCTGGGTAACAGTGTAAAGGGCTGTGGGAAGTGAGAAAAGTTGCAGTGTACAAAGCATATGTGCTATTAAGAAAGTGGTGAGATAAAATTGACTAGCATGGTGCCTAATAAACCTTTATTCAGACGGTCACCATGGTGACAAGATTAAAAGCAGAGTGTGAATGGATGTAAACATATATTACCATTTGTGGATGAATCAATCAGTCGACATGTTTCAGCCTAAGAAGGCTTTCTTCAGGACTTAATACAACGCAACTGCAACTGTGGTAGTAAAGAAATATCTGAATATCTAAATATAAGTGTACATACCATGCCAGTGACAATACCCCTACCAGCCCTGTGTGAGTAAATTGGTAGGAGATGAAGTCATGGTATATGAAAACCATCTGCTCCTGAAACACAAAAACAGTGTATACAAACAAAAAATGTACACGTGTTGTAAATACTAACAATATCTTGTGAAGGTTAAGACATATAGACCACAGAGACATTGCTCTATTATTGTAAATTGATTAATTAATTAATCACTCACCCACAATTTTGCTAGGGGATGGCCTCACCTCGCCTGGTGCTCGCTCAGGTCAATGAGGCCCACTCTGATAAGAAATAAAGAAAGGGAAAACACCAACATAATAACTGATTGTGCTGGAAGCCAATCTATTTCTTAGATCACTCGGTGAATACAAAGGCGACAGTAGCAGAACATGAGTATTCGCTGGCCAAATTAATTGATGTTGAGATGTTTATAGACTGAACATTTCAAGAGTTTCAGGTAACAGCTTACATATAAGCTTATTAATGAGTGATGGTTCAGTATTCCATATCATAATGAGCAGGCAGGGGCAGATAAAATATTAAATCCACTATTGCCCTACAGTAAGTAGGTTCAAGAAGCTGTATATGATATTAATGCTTAAATAGATTGCAAAAGAAAAGCTTAAGAACATGAAATGATATTGTGGAAAAGATATATTGACGATATCCTGGCGATATGGCGTGGGGATACAACATCGGTACTCGCATTCCAGACCTGGCTTAATGCCCAAAATCAATGTCTTAAATTCACTCTTGAATACAGTGAGACAGAACTCCCCTTTTTGGATTTACTCATTTTTCCAAAAGATGGCCATTTGGCCAGTAGACTATATCGCAAACCCATGGCAAGAAATTCGTTGCTCCAATTCCAAAGTCACCACCCACGTTCCCTTCGGGAAAACTTGCCTTTTAGCCAGTTCCTTAGGGTACGTAGAAATTGTACAGAGATGTGTGACTACGTATACCTATCGAAAGATCTGAGCACTAAGTTGAGGAAGCGAAACTATCCATCTTCCATCATACGCAAGGCAAGAAAGAGGGCTTCCAACAATCACCATTATGCCCTACTTGCCCCACCAGTTTCAAAACCTTCTCTGGAAAACTTGATGTTTGTAACCACCTTTAGTACAGCTTCGACTCGAGTACAGAAAATAATCAGAAAACATTGGCGAATTCTCAATACTGCTGGAGTTTCAATACCTTGTCCTATGTTTTCCTTCAAAACCTCCGTGATGGCTTAGTACATACTAGACCGCGTACGCTTCCACAAGAGTCCACCAACACCCTATGGAATCTTCCGCCAGTCCAGGGTCACTATCCCTGTGGCTGCTGTTCTGTATGTCCCCAAACTGAGAAAACCTTAACAGTGGACATTGGCACAGCACGTCCCTGGATCTTGAAACATCACAACAATTGTAACAGCGAAAAGGTTATATATATGATTTCTTGCCCGTGTTCCCTACGCTATATAGGGATGACAACAAGAAAGGTGAGGCTCAGGATACTGGAGCATGAGAGCACCATTAGGTGCAACCGCCAGGCAGCACGTCTCACAAACCACTTCCTCACCATGAAACATAATTTGAAGACTTGAAGTGGATAGTGTTTGAAAAACCTTTCATTCCACCACACATCGGTGACGTTTCACACTATCTGTTCGTCAAGGAACAGAAGTGGATTTTCAAGCTGAATTGCATAACAGGAGGGTTGAATGATGAGATCCCATGGATTCATATCTAGAGAGCTCAGCAGACTGTCTGTCAATCCCCTATTGACCATGGTTACAACAATCACTCCATGTCTTCTGAGCCCTTAGTCTCACATGTCTTGAGAATCTCTTAAAAAAAAATTGGACGCCGTACCTTTCTTGAATAACAGTGTACTTACATTAAAACATAAACAAGAGTACCAGCACTTCCATGCAGTTTACTTTTACATTCTATGCTTCTTATTTGAAGTTGTCACTATAAGAATCCCATCTCATACATACGGTTCCCCCCCTTTCCTATGTATGAACATCACATTTGTGCAATTATCTTTCGAAGAACAACACCTGATCTCGAAAAACAATGATAGTTCTAATACGATCTGTTATCAAATATTGGACTAGGGACAGGCATGTAGGGTTTTTCCTATTTCCACGATCTGAGTTTTATTTTTGGGTTATGACGATATTCGCGTCCATGTTGGCTAGCTCTACAACCAACAAGACAGACATATACACGTTTTATCAGACTACCCAAATGGCTGAAAATTTTTTGGGGAGATGCCCTGGCTTCAAGACGGATGCCGTCGGGGGTTCTTCGGACATTGGGATGAAAACAAACCTAGTCCGTTGGTTTATCTCCCGTACTGAGTGTTCTAGATACTAGCAACTCCGGCAAACACAGGATGCTGCCAGGGATTTTTTCATTGGCGGGAGACAGGTTGCGCGATAGGATTGGCCAGTGCCTGATCCTATCAGCTTCCAGTCCCTTTCTACTAGCCTGCCTGACTTACACCGAAGCCCTCACATTCCTTACATTTCTCTCCCCCTTATGTGAGACGTAATCTTGGAGGCCACTATGTACATTATAGCAGGTGCTTTTTAAGAACAATGCTTGTGAGGTTGGCGGAGCTGGCTTGTTCCCCTAAGATGCGTGCGCCGCTGCCATTTACCCTTTGCATCGACTGAACAGCACTGCTTAAACACACTTTCTTTTTTCCATTCGCTTTACACAAGATGTAATGTTTTAAAGCCACATTTCAATGTGCTTTCTAGCGGCAATAAATCAACAATGATGTGGTTTTTTGCAAGGTCAACAAACCTGGCTTGTTTCGAGGGTTGTGTTCCTCGTTACCATTGGCCAGCGACTCGACCAATCAACACTGCCTATACACGCTACCATCCTATCAGTTTTCCTGACGTATTTTGCAGTCCGTGCACACATCTAGCTACCTTTGAGGTGCGCATTGGCTTTTCCTTTTCTGGGACAACCAAAGCTAATTAGTGTTTACTATTAGGTCTGCCGCTCTAATATTAAGACAGACCTCCATGTCCGACGAGTTACCTTCCCCTCGACTCAGAAGGGATTTGAGGTTCCCACGAACAGGTGAGTGTGTAATAGCTCTTGGCTGTTATCTTGCTGTTGTATTCCACGAGTGACTTTATATTATTTGGAAGGCCTGCCATTTCTCTATTTTCATGTTCTTAAGCTTTTCTTTTGCAATCTATTTAAGCATTAATATCATATACAGCTTCTTGAACCTACTTACTGTAAGGCAATAGTGGATTTAATATTTTATCTGCCCCTGCCTGCTCATTATGATATGGAATAGTGAACCATCACACATTAATAAGCTTATATGTAAGCTGTTACCAGAAACTTTTGAAATTTTCAGTCTATAAATATCTCAACATTGATTAATTTGGCCAGCGAACACTCATGTTCTGCTACTGTCGCCTTTTTATGCACCGAGTGGTCTAAGAAATATATTGGCTTCCAGCATAATTAGTTTGTATGTTGGTGTTTTCCCTTTCTTTATTTCTTATCAGAGCGGGGCCTCATTGACCTGAGCGAGCGCCAGGAGAGGTGAGGCCATCACCCATCCCGACGGACCACGCACGGAACCTGGGCGTCATCCTGGACTCCTCACTCTCTATGAACAGACAGGTCAGCGCCGTCTCATCATCTTGCTTCAACATTCTTCGCATGCTCAAAAAACATTTCGCTGGATCCCCACCGAAACCAGAAAAACAGTCACCCATGCACTGGTTACAAGCCGCCTGGACTACGGAAACACCCTATACGCCGGTACCACTGCAAAACTCCAGAAAAAACTCCAACGCATCCAGAACACATCAGCCAGACTCATACTAGACATCCCGCGTAAAGACCACATCTCTAGTCACCTGAAAAACCTCCACTGGCTCCCCATCAATAAGAGGATTACTTTCCGCCTCCTAACCCACGCACACAAAGCACTTTACGAACTTGGACCCGAATGCCTCAACACACGACTTTCCTTCTACACCCCCTCCCGCCAGCTACGATCCTCCAACCAAGCCCTTGCTACCGTACCTCGCATCAACAAAACCACCATGGGAGGTAGATCCTTCTCCTACCTGGCAGCTAAAACCTGGAACTCACTCCCCACTCACCTTCGTCTCACTCAGAACCACCTAGCTTTCAGAAAGCAACTTAAAACTTGGATATTCGACAAGTAATTCCTCACCCTTCTTCAAGCGCCTTGAGACCCTCTGGGTATGTAGCGCGCTATATAAATCTTTTGACTTGACTTGACTTGAATGTCTCTGTGGTGTATAGGTCTTAACCTTCACAAGATATTGTTAGTATTTACAACACGTGTACTTTTTTTGTTTGTATACACTGTTTTTGTGTTTCAGGAGCGAATGGTTTTCATATACCATGACTTCATCTCCTACCAATTTACTCACACAGGGCTGGCAGGTTATTGTCACTGGCATGGTATGTACACTTATATTTAGATATTCAGATATTTCTTTACTACTACAGTTGCAGTAGTGTTGTATTAGGTCCTGAAGAAAGCCTTCTTAGGCTGAAACATGTCGACCGATTGATTCATCCACGAATGGTAATATATGTTTACATCCATTCACATTCTGCTTTTAATCTTGTCACCATGGTGACCGTCTGAATAAAGGTTTATTAGGCACCATGCTAGTCAATTTTATCTCACCACTTTCTTAATAGCACATATGCTTTGCACACTGCAACTTTTCTCACTTCCCACAGCACTTTACACACTGTTACTCAGATTTCCATCACTGGTGTACCATACACTAGCTGTTGTACTCACATTCCTCTTAAGGTGAGAAACCTAGTGGATATCAGGCTGGTTTTTCAAAATCCCAGATGATGAAGTTCCGCCAATGGGTGGGCTGATGGGTTTACTTTTGCTCTGCTCTCTCACACTCACAGTCTATACTTTTTTTCTTTTGAGTACACATTAGACACTTCTGTCCACCACAAACCTACTCATATCCCATTGCCAAAAATAAGTAAAAGCTAAGATACGAGGGATTGCAAGCCCATAAGACATCAGATAGTACTGTAATGAGAAACATATGGAAATTGCCTCGCTTTTAAATGTAATAACTTCCAGTTTTATTATGTATAGCATGTGTTTTAAAATTCTTTGTAGAGATTTTATGTCTGTGCTACCCATAAAATGCCTTTTTAAAATTTTTATAACATATAGGAAGCAGCATGGAGAGTAACAGCCTGATTTTATAAATTTGTGTATGTTTTTTTGATATTTATGTGATGCATATTTATTTCAATCTCATTGTTTAAAGACTACGGTCTAAATAAGCAGAGTTTCTCTCTCTCTCACTGGCCCGGCATTAAACTCTAAAACCCTAGCAGCGAACAGTCTCAGGCAGAAGCACAACTAGCCTCACAACAAGAGGAGCACTACTAAGAACGAGCAGCTCCTCAGACCACACGACCAGATAGAAATATCATTATGAAAAGACGAGCCCTGAAAAATTGAAGGCTTGGGGACAATTTTAGGATAGTAAACCCCTATGACACAGGCAGCGCAGCATCACAGCCACAACCCTCTGCCTGGCAGCATTGGACTCCAAAAGACACGTAGTGAAGTGTCTGCTGTATCTGCACAATACCCTCTGACAGGCAGTAAGTAGAGTCTGCATAAAGACAAGTAGATACTTGCCTAATGTTCATGCAAATGAATGCAGCAGCACAAAGCACTCTAGCCCCTTCCATGCTGGGCCGATTCTGCTGCTGTGCTGGACTTTTAAAGAGTGAATGGGTTTATGACGGCCCCCAGCCGTCATAAGCACACGAGCACCGTGATGCATGACGGATGGGGGCCGTCATCAGCATGGAAGGGGCTAGAGCAAGGGGGGACAATTGAACTCTTACAGCTTTTCAGCATACAAGAACAGAAAGAAACATCCGCAAGAGGAGACAAGATTTGAAAGACGTATGGGGGTACCACAGGAATCAAAGAGACTATCTAACTGTGTTATGCTTTTGTGTTGTATAAGAAGACTTGCAGCTCCCTTTGATGTGAGCACTGACTCATTTAGAATATTTTTTATAAATAAAATTGTAATTTCACAATAAATCTTTCTGATTCTGAACCTCATTAGACAGCCACAATATGAAAAAAAGAAAAGGAATTGCATTTCAATTCTGGAGTCAATGTAACATGAACATCAACAAAAGCAAAAAAAAAGTAGCCAAAAAAATATATATGTTTTTTCCTACAACATGAATGTGTGGGATAAATAAATGAATGTACTCTTTAGATGTATAATATTAAGTCAATCATACATATGTTTTTGAGACCTTGGTCTTTAAATAGAGCACTATAAAACCCACATACAAACATAAAATCAATAACTAAAATTGGGCCATGCCCATGTTTTAAACATGTTTAAAACCACAAATCATCCTGTCATATACTGGTCAGCTTTTACATAAAACGTCATATGCAGACATTAAAAATCGCCCCACAGTAAATACATGATTAAAACCCCAATTCATACAGAAATCAGATTTTTAATGAGACTGTGTCTAGAGGTAGTAAAAATCACCCCAATGTACACGTTACATCAAAGAATCTCTTATCCGAAAGTAGAATAACTGCTTGCCCCCTTTCTCTAATATCATACTTTTTTAAAACTGGCTTGAATAAAGGCTTCCGTTGAGCCAAAAACCACAGACATTCCACTAACATATGTGTTAGTTCTCCCTTCATGACCATCCAACATCAAAATTTGGTTTACACGACATCAAAATTTCATTAAAGATCATCGTAACTGTACATTCGGTAATTAAGGAAAGGTCTCGTACTCTATCCATGAATTCATCAGGAGAGATACAGATTTCTTCTTCCTTAGGTATATTGAATCCTCCTTTCTAGACATTTGTTAAGTTGCTCTTCTGATCACAACTGTACACACTCCTACCCGGTCTATCTCACATTCTATTTTTTATTTCATGAAACAATTGAGAATCCTCTCCCTGACAACTGGTGTCAGGTTAACTCAATATTTTTTATTTAATTTTTTGCACAACGATGAAAATTTGAGAAGTCCCTCAATATCTATTCTTGCCCAGAATTTCATTATCATGGTAGAAGGAGTGAGAGAGAGTAATCTTTTTACACACCTGTCCTCTTCAAGGTCCCAGTTTGATTTATCACCAATACCGACCTCCTTGGCACCATACTGAAACTGCAGCCTTATACCCTGGTATGCTGCCAGTGTTAGGGAGGGGCCCCGCAGTGGTAATCAAACTTCTTAACTCCTTTGATGCTCATGATGAGCTCAGCTTGTCATGAGGCACAGTGGAGCTGTGCTCATGACGAGCTGAGCTCGTCATAACCGTGGCGGAATGCCCACGCAGGGATAATTCCCCTCCGGTGCGGGGCGTTCCATTGAGTGGGCGGAATCGTGATGAGCTCAGCTCATCAGGAGCACAGCTCCACTGTGCAGCGTGATGAGCTGAGCTCGTCACGAGCACCGCGGCGCCGTGCTCGGCCCCCCCTCCCCCCGCAACGCGGGGGAATTAGCCCCGTGGGGAAGGGGTTAAGCACCCCTACAGTTGAGAGTGCCTTGGCTTCCAAAGGAGTAATTTGTTCCTTCCGCAGTATATTGTTTGAGAACGACATTCCCAGGTAATTATCTTTATTACTATCTCGATTTTAACTTTTCTAATTGCCCAAACCGACCGTATCTTAGTCTTCCCCTTTGGAAGCACTTTAGTCTATTCCATATTAATTATTAGTTTTTTCTTCCTACAATAATTCAAGATGTCCAGAGGCGACATACCATTACAACGGAACTTTTACAACGCAAAAACTTTTACAACGCATGTATTTACAACGCATTTTTTTACAACGCAGGTACCTTTACAACGCATACCATTACAACGTAAGTATTGGTAAGTATATAATTATATTTTAAATGTCATATGTTTGGGGTAAAGGGGTATTTTTAGGGTTCAGGGTCAGTTTTGGGTTTTTGGGTAAAGGGGTATTTTTGGGGTTCAGGGTCAGTTTTTATTTTTTGGGTAAAGGGTTATTTTTGGGGTTCAGGGTCAGTTTTTAGTTTTTGGGTAAAGGGGTATTTTTGGGGTTCAGGGTCAGTTTTTAGTTTTTGGGTAAAGGGGTATTTTTAGGGTTCAGGGTCAGTTTTTAGTTTTTGGTTAAAGGGGTATTTTTGGGGTTCAGGGTCAGTTTTTAGTTTTTGGGTAAAGGGGTATTTTTGGGGTTCAGGGTCAGTTTTTAGTTTTTGGGTAAAGGGGTATTTTTGGGGTTCAGGGTAAGTTTTGGGTTTTTGGGGTACAGGGGTACAGGGTAAAAATAAATTAAAATTAAATTTAAATTAAATTAATTAAATGAAATGAAATTAAATTAAATTACATTAAATTATATATTTTTTCAATTAATTTACGATTATAAAATTAATATATATTTACCAATACTTACGTTGTAATGGTATGCGTTGTAAAGGTACCTGTGTTGTAAATACATGCGTTGTAAATACATGCGTTGTAAAAGTTTTTGCGTTGTAAAAGTTCCGTTGTAATGGTAGGTCGTTGTAAATGTATGCGTTATAATGACACCAATCCCCAGAAGCATAATTATGATAAAGTGGCTGAACGCGCGTTACCCTCCTTGGCTTAACGGTGTGCTCCACCACTTCAGAAACGCAGGGCTGCACCATATATACAACAATATGATGAAGCCCTGTGTTTCCCCCTAGCACCAATGCATACCCCCCTTGCACCATAGTTAAAGGGTGTCTTCACGAAGAGGAAGATTGTTGTTGTGTAGGAGGGTGTCCCTTCCTGCACATAAACAATCTTTAAATGGCGTTTTGTAACTTTTATGTGTGTTGCTTAAAGTTTGCTTAAGTGGCAAAACGTCATGGATTGTTTATATGCAGGAAGGGTCACCTGGCTGCACATAAACAATCAATGTGCATGTTATGTTTCTATGTGTGCTCCACCAAGCAGCACTCATGGAAACAGCAACAACAAGGTGAAATAAAGCATTTCTTCTCATTTTGCCTGAATAATACCAGGTTTTTCCTAGTCTTTATTTTGGGGCTGTCTTCTTTTTATGCCTACCTTCTAATAGGGGTCAGCATCAAAATCAATGGATGTTGCAGTAGAACATACACAACCCATTGCCTTTCCCTTTTATGCTGAGTAAAGCATGAAAGGGTGCCTAATTTACAAGGCAGCATTAATCCATGGTAAGTGGCTTAACCCTGCCCTGTAAATTAGTCAAAGCACCTATGGCCACCATAGCGTCACTTTTAGTGATGTTGTGGTGGCGATAGGGGCTTGTAAATATACCCCCTAGTTTCTTCTGGAGGCCGATTTGTGTCAAATCTAAAGTTACTAAATTGTCTACATATAAGGGCAACTTACATGCTCACCATTCATTTTAGGGCTCAAGCTGTTCGAATGGCTAAGTGTTTTTGGTAAGTCAGCCAAGACAAAGAAAACAGAATGAGGGCCACAACACAACCTTGTCTCAGGTCAATTCTTATATATATCCATCTTGTAAGGAAACCCTCAAGATTTAGTTCCACTTGGGCCAAATTATCTCTATTATCACAACAGAAGGCACCTGGGGGTCACAGACAGGGGTGGATCACAAAACCAATGCAACACAAAAGACACCAGTGAGTGAGCTCTGATAGTGAAATGCCGGCCAGACTAAGGCTCAAGAGCAAATGGAGAAATAGTTCCCATCAGAAGCCACACTGTACCGCCCTTTTTCTCATCATCTGGGTTCTCCTTACCCAGGAGACTGAACGGCCGGTCAGATGTTACCGTAACCGATATGTGTGAGATAAGGGTGGTATATGAAGTACAAAGAATTAAAGTGGCTACTGTAAAGGCAGTGTTGAGATGGTAAGAGTGATAAGTGAGGGAAAGATATAAAATTAGGTGATCGGGTGGACGAACAACATTTATTAGTGTCTCCCAATCCCTAAAGTTTAAAAAGCAAGAGTAGGTGCGGGTTCCAAATAATCACCGTACTACATGGTGGTCGACATGTTTCTGCATTGTGTTGAACATAGTTTCAAATGCATTCTTCAGGACCAAAAAGTATTAAAAACACTGCTACTTAGATTAAAGAATTAAGAATAATATCACCTGATCTTCAGGTACATACTCAACCGAATACTGTTGCGTCGCACGATATTGGATCCACACAAAAAGACAAACAAAATACAATAAAGAACATGAGTGTGTCATATTCCCATGATAAATATACTGTGACAACAGGACATTCACATGTATAAGGACAAACATTGTCAATTAGCAGACTCACCCAAATCTGGTGGTTGAGAGGCTTCACCCCACCTGGCCACAGCGCAGGTTTGAGGAGCACCGCTCTACAAAGAATTCATAAGTAATATCTTTAGAGCGAAAGATCAAAGTCTAAAATGAGTTCACTTGGTGGCGAAAAGCTTAATATGTCCTTCATACTCCTCATTAAAAATGCGGAGTATCCCACTAATACTTAACTCCATCAACCCAAAAATGGCAAACCAAATCGAGGATAGCATGGTCTTATCTGCGTGTATATTCGCTTGTCAGGAAAAAAGATAGTATCTCACAAGTGTCAGCCTGACCGATTTTAAGTCCCAGGCTTTCAGTACAAATGCTTAACATTGAGGAAAATATAGCGCTAGTGCTGGCGCGATCGATATCTATATTACAGTAGTGATTGTGTTTGTGATAAACGGGTTAGAGTGCCCCTCTCTCTAATTATTTATGCACAACGCACTCGGCGTGTTGAAGCAGGCGAGGTGCGCGATGATTAAACCAGCGCATATGGTAGCGCGATCGTTGTCTCACAGACCTGTTTTAGTTAGGCTTGGCGCCCGAAGCATCTGACTCACTAGTTGTTTGACAATGCGCTCCGCGTTGGAGCAGGCAGCTGTACTGCCAGGAGACATCGACGGTTAGGTAAGCGAGCGCTGGTTCTCTCTAAGCGCGAAGCCTAACTGAAGCAGCACTTTGAATAACGATCGCGCTACTACGCAGACCAGCACCCAAATGCGCTAGTTTAGTTATCGCGCTCCACCACTCCCTGCCTGCTCCAACGCGGAGCGCATTGTCAAACAACTAGTGAGTCAGATGCTTCGGGCGCCAAGCCTAACTAAAACAGGTCTGTGAGACAACGATCGCGCTACCATATGCGCTGGTTTAATCATCGCGCACCTACTCTTGCTTTTTAAACTTTAGGGATTGGGAGACACTAATAAATGTTGTTCGTCCACCCGATCACCTAATTTTATATCTTTCCCTCACTTATCACTCTTACCATCTCAACACTGCCTTTACAGTAGCCACTTTAATTCTTTGTACTTCATATACCACCCTTATCTCACACATATCGGTTACGGTAACATCTGACCGGCCGTTCAGTCTCCTGGGTAAGGAGAACCCAGATGATGAGAAAAAGGGCGGTACAGTGTGGCTTCTGATGGGAACTATTTCTCCATTTGCTCTTGAGCCTTAGTCTGGCCGGCATTTCACTATCAGAGCTCACTCACTGGTGTCTTTTGTGTTGCATTGGTTTTGTGATCCACCCCTGTCTGTGACCCCCAGGTGCCTTCTGTTGTGATAATACTGTATTTTGGGGCATGCACCTGGTCGGTCGGTAAATTCGCCCTTAGACCCTACTCCCATTGTTTTGTTGTGTACCAAATTATCTCTATACAGTTTTTGTAAAATCAGGAGTAAAGCGTCAGGAATTTCATAGCATCTTGATACCTCCCATAGCAGGGCCTGCTCAACTGAATCAAACGTGGAGCTGAAGTCCTTAAAAGAGCAGTTTAATCCTCCATATTGTTCTACTGATTTCTTGGCTAATGCCCGTAAGTTGGGCGTTGAGTGTCCCCCTTTAAAACCTCCTTGCTTCATTGGAATTTGTATGAAATGGGATCTCTAGTTTACAGTGGCATGCGCCATGTCCAAGCAGGGACCCTTATTCTAGTCAGAGTAAGGGGACTACAAAGCTAAGATAACCCTGCCCGCCACCTTGGTAGCTTGCAATGAGGAGTCTGTCTTGTCTCAGTCAATGTGTAAAGCATTTGTACATATACACACAATAACACAGTGAAAACACTACAAAAGGGACATAACACCACTTAAGAAAAATATCTAATATGTGTTTAAATAAAACAAGACTAAAACGACAAAAGCCAACATACAAAAGCAAAGTTATCACTTTTAAAATGTTAAAAACTATTAAGTCCATAGCAAACTATGGATGTGCCACTTTTATGACAAAGTACCTGGGATGCATCAAAACCAAAGACTAAAAACAGGTGCAGGGAAGATGAGGCATCAGAATACAAAGTGAATCGTTGATTCCTTATTCGCAGGGGAGGTGATGTTTTGATTCCTTCCTTCCAGGGGAGATGATGCAATGTTTCCATACGGTTGCATGAGGCAAGTGATGCGTCTATTCCTTGCTGACAGGGTAGGTGATGCGTCAATGCCTTACTGCAGGGGAGGCAAGGTGATGCATTGGTTTCTAGACATGCAGCATCAGTTCCTTACTGCTGGGTACTTTGATGAAGAATTTGGCGCACAAGTGCGATTCATTGAAAATCCAGATGCACCTGGGTCGATGCAAGAGTGACAAAACAGGCGCTGCATAATTTTTCAGCCACAAGCAGGTGATGCATTGATTTCTTCAGCCTCAGAGTGGGGCCTGCGTCAGAGTCAGAGCAGGAGCCTAGGGAATCTCAGATATGGTCCTCGGGACTCAGCTTGCGGCAATCTTTTGAACTGTGCGGTAGGTGCTGTGTCAATTCTTTGCCTGCACCACAGCGATGCATTGTTCTTTAACTGCATGGCAAGGCTGCAGTGAGAAAGACAAATGCTGAAGTTGCTGTGTGGATTTTCAGGCTTCTTTGCAGCAACACCTAAAAGGGCCTGGACCTGGAATTAACACCACTTGGCGGGTCAGAACTCCCAGCAGAGGAGTTCAGGTACTGCAGGTGAAGTCTTTGATGGCTTTGAGACTTCTTAACAGGAGGTAAGCAGACATAAGGCCTTGTAGAACTTTCGCAACCAGGAGGAAGAAAGAATTGTCTAGTCCTTTCACTGTCCAAGACAGAAGCAACAAGCTGAAGGCTAGTCCAATGCAGCAACAAGCAGAGAAAGTTCCCCTCCTACAGCCTCTTTAGCTCTTCTCCCTGGAAGAATTTCCTCTTAGTCCAGAAGTGTACTGAAGTTATGGTGTTCCAGCTCCAGTACTTATACTAGTTTCTGCCTTCCAAGTAGGCAAACTTAAAAGGAAAGTTTTTGTTTTGCGCAAGACCCTTCCTTTCCCTGACCTGGCTCCAGACAAACTACAGGGGGTGGGGACATATATGTGTGTGTACAGGCACAGCCCTATTCAGGTGTCAGTGATAACTCCTCCTACCACTCTAGCTCAGGAAGACCCATCAGCCTGGTGATTGGCTATCAGGTTATGCAGGACACACCTTGGCTCCCTTTGTATGAGTGTCTAGAGTAAATGCCCAAACAACCGAACTGTCGGTCTAAACCAGACGTGGACTCCACAGGCAGGCTGAGACACAGAATAGGAAAGAAAGAAAATGTCGACTTTCTAAAAGTGGCATTTTTAAACATACAATTTAAAAACCAACTTCACTAAAAGATGTATCTTTCAAATGTGACTTCAGGGACCCTACACTCCAAATCTCTATCTCTTCCCAAGTGAAAGTAACACTTGTAAGAGGTTGAAAGGCAGCTCCATTGATAACATATGGGAGAGATAGTCCTTGCAATAGTGAAAAACGAAATTGGCAGAATTTCACTATCAGGACATGTAAAACACACCAGTACATGTCCTACCTTTCACATATATTGCAACCCTGCCCTTAGGACTACCTTAGGGGTGGCGTAAATGTAATAAAAAGGTAGGTTTGGGCCTGGCATGTGGGTGCATTTGCCAAGACAACATTCTGTTTAAAACTGTACTCAAAGTCAATGCAGTAGAAGACCTGAGACATAGTTGCAGGGTTACTCATGTGGGTGGCACAATCAGTGCTAAAGGCCAACTAGTAGCATCTGATTTACAAGCCATGGGCACACAGTGCACTTTATTAGGAGCTTACCAGTAAATCAAATAGGCCACTCATGGATAACCAATCAGACTTTACACAGGGTACCCTTGCACTTTAGCACTGATTAGCAGTGGCAAAGTGCCTAGAGTTCTAAAACTAGCAAAAACAAAGTCAGAAAAACACAGGAGGAAGACAAAAAGGTTGGCATTAACCCTGTGAAAGGGGCCAGGTCCAACAGATTTAATGAGTTTACTTCTGCCCAGTCCCTCAGTATCACATCATGGATTTTTAAAAGACTTTAGCAGATTTTTTTTCCAATAGCTTCCAAGGAGGGAGTACTCACCTTTTTTATGGTAAACAACCTTTACAATGCAGTCATTACATCACAAAATCCTTTACATCGCTTGTCACTACAATGCATGTCATTACAATGCATGTCACTACAATGCAGGCATTACATTGCTAATCATTACAACGCATACCATTACAACGCATAGTACCATTACACTATCCAACACTAACCCTACTGTTGCACTCACTGGAGTTAGAATGGCAATTTTTACCCCTACACTATCCTACACTTACCCTACTGTTGCACTCACTGGAGTTGGAATAGTAATTATTAACCCTGTACTATCCAGCACTTACCTTAAATGCGATGTAATGGTATGCATTGTAATGGTATGTGTTGCAAAGGTATAATGCGATGCAATGGAATTCATTGTAAAGGTAGTTGCTGAAAAGGCAATGTAATGGCATGCGATGTAAAAGAATGTGTTGTAAAGGATGTTGCGATGTAAAAATTGTGTTGTAAAGGCATGCATTGTAAATGTATGCACTGTGACGTAATACTTTTCTTTTTTATACATGAGTTTAATGATTATTCCCTTCCAACTATCCATGAAACGTCCTGTCATTTTCTGAAAAAGAGGCTCGAGCCAGCTTGTCCATCAAGTAATATTTGTTTAAATATTATTGCTAGTAGATGGTCTGAGCCTGCTGATCTTTTACATTTTAGCGACTCAATTGTTGTATTAATCATTGTTGCTGAAAACCTCCCCTTTATCTCCTCATTAATATGAAATGTTACTGGACCTTGGGTAATTACAACATGTTTGTTGCAAACATCTGCTAGGTGTCCTACCCAAGCATCCTCTCCCCCTGAGCATGTCGATTTTCCTAGGGCTTTTCTTTAACTGACTGCTTCTTACTTGCTACTAGATTTTTAAACATGTTTCTTAGATAAGTCAGGATTTAAACTCTTTATTTCTAGAGAACCTTACATATCTTTCAAGCTTCCTTATTATTTATTTTAAAAGTCTACATTCAATATCAAGCCAGCTGCTCCAAGCATAGTTCTCTACCTTATGTTTATCTTGCTTGTTATTGAAAAGCTTCAATTTAACTTGTAGGCATACAATAACTTCTTTAATTATGCCGTCATACCACATAATTAAGTCAGAGGGTATTTCTTCAACAGTAAATTCTCTATATTTGTAATGGACGCCTGTATATGATTTAAATGCTTACTGGAAATTCTTGTCCTTAGCCATTTTGGATACCAAACTTTTACAAGAAGTAACTTCTTCCTTTCCGGATCAATGCCCAGACTAAGAATTCTACTTGTGGTCACTCACCTCTGTCTGTAGTACCTCAAATTTCCTGATAAGATTGAAGACCCATGCTTAGACAAACACATATTGTATTGGATAATTTTGTTTACCATACAGGAAGATTTTCCTTGCTGGGATATCTCAAGACTAAGCTATTAAGACACACAACCCCATTTGAAGTGAGAAAATCTAGTAAGGGTACATTCCTTTGTTAGAGATAGTGGTCTCTAGTTGGCAGAGGTAGGTACCTATGACCAAAAAGGGACCCTTGTTTCAAGTCAGGGTAAGGGAGATACACTTTAGATAACCCCTGCTCACCCCCTGGGTAGGTTGGCACGAGCAGACAAACTTATCCCAAAGGCAATGTGTAAAGTATTTGCACTCAAAACACATGGTAATATAGTGATAATACCACAAATAGACACCACACCAGTTTAGAGAAATAAAGTATCTCTATCTAAACTTAACAAGACGAAAATCCACCATACATGTAATAAGAATATGACTTTTAAAGGTTTCAAACAACTTACAGCCTAATTCATGAAGCTGAATTCGGCTCGCAAAGGGCCAGATTCTGAGAATCTGGCCCTTTGCGAGTGAGAATTTTGCATTTGGGATTCATCATCCCAAATGCAAAAATCAGTAATAGCGTTTTCGCAAATTTGCGATGGATTACATTTAAGGAATCTCTATTTGAGATTCCTTAAATGCAATTCATCATCCATTTAAAAATTGCGAAATCGCAATTTCGGGCCGCTATTTACCGCGAGGTCAAACCTCGTGGTAAATAGCGATTACTCAGAAAAATGCTTTTAAAAGCATTTTACTGAGTTGCATGTTGCACACACACATGTCCTTTGGACATGTGTGTGCGCAACCCCTGTTCATATTAGCATTTAAGGGGTGCTACAGGGTGTCCTTTGGACACCCCTGGCAACGTTTCAATCGCTATCTTATTTGCGAGTAGCTAATTGCTAATTGCAAAAAAGGAATACTCCCCATTCATTCCTATGGGCCATTTGGCCCATAGGAATGAATGGGGAGTTATTCCTTATTTGCGATTAGCAATTTGCTAATCGCAAATAAGGAATTAGTAGGAATCGCATTTTTTTTGCATACTCCTACAGGAATCCCGTTTTGTGAGTCCTTAATAGCGATTCGCTATGAATCGCTATTAGGGGCTCGCAAAACGGGAGTAGGATGAATCAGGCTGTTAGTCCATAGAAAACTATGTATGTGTGATTTCTGTAAAGTACCTGTAGTTGCGACAAAATTCACAAGGTCAAACAGCTGCGGAGATGGGAAGCATTGAAAAACAAAGTGATGGGTCAGTTCCTGAGACCCTGGGGAAGCGATGCAACAGTTCTGCTTCATGCAGCAGAAGTGATGTGTCGAATCCGGTCTATAGGAGGAACTGATGCATTGTTTCTGAGACGGTTCTGGTCCACGGGTGATGCGTCGGGAAAACTAGCCACACAGGTATGATGCGTAGAAATCCAGGATGTGTCAACGATAGATGCAGTGGCGTCAAGTGGCGCTACGTTGGTTTCTTCAGCCACGATCCCTCGATGAGTCGGTTCTTGCAGCAGCGGCAGGTGCTGCGTCGGTTTCGGCAGTGGCACGCGATGCATGGAGATTCTTCTTGCATGCGGTACTGCTGCAAGAAGAGCAATGCATTGGTATTTTTGTAGCTGTGTTGCTGTTTCAGGTCCCAACAGCAGGAACAACCTCCAGAAGTCCAACATAGTCAGAGGCACCTCTTGGCAGGTCAAACCACCCAGCAAGCAAGTTGAGGGGAGCTGGGGGTGAAGTCTTTGTGTCCCTGAGACTTCAGAACACGTGGGCAGCACACAGGTCCATGGAGATATTCCTCAAGCAGGGGAAATAGCACACAGCAAAGACCTTATCCTTTTCGTGGTAGAATCAGCTACTGCAGGCCAACCCAATAGAGCACACATCAGAGGGCCAGTACTTCTCCTTCAGTTTCTCCAGCTCTTCCCCTTGGCAAAGGTTCCTCTTGGATTCCAGAAATTATCCAAAGTTGAGGCTTTTAGGTATAATACTTATATTTCAAAATGTCTTTGTTTGTTTTGTGCAATGGTCTCTGAGCCCAGTCCAAACCAGTTTTGTCCTCACTGGTGCAGTATGACCCCAGGGGGTGGAGACAGCATTGTGCAAGGGGGACAGATCAAATTCAGGTGCAAAGATATCTCCTCCCATTACTCTAAATTCAGCCAAGGTCTATTCAGCTCTGCTCTGAATCATCCAAGAAAGACCATGCACACCTCAACCCCCCTAGTGGCTATCTACAGTAATTGCACAACCCCAGCCCGTGTCACTCAAAAACCAGACAATCAATACACATATGGTTAAACAAGAAAATGGCTATTTTCAAACACACAGTTTAAAAACCATCTTTACTTAAAGATGTGTTATTAAATTCGGAGTTCAAAGATACTAAACTTAATCTTCCAATTTTGTCCTAATGGGAAGTTCCATTTATAAGATGTGACAAATGAACTCCTATGTTATCCCATGGGGAAAGATATCCTTTCAATGGTGAAAAACGTAATTGGCAGGATTTTCACCATCAGGACATGTCACACACACCAGTACATGTCCCACATTTCATATACACTGCACACTGCCGGGAGGGGTACCTTGGGCCTACCATAGGGATGCCTTACATGTAAGAAAAGGCAGGGTTAGGGACCGGCAAGTAGATTGACATGGCAGTTAAAAAACTGCACACAGACACTGCAGTGGGAGGTCTGAGATACATTTTCATGGCTACTCATGTGGGTGGCACAATCAGTGCTGCAGGTCCACTAGTGAAGGCTTGCCTACAAGGAATTGTATTCATAGATGAATTTCAGAGATATTACCTCAAAAGGATTTATTGTTGTTTAACCCTAATTAGTGGTGAACTCATGATCAATCAAGCATTAAAAGAGTAATTTTACTTAGCAGACATCTGTCATAAAATCATAAAATGTAACACATGGGGCAGACTTTACTTCAAACAAAACATATATTTAATACATGAACAAATAAGAACCAGGGAAAGTGAAGTTGGAATCAAGCTAATATAGTTCAAAAGGTAACATAAATTTGCCTGCAAAGAAACTATGTATACATCTATTTTGTGAGTTGGTAAGGGAAACGCTTCTCTCAGTACCGCTACAGTTGAAGTGCGCAGAGCGAGGCTCACGCAGGTGCTGGGAAATTATGAAGACATGAAGATGGTTTTGGCATAGAATGCTAAACATGCCTTCTCCATCATGGATATTTCCTGACCTGGCATCATTTACTGGTTCTATGCCCTTTGACTGTGGCCATGGCAGTCATTCCTGACAGTCCCACATTAGGACTAACAAGTATTCTGCACCTATTTTGACCATATCTTCTTTAACCCTTTCGAAGCTCATGACGAGCTCAGCTCGTCATGATGCACGGTTGAGCTGTGCTCATGACGAGCTGAGCTCGTCATAGTATAATGATAATCAAAAAAAGTCAGCACAGGAGGGCAGGAGGGGAAAGCACTTAGCAGCCAAGGTGTTAAACAACTCCATATTTTCATTATAGTTGAACAGACTTCCTGCCTTCAAATAGATAATAAGACTGATGATACATTCTAAGCCCATATTGGCATTTAACATTTTTACACCACAGCAAAGGACCCATTTATAACATGTCTTAAGTGCCCACAACCTAAAGGCAATTTTGGTAGATATCAACATTAGCATCCCCCGAGGGATGCCCTGCAACGTTATTCAATGCCTCTGGGTGGACTTCCAAAACCCTATCTATCTGTGTGGGGTTCACTACACCGCTATTTCTCCTGGAAGCACATGATTGAGTACTGATCAGTTATTATTTAAAAAATATGCTGCCTCCATATATTGCTGTGCCCATGTGTTATCTAGGAGATCAAGGTGATGCTGTGCATAGGTTCCCATCCTTACTCTAGATTGCTTAAGAGTGTCCCATCCCTCCCAGATGTCTTCTTCGCAACCTAGGCAATCGTACCTATTTTGGTCAAGCAGAATTTGCCTATTACCCTCCCATTGGGAAAGAGTGACTAACTTGTTTTAGCTAGAGGCCATCATGGCATTGCAAAATGCCTGGTGTAGGGGAATCAAACTGAGTTACCAACTTTTGAAAGATTTTTTAATCCATGGGATTTTAACTCACTTTCAGTGTTGAGAAGGATATCTATAACCAACCCTGAGTATAGCAGGATGTTGTTACATCCTTGCCTTCTTGATTTACCAGCAATTCAATTTGTTTTATTTCATTAGAGGATATTGAATGAAGACTTGGGCAGGAAGAAAATACCTTGAGTAAACAATATCTATTTAGAGGATTCCACTTCCTGCATGTTTGTCTTTGCGTGCTTTCAGGAGTTGTTTCTAAGGGTACCCATAAGGAACTTACATCCTTTCCCTGAGTCTCTCTATTACTTTTGATTATTAGTGTACCCACACTTTGGATACTGCTAGGCATATTTTCCATGCCTGAGATAAAATCTAACCTCTGTGCTATATACGGCAGAATCTCTTCTCCTTTCCCTGTTGCCCGCCTTTCCAGTTTCCTCTCTTTTAGGACCTTTATCCCTATCCCTCTGCTGACCTTCTTGCTTACTTTACCCATCCCCTGGCCCTCTGACTAAACCAATGACCTGGGCCCGGGAGTGGGGGACACTCATTCTTTAGCAGCCTGAAAATCCCACCCATGTTAACTGGATGTTGGCTAACATGTCCACCTTTTTCCTGGATCACACCTCTTATCTTCATATTGCTATTTCTTATTGTGACCTGATTTTTACGTCTATTAGTCTGGATCTTATTTTTCCTGGCACAAGATCTAAGGAACCAACCTTCCTCTTTCTTTTGCTGCCTCTGTCTTATGCACCCTCGGGCTGAGGAATCACCATAGTAACTACCCAATTTATTTAGTAACATCTGACGCTAGGATATATAAACCCTGGGTAATGCCATGGGGGATGGGGTCGGGACCGGACATTTTGCTACATTGCCCTCATCAGTATCAACACCAATACCTATGCTCTGACTATGTAGCACATCTCCACATTCCACTGGCCTTATGAGCTTGGGCATACCGCCGTTAATCTGTTTCAAATCTGAAGCAAAGATCTGCAAGTTAAACTTATGCGACTTCAAAGTGCCCAGAAATACTGCCTTAAAAATGCCCTTTTTGCATTGAGACCATGGGGTCTGGCATCGATGATGAAGAGATTGATCCAATATTCAGATCTGAGGCCAAGTTAGGGGGGAATTCATGATGTTATGTGTATGTAACAAGGACACCCCTGGTTCGCTCCCAAAGTTATAAATCATGATAATAAGGGCTTTTGACCGTGTTCCTGAGTCAAAAGCATCTATCGGGTCCATGGTCTCTTGAGTCCATCCTGAAGTCACAGGCTTGCCTATTTGAGAGGGTGAACAGCCTTTACGACGCGGCTGTTACACCGCCGTGGCGTTACAACGCGGTCTTTTCAACGAAAGTCGTTACCACGACTTGCGCTGGAGGGCGCTGCAGGACAAGGAATTTTTTAATTTACTAGTCAAGTCAAGTCAAGTCATAAAATTTGTATAGCGCACTACATACCCAGAGGGTTTCAAGGCGCTTAGGAAGGGGAGGAGGATTATTTGTCAAATATCCACGTTTTAAGCTGCTTTCTGAACGCTAGGTGGTTCTGGGTGAGGCGCAGGTAAGCGGGGAGTGAGTTCCATGTTTTAGCAGCCAGGTATGAAAAGGATCTGCCTCCCATGGTGGTCTTGTTGATGCGAGGTACAGTGGCGAGGGCTTGGCTGGAAGACCGTAGTTGCCGGGGGGGGTGTAGAAGGACAGTCGAGAGTTGAGGCAATCTGGTCCGATGTCGTAGAGTGATTTGTGTGCGTGGGTAAGCAGTCGGAAAGTGATCCTCTTATTGACGGGTAGCCAGTGGAGGTCTTTAAGGTGACCAGAGATGTGTTCGTTGCGTGGGATGTCTAATATGAGCCTGGCTGATGCGTTTTGGATTCGTTGGAGTTTCTTCTGGAGTTTTGCGGTAGTACCCGCGTAGAGGGTGTTTCCGTAGTCCAGTCGGCTCGTGACCAGAGCGTGGGTGACTGTTTTCCTTGTTTCGGAGGGGATCCAGCGAAATGTTTTTCTGAGCATGCAAAGAATGTTGAAGCAGGAAGAGGATACGGCGCTGACTTGTCTGTTCATCGAAAGTGAGGAATCCAGGATGACGCCCAGGTTCCGTGCGTGGTCTGTCGGGATGGGTGCTTTTCCGAGGGCTTCCGGCCACCAGGAGTCATCCCATGCAGAGGGGGAAGTACCTAAGATGAGGACTTCTGTTTTGTCTGAGTTCAGTTTCAGACGGCTTTGTTTCATCCATTCGGCAACTTCTTTCATTCCTTCGTGTAGGTTAGTTTTGGCGGTGCTGGGGTCATTGGTGAGAGAAAGGATTAGTTGAGTGTCGTCCGCGTAGGAGATGATGTTGAGGTTGTGTTGGCGTGCGATGGCCGCGAGGGGGCTCATGTATACGTTGAAGAGGGTGGGACTGAGTGAGGATCCTTGAGGTACGCCGCAGATGACTTCAGAGGCCTCGGACTTGAATGGAGGAAGGCGGACTCTCTGGGTTCTTCCGGTGAGGAACGAGGTGATCCATTCAAGTGCTTTTCCTTGGATTCCGATGTTATTGAGGCGTTGTAGAAGGGTGCTGTGGCAGACTGTATCGAATGCTGCAGAGAGGTCGAGGAGGATGAGGGCGACTGTGTCTCCATTGTCCAGTAGAGTTCGAATGTCGTCTGTTGCTGCGATGAGGGCGGTCTCAGTGCTATGTTTTGCTCGGAAGCCAGATTGTGAGGGGTCGAGGGATTTGTTGGCTTCGAGGAAAGCGGCGAGTTGGTTGTTGACGGCTTTCTCGATGACTTTGGCCGGGAATGGAAGAAGCGAGATGGGGCGGTAATTTTTGAGTTCGGTGGGGTCCGCTGTTGGTTTTTTCAGAAGGGCGGTGAGTTCAGCGTGTTTCCAGTCTTCTGGGAAGGTGGCGGAGTTGAAGGAGCAGTTGATGACGTCTCGGAGGTGCGGTGCGATGACGGAGTCTGCTTTGTTGAAGATGTGGTGAGGGCATGGGTCTGTGGGGGATCCTGAGTGGATGGAATTCATCAGGCGGATGGTGTCCTCAGTGGAGATTGGGTTCCAGGCGTTAAGGGTGTTCACGGGGGGAAGATGGTCAGCAGATGGTAGGGTGGGTTGGTTTCCGGGTTGGTTGTCAAAGCTGTTGTGGATGTCTGCAATCTTGTTGTGGAAAAAAGAGGCTAGGGAGTCGCAGAGGGTTTGAGAGGGTGTGATGTCGTTGGAGTTGGCCGAGGGATTGGAAAATTCCTTGACGATGTTGAAAAGTTCCTTGCTGTTGTGGGCGTTGTTGTCAAGTCGATCCTTGAATGCTGTTTTCTTGGCTTTTCGGATCAGTTGGTGATGAGAGCGGGTGGCGCTTTTGAAGGCGTCCTTGGTGCTGGTGGTTGGGTCTTTTTTCCAGGCCTTTTCAAGGGAGCGGCAGAGTTTCTTGGACTTCTTGAGATCATCGTTGAACCATGAGGCTTTCTTGCTGCCAGGTTTGCTTTGACGTTTTTTCAGTGGAGCTAAGGTGTCGGCGGTGTTGGATAACCATAGGGTGAGGTTGGCGGCGGCTTCGTTGGCGTTGGAAGAGAGGGCTGGGGAGTTTCGAAGGAGCGATGCGGAGATTTGGTCCATGGTGATTTTGTTCCAGTTTCTTTGCAGGGTAGGTTGGGAGTGGTTGATGGGTTTCGGCTTGTTGTAGATGAAGTGAACGCAGCTGTGGTCGGTCCAGAGGAGATCCGTAGTGTGGCTGAAGGAGACATGGTTGCTGGATGTGAAGATGGGGTCGAGTGTGTGACCTGCGATGTGGGTGGGGGAAGTGACTAGTTGTTTAAGTCCGAGGTTGGCGAGGTTGTCCAAGAGGGTGGTGGTGTTGCGGTCGTTGGTCTTTTCAAGGTGAAAGTTGAGGTCTCCCAGAAGGATGTATTCTTTGGAGGGGAGCGCGTGTGGAGTGATGAAGTCCGTGATGTCTTCACTGAATTTTGCGCGGGGTCCTGGTGGTCTGTAGAGGAGAGTGCCTCTGAGTGTTGTTTTGGGATCGATATGGATCTGGAAGTGAAGGTGTTCGGAGTTAGCGAGATTGACGTCAGAGCTGGTTGAGATGCGGATAGATTTCTTATGGACGATAGCGATTCCTCCTCCTGTGTGGCTGGTACGGTCTTTGCGGGTGATCTTATAGTCTTCAGGAATGGCAATTGTGATGTCTGGTGCGGAGGAAGCATTCATCCATGTTTCCGTAAGGAAGGCGATGTCCGGAGAAATGGTGTCTAGTAGATTCCATAGGTCAAGGGCATGCCTGTGGATCGATCTGGTGTTGAGAAGGATGCATTGTAGGTGGTTGGGGTCGGGAATCTGTGGTGTGGTCGTAGCAGAGATGTTGTCGGTGCCGCTGAATTTGCAGGAGTAGCAGGATAAAGGGCCATGGGTGTGTCCAGGAGCGGCTTGGACGCAGTTGGGGGCGCGACCGGGGTCGAGGGCTAGGAGGGTGGCGGCATCGTAGGTAATGCGGGAGGGCTGGGCAGCGCGAGGGGCAGGGGGTCTGGCGCTGGGCGCGGTCCAGGCGCGGACGGGCGTAGACGGGCTTACCTTTGGCGCACCTTCGGCGCGGATTGGGCGCGGTCGCTGCGCGTAAACGCTGCACGCAAATACTCCTGTCATATGTGGATGGTGGAGGGGGAGGGGCGAGGGCGTCTCAGCTGGGAGGCGGGGCGGGCACACGAGGACAACAACACACAAAATGGAGGCGGAGGGGTCAGCACGGCAGGAGCGCCTGGGGGAAAACGTGAATGCAGCAGTAAACAAACGCTAGCAATGATGAAAAGCCAATAAGCAGAGCGCTATACCCAAGCAGACAGCAGTCAACAAAATGAGGTCAGTTTCCGTGAAAAATGCGCTGCAAACGATAACACAGACGGCAACAGAGTAGCGCTGGCAGATTAAAATATGCTAATGAGTGAGAAGACAGATCGGCAAATAAAGCGCACAGCAGTTAATTACAAGCAGTTTTCCAAGCCGTTTTCAAAGCGCTGCACAACGATACCAGGGCCAGAGGGGAGCGACCACTCAGCACAGAAGCGGAGAGCGAGTCACCACCTATCCACCACCTTTCCTACTGTACATAGGCTGGTGTTGGAATAGTAAATGAAAAAATTCCTAAGTCTGCACCCCCTCCAACGCAAGTCGTGGTAACAACTTGCGTTGAAAAAAACGTGTTGTAAAAGTACGCGTCGTAAAGCCGTACATCCATTTGAGAGCACCCACCCCCAGACTCCCCAAGCTCCAAACTGGGACAACGATAGGATGGGAAAAAGCTATGGAATCAGGGGCAGACAACTGAGGTAGACAGCAAAGGCGTTTGGTCAAGTCCATCCAAGTATTCGTTGTGTTACATTTCTTTACAAAGCCAGGCAAGGCACAAATCAGGCCCTGCGAGGCTTCATAAAAACCAAACAAAACGTTCCATTGCCCTCGTCACCTTTCGCCTATGCAAGGGAGACAGTCAAAGGCTTAAAAAATCGGGACTCTTGGCTAGATCTGCAGAACAGTAAGCAATGTACACACTTTCAAGTGCAGAAATTGGTCATTTTAAACGAAAATAAGTTTAATTCAAACTTAAAAAACAAAATATAGCAATGCTGAGGATAAAGCTATATTGGAATTTTCTTTGGAATATCTAGAAAATAGCTACCACAGACATCTTAGCCAAGCACATATGACAGGGTTTTTTCCAGTACATGCTCAACATTGATTAATGTTCTGTTCAGGGATGCCAGGTTTTCATTGGCTTTCCTGAAAGAAAAAGAATCACATTGGAACATCTGCCATTGATGGAGCAAGGATTCGCACGTAAAGCGCCTTGCCCAGTGCAAGAACCTCGCCCAATGTATAATACTACTAAAATCATTGTTTTGTCATTTATTCTACGTTTTCCCATACACGCGGGTGTCCCCAGGATGCTTGCTCGTATGTCTTTTCCATATTAACGAAGCTTGCACTGACGAATCGGCTGCTTTGATGCTATTCAGTCTGCGCATGCGTCGGTCATACCCATGTGATGTGACGCACTCGCATTCTGGAGGGAATTTGTGCTCATGCGCACTGTTGCAAAAATGGCCGCTTGACTCTCACCACGCTCTCTGCTTGCTACTGCTGCTTCAGCCTATCTGTCTTTTCGCACTAAAACAGTAACGCTATAGTCATTATAAAGTAAGGGTTGGTTAAAATTTCTCATGGTATACAGTGTGATCATTTTATATGTGATTTTAATTTGTTCTCGCTTACTTTTCATGTACCGCGTCTTTGTGGGCTGGGGCATACTTGAGCAACGCCATGCTGAGGCTCCTCTGAACCCTGTCATGTGACTGGGGAAAAATCCTAACTGCGCAGAAGCTAAAACCAGCCAGCTGGCTCCTGAAGCCCGATGCGCCTGGGAACCCATCCCGAAGATGCAGTATTGCACCTTGAACTGTCATACACTGTTGCTATATGCTGGACTCTTGTATTGTATTTTGTATTCCTATGCCTGGGAACGTGAACCCGAGGGGCGGGTGTGCAAAATTGAATAATAATGATGGGAAAGCCGAACTCTAGGAGGTGGTAATGACCGCACCACCTCTCCTGACCAATCATAATTTGGGAAACTGTCACTTGCAACATTAGTGGGTGGTCTGAGGGACCCCAAAACAGTATAACTGCCCTAGTTTAGCTTAGAAAAATTGTCCGACTTGTCCGAGTAGCAGACCTGTCACTGACCCTACGATCTCAATAGGTGCTCAATCTGAAAGTGCTGCGGAGCACTTTGTCCATACTTTCCACAAACTCCTAAGGGGTGGAAAATCCTAAGTGCTGGCGAAGCACTTTGCTGGGGAATTCGAAAATCCAATTGGGGTTTCTGGCGGATTACTTGCAGAAGGAGGTAACGCAGGCGTTGCTGTCCGAAGCTGTGGGTGTTGGTCGTACCCTGGGAGGCCCAGTCCTTTGACCCGAACCTGAGGGGTATCCTGTCCTGATCTGTCCGTGGGCTGTACCTGTTCGCAGTCTGGTATTTCTGTCCTGAGGGTCCTAGTCCCCGTCTTTCCAACTGACCCGTGGCCAGGGTTAGTCTTCTCTCAGACCTAGGTAATTATTGACCTGTGGGTTTGCGTCTCTCTCTCTCTCTCTCTCTGATTTAATAAAGTACTCTTGCCTTTGATATTGCTCCATCACCTTGAGAACAAGTTATATGCTATTGTTGTAGAATTGTTCCACTTCTCTCCCCACCTTTAGAGAATTGCCAAACTGTTATATTTTATTAGTATGTTCCAATTTTTCCCTTTCCTTTAGCTGATTGCAGTGAATCTAGAAAGAATAGTTTGAGTGCTTAGGATAAATACATGTTCTAGGTCCCAACCCCGTCCTATTGTTCCTAGCATAAAGTTGCAGTGACTAGTTCTGTTCTAAAAAAATCCTACCTTTAGTCTTCCCATATACTCTAATGGTTATAATTCTAATACAAAGTTACTTATTGGTGCTGATTCTGATGTTTGATATATTATTCTGCATATCGCTTATTGTCTTGGCATCTTCTTTTTGAACCTTTTATATAAAGTTTTAAACTTCATCAGGTGTCTGTGGTCATTTTACAAGAAATTGTGGATAAGTATGTACTGAAGTATAAAGAGTATTTTTCCTAGGTTCCCTGTCTACTATTTTCCCTGTTAGCTCCAGGTCCGTCGGAAAGTTGTACTTGTGGTAAGTCAGGTACATGGTAAGAAGAGGTGTAACCCAAACCCTAATTGCTCATAGAAGCGTGCAACAGAAACCATCACCCAGTTCACCCCAAATGTCAATGGTGTATTAAAATTTTTATGCACGCCAGGGCCCAGTGCGTGTAGGAAATTGGTGAATACGGTGACCCGGGTGAACTGCGCGCTCTATCAGTAATTTTCTGGTAGCAGTAGTATGGTTTGGACTAGTTAGATTAGGTAGACAGGATAAACAAACCGTGAAAACAAAAGTGTGCTGCTGATTTCTACTATATTGGTCTAAATGTTTTGAAATGTTTAAGGATTTATATGTAAATGTATATGATTTTGCATTGCTGCTATAGATATTACATGTTGAATTAACCCAGAACTGTTTGTAAGTGTTCAGTGTAGTCCGAATCCCCGGGGAAGTATTTGGCTAACGGTGAGCAGAATCCGGTTAGCTGTTGAAGTCACTAGGGTTTGAGTCATTAGTGCAGGGTTAGGAATAACTGGAAGCACTAATTAGGATCTTTTGTGTATCTGAATAAATGATAGCTACGAGTCCGGTATAAAACTTTCATTGCGATATCACCTAGTAAGGGTCGCATACGGAAGGAGTAGTAGGGTCTCCGAGGCTTGACTGGTAAGTAAAATAGTTCACTGGTGAAATCCCGGCTCAGTACATATCCCTGACGAAAGTGGATGAGTCGGAAGAATAACGGGTTCTATATTACTCGCGTGTGAGGTTAGGCAAAGAAGTCTATCCAGAGTGAATGAGAAGTAGACAGAAGTGGTTTACTTGCAGTGAAAGAAAGTTTTTCTATCTCTTTAGAACGCTCAGACATAGTGGCAGACGTTGTGTGTTAGTAACTAAGTTTTGCATTTGCACTTTAGGAAAAGTTAAAAGTTTCCGTTACCTTGTGAAGAAGGGAGTCAGTCGGAGAGCTGCTCTGACGTCACTCCGTGCCGCGCTGGTATTGGTCAAGACAGCGGGTGTGTAGCGGAGCTGAATTTGTGAAGGAGGGGTGAGTGCCGAAACGTGAGACTCTGTCTCGCGAAAAGGCCGCGCACCCATTGGCTAAAGATTTTTGTATTCTCTGATCTGATTGGGTAGTGCGAAATAAAAGTCGCGCTAGCATTGGAAGTACAAAGGTAAACAAAATTAATCAAGCCGAGTTAGAAGAGAGTCTGGAAAATTATATGTGGTATCCAGATTTCATACCGAACCCAAAGTACCTAGGATTTCATAAGGATCAGCTCATACGAGGTAGACCGCACATGATGTATGGAGTAAAGAGGAAATTGTCATTTACTGACAAGGTAAAGAATTTTTTCAAAACCGACAAGCCCATTAGAACGAGGGAAGGCGTTCTCATTCCCCCGCCAAACACCCCTGCTTCTTTCATGTTGTTTGATAAAGGGTATCACACTTGTGTCTGGTTAGAAAATTGGGCAAAGTATACTGCCGAGGATGGAGTCTCAGCATTCCCTGTTGAAGGTACATTTAATGGTCGGATTTTGTTTAACTTAAGGACCCGCATGAACGAATTACACCCTAGACCTAGGCTGACCCAGTACGAAGCTCTGGAGGAATGGGAGATTGAGGCTGCAGAGCGAGATAAACCCCGAATGGATAAGGGAGTGAGTAAATGGTATCCTAGGCTTCCAACGCCAACCAAAGAGCAGAAAATGAAACAGTGGAGGCAATCTATGTTGACTGAAGGATTATTTCCCATGATGGGGGTAGTAGAAGAAAAGAAAGGGAAATGTAAAGAAAAGACCCATCACATAATGCCCGCAGGGGACTCAGAGGATGAGCACCTGGAAGATTTGTTAATGAAAAATCCACCTCCCTATGTTGCAGAGTCAGAACCTGTGCCTTCCCCAAATCCCTTTTCAAAATATCCCAGATGTAGGAGGGATAGTGATACAGATGGAACAGGTACAGACAGTAAAACCAGTGACAGGGATGGGTTTTGCAGACCTAAATTGGCGGTCCCAAATTATCAACCGTTCGGAGAAGGTCCACCCCGATTGGTCACTCCGACTGCTCCAAGTATTTACCCTTCCTTGGTACCTCAGGTATTGCACGACAATTCAGCAGAAAAGGCTCTAAGAGAAAGAGAAAAGGAAGCTCTGGCTAGACAGCGAGATGATTTGGTTCAAACCATTGCCCAAATACATCCCCATCCTGACTCTCTGACTATTCCAGTAACTATTGGCCCAGCTATTCCACTGTATAGAAATGACCTGACTAGTCCCCGTCCTCCTGTTATCACCCCAGTGCTGCCTACTCCTAGCGTCCCTACCCCGAGGAAAGAAGTATTCATAGATGAAGATCAAGAAAGTGAATGTGAATCTGTGGTGTTGATGGATTTGCCCATTAGAGAGCCTAGGGCTAGTACTGCGGGGGCAAAAAGTCAGACTAGATCCAAAGAGGTGTCGATTGAAGGTGCAACTGGGATTAGGAGTGCTACTGTAGTATCCCCAGAAGAATTAGACAGATGGACCAAGGAACTGGAAAAAGAGACCACTCCCCAACCCAAAGCATTAGAAATATATAAATTAAGAATAGAAATAGAAGAAATGATGGCTGGAAATGTGGGGGTGGAACGCCTGAGCTCCTACAATGAAGAAGAATTATTGTTTATCAGCAAAAATCTTACCCGAAATGCTAGATTGCTCCATGAAAGGATAATGGATACAGCCACAGAAATGGGAATTAACGTTAGTCGCTCCAAAATCCTTCAGAAACCTTATAGAGTAGACTTTTCAGACAAGGATTTAGAAAACTTGAATGTGGGGGGAAAACAGATCCAAATAAAGGAATTGTTGAAGCTCTTGCAGAAATGGGGAGAGGTGGGAAAATGGAAAACCCGGTGGGCAAAGAAAAAGGAAGACAGTAGAGCAAAATCACAAGCGTCGGAATATATGCTGAAAGAAGTAACTCCCGCAGAAAAATTGTGTCCCATGAGGGAGGTCCCAGGAGGGAAATATGTCCATGTCCCTTGGTCCAGACAGGATATTGTGTCATTTACAAATGACTTCCCGAAATTACGGGAAAAGCCTGTTGATTGGTACAGGCAGGTAGAACGCTTCATAAAAGTTCAGAAATGTCTGCTGAAAGACCTGGATGGGTTTTTCGACATTGTGGTCCCCGTAGATCTGTGGACCGACTGTAAAACTGAAATTGATTGGCCCAGTGAGGAATTCCCCAGAGATGAGAAAACAGGAGCGCCTGCACCTGAAGTAATGAGGAAGTATGAACAAGTCATACAATATCTCAAGAAAAAGGTTCCCGCAAAGGAAACAGATTGGACCCGAATAGATAGAACCACCCAAGAACGTGATGAAACTGTTCACTCCTACTATGAAAGGCTACTGCAAGTGTTTAAACATATAGCGGTATCGATAATGTGGACATGAAAGACATGACACATTTCAGTTACAGATTTGTGCTAGGATTAAGGCCCGAAATCTCCCAATGGATTAGAGACAACAAAATCAGTTGGCAGGGAAAACCAATAGATGATGTCCTGAAATATGCAAAATACTGCGAAGATGAAATCGAAAACAAAAGGAAGGCCCTCAAGGAAAAGGTCATGTGGGCACAGGTGAAGTTGGCTGAACAACAAGAACAGCAGTTAAGTAACTTGAATTCTAATAAGAACTCACAGAATACCACTGGTGGAGGAGGAGGGGGAAAGCCCCGAACTAAAATGAGTAGAGAAGAGGCTATGAAAAAATTCCCTTGTCACGGGTGCGGCCAGATAGGGCATTGGAGAGACGAGTGTCCACACCTGCAGGCCGGTAATGCCCCTGTAAATGGTTTAACCCCACAGGTGCAGAAAGAGGGGACGAGGAAGAACCAGCAACAGGTAAAGCTACCTCCTGTACCTCGCGCTCCTAGACAAAATTTTAAGAATCAGGGTCAGCAGAATGAGAGGGCGGAAGTATGGGAAGTCGAGAATGAAAGAGATGCAGTCATTCCACAGTACTTGTTAAATGACACCTTCCTCTATGAAAATCAAGATTGACGGGGCCTGAGAGGGGAGGATGAGGAGTGCGTGCTTGGCGCCTCCTTACCGGTAGACCAGACTGGACCATACATCGAAGGAAAGGTTGAGGGAAAAGACGTCACCTTTCTGTTGGACACTGGTGCTACCCGATCTACTGTGAGGACAGTGGATGTTCCTAACCTACCCCTCTCGGGAGAAGCGATCCAAGTAGTGGGCGTCTCAAATCAAATAATAAGTACTCCAGTAACCGAACCAATGGAAATCTCCATAGGTAATTTCAAAGAAATGCACAGATTTGTGGTCTGTGATTCTAGTCCTGTGAATCTGCTAGGACGAGATTTGTTGTGCAAGATGCGTTGTACCATTTACTGCACACCAAATGGCGTCGAAATTCAGACCCCCGATGAAGATGGCCTGTACAAGCTGATGTTAGTCAGACAAGATGCTGATATCAAACCGTTAACAGTTGAGGATTTGCCTGAAGAACTCCAGTTAAGAGTAGTCCCAGAAGTGTGGGATTTCACAGGAAAAGATGTTGGCTTGATGGCGAATGTAGTCCCAGTTAAAATATCAATAAAAACGAATGCTGTATATCCCAAAACCAGACAGTACAAAATGAGTGCAGAAGTGAAAGCAGGAGTAGCGACTGAAATTACCAGGCTGCTTGAAGCGGAAATAATAGAAGAAGTGATGAGCAGCCCCTGTAATTCGCCTATCATTGGGATCAAAAAGCCTAGTGGAAAGTACCGGGTAGTGCAAGATTTGCGTAAGGTAAACCAGATTGTCGTGCCTTGCTGTCCTATTGTGCCCAACCCTGCTGTGACACTATATCAGATTCCCTGGAATGCAGAATGGTTCACTGTCATCGACCTGTGTCATGCATTCTTTTCCATTCCATTGCATCCAGAAAGCAAGTTCCTTTTCAGTTTTGAATTTGACAGTCATATCTATGTCTGGAATCGTGTCCCTCAGGGGTACACTGAAAGTCCATCGATTTTCAACCAGATACTAAAGAAGTGCCTTGAAACTCTAGTGCTGCCGAGAGAGTCTGTTTTGGTGCAGTACATAGATGACCTATTGGTGGCATCTAAAACCCAGACCGACTGTGTCACTGACACCATTGCGTTATTGAATCACCTAGGAAAGGGAGGACATAAAGTGTCACCTGACAAATTACAATTTTGCAAAAACTCAGTGAAGTATCTGGGGCACCAGATAGAAAAAGGAATCAGGAAAGTTACTACAGAAAGAATCAAAATAATAAAAGCAATGGAACTGCCCAGAACTCAGAAAGAGGTGAGAATGTTCCTAGGAGTTGTGGGTTACTGCAGACAATGGATTGTAGGATTTGCCGCGCTAGCAAGACCCCTGATAAAAATGACCAAGAAAGGAGTAGAAGACCCCGTCAGCTGGGACAGTGAAAGCATGAATGCTTGGGTAACATTGAGAAATTGTCTATGTACTGCTCCTGCATTGGGTATGCCTGACTACTCTAAATCTTTTGAGCTTTTCTGTGACACAAGAGAGAATTGTGCTCTTTCAGTCCTGACCCAGGAGCACGGATTAATTAGGAGACCGGTGGCCTATTTTTCAGCCACCCTAGATCCGGTGGCTGCTGGATTACCGGGGTGTCTGAAAGCAGTTGCTGCTACTTGCGTCAGTCTGGAACAGAGTGAGAACATTGTCATGGGACATCACGTCACTGTATATGTTCCTCATTCTGTTGTAATCCTGCTGACTAGAACCAAGACCCAGTACCTCACACCTAGTCGGCTGACTAAGTATGAAAGAATTTTGATTGGTGCCGAAAACGTAACCATATCGCGGTGCAATGTCCTAAACCCAGCGACACTGTTACCTGTCCCTCTGGATGTAGACCTAGAAGAGGAAGGGGAACATAATTGCATCGATTTGACTGAGTTCAGTACAAAGCCCTGTCCAGACATTCGTGAAATAGCACTACTCGATGGGGATAAGACAATGTTCGTGGATGGCTCGTGTTTAAGACATGAGAGTGGGGGCCTGAGTGCTGCCTATGCTGTGGTTACATTGACAGAAACCATAGAAGCATCTTACCTGAGCGAGGTGAAATCTGCACAAGTGGCAGAGCTCATCGCGTTAACTAGAGCATGTAAGAGGGGTAAGAACAAGAGAATAACTGTTTACACAGACAGCCAGTATTGTTTTGGGGTTGTTCATGACTTCGGCCAATTATGGCTGCAAAGAGAATTCATGACTTCCTCAGGCACCCCTATCAGAAACGGAAAGGTGGTGCATAACTTACTGGAAGCTATCCAATTGCCCAAAGAATTGGCTGTGGTCAAGTGCGCGGCTCACAGATCTGGAAATGATGATGTGACTGCCGGTAATAGGTACGCTGACCAAATTGCCCAGTTCTGTGCCCGACATCACATGTCACTCCAAATTGCGTTGTGGAGTGGAACCAGCTGCCAACTTATGTTGTTTGAGAATGTGTCAACGTGGGAAGAATTAAAGGATTTGCAACAGGCAACAGACAGACAAGAGAAAGGAAGGTGGGCCGCAAATGGGTGCAAGTTGAGAGATGATGGTGTGGTGGTAAATCCGACTGGAGTGCCTGTACTGCCTGATAGCTTGATCGACCCCATGATCAGAATGATACATGAACCAACACATATGGGAAGAGACGCGATGTGTCGAGTGTTTGACAAGGTGTTCTATAATTCAAAATTCAGGAACCAGGCGGAAAGGCTTTGCCCGAGGTGCCTAGTGTGTCAGCAGTTCAATGCAGGGAAAAAGACTGTGGTAGAACAAAGTACAGTTGGAAAGGCAATAGGTCCCTTTGTCAGAATGCAGGCAGACTTTGTAACCATGCCTAGGTGCAAAGGGTATAGATACATCCTGGTCGTAGTCTGTCTGTTTTCCCGGTGGGTGGAGGCCTATCCCGCAAAGAAAAATGATGCCATAACCACTACCAAATTATTGCTCAGGGAGTTGATACCTAGATTCGGAATCCCAGAGACGATCAAAACGGACCAAGGTGGGCATTTTGCCAACGATGTCCTAGAAGAACTCTGTAAAGCATTCAAAATGAAGCAAAGACTGCATTGTGCCTACCGTCCAGAGGCTTCTGGGGTAGTGGAACAAATAAACGGCACCCTGAAATCCAGATTGGGAAAAATGTGTGATTCCACAAAAATGAACTGGATAGAGGCTTTACCCCTTGTGCTGATGAGTTTGAGAAGTATCCCGAACAGAAAAACTGGCCTGAGCCCCCATGAAGTGTTGATGGGAAGAGTGATGCGACAGGCATGGGTACCCGGACACAAACTGCTAAGCATTTCTGATGATATGGTACTAGAATACTGCCAGCAGCTGGGTGACCAAGTGCGTTCTCTCTCTCAGCAGATTGGAGAGACAGAAGACGAGTGGCCAAAGACTCCAGCACACAACTTGCGACCAGGAGATTGGGTGGCGTTAAAGAAACACACCCGGAGCAGTTGCCTGAAACCCAGGTGGGGAAAGCCACGACAAGTGATCCTCGTCACTACAACTGCTGTAAAGTGTGCTGGTGTACCGAAGTGGATCCACGCCAGCCACACAAAGCGGGTATCTGGAGAAAACGCGACTGGAGCTGAAGGCAGCACAGCTGAAGAGGCTTCTGAGGAAGAGAGTCCGGAGCTAGCTGACATTGAACTGCCGAGCACAAGTCGAGACGTTGAATGGTATCCCGCCGACGACCAGGTTCATGATCCAATACGAACCAGGAAATATTCCTACTTAGACAGTGAGTGGGATAGTCCAGGTGAGCTAGAAATAGACGAAGCAGATCAGGTCAACGAGAATCACATCACACCTGATCAGGAATTAGGCCAAGTAGGGTCAGACAAGGACACCGAAACTCCTCCTGAGACTCCAGAAAGTGGAGAGGGACAGTTAGAAACTAGAGCTGACGTTCATGCAGAAGAAAGCAAAGAGATCGAAGAGCATGAACAGGAACAGATAGAACTAGATCAAAGTGCTCAGACAACGGAAACGACAGTAACCAGAAATAAAAAGCAAGTGCGATTTGAATCTGAGCAGGGTCAGAATAGGGACCAGGCAGAAGACATAGATGAAAGACCTGGAACTAGTCAGACAGGCAGGAAAACAGAGGTGCCACAACAAAAAGTAAAAAGAGTGCACGAAGAAGGGCAAGTTTCCTCAACTACTGGGAGGAAAGGAGGCAGAAGTGCACCCCGATACGTCAAAAGACTAAGGCTCAGACTAAAGACAGTCGACGAGAAACTGAAAGACCGGAAAAGGGCTGAAAGTGAAAGAAGGGCAGCCCAAGGAAAATCGCTGAGAAAAAGCGACAGACTAAAGAAACAGAACCGACTGTATCGGAGCCCTGAGTGGACTTACTTTGTGTTGGAGGAAATAGACGAACCCCACCACAGTGGCAACAGTGACGATGAATCCATTGCGGATCGGAGTTCAGACGAAGACCCTCCTTGAGAGAGCCCTGAAGTGAGCCTTTGGTGCAAAGAAACGAAGAGGGGTAGCAAAAGCCACCTGTAAGCTAAAAATGTCTGATCCGAGTGTCTCTGGGAGGTCCCGATGTGGGTGTCTTAAAACTTGCTGTAAGATATGCTTGTGTAGTATAGCAATGCTAATAATAATGTGGATAGCACTAACAGTTTTTCTACCGTTTATGATAAGCAAAAATCCAAACTTGTCCCCTACTGAACCAGAAGCAGTAGACGTAGGGGTTGTACCGACTGAAGAAACACCACGAAATTTAGAAAGACGCGACAAACAAGTAGGCTTGACACACACACGACCTAATTTAGAAGCATCAGATGAGGATGGACTACACTTTCACAAAATGAGAAACAGGACACATTTGAATGTTTTTGCTAACTTGTTGGTGCATTACGTAGAAGCTATGGAAATAGAAGACTGTTATGTCTGCATGAAGCTACCTACCTCAGTGGCTGAAGGCGTGACATACCATCATCTACCTTTAACCTATGGAATTTCCTGCAGTATCTTAGCTAGTTTGTTCTATAGAAGCACATTACAGTACTATTATTCAAATGATGACGTAGTATTTTCTGAACTTCCCATTAGAGGACATTTGAACCGTGTACATACTACCAGTGACGTGACTCGTTATATGGGAGAATATTTTCTGACTATAGGGAATATAGATTTAGATGAAGCTAAACAATCTAATCTGACCTGTTCTCTACATGAGCAGGAAAAGATGTTCATTAAGATGGCAGACAGAAGGAGAGAAAAGTTTCAAAAGAAGGCAAATGACGAAAAGGATAGAGTCCCTAGGTGGGCTGAGCACATGGATAACACCTCGCAAAGCGAAGCTAATCCTGCCTTGTTGCTGGATTTTGAACGAAAGGGGAAACTTTGTATCCATAGGGAAAAGACAGAGTACTATAACAATGTATTCATCGGTTCCAGCGAGTGTGAACATAATTACAAGGTAATTGGAGGTTGGGGTTTCAAAAATGGGTCAGAACCTGTGTTTCCCGGAATATATTATATATGTGGGAACAAGGCTTATTTTAAATTGCCGGATCACTGGTATGGAAGCTGCTACTTTGGCATTGTTTTCCCGAAAATATACCATGTGAATAATGCAGCTGGAAGCGACGAAGAAACTAATGGCTTAGTGCGTAGTAAACGTGAAAGTGTAGGTGAAATTATAGGTGATATTTTTAGTGCACTGATACCTGGAATGGGGGTAGTTTTGAACACTCATAGAATCTGCAAATTGTCTACAGTAGTGGACCGGTTATCAACGGACACTGCTGCTGGATTCCTGATGGTCAACACTGAAATGGTTGCGATCAGATCAATGGTTTTACAAAACCGTCTTGCCCTTGATACCCTATTAGCAAAAGAGGGCGGAGTCTGTAGAATGCTGAAAGCGCAACATTGTTGCACTTACATTCCAGATAAAAGTATCGAATTAAAACAATATGTGAAGAACATAACTAATTTGGAGAAAGAACTCAAACCATTGGAGGTTGACAGTGCCTGGACGAGACTGACTGGAGGTCTCTCCTCTATAGGTAGTTGGTTTACTAACCTAGGTAGAAATATTTTGTGGAAAATACTGATGCCAATAGTTGTGATAGGTATAATTGTATTGATCATTTTTATCTGCTGCAAATGCCAGAAGTGCAGAAAGAAATATACAGTGAATCAGAGGGGGGTGAAAAGAAACATTGATGAACTAGAATTAGAAGAATTAAAGAGTGCAATTTATAAAAAGGCGAAAAATCACCACTCTCATAGAGAAGCTGAAAGGAAACTCAACAATAAATTTGTTGAAATTGAAATGAGTGATGTGGATGAATGAGAAAAGTTGGCATCTGTTTCCTTTATTTGGTGATGATAGTAAATATCATCAAAGAGGGGATTGATGGAGCAAGGATTCGCACGTAAAGCGCCTTGCCCAGTGCAAGAACCTCGCCCAATGTATAATACTACTAAAATCATTGTTTTGTCATTTATTCTACGTTTTCCCATACACGCGGGTGTCCCCAGGATGCTTGCTCGTATGTCTTTTCCATATTAACGAAGCTTGCACTGACGAATCGGCTGCTTTGATGCTATTCAGTCTGCGCATGCGTCGGTCATACCCATGTGATGTGACGCACTCGCATTCTGGAGGGAATTTGTGCTCATGCGCACTGTTGCAAAAATGGCCGCTTGACTCTCACCACGCTCTCTGCTTGCTACTGCTGCTTCAGCCTATCTGTCTTTTCGCACTAAAACAGTAACGCTATAGTCATTATAAAGTAAGGGTTGGTTAAAATTTCTCATGGTATACAGTGTGATCATTTTATATGTGATTTTAATTTGTTCTCGCTTACTTTTCATGTACCGCGTCTTTGTGGGCTGGGGCATACTTGAGCAACGCCATGCTGAGGCTCCTCTGAACCCTGTCATGTGACTGGGGAAAAATCCTAACTGCGCAGAAGCTAAAACCAGCCAGCTGGCTCCTGAAGCCCGATGCGCCTGGGAACCCATCCCGAAGATGCAGTATTGCACCTTGAACTGTCATACACTGTTGCTATATGCTGGACTCTTGTATTGTATTTTGTATTCCTATGCCTGGGAACGTGAACCCGAGGGGCGGGTGTGCAAAATTGAATAATAATGATGGGAAAGCCGAACTCTAGGAGGTGGTAATGACCGCACCACCTCTCCTGACCAATCATAATTTGGGAAACTGTCACTTGCAACATTAGTGGGTGGTCTGAGGGACCCCAAAACAGTATAACTGCCCTAGTTTAGCTTAGAAAAATTGTCCGACTTGTCCGAGTAGCAGACCTGTCACTGACCCTACGATCTCAATAGGTGCTCAATCTGAAAGTGCTGCGGAGCACTTTGTCCATACTTTCCACAAACTCCTAAGGGGTGGAAAATCCTAAGTGCTGGCGAAGCACTTTGCTGGGGAATTCGAAAATCCAATTGGGGTTTCTGGCGGATTACTTGCAGAAGGAGGTAACGCAGGCGTTGCTGTCCGAAGCTGTGGGTGTTGGTCGTACCCTGGGAGGCCCAGTCCTTTGACCCGAACCTGAGGGGTATCCTGTCCTGATCTGTCCGTGGGCTGTACCTGTTCGCAGTCTGGTATTTCTGTCCTGAGGGTCCTAGTCCCCGTCTTTCCAACTGACCCGTGGCCAGGGTTAGTCTTCTCTCAGACCTAGGTAATTATTGACCTGTGGGTTTGCGTCTCTCTCTCTCTCTCTCTCTCTCTCTCTCTGATTTAATAAAGTACTCTTGCCTTTGATATTGCTCCATCACCTTGAGAACAAGTTATATGCTATTGTTGTAGAATTGTTCCACTTCTCTCCCCACCTTTAGAGAATTGCCAAACTGTTATATTTTATTAGTATGTTCCAATTTTTCCCTTTCCTTTAGCTGATTGCAGTGAATCTAGAAAGAATAGTTTGAGTGCTTAGGATAAATACATGTTCTAGGTCCCAACCCCGTCCTATTGTTCCTAGCATAAAGTTGCAGTGACTAGTTCTGTTCTAAAAAAATCCTACCTTTAGTCTTCCCATATACTCTAATGGTTATAATTCTAATACAAAGTTACTTATTGGTGCTGATTCTGATGTTTGATATATTATTCTGCATATCGCTTATTGTCTTGGCATCTTCTTTTTGAACCTTTCATATAAAGTTTTAAACTTCATCAGGTGTCTGTGGTCATTTTACAAGAAATTGTGGATAAGTATGTACTGAAGTATAAAGAGTATTTTTCCTAGGTTCCCTGTCTACTATTTTCCCTGTTAGCTCCAGGTCCGTCGGAAAGTTGTACTTGTGGTAAGTCAGGTACATGGTAAGAAGAGGTGTAACCCAAACCCTAATTGCTCATAGAAGCGTGCAACAGAAACCATCACCCAGTTCACCCCAAATGTCAATGGTGTATTAAAATTTTTATGCACGCCAGGGCCCAGTGCGTGTAGGAAATTGGTGAATACGGTGACCCGGGTGAACTGCACGCTCTATCACCGTAAGGATTGCGGATGGTCTGATGCCCGTTGATCGACATCCCAATACAGTTATTCTAAAGTTTCCACTGCTACGTCGCAAACTCCAGCTTCAAAAACATGGCAGAGCCTCTGCCCCTAAAGATAGCCGGGGAACTGCAGCTTTGTTAGTCAGTAACTTTGGCACATTTGTTAGGGAGTTTGCCAACATGTAAATGAGGCCCACAGCCCCAAACTTGAAAAATGATAATCTACACTTATACCTATGTACGCTATTACTGGTAGCTCACCTGAATGTGTCAGGTGAAATTTTTTAGGAGAGATAAATATAGTAAGTACATATTCACTAACTAAATACAGCAGTTCAAATATGATTTCGCAATATTTTTAAATACAGCAGCCACGCGTTCCTCTGAAACCGCTTGTTCTCAGTGTCGCAAAAATATATAAGTGAATGTCGACTTGTGGTGAAGGCCAATCCTAAAAACCTTGCGGGTCAACAGTTCTGTATCCCGGGCATCTGATGAATTTTGGAGTTACTCAGTTGAGTTAGCCTCATTGCTCCTGACCTCTCCCTCCTTCATATACTTAGTTAAGCAAGATTTGGTCTCAACGTTTTTTTGTCTCAGTCAGCAGTAAATGTCCAAAAAGCCCAACATTACTCTAGCAGAATGCTGGTCTTCAGTATTCACTGGTCAGTTGTCTGTGAGGATGGTTGGTTTGTGAGTGTGCATGGTGACACTCCAGTATGATTAATGCTGGTTTTTGATGACTCGATGCTTTGAGCGTAAAGGGGTAAATGTTGGACATCTACATTCATTATTTGTAGAAGACCAATAGGTCCTAATGAATGTCTAAAACACCTTTGTCAATGTTTGTACCACCATGAACTAGCTAACACAGTATACGTGCATGATTGACGCTCTTGATGTTCTATAGTAAATAAAATAAATAAACTGTTATCGTTGGTTCTTCTGAAAAGTAAAAAAAAACAGCTGCACACTCTGACCTGTTATTATTTTAGTGGAACGCCTGCTGCTCTTGGCAAGCTCTGTCTCAGTACAACTCGTTTAGTGTACATATTCTGGTTTGTCCACATTTCATCATTATAAAATATAGTCTAAATGTAACAGAATTCACTAATGAATAACTGTGTAGCTGTTAAGATCATTACTTACAAGAAAACACGACCATCCTCGAATTTTAATGTTCGGATTCTTATTATCACAAACATGATTTATTTTACCCACTGTGCTGAAATCACCCCTGCTAAGTGTCTAAGGTAAAACGATGGCTCAGATCAAATATGTGAGTTACTAATGCATTGGTGTATGAAAAATGGGTTTAGTGTGTATGGGATCCTCTCAGAAGCGGCAGGGAAGGAAAAGGAGAGGTGATTAACAATGGGACAGGTCCAGTATAGTAAGAAGCTGCTATTTGTAAGACAGGGGAAAGCAATTAGGTTGTTGAATGGTCTAGCAGAGGTTCTGTGATGGGAATTCGGATGCATGTGAAAAAGTCAGGTCAGCCACGTCATCGAATCTGTGGCTGCATTGTGAAGCAATTTAAGGAATAAGGTCAACTGAAAATATTTGAATGAATCTTTATATTCATAAAGATTAATAAAAAAGCTTCATATGAGTGTGCATTACAGTGAATGGTTGGTAGTAGTATAGAACACAGGATATGTGAATTAATAACGGTACATTTGTTTCCACTTTTTTATCCTTCATAAATATGAACATTTTCCTATGAAAATAACACATTTTTCAGATGCATTGCATTTCCCCCCTAAGTGCCTCTTCGTAAAATAAAACAGCACTCAGTGATCCATGCAGGCTTTCAGTTATAATAGAAACACAGAGCATGTTCCATGCTAATCCACCTCATTAATATTAAAAAACGCACTATGAGACTGGTGAGCACTTAATCATTTGCAATTAGCACCTACTGTAATGGCTAATTCTTTGGAGGGTGCTTAAAGAGAGAAGTAGGAAATGTGGCACCAGTTTGATTAATGGGAGTGAACTGTACTTTCAGTATTCAATACTGTGAAAACTTAGTGACTGGAACAATTTTTGTGGCACAACCAGTTTACATTAGTTTATAATATGTGAAACAAATACTATAACTGTTGGTAAGTGTATGTCGTTCTTTTCCAATGTCTGTTTTCAAATGTTTGGCAATATTACTAGATGCAGATTAAATTCATCATATTTCTATATTTTTACTTTTTTAACCTTTGACCCACATATGTAGACATATCACTCATACTCTATTATGTGTAAGGACAAACTGAGCTGAAGTTTCAATAGTTCCTTAGATGAGAGAAAACATGCTTGCACTGCGAGGTCTTGAAGCAACAGCTATCAACAAAAATGTATAGCTCTTGCTGTCAGATTCATATGCAAATACCTTTCCCTTGGGTTCCAATGTGTCCATAAAAAGTATAAATGTTCTTCTTTGTCCCCCCTCATGAGGTGTAGTGAACCTTTTTAGGCCTGATTCACAAAAGCTTTGCTTAGAGCAAACAACAAGGGATAAGAAGTGTAGGAAAAATACGCACAGAAAAAAACATATAGTTATTCTATGTGGGAGAGATAACAGCCACTAAACTGACCAACATTCTAATGTGAAATCGTTGAATTTGGCACTGGCTGTATTCATCCACTTAGTTGCAATTGCCTTTGCTAGCAAGGACATCAACTCCTTAAATTAAGCCAATTCTTTCCTTGGTCAATGATTGCAGCCAGGATCATAGGGCAAGATGTACTATGACTTAATTTGCAACAAGAGTTCGCAAATTTACAAACCGACCACTATACTGATAGGTCAGATTTCAAAATCACCATTTGGAGTTGGTCACAATTCGACCAACCTCATCAATATTTATGAGGTAGATCACAGAGACTCATTCTAATTGGATGTCACCCCATGCATGGTGACCTACTGAGGTCTGTGATCGCTAATGTAAAAAGTAATTGTCTATGGTAATACAGACCACTTTCCCTAAAGAAAATTAGCCTACATTTATTCTTTAAAACGTTTTCACTACAAATTGTGACTGGTCCCCTAGTCCACTGCCCACGCCCAAATAACCTTTTTTTTCATTCAAAAAGAGGAAGGTGTCCAACTGAGATATCTTTCACTTTGAGAATGGTTCACCACCTTTTTTCAGGAGTCAGAATCTTATCAATTGAGATTAGAAACAATCAATAAATAACATTTCAAATTGGAATTCCGAAGGGCCATCAAAAACACAATTCATAATGCATATCTGAACTCTTTTGCAATTTGTCTACCAGTTACTAATTTGTAAATAGGTTTAGTACATTTATTCAAACCATTTAGCAGTTTGCAATCTGTGATTTAACTATTTCAGACTTTGAGGGCCTTATTTATGAGGCCTTGTGACAGTATTGTGCTGTCGTTGGGCTACTTTTTGTGACACATTGGTGGCGTAAAAACATGCCCCCTGTTGCGCTTTGTTTTACAAAGAGGCGTATCTAAGCAGATGCGCCACTTTGTTAATCCCTGCACTACATTACACCTGCATCAGGTATAATGTATGCAGGTGATGCAGTGAAATCGATGAGATTTCACTGCGCCACTTCTAGGATGCAAATGCGTCAAAACCTTATGCCTGCCTCATGGCAGGCAAAAGGGTGATGCAGTGCTATATTCATAGCTCTCCCGCTGCATTGCTGGAGTTGCATCACCATTCCGAAACAACTCCAGCAATGCATGATTGTTGCATCAACATATACATCAGTAAAACTTGTCATTCCTTGAGACATAATGAGTCATACAGTAAACATGACACATCCATTATGTCACAAGGAGGGCACAATGACAAATATCGACTACTTCGCAATAGTGTTCTCTTAATTTTGTGGTCAGAAGCTATTTTATGAAAATCCCTTCTCAGGATGTTTGTTTAGAGCAAATTGATTTATTAGATGTGTTTATATGTGATTACACTGGACCACCCATCAGACAATGTAATTGGATACTCATTAACAATCAGTAGGATTTAGTTGAGACCAAAGAAGTGAAATGGTCTAAGAAACTCGGGCTCACGATTACTACAGATGAAATTGTGCACATTTATTTGTTACCACATGTGCATTGAATACCTTATCAAAACTGTAGCAGTTTTAGGTCATCAGTTACTGAGAACATTCTTCGATTGAGCTAATCAAGTGGAGGAAAAGATCAGATTCCATTGTCCACACTGAGGAAGGCCTAATGCTGATTTTCACATATTTGCAATCTATCAGGAACTTAATCACTTTTGGTTTACTATAATAGAAAAGTTATGTAACATTCTCATATTTGATATCACATTGATGGACAGAGCTTTCAACTGATTAAAGTGTACCCAGCTTTCTAGAGCAGACAATACATCTTTTAATTACAATCCTCCATCGATGTGTTGCTTCGGCTCAATCCCCATTTCCGCGTCTTCATCGATGGTGGAATTTGCTATGCCATCACTATCATCTTGAAGAGAAAAGGAGTTTCAAATGTAAAACAGTTCAGAAAGATATGGATATCATTTAAGTTTGCACACTAGGAAGTGTGCTGTCACAAGATTAATTGGTATAATAGTTGTTATCGCAGCAGGCACTTTAGGGGATTATAGCTGAGGTGTGTTTATTTATAAATCACTCGGTAATACATTTCATTTTATAATTAAATTGATTAATTAAAACAAATTCTAATGTATTTGTTGTGGTAGATTTTGAATTATCATTGTAATAACTTTGTTTTTTCCCAATAAAAAGAGATTCAGATATATTTCTACATTTGAAGTGTGTATGGCATTCGCAATGCATGTTGACACCACTGACCTGACTCTAAAGTGCTCTGCATTACTTCTCCTATGTTTTAGAAGCTCTGGGTTGCGTTTGTGGTTGCTCCATGTGAGAAACACTAAGTGGTGTGTGTGTGGTTCTGGGGTGTGCTCAGTGTTGTCACTGTGAATTGAAGCAACACACAGAAGTTTTTCTTTCACAGAATGCAGTGTATCAATACATACCCCTATAAAATCAGATCTTGGTGATTAGAATTGTCTATTACATAAATTTGAAACAGGTTTTTATCAAGTAACATCTCATTGAGCTCCTATATCTTTTCTGCTGGTCTGCATTACCGCTAGTTAAATCAAATTGTATTTCTGCAATTCCCAAATGTCTTTACTAATGTCCTGGACACTACACTTGCCTACATTGTTGACGGTGCGAAAGAAGTCTTCTCATACAGTAGCAATCATTACATAAAGTAACAACAGTATATTCCCAAGTGTATTTGGTGCTCCATTTTGGAGAAAAACAGAGGGCTCAAATAATTTTTTTTGCATTTGTCATTGGGTATGCTCAGACATGAGTCCCATGCTCTCCACGCCACTGGATTCAAGCAAGCCGGGCTGAAGACGGCTGGAGTGCCAGAAACCGGTCCTCGGAAGCTTGGTTCCGGTCCAGGGTCCAGGGAAGGCATGGCTTGGCAGTTTGGGCTGGACTGTTCCCATGAGGCACAGGGTCAGACTGATTTGCATATGGCCATGTCTGAACTGGGGTGGTGTGGAGTGCAAAAAACGATGGATTTAGGCCCAGATCTCTGTAATGGGGTGAATGTATGACATTGTTCTGCATTATGTCCATCAACTGGTTTTTGCAAATTCAAAACTAGCAGTACTGAGGCCATGCTGCTCCCGAAAAGAGACCTCAGTTTCTAACATGTTGATGCCACATGTAGTCTGAGGGCCTGATTCACATTAGGTTTTGTAATGGAATTCTTAAACTCAATTTTCTTTTAGCTAAGTAGCTAAAATTAGCTATTTTTTTGTTTTGCAAAAAGAAAGTTCTAGAGTGGCTGAAAGTGCAACTACAATTCAATTATATAAATTCATAACAGCTTTTTCCTAATAACACACTAGTTTGTTTTGCTAAACACATCACATTGCAGGAAAATTCATCGAACCTATTTTGATTTGAATACAGAGAGGTTCCCTGCTGTCCAGGATGCCATATGATCAAGGACTGAGGACCTGATTTAGATTTTGCTGCAGCGGAGGTTCCAAGTACTCTGTCAAGCTGATAGAGGTCCAACCACCATATTGAGATGCTCTGGCAATAGATAGTTGACAACCCTAGTGGAGGTCTTCTCTGCTGGCTAACAGTACTCCATCGCTATCTCACTGGCCGGTTTGGCTAAGCCCATTTAGATGATCCCATTGTGCTGGCGGTGTTCTGGTGGCGGAATCCTTATGGAGTTTGGCCATTGTTGTGTGGAGTCATGTAAGTACTACTCATCATTATCTTACTATACATATATGTTATGAATGTGTCATAATTTATATGTAGGTAATCTGTAATGATCTTTTTTTACATATAGCAATGTACTCCAACAACATACACGCACTATAAAATTTACACCCACAAGCACCACAATCACAAAACCCACAAGCACCACTAAACATAATGTTTTTAAGTGTTCATTTTCCCTTGATAAGTTGTATTCATTGCACATGTGAACAAATAGCATGTAAGAGAAATACATATAAGAAAAATACAAAAATACACAACCTACAGCAATTCTCAACACATGATTCATAGTAACGTAAGTGTACAATTGTAAAAGTAGCTTACCTTAGATTACGGTGACAACAGAGTAATTTGGAGTCATGGTGCAGTCGAAGCAGCAAAAGGGGAACCTGTATGATGGGGTTCATGACGGAAATTAAAAATAGGAAACAGTAAAAAGTTTTCTTCCTACCTCATTTCCTTCAACTACTCAAAGTAGGATGTATTCCCGCTATATGCCTCGATAGAAAGGCATATCATAATTGGGATGGCAGGAATCTTGGGTGGACTGCCTCTGACAGCCGTTTCCTGCCTCTGATGCCATCGATGTGGGATAATCTTTCTGGAGAAGGTGGCAGTACTCCAACAGTCTTCCCTCGATACACCTGCCAACATCTAAATACAGCGGGCACTCTGCCAAGCCAGCAAGTGGGAAGACTGAAAGTAAAAGCGACTGTGGTACCTGGTCAGCCCTTAGTTGAAAGATGAGAGAAGTTTGGGGGAATATTAGTTATAGCTCAGTTATGACTAATAGCATTTTATTTATTGGTTTCACTTAAGGACAATTAGATAATTCGCAGATCAATCAGAACTCTCCATACCATCCACCACAGGAAATAGAATGCAGGCTTTTTTCAGGTTCAGATATGTGGGAGTGTTTGTATTTCCAGAACCGGCGGGCTATCCTCAGCAAGTCGTATTGATCTCTCTGCCAGTTTATAGCAGAAAGGGGTGTGAGAAATAAGCCTCTAGATGTAGCGAGATCTTAGGGATAAATATCGCTATAGAAGATGTTAAAATAGCTTTTGACACTATTGGCCGCTCAGTACATTCAGTAAATTTACGACTGCAGCAATTCTGGACACTTTTTATACTTTAATATACCCCGGAGAGGATTGTCAGATGGTCTCATTGGGGGGCTAGACAGGGAGGGGTCTATGTAATTGCCCCAAACGTGGGTTATATGCAGCGGATATTACCCACATGTTTGCTACGTGTCCTGCTTTAAGTTTTTTGGGGGAAAAGATATCAGCAGCAATCAAATATACATTTATAACAGCTGAAAAGATGCTTGGTAATGAGGAGGATAGTGGTCACTATAGATCTATAATGGCAAATATGTTAGTTACTGCCCGACTGGCGATCGCTAGAGCTTGGATTTCTCCCAAACCCCCCACTGTGATTGAATGGTCAGTAATTTTTAAAGAAACGGGGAAAGGGAGACGGCTTTAGCTAAAGCAAGGGGTATCCATGCCCTGCAAAAATACAGATCCACAAGGGGCTGCTTAGAAGATTTATAGGTCAATTTTGTTGGGAACCATTGATGTTGTCTCTTTTTGGTTCTTCCGATATTTGCTTGGTTATAATCATTCTTAAATGTATGTTTATATTTTACCGACTATTATACTTGTACTTTGTTGTTAATACTTCAGTATAATCCCCACCTTCTATCTTATTATGTATTCCTTTCTGATTGTACTTCTTTTTGACAATAATTTTATTTTTAAATGAAAAAGTAAAAAAAGAAAAATAGAATCCAGGCGGTCTAAATATCCTGGGGCACTTTAGTTGTTATCAGTGAGGGGACAGGACTGTTTCACCCTAGCATGCTAAAGTTTAAATACTAAAACTCTGAACGTTTTCATTTTACTTTAAATCCAGCAATTGTTTGCTAAATTTTGTTTGACACTTTCAAACTATCTTTTTGGTGTCTAGGTGTAGAGGACATCTATGTAGAGTAAGCTTTGGAATTACATGCTTTTTCAATCTGCTTCAGAAGCATGTGTTCCTTTTTTATTATTTAAAACAGCTGACATACTTGATGTTGTGTACTAAGAACTATTGTCAGGTTTTGAGAAATTGCACCCAAACATTATTGAATCTGTTTATTGTCCAACATATTCATTCAATGAGAACAATAGTTCAATAAAAGCATTTACAGATATTGCTTGTTTTGTCAAATTGATAGTAAGTAGGTAGTTTGGTAGAAAATGAACAATGCTTGATTTTCATTCTGGTCTTTTGTAAAAATGAACCCTGTTAGAAGTTTTATGTAATGAAACATTCTTGCACCTTGAAGATATTACTTTGGTAAAATACTAACCCGTTTTTAAAGCAATGTATAACTTGGTTTTGTGAACAAATAAGCTATTTTATTAGCGTATTCAAGTTATTCGAGTGAATATCAGTCCAAATCCACTTTAGCACGAATGAGACCCACCAGCTTTTGAAATTGGAATGTATACATACACATGTTTGCAACATTATAGGTATTCATGTGTTAAACTATGACATTACTCTAAACAACAGTGTTAGACAGTGCTCAAGGATAAAAAATACTGACTTGTCAGGGTGAACCTCAAACGTCACTAAATTGCCCTAATGGCAACACCTTGATAGCTATGGCAAAGAGCAGATGGGCTAATTATGAGCACTGTGTAAAGTATTTATGTAGTACCACAACAGTAATAAAGTAAAAACATGAGACAGAAAAAAATTACAATAAATTAGAATAATAGAGTACATTTTAATACAACAAATGGTACCAAAATAACACAAATCCAATAAGAAAATCAGAGATATCAATTTACATTTATTTAAGAATAATAATGCCAAAAAGCACTAAGCACCATGGGAGAAAAGGAGCTAGACATGATATCAAACCAATCACTATGGAGAGTGGGTAGGATATACCAAATAAATGTGTCCCCATCAAAAATTATACCTTCTAAGTAAGGGCCTTATTACAAGATTTGCGGTCTGTGAATCACCGTACTTGTGTGGCAGGCAAACTGCTGCAACCTGAGTAGTCTGACTGCCGTTTTATGAGATGGGTGGATTGCAGTTTGAAAGACCACTGGCAATTCACTGACACCGCCGACCAACTGCAACCACAGCAGAATGAGCCAATAAATTGGTGAAAGGCTTGGGCCACCAGTGAAACTCCTGTTACTTTAAAGCTGGTGTGACTGTAGCGGTACCACTACCACATCTAGATGGCAGAACTCACCTCCACTTACCCTTACTTGTCTTCTGCCATCATGGAGCCCAACGGCCACATCCTGCTACTGCTGTACCTGCTCAATTACATCCCAAAAAACTCAATCTACCACAGACAAAATCAGGGGTAAATTATACAACTGCCAGTTTCCATAGACTCCACAGCAAAACATTGCCCCACCAGGGACCATGCAAGTGAGTTGGGGTCCCTAAGTAATTTACCCATTTACAGGGACCCTGTCTGGAATTGTTTCATAAGAAGAATCCAATATATATCTGTAGTATGCTCTATTAGGCTAAAATACTGGTACAGCACAGACACACTGTACACAAATGGACAAATTGTAACACAAATTGAGTATGACTTACTAGAGTCCACTCCCCCCAGATTTTCCTGTCAAGCCCTCAGAATGCCAGATGGCCAATCCTTCTTCTCCCCATGAAAGAATTTTAATGGGGTGCTAGGAGGGCCACTGCCAGTCCTCTTTATCTCCAGATGGTGGTGAATGTACCGGGTATGCACCCTCAACCTCAGGTTGGTCCACCTCCTTCTAATTTCCAGGCATGTGCACAAGGTGGTTGCAACAGCATTCACCCTGTTGACTATCCTGTTCCAAAATTCAGCTTTTCTACTGAGTGAAGTATGCTGACTTAGGACCCAAGAATGTGGGGCTCTTCACAAATGATTTAAATTACCCTGACTGTCAACTCAGTCTCAGTGAACCTTGGATTTTTAGGCCAGCATGATAAAGAAATAATATGAGTTACTATATGAAAGGCAAAGCAAACATGTGATAATGATGAAATAGTACAAAATAAAAATTATAAGTGGTGGAGAGTGCTAGATGGTGAGCCGAAAGAATAAAGGGGGCTGGCTTGGATCACAACAATGACTTCTAGCTTCTGTGCTGTAGCTTAGAAGCAAAGAACCCTGGTCAGGGATGGGGTGTGCTTTATAGTGTGATTAGCAGTTGTGTTTTTTTTGCGTTTGTACCGCAGCGGTCTACTGCTGTTGGGTAACCGCCATTTACTAACCATGTTTGGTGGATAGACCGGGGAAGCAATTCCAACATTTCAAACCACTGCGGTCCCAGTAGGAATAGCGCCACGCCTGTGGCTGGCGTTTTAGACAGCGCAACTCTTAATACCGCAGGTGGTTGACCGCCGGTGCAGATATATTGTAGTGGACGCGGATACGGTGTTTGGGCGGTTGGACCACCAAACTCATAATCAGACCCTTAGACTTTTGTAAGGAAGTCATAAATCCTCCTGCAAGCTTCAAGCATGTAGGCAAGGGTGTTGAATTAAAATTGTATAATATGGTTAGATGCAGTGGGAATAGTAAATGTATTTATTGCCCAAAATCTTCCGCCAAATGGTTAGGTTGGAGTAGGGATAGTAAATGTCACCCCTCTAGTGTCCAACACCTTTCCGAAATTGGTTTATATTGGAGTGGAAATAGTAAAAGTCATCCTGTTAGTTTCCAACATCTTTCCCTATATGATTAGATTGAAGTGGGAATAGTAAATGTCCCCCCTTTAGTGTAAAACACCTCCTCCAGTATGATTATATTGGAATGGGCCTAGTTAAGAGTACCCCTTTAGTGGTTTAGATTAGAGTGGGAATAGAAACTGTTACCCGTTAAGTGTCCAACACCTTACCCAATTTGTTTAGATGGAATCTGAATAGTAAATGATACCCCTTTAGGGCCCAACATCTTCCATGAATTGGTGTAGATTGGAATGGAATAGTAAATGTCACCCCTTTAGATGCGAACACCTTCCCCACATTGCATTAGATTGGAATGGGAAGTTTAAATCTCACCTCTTTATTGTCCAACACCTTCCCCCAATATGGATAGATTGGAGTGGGAATAGTAAATGGCACCACTTTAGTGTCTAACACCTTCCCAAAATCTTCTGTGGAGAAGTGTGGCTCAATGGTTTGAGCAGGCAGAACTCGATGCAGAACTCTGGCCAGGGACCAGGGTTCGATTCCTGCCCTGGCAGGTCTCGGGCTCATTAATTCCCCTGACCGGATATTCTCGCCTCAGTGCCTATTCTGATCATGGGTCCCACGCTGCAACTCTGGGCAATAGCTTGCTTAGTCTCCACAATGGCCCCCACAACGCGAGGGACGCCTGGTCTGCACCATGGGGGTGCCCAGGAGTGGACACTTCACAGGGAAAGCCAGGAAGGGTTCCCTTGCGGTATTCGTACAAGCGCCGGGAAACCCACTGCGGGTAGCTGTGCGCTATACAAGTACAATTACATTTACATTGTTAGATTGGAAATAGTAAATGTCACCTCCTTAATATCCAACACCTTCCCTGAATTGGTTAAGTGTGGAGGGTCAATAGTAAATATCACCCCTTTTTCTGACCAACACAGTCCCCAATATGGTTAACTTGGAGTGGGAATACTAAATGTCACCCTTTTAGTGCCCAAACACCTCTCCAAATTGGTTTAGATTGGAGAGGGAATGACAAATGTCACCTCTTTAGTATGGTTAGATGAAGTAAACATAGAAATTGTCAACTCTTTAGTGTCCAACACCTTCCTCAAATCAGTTTAAATTAAAGTAGGAATAGTAAATATCACCCCTTTTGTTTTCAACATCCACGCAAATACGGTTGGGTTGGAGTTGGAATACTAATAGTCAACCTGTTAATGTCCAACATTTTCCACCTATATGAGTAGATTGAAGTGGGAATAGCAAATGCCTCACCTTTAGTTTCCAAAACCTTCCCCCAAAATGGTTAAATTGGAGTGGAAATGGTAAAAAGCACCCCTTTAGATCGAAAATAACAAGCCTATAGGAATTTCCTGATATAGATCACAATGGGTATTCCCTCTTGGCTCCTGGTTAAATCAATTTACACATAATTGCACATTGAATCTTTTTACTTTGATGTTAATGTTTTTAATTTTACACTTTACACTATATCTCCAACAATGACATGCAGCACAAATAGAAAGTGATGTCAAAACACGTAAACAAAATGTATTAAAACTGTTTTTGAAATGCCGCCCATGCACCTGTGAACAAGGTCTCAGTGAGACCAAAACACGTAGGGACCCCCTTTGTTTCTGGCTCATATTGAATTTACAAAAAGAAAATATAACAATTTGTTTGACCCATGAGTGAGATGTACCTCCTGTGAAGAAGTATTGGGGAATACTTACACGGCGTGGCTCTGCCATTTTGGGATCGCACCACCCTAGGAGTCCTACAATATCCAGTGCAGGTGAGCAGTCTGAAGGGAAATATATATATATATATATATGTATATATATTTACTGAAAAAAACATATGTTTCCCGTATGTTATAGTTAGCTGGACATTTCACTCATACAAAACAATTGGAAATCCCCTGTTATAGTTAGTTCAGCTAACTATAACTCGCCTCCGCAATACACTGCTGATGACGTCACATATTACATCACTCATGACATGGTCAGTGACATAACTCATGACATCACGGATGACACCTCAAATGACATCACTGATGACATCACTGATGACATCACCCAGTGAATGTGTGTCTTTCTGAAAAATGAATATTTTGTATATATGTATATCTAAACGTAGATGGAAGAACAAATGGGTAAATAAGTGTTTAAATGGATGTTTTGTTTGTAAAATTGATTGTATAACTGACTTATTAAGTATATCTTAGTGAATAGATGTGTTAGCGAGTACTGTTTAAATATTTAAATATCTGTATCAGTGTCTCACTTTGTATATAGGTGGCTGCATGGATTGGTGAGTAGCAACATGAGTGTGTGGTTGTGTTATTAGTTGGTTTTTTGAGTATCAGTATGCGTGTCTGTATGGTTCGTGGGGGATATTACTTAGCACATAGATGCGTGAATGAGTGACTCACTGTTTGTATGTGTTTTGAAGACAGCATGTGTGCAGGACTATGTGAGTGGATGAGTCTGTGTATGGATGTGTTAGTGAGTGAATGACTGTCTCAATAGTGTCTTTATGAGTAAGTACATATGTTTTAAACTAGTATATGTGAGTATTGATGTATATAAGTGAGTTTATATGAGAGTGAGAGATTGAAAGAGTTCCTGTATAAATAAGTATGTCTTTCTATAAGTGATTGTTTAAAAGAGTAAGTATGTGTACGTTTCTGTAGAAGTAAGTATAGTTGTGAGTGTATAGCTGTATATGCAAGTAAATGGATGCATGTGGTCGTACTGTACGCGTACCCGCTCATACGTCACAGATAGGTTTTGACGTTATGCATCACATCAGCACTTCCGCGTGACGTCATGTATGTTTATACGGCGAATATACAGTCAGTGATATCCCGTACCTTCCATGTTGGCCAAGTTGTGGAAATTTACAGATACAATGACACATTGACTTTTAAGACCCGGGTAACGTCAGCACTAGAAAACAGACACCCGAATCACATGATTTTTCATATAGCTCATGACAGAATCATGCCCATAGCTCCGAAATCATGCTTCAGAGCCTTGCGCAGTACTAGTGTACATCAGGCCAGCACACTCCACTTACGCTACCAGGAAAACACATCAACATTAAATGGCCCAGATTTCCATTGTAGTAATTTTTTTAGTTCCAGGTCTTCTTGTCAGAAAGGCGCACACACTCCCTCATGGCTGGTGTACACCCACACCACACCAATCCAGCACATGCGTCACAACAAACATGACCCTACCTTTAAAAAAGACGGGGCGCATGTGCTCTATGCTATTTTGTATGTATTTGTATATTTTGTATATTTATAAAGCGCAAACAATCGCTCCGAAAGGAGCATCCTGGCGCTAACTACAAAGTGTGCAAAAGATCGGAAACAGAGATGAAACTAAATGAAGGACATTACATAATCATCAGAAAGGGAATAAATCCACGTTTTGAGTTGTTTTCTAAGAGTTCTCCCATCCCAACCGCTGTGATGGTCCGTCCTAGTGCTTTGAAAGCTTTATGTAGGTCAGAAATACCGAACAAGGAGGCCCATTCATCCAGTTCATCGTGTGCATACCTCATTCGTCGTGTTCATCGAGTGCATACTTCATCTTTTTCCAGTCCTTGAAAGGTGAGAAATTTGCGTTATTTTTGTTATTGTCTATACTTTAACTATGAGTACTGTATTGCTTCCCGTACATCGTTGTGTATTTCTGTGTCGCATTTTTGTGCTGCGCCACGTGCCCTGTGCTTCCTTGCATCTAATGGTAGTGTAAGGTTTAATCCTAGTTCTGTGATGGGCCAATCACTTAATCCTCTCTTGACTTTAAAATGTATTTATGGAGAATTATCTATTGAAAATTGCAAAGGACCTAATGGAGTCATCAGGTTTGACTTTAACATTTCAATGATAAAAAAGATGTAATACTCTAGTGATGTCATGAAGATTGGAATATTTGTATTGTTTTGTCATATACATTTTTTTTAAGAAAAAGGCATAACTTTAAATTTTAACATAGAATAGGAACACATTTTCAATTATGTTCGTTGTCTAGCCATTACAATTTCTTTGGAACAGTTGTGACTGACTCATTTCCTTGATTTGAAAACACTTGGAAACATGTACAATATATAGCAAATTAAATGTTTAATGGTTAGCATTGCAGTTATGATACACTAATGTACATCTTTTTTACATTTAGACTCTGTTGAAAAGTATTGTGGTGTCTGCAACTAAAACGCTTCAGCAATATATAGGGAAAACTTTATGGTAAGGGTCTTTAATGAGCTGCGTCCGCCATGTTGGTTCATTGGCTATGCACCCTTCCTAGTAATGGACTCAACAACACTTTGCCACTGACTGAGGACAGTTCACTATGTTTACTATGTAAATAAGTTTAAGTTAGCATAACAAAAAGCTATTGACCTTTATAGAATGCAAATAGAGTAACAAATTACATTTCACTTTCTTCCCAACAGGCACAATGTTTAGAATGCTGCCGATGGGTCCACCTTGAATGTTTTAAAATGAATGTAAGATCTTAGTTACCTTTTTCTTGTTTCAAATTTAACAAATGTATGTATTAAGAAAGTAAAGATGTGATCACATGCCAGATGTAGAATCACATGTTCTGCATACACCTGCCATCTAGTGTTGTGTTCGGAATATCATAAGTAGTATTTATTTGAAGAAGTCTTTCAAGTTTGCGAGTAAGGTCATTCCTCCTCTTCCTTTTTTATTCTTTGTGGGCATCGACTCCATTGTTTCTATTCACACACAAGTTTGATAATAGAGTAAGTATGTGTAAGATAGAGTTGTTAATGCTTATATGAAATAACATGAAACAACCACAGGCGTTGGCAGGGTAGGCAGGAGGACACATGTTAATGAATAGCTGACCATTCAACAATACATGCTGACACAAATAATGTCCCAGATATTGACCCTGCTTGCAGTTTCTTACATAAGTCAACACCACGAAACCGATACTTTAAGAAGTTTGCAAAAACCGAGCTGTACAACAACTAAATTGTTATAGTTATTTAATTTGATCAAATTTGATTTTCCAAAATTACTGGTTGTCCTATTACAGAAGTAAGTTGTAGTAGATTTCCAAAAACCATGACCTGTTTTCCTCCAAATAACACGTCAGAATGTGTTGCATTCTTAAATGCACAAAGGCAAGCATTAAGCTTGATACCTTGCTTACCTCATCAATAATGAGAAGTTTCATTTTCTTCAAGACTCTTGAAACTTCACAACAAGCTTCTCCAGATAGCTTGTAGTATTCCAATTTGTTTTCATGCTCTACTGGTAGCATTAGTCAACAATGTAAAGTAATTCCTTTAATATTGTGTGCTGCCAACCCAGTTACTATTTTAGATGGGGTAAGGTGAATAGACATGTTCGACATTTTTTAGTACTGCATTTTAGTATAACAGCCTTAGTCATTTTTCATAGTCATAAGCAGTGACTGGTTTTGAATTTTACGAAAACTTAAGAACAGGATATCTTTATAAGCAATTATATTTATATAACCTTATAAACTACTACAACTCTACTGTTGGAATGTTATTAGACAACTGTATTTACATAATATTTTTTAGGGTCAAAATAGTTGGTAAACCTACTTTTGTATTATGTACTAATAAAACTGTTAATGTGATGGTTTTATGTTTTTGTGCTAGGACCTAGAACATAACAGATTTGTTATGGATAAAGAGGCCAATATTACAGAAGAGACATTAAAAATGAGAAACAGTGTAATTTAACTACACAATCAATCTATAACTTGCAGCTAGACTAATTCAGAGGACATCAGTACTGCAGATGTCATCTGTGAATTTGAAAATGAAAGCAATGATGCTGATTTTTTGGAAGCACTGGATGACGTAGAGTTACTGGAAGCTATAACTCAGAAATGGCAAACTAGCAGACAATATTAGACAACTGAATTTACATGTGAAAACTCTTCATCCCCACAATTATGGGAGAGCTGCATGCGACAGGCTGTGGAAAGACATCCGCCCCAATTTTGCAGACCTTATTATTTCATGCAAAAATACATTTTTGGTAACTACTTCCCCGACAAGGCAGTGGGTAATTTGCGCGTCTGCTGCCTTCGTTGGATGTGGTTGCCAATTCTTATTCAAATTACAGGCCCTCGATAGAGCCCAATATTGTTGATTTTTGTTACCATGGTAGGCACAGACAGTAGCATCAAACGTTGATAGTGGAGACATCTGAACTTTTCGTCGTCTTCAGCAGGACGTGCGATCAGCCCAAGGTTATCTATAGTATGTATTTTAATGAAACTATTACAAACACTTTTCCATTGTAACACACACACCCACACACCTATATTTTAAACATTTCTAATTTTATTAAAAGAGGCAGCAGAGTTATCGGATGTGTTCTTGGCGATGGCCAAGGCGTCTTCCATCTTTTTTAAATGTTAGAGGATACTTTACTTTTTGTTTCAAGTTGTCAACTTGCTCAAATCTTCTTTGATATGCAAAGCCACTTTAATTCTTCTTCCAAGTTTAGCGACAGTAAATGTCAACTTGCTAATTCCAATTCCAGGGCCTCGTAAGAGCCCTGTCTTATTTTTTGTAACTACGTCACTGAGTCGGGAGTGTGTAGTTTGCGCTTCTGCAGCCTTCCTTGCATGTGGCTGATGGTTCTTAGGCTCCCTCTACCGACTCATACTTTACAATTCCTTTTTACCTTATTTAGCATACGTGTAGAATAAACAGCTTAACAAAGCCAATTTAATTCTTCTTCAAAGTTGCTAAGCAACATGAAATGTCAACTGGCTCGTTCCTATTACAGGGCCTCATAAGAGCCCTGTGTTGTTATTTTTTGTAACTACATCACCGAGTCGGGAGTGTGTAGTTTGTGCTTCGGCAAACTTCTTTGCACGTGACTGACAGACTTTATTTCTTCTACCAAGTTGTCAACTTGCTCAAATCTTCTTTCATATTGCAACATGGTAGGCAAAGAAATTAGCATCAAAAGTTGATAGTGAAGTCATCTGAGCGTTTCGTCGTCTTGAGGGGGACGTGCGATCATCCTGAGGTAATGTAGAGTATGCATTTTGTATGTATGCCTTCAACGCCGAATGTCTAGCTGAACACGGTGAAGGACTTCTACTCCTCAACACTGATTGACTACTACGTCTCATGTTGGACACATCTGTGTAATAGGCTGGAAATCCAAACATCCTACAAAAGACACAGACTTTATTTTTATTCCAAGTTGTCAACTTGCTCAAATCTTCTTTCATATACAGACCCACTTTAATTCTTCTTCCAAGCTAAGTTATCAAGGTTCACTGCAAGGAGGTGTCTCTGCGCTCTTTTTCTTCCAAAGTAGTATATCCCATGCACTACCACTGCATAGCAGTAAGTTTTCAATATTGCGTACCTAGACTGTTGCACCCCATTGACTCACAGATTCAAAGATGGTGCACTACATGTCGAAGCAGGTTTTTCAGTCATTGTTACAATGGCCAACGCATCATCGCAGAATACATGAACATCGAGCTTTGTAGTTTTTTTGTGGGGGGTGATGCCAATTTGTGAAACAAAACCTGTAAGATAAAAAGGAAGTTAACATTATGTGTAATTTTTGTATCAAAGGAGAGAGGAAGTGATAGAGTGACTACAAAGAATATTCGCAGCTCAACGTTCTGTTACCAGTGTGTTAGTTGGATGTGGTTCCCAATTCTTATTCTAATTACAGGCCCTCAATAGAGTCTAGTATTGTTCTTTTTGGCAACTACGTCCCCGACAAGGCAGTGGGTAATTTGCATGTCTGCTGCCTTCGCTTGAGATGGTTGTTAATTTTAAATCCAATTACAGGCCCTCAATAGAGTCGAGTATTGTTATTTTCGGCAACTACGTCCCAAACAAGGCAGTGGGTAATTTGTGCGTCTGCTGCCTGCATTGGATGTGGTTGCCAATTCTTACTCTAATTACAATTACAGGCCCTCGATAGAGTCCAGTATTGTGGTTTTTGGTAACTACGACCCTGACAAGGCAGTGGGTAGTTTGCGCGTCTGCTGCCTTCGTTGGATGTGATTGCCAATTCATATTCTAATTCTAATTCCAATTACAGACACTCAATAGAGTCCAGTATTGTTGTTTTTGGTAACTACATCCCCGACAAGGCAGTGGGTAATTAGCGCATCTGCTGACTTCGTTGGATATGGTTACCAATTCTTATTCTAATTCTAAGTCCAGTATTGTTGTTTTAGGTTATGTAGCCACTTTAATTCTTATAGCCACTTTAATTCTTCTTCAAAGTTGCTAAGCAACATGAAATATCAACGTGCTCATTCAAATTACACCCTGTGTTGTTGGATATGGTTGGCAATTCTAATTCTAATTACAGGCCCTCGATAGAGCCGAGTATTGTTGTTTTTGATAATTACTTCCCCGATAAGGCAGTGGGTTTGCGCGTGGTGTGCTGCCTTCATTGGATGTGATTGCCAATTCATATTCTAATTCTAATTCCAATTACAGACACTCAATAGAGTCCAGTATTGTTGTTTTTGGTAACTACATCCCCGCCAAGGCAGTGGGTAATTAGCGCATCTGCTGACTTCGTTGGATATGGTTACCAATTCTTATTCTAATTCTAAGTCCAGTATTGTTGTTTTAGGTTATGTAGCCACTTTAATTCTTATAGCCACTTTAATTCTTCTTCAAAGTTGCTAAGCAACATGAAATATCAACTTGCTCATTCAAATTACACCCTGTGTTGTTGGATATGGTTGGCAATTCTAATTCTAATTACAGGCCCTCGATAGAGCCGAGTATTGTTGTTTTTGATAATTACTTCCCCGATAAGGCAGTGGGTTTGCGCGTGTGCTGCCTTCATTGGATGTGGTTGCCAATTCTAATTCCAATTACTGGCCCTCGATATAGCCCAGTATTGTTGTTTTGGTAACTACTTCCCCGACATGGCAGTGGGTTATTTGCATGTCTGCTGCCTTCGTTGGATGTGGTTGCCGATTCTTATTCTAAATCTAATTACAGCCCCTCAATAGAGCCCAGAATTGTTGTTTTTGGTAACTACTTCCCCGACAAGGCAGTTGGTAATTTGCGCGTCTGCTGCCTTCGTTGCATGTGGTTGCCAATTCTTATTCAAATTACAGACCCTCAATAGAGTCTAATATTGTTGTTTTTCGTAACTACGTCCCCAACAAGGCAGTGGGTAATTTGCGCGTCTGCTGCCTTCGTTGGGTGTGGTTGCTCATTGTAATTCTAATTACAAGCCCTTGATAAAGCCCAGTTTTGTTATGTTTTGATAACATGGTAGGCACAGAAAGTGGCATCGAAAGTTGATAGTGGAGACATCAGAATGTTTCATCGCCTTTAGATTCTGTTCAAGACTTGGCAAGAAACAGCTTTCATTTTTCACCTTATTCAGCATCCACACAAGGCAGTGTTCATTGAAAGTGGTTGCCAGTTCTTATTCTAATTCTAATTACAGGCCCTCAATAGAGCCCAGTATTGTTGTTTTTGGTAACTACTTACCCGACAAGGCAGTGGGTAATTTGCGCGTCTGCTGCCTTCGTTGGATGTGGTTGCCAATTCCTATTCTAATTCTAATTCCAATTACAGGCCCTCGATAGAGCCCAGTATTGTTGTTTTTGGTAACTACATTCCTGACAAGGCAGTGGGTAATTAGCGCATCAGCTGACTTCGTTGGATATGGTTACCAATTCTTTTTCTAATTCTAATTCCAACCCCTCGATAGAGTCCAGTATCATTGTTTTAGGTTATGTAGCCACTTTAATTCTTATAGCCACTTTAATTCTTCTTCAAAGTTGCTAAGCAACATGAAATGTCAACTTGCTCATTCAAATTACACCCTGTGTTGTTGGATATGGTTGGCAATTCTAATTCTAATTACAGGCCCTCGATAGAGCCGAGTATTGTTGTTTTTGATAATTACTTCCCCGACAAGGCAGTGGGTCTGCGCGTGTGCTGCCTTCATTGGATGTGGTTGCCAATTCTAATTCCAATTACAGGCCCTCGATATAGCCCAGTATTGTTGTTTTGGTAACTACTTCCCCGGCAAGGCAGTGGGTAATGACAATGCAGTGGGTTATTTGCATGTCTGCTGCCTTCGTTGGATGTGGTTGCCGAGTCTTATTATAAATCTAATTACAGCCCCTCAATAGAGCCCAGAATTGTTGTTTTTTGTAACTACCTCCCCGACAAGGCAGTTGGTAATTTGCGCGTCTGCTGCCTTCGTTGGATGTGGTTGCCAATTCTTTTTCAAATTACTGACCCTCAATAGAGTCTAATATTGTTGTTTTTCGTACCTACGTCCCCAACAAGGCAGTGGGTAATTTGCGCGTCTGCTGCCTTCGTTGGTTATGGTTGCCAATTGTAATTCTAATTACAAGCCCTTGATAGAGCCCAGTATTGTTATGTTTTGATACCATGGTAAGCACAGAAAGTGGAATCGAAAGTTGATAGTGGAGACATCAGAACGTTTCATTGCCTTTAGATTCTGTTCAAGATTTCGCAAGAAACAGCTTTCATTTTTCATCTTATTCAGCATCCACACAAGGCAGGAGGAGTTGGAGGGTGGAGTTGGAGGGTGGAGTTGGAGGGTGGAGTTGGGGTGTGGAGTTGGAGGGTGGAGTTGGAGGGTGGAGTTGGAGTTGGAGGGTGGAGTTGGAGATGGAGGGTGGAATTGGAGGGTGGATTTGAAGTTGGATGGTGGATTTGGAGTTGGAGGGTGGATTTGGAGTTGGAGGGTGGAGTTGGAGAGTGGAGTTGGAGTTGGAGGGTGGATTTGGAGTTGGAGGGTGGAGTTGGAGGGTTGAGTTAAAGGGTGGATTTGGAGTTGGAGGGTGGATTTGGAGTTGGAGGGTGGATTTGCGGTTGGAGGGTAGATTTGGAGTGTGGATTTGGAGTTGGAGGATGGATATGAAGGGTGGAGTTGGAGTTGGATGGTGGAGTTGAAGTTGGAGTTGGAGGGTGGAGTTAGAGGGTGCAGTTAAAGTGTGGATTTGGAGTTGGAGGGTGGAGTTGGAGGGTGGATTTGGAGTTGGAGGGTGGATTTGGAGTACCATCGATCAATCAACCACAAAATTTGTAGAGCGTGCTACTCACCCGTAAGGGTCTCAAGGCGCTGAGGGGGGTCACTACTGCTTGAACAGCCAGGTCTTGAGTTGTTTCCTGAAGAAGAGTTGATCCTGGGTCAGCCGTAGGTGAGTGGGGGGAGAGTTCCATGTCTTGGCTGCTAGGTAGAAGAAGGATCTTCCTCCGGCGGTGGATTTCTGAATTCTTGGGACGGAGGCGAGGGCGAGGCTGGCGGGTAGGTGTGTAGAAAGTGAGGCGTCTGTTGAGGTACTTTGGGTCATGTCGTGGAGAGCCTTGTGTGCGTGGGTGAGGAGCCTGAACGTGATCCTCTTGTTGATGGGGAGCCAGTGTAGGTCTTTCAGGTGGGCAGAGATGTGGCTGCGGCGGGGGATGTCCAGGATGAGTCATGCTGAGGCATTCTGGATGCCCTGGAGTCTGTTCTGGAGTTTGGCTGTGGTTCCAGCATTGAGGGTGTTCCTGTATTCCAGACGGCTGGTGATGAGGGCCTGGGTGACCGTCTTCCTGGTTTCGGTGGGGATCCATCGGAAGATCTTTCGGAGCATGCGCAGGGTATTGAAGCAGGATGATGAGACTGCGTTCACTTGCTTGGTCATTGTGAGGGAGGAGTCCAGGATGACGCCCAGGTTGCGTGCATGGTCCGATGGTTTTGGTGCGCTGCCCAGGGAGGGGGCCACCAGGAGTCGTCCAAGGCGGCGGGAGATGGTCCGAGGATGAGGACTTCCATCTTGTCTGAGTTCAGTGTTAGACGGCTGATCTTCATCCATTCCGCGACGTCTTTCATTCCTTCCTGGAGGTTGGCTTTGGCGGTGGAGGGGTCGTTGGTGAGGGAGAGGATCAGCTGGGTGTCGTCGGCATAGGAGATGATGTTGAGGTTGTGTTGGCAGGCGATGGCTCCGAGGGGCTCATGTAGACGTTGAAGAGGGTGGAGCTGAGTGAGGATCCTTGCGTAATGCCGCAGATGACTTCGGTGGCCGCGGAACGGAACGGGGAAGTCGGACTCTCTGGGTTCTTCTGGCGAGGAACGAGAGGATCCACTCCAGGGCCGCTCCTTGGATTCCGGTGTTGCTGAGGCGCTGTATCAGGGTGCGGTGGCAAATGTTGTCGAAGGCTGCTGAGAGGTCCAAGAGGATGAGGGCAGCAGTTTCCCCATTGTCGAGCAGGGATCTGATGTCGCTGGTGGCTGCGATGAGGGCGGTCTCAGTGCTGTGGTTTGCTCGGAAGCCGGACTGTGAGGGGTCAAGGTATCAGTTGATCTCGAGGAAGGCGGAGAGTGGTCTGTTGACTGTCTTCTCGATGGCTTTGGCTGGAAAGGGGAGGAGCGAGATGGGGCCGAAGTTCTCCAGGTCCGTGGGGTCCACGGTGGGTTTCGTGAGGAGGGCGCTCAGCTCGGCATGTTTCCAGCTCTCCGGGAAGGTGACAGATGTGAAGGAGCTGTTGATGATGTTCCGGAGATGGGGTGCAATGGTGGAGTCGGCTTTGTTGAAGATGTGGTGTGGGCAGGGATCGGTAGGGGAGCCGGAGTGGATAGTGTTCATCATACAGGCGGTGTCTTTGGTGCTGACAGGGGTCCAGGTGCAGAGGGTTGTGGTTGGGGGCGCTGGTTCAACGGTTGGGTGCATGGTACATGCGCCGAAGCTGTTGTGTATGTCGGCAATCTTGCGGTGGAAGAACGAGGCGAGTGAGTCGCATAGGTCTTGCCAGGGCGTGACGTCGTTGTTGCAGGATCTGGGGTTGGAGAGCTCCTTGACGATGTTGAAGAGCTCCTTGCTGTTGTGGGTGTTGTTGTCCAGTCTTTCTTTGAATGCTGTCTTCTTGGTGTTTCGGATCAGCTGATGGTGTTTGCGGGTGGCGTTCTTGAGGGCGGTCATGTGTTCTGTTGTCTGGTCGTGGCGCCAGGCTTTCTCGAGGGTGCGGCAGGTTTTCTTGGTGTTTTTGAGTTCGATGGTAAACCACAAGACTTTCCTGCTGCCGGGTCTGCTGGGAGGTTTTTTCAGTGGTGCGAGTTCATCGGCGCAGTCGGTGAGCCACTGGGTGAGGTTGCGGGCTGCTTTGTTGGGGTCCGTCGTGTTGGTGGGCGGGTTCTGGCGGAGGGCGGTGGTGAGCTGGTCGGCGGTGATCTTGCTCCAGTTTCTGCGGGGAACCTGTTGCGGGTGGTGGTGGGTCGTGGTTCTCCAGAAGTTGAAGTGGACGCAGCTGTGGTCTGTCCAGTGTACTCCGGTGGAGTGGCTGAAGGAGATGTGCTTGCTGGAGGAGAAGACGGGGTCAAGCGTGTGTCCAGCATAGTCGGTGGGGGTGTTGTTCACCAGTTGCTTGAGTCTAAGGTTGGCGAGGTTGTCCAGCAGGGCGGTGGTGTTGCAGTCCTTGTTGTTCTACAGGTGGAAGTTGAGGTCCCCTAGGAGGATGTAGTCTGTGGAGGTGAGGGCGTGTGGACTGACGATGTCTTTGATGGCTTCTCTGAATTGTGTGGTGGTCCGGGGGGTCTGTAGATGAGAGTGCCTCTGAGGGTGGTCTTGGGGTCGGTATGTATCTGGAAGTGAAGGTGCTCAGCGGCGGTGAGGGTGTCATCAGAGTTGCTCGTGATGCGGATGGTGTTCTTGTGGACGATGGCGATGCCTCCTCCGGTCTGGTTGCCGTGATCCCTCCGGATGATCTTGTAGTCCTCCGGGATGGCTATGGCGATGTCGGGGGCTGAGGAGGCGTTCATCCAGGTTTCCGTGAGGAAGGCGACGTCTGGTGAGGTTGTGTCGAGAAGGTTCCAGATTTCCACGGCTTGCCTGTGAACTGAGCGGGTGTTGAGCAGGATGCACTTGAGGTGGTTGTTGCTGGTGTTCGGCTTGGTGGGTGCGGTGCAGGTCCAGAGGCAGGTGAAATGGCAGGCTTGGCAGGTGAAGGGTGTGTGGGTGCGTTTTGATGTGGCTTGGTAACAGGCGGGGTTCCGGCCGGCATTGAGTGCGTGGAGGGTGGCGGCGTCGTAGGTCCGTCGGGTGCGCTGGCATTGTCAGGGATCAGGGGTCATGGTGTTGGACGTGGTCCAGGCGTGGACAGGCGCTTAGGGGCTTGCCTTTGGCGCGCCTTTGGCTCATAATCGGGGCGCCCGCTGCCCGCGTCCTCTGCGGGTTCGCCGGGCGGCCTCCATATGAGGGGCTGAGGGAGGGAGGAACAGCTGGGAGGCAGCAGCGGGGTGGCGAATGGGAACAGCGGGGGTGCAGGGCCGCAGGGAGCAGCGGCGGGAAGCAGAGGGCGAGGGGGGGCACAGAAGGCTAAGCAAGGGGGACACAATCACGGGTACAGAGGGCAAAACGGGGAGACAATCACAGGGAGAAGGGGACACCAATTACAGTAGAAACAGAAGGCAAAGGGGAAAAATGAAAACGATAAACACGGCAAGGTTACCACAGAAAAAAAACTCAGTAACAGCGTTCAAAGTGTAGCACAGGGCCCAGCACGGGAGGACCGCGCGGTGTCTAGGGGGGCGACTTACCTGGTGACAGGGTCAAGGGTCGCTGTTGGAGGATGGAGTTGGAGTTGGAGGGTGGATTTGGAGTTGGAGGGTGGATTTGGATTTGGAGGGTGAGGTTAGGAGAACAGAACCCTTGAACTCACAGGGTCTCCAGGAATGACGTCATATAGATATATAAATAGACTGCTCCATGTAAGGGCCGGGTGACGCCGCATACTGCAGGGAAGCTGTGCTCGTGATTACTTGTCCGGCCATTTAACTAAGTTCTGTGATGGGTAGATAAGCACTTCCCTCCTCCCCGGAAGCACTTTACCCAGCCAGGAAACACAAAGAAGAAACAGCGCCTTTCACCCTCTAGTCGAGCCCGTCTCCAGGCCTTTCCGTGGTGCCGTGTGCTGTGTCTCTGACCAGATGAGGGGGGGGATGATACTGGAGGCACAATCCAGTGCCTAGTGGACGTCTTTCCAGCCACAAACAAGCACCACAAGAGACATTGGAGCGGCCCAGGGCCAATAATGGGTGGTAAAGCCCTTGTCAGGAATGTGGAACACTGTCTTAAAACTCATTTTCATAGCTTCCTATTTTTACTGAAATATTAATTTCCATTCTAAGGCATGCTTTGGATTGGATCCAGGCAAAGCAGCACGTGCCCTGGGTATGACGTACACATTCAAAGTCTGAAGCGTGATTTTATAGAGCTCTGTTCACAAAAGAAAGCCTTTCAGTGGCGAGTTAGTGTAGGGCATAAGTTGTCCCTTCCCATCTGAGTGGGCTACCACTTTTTGTCGCTGCACTCATGAGATCGAATGCGAGCATGACCGACTCAGCCTTTCATCCTTCCAAGGTTATTAAATTGGTAAAACTGTTCTCTACTACAGCACTGGGAAGTATAAAAAATACTTTCTTATGCTCTATCGAAAGCAATTTATTGTTACGTTCACAAACTTTTTATGTTTATACGTCAGTTACAGATGGAGTAAACAACTGGTGTAGGTCTGTGGATTTCTCAAACAAGTGCACCTGCTTCGGTTCCAACATTTATGGATGCCCGTGAAGTCTGCAACGTTTAGGGGGGCAATGGCCCCTTTTTTGATCGGGACAGCTGTTGCAAATTCCCACATTTACTTATTAACTTGCATCCTGTTCACGTGTCATTTTAGGACGGGCTGCTTTTGTAATCCACGCTTGCGTAATTTAGATGTCTGTGGTTAGTTTCCGCACGAAAAATGCAGATTTTTTGGATTTGTGAGTACTTTATTCTGGAGTAAAGCCGGGTTTCTTTTTCACTTGCCAATATTGTGAAAAAAACTTAGTGATTCGGCCCTGCAGGAATTCTGAAAGGCCCGTGAGACGAACAACAGTATAATTAAGAAATAATATCGAGAATTGATAGAACACGTGTGATTGCAGCCAGTGTCCGAGAGAGGGCGCCAGAGTGCTAAGGAAAGAACGGAAGAGACGTTTCAAAGCAGAGAGGTCAGGGTGCACATCTGTTCCAAGAAAACAAGAACGGGTTTAACGTCGAAACCTCTTTTACAAGAACTAGCCGACAAGCAAACAAAATATAACTACTTTGGGCAAAGCGTGTAAAAGTGGGCCAAGGTAACTATATGTCTGATATAGCACTTACATTTATTTTTTAACCGAGTTTCGTGTTTTTTTCCTGTTGGACAGTAAAACCGTACAGACAATTCCAGTTCATCAGATAGTGTGGGCACTCTGTAATCAGGTGTATTTCTGTGCCTCCTGTCTCTTTCATTGTATTTGCAGCCATGATGGCCCCAGGCTCACTCTGATTGTTTCTGCATTACCTGTACGAAGTTTTGATAAGCATGTTGGTTCCTGTTCCAGATGAGAATGAGCAAAAGGACATAATCAGGAGAAAGGAAAGGGGGCAGAAATAATGAAGTCAAGAGATAACAGAAGAAAGGAGATGGGCTGGAGGAGCTAAGATATAGATGTAAAAGAGAAAGGGAGGTAGGGACACAGAAAATTAAGATTAAAAGTCGAGAGAGAGAGAAGGGTATTACGTAGATAGAAGAGAGAGAGTGCGGGGCAAGTGAGGGGAGATGAAAGGAGATAAGAAAAAAGAGGTTAGGTACAAAGGAAGCAAGCCGAGAAACCGCCTGGCGACAGTGAAAGTAAATATTTAGGGGTTAGGAGAAATGCGAGACACGGCTTGGCAGCCGTGAAAAGTGTGAAGCAGGGGACGGGGGAGCGGATCCCTTTGAAGTGAACCTAAGCTTCACTTCAAAGGCAGGAGGCAGGCAGAAGGCTCGGGCAAGCTCGTGCACGAGCACATGCACTTCTGGAAATCCACTTTGTGAGAGCTTAGTTTAGCTCTTAGTTTAGCCCCTATAGTCTCGCCTAAAAAGTTGAACAGTACTCTTTTGCGTGGATCAGTATCAGATGTAATAAATGTTTGTGAAGAAATTGAGTTTAGTTACTTTGGTGGTGAGCAAGACAGTGCAGAAACTGATATGTTAATAGAAGGAAATGTGGGAGAGAATGTATAACATTCTAGTACAAAAAAATGTGTGCAAGAAATTACGGAGTTTAAGGTGATTTCAGGTAAAAGGCCAAATTATTCATGTATTTGTTCTCAATGAACTCATTATAAAAATCAGACCAGGACTGTTGATCTGTAATTAAAAAGTGAAAAAGAAAATAATAATGAGTGGAAAGAATTAGCAACTTATTTGTTGGTGGAGAATTGTTTTGATTTGGGTTATAATCAACGTATTTGTAAATATTGTTATAACAAATTACACTAAAACAAATTGCCTGCTAGTGCTATGTATAATAATCTTGAGTTGGTAAATAATCCTTCTGAACTGATAGATTTAAATACCGATGAGTCTATTCTTATTCAATGTGTCCGTCCATTTCAGGCTATTGTTCTTATAGAGCCTAAGACAGGGAAATTGCCTCCTTAAGACTTACAGAGAGGATTAAAGGGAAGAGTTGTATATTTTCCCCTAGATTTAAAGAAAAATTTTGAAACAATTGGTGTAGAAGATGAACCTCTAGTTATTTAGTTTTCATTCTTTTTTTCCAAGTTATCAACTTGCTCAAATCTGCATTCACATTTCCATTTTAACACACACCTCAATTTGAAAAGATCTAACTTTATTACAGGGTGGTAACAATAATGCTGAGATACATTAAGGGATGATTACAAAGTCTATAAGGGAACACCATTGAAAACAATTGGGATGGGTGACATGCTGTTTGTATTACATTAAGTCAGGCAGATCCCTGCTGCCACCCTCACAATATTGCTGTCCTTGGTTTGTCCCAACTCGCCCATGCACAAGGCCTGCACTGTAAGTAAGTAAGTTCCCCTGTTGCATTTACTAACATATATATTTACACATAGGTAGAAATATATTATACTCTTAACAACTCCTTTCTCTTCATCTGTCTCCAAATATACTAACAATAGAGTTGATTCCCATGCACAATGTCATCAAAACGAGGAGACAGCCTTACCACGTAACTAAATAGACTTCTTCAAAGAAAAACAACTTGCAAACAGCCCAAAACAACACGAGATGTCAGGACTAAAGAAACCATGTGAATCTACAGCCTTACATGCCAAGAAGAAGTGCTTACTGTGTAAGTGACATTTTCCATCTGTAAGATGTAAGATCTATCAGTAGTAAAGAAATATGTTCTCAGTGAAGTGAAATTAGTTATTCAGATACATAGAAACTATTTTCACAACTTGTTTACTGTTCTATCAGTGTTTCTGGTCCTCACGTTCAATATTTTCAGCTACACTGCAACTATTTTTACAACTTCTTAACTGTAATATCAACGTTTGTGGTGCTCACAAAATATTTTGTGATACATTGAAACTATTTTAAAACCTTCTTTACTGTAATATCAGTGTTTGAGGTGCTCATGTTAAACAATTTTTGATACATTGTAACAATTTAAAAAACTTTACTGTATTTCAGCACTTGAGGTACTCACGTAAAATATTTTTTGATACATTGTAACTATTTAAAAAAACTTCTGTACTGTAATTTCAGTGTTTGAGGTGCTCACAGAAAATAATTGTGATACATTAAAAATATTTTTACAAATTTGTTACTGTAATATCTTCATAGGTGGTGCTTCCTATGAAAAGTATTTAATTTTTATTTTGTAAATGAAGGCACAAAGTTTGAAGTTGAGTGTAACTTGTTTTGAAAATATTAAATAAATAAATACAAGAAATAAATACAGTGTCACTATGCATTGTGTCAAGTGCTTCATTTAACATATACAGGAATATACTCACTTTCATGATCATGACACACAAAGCCAGACAACTCAAGCGCATTACAGAATGGTGCAAACCATGTCATTTAATGATTGGGTATTAGGAATGGCATACAGAGCTCACATATAAAGTGATTTCCAAACCTTCTTACTTTTTCTCTGTAAAAGTTGGTAAGGTCTTTCCAAGATGATGTCAATATTTAAAAGAGGAAAGTAGGAAGTGAAGAACAGAGGTTAGAGGCTATATCTCAGGATGCAGAAATAGATAAAAAGTGTGGTCCAAGGTCTGCATGTACAATGGCCAGTAGAGGCGTTTTGAGGGCGGGTACACTCAAGGTGTTGTATAATGTGCAATTTCTGATGGCGGTACCAACACACACAGAGTGGGCAAGGGCTCATGAAATGATGGATTGTATGTGCTTGGACTATGATGAAAAAACACTGGAGGAGGACCAGGTCAAGTGCAGAGATTTTATAGATGAGGAATAGCAAAGGAGGTGGCAACAAGGGGCAGGAGGGTCCATAAATGGTGGAGGCGGGGTTTCTTAATCCATGTCCTACCTACTGTGTTGCAAGCTTGAGAAAGTGACGACCACAGCTCCTTACTTTGTCTCCCCATTACGTTGTCAATTAGGGTGGAGGGAGGGAAATGGAAAGAAGTAAAGTATATGTCTATAGATGTACTAGTATGTTTCAGGACACTGGATAAAGCACTGAAGAACCAAGGTCAGATATAAAAGAGGATACACAGAAGGCACCACAAATAGTACAGCGGATCATGTACAGAACCTGGTAAGTCAGAAAAAGAACAACAAGACAAAGAACACTGGAACAAACAGACGCTACACTGTGGAACTGATTGGCATGATAGATAGAATACTGTAAAAAATAAGCCAGGTGCAAATAAAGAAAAGAGAATAAATATATCATATATGAGGACAAAGACACTGGGGTAACACTCTGTTGTCAAACACAGAAAATATTGTGCAGAAATGATATGTTAGAATGTTTAAGGAGCTCCAAAGGGGGTAAACAAAACTAAATAAAATTAGAAAAATAGGCCTGTATAAGTTCCCTTCTGATTTAGGGGGTACACAAAACTACGGGGAGCAGAAATACTATCTGCTCCCCATCAACGCCAGCCAAACCCTAGTCCACGCACACTGCCAACCTAGAATAGGCCATAAGGCTCCCACCCTGTCATTGCAAATGGCAGTATCCCGGGGTGTGCACCCCGAGACACTACAGGAGCCGGCCCTGGGAGTGGTGGTTCCCACTGCCATCTTGGGCTCCAAAAGGAAGGCCATGTGGCCCCCCTCTAACATTTTCAAGAAGCCCCGGGTTGGCAGTCCCTGAGGCTGAGGGGCCTCAGAGTCCCCCTCAATTAAAATTTTAAAGCCCAGTGGGGTGGTGATGCCCGGAGCTGAAGGGGCCTCAGAGCCCCCCTCAATTAATATTTTAAAGCCCCAGGGGGTGGCGATCCCCGGGGCTGAAGGGGCCTCAGATCCCCCCTCAATTAATGTTCTAAAGCCCAGAGAGGTGGTGGTCCCCCCAGGCTTGGGGGGCCTAAGAGCCACCCCGCACATATACATTTACATTTACTGCGAGGAGCCGTGAGCCTCCCCTGCACATATATTTAAAAAAAAGCCCTGGAAAGTGGCGGTCGCCGGGGCTGGGGGGCCCCTCTGGGCCCCCCATTATATTAACCTACATTGCTCCTAGGACTTGGCCCCCCGGGGACTAATTAGCACTAAAGCTGACTATGGTTTTCTTTTTTTCCCATGCAAAACGTGTATCCTACGTGCATGCCGCAATTTATAAAAATAATAATAATTTGTTTTGGACTAGGGGGTCCTGTCAGAAAACCCCTGAGCAGGCTTAGGGGGTCAGGGTGTTTCTACCCTGCCCCCTTTCCCTCTTTGCATACTTGTTTTTCAGTTTTCTTGTGCCTTGGTTCTACTGAGACACAAGATGGCTGCCAACACCTCCTGGTTTCGAGTGTTGACAGACAGTTGACAGCCAATTAGCACGCAGTTCATGCTTGTAAATGTATGCGTATCATGCTCGTACGGTACTTCGTCTTTAGATATATCTATGATTTTACTTTTGATTTTCTCAGGAACTACTGCATGGATTTACACAGAAAGCATCATCTGCTAACCAAACTCTACCCTTTTGCCAAATTGTGTGTAATTCCGTTCAGCAGTTCGAGCTGTAGCCCCTCCTAAAGGTCCCTATGGAAAATTGCATGGGGAAAACATGTTTTTGGACCTGCCTTTTTTCTCGGCCCCTGCTTCATGACTCACCCCCAAACTTTCAGGAAAGGACCGGAGCAGAACAGGCCATCTTCTTGGAGAATTTCGCGAAAATTCGTCCACCGGCGCCGAAGTTATTCCAAAAAGAATGTTGCGGATTTCCTGTGGAAAGTAGGTCCTAACTATAACTACCTACTGGTGAACGGCAGTAGGTAATATATATATATATATATATATATATATATATATGTGATAAAGTGCTCGTAGTAGCGCGAAACGTGTCATGACGACTAAAAACACTGAGGAATAAATCATTGTTTGCACTTACTTTTGGGTCCGTGTCCGTAATTGCAGCCTGGATTGTATCAGCGCCGATATCGGATTGCCCTGGAATATATATATATATATATATATATACATATATATATATATTCAATGAAAAAACCATAGGTTATAGACCATATATAGTTAGGGATTTGCATTTACAAAACCTTATTTTACTCGCATAAAACCATTGAAATTCCATATATAGTTAGTTGCGCTAACTATATATCGCGCACCCGCAATCCACTGCTGATGATGTCACATATTACATCATTCATGACATGGTCAGTGACATCACTGATAACATCACTGATGACATCTCAAATGACATCACTGATGACATCACTGATGACAACATCCAGTGACTGTATGTTTCTGTGAAGTTAAAATATGTCTTACATATTGAAGAATGAGTGGATGTATAAGTGTCTGGATGAAGGATTTAGTAGGTGCATGACTGACTGTATGAGTGAGTGATTAAATGTGTCTCACTGAGTGCATGGGTTAGTGACCAAACTGTCTTAATTTGTGCATCATTATGTCTGTTGTTCTGTAAACTGCTGCATGTGTTGATTAGTAGCTATATGAGTAACTATATGGATTATTGATTGGTTGCCCAAGTATTTGTATGGGAGACTGAGTGTGTGTGTGGGTGGCTGGGAGGTGTATGACTCTGTGCATAGATGTGTGAGCAGTTGATACACTAGATGTATGGGTTCAAAAGTGCATGTGGAAACAGCTGTATGGGCGGTTGACTGTGTGCATGAGTGTATTGGTGAGTGAATGGATATCTCAGTGCTACATGTCAAAGTAAGTACATATGTAAAACACAGTACATGTGAGAGTTGACATATATAAATAACTGTGCATAAGAGCCAGTGAATGTGTGAGTGGCTGTATGGATCATTGTGAACTTGTATCAGGGATTGTATAAGAGAGTAAATATGTGTTAGTATATGTTTGAATAAGTAAAGTTTGTATAACTGTATAGTTGAGGAAATGGAGGTGTGATTGATTCTTTGCATGACTGACTAGGTGTGTGAGTAACTCCATGGATGAGTGACAGTCTGTGAGAGTCTGTTTACACTGATTGTATCTAAGGTTATATTAGAGTCTGAAGAGGTTCATCGTATTATCACATGAATGATATCATCAGTGATGTGATCAGTAATGTCAAATGAGATGTCATCAGTGATGTCATCAGTGATGTCATTTGAGATGTCATCAGTGATGTCATTTGAGATGTCATCAGTGATGTTATCAGTGATGTCACTGACCATGTCATGAATGATGTAATATGTGACATCATCAGCAGTGGATTGCGGGTGCGCGATATATAGTTAGCGCAACTAACTATATATGGAATTTCAATGGTTTTATGCGAGTAAAATAAGGTTTTGTAAATGCAAATCCCTAACTATATATGGTCTATAACCTATGGTTTTTTCATTGAATTTCAATGGTTTTTTAAATGCAAATTTCTAACTATATATGGTCTATAACCTATGGTTTTTTCTGTGAATTTCATTGGTTTTTTAAAAGCTAACATCTGTAGCTGTAAAATGTATTATTCTTTAAATCCCAAAATATATTTAGATGTTTATTGATAATTTTTTTTTAAATATTTTTTTTCTTCGCTTCTAGTTCGCGAACCGGGAAGCTTTCCGTTAGCTCATCTTGATGCCGCGATCTAGTCCGCGAACCGGTCAACGTTACGTTAGCGGAACAGTGACGCGTCGCGGAAGCGCGACGTATCACGTTATCGCGTAATGCGTCTAATGACGCGTCGCGTTAGCGCTCCCGGAAGTGCTCCGGACCGCGAACCGGAAGCGATCTGGGACGCGGCGCGCGCCGCGTAACGTAAGCGGAACAGGTCATGTGACTTGTTTATCAAACTTTTCATTGGTTCATTTCACTTTTGGTTTCCAAATGATGTATGACTAGGTCATGTGACCTAAAAATAACACATCTGAAGTGTTGGAATTGACAACCAATGAAAATGTTACTTTCATTTTCTACTTTTATTACCTGACATTTGATTGGTTATATACCTGAATATATATAAAGGAAGAGAAGGAAACACAGCCATTTTGACTACTACTTGTTGTTGTATATATCATTTAGAATATCACTAATAACATCAACTTGTTTCTAAAGGTAAGTTGTTATTTTTAAAACTGAAGTATATTGTGCACTATAAGTAAATATGGTAAACTTTTTCAGATAGTTATATACTATCCCTCTGTAAGAGTTAGACATTGAGAAAGGCTTCTTTATTATAATTATGGACTGATTTAGGTTTCTGTGGTATAATTATGAATTTACTTAGGCTTCTTCACAGGCACTTTTTAATAGTACTACTTCACGCCTGAAACCATACAGTGCCCATAGATTACTTCTCTGTTATAAACTCACAAGTGCCTGTCTGAACTTAAACCCAACAGTGCCCTATCTCTACTGATATATTTTTTATGCAAATTACAGCAATAAAATGGAAGGTGAGCAGAATGTTTCCTTCGAAATTGTTCTGGAGACCAACACAGAAAAAGAAATTGAGGACAATGATGACTCTGATTTCATGGATGAATCACGGGACCATGAATTAGTTCAATGTGTGGAATCAGTGGATCATTTACTTCATTATGATGACGGTCAAATGTTTGAACTTATGTTCACTGAACAAGAACACATATCAGACAGTGAAATGCTAGACGTTGTATTAAATTTCGAAAAACAATCCGAAAAATAAAATTATATGTAATATTAAAAAATTGTTTGAGTCTTTAATCATTTTTATATGTAATTCATAAAGTAGTTAAATGTTAGAAATGTTATTAAATTTTGAAACACAATCACAACAATAAAAAATTGCTGAAAAAATAAAAATATTAAAAAATAATCAACAAAACCAACAAATAATTAACATACAGTATTAGAAAAGTCTTTCATTCTTTTATCCATAAAGTTCGCTGCCCAGAACGCTTTCCGGTTCGCGAACTTGGCGCTTACCACGCAAAAAAAAATTTTTTTTTTTTTTTTTTGGACCCTCCTAGGCCCTTTTAAAACCTCCACATAAAACCTAGGGGGTCAACGAGGATCTACTATGCCCCCTTATGGTAATTTCCCCCTTTGTTTTGGCCTCCTCTTGTCTCTCGATCCTACCGAGAGACAAGATGGCGGCCGCTCCGGACTGTTTAGAATGTTGACAGACACCGGAGGGCCAATCAGCTTCGCATCGCAAAGTTCCGATACGCGAAAGGTTCGCTAACCGGATCGCTGCCCGGAGCGCTGTTACAGATATATATCTTGATTTAAACGTTAATTTCTCAAAATCCACTGAAGCACATATATTGAGACCTAGCAAAGGCACATCGGGCTAACAGTCCCTACAATTTTGCCAAGTTTCGTGAAAATCCATTCAGCCGTTCGGGCTAAAAGTGAGTCCAACCGCCCTATGGAAAACTCAATGCAAAAAACGCGTTTTGGGACCCCCCTTTTTTCTCAGCCCCCCCTTGACGAAACCCCACCAAATTTTCAGTGCCATTTTCCTAAAAATTTCAGCCAATTCCGTCCACAAACGCAAAAGTTATTAGGCATAGAATTTTCAGAAATCCCATAGGGAAAAAATCCTAACTATATATACCTACTGGCGACCGCCAGTAGGTAATATATATATATATATATATATATATATATCCATATCCATACTAATATGATAAAGAGAAAGCCCAAACCTTTGAGGCGGTTAATCTCAGGAACCACAGCACCAATCACAACACCATATACAGCGTCGGGTGTTGTTTGACACTCTGTGTACTTAATAAATTGCACGCTGAAAGGACCTGGGCTCGAGTAACTTCTTTGGTGGCAAAGTTGTTTGATTGAATTTGTGAGGGTTGCTTCCTCACTCGAGCCCGCCGCCGTGTGAGGCTGGGAGATTGGCGAACATTTGCTGACATATATATATATATATATATATATATATATATATATATATATATATATATTACCTACTGGCTATCGCCAGTAGGTATATATAGTTAGAATTTTTTCTCTATGGGACTTTTGAAAATTCTATGTCTAATAACTTTGGCGTTTGTGGACGGAATCGGCTGAAATTTTCAGGAAAATGGCACATTTTGATTCTGAGCAGCCCCTGAAAATTTAGGGGGGTTTCGTTACAGGCTTCCGGTGGGGAGCGGCTGCCATGATTGCTCGCGGAATGACCACGACGGAGCCACGAGATGGTGGTGCTCTCATGCTGACGCCAGCTTCAGTCTGAATGATCCAGAAACAAGGTGGGGCTTTCATCGTTTGGGAAAAAAAAATGTTCTAAACCAATGAAAAGTGTTATTTTTAGGTCATATGACCAAGCCTTCCATCTTTAGGAAACCAAAAGTAAAATGAACCAATGAAAAGTTTTATAAACAAGTCACATGACCTGTTATGCGGCATAGGGCTACAAAAAGCGTAGAAAATCCGTTGGCACGTGAGGCGGCGTCAGTAGCGGACCGATGTGCGAATAGGCCGAAGGCAGCACAACGGGCCGAGATCCGGATGGTACCGAGGCGGTGTCCAGCAAATTGCCGCACTGGTGTGGCCATCCTACAATGCTGCGCCGAAAGACGGCGTGTCCAGCTGAGTTGCGCTCACTGTTGCGGTACAGTGACTCGAACGCGCCGAGATCCGGATGGCACCGAGGTGGTGTCCAGCAAATTGCCGCACTGGTGTGGCCATCCTACAATGCTGCGCCGAAAGACGGCGTGTCCAGCTGAATTGCGGTCACTGTTGCGGTACAGTGACTCGAACGCGCCGAGATCCGGATGGCACCGAGGTGGTGTCCAGCAAATTGCCGCACTGGTGTGGCCATCCTACAATGCTGCGCCGAAAGACGGCGTGTCCAGCTGAGTTTCGGTCACTGTTGCGGTACAGTGAGTCGAACGCGCCGAGATCTGGATGGCCCAGATGTTGTGTCCAGCAAGTTGCCGCACTGGTGTGGCCATCCTACAATGCTGCGCCGAAAGTCGGCGTGGGGTGCCCCGTTGGCTTATGAGGTGATGTCAGTAGTGGACCGATGTGTGAATAGGTCGGAACCAGCACAAGGCGCCAAGATCCGAATGGCAAGTCCTGGATGTTGAGTGCCTCAGTTGAGAGTTCTGAGCAGTGCTTGTAAGACTGTCTGAAGCTTATTTGCACCTGCTGCAGCTTCACTAGGTCCGGCGGAACTTTTTGCCTTTTCCTTTCTGCTTTTTTTCCTACAATGCGTTTCATCTGAAGACACGACCAGGTCCCTGAATGTGTGCAGGGGGACGCTATTGATTGAATGAAAATGGCGGCTTGACACAAAGCTGACTCAAGCGTTACTGTTGGTGCTATACAGACAAAAATTGGTTTTCAGTTTGTACATTCTTCAGGTTTTTTTTTTCCATCCAAGTCTGATTGAGAGTTTGTAGAAAAATGGCTTCAGATTTTCCACATACTACTCTTCAACATTCTTCCTAAATGTAACAATGTGAAACTCACTAGGAGAACGGCTGTTTCTGTTTCCTTTCAAAATGCTGCCAACAATATTTTCTGAATGGAAGACACCATCTTGCAGCATAAAGGGCCGAAAGGGGTTCTGGTCTGGCCGATGGTTGGTGGAGACATTTTGACTATATCTTGGACCTGCCCGGCCTCGCCCAAAATGGCGCCGGTATAAATGGGACTCGTAACTCCTTGCCCGCAAATGTATATCTAGAAAATGTTATTGTAAGTGGCCCTGTCGTATTTTAATTACAAAATGTACGTCCACCGATTCCGCAACTGTTAGACACCTTTGTTCTTGTCACCTAATGGCCCGCTCGTTACGTTCTTCTACAATGTAAATGTCTCCTCATCATATACGATTTCAGTTTGCTCCGTGGCCGGCCCACGTGGTTATAGGCCCGTATTTGTATACTGACATTTTCACAATAAAGGTTTTTAAAACAAAACACGGTAGTAGTATTTACATTTGTAAAGTTTTTACTTTTAGTGACTGTTTTCGAATCAGTAAAAGGCAAGTGAAATAAAGCAGTCCAATTACACGACGGATAAAAGGTATAATATGTAGGAACGCAGTAAAGATAAATGGTCAAGGGCAGTTGTGTTTTTCATGTCTGCAACATAAAGTGATCGATAAGAATCTGATAATCAGGCGTATCGGCGACTAAGACAGCAGGCCGAATCTCTTTTACTCAACGGCTCCGTCATGGAAGGAAGAAACGCCCTTTTTCTCGAAAAAGGAATATATTTTACTTGCAAGACAGTTGTAAATTTTCCGGGAAAGTACATTAGCCTGGAATATTATAACATATGTTTGAAAAAAAAATATTGTTCGAAAATAATAAAAAGCGTAATTTTTAGGTCATATGACCAAGCTTTTCATCATTAAATTAACAAAAGTAAAATGAACCAATGAAAAGTTTTATTAACAAGTCACATGACCTGTTATGCTTACGTTACGCGCTGCGCGCCGCGCCTCGGATCACTTCCGGGTGCGCTAACGCGGCGTGTCATAAAACGCATTACGCGACAACGTAGGTCAAGAATATAGTCTAAATGTCTCCACCAACCAGCGTTCAGAACACAACCCCTTTCAGCAGTCCAAAAAGTTCTGTTAAATGACAACAGAGGGGACAGGCAACAAGAACCATCAGTCAAAGAGGGGAGGGCAAGTTCTTCTCTTCCGGGTCATGTTGGGGCGCTACCGGAACTGATCGAATTGGTAGTCTATAGTGTTTCTGGATGTTTCAGACTAAAGCTGGCGTCAGCATGAGACCACTACCATCTCGTAGCTCCGTCGTGGCCATTCCACGAGCAATCATGGCAGCCGCTCCCCACCAGAAGCCTGCGGGAGTCGGAGGCCCCCAAGACTTTTGTAGAATCTTCACGGCTGAGGGGACGCTTTTCGAGAATGGGACCCAAGCCCTAGCAGACAAGCGTCCGAGTTCCAAGGTGTCCCAGGGCCATTTTAGTGGACCAGGCCCAAAACCGAAGAGCCGGCCGCCATTTTGAGAGTCCTGTGGCAGCCGCCTATCGCTGCAGCGCAAGAGCGGGCGCATCTCAACTACATGGTGAGCGAGACGCTGTAGTCGCAAGAGCGGGCGGTAAACAGCTGAATGGCGGAAGAGGCACAGTGTAGCAAAAGCGGGCGGAATGGCAACTAAAACGATAAAGGGGCGCCCCACTACAGCTTGTCTTCAGGTCAAACGGATTGTGGGACAAGGTCCAGAATTGAAGAGTCATCAAAAGACAAAAAGTTCCGCCGGACCCCGGGAGCCGGCCGCCTATGTCGGGGGCGATCTCAGGCTACACCAGTGCTATAAGACTTGGGGAGGGTGTCGGAGCCAAGTGTCTTCTCCGAGTCCATGGCCATCACACCGCCCCTCAGGGGCCTCCGTCAAGCTGTTTAGGAAGGTAACATATCACATTGTTTTCTAATGCAGTCAGGTCCACAAACGACACTCACTTACTTTGAGAATAGTGAAGCTGCAGTAGGTGGAAATAAGCTTCAGACAGTGTTACAAGCACTGCTCAGAACTCTTAACTATGGCACCCAACATCCAGAACTTATGCTATTTGAGAATGGTAGTGACATCGAAGCATCTCAGGGACCAAAACCATTAACGTACTTTCACGTATGAAAATCTTACTTGGGGAGGGGGCAGGAGCGAAGCGCCCCCTCCCAGTCAGCGCCACCACACCGTATGTTGAAAATCTGAAGCCATCGTTCTACAAAGTCAACCAAACTTGGATTGAAAAATCTAGAAAAATGTACAAACTGAAAACCAGTTTTGGTCTGCATAGCATCAGTAGCAACGCTTGAGTCAGCTTTGTGTCAAGCCGCCATTTTGATTCAACAAAGCACAGGCATTGAAAAAGGCTGAAATTCAGAACTCTAAACTATGGCACCCAACATCCAGGAGCTTGCCATCCGGATCTTGGAGCCTTGTGCTGTTTTCGATCTATTCACACATCGGTCCACTACTGACATCATCTTATAAACCAACGTTATGTAAATAGTTTTTTAATAAAATGTTTTACCCTGTTTCTTTGCTGGTGTGTTGTCTATATTTTTAATATTTGCATAGGATTTGTCGTTATTTTGTGCTGGATGGGTGATGGAGCCGAGCTGTCTTGCAGCCCTCATGGTGTGGAGCTCAGTTCATCTCACTATTTTCGTATTTCTCATGAAGGGTTGTTCCTAATATTTCTATTTTAGCGAGGTCAAAAAGAGATCCAATTAGTGGCCTACTGATTTTGCTCGATTACTTTTATTTTTTTACACGATTTTTCACTATCTGCAAAGACTAAACAGAGTATTGCGACTTTGTGCTTGTTTGTAAATAGAGAATGATCCAAAGAGAACCAATTCTAAAACAGTAAATGCTTGGACAACAATCAATCAAATGGAGAGACAAGGAGGCACGACGGATTACAACGGGGGTAAAGGCCTGCGTTAACTACCCTTCAGTATCTGCAAAGAGAGAGTACTACTAAGACAAAAGAGGGGAGGGGGGGGGGTGCAGCGTTCAAAGCACATCAGCGTGCATAAATACGAAAATGTTTTTATCTATCACGTACTTGACATTTTAAAGCTTTTCATATTTGCTATTAAAAAACCAATGAAATTCACAGAAAAAACCATAGGTTATAGTGGATATATAGTTAGGAATTTGCATTTAGAAAACCTTGAAAATTCAATGAAAAAACCATTGGTTTTAGGCCATATATAGTTAGGAATTAGCATTTACAAAACCTTATTTTACTCGCATAAAACCATTGAAATTCCATATATAGTTAGAAGCGCTAACTATATATCGCGCACCCGCAATCCACTGCTGATGATGTCACATATTACATCATTCATGACATGGTCAGTGACATCACTGATGACATCACTGATGACATCTCAAATGACATCACTGATGACAACTCAAATGACATCACTGATGACATCTCAAATGACATCACTGATGACATCACTGATGACAACTCAAATGACATCACTGATGACATCTCATTTGTCATCACTGATCACATCACTCATGTGATAATACAATGAACCTCTTCAGACTCTAATATAACCTTACATACACTCAGTATAAACAGACACTCACAGACTGTCACTCATCCATGGAGTTACTCACACACCTAGTCAGTCATGCAAAGAATCAATCACACCTCCATTTCCTCAACTATAAAGTTATACACATCTTACTTATTCAAACATATAATAACACATATTTATTCTCTTATATAATCCCTGATACAAGCTCACAGTGATCGATACAGCCACTCACACATTCACTGGCTCTTATGTTCAGTTATTTATATATCTCAACTCTCACATGTATTGTGTTTTACATACGTACTTACTTGCACATGTAGCAATGAGAAATCCATTCACTCACCAACACACCCATGCATAGTCAACCGCCCATATAGCTATTTCCACATGCACTCTTGAACTCATACTCCTAGTGAATCAACTGCTTACACATCTATGCACAGAGTCACGCACCTCCCAGCCACCCACACACACACTCAGCCTCCCATTCAAATACTTGGGCAACCAATCAATAACCCATATGGCCACTCTTATAGCTACTGATCAACACATGCAGCAGCTTACACAACAACAAACATACTGATGCACAAATTAAGACAGTTTAGTCACTAACCCATGCACTCAGTGAGACACATTTAATCACTCACTCATACAGTCAGTCATGCACCTACTAAATTCTTCATCCAGACACTTATACATCCACTCATTCTTCAATATGTGAAACATATTTAAACTTTACAGACACATACAATCACTGGATGTTGTGATCAGTGATGTCATCAGTGATGTCATTTGAGATGTCATCAGTGATGTCATCAGTGATGTCACTGACCATGTCATGAATGATGTAATATGTGACATCATCAGCAGTGGATTGCGGGTGCGCGATATATAGTTAGCGCTTCTAACTATATATGGAATTTCAATGGTTTTATGCGAGTAAAATAAGGTTTTGTAAATGCTAATTCCTAACTATATATGGCCTAAAACCAATGGTTTTTTCATTGAATTTTCAAGGTTTTCTAAATGCAAATTCCTAACTATATATCCACTATAACCTATGGTTTTTTCTGTGAATATATATATATATGTATATATATATTAACCCTGGGCGAAGAACTACGCTCCGTTCGCGGAGTTTGCGGAGTTTCCGCAACTCCGCGCTCCGCGGAGAACGCGAAGTTGTTGAATTCTCCGCAAACTGCTGCGTAGGGTAGTTCTCGCGCGCTCAATAGCATTTTCGCGTGCGCGAGGATGCTTGTCGGTAAGATCGAGTTGCCGAACACGCAGAAACTGCAATCTGGCACAGAATAACTCGCGAACACGTTAGTAGTGACCGGAAATAAGGGGACGCGAGCGGGCGGGACAAACCTCATGGGTAACTTTGCGCGCTACACATCCCGAGCATGCAGGCAATCAATCAATCAATCAATCAGGATATTTGTATAGCGCACTACTCACCCAGAGGGTCTCAAGGCACTTGGGGGAGGGGGGTCTGCTACTGCTCGAACAGCCATGTCTTGAGTTGCTTCCTGAAGCAGAGGTGGTCTTGGGTCAGGCGGAGGTGGATGGGGAGGGAGTTCCAAGTCTTGGCTGCCAGGTAGGAGAAGGATCTTCCTCCCATGGTGGATCTTCGGATGCGTGGCACGGCGGCGAGGGCGTGGCTGGTCGATCGTAGCTGGCGGATGGGAGTGTAGAAGGTCAGGCGGTTGTTGAGGTACCTGGGGCCCAGGTCGTGGAGGGCCTTGTGTGCGTGGGTGAGGAGTTGGAACGTGATTCTCTTGCTGACGGGGAGCCAGTGAAGGTCTCTCAGGTGTCCGGAGATGTGGCTGTGTCAGGGGATGTCCAAGATGAGTTGTGCGGAGGCGTTCTGGATGTGTTAGAGTCTTTTCTGGAGTTTGGCTGTGGTTCCGGTATAGAGGGTGTTTCCGTAGTCCAGTCGGCTGGTGAAGAGTGCCTTTGTGACCGTCTTCCTGGTTTCGGTGGCGATCCATGGGAAGATCTTTCGGAGCATGCGTAGGATGTTGAAGCATGATGATGAGACGGCGTTGACTTGTCTGGTCATCGAGAGGGAGGAGTCCAGGATGATGCCCAGGTTGCATGTGTGGTCCGTTGGTTTGGGTGCGCTGCCCAGGGCAGGGGGCCAGCAGGAGTCGTCCCAGGCGGAGGGTGATGATCCAAGGATGAGGACTTCCGTCTTGTCTGAGTTCAGTTTCAGGCGGCTGTTCCTCATCCACTCGACTACGTCTTTCATCCCTTCGTGTAGGTTGGTTCTGGCGGTTCCTGGGTCGTTGGTGAGGGAGAGGATCAGCTGGGTGTCGTCGGCGTAGGAGATGATGTTGAGGTTGTGTTGGCGTACGATGGCTGCGAGGGGGCTCATGTAGACGTTGAAGAGGGTGGGGCTGTGTGATGATCCTTGTGGTACGCCGCATATGACTTCGGTGGCCTTGGATCTGTACGGGGGTAGGCGGACTCTCTGGGTTCTTCCCGTGAGGAACGAGATGATCCACTCCAGTGCCTTCTCTTGGATTCCGATGTTGCTGAGGCGCTGCACTAGGGTGCGGTGGCAGACCGTATCGAATGCTGCGGAGAGGTCCAGGAGGATGAGGGCCGCTGTTTCCCAGTTGTCGAGCAGGGCTCGGATGTCGTCAGTGGCTGCGATGAGGGCGGTCTCGGTGCTGTGGTTGGTGCGGAAGTCAGACTGCGAGTGGTCGAGGCTGGTTGGGCGAGCGCAATTGGTGATCCACTGTGTGAGGTTGTTGGCTGCTTGGTTGGGGTCCGTTGAGCTGGCGGGCGGGTTCTGGCTCAGTGAAGTGGTGAGCTGGTCGGTGGTGATCTTGTTCCAGTTCCTGCGGGGAACCTGTTGTGGGTGGTGGTGAGTCGTGGTATTTCTGAAGCTGAAGTGTACGCAGCTGTGGTCTGTCCAGTGGAGCCCGGTGGAGTGGCTGAAGGAGATGTACTTGCTGGAGGAGAAGACTGGGTCAAGCGTGTGTCCGGCATAGTGGGTGGGGGTGTTCACCAGTTGCATGAGTCCGAGGTTGGCGAGGTTGTCCAGCAGGGTGGTGGTGGTGTTGTCGTTGTTGTTCTCCAGGTGGAAGTTGAGGTCCCCTAGGAGGATGTAGTCAGCGGAGGCGAGGGCGTGCGGGCTGATGAAGTCTGCGATGTCTTCGCTGAATTGTGTGCGAGGTCCTGGGGGTCTGTAGATGAGGGTGCCTCTGAGTGTGATCTTGGGGTCGGTGTGTATCTGGAAGTGAAGATGTTAAGCGGCTGTGAGGTTGTCGTCTGAGTTGGTCGTGATGCGGATGGTGTTCTTGTGGACGTTGGCGATGCCTCCTCCTGTCTCGTTGACGCGGTCTCTCCGGGTGATCTTGTATCCGTCCGGGATGGCGACGGCGATGTCTGGCGCTGAGGAGGCGTTCATCCATGTTTCAGTGAGGAAGGCGACGTCTGGAGATGTGGTGTCGAGCAGGTTCCAGAGTTCCACGGCGCTCCCGAAGACGAAAAATGGCTTGCGAACGGGTCAAGCAAGCTACTACGCATGCTTGCGGAGCTATGCGTAGTTCGTGGAGTGCAAGTGCATCTTCGCGTAGCTCGCGGAGTGCGGCTACGCGAACTACGCCCAGGCTTATATATATATATATATATCCATACTAATATGATAAAGAGAAAGCCCAAACCTTTGAGGCGGGTAATCTCAGGAACCACAGCACCAATCACAACACCATATACAGCGTTGGAAAGGGCAATTGCAGCAGAAGGACATGGGCTATGCAGACACCCACCATATACCTTTAAAAGGTCAAAGAACCATGCCAGCAAAGTAGTCCCTTATGGGTGTGTCTGCGTTGTGCTGTGGGCGTGTGCTGGGGAGTGTGGTACGTTCCGCCCTTCATGCCATGTCTCATATCGTGTGCTAATCCCACCCTGCTCCCTTTAAATACCCCTGCACCCCATAATCATAACCCATCCTTACTCCTTAAAATACCCCAACACCATTAAACACTAACCCATCTTAAACCTATAAATATACCCTGTACCCCAAAACCCAAACCTATTCCTAAACCCTAAAAATACCCCTGTACCCCAAAACCCAAACCTAGCCCTGAACCCTATAAATACCCCTGTACCTTATAACCCAAAACTTACCCCTGAACCTTAAAAATACCCCTGTACCCCAAACCTAAATCTAGCCCTGAACCCAAAAAATACCACTGTACCCCAAAACCCAAACCTACCCCTGAACCCTAAAATACCCCTGTACCCCAAAACACAAACCTAGCCCTGAACACTTAAAATACCCCTCTACCCCAAAACCCAAACCTATCCCTGAACCCTATAAATACCCCTGTACCCCAAAACCCAAACCTAGCCCTGAACCCTAAAAATAACCCTGTACCCCCAAACCCAAACCTACCCCTGAACCCTAAAATACCCCTGTATACCAAAAGCCAAACCTTGCCCTGAACCCTAAAAATGCCCCTGTACCCCAAGACCCAAACCTAGCCCTGAACCCTTAACATACCACTGTACCCCAAAACCCAACCCTACACCTGAACCCTAAAAATACCCCTATACCCCAAAACCCAAACCTAGCCTGAACCCTAAAAATACCCCTGTACCCCCAAAACCCATACCTATCCATAAACCCTAAAACTATCCCTGTACCCCATAACCCAAAACTATATCTGAACCCTTAAAATACCCAAACACCCCAAAACATATACCTCAGTACCCCAAAACATATACCCCTATACTCATACTTACATTATCCAAACATTAAAAAAAAACATGCTTTTACCATTCATGCATTTACAACGAATTTCGTTGTAAATGTATGCGTGGTAAAAGCATATAAAATGTAATGCCATGCGTTATAATGGCATTGCGGAGTAATGGTACTTGCGTAATGAAAGTATGCGGATTGATGGTATGCGGAAAAAAGTTGCAGAATAATGGGTGTTTACCCTCCCCCGGTAAGTACATTGGTGGCAAGGCGGGCCACATCTCCAGCAACAAACTCATATTTTTTCACTACCCATTTGAAAAATGCACAGGTCTCTCTCATTGATGGCCAGCACCGACATACACTTTTAGACACACCTCCCGCTATAAGTTCTAGAATTGCGAACTTTAGAGCAGGGGAGATACGTTTGAATCTCGGCATCAGCTCAACATCCTGTAATTCCAGGCAAATCGATTCGTCTCCCCATTCCTACCACAAATGAATGTGTTCTTCTGTAATGTATATTGTGCTCATGCATTGTTGTCGTGTTCGAGCTATATAATATTGCAAGGAAAAATAAAGTAGGGAAACTCGAGTTCACACAGTACTGAAGTGCACTGTAAATCGGAGCTTTTCACAGGCCTGTCACAGATAAGAAATGCTATCAAAACCAAATCCTACAAAACAATATACTACTGGCCGGCAGCAATCCATACCCGGACAACGTCGGGACGAGCTGCTAGTGTAGATATATATATATATCTACTTTACGGACTCTCAGGTCGATGTGGTTGCGGTGGTCAAGGGGGACTGGAGGAGGCACTCACTAGTTGGAAACTCCAAAGCAAGACGGACATTCAGTTTCCTAAGACATCACGCTTTTCCCCTGTCAGCCCGCAATGACTTTGTACATTCCAGTCATTCCCCTGCACCTTGGTCCCTAACATCTATCCTGCGGCATTCTGGGACTGGTAGTTCCGCGCCACACTTGGAACTACTCACAGGTGCGAGAACTTCAACAGAAGGGCGGAGCTGACGTGCTCTAACAAGCATATCTGAGAGAACCTCACATACAGCGTGGTGCTTCATCTACGGGACGCTTTGGGCGCTGAGGAAGGCAGTTATGCTGCCGAAATGCATTCGCAAGGTCTCCTACCTGGTCCTCCTGGGAATCTGTCTCTTCTTTTCTTGGGAAGGAGGTTTTGTGCATATATATATATATATATATATCTGGAACACTCCAAACTCTCTCATCCAAGTAAGGCACTGACTCCGTGAAATTTGGTTAATTCCAAATAAGTTTTATTCTTCCATATAGGCTGCTTAATATATATATATATATATATATATATATTCACTGAAAAAACCATAAGTTTCACACCAGTTATAGTTAGCTGGAAATTTTACTGACATAAAACCATTGAAACTCCACGTTATAGTTAGTTGGGCTCACTATAAATTGCCCGTGTAATGCACTGCTGATGACGTCACATATTACATCACTCATGACATGGTCAGTGACATCACTCATGACATCACTGATGACACCATCCAATGAATGTGTGTCTTTCTGAAAAATAAATATGTTTTATATATGTATATGTAAAGGTCGATGGAAAAATACTTGTTTAAATAAGTGTCTTAATGGATGTTTTAAAAAAAAAATTGATTGGTTAACTGGCTTATTAAGTGTATCTTAGTGAATACATATATTAGCGAGTATTGTTTAAATATTTAAATGTTTGTATCAGTGTTTCACTTTGTGTATAAGTGGCTGCATGGGTTGGTGAATAGCTACATGTGTGTGTATATGGGTTATTAGATTTTTTTTTAGTATCAGTATAAGTGTCTGTATGATTTGGTGGGGGTGTTACTTAACACATAGGTGCATCAATGATTGACTCACTGTTTCTATGTCTTTTGAAGACAGCATAAGTGCAGGACTGTATGGGTGGATGTGTGTGTATATATGTGTGTTAGTGAGTGAATGACTGTCTCACTAGTGTCTTTATCAGTAACTACATATGTTTTAATCTAGTATATGTGAGTATTGATGTATATAAGTGAGTATATGTGAGAGTGAGAGATTGTAAGAGTTCCTGCTTTAATAAGTTTGTGTTTCTATAAGTGATTGTCTAAGAGAGTAAGTATGTGTAAGTTTCCTTAGAAGTAAGGTGGTTGTGTGTGTGTATAGCTGTATATGCAAATAAATGGATGTTTAAAAGTTTATTTGCATGTGTGAGTATGTGTGTGAGTAACTTTTGGATGACTGTCGGTGTGTAACAGGATGTATAGGTGTATCACTACATCTGATGAGTGAGTATATGTATGAGTGACTATATAGAACTGTTGGTGAATGAGTGAATGTGTATATAGATGGTGGAATTATTGAATTGATTGTTGTAACTGGTATGGGTATCTCAATTTTTTAAATTTTTTTATTTATGTTTTTCAATATGTGTTTCATGGGTTACATTACAGTGAAAGGAGGTCTGTCACTCTGTCACAAGGATGGTGTCATGAGTGATGTCATGAGTGATGTCACTGACCATGTCATGAGTGATGTAATATGTGACGTCAACAGCAGTGCATTACACGCGCAAGTTATAGTGAGTCCAACTAACTATAACGTGGAATTTCAATGGTTTTATGTCAGTAAAATTTCCAGCTAACTATAACTGGTGTGAAACCTATGGTTTTTTCAGTGAATTTAATAGGTTTTTTAAATGCTAATTCCTAACTATAACTGGTCTGAAACCTATGGTTTTTTCAGTGAATTTCCCAAAAAATGTAAATGCTAATTCCTAACTATAACTGGTGTGAAACCTATGGTTTTTTCAGTGAATTTCATAGGTTTTTTAAATGCTAATTCCTAACTAGAACTGGTATGAAACCTATTGTTTTTTCAATGAATTTCATAGATTTTTTTAATGCTAATTCCTAACCATAAGTTTCACTTTATAAGTAAGACTGTTAGCGCTCTAGTTGTTTAGAACACTCTGGTACATTCTGTCATTGGGCTACAGTTGGGCTACATCTGGCTGATATTTGGGCTACATTTTTTTTTCTTTGGGCTACATTGGGCTACATTGGGCTACATTTGGGCTACATTTAGGCTCTAACATATATATAGCCCAATGTAGCACAATATATATATATATATTTTTTTGCTTTGGAGCGCTCCCGGTGCGCTCCCGGTGCGCTCCCCGTGGAGCGCCCCAAAAAGCGTACTTTTTTAAAGTGCCCCGGGGCGTGCTCCGAGGAGCGTCCCGTAAGCGCCAATATCGCGAACGAAAACATGATTGTTACGTATCGCGTAGCCGCATCCGCATGATACGCACGGCGTAAGCGCACCCAGAAGCACTCAAGCGAATACGATCGTGCAACGTAAACATCTGATGCGCTTACGCGACGCGACCCGGGCGCCCAGGAGCACGTAGCATTAGCGCGTCGGGTCATGTGACCTGAGAATAACAATTTTTATTGGTTCATAACAGTTTTGGTTTCATAATGATGAAGCCCCTGGTCATGTGACCTGAAAATAACACTTTTCATTGGTTCAATACATTTTTTTTCAAAAGGATGAAAGACCTCACCTTTTTTCCTTATTCTGACTTTGTCCTTTGACTTAGGAAGACCTGTTTGTAGCTCTCTCTACTTTTTTTGCTCAAAATAATGGCTTCAGTAGTAGCAGCAGCTGGTGCATCTGCACCACCACCACCACCACAACCACCAAAAGGACCTCCTCAAGATATCATTGGTGGTCTTCAAGAAGAGGAAGAGGAGGAGGAGGAGGGGAGTTCAAGATGGCTGGAAGAACACAATACCCCATACCAGCCAAGATCACACATTATTTGGGAGTTTTTTACTCTCCCAGAGGGGAAAAAAAAGTAAATGCACCCAAGGTCAGTTGCAAAATTTGTGGCATGGAACATTCCAGGGTAAACCCAAATAAAAAATATTCATTTGGGAACTACACAATGATACGCCACATGCAGCGCAAACATCCTCTAAACTATTCTGCTGCAGAAATGAGGGAACTGGCCAGTAACCCTCCCCGATCAACAAGAACCAGCTCAAAAAGGAAACAACCCACTGCGTCTGCACCAGAGGAAAGTGAGACGATGCTGTGCATTCAGCCCCGATTTGCAGATTTCAGAATTATCTGTAAATATTGTGGGAAGACCATCTCCTACGGAGAACAGAGCGTAAAGCTCATCGTCCTTGCTGGGGACAACCATAAATGCCCCAATCAACCCACATTTTTTCTTTTCTTTTAGTTTTTTGCTCCAGTTGAGCCATTGTCAATTCCCTGTTTTTTTGTTTTTCCCCATGAAAAATAAAAAAAAAATCTAAAACTGTTCAGAAAATCCAAAAAAAGTACAAAATGTTCAAAAAAACAATATAAAAAATATAAAACAACAAAAAGAAGAAAAAAAACAGTTATTTTTAGAACTACCTCCAATTTCTAAAAAAAGGCTACATTTTTTTAAAACTCTATCATTCATTTTTCCTCATGGTACGGTCCCCGGTTTGCTCCCCGGTGCGCGTACCGGGCACGCCCCCGCGCCAAACAAAAAAAAAAATGTTTTGCCCCGCGGGGCCCTTTTTAAGCCCTCACATCAAACCTAGGGGGTCAGGGGGATCTACCCTGCACCCTTATGGTCATTTCCCCCTTGGTTTTGTCCACCTCTTGTGTCTCGATACTACCTAGACACAAGATGGCGGCCGCTCCGGACTGTTTCGAATGTTTTCAGACACCCAAGAGCGAATCAGATTTCCATGCGCACCTCGCGTGTCGTGCCCGGTGCACTCCCCGGTGCGCGTACCAGGGCGCGCTTATAGATATATATATTTTTGAACCTAAATTACTCAAAATCCACTGGAGCACATATCTTGAGACATAGCAAAGGCACATCGGGCAACCAGTCCCTACAATTTTGCCAAGTTTGGTGGAAATCCATTCAGCCGTTCGGGCTAAAAGTGAGGTCGACCGCCCTATGATAATTAACATGGGGAAAACGTGTTTTGGGACCCCCCTTTTATCTCGGCCCCCGCTTAACGAATCTCCCCCAAACTTTCAGGGAAGGACCGGAGCTCAAAGAGGCCATTTTGAGGAAATTTTCAGGCAGATTCGTCAACCGTCGCCAAAGTTATTCCAAATCGAATTTTGAGATTTTGCATTGAAAAAAATCCTAACTATAACTACCTACTGGCGACTGCCAGTAGGTAAAATATATGTATATATATATATATATATATATATATATATTGAAAGCTCCGGCAACAGATCAACAACAAAACGGCACTCGCAGCAGAGATTTAAACCACGTACGGTTTATTTTGCACAAAAAACAATCCAAACAGACGCGTTTCAGCACTTGCCTTCGTCAGTGTCAGCTGGCGACGGCAAGGCGGAAGTTGATAAGGCTCATTTCATTGAAACAAAAAACGGATCATAACACAAATGAAAGCGCCATCTTAAAGAGATGAAATAACGCTATTTACAATACAAAATGATAAACTTTCTCGAACAATGAATGTAAGCTGTACAGTTAATCATCCTTAATCCTGTAAACTCTCCAGAATATATGTTTCAAAACATCAAGCCCTGGATGGGCAATTGCTCTAACAAATTAAACTTGAAATCACAAACCAGCTTACAGCTCACTGCTCGACTGATCATATTAACATGTTGGTGTACAGTTCAACTATCCCAATCCCCATGATCTCCAGAAAGAATGGCAATGATTGAGGCCTGGATGGCCATAAACATAAATGCCACAATTTACATTGCCTCACTAAATTAAACCCTAAATCTATGGAATAGACAAAGGGGGTGGGGTGGGGGGGGGTTTGTTACTGTAAACCAAATAATATCAAAACATTTCAGTATAAGGTAGATGTACTACAGACAATGACGTAGTTCAGGAAACGGGGATTGTGTTTATATGTGTGATAGTAGCTCTTCCCCTGCGTTGAGTCCTCCTGGTGACTTGGTTTGGAGGTCGATAATATATCGTGACTCCAAACGTCTAAGTCGCCTTTTGAGATCTCCACCCCTGATGTCTTGAGGGATGCAGTCTAAGCTGAAGAAGCTGAGTAGTGTCCTGTCGCTATTGTGGTGGCTTGCAAAATGCCGGGCCATCGTTAATTTTCATCTTTGTTTGCAATGGCCCGTTGGTGCTCTAAGATCCTAAGCTTAACTGCTTTCGTAGTGCTTCCTACGTACATCCGTCCGCAGGGGCACTTCAAGCAGTATACCACAAATGTGGTTGAACAGGTGATGAACTTGTTGATTTTGATCTTAGAGTTCCTATGTGGCACCTGATAGCTCAGTACCCTCTGGCTGTTACTGCAGGCCTTGCATTTCCCGCATGGGTACGAGCCATGCATTGTCTGCAGTTCTCCTTTGGACTTCCCCTTCTGTAGGTGGCTAGTGACCAGTCTGTCTTTTAGTGATCTTATTCTTCTAAAAGTTATCATGGGATGTTGTTGTAGGTCCTTCCCAATTACATTGTCAGATTGGAGGATCCCCCAATTTTTAACCATGATGGCTCTCACTTTGTTGGCTGCCACTGAATAGTTGGTAATGAGCCTTATAATGCCACTCCCACCTTTGGGAATGTCAACCTTCTTATCCTGTAGGAGGGTATGTCTTACGACTTTCTCTGCCTTCTTCTCAGCTTGTTGGAGGGTAAATGCAGAGTAGCCACGAGATTTAAAGCGTTTCACGCTTTGTTGCGCGGCCTCTGCATAATCTCTCTCCAGAGAACTGTTGCGCTTGATCCTCAACAGTTCCCCGTAGGGGATGCTTTTGATCAGGGAGGTCGGATGGCTGCTGAGTCCGTGGAGGACAGAGTTACCCGCCGTCTCTTTTCTAAAGAGGGCGGTTTGATTGTGCCTGAGTCAACGAAAACTCTGAGATCTAAATAGTTCCCCTCTGTCTTACTCATTGAACAGGTGAAATGCAGGTTAAGATCATTTTCCTTGAGAATCCCAATATACTCTAATGCTGAGAGCTCGGACCCCCTCCAGATAAGGAAGAGGTCATCGATATACCTCCTCCAGCATATCACCTTGTCCACCCAAGGGGTTTTGTCATCTGCCCAGGCTACCTGCTTCTCCCACCAGCCCACGAAAAGGTTCGCGTAGCTGGGGGCGAAGCAGGTGCCCATCGCAGTCCCCCTTACTTGCCTGTAGCGTTGATTCTGGAAAATGAAAATATTGTTATTTAAACAAAAAGATATAAAGTCCAGAATCATTTGACTGTGCTCCAAGTATCGGGCGGGTCGTAGATTCAAAAAAGTCTTAACTGCTGCAATTCCATCATGGTGTCTAATACTCGTATAGAGGCTCGAGATGTCCATAGTGATCATCAATAAATCCTCCTCCCACTCCACGTCTTGTATTTGCCTCAAAAAGTCTTTGGAGTCCTTAGTGTAGGAGCTCAGCTGTGTGACCCATGGTGCCAGGAATGAATCGATGAATTTCGACATTTTTTGAGTTAGGCCACCGATGGATGACACGATGGGTCTCCCTGGTGGGTGCGTGGCGTGTTTGTGAATCTTCGGGAGGTGATAAAAACTCGGTAGTCTTGGTTGTTTATTCTGTAGGAATGAGTATTCCTCCCTGCTTAGTATGCCTTTTCCATACCATTTTTCAACAAGGGAGTGGTAGTTCCGGATATTCTCCTGATACTCACGTTCCGTTGTAGGCATGTAATTGTTGCAGTCTTGTAGTTGACAAAGGGCTTCCTTGCAATACTGTTCGCGACTCTGAATAACAACGTTCCCGCCCTTATCGGAGGGCTTGATCACTATAGAGTCGTCTTGTTGTAAGCTAGTGATTGCTTTTCGTTGTTTAAAGGAAAGATTCCAATGGATGTTCTTCTTCTGTGATTCCTCAAGTTTTGAAAGCCTCTGTAAGTCCTGGTTCACAGCTTCTGAAAAAACATCCAATGCATCCATTGGTGTCTGTGGGAGAAAGCGGGAGGGTGGCTTGAAGTTACTTGGTTCACCAGTCTGGATTATGCCTATGGACGTGCCCCTTCCAGCTGTATCAATTGCCGGTACGGCTTGACTCAGTCCTTCTTCCAGCAGGTCTTCAAGCACAGCTAAGCTCTCCAGATCACTGATACTCATCTCAGTAGGATCAATGTGAGTTGTGTCGGTCCCCCTCAATGGGCCTTGTGCTTTCTCCTTAAGCGCTTTCTGTTTAAAATATTTCCAAAGTTTTAATTTGCGAATGAATAGGAACAGATCTATTCGTGTCTGTGCATACTCATAATGGCCTGTAGGGCAGAAAGAGAGTCCTGGCTTTAGGACATTCTCTTCATCCTTAGTGAGTACTCTTTCTGAATGATTGATGATGTTTAAATCTTCCATTAATTCCTCTTGGACCTGGTCTGTCGGTTCCTCTGTTTTCTGATTTCTCCTTCTCCGCTTCCTCCCGCCGCGTCTCGTGATACGTCTCCGCTTCTGCCTTCGGTAGATTCCGGGGGACGCTTCTTCCCTCCCCTCAGCCAGTTGCTGCGGATTAGATCGCATTCCTCATGAAAAGAAGGCGTTTCACTTGCTTGTGCGCTCAGTTGCGCTCTATTTTGTGCCTCGTCTTCGGACTGTTCCGCACTGGTTACCTCAGACTCGGAGGTGTCTCGTTGTACTTGTGGTTTCTGCCGCCTAGCTTTTAAATCCCGTCGAGGTGCGTCGTATTTACGTGCAAATGTTAGTATTCTTCCTTGCTCATAGTCACGAGCATCGCGTTCAAATTTTTGTTGTTTCCTCAATTGGATCTTTTTTTCATAGCTTGTTAGCCTTTTCTTCATGGACTCCTTTTCTGCGTCCAATTGTCCCTGGTCCGCCAATTCCACGATCTCTTTCTCTAGCGCTTCAATGTCTTGTAGAGCCTTCATATATATATGGTTTTGTATGAGTGAAATGTCCAGCTAACTTAACATGTGTGAAACCTTCAGATTTTTCAGTGAATTTTTAAGGTTCCTAACTATAACGTGGCTGACACCTATGTTTTTTCTGTGAATTTTTAATGTTTTTTAAATGCTAATTCCTAACTATAACGTGGCTGAAACCTATGTTTTTTTCAGTGGTTTTGTAAATGATAATTTTTAATTGTATTAATTGTTATATTTTTTATACTGATTTACTACATTGTTTTAAAGTATTTATTTTTAGATATTTTATTTTTAAAATTACATTACATATTCTTAACATAAACTGACAAAAATTTTGTTTAAACATATTGAAACTATAATATTTGTATTTTTATTTTATATATTTTTTATTTATATATATTTTATATAGCAGGTAATGATATCCCATGGAAGTAAATTCAAGTTACTGGTAAGTACGGTTAAATTTAAACTGATTTTAGAGGAATTTTTTAAAGTTCCAAAATTCCCCACTTAGAAGAATTTCCAAGTGAAAGCAGTCAATGTTAACCTAAGGAAGGAAATTCAAGTTACTGTAAGTATGGTTAGAATTACTTTTCAGGATCAGTAGTGGGCTGAAAGATGCAGCACTGAGGTATCTCCTGATAACAGGTGAGTAAATCCGAATTCGTAGTCCAGCAGATTTTAGAAGAATTTTTTTTAAGGTCAAAAACTTCACACTTAGAAGAATTTCCAAGTGAAACCAGTTGATGTTAGCCTATGGAAGGAAATTCAAGTTACTGTAAGTATGGTTAGAATTACTTTTCAGGATCAGTAGTGAGCTGAAAGATGCAGCACTGAGGTCTCTCCTGATAACAGGTGACTAAATCGGAATTCGTAGTTCGTCTGATTTTAGAGGAATATTTGTAAGTTTCAAGAATAGACACTTAGAAACTTTTCTGGTGAAAACCACACAATAGATTCCTATGGAAGGGAATACAAGTTACTGGTAAGTACACTTAGATTTACTTTCCAGGGTCCGTACTGGGTTCAAAGATGCAGCACTGACGTCTCTCGTGATAACAGGTGAGTCAATCAGAATTTGTAGTTCCGCTGATTTTAGAAGAATATTGTGCTCTATAGTGAAGGAACAGGGGGGCCTGAGGTGACATGTGTGCAAACACTCCATGTGGCACATTTTAGGTTGGGGAATTAATTCCTCTTCAATCCTGAGGTCCCCTGTGCGCCAACTAGCCCACAATGTACAGCCAGCATGTGCCAGGTAGATGCATTGCCGAGAGGTGTTCAGAGAGCACGCCCCATTTTTAGAACACTCTGCAACGCAGCTCTGCGGCGCTTACTGGAGGTACCTGTTGGACTAATTGGCCCCTAGGGGATCTTTGGATTGAAGAGGAATGAATTCCCTAACTTAAAACGCACCACATGGCGTTTTTGCACACATATCACCTCACGCCCGCCCCCTTCCTTCACCACTGTGAAAACACACCCGTAGTGCGTTCTAAGTTGGGGGATTAAGTCCCCTTGCATAATGGGGGTCCCTGGGGGCCAACTTGCCTACCAGGAACCTCCAGTATGCGCCAGGGGTCTGAGTTGCAGAGCGTTGTAAAAAGGGGCGTGACCTCATTACACCTCTCTGCAATGCAGCCCCCTGGCGCCTTTGCAGAGGGGGAATTAATTCCCCTTGCATACTGGGGGTCCCTTGGGGCCAACTAGCCCACCAGAAACCTCCAGTATGCCCAATGGTGGCTGTATTGCAAAGAGATGTAATGAGGCCACGCCCCTTTTTACACCTCTCTGCAACGCAGCCCCCTGGCACGGTTGCAGAAGAGGAGCTTATACCCCTTGCATACTGGGGGTCACTGGGGTCCAACTAGTCCACCAGGAACCTCCAGTATGCTCCAGGGGGCTATGTTGCAGAGAGGTGTAATGAGGCCCGCCCCTTTTTACAACTCTCTGCAAAGCAGCCCCCTGGCACATTTGCAGAGGGGGAAATAATTTCCCTTGCATACTGGTGGTCCCTGGGGCCAGCTAGCTCACCAGGAACCTCCAGTATGCACCAAGGGGAGCGTTTGCAGAGTGGTGCCTTAATTTCTTTTTTTACCCTACGCGTATCCAGTGAGTTTTTTGGGGCCTTGGGGGTCCACAGCCCCCTGGCACATTTGCAGAGGGGGAACCTCCAGTATGCGCCAGGGGGCTGCGTTGCAGATAGGTATAAAAAGGGGCATGGCCTCTTTACATGTCTCTGCAAGGCAGCCCCCTACCGCGTTTCCAGAGGGGGAACTAATTGCCCTTGAATGCTGGGGATCCCTCGGGGCCAACTAGCCCACTAGGAACCTCCAGTATGCGCCAGGGGGCTGTGTTGCAGAGAGGTGTGAAAAGGGGCATGGCTTCTTTACACGTCTCTGCAAGGCAGCCCCCTGGTGCATACTGGATTTTCCTGGTGGGCTACTTGGCCCCCAGGGACCCCAGTATTCAAAGGGAATTATGTCCCCCTCTGCAAACGCGCCAGGGGGCGAGTTTGCAGAGTGGTGCCCTAATTTTTTTGGGAGAGGATCGGCAGGGTACGCGTCCCTTTTGGGACCCCTAAGCAGGCCTAGGGGGTCAGGTTGTTTTTACCCTGCCCCCTTTTCGCGTTTCTTGTTCTGTTTTCTTGTGTCTCGGTTCTACCGAGGCACAAGATGGCTACCAACACTGCCTGATTTGGAGTGTTAACAGTTTCAACAGTGGTTCTTTCGGGTGTGAAAACAATTGCTTTAACTCTTGTATATATTTTCAACAGTAGTCAAAACATAACTTCATTACTTATTACGCTACCTTGATTAAATCATTGAAGTGAAAATCCAAACACAGGAAAGGGTCAAAGTGATTTTAATTATTGAGTTATTTTTTCATTCATATTTTTGTTATTCTTTTTTTGACTGCCACCTTAGGTATATGCATAAAAATTTCAAAATACAAAAAAGCGGCGCAACAATTCAAGTCAGTGAACAAAGTGATATGACGTGAAAATATTGTGACACAGTGACATACAAGTGCTGATCTATTTACATGTGAATAAAGGGATATTGAAAGGGAGGAAAAAGTTAGAAAGGGTGAATCCTGTTTTATTGGTACTCCAGTCCAACACGCTATATTAATTAGCTGTGGTGTGTTGGGCACGGTAAACTGGTCCTTTATGTGGTTCTGTCGACGTTTCGACTCTGTGGACACCTTATTTTTGGGTCGCTAGCGGGTCTTCTTCAGGACGGGGGCAGGGAAAGGATTATTGCGCCAGATCTTCATGGAACAGACATCCCGGTATTCTACTTGATAAGGATGTCCTCTTCAATGTTGAAGAATCTATTAGGGATGGCCTGTTGTACTAATCCAGGTATAATCCTATTCAATGGCAGCTTTCTTTCTATTTAACACAATCGTTTGTGCATTACTTTCCACAATCATCAGTTTGACGTGTTTCAAGAAACCTCCGTTAATGTGAGGCATAGTTGCTGTTTAACATAGTTGCTCTGCCAAGCACTCAGTGTACTGTTTCCGAAATCATCAAAGAAGCAGTTTCACTCCCCGATCCTGGATTCTGAAACCGTCTGCTCAGCTGTACGGTATCGAGTCATGAGTGTTGACAGACAGTTTTTGGCCAATTAGCTTGCAGCTCGTGCTCGTAATGGTACACGTACTGTCCTCGGACAGTACGCGTACGGCATTTCGTCAATAGATATATCTATGATTTTACTTTTAATTTTCTCAGGAACTACTGAACGGATTTACACCATGTAACAAAATGCTTAATCTGCGAACTAAACTCTACCTTTTTGCCAAATTTAGTGTAATTCCGTTCAGCAGTTCGGGCTGTAGCCTCACTTAAAGAACCCTATGGAAAGTTGCATGGGGAAAACATGTTTTGGGACCCCCCTTTTTTCTCAGCCCCCACTTGACGAATTACCCCCAATCTTTCAGGGAAGGAGCGAGCAAAGCAGGCCATTTTCTTGGAGAATCTTGCACGTATTCGTTGACCGACACCAAAGTTATTCCAAATTAAATGTTGCGGATTTCCTATGGAAACTAGGTCCTAACTATAACTATATATATATATATATATATATACACGTTAGCCGAAACGCGTCATCCTGCCCGACATCTCGAACTATTTATAAATAAAGTCACTGCAGCCAGCAGTGTGTAAGCTGATTTTGGAGTCCGTGTCTTTCTCCGTTTGCTGGTTTCAAGCGCCAGAGCGGTAATTGGACAGATATATATATATATATATATATATATATATTACCTACTGGCGGTCGCCAGTAGGTAGTTAAAGTTAGGATTTTTTTCAATGTTAAATCTGAAAATTCTATTTGGAATACCTTTGGCGCCGGTTGACGAATCTGCCTGAAAATTTCCTCAAAATGGCCTCACGGCGTTCCGGTCCTTCCCTGAAAGTTTGGGGGGGATTCGTCAAGCGGGGGCCGAGATAAAAGGGGGGTCCCAAAACGCGTTTTCCCCATGTTAATTTCCATAGGGCGGTCGAATGGATTTCCACCAAACTTGGCAAAATTGTAGGGACTGGTAGCCCGATGTGCCTTTGCTATGTCTCAAGATATGTGTCATCAGCAGTGCATTGCACGCGCAAGTTATAGTGAGTCCAACTAACTATAACGTGGGAATTTCAATGGTTTTATGTCAGTAAAATTTCCAGGTAACTATAACTGGTGTGAAACCTATGTTTTTTTCAGTGAATTTAATAGTTTTTTTAAATGCTAATTTCTAACTATAACTGGTGTGAAACCTATGGTTTTTTCAGTGAATTTCATAGGTTTTTAATATGCTAATTCCTAACTATAACTGGTGTGAAACCTATGGTTTTTACAGTGAATTTCATAGGTTTTTAATATGCTAATTCCTAACTATAACTGGTGTGAAACCTATGGTTTTTACAGTGAATTTAATACATTTTTTAAATGCTAATTCCTAACTATAAGTCTCACTTTATAAGTACATTGGTCTACATTGGGCTACATTGGGCTAAAGTTGGGCTACATTTGGGCTCTAACATATATATAGCCCAATGTGGCCCGATATATATTTTTTTAAATGTAATTTTCTTAAAAAAACACTTGAGCATATATCTTGAGACATAGCAAAGGCACATCGGGCTACCAGTCCCTTCAATTTTGCAATTTTTTTTTTGTATATATATTGATTTTTTTTTTGCATCGGAGCGCTCCCGGTGCGCGCCCCGGGGAGCGCAACGGAAAGCGTACTATTATGAAGCGCCCTGGGGCACGCACCGGGGAGCGTCCCGTAAGCACCATTTTTGCGAACGAAAACATGATCGTGACGTATCGCGTAGCCGCGTCCGCGTGATACGCACAGCGTATGCGCACCCGGAAGCACTCGAGCGAATACGATCGCGCAACGTAATCTTCTGACGCGCTTACATGACGGGACCCGTGGCTGTCGAAAATGGCTACATTAGCTGCAGCTGCTGGATCTTCTGGACCACCACCACCACCACCACAAGGACCTCCACAACTTCACAGTGGTGGAGATCAAGAACAGGAGGAGGATGAGGACGAAGAGGAGAGTAGATTCGTCCGAGAGGACAACATAACCTACAAGCCAAAAGAGCACATCATATGGCAATTTTTTTCTATCCCGAGTGACAAAAAAATAGTAAATGCACCTAAAGCAACCTGCTTAATCTGTCATCAGGAGCTGTCAAGGGGGAATCCCAACAAGAAATACTCCTTCGCCAACCACACAATGATTTGGCATATGCTTAGAAAGCATCCCAATAACTATTCTAGGGCAGAGGTCAGGGAACTGGCCAAAAACCCTGTCCAATCTTCTGCCAGCCTCTCCAAAACTACTGTTTCCACCCCATCAGGACCGGAAGTTAGGGAGACTTGCTCCATCATACAAACCAACTTTTCAAATTTTAAAATGGTTTGTAAATTTTGTGGTCAAACAATTTGCTATGGTGAGCAATGCATCACACTTATTAATCATGCTTGGGATAACCACAAGTGCCAAAGGAAATATTAATTTGTTGCACTTTTTTTTCCTGTTGAGCCCTTTTGAAATGCCTGTTTTTTGTTTCTCCCCTTAAAAAATACAAAAAACAAAAAATGTTCAGAAAAACCAAAAAAAGAAACAAATGTTTAAAACCCCCCCAAAAAATATAAAACAACAAAAAGAATTTAAAAAAACAGTTCTTTTCAGAACTACCTCCCATTTATATAAAATGACTTACATTTTTTAACTCTGCCATTCTCTTTTCTCCCCGGTGCGCTCCCCGGTGCGCTTCCCGGTGCGCGTACCGGGCGCTCCCCCTGCGCAAATCGAAAATTTTTTTTTTATTTTTTTGCCCCGCAGGGCCCTTTTATAGCCCCCACATGAAACATAGGGGGTCAGGGGGGTCTACTCTGCCCCCTAATGGAAAGGGAAGACCACTCGGTCCCCCCGAACGTATGGATGGGTGCCCCACTCACCCCGGGAAACCGTTTTGGGCGGGGGGCGTAGTTCGGCTGGTATGCCCAAAGCGGCGTAGCCGGAGCATGCCCTTCCCGCCCAGAAGGGGTTGTCCTAGACACCCGCCTGGAAGACGTGGCCCAGATCGGCGTACCAGAGGAGGGCCCCCGCCCTCCCGCAGACAGATAAATAGAGCGGGAATCCAAGGAAGCGTCCTCTTGTTCCAGTGCTCTGAAGGCTGCACCCCTCGTTGCTCGTGAGCCCTCGACGGAACAAGCAGCAATTTTGAGAACTTGTAATCTTTGTTGTTTCTCTTTCAGTATCAGGCGTGTGTAGGATCTAGGACCTCGTCGATCAAGCCGAACGGAGTGAACGAAGTCATGTCCGGCAAAAAAGCGGGAAAGAGCTCCGAGTTGGAGAAGATACTACGCACTTTGTCGAACCGAATGGTGGTGATGAACCGAAAACTGGGTAAAGTGGATTCGATCGGTCGGGGCTTAGCAGAGGTTAAAAAGCAGATAGCAGCCCAGAACAACCTCTCGGGGTGGCCTAAGAAGGTGATAGGACCGGCCTTGCCGGGAGTCGCCCCAGAGGGTAGGGGGAAACGTAGTAAGAAGAGGGCGAGTTCCGGGGAGGGCCCAGTCCCGGAGGTACCCCCAGCAGGCCCAGTCACACCGGTGGACAGCCCGGTACCAAGTCCGGATGTGGGTTTACCAATCCCCGTTGTAATAACTCCGGTTGAGGATGATCAGATGCCCCCAGAACTGGCCCTTCAGTTAGCGGCAGTGTTACCCTGGCTTAAGAAGAAAACAGGGGGGGCAGTGGCTGCGGGGGATCTGGCCGAGGAAGCCAGATTAATAATCAAGCAGTTACGGCAGTCAAGAGAAGCCAGGACGGCAAACGTTCCTTCTTTTCCCCCACAGGTGGCACCGGGAGTGACGGCGGTTGGCCGAGAAAAGACAGCAGACACGGCGGTTGAACCCGGTAAGAACCCGTTGCCAATAGTAGGGGAGAGTTCAGTGCCTTCGAGGCGCGAAAGGTTGGCCCAGCACATCCCGGCGGCCACGAAGGAAATGATATGGGGGGACAAATATGTTAATATGTTTTCTCTGTTGACCGACCATCGTGAGATAGAGTACGCAAAGACCCAGAAAGATTTATGGCACCCCAGCGTATGGCGGGCCAAGATGGCAGAATTTAGGGTCGACAAGACCATAGCGAACTGGGTAAAGGCCTTCTCTATATTTACGGCAGTAATGGGGGAACGTAAACCTGAAGTGTTGCCCGATCTATCATGTTACCAGAACAGGATCATGGATTTTTACACAATGTACGGGGGGAATGAATGGAAAGGTTATGATGTTCACTTTCGAAAATCTAAAGAGTTTGATGTATCTTTAACGTGGGATTGCCTCAACACGGTGTCATGGCACAAACAGCTCTTGCCTGGATCGGCGGGTACGTCCTCGCCGGGCGGGAGCGGGTCTGGGACAGTTCAACAAAGGCCGGCACACCCCTTTCAAGCAAGCGCCGGTGGGGAATCACAGCCCAAGACCGGCGGGAATGGGGGCAAGCGCTGGGTTTGTTGGGGTTTCAACAGAGGTAACTGTAACAGGCCCCAGGGAACATGTAGGTTCCGGCATGCTTGTGCGGGCTCTGGGAACTCCTCACACCCGGAAAGCAGCTGTAGGTCCAAGAGCGGTAGTTCGGGAGGAAAGGGGGGATCCAAGCAGGATTGATGTGATGCTTGGGAAGCAATCATCTTCACCCATCGACATCATGGCTTTGACTCCCTGGCTGAACAAATACCCTGATCATGTATCCGCCGGGATTTTGAGGAATGGTTACCTATATGGCTTCAACATCCCGGCGGGGAATTTTTTGGGGAGCCCCTTTTGTAGGAATCAGCTATCTGTTCAACACAACCCGGCAGTGGCAGCCAAGAAAATTACCAAAGAGGTCGGCTTGGGACGGGTAGCAGGACCTTTTCCATGCCCGCCAGTGGCGGATTTCGTGTGTTCACCTCTAGGAGTGGTTCCGAAGAAAGACCCAGGGGAGTATAGACTCATTCACAATCTGTCGGCCCCGAGGGGGGCCTCGGTGAATGAAGCCATTGACCCGGAAGTCTGTTCAGTTCGATACGCATCGTTCGACGATGCCGTTGACCTACTGAATCACCTGGGCCCCGGTGCTCTGATGGCGAAATCAGACATCGAATCAGCATTCAGGTTGCTCCCGGTCCACCCGCGGGACCAGCGCTTGCTAGGATTTACGTTCCAAGGGAAGTATTACATGGATAAATGCATGCCCATGGGCTGCTCAATTTCTTGTGCTTATTTTGAAATGTTCAGCTGTTTTTTAGAATGGGCGTTCACCGAGGCCACTGGGCATAGACAGGTGATGCACTATTTAGACGACTTCCTGTTCTTAGGGCCGGCAGGCACTACGAATTGTGCACAGGCACTGCAGGACTTCTGCATTCTCATGCAGGAGTTTGGGGTCCCATTGGCACCAGGTAAGACAGTGGGGCCATCTACTTCACTAGAGTTTCTGGGAATTGAGCTCGATTCTGTGGAAGGATGCTTCCGTCTGCCAATGGAGAAGGTGGCCAAGTTCAGGGCTTCCTTAATACAATGCCTGGGCAAGGAAAAAGTGACCCTGCACCAGTTACAACAAACAGTGGGCCAGCTTAACTTTGCCTTGAGAGTAATACCGATGGCTCGCCCCTTCTCACGTTGCATTGCACAGGCTAAGGCCGGCCTCAAGGAGGGACACCACCACACGAGACTGTCGGCAGAGGTTCGCCAGGATATGCGCATTTGGTTGGCATTCCTGGCGGACTTCAACGGTCGAGTGGCGTGGAACAAACCCCCAGCATCGTCGGATGAATTGGGTTTATGGACCGACTCAGCTGGGAGCGTGGGATTTGGCGCCATCTTTGGTAACCGATGGTCGGCGCAATTATGGCCGACGTGGTGGTACTCCAGTGGCCTAACAGGTAACATTGGGTTCTTGGAGCTATTTCCCATTTGGGTGGCTCTGTTGGCATGGCCAGAAGATTTTAGGGACCGCTCAGTAGTGTTTTGGTCTGACAATATGACAGTGGTCGAGTGCATTAATCAGCAGGCATCACGCTGCAAGTGGATCTTGAGACTGTTGAAAGAAATTGTATTACGTTGCATGAGATTGAATGTACAGTTCAGGGCAAAACATGTGCCGGGTGTACTGAATAATGCAGCTGATGCACTCTCTCGTTCACACATGCAGGCTTTCAGGGGCTTTCTACCTACAGCGGATCTAGTGGCGGCACCGTTCCCCGAAGCACTATGGCTGATCGGTGCCCCGGATTACAGGACCTCGTGGCAGCCAGTTTAGCGCCCAGGACGAGGAAAACCTATGAGGGAGCGTTTCGTTCTTACTGCGCCTTTTTAGGCCCGGCAGGGAGACATAGCTGGGGGCAGGAGGAATCCTTCCTGGGGTTCTTAGTGGCGCTTCATAAAGAAGGCCGATCAGCCGCAACTGCCAACAGACATAGGGCGGCCATATCATTCATGGCATAGCTCCACGGCATACGGGACCCAACGGGTTCCTTTTTAGTCAGGAAGGCGCTCCGCGGTTGGCAACGCCTGGAGGGTCGCAGACAAGATACAAGGCACCCGATTGGTTTAGAGAGATTGTCTCTGCTACTAGCAAAACTGGATGAGACATGCTCCTCCCCTTCCGAGGTAGTTCTGTTCCGAGCGGCTTTCGCCTTGGCATTCCATGGGGCCATGCGGGTAAGCGAACTTGTGGCGAGGAACAAGAAAGATATGGAGGGAGGCCTATGCAGGGATCACGTTCAAATACGGGGTGATTCGATGCTAATCTCGATAGCCAGGTCCAAGACAGACCAGGAAGCTGTAGGGAGTAGTGTTGTTGTGCAGCGCGCTCGAGGGAGCCCAAGTTGTCCGATAAGGTATTTAGAGGACTACCTGGCACAGAGGCCGGCGACATGGGGAGGGAGCCTGCTTAGACACAAGGATGGCACCCCGTTGACGAAATTTCAATTTCAGAGGGTGCTGGCACTTACGATTGCTGCGGCGGGCTTGAACCCGTGCGATTTTGGGACCCACTCATTCAGAATAGGGGCCGCTACTGAGGCTATGGCTCGGGGTCTGGGTGCGGAAGAAGTGAAACAGCTAGGCCGTTGGTCCTCGAACTGTTTCAAGAGGTATGTGTGACTGCACATGTTGTAAAAGACTGATGAAATGCACTCACGCTTGTTGTCTTTTGTTTGAATTACAGTTTTGCAAGCCTGTGACACGGGGCGGAATTTGGGATCAACCCATCACCAGAGGACCAGCGGTCGAGGATCACCGACTGGAGAGCAAATGGTATGGGTCATGGGCCACTCATACGTGAGGCGGGCCGGGGACGTATTCATGGCAGGTGACGCAACTCACGCATCTGGGGAATACGGGTTCAGAGTAACCTTCCATGGGAAGGGAGGCCTCTGTTTTGACCACTTTCAATCGTTTATGGAGGGTCTCTTAGGGCGGCAAAGGTCACCGCCATCTGTAATCATAGTGCACTTGGGGGGCAATGACTTGGTAAGACTGGGAAGACGAGTGTTAGTGGAACACATATTGTCGGCAGTCAGCTGGTTGGCTAGGAGGCTCCCAGGGTGCACAATTTCCTGGTCCCACATGATCCCCAGGAGAGTTTGGCAAGGGGGTTTCTCTGTGATGGCGTTGAACCACTCAGTAAAGAGGGTCAACAATAAAATTGGGAAATTGTTTCGCTCCGCGCATTTGCAAAGAATTCCCCATGGGTGTATTCGGGGTGATCACTTTTACTTGAATGATGGGGTTCACCTGTCCAGGGCCTGGAATGATTTACTCCTAGGAGACTTCATAGCATGGCTAGTGGGATTGAGGAGGCATGACCTTTAGGAGGTGTGGGGGGGCCGGATAGTTGGTCAAGTATACGGCCTGTGGCGGTAAGGTCATGATCGGTGAGCAGTAATTTCAAGGTTCCTAGGGGGGGCGCCACCCAGTATGGATGGGAGCGCCCGGGGGGAGGCAGCCATTGGCCCCTCCCACGGGGAGGCGGCACCCACGACGTATGGGTCACCTAGGGGGAGACGGCCATAGGCCCCTCCCAGGGGGGAGACGGCTATATGCCCCTCCTACGAATTTCCCGGGGGCCGGATATCCGCTCCGGCAGAAGAGAGTGTGGGAAAGGGGGGGAGTCCACGCTGTCCTTCTTACAGATACCTCACACGGGAACTCGGACGACCTTTAAAATGGCGTCGAGTGAAAGGGGGCCCCCACGACAAGGGAAGTTACAGTTGGCAACAAGGGTAAAGTCCTCTGCGCATGCGCCACTCACACCGTGAGGGCGGGAGTTTGGTAGTAGGGATCTGACACCGGTTAAGACCTTGCCGTTGGCCCTTACTGCTAGGATGTACAATTTTATTTTAGAATGTATGCATTTTCAGGATGCTAGACTCGGCTAGGAAACCTTTGTATTAGAGATCTGTTAAGGTTAGCCAAAGAACATGTCTTCATCAAAATGTAATGAAAGTAAAATTGTACATAATGTATGAAAGGTTTAAATTAAAGTTTTAAATTTTGTTTCATATTTTAATAAATACGGCCGGGGGTAACTCCCCCCCGCCTTCCAAAAGCTCAAACTTGTGTCTGTCTCCTCCCATGGGGAATAGGTGTTGGGAGGGGGTGGCGGGCATCCCGGCCATATGGTATTTTCCCCCTTTGTTTTGGCCACCTCTTGTGTCTCGATCATACCGAGACACAAGATGGCGGCCGCTCCGGACCGTTTGGAATGTTTACAGACACCCGAGAGCCAATCAGCTTTCCGTGCGCAAGTTGCTTAGCGCGCCCGGAGCGATCCCCGGAGCGCGTCCCGGGGCGCTGCCATAGATATATATATTTTTTTGAGCCTAAATTACTCAAAATCCACTGGAGCACATATCTTGAGACATAGCAAAGGCACATCGGGCTACCAGTCCCTACAATTTTGCCAAGATTGGTGGAAATCCATTCAGCCGTTCGGGCTAAAAGTGAGGTCGACCGCCCTATGGAAATTAACATGGGGAAAACGCATTTTGGGACCCCCCTTTTATCTCGGCCCCTGCTTGACGCATCCCCCCCAAACTTTCAGGGAAGGACCGGAGCTCTAAGAGGCCATTTTGAGGAAATTTTCATGAAGATTCATCAACCGGCGCCAAGGTTATTCCAAATAGAATTTTGAGATTTAACATTGAAAAAAGTCCTAACTATAACTACCTACTGGCAACCGCCAGTAGGTAATATATATATATATCGAAATCCACAGTCCTGCAGCACAGGAATTCCAACGAACACCAGCACAAAAGCAGGTACAGACCACAGCAAAGAGTGAAAAAAGTGCTTTATTCCAAAATGGGCAGCAGCATGACGCGTTTCGTTCGGCAAAACCTGACTTGATCACATGATCTACCCAGAGACACAGGTGGTTTAAATACTATATGCATCACGAATAGCTCCACCTATTCACTGTCATAGACATTGAAGACATACTTCAAGAGTTATTTCAAACCCAGTCTGTTTTCACTGAGTGTTGTCTAAAAGTTATATACTTAAAATGAGACAACATAAATTCAGTGAAAAGAAAAAATGCATAATAACAACATTTATCTTCATTAAAGTTATACAGGGCAAGTGCCCTAAATCAACATGGTGAAAGCGTGTATATATGGTAAAATTACACAGCAATGGACAATTATTCTATGCAGTATTATAAAACCACCCACACAAAGTGAATAAGTGCTAATAAATAAAATAATGAGCATGTTCATAAGTGTTGACGAGGAATATTACTAAGAATGTAAACAGTAATAGCAGCAGATAAAGTGATGAGTGCTAAAAAAGTGCAATAGTGGTGAAAACCGGCTAATAGTTCTCAAGTCAATTGACAGCTTAAGGATGTAAGTATTGCAAACAACAAAGAGGATCAACAATCAGGTCCTGGTCAACCAAACTCATGTTTTTAAAACTATAAAGTCATTATTTCATCTGAGTATCTCATACTTCAATAATAAATGGTAGGATAATCCTCAAAGCATTCCAAAATTTGGTAAAACCATAAAAACAGTAAAACTCGAATTTCATAAATAATGCTAAAATTGACAAGGTGTTAAAAAGCTGAGATCTAAAAGCTAATTAAATAACCATTGCATATACGAGGAGATATTGAAATTTAGACCCACACATTGACAATGAATTTGAACAACAAAAATGAAAACTTGGTTTAAAAAATAAACATAACAGATTACAAGAAGTTATGGAGGTCCTCACCCATATTGAGACCATTCAGGATTTTGCTATTAAGAAGCACTATATAATGGCTCTCCAATTGTCGTAGTCTTTTTTCCCTATCCCCTCCTCTCTTCGATATGGGGACTGCGTCAATAACAAAATATTTCAAATCATTCAAGTTGTTATTGTGAACTAATTTGAAATGATGCGCATCAGGATAACTTGAATCGGAGTTGACTATTGCACGTAAATGTTGTAAAATGCGGTTAAACACCTGTAACTTAGTTCTCCCGATGTATTGTAAATCACAAGTACATTGTAAGACATAGACCGCATGATCAGTTTTACAAGTGTAAAGATTGTTGATCTTACTAATAGTCTCAGAGAAAGCTGGTTTGTACTCTGTGATGTTAACTCCGAATTTGCATGCTCTGCAAGAGCTGCATTAAAAAAAAAACAGATCTGTTGGATAGCCAATTGGATTTAATAGTGACTTCAGGGCTAGATTTGACTAGCACATCCCTCATAGAAGGGGCTCTATGAAAAGTAATTGCTGAGTATTCTTCCAACAAGGGTGTTAAAGTGATATCAGTCATGAGGATTGGCCAGTTAGATTGAACAATCTGTTTGATTTTACGTTCCTGGCAATTGTACGTGGTGATGAGTCTGATTTTAGATTTTTCAATGCCCCTTGGTTCGGTTTCTTCCAATGTAATAGTAGGAACCGTAGAGACAGAAGGGACAATTGGGGTTTTAGTCATCACCATTTTCAAAGATCTAATGAGTTTGCTTCTATCGTAACCCCTAACTAAAAACCTTTGAAAGGATTCTTCAAGACAAATATTCAAATCCACCTCATTATTGCAGATTCTTTGAATTCTTAAAAACTCTCCATAAGGAATGGTTTTAATCAGGTGTCGGGGATGATTACTCTGGGCGTGCAGAATAGAGTTACTTGCCGTAACCTTTCTATGCATCTTGGTCATGATTGAGTTGTTCAGAATATATATTTCAACATCAAGGAAATTAACTCTGGAATTACTAATGGTGGCTGTGAATTCTAAGTTCAAAACATTGTTATTAATTCTTTTAAGAAACTCCTCTGCCAAACTTTCACAGCCCTGCCAGATAATAAAAACATCATCTATGAATCGCCACATGTTGACAATGCCAGTTTCTGTTGTAGTTATCTCGCCAAGAGGTTGCCCAAGAACATGCTTCTCCCACCAGCCCACGTGTAAACACGCATAACTAGGGGAGAAGCATGCCCCCATAGCAACACCACGCAGCTGCTGGTATACTTCATTGTTAAATAAGAAGTAGTTGTTATTCAAACAGAGTTCAATCATTTTAAGTAGCATCTTGCTATGTTCATAGAATTTGATGTCCTTTTCACCTAGAAAGTGTTCAATCGCTCTAAGGCCATCAATGTGATTTATAGATGTATTCAGTGATGAGATGTCCATAACCAGGAACCGGTATTCAGGTTTCCATACCACCTCATTCAATTTCTTCAAATATCACCAGTGTCTCTTATGTAGCTAGGGAGGGCCTCCATAAAACCATGGAGAAAATAATCCACATATTTAGATATTGTCTCAAGTAGTCCATTTTGGGCTGAAATAATTGGTCGCCCCGGTACTGGGAAGGTGCCTTTGTGGATCTTGGGCAATAAATAAAGGGTAGGGGTAATGGGATGATCCACCTTCAAGAATTCAAATTCCTTTTTACTGATTAGGCCATCTCTCTTCTATTGAGACAAGTTAGTGTGGATTATCTGTTTTACTTTGTTAAGTTCGTTAAAAGAGGCCTTTCTATAGCAACCGAATCGTTTAGTTGCCTCTCAACCTCTGCAATGTAGACATCTCGTGGCCAAAGAACAACATTTCCACCTTTATCGGCTTTATTCACTATAATATTCCCATGTTTGCAGATTTTTCTCATGAGATTAGAATATTGTTGGTCCTTATAGCTTCTTCGCCTTTGGTTATTAGTCACCACAAGATTCAATTTCTTTAGTTCCTCAATCACTCGATCACTAAAAATGTTATATATATACTGCAAGGATTCCTGCCGATCATGCAGGAAAAAACGAGCCACACCAGGTTGTCGATTCAAAATGTTGAGGGTTTATTTGGCAAACAGCTGAAGACGCATTTCGATCTCGGCTGAGATCTTAGTCACATGACCTTCCCTGAATTCTCCTCATATTTACAGGTACAGTGCAGAGCATGACGCAGCATGCATAGAAATAAAATAAATATTTGCAGGAGCCAGTCATCACGTTTATCAGTTGGTAATTTTGGCTGAGTTTACCAAAACAATAGTATATATTTAATTATTAAACCAAGCATGTAATTTAATGCTATGTAATACAATTGAAAATTAAACACTGTATGTAGAGACATACATAATGTTATAGTACATTAGGTTACATTGTTGACACACTCGGGGGCTGAAACTGTAGGGTGATCATGGTCAGTCGCAGGGGAGACATAGAATTACCTCAGTGCTATATAATAATAGGTGAGAGTAGATGCTGGGGTGAAGGTACAGTACCTTTTTCCATCCTCTAGGCAAGTGATGTCCTCACTGGTCATTACCAGGGTAAGGACTATGTTTTAACATAGGTGCTATGTTTCCAAGGTTGAACTTGTAAGTGAGGCTGTAGTAGAGAAAACAGTTCATAGGAACAAGCTAGTTCTCATGTGCTCTTAATCTTAGATTGGTGGCTAGTCTTCAATCAGGGTCAGTGTGGCGTTCTGTCAAAATACAAGAACACAGATCATTATCAAGCATGGTTTGTTAATGCATAATTGCGCAAATAACCACCACCCTATCCCTACAAAAGTCTGTACTGTGGAAAGACTCCTCATGATCAGTGTTAAAATTCAAGATGTCATTAATAGATTAACATTTTCCGTTTTCATTCAGCCCAAATGTCAACTGTCACAGTGTCAAACAAAAACAACTAATTGGCACAAGGGATGACATAGGTTTAAGCTTAGTGAGTTAAAATAACAGTAAGGCTCTGTTAATAACAAAATAGGAATTCATAAACTGGTTGTCCGAAAGCAAACTGGTTGATTTACAAATGTACATATAACTCCTTGTCATTATTCATGCCATTCGTGAACATACTGCCTACAAGCAATATTAGTCTGGATTCAAGTCGGTGTAAGGCCTGAGCTCTGTTGCCACCTCTCGGATTCCTAGGGATGGTAGCAATATCAAAGTATTTACCGTTGGTCCAGTCTCCTTCACTTAAGTGTCTTGCAGTGCTGTAACTGAAATCGCGGTTAGTCACCGCCCTCCAGTGTTCTAGGATTCTTTTTTTCACCGGAAAGGTGGTTGATCCTACATAACACTTATCGCACGGACACGTAATTGCATTGACCACGAAGTCAGTGCCACAAGTGATCGATTTGGTGACACACCATTTCTTAATGGATCTCCTCAGAGTGAATGCACTCACATTGTCACTATGGCTGTAGGCTTTGCATTTGTTGCATTTGTAGAAGTCCCCCCCCCTCTGATCTAACCAAGTTTTTTTGGTGTTAGTATGCAGGTGACTACTCACTAGAATATCTTTAAGTGAGATAGTTTTTCTGTATGTCACTGCTGGTGAATTTCCTAGCATCACTTTCAGGAGAGGGTTTTGTGTGAGAATGTGCCATCTTTTCTTGAGGATGTTTCTGAGTCTGTCTGTCTGTGTGCTATAGATGGTGATAAATCTGACTGGTGTACCTGAGTTGTCCTCTCTGTTAGTGGTTTTGGGGGGTGAATAAAGGGCATCATTGTGCCTGATGAAATCAGCTTTCATGGCACCTCTGTGTAGCATTTTAACCGGCTAGCCCCTGTTTCTGAATCTCTTTATCATATCTTGTTTATTCTTTTGATATGCAACACCTGTGCTGCAGTTCCTCTTAGCGCATAAAAACTCACTATAAGGAACACTTCACCTGAAGTTCAGTGGATTGCAGCTGGCTGAGTGCAATATGGAATTGCCTGCTGTCTTTTTTCTGTATAGATCAGTGGTAAGTTCATCCTCATCTATAGTGAGCCTGATATCTTAGAAATCGGTGTGTTTTTGACTGTGCTGCATAGTAAATTTCAGGTTAATGGAATTACCATTCAGTCGCGTCACAAATTCCAGAAGGTCATGTTTATTTCCCTCCCACACAAAGAACACATCATCAATATACCTGAGCCACAGTCCGATGTTACTGGACCTTGGCTCAAGCTCCTCGCTCCAGAGTACCTGCTCCTCCCGCCAGCCCACCACAAGATTAGAGTAGCTGGGGGCGAAGCAGGTACCCATGGAAGTGCCCTGTAGTTGCTTTTACCACCTCCCATTAAACATGAAAACATTTTCAGTCAAGTAAATTTCAAACATTTGGAGTAATATAAGTGTGTGTTTCAGCAGTTTGATGTTCCTAGCTCTTAAAAAATGTTGACATGCTTTAAAGCCATCTGAGTGTCTAATGCCTGTATAAAGACTCTCTACATCTAAGCATACCATCCAGTACTCTTTACCCCAGTGTAAATTGTGAATTTTCTGTAGAAAGTCTTTAGTATCCCTAAGGTATAAGTTCAGATCTTTTACGTAAGGAAACAGGAAATGGACAACATATTCAGATGTTTTTTCTAGTAGGCTATTTTTGGAGGATACAATAGGGCATCCTGGGGGGTTGGTGGTGTCTTTTTGTACTTTGGGGAGTAGGTAGAATGTTGGTGTGGTGGGGGGCTCATTCAGTGGGAATTTCCTTTCATCCAAGTTAAGTAGTTTTGGGTCAAACCAGTTGTTGAGATAACTGTGGTTTCTGGTTTGTAGGTCGTTGCGGTAAGTTTTATCTACTGTCTCATAGCAAATTGAGTTGTTAAGTTGCCTAAAGGCTTCCTGTATAAATTTCTACCTGCCCATCACCACAATGTTTCCCCCTTGTCTGATGATTTGATGACAATCCTGTCTTTCTTCTGCAATTTGGAAACCGCCTCCCAATGCTCTATCTTCATGTTTTTATGTCTAAGATTTGCGTCAATAAGTTGGAGTATGTCATTGCTGACAGTCTCATGAAACAAGTCTATGTTATCTTCGGGTGTCTGTAGCACATATCTGGAGGGGGCTCTGAAATGGGTCATTCCTGGCTTGCCTAGAGTAAACCCAAGGATTCTAGTGTGATGTTATCGACTTCAGGGTTCAGTGGATTAGGTGTGTTGCTGGATGTTGGATTTTGATCTAAGAGATCCTGCATGTCTACCAGCGCGGGTATGTTAGCTATTGCTAATGTTTGTACAGTGCCATCATTAGATACTTGTGAGGTTACATTTCTAGTTGTTACATTAGTTTGTGAGGTGTGTAGTTTGTACAATTTAACTGTACGAAATTTGTAGAGGTCCATGAATGTTTTAGCATAGTCGAAGGTAGTATCAGGGCAAAAAGACAGACCTCATTTCAAAATCTCTTCTTCCATGGGTGTTATGGGTCTACAAGAAAGGTTCATTACTGTGAGTTGCTGGTTGTGTCATCCATTATTTCTTCTTGGTGTCCTGGTTTCTTGTTCCCATGCCAGTGTTGCTGTGCCTTTCTTCTCCTACACCGTCTTTTCTTGCTCTTGTGTTGGAGCCTCTTCCCCTTCCCCCCGGTTTACCCCTGTAAGACTGTTTTTGGTTTCTCTGCATGAGACGGACCTTCTCGGAAATAGGAGATAGTTCCCCCATGATTGCAGGCAGCGCTGTCGAAAGATTCTTGATCAGAACTGACATCTGTGATGGAGCCAGGTTGTGTAGACAGGTTTTGTAGTCTCTCTCATCCTGTATATGTATGTATGTATATATATATATGTCAAATGAGATGTCAGTGATGTCATCAGTGATGTCATTTGAGATGTCATCAGTGATGTCATCAGTGATGTCATTTGAGATGTCATCAGTGATGTCATCAGTGATGTCACTGACCATGTCATGAATGATGTAATATGTGACATCATTAGCAGTGGATTGCGGGTCCGCGATATATAGTTAGTGCAACTAACTATATATGGAATTTCAATGGTTTTGTGCAAATAAAATAAGGTTTTTTAAATGCGAATCCCTAACTATATATGGTCTATAACCTATGGTTTTTTCAATGAATTTTCAAGGTTTTGTAAATGCAAATTCCTAACTATATATGGTCTATAACCTATGGTTTTTTCTGTGAATTTCATTGGTTTTTTAAAAGCTAATATCTATAGCTGTAAAATATATTCTTTATTAAGTGACGTATCACGTAGCCCGTGAGACGCCTCATGATGCATCGCATAACCGTGACGTATCGTCTCTGCAGCGCAAACCAAACCCAAAACGTAAGCGCGCCAGAACACGCTTAAAGATATATATATATTTTTTTAACCTTAATTAGACAAAATCCACACGTGCACATATCACAAACGTTCAAAAAACACAATATGTCGGACTCCCGTTACGCTGCCGGTTAGCTGCCCGGTTAACGTACCAGGAAGCACCTTTACCGCGAAAAATCGCAATTTTTTTTTCTTTTGCCCCGCAGGGAACTTTAATAGCCCCCTCATCAATCCTAGGGGTTCAGGAGGGGTCTGCCTTACCCCTTTCATTCATTTACACCTTTTTTTTTTCCACCTCTTGTCTCTCGATTCCACAGAGAGACAAGATGGCGGCCGCTCCAGACTGTTTACAATGATAACAGCCAATCAGCTTCTCCTCAGACTCCTGTTACACTGCCGGTTAGCTTCCCGGTTAGCTGCCCGGTTCGCGTACCAAGACGCGTCTCTGCGACGAAAAAATCGGATTTTTTTTTTTTTGGGGGGCCCCGCGTGGCTCTATAATATCCCCCTCATCAATCCTAGGGGGTCAGAAGGGGTCTACCTTGCCCCCTTTCCTTCATTTCCCCCTTTGTTTTGGCCTCCTCTTGTCTCTCGATCCTACCGAGAGACAAGATGGCGGCCGCTCCGGACTGTTTAGAATGTTGACAGACACCGGAGAGCCAATCAGCTTCGCTTCGCAAAGTTCCGATACGCGAAAAGTTCGCGAACCGGAGCGCTACCCGGAGCGCTGTTACAGATATATATCTTGTTTTAAACGTTAATTTCTCAAAATCCACTGAAGCACATATATTGAGACCTAGCAAAGGCACATCAGGCTAACAGTCCCTACAATTTTGCCAAGTCTCGTGGAAATCCATTCAGCCGTTCGGGCTAAAAGTGAGGCCAACCGCCCTATGGAAATTAACATGGGAAAAACGTGTTTTGGGACCCCCCTTTTTTCTCGCCCCCCCCTTGACGAACCCCCCCCAAATTTCCAGGAGCTGCTCAGAAACAAAATGTGCCATTTTCCTGAAAATTTCAGCCAATTCCGTCCACAAACGCCAAAGTTATTAGGCATAGAATTTTCAAAAGTTCCATAGAGAAAAAATCCTAACTATATATACCTACTGGCTATCGCCAGTGGGTAATATGAGTGAGCAAGGCGGAGGCTTCCGCCGAAACGCGTCTGTGCAGCATGTCGTATTAAAATCTTTTCTTGAGTCAAAGTCACGGAGTCAGTGCCTTCCTTTCATCAGAGGGAATCGGATTGGTAACCAATATATATATATATATATTCATGGAAAAAACCATAGGTTATAGACCATATATAGTTAGGGATTAGCATTTAAAAAACCTTATTTTATTTGCACAAAACCATTGAAATTCCATATATAGTTAGTTGCACTAACTATATATCGCGGACCCGCAATCCACTGCTAATGATGTCACATATTACATCATTCATGACATGGTCAGTGACATCACTGATGACATCACTGATGACATCTCAAATGACATCACTGATGACATCACTGATGACATCTCAAATGACATCACTGATGACATCACTGACATCTCATTTGACATTACTGATTACATCACTGATGATATCATTTATGTGATAATACATCTTCAGACTCTAATATAACCTTTGATACACTCAGTGTAAACAGGCACTCACAGACTGTCACACATCCATGGAGTTACTCACACACCTATTCAGTCATGCAAAGAATCAATCACATCTCCATTTCCTTAACTATACAGTTATACACACCTTACTTATTCAAACATATACTAACACATATTTACTCTCTTATACAATCCTTGATACAAGTTCACAATGATTCATACAGCCACTCTCACATTCACTGACTCTTATGTTCAGTTATTTATATATGTCAACTCTCACATGGAGTGTGTTTTACATATGTACTTACTTTGACATATAGAACTGAGATATCCATTCACTCACCAATATACTCATGCACACAGTCAACTGTCCATACAGCTGTTTCTACATGCACTTTTGAACCCATACACCTAGGGAATCAACCGCTCACACATCTATGCACAGAGTTATACACCTCCCAGCCACCCACACACACACTCAGTCTCCCATACAAATACTTGGGCAACCATTCAATAACCCATATAGTTACTGATATAGCTACTGATTTAAACATGCAGCAGTTTACAGAAGAACATAAATATTGATTGCCAAATTAAGACACTTTAATCACTAACCCATGCACTCAGTGAGACACATTTAATCATTCTCTCATACAGTCAGTCATGCACCTACTAAATCCTTCATCCAGACACTTTACAGAAACATACAGTCACTGGGTGTTGTCATCAGTGATGTCATCAGTGATGTCATTTGAGATGTCATCAGTGATGTCATCAGTGATGTCACTGACCATGTCATGAATGATGTAATATGTGACATCATTAGCAGTGGATTGCGGGTCCGCGATATATAGTTAGTGCAACTAACTATATATGGAATTTCAATGGTTTTGTGCAAATAAAATAAGGTTTTTTAAATGCTAATCCCTAACTATATATGGTCTATAACCTATGGTTTTTTCAGTGAATTTTCAAGGTTTTGTAAATGCAAATTCCTAACTATATATGGTCTATAACCTATGGTTTTTTCTGTGAATTTCATTGGTTTTTTAAAAGCTAATATCTATAGCTGTAAAATATATTCTTTATTAAGTGACGTATCACGTAGCCCGTGAGACGCCTCATGATGCATCGCATAACCGTGACGTATCGTCTCTGCAGCGCAAACCAAGACAGAGAGACAAGATGGCGGCCGCTCCAGACTGTTTACAATGATAACAGCCAATCAGCTTCTCCTCAGACTCCTGTTACACTGCCGGTTAGCTTCCCGGTTAGCTTCCCGGTTAGCTGCCCGGTTCGCGTACCAAGACGCGTCTCTGCGACGAAAAAATCGGATTTTTTTTTTTTTGGGGGGCCCCGCGTGGCTCTATAATATCCCCCTCATCAATCCTAGGGGGTCAGAAGGGGTCTACCTTGCCCCCTTTCCTTCATTTCCCCCTTTGTTTTGGCCTCCTCTTGTCTCTCGATCCTACCGAGAGACAAGATGGCGGCCGCTCCGGACTGTTTAGAATGTTGACAGCCAATCAGCTACTCCTCAGACTCCCGTTACACTGCCGGTTAGCTTCCCGGTTAGCTGCCCGGTTAGCTGCCCGGTTCGCGTACCAAGACGCGTCTCTACGGCGAAAAAATCTGATTTTTTTTTTTTTTTTTGTGTTACACTGCCGGTTAGCTTCCCGGTTAGCTGCCCGGTTAGCTGCCCGGTTAGCTGCCCGGTTCGCGTACCAAGACGCGTCTCTACGGCGAAAAAATCGGATTTTTTTTTTTTTTTTTTGGGTTACACTGCCGGTTAGCTTCCCGGTTAGCTGCCCGGTTAGCTGCCCGGTTCGCGAACCAAGACGCGTCTCTACGGCGAAAAAATCGGAATTTATTATTATTTTTTTTGGGTTACACTGACGGTTAGCTTCCCGGTTAGCTGCCCGGTTAGCTGCCCGGTTCGCGAACCAAGACGCGTCTCTACGGCGAAAAAATCGGCTTTTTTTTTTTTTTTTTTGGGCCCGGCGTGGCTCTATAATATCCCCCTCATCAATCCTAGGGGGTCAGAAGGGGTCTACCTTGCCCCCTTTCCTTCATTTCCCCCTTTGTTTTGGCCTCCTCTTGTCTCTCGATCCTACCGAGAGACAAGATGGCGGCCGCTCCGGACTGTTTAGAATGTTGACAGACACCGGAGAGCCAATCAGCTTCGCTTCGCAAAGTTCCGATACGCGAAAAGTTCGCGAACCGGAGCGCTGCCCAGAGCGCTGTTACAGATATATATCTTGTTTTAAACGTTAATTTCTCAAAATCCACTGAAGCACATATATTGAGACCTAGCAAAGGCACATCGGGCTAACAGTCCCTACAATTTTGCCAAGTTTCGTGCAAATCCATTCAGCCGTTCGAGCTAAAAGTGAGTCCAACCGCCCTATGGAAAACTCAATGCAAAAAACGCGTTTTGGGACCCCCCTTTTTTCTCAGCCCCCCCTTGACGAAACCCCACCAAATTTTCAGGGGCTGCTCAGAAACAAAATGTGCCATTTTCCTGAAAATTTCAGCCGATTCCGTCCACAAACGCCAAAGTTATTAGGCATAGAATTTTCCAAAGTTCCATAGAGAAAAAATCCTAACTATATATACCTACTGGCTATCGCCAGTAGGTAATATATATATATATATATATATATATATATATATATATATATATATATATATATATATATATATATATATATATATATATATGTATATATATATATATATATATATATATATATATATACTGGCGGTCACCAGTAGGTAGTTATATTTAGGACCTATTATTCATAGGAAAATCATAACATTCTTTTCCCAATAATTTTGGCGTCGGATGACGAATCTTGGCAACATTTTTATAACTAATGGCCCATTCTAGACACCTCTTATCCTGAAAGTTTGTGGGTGATTCGTCAAGTGGGGCTGAGAAAAAAGGGGGGTCCCAAAACAAGTTTTCCCCATAGGAAATTTTAGACATGGCTACAGCCCGAACTGCTGAACAGAATTACACCAAATTTTGCAAAAAGGTAGAACTTGGTTCAGAAAGCGATCTTTGGTGTAAATCAGTTCAGTAGTTCCTGAGAAATTCCAAAAAATAGTAGTGAAAAAAATCATTTTCCCATAGGAAACTTTAGACACTGTTATAGCAAAAACTGCTCAACAGAACGACACCAAATTTGGAAAAAAGGTACTGCTTGGCTCAGAACACGAACTTTTTAAAAATGGTGGAAATCCGTTGAGAAGTTTTTTGAGAAAATAAATCCCTGAGTGCACCCTCCCGATCACAAGCTTCATGTTAATTGGCTGTCAACACTCCAAACCATGAAGTGTTGGCAGCCATTTTGTGCCTCTGTAGAACAGAGGCAGAAGAAAAACAAAAAACAAATGTGGAAATCAGGAAAAGTGGGCAGGGTAGAAACACCCTGACCCCCTAGATGTGCATAGGGGGTCCCACAAGGACCCTCACGGTAAAGAAAAACCTTTATTTGTTTTAAATCAGCCAAATACGCGCTGGATGCACAGATCCAGCCGTGAAAATTAAAAAAATGAAGCACGGACTCCCAGGCTTTTTTTTTAAACCTTTATTTATCAGTTTTTAGTCAACAAGAAACAGTCAAATAGGCTACATTCATTCGAGTTACAATCACTTAACAATCATATAGGTACATTTTCCGAGCTATTGATCTGAGCAGGCAAGAAATATACGTATGTGGGTCCCCTCTCATCTCAGTAATACACATTCTTTATAGGGCCATATAGTGAAATCACAGGGACACAGAGATCAATGACTGCAAGCAAAGTTGATTAACAGTCTATAAGGGGATCATCCTTAAGTCTTTAACAGTTCTCCACATAATACAGTAAAAGGTCTATCGGTGTATCCCCTTCGGTGTTAGGAGATAGAGCTATGGAAAGTTGCTATCTACGGCTCATACACTTGGCCGCCATCGTCTGACTCTTCATGTGGTGTTGCAGTTTTTGATAGGTATACCTGCAGCGAACCCCAGATATCTTTTGGCCTGCTCCGAACAGGTAACAAATCAGCATAAATATTGTGTTGATCCTGACAATAGAATACATCATCTAGCCATTCCTTAAACTTAGGGGCTCTCCCCCTACCCCAACGACAAGCAACCCTCCTTTTTGCAAGCAGCAGAACAACGTCCATAAACCTCAGAATTGACTTAGGCATATTTAGTGTATATCCCAATAGCATAATTAGTGGGTCTCTATCGATCACCCCCTCTGTCATGATCTGCAATGCATCATGTACCTGTGACCAGTATTCGTACACTCCAGGACACTCCCACGCCAAGTGGATGAATCCCGCCCCCTCCGCATGGCATCGATCACATCTATCGTTATCTGCCAACCGAAATCGCAGCTTTCGAGCTGGCGTATAATAAAATCGTTGTAAGAATTTGAAGTGAATGATTTTTAGCCTACAACTAGAAGATATATTGGCTGTGATGGCACAACAATAGTGCCATTGCTCGTCAGTAATTTCGTGACCCATATCTGCACTCCACAACTGTCGTGCCGGACTCTCAATTCCCACGCGCTGCAACCTGATATTATTATACAATCTAGAGACAAGGTGGCGGCCATCCGACAGCAGCATGGCATGCAATGGTAGAACTACCTCTGGTTCATCTGGAAAGTGTATCAATACGTCCTTCAACCCCTGTCTAATATAATAAAATACCTCCAGAGGAGTTGGCTGCACTCCCTGAAACAGCTCTTCCCTGGTATGAAATTGCCCATTGAGGAACAGGTCACCCCACGTGGCAATCTTAATACGCTTGCACATTAACTGAAATCCTGTCTCCTGCAGGAGCGATAAACAGGGGTGGTATGTGAGTGGCATTACGGGGGAATACAACTGCGGAGCCTTAAGGACTTTTGCCATTCTATGCCACGCGTCTATGGTACATGTTACCGTGATGGACGGTGTATCTATAACTTCCATCGTGCCCTGTATCATGCCACTGAGGGAAAGAGGTCGCGCAACCCAATATTCTGCTGCAATGTGTGGCATAAAAGGTGTAGGATTTATCCAATGGTATGCATATTGCGCCTGGGTACTGATATAATAGACTTCGAAGTCCGGCACATCAAAGCCTCCCTTCTCATAAGGCTGAGTTAAAATGGACCACCTCAACCGCGGCTGTTTTCCCCCCCAAAAAAGGTGAAGTAGTTCCAAACTCAGCCGTTTAAAAAAATAAGTGCCAGGGTAATAAGGAACATTTTGAAATAGATATAGAAACCGCGGCAGTACCACCATCTTTATAAGTGATGCCCTACCTGCCACAGACAATGGCAACGACATCCAGCGTGTGACATTGTCAGCTAGCTTTGTGATGGCCACACCATAATTAAGTCTGAGTGTCTCTTCCTTATTCAGGGATATCACAATACCCAGGTAGGGAAGATCCGCGTCGCACCATTCAAGTGGGTAATCCAGTTGGAATTTCGTCACCGTACACGTGAGCGGGAAAAAATGCGATTTTTTCCAGTTTATTTGCACACCCGAGAGTCTCCCGAAGACAAGGAACTCACGCAAAATAGGACTAAGGTTGACCTGAGGGTCTTTCACATATAACGTTATGTCATCTGCATATAATGACACCCCTATCTGGCGCTGAAAACAGTTGAAGGCACTAGCCCTGTGTAATTGACGAATTCGACATGCTAGCAGTTCTATTGCTATAGCAAAAAGTAAAGGGGGCATCCCTGTCTGGTGCCCCTTGTTATTGGCATCTGAGACGACAGCACACCATTAACAACCACTCTAGCAGCTGGTCTGGTATAAATCAGCTCTATCCATGCCACAAACAATTTCGGAAAACCCATCCTGTGTAATATAGCAAAAAGGTATTTCCATTCAACCGAATCAAGCGCTTTTGTTGCGTCGAGGAACACGGCTGCGACTGGGAGCACTGGGACGATAGTTGGTATCAAGGAGAACAGCGTGCGGAGATTATGAGTAGTGGCACGTCCTGGAACAAAGCCAGCCTGATCTGGCAATACTATCTTAGTCATAATTAGTGATAGGCGCGTTGCGAGTACCTTAGCAAGGATCTTTGCATCGCAATTGATGAGAGATAATGGCCGATATGAATCAGTGTCCATCGGGTCCTTGCCCGGTTTCAACAGGGAAGTTATCACTACCTCCCTCATCGATCCCGGCAATTCCCCGACTTCCAATGACTCTTCATAGACTTCCTTTAGGACCGGTGCCATAATATCTATATAACACTTATAAAACTCCGCGGGCAGTCCATCTAGACCCGCCACCTTGCCATTAGCAAGTGTCATAATCGCCTCCTTTATCTCATCCAGCTCTAGCGGAGCACTAAGAAACAACCGGTGTCCATGACTTAACCAGCACAACGCAATATCATCCAGGAAGTTCCCTACGTCCACTACGTCTGTTTGTTGTGAGGTATACATCTGCCCATAGTGTGCCAAAAACTCCTCCTGAATCCTCTCGTATCCTGACAACGCGTTCCCTCTGGTGTGACAATCTCCAGTATATTGGTACTGAAGCGCGGTTTCCTCGTTATTGATGCCAGTACTTTACCCGGTCGTTCCCCTTCGCAGTACCTCCGTGCAGTCCAGTATTTTCCCCTATATTTTACTTCTCTAGCTGCCTCCTCCTCATACTCTGGAAGCTTGTCTCTAAATTTCTTGTGTACACCTGGATCATTCCCCCTCGTCATTTCAGTTTCTAGCTCTTTCAATTCTCGCTCTAACTTCACGATTATTCTTTTAATGTCCTGCAACACCCCGCAGCTCTTACATATGCAGAACCCTCTAATCGTGACATTAAATGCTTCACACACCGTTTCCACACTATTTACCGAACCCTTGTTCCTGGGGAAAAAAACGTCTATTTCTTCTCCCAGCTCCGTCTTGAACACTGTATCTAGTAATATGGAGGGGAACAGTCTCCATGGTGGTCGTATTCTGTCGTGTCCTGGTACAGCCAGTTGTATCAACACTGGGCAGTGATCTGAATACGTCCTGGGCAGATGTGCCACCTTTCCCATGCCTGTACTAAGTCCTCGGAACACAAAGCAGTAGTCAAGCCGAGCCCATGTGCTGGCATGTGTTGTAAAATGTGTTCCCTCCCTATGTGCAGGGTGAGTGAACCTCCAACTATCCACCAACCCAGCTTCCTCTATTATGCCCAGTATTACATCTCTGGCTTGCCTGTTATATTGACCACTTCCATCTGATCTGTCCGCTCCAGAAACTAATGCAACATTAAAATCACCCCCCCAAATGATATGGGTAGCTCCCACTCCCAGCACATGTCCCCAAAGTGTCGTGAAGAAGTCCGGAGTGTCCACATTAAGAGCATAACAACTCACTATCACAACAATATCAGTGCCCAATCTGCCCCACAATATTACATAGCGCCGGTTAGTGTCCAGGATCTCCCCCAACACCTGAAATTTAAGTGACTTCTTGATCAGCACTGCAGTCCCTCTAGCATACGAGGAATATGATGAAAATGTCCTAATCGTCGCCCATTTACCCGCAAACTTGGGGTCAGATCGTGGATGTATATGCGTCTCCTGTAATAAGGCTATATGCACATTGTGTCTGTCCAAGTATGCAATCACATTCCTACCCTTTCTGGCATCATTTAGGCCTCGTACATTCCATGACATTATTGATAGTGTACTCACTACACCATCATCCATTTTTCCTAGTAGCGACATTGCCAATATCTCTTCCTACCTGCCCCAACCACCGCTCATCTGTACCATAGCAAACCGTCCAATGAATTTGTAATCTCATTTGTAACCCTATTCCACTGTAGCCACACTCCCTATCCCCTCCCCCACCCACTGACATCCCCCAACCATGTCAGACATTCCCCATTCCACCCCTCCCCTCCTCCCATCACTTACATAAACACTCACCCATAACAAACTCCACCCCACAATTATCAAGGCTATTACAACCTACATGTGGCCTACCCCCCCACCCAGCACTCTTACCCTGTAGCATCCCCAACTTGCCAGTGCTGCGGTCAACCCACCCGCCCTGTAAAGAAACAACCAACAGTACAAAAACCAAGATTGACAAGAGCAAGTCAATAGTTCGATACCAGGGGGAATACCCGTTGAGGGAACCATCTAGTGGGTCACACTGCCACCTCCCCTCCCCCAGCCCGCTGACCATGAGTTTCTCTGGTCTGTGACAGGGAGGGGGGGCGGGGCCTGGAATACTTTACCACCGGAACCATCGAAGTCCATCGTTGCCCAGGTGCCAAATGTTCTTCGCCCTCAGCTCAGTAGGCCTGCAGCGCTCTATATAGCAAACCTCCCAACGCTAAGAAGTCCTGTTGTTCGTGTGCACAGTGCATTCTCAGGATTCATCCTCCGGATCTGGTGTCCTTGCTTTACCCGCCGGTCCTTCATCTCTCTGTCCTCTGTGATCCAGCCGCAGCGATTTCAAGTAGTCCTCAGCTTGTTGCGGATATTGAAGAATTTTTGCTTTCCCTGGTGAGTCACCCTAAGTTTAGCCGGATACAACAAAGCATAGTCTATCTGAGCAGCCCTCATTTTCTTTTTCACCGCGATAAACTTACGCCTTTCCTCTTGGACCATTGGTGTGAAATCCGGGTAAATTGAAAATGCTATACCATCATAGTTCAGCGTTTGTTTGGTGCGAGCCGTTTGGAGCGCCACATCCCGGTCCCTGTAATTGAGCAATCTCGCTATTATTGACCTTGCATTCTGGAAACCTGCTCTTGCTTCAATGAATGCTTTTCCTCATGGGGAGCTGCATGTTAGCAGGTCCTCATGTGGAAAAGCAATGCCGGCCACCGTAGGACATGGGGCTCCCCCCGTAGTCCCCAACGTGTTTAATGGGCCCCGGGGTATGGAGTCACCGGGGCAAATTGATAATTATTGGTAAAAGCCTTTTTTTATGCGATAATATGGAGTTGCATACCTAGCACGGCGCTCAGCGCGGCCACTAGTGTGCACGCGAGGGGTACGTGACTCCTAGCACGAAGAGCTATGCCGGCTCCTGAAGGTTGCATGGAGCAGACGGGACCGTGGGGGCATTGGGGCTCCCCCATAGTCCCCAACGTGTTATAATATTTTTATAAATACCTTAGATAATGTCTAGCCCTAATATGTATATAAAAGACAAGTACATATAATTTTAGAACATAAAAGCACGTCTGGTACACGTATGATGGCACCGCGCAAGCGTTGCGTACTGCTCATGCTCGCACTCTGTACGCGGATCCTTCACAAATTTTCTAATTAAAAAAAATTATTTTTTAAATTAAAAAATAAATACACTATATTTTACTTTTACATTTAAAAAAATGCACATTTCAAAAGAAAAAATATTATTTAATAAATAATATATATATATTTTTAAACTGTTTAAATAGTCCAGAAATTCAGTACAAAAAATTTATGTAAAACTACGATCACACTTAAAAAATACCATTTAAAAAACCTATGAAATTCACTGAAAAAAACATAGGTTTCCGACACACTACAATTAGAAATTAACATTTAAAAAACCTTGGAAATTCACTGAAAAATCAGAAGGTTTCACACTTGTTAAGTTAGCTGGACATTTCACTCATACAAAACCATATATATATATATATATATATATATATATATATATACATATATAGTTAGGAATTTGCATTTACAAAAACATGAAAATTCACTGAAAAAACCGTTGGTTATAGACCATATATAGTTAGGGATTAGCATTTACAAAACCTTTACTTACTCGCACAAAACCATAGAAATTCGCATATATAGTTAGATGCAATAACTATATATCGCGCACCCGCAACCCACTGCTGATGATGGCACATATTACATCCTTCATGACATGGTCAGTGACATCACTGATGACATCGGAGTGCATGAAACTCATGCACTCTGATAGCAAGCGTTGCTGCTGATGCTATGCAGACAAAAACTGGTTTTCAGTTTGTACATTCTTCAAGATTTTTCCATCCAAGGCTGGTTGAGAAATTGTAGAACGTTGGCTTCAGATTTTCAACATACGGTGTGGTGGCACGGACTGGGAGGGGGCGCTTGGCTCATGCCCCCTCCCCAAGTCGTGTTGCCCTGGTGTGGCCTAAGATCGCCCCCGACATAGGCGGCCGGCTCCCGGGGTCCGGCGGAACTTTTTGCCTTTTGATGACTCTTCCATTCTGGACCTTGTCCCACAATCCGTTTGACCTGAAGACACGCTGTAGTGGGGCGCCCCTTTACCGTTTCAGTTGCCATTCCGCCCGCTTTTGCTACACTGTGCCTCTTCCGCCATTCAGCTGTTTACCGCCCGCTCTTGCGACTACAGAGTCTCGCTCACCATGTAGTTGAGTTGCTCCCGCTCTTGCGATGCAGCGATAGGCGGCGGCCACAGGACTCTCAAAATGGCGGCCGGCTCTTCAGATTTGGGCGTGATCCACTAAAATGGCCCTGGGACACCTTGGAACTCGGACGCTTGTCTTCTAGGGCTTGGGCCCTATTCTCGAAAGCGTCCCCTGAGCCTTGAAGATTCTACAAAAGTCTTGGGGGCCCGACTCCCGCAGGCTTTTGGTGGGGAGCGGCTGCCATGATTGCTCGTGGAATGGCCATGACTGAGCTACGAGATGCTGGTGCTCTCATGCTGACGCCAGCTTCAGTCTGAAACATCCAGAAACACTGTAGACTACCAATTAGATCAGTTCCGGTAGCGCCCCAACGTGACCCGGTAGGGAAGAACTTGCCCTCCCCTCTTTGACTGATGGTTCTTGTTGCCTGTCCCTTCTGTTGTCATTTAACAGAACTTTTTAGACTGCTGAAAGGGGTTGTGTTCCGACCGCTGGTTGGTGGAGACATTTTGACTATATTCTGGACCTACATTGTCGCGTAATGCGTTATATGACACGCCGCGTTAGCGCACCCGGAAGTGCTCCGGTTTGCGAAGCGCAGCTTTCCGGAAGCGATCCGGGGCGCGGCCCGTAACGTAAGCATGACAGGTCATGTGACTTGTTTATAAAACTTTTCATTGGTTCATTTTACTTTTGTTATTCTAATGATGAAAGGCTTGGTCATATGACCTAATAATTACGCTTTTTATTGCTTTCGAACATTATTTTTTCTTAAACATATATGTTATAATGTTCCAGGCTAATGTACTTTCCCGGAAAATTTACAACTGTCCTGCAAGATAAATATATTCCTTTTTCTAGCAAAAGGTCGTTTCTTCGTCCCATGACGGAGCCGTTGAGCAAAAGATGCTCGGCCTGCTGTCTTAGTCGCCAATACGCCTGAATATCAGATTCTTATCGATCACTTTATGTTGCAGGAGTAAAAAACACAACAGCCCTTGACCATTTATCTTTACTGCGTTCCTGCGTATTATACCTTTTATCCGTCATGTAATTGAACTGCTTTATTTCACTTGCCTTTTACTGATTCGAAAACAGTGACTAAAATTAAAAACTTTACCAATGTAAATACTACTGCCATGTTTTGTTTTAAAAACCTTTATTGTGAAAATGTCAGTATACAAATACGGGCCTATAACCACGTGGGCCGGCCATGGAGCAAACTGGAATCGTATATGATGAGGAGACATTTACACTGTAGAGGAACGTAACGAGCGGGCCATTAGGTTGCAAGAACTAAGGTGTCTAACAGTTGCGGAATCGGTGGACGTACATTTTGTAATTAAAATACGACAGGGCCACTTACAATAAAATTTTCTAGATATACATTTGCGGGCAAGTACCATAGGTGACGTTAATTCGAACTTACAATAGTACAGTAATTAATAACACATCAGAACTTAATATCAATAAGGATGTCGAAATATTCAATCAATTCTCGTCCCCGCCCGCCATGTGCTTCAAAACTGCATACGTATCTCGTGATATCAAGGTTGTGCAACCAGTACACAACAAGGAGTTACGAGTCCCATTTATACCGGCGCCATTTTGGGCGAGGCCGGGCAGGTCCAGGATATAGTCAAAATGTCTCCACCAACCAGCAGTCGGACCAGAACCCCTTTCGGCAGTCAAAAAAGGTTCAGTTAAATGACAACAGAAGAGATAGGCAACAAGAACCAACAGTCAAAAGAGGGGAGGGTAAGATCTAAAGCCATTGTTCTACAAACTCTCAACCAGCCTTGGATGGAAAAATCCTGAAGAATGTACAAACTGAAAACCAGTTTTTGTCTGTATAGCATCACCAGCAACGCTTGAGTCAGCTTTGTGTGAAGCCGCCATTTTGATTCAATCAATAGCGCCCCCCTGCACACATTCAGGGACCTGGTTGTGTCTTCAGGTCAAACGGATTGTGGGACAAGATGCAGAAAGGAAAAGGAAAAAAGTTCAGCCGGACCTCGGGAGCCGGCCGCCTATGTCATGGGCGATCTTTGGCCACACCAGGGCAATAGTGAAGCTGCAGCAGGTGCAAATAAGCTTCAGACAGTGTTACAAGCACTGCTCAGAACTCTCAACTATGGCACCCAACATCCAGGACTTGCCATCCGGATCTTGGCGCCTTGTGCTGGTTGCGACCTATTCACACATTGGTCCGCTACTGACACCACCTCATAAGCCAACGGGGCACCCCACGCCGACTTTCGGCGCAGCATTGTAGGATGGCCACACCAGTGCGGCAACTTGCTAGACACCACCTCGGTGCCATCCAGATCTCGGCGCGTTGTGCTGCCTTCGGCCTACTGTAGCCGCAAGTGCGGATACAACTCAGCTGGATAGCGAGTGAAACACCAAGAGGCGCCCCACTGTAGCGGAGGAGCCTCCATCTCGGGGGCGACGCACAGCATCACATTGCTTTCCAATGCAGTCAGATCCTCAAACAGCCCCCACTGACTGACGCGACCTCACAGGCCAACGGGGCGCCCCACGCCGACTTTCTGCGCAGCATTGTAGGATGGCCAATACCAGTGCGGCAACTTGCTGAACACCACCTCGGTGCCATCCGGATCTTGGCGCGTTGTGCTGCCTTCGGCCTATTCGCACATCGGTCCGCTACTGACGCCGCCTCATGTGCCAACGGATTTTCTACGCTTTTTATAGCAGCGCGTAACGTAAGCGTAACAGGTCATGTGACTTGTTTATAAAACTTTTCATTGGTTCATTTTACTTTTGGTTTCCTAATGATAGAAGGCTTGATCATATGACCTAAAAATAAAACTTTTCATTGGATTAAAACATTTTTTTTTTCCCAAACGATGAAAGCCCCACCTTGTTTCTGGATGTTTCAGACTGAAGCTGGCGTCAGCATGAGAGCACCACCATCTAGTGGCTCCGTCGTGGTCATTCCGCGAGCAATCATGGCAGCCGCTCCCCACCGGAAGCCTGCAGGAGTCGGGGGCCCTCAAGACTTTTGTAAAATCTTCAAGGCTCAGGGGACATCCGAGTTCCAAGGTGTCCCAGGGCCATTTTAGTGGACCAGGCCCAAATCCAAAGAGCCGTCCGCCATTTTAAGAGTCCTGTGGCAGCCGCCTATCGCTGCACCGCAAGAGTGGGTGCAACTTAACTACATGGTGAGCGAGACGCTGTAGCCGCAAGAGCGGGCGATAAACAGCTGAATGAAGGATGAGGCACAGTGTAGCAAAAGCGGGCGGAATGGCAACTGAAACGGTAAAGGGGTGCCCCAGTACAGCAGACGAGCCTCCACCAGGGGAGGCCCGGTCACCCCCCCCCCTCCGCCCCCCCGGGGCGCCCCACGCCGTTTTTCGGAGCAGCATTGTAGGATGCCAAAACCAGTGCGGCAACTTACTGGACATCACCTGGTTGCCATCCACATCTCAGCGCGTTCTGCTGCCTTGGGACTATTCGCACAACAGACCGCTACTGACGAGGCCTCCCCCCACACCACCCGGGACGCCCCACGCCGTTTTTTGGAGCTGCATTGTAGGATACCAAAAACCAGTGCGGCACCCAAGTAACATCACCTGGGTGCCGTCCAGAACTCAGCACGTTGTGCTGCCTTGGGACTTTTCGCACAAAACACAGCTACTGACCATTGTTGCTTCTCTTTTAAAAATTTTTTTAAATGTATTTACTGTTTTTGTTGCGTTGTATATATTTATAAGTTATTAAAATGTTATAATCCTACTACTTTGTTGGAGTGCTATATATTTTTAATGTGACACATAATTGTAAAAACTTTGATGTACAAAGAGGCATCCCTGGAATCTTCCGCTTCAGGCTCAGACCCACACACCCTCACAGTGAGAATCCCCTCCCCAAGCACAATACAGGATGGTTATCAGATAGTAGGAACGCATGTGGTGTGACGGATCTCATCGGGTGGGGGCCTTGATCTACTGTAACTCCTTTGAAGAGGGGTGATTCTCTACAGCTGGGGCCATAAACTACACCTGCAGGGCTAGGTGATAGCCTGGGACCGGCCTGGACAATCGGACACAGAGGAAGAGGAGTGTCAGAGGATGCGGTAGTGAATAGGGTGAAAGGGAGGTGTCGGGCGGGCACAGGGTGTGATTCTCAGAGAAGAACAGCGCAGATGGGAGGAGGTTTCTGGCCCATGCATGAGAGAGAGAGCGGGGGTGACCAGTGCGTGGGGGAGATGCTTGCGAGGGTGGGGAGCCATGCTGAGGATCGGCGGCGTGCAGAGAGTGGGTCTGGTCAAGGCATCTAAAATGGCTGCCGTGCTTAACAAAAGTGTGGCATTGCAAAAAAGGCAAGATGGCGCAGACAATGTTTATCAATAAGGATTAATTTATAACAATTATTTTTAACAAAATATTTACTCGCAGTGACAAAATGGCGGTCAACAGTTCCTGATTTCCATCGAATCGAACGTTAACAGACGTCACGCAGCAAAAAAAAAAAAAGGCTCTCGAACAGCGCAGATGGGAGGAGGTTTCTAGCCCATGCATGAGAGAGAGAGCGGGGGTGACCAGTGCGTGGGGGAGATGCTTGCGAGGGTGGGGAGCCATGCTGAGGATCGGCGGCGTGCAGAGAGTGGGTGTGGTCAAGGCATCTAAAATGGCTGCCGTGCTCAACAAAAGTGTGGCATTGCAAAAAAGGCAAGATGGCGCAGACAATGTTTATCAATAAGGATTAATTTATAACAATTATTTTTAACAAAATATTTACTCGCAGTGACATAAATGGCGGTCAACAGTTCCTGATTTCCATCGAATCGAACGTTAACAGACGTCACGCAGCAAAAAAAAAAAAAAAACACTCACGCACAGCCGCTGGAAGACATGTATCAACATATATGAGCCTCCTCAGCCACCCTCAGAAAACATAAGGGGTCAGGATACGTCTCCCGTACCTAGTAATTTAATTAAATCGAAACACAAAATGGCGAATTCACGTTTCGCTACCAGTTTGCGACCCGGTTCGCGAACCGAGAAGCGCTTCTACCGCGAAAAATCTAATTTTTTTTATTTGCCCCACGGGACCCTTTAATAACCCCAACAACATTCCTAGGGGGTCAAGAAGGATCTACCTTGCCCCCTTTCATTAAATTCCCCCTTCGTTTTTCTCCTCCTCTTGTCTCTCGATCCTACCGAGAGACAAGATGGCGGCCGCACCGGACTGTTTAGAATGTTGACAGACACCGGAGAGCCAATCAGCTTCGCTACGCAAAGCTCCGTTACGCGAAAAGTATGCGATCTGGTGCGCTATCTGGGACGCTGTCACAGATATATCTGTTTTTTTAAACGTTAATTTCTCAAAATCCACTGGAGCACATATATTGAGACCCAGCAAAGGCACATCGGGCTAACAGTCCCTATAATTTTGCCAAGGTTCGTGTAAATCCATTCAGCCGTTCGAGCTAAAAATTGAGGCCAAAGGCCCTATGAAAAAATGAATGGGAAAAACGCGTTTTGGGACCCCCCTTTTTTCTCCGCCCCCCCTTGACGGAACCCTCCCAAATTTTTAGGGGCTGCTCAGAAACAAAATGTGCCATTTTCCTGAAAATTACAGCCGATTCCGTCCACAAACGCCAAAGTTATCAGGCATAGAATTTTCAAAAGTTCCATAGAGAAAAAATCCTAACTATATATATATATATATATATATATATGAAGAAAGCAGTCCCTCTTAGAAAAGAAAGGCAGGAACCTCTGCGGGGATTGAAGGCAAGACCCTTTATTTCAAAATTAATGGCGGATGCATTTCAGCCGGTGTGGCCTCTTCAGCGCCTGCGGTGGTGAAAACGGGAGTCCTCACGCTCTGCAGTTATGAATGCACCCCTCCACACCTGATAGGTGAGAATGTCAGCTCCGCCCCTCAGCCAAAAGTAACACAGGTGGTGATGTTAAGGGTCCGAAGAAATCAATGGACTCCAATGCCCAGGATGCACCAGTGGCTCCCAGGTAAGTAGTGCTGGGGGACGGTATTGGAAAACACCAAAGGAATAGCTGTGGGAGAGGGGCTCTGCAAAGCGTTCTTGCCCGCAAAATGAAAACAAACAGTCTCGCCTCGGGTCCCCAGGACCTCCACCACCTTAGGTCCAAGCAAAAGTGTAGCGTGAGCGGGAGGTGCATACAACCCGCCCGGGCTGAGAACAATGTCTCGCTGTGTCGCTGCAGAAACTAGGACTGCCGGCGGGTCTGGAGAACTCAGGAACAAGAGGAAACACGCAATGCCGAAGCAGACTCCAGAGTCTCCAGGCCACTTGTGTAGGGGGGGCTCCTGAACCGCGCCTCTGGACAGCGCGCAAAATATGAAGAAAGCAGTCCCTCTTAGAAAAGAAAGGCAGGAACCTCTGCGGGGATTGAAGGCAAGACCCTTTATTTCAAAATTAATGGCGGATGCATTTCAGCCGGTGTGGCCTCTTCAGCCTACTGGCAGTCTCCAGTAGGTATATATAGAAAATGGCACATTCTGTTTCTGAGCAGCCCCTGAAAATTTGGGGGGGTTTCGTCAGGGGGGGGCCGAGAAAAAAGGGGGGTCCCAAAACGCGTTTTTCCCATTCATTTTTCCATAGGGCGGTTGGAATCACTTTTAGCTCGAACGGCTGAATGGATTTATACGAAACTTGGCAAAATTGTCGATATGGTTTGCCCGACGTGCCTTTGCTATGTCTCAATATATGTGCTCCACTGGATTTTGAGAAATTAAAGTTTTAAAAAATAGGTATATCTGTGACAGCGTCCCGGTTAGCGCCCCGGTTCACGTACCTGACGCGTAACGGAACTTCGCGAGGAGAAGCGGATTGGCTCCCCGGTGACTGTGAACATTCTAAACAGTTCGGAGCGGCCGCCATCTTGTGTCTCGGTAGGATTGAGACACAAGAGGTGGCAAAAACAAAGGGGGAAATGAGCATAAGGGGGCAGAGTACATCCTCCCTGACCCCCTAGGTTTGATGAAGGGGCTTTAATCTGTGATGTCACTGACCATGTCATGAATGATGTAATATGTGACATCATCAGCAGTGGATTGCGGGTGCGCGATATATAGTTAGTGCAACTAACTATATATGCGAATTTCAATGGTTTTGTGTGAGTAAAATAAGGTTTTGTAAATGCTAATCCCTAACTATATATGGTCTATAACCTATGGTTTTTTCAGTGAATATATATATATATATATATATATGCACCAACGATTTTCACCACCTCCGAAAAACGGCGAAATGAAGACACGGACCCCAGGCTGTCGGCAGGGTAGATTTTATTGTTGACCTCTCAACGGGCGACGCGTTTCGAGCAACAAGTGCTCTTGTTCACACACCGTACACCCGGTCAGCTGACTCAATATATACTTATTTTTAAAGTGATGCTCCACCTCTCAAGTGTATCTCAAGGTGACATTTCCCTAATATATATATATATATATATATATATATATATATATATATATATATATATATATATATATATATATATATATATATATATATATATATATGTATGTATATATTACCTACTGGCGGTCGCCAGTAGGTATATATAGTTAGGATTTTTTCCCTATGGCATTTCTGAAAATTCTATGTCTAATAACTTTAGCGTTTGTGGACGGAATCGGCTCAAATTTTCAGGAAAATGGCACATTTTGTTTCTGAGCAGCCCCTGAAAATTTGGGGGGGGGTCGTCAAGGGGGGGCCGAGAAAAAACGGGGGTCCCAAAACGCGTTTTTCCCATGTTAATTTCTATAGGGCGGTTGGACTCACTTTTAGGCCGAACGGCTGAATGGATTTTCACGAAACTTGGCAAAATTGTAGGGACTGTTAGCCCGATGTGCCTTTGCTAGGTCTCAATATATGTGCTTCAGTGGATTTTGAGAAATTACTGTTTAAATCAAGATATATATCTGTAACAGCGCTCCGGGCAGCGATCCGGTTAGCGAACTTTTCGCGTATCGGAACTTTGCGAAGCGAAGCTGATTGGCCCTTCGGTGTCTGTCAACATTCTAAACAGTCCGGAGCGGCCGCCATCTTGTCTCTCGGTAGGATCGAGAGACAAGAGGAGGCAAAAACAAAGGGGGAAATTACCATAAGGGGGCATAGTAGATCCTCGTTGACCCCCTAGGTTTTATGTGGAGGTTTTAAAAGGGCCTAGGAGGGTCCCTAAAAAAAAATATATATATATTTTTTTTTTGCGTGGTAAGCGCCAAGTTCGCGAACCGGAAAGCGTTCTGGGCAGCGTACTTTAAGGATAAAAGAATGATAGACTTTTCTAATACTGTATGTTAATTATTTGTTGTTTTTGTTCGTTTTTTTTATTTATTTATTTATTTTGATTTGAAAAAAAATTATTTATTATTTTCATAGTTCATTAAAACTTCCAGCATTATATCATCTGCTATCTCGTCGAATATGGATGTTTCTGTCTCTTGTAAGGTTTGAATAAATTGTTCGTCAAAAGATTGATCCATAAAATCTTCATCCACATTTTCTTCAGTTACAATGTCTTCGGATGTAATCTCGAAGGAAACATTAGTTTCTTTTTGCTCCCCTTCCATTTTTTTTCTGTAAATTGCATAAAAAAAAATTATATTAGAAGACTTAGGGCACTGTTGGGTTTAAGTTCAGACATGTCGTTCTGTTTTTTTAACAGTGAAGTTAAAGTAAGTAAATTCATAATTACAGCAGAGAAGTGTAAGTCAATCAATAAATGTAACAGAGGAGGTTATCTGTATCTATAACTATAGCAGGGGGTCAGTAAATAATTATCAATAAACATTTTTACAAATTAATTTAAAGTGCCACTTACAAATTATCAAATAACTTTACAGGGAGGTGGAAAGGCTCTTGAAATGTAGTTCAGGAAGTAGCAGTGAAAATGGCTGTGTTTCCTTCTCTTCCTTTATATATATTCAGGTATATAACCAATCAAATGTCAGGTAATAAAAATTGTAAATGAAAGTAAAGTTTTCATTGGTTGTCAATTCCAATATTTTAGATGTGTTTTGTGAAGTAATTTACCTCAGGGTATTTAGATAGGTCTACAGGCTAAATGGCTAAATGAAATTTCAATCAAATTTGTGAGAATGAAAGGGATTGTTATGTAGTATGAGGTAATCTATATTTGGTGAGAGTGTCTCTAGTCGTTTTTCTGCTAATTACTTTCCCACCTTTTTTTAGGACCGCTTTCCGGAAAGCGGCCCGGTTAGCGAACCTTAAGCGTCACGGGAGTCCACCATTTTGTGTTTTGGTCGCATTAAGATACAAGGTGGAGGGCAAATAATGTTCAGAATGTGTAGAAGGGGGCACGGTAGACTTATCTTGACCCCCTAGGTTTTCTGAGGGTGGCTGAGGAGGTTTAAATGTGCGGAAAAAAAACATTTTTTAAAAAAATTCCGCGAGGTTAGCTTTCGGTTAGCGAACCGGGGAGCGTATTTTGTGGAAAATTATCGAAAAAAGTTAGAAAAAAATAATAATTGTGAGTGATTAGATGAAGGGTAGCTCTGAGAAGAGCTTTTGGGTTTATGGTATATTTAGGTACTTATAAGTAGGTACCAATGCACATTCTTAAATTCAGAATGAAAATTCTGTTGCCCTCATCTGAGAAGTGAACTCCATCTCCTCTGTAGATATCTTGCATGTAGTAACGCAAGTTATTGTTGTACAGGGAGCCCATTCCATGGTCTCTCATGAAAGCTGAAACAGATTTGTTTACATGCTTCCTCGATTTCTCAATTTGTGGACAAAATTGGTTGGACCACCTCCATTTCTGTCTTTGGCATATATTGGAATATACCAAGGCAGTTTGAGGAAAAAGTGCCATTAATTGCTCAAAGGTGTCCTTTAATAGCATTTCCAGACCTACTCCTGTCAAAGTGCCCAAATCATTACCTCCACAGTGCACAATTAACAGCTCAGGTTTTGGCAAATGCATAAAGGTTTTCACCAATGGTATCAATTGGTGACATTTTAATCCTCTTTGGCCCAACCACTTAATTTCCACATCTTGTAAATTGAGGTTGTGTAAATTTCTGTTCTCGGCATACCTTTGAGCCCAGTGGATGTAACTATGTCCAACAATCCAGACGTTAAACATGGTGGGAGAAGGTTGTGCTGCAGTCAGATGAAGTGTGGTAATGAAAGGGCAGTTGAAACAGTAGGAGTTTGTAAAGAAAAAAAACTGTGGATTTCCAATGCTAATGATTCATTAGCAGTGATTGGTGTATTTCCATTTCTGAAAACATAAAGTTAGGGTGCATGGTTGTGTTCTTTGAAAGATGTAATTTGAATGGTCAAGGAAGAAACTTTTAATGAAAGATTGCACTGGATACGCAGGTGCACTGAGAGTTCAGAGTTCAATTGAAACATTGTTGTGTGAATTTGCAAACATGAGAGGTCTTCCAGGAGGTGGTTGCTATGGAAAAAAGGCAGAGAGGGCAGAGGGGGGAAGGGTTTTGATTTGAAAAAAGTGAGGGAAGAGTTATGATTGGCTAATATGAGAGATATGTGAAATGAATATCTGTATTTCTGTGCTTTCAATAGCTGCAGCTTCTGGAGTGCATCGTTTTTCTTCTGCTGAAGACAATTTGGTGTATTTCTGAGACTGTTTTCAAAACTCAAAAAGTATTTGCTAAGGTGAGAAAAGATTTATTTATTTTAGATAGAGAATAGTATGAATTAAGGAGAAAATAATGAAGAAAGCAGTGTTTTTAAACTGTGGCTTTGTCTGTAGTGATATAGAAATAGATTTTGTTACTTAGAGAAATTGTAATTGCATATTCGGTGTAGCATTCTGGAATGCAGTTATACAAGTTATTGTTGTATATAAAGCCCAGTCCATGGTCTCTTATGTAAGCTGAAACAGATATGTTGTTTATAAAAATAGTTTTTGAAATCAATTACATTTCTGCATATGTACTGCTAGAGCTTCATAGGTTGTTTTGGGTCATATTTATAAGGCATTTGAGTGTCTTTGATGTTATTTTTCCTTTTTAAATGGAAAGCGTTCCTCATGGGGCCCTGAGCAGTTCTTAGCCATGTTATTTAATGGGAAGTGGATAACATGGCTCAGAGCATTTGCTGGACAATGCATGAATATCGCTGACTTTTCAACGATATTCATGCATTGCGGCCGTTTTTTTTCGCATTTGCGAGCAGTTCTTCGCCATGTTATCCAATGGGAGGTGGATAACATGGCTAAGAGCATCTGTTGGATAATGCATGAATATCGTTCACTTTTCAGCGATATTTATGCATTGCGGCCGTTTTTTTCGCATTTGCGATAAACCTTGCTAAGGAGAAAATGATGAAGAAAGATGTGTTTTTAAACTGTGGCTTTGTCTGTAGTGATATAGAAATAGATTTTGTTACTTTGAGAAATTGTAATTGCATATTCGGTGTAGCATTCTGGCATGCAGTAATACAAGTTATTGTTGTATATGAAGCCCATTCCATGGTCTCTTATGTAAGCTGAAACAGATATGTTGTTTTTAAAATCCATTTTTGAAATCAATTACATTTCTGGATATGTACTGCTAGAGCTTTGGGTCATATTTATAAGGCATTTGAGTGTAATTGATGTTATTTTTTTCCTTTTTAAATGGAAAGCATTCCTCATGGGGCAAGTGTCTTGTAAATACGTTGCCACCTGCGCTTGGCAAATTTAGATTTTGATTATGGGAGTTACATAGCCATGTTAATAATGTCCAAAAAATGGTGCTAGGGCATTCCAGAAAACGCTTTCATGTGTCTCAAGGATATTTTCAGTCATTTCCTCTTGAATGCAGGTATACAATTGATTTATATGTTGTGTTTAAAAACGATTCTTTTCTATAATGTTATTTTTTCCTTTTTAAATGGAAAGCGTTCCTCATGGGACCATGAGCAGTTCTTAGCCATGTTATCCAATGGGAGGTGGATAACATGGCTAAAAGCATATGCTGGATAATGCATGAACATCGCTGACTTTTCAGCAATATTGATGCATTGCGGCCGCTTCTTATCGCATTTGCGAGCAGTTCTTAGCCATGTTATCTAATGAGAGGTGGATAACATGGCTAAGAGCATTTGCTGGATAATGCATGAATATTGCTGACTTTTCAGCGATATTCATGCATTGCGGCCGTTTTTTATCGCATTTGCGATAAACCTTGCTAATAGCAAGGTTTATCTGCGATAAAAATCGTCGATGTGCGGCGATAATTTTTGTCTCTAAAGAAGTTATCGCTAGTGGTTGGTAATATACCCCCGCGTTTTTGGTTGCAGGAATCGGGAGGCGGGAGAGTAGCACTGAAATCAGTAGTCTGACGCCTGAATCGGGAGGGTTGGTATGTGTGGATTCTCTACAGCTGGGGCTAGGTGATAGCCTGGGACCGGCCTGGCATCTAAAATGGCTCGTGTGTACGACAAAATTGTGGCATTGTAAAAAAGACAAGATTGCGCAGACAATGTTTATCAATAAGGATTCATTTATAACGAAATATTTTATCGCACTGACAAATTGGTTGTCAACACTTCCCGATTTCCTTCCAATCGAACGTTAACAGACGTGACGCAGCAAAGAAAAAAAAAAGTTCACGCAGAGCCGCTGGAACACATGTATCAACATATATGAGCCTTCTCAGCCACCCTCAGAAAATATAAGGGATTAGGATACGTCTCCCGCACCCCCTTATACTTCGTAATTTAATTAAAACGAAGCACAAAATGGTCTCCCGCACCCCCTTATACCTATTCCCGTTTTGCCAGCAGTTTGCGGCCCAGTTCGGTGTTCGGAAAGCGCTTCTACCGTGAAAAATATATTTTTTTTATTTTCCCCACGGGACCCTTTAAAAACCCCAACATCATTCCTAGGGGGTCAAGAGGGGTATACCTTGCCCCCTTTCATTAAATTCCCCCTTCGTTTTTCACCTCTTCTTCTCTCTCGATCCTACCGAGAGATAAGATGGCGGCCGCTCCGGTCTGTTTAGAATGTTGACAGACACCGGAGAGCCAATCAGCTTTCTGCGCGCAAAGTTCCGTTTCGCAGGTGGGAGCGTATTTATAAGAAACTTGCACCATGAACAACGCTTTCCATTTAAAAAGGAAAAATAACATTATAGACACTCATATGCCTTATAAATATGACCCAAAGCAACCTATAAAGCTCTAGCAGTACATATCCAGAAATGTAATTGATTTCAAAAAATCGTTTATAAACACGGCACATAAATCAATTGTATATCTGCATTCAAGAGGAAATGACTGAAAATGTCCTTGTGATGCAGTGCTGGTGCAAAAGATTTTCTATGTTAAATAATAAGTAGGACGTTAAGTTTTTGATGACTGTTATTCATTTACTGTTTGGTAATAGTGCTTAATAACATTTTTTATTATATTTTTCCACAGATTCAACTGCAGATCTTTTTTAAATTTGAAAAATGCCTACAAAAAATAGAATAAGAAAAGCTAGAAAACGTCAAAGACAGCAGGATGATGTTTTATTGCAGCAGTCCTCTTCCCCAAATACTTATCAAAACACCAAGAAAGCTCCGGGTAAGAGCACAAAATCATTCTTAAAAAGTATTTTTAGTAAAAAAAGTATTTTTCGCCAAAATGTTTCAGTTCAGAAAAAGAAGAGTAATTTAAATGGAAAGGAAAGACCCATCAAAAATGTTATTGGTAGAGGAAGAGATAACTCTGTGCATGATAGTAGAAGGAAACAACAGTTTAGGGACATTCGATATCGAATGTTCCGTAACAGGATAATAGTTAATTTATTAAGAAATATTAAAAAAGGCCAACAGAAAGCGGCATTTTATAAGAAGAAGAAAAATGTAGAGAAAATTATTGATCATGCTTTTGAAATTAAGCGGAAGTTGTTTATTTTGGTAATCAATAGAATTAGGAAACTAAGCAAGGTAATTTCTGATTTCAAAACAAACAGTAGATGGAAGAGAGTAGTAAATCGTAGTAACTTTTGTGAAGTTTTTTCCGGAGAATGGATGCATAGTTCAAGTTCTGAGGCATTTTTTAATGAGGAGAGTTATTTTCAGGATAATGATTTGATGTTTGCAGTTGACACCAGTGGTCGAGCTTATGAAGGGAAGGATGGTTGTCCAGTTGAAAAGGAAAAACTTGTGACAACAGAGACAGAAGAGGTGCTAAGTGATGAGGTTTTAGGAAGACGTCCTAAGGGTCCTGTGTACATTTGGAAGTGTAGTTCTATTTGCAGTGTGCGACAGGTTTCCATCAATTTGCTTTGTGATTTTATACGGACATTTAATAAGAAAAGTTTGAAGCAGAAAATGAAGTTGTTGCAAAATTTAGATCCTTGCAGAGTGAGACAAATGACAGGTTTGCGTGGTCATTCACTGGCTTGTCTTTCCAGGAGAGTATGCCAGAGTGTTTTTCATCATTTCAGCAGTGCATCATAATAAAGTGAGAAAATTAGTGAGAATGTTGTATTATGCTAAGAGTCCAGCAATTATGCTTAAACAATTATGTGCTGCTCTTTTGCATGGTTCAGAAATAGATGTGAAGAATATTTGTGAAGAAATTGAGTTTTGTTACTTTAGTAGTAAAGATGAGAATGTTCAAATTGACCCTGAAGTAGAGGGTAATGTTGAAGATAATGTACAGGTTTCCAGTACAGATAATTTTCAGAAGGAAATTGCCACTTTTCAGATGAAATCAAGTGAGAGGCCTAATTTCACTTGTGTATGTTGTCGACGCACTTATTATAAGAATCAGACTAAAGTAGTGGATTTATATGCAAAAAGTGAAAGGGAAAATAATAGTGAATGGAAGGATTTTGCCACATACTTGATGGTAGAAAATTATTTTGATTTAGGATCGGATCAACGTGTGTGTACTTATTGTTGTAATAAATTAAACCAAAACCAGATGCCTGCTAGGGCAGTACATAATATTCTGGAATTGGTTGAGGTTCCTTCTGAATTGAAGGATTTAAATACTTATGAATGTATTTTGATTCAAAGTATCCATCCCTTTCAGGCTATTGTAAGAATGGAGCCAAAGACAGGGAAGTTGCCTCCAGCAGATTTACAGCGAGGATTAAAGGGAAGAGTTGTTTATTTGCCTCTAGATTTGAACAAAAACATTAACACAATTGGAATAGAAAAAGTGGAAGAGGAACCTCTGGTTATCTTAGTTAATGGGGTTCCGACAAAGAATAAGAAAATATGGCAAGATTTAGTGGATGTTAGGAAAGTCAAAAAAGCAACAGTGTATTTGAAGACAAATAATAAGTACTATAAGAATGTATATGTTGCAGAAGAGGAAGTAAGTGATGAAAAGGATAGCGATTTGTGTGCTGGCCAAATTGAGAAAGTAGAAGCCTCTAAAAGTGAAGAAATATATGAACATTATAGTGTTCATCCTTTGCATTCCAAGGAAGTCATGGGGAATGCTATTGAGTTGTTTCAAATGAAACAAGCTAAAGGGAGTCCCATTAGTGTTTGGGAGGAAAGTTTGGAAGCTCGGTGTTTCCCACAGCTATTTCCCACAGGTCGAGGAGGAAGATATGATGAGCGACCTCATCAAATTCCTGCGTCTGAATACCGGACTTTACGATTGTATGCAGACGATCCTAGGTTTCGTCAATGCATTCCATATTTGTTTCATCTCCTGTTTGAAAGCGATCTGTCTGGACTGTCATATGCAGTTAACCACATCTTAAAAAGTGGTATACAGATGCGAAATCTCTCGGCAAGGGACTTTATGCATAAAGTCAATGTCCAAGACAGTACTTTGGATTCTCACTTAATTAATCTCATGGCGTGTCAGCGTGGTACTAATGAGTACTGGTACCGTCGTCATGGTGATTTAAAATGTATGCTGAGGAACTTAGGAACTCCGACATGGTTCCTCACTCTGAGCTGTGCCGAGTATGGCTGGGAAGACTTACTTGAATTTCTACGAGAGGCAAATGGAAATATTGAAAACATTGAATTCAAGACACCTGGAGAACTGTGTTCTTTGGATCCTGTGAATGTATGCAGGTACTTCAATCATAGATTTGAAGCTATGATGTCTTTCATCACAAATAAGAAGAATCCACCTCTTGGAGAGGTGTTGGATTTCTTCTGGAGAAAGGAGTACCAAGCAAGAGGTGCTCCTCATATACATATGTTGTTGTGGATCAAGGATGCACCTAAATTTGGAACAGATCCGGATGACTTAGTGATGAATTTCATAGAACAGTATTCTACGTGTGCTGTTCCAAACGCAACGGAGAAGAAAAGCCTAAGAGAACAAGTTTTACGTTTCCAAAGCCATCGTTGTGGAAAGTACTGTCGTCGTAAATTCAGAAACAAGGACAAGTTCTACACCAAATGTCGTTTCAACTTTCCACGACCGGTGATTTCTAAAGGAAAAGTGAACAGTTTGATGTCTTCACTGCGACATAATGTGACGAGGAAATCACCCAAAAATACATACAATTTGAAAAGGAACGAAGAGTCCAAGTACATCAACAACTACAACCCAGTGATTTTGTCCATGTGGAATGCTAACATGGATATACAGTTTGTGGGTGACAACTGTATGGCTGTGGCTCGGTATGTGACATCTTACATCACCAAAAAAGAAAAGACAGAACTGAAGGATATGTGGGAGGACATTTCCCATGAAAAGAGCCTCAGCAAGAAGTTGTACAGTTTCAGTCTGAAGATGTTGTCGCATCGAGAAATCGGAGCTTACGAATGTTCAGATCGATTGTCTTCAGCAAGTCTCTATGCCAAATCCAGGAGTATTGTTTGGGCGAGTCTTGGTCTTGCTGCAACGCGAAATCGGGTTCTAAAACCTGTCCGGGAAATTGAATATTTGGCAGAAAAGGAACCAAACAGTACCGACATTTTGAAGACCAACATGTTGGATACATATTATCCAAATCGAAGCAGTCACCTTGAGAATGTTTGTCTATATGAGGTTCTACAAAATTATATATTCAAGAGGAACATCAAAGAAGATATTGAGAAAGGAGTGTATGCTGTAATTGGAAGTGAGGGATGCCTGGTCAAGCAAAGAAAATGCCAATTAGTAAACCATCGAAAATTGAGTGGCGAATCTTCAGAAACAAAGGAGTTTTTCTATTTAGCACTTTTGCAACTTTTCAAGCCTTGGCGTGCAGAAGAGGAACTGCTTGGAGATTTCCTCTGTTACGAAGACTCTTTCAATGCAGCCAAGGAGTCCATAGAATGTCCTGCTTTTCCTAAATATCAAGAAATGCTAACTTTGGAAATTGAGCAGGAAGCAACGATTGCAGCCGAGATTGCCAGAGACAGTTCTCAGGACAGTCAGAGTTCTGTTTCATTGAGTCAAGATCCACTTGGAGGACCTATGATAAAATGAAGCTGCCACTGCTATGAATGAAGTGGAAAGAGCCATGGCACATGCTCAGGAGGATTCAGTTAACTTAGAAGACTTGGAAAAACAACTCAATGTTGAGCAGAGGAAAATATATGAAGAAGTTACCAAGCAAATTGAGCATGGATTAAGTCATGAGAAGAAAGAGTGCTCATGTACATCGTTGAAGCCTGTCCGACTGTATGTGAGTGGAGAAGCGGGAACTGGAAAAAGTTTCCTTATTAAAGCAATTTCATGCTATTTGCAGGAAAGGACTGAGTCATCGCTGTCTTGTGTTGTCACCGCTCCTACTGGACTTGCAGCACATAACATTAAAGGTATTACTTTGCATCGTCTACTGATGCTGCCGGTGGAGCATGACAACAAATTACAATATCACAAGTTATCTGGGGATGCTTGCTTTGAAGTTTCAAGAGTCTTGAGGAAAATGAAACTACTTATCATTGACGAAGTAAGCATGGTTTCCAATATCATGCTTGCCTTTGTGCATTTGAGAATGCAAGAAGTACTTAAAACTGAATATGATGTGTTATTTGGTGGCAAACACATCATTGTTTTCGGAGATCTTCTGCAGCTGACACCAGTAAAAGGAGAACCTGTGTTCAAAATACTCACGCATGAAGATACCAGGAAGTGCCTAGGGAGCATTGGCAACGTCAATATATGGTTAAACTTCAATTATGCTGAACTGCATGAAAATATGCGTCAGGCAAAAGATGAAGATTACAAGAATATTCTACAAGATATTAGAATTGGAAAAGTGACCGAGCATGGAAAAGAAGCTTTGAATGCACGATTACTTTCAAATTTATATCCCGAACAAGAGATTGTGGCTGAGAATATTTTTCAGAAAATTACTGAGAAGAAATCCGGAATATGTTTGATGCCAACTCTTGCAGAATGTGCCATCTTCAACAACAAAATGTTGAATTTAGAAAAGCAAGAGATTGTGAAACTTGAAGCTATTGACAAAATAGAGCACATGGGATCAACAATTATTTTGTCAGAAAATTTGAAATCAAAATTGGATTCATTAGAGAAGACTATATCTAAAACAGCGGGTTTTGAAAAGACTTTGAATGTGTGTTTAAATTGCCGAATCATTTTGAGAAGAAATTTACATGTTGAAAGAGGTCTGGTAAATGGATCAATGGGTAATGTTGTTGATTTTCAGAAGTACAGAAATAGAGATGGAATAGAATTTTTAAAAATTAAATTTGATGGCATTGAGGAAGTACAGCTAATTGGTCGTTGTTCTGCTAGGTTTTTGCTTGTTAAAGACTTATATGTTCGCCGTAAACAGTTTCCTGTTTGCTTGGCATATGCGGTAACAATTCATAAATCGCAAGGTTTAAGTGTAGACAGTGCATTGGTGAATATTGGCAGTTCTGTGTTCAAGGAGGGTATGGCATATGTGGCATTGTCACGAGTAAGAACTTTATCAGGATTGTACTTGATTGACTGTGATGTCACAAACATTTGTGCGGATCTAGATTGTGTTAAGGAATACAATAGGTTAAGAAGAGAGTATGCGCCACATTTGCCTCAATATCCTTTGTTTGAGAAACGTGTGGTAGGCCGCAAACGTAGAAATATCAGTAATAGTAGGGAGGTTGTTGCAAAAAGACTAAAAGTTAATGAACCGAAAATTGTTAGCAGAAAGAAAGTGGATTCTGTTGAAGATGTTGTCGGTTTTCAATTTGAAAACAGTTCTGGTGTCAACTGCTATGCAAATGTAGTGGTTAATGTTCTCTTTTCACTAGAGAGTTTAAAAGAACAGATTCTGTTGAATTCAGTACAAATTTTATGCTGTTTATTGAATTCTGTTTTCGAGAAATGTAGCAGTGATCGAACAAAAGTAGAAAGTGTGTCTGAAGTTCGTTATCTGTTAGATGAATGTTCAGGGCAAACAGACTTCTCTGAAAATAATCAGCAAGATTGTCAGGAGTTTTTAATGTATATGCTTGATGTATTGCAAGATGAGGGTGTAGATGTAGATCACCTGTTTGGGCTTTCTTATCAATGGCAGCATGACTGCGAGAATTGTAGGGTATCAAGTACTACTAGTGTAGACTCAGAAAGATTTATATATTTAACTTTGCCAGACAGTAAATCAGTCTCCTTTAATAAGCTAGTAAATGCAGCGGATCACAACATGGAGTGTAGCCAATGTAAATCTGAAATGATGTCAACATTATTTATACGTAGATATGGACAGTATGTCATTTTAATGATTCAACGATGTAGGCCTGATGGATCAAAATTGTCAACTTTAATAAAAAATTTTGTGGCTTCTCAGCTTTCAATATCAGGAAGGACTTTTGTAACTGTAGCAATTATCTATCACGATGGTCCTTCAACAACATCAGGACATTATACTGCTTATTTAAAGTCTCGAAACGGCTGGTCATTCTGCAATGATTCCGTTGTAACTTTCAAAAAAAAATTGCCGTTTGACCTTAAAAATTCTTACCTGGTGTTTTTAAAACCAAAATTTTAATGAAAGAATCTCGGGATTTCCTGTGAAGAATTGCAAAAGGTTCATGAAGTAGAGGGAATGTAAGTCTGCAATGCTGTCTAGATTATTGGTCCAAAACTTTTAATTATAATGTCAATTTAAAAATCCAACTATATAAACCTGATGCAAGTAAGTCTGCTTCATAGAAAGCAGTATCAGTGTCATAGGAAAAGGAGAACATGAGTGACAAAGAAGGGTAAGATATTAGTAGTCCAGGATTGTGAAAATAATCTCAAATGTTTTTTTTTAGAAAGTTGCGAAAATAGAAAATGTCGGGATTTGATTGGAAGAATTACAAGAGTAGCGAATCGCGGCAACATGATTTGGCCTAGTGGAAACATGTGATAGAATGAGAGAAGTGTTTTGTTCTATGTAACATATTTTTCGTATCGATGGAGGTTTTCTTTCAGAAAGTGGCGGGCTGAAAATATTTATAGCACAACAGAGTGAATGCTGTTCATAGGAGATCCTTCGACGTCATTGAAAGTAAGTTAATTTTAAGGAGTTTTGAAATCAGATTTCTTAGGTTGTATGGGTTTTTTAAACACAGTCATTTTGATTGTGTTTTTTTTCCCCGCTGTTACATGATGAATACGTTCAAGTCACTGATTTAAGTGAAATTTGATACATTTGAAGAACAGCAAAAATAAACCATAAAACATGTATAATTAATGTTCTTCTGTTTGTACTTATGATATACATTTAGAAATGTGAGGTAGATATGGAAAAACTGAGTCTTCTGTAAGTGTCAATTTTAATGCTTATAGTGCTGTATTTCCGGGTACTGTTTTTTTTAAAAAAAGGAATAGGCCTCACCTCAAAGAAAGCTCTTCAAAGCACACATCTTATTTGCATCCTGAAACTATCATTTAAAATATTAGAGACAATTTTATGATGGCTTTACATCTTTTTTGCGCTGCTATTGCATCACTATTGTGAGACATCAGCAGTGCAAAAGAAGTACCATGTTCAAAAATAGGTCTCAGTTCATCAGCATGAAGATACTGTTTATTTAAAATATATATCTTTAGGATTGTGTAGGGGACGTAGAGAAGCAGAGGCTTCTGTAAATGTCAAAATTGTTGAAAAAGTGTTTCTTCTTGAACCTTTTCCCTTTTCTTTTGTAATTTTTAAATACATGTAGTAATATTTTTGGAAATGTATGTTTTCTCTTTTACAGATTGAAAGTATGAAAAAATATTTAAAAAAGGTAACAAGAATTATAAGGTAAATGTTTTCTACTCTTTTTACCCGCAATGCACTGCTGATGATGTCACTGACACTATCTCTGATTTACTCTCTATAGCTGTCTTTCTTTTTACATTACTCTTTGTTTACTTCCCTTATACTAACTCTTCTTTTTTTTAAAAAAATATTTTTTTGGTTCGCTTCAAGTTCGCGAACCGGTTAGCGAACTTGAAGCGAACCAAAAGAAATAGAGCTTGCTAGAGTGTTAAACATTCTAGCAATTATATTTGAAAGGGGAGGTAGTTCTGAAAAGAACTTTTTTTTAATGTTTTTGTTGTTTTTTAAATTTTTTTTTATTTTCTGAACATTTTTTGTTTTTTTTGTATTTTTAGAACAGTTTTATGTTTTTTTTGTGTTTTTCATGGAGGGGAAACAACAAAAAAACAGGCATCGAAAAGGGCTCAACAGGAGCAAAGAAAAAATTACTGCTTGGGTGGGTTAGGGCAGTCATGGTTATCATACACCAAGTTTATTAAGTTTACGCTCATGTTGGCACATGAGAGCATAGCACCACAATGTATGCACGTAAACTTCATGTGCTTGAAGTTTGGCTGTATGTTTGGCACAGTTTCCTGTGCCTCTCTTACAGTCAAATTTATATTAGAAGTTGATTTGGCCACAGGAGTTGTCGGGGGATTATCTTGCAGATCCCTTAACTCTGCCCGGCTGTAATTTAATGGATGCCACCTGACCATATGGCGATGCATAGTATAGTTGCCCATACTATACTTTTTCTCTGTGCCTCGAGATAATCTTTTTTTGCAAATTAGGCAGGTGGCATATTTGGCATAAACTTTCTTCTCCCCTCGAGGAATTGAGAAAAATTGCCAAATGAAACTTGTTTTCCTTCTGGAAACACGGGGCAACTCCGGAATAAATTCAGGTTCATCAGTGTCCTCTTCTTCTAAGTCGTCTTCTTCTTCCTCTCTGTTTGAGATGAATTGAGATGGTGGTCCTCTCTTGTCATGAGGAGGTTGAGGTGGTGGTGGGGGTCCACCAGCTGAAGCAAAGATAGAAGCCATTGTAATCAAAATGGAAAATGGTCTTTCTCTCACCAAGATGAAAGTCAGAGTGAGGAAAGAAGAAGGGGTTTACGTGATTTTGGAAAAGCAAAAGTTCGGAACCAATGAAAAGTGTTATTTTTAGGTCACATGACCTAGTCATACATCATTTGGAAACCAAAAGTGAAATGAACCAATGAAAACTTCGATAAACAAGTCACATGACTTGTTCCGCTCACGTTACGCGGTGCGCGCCGCGTCCCGCATCGTTTCCGGTTCGCGGTCCCGAGCACTTTCGGGAGCGCTAAAGCGGCGCGTCATAAGACGCATTCGCGACAATTATACGTCGCGCTTCCGCGACGTGTCACAGTCCCGCTAACGTAACGTTTACCGGTTCGCGTACTAGATCGCGGCATCAAGATGAGCTAACGGAAAGCTTCCCGGTTCGCTTACCGGAAGCGAAGAAAAAAAATATTTCAATTAAAATTATCAATAAACATCTAAAATATATTTTGGTTTTTAAAGTAGAATACATTTTACAGCTACAGATGTTAGCTTTTAAAAAAACAATGAAATTCACAGAAAAAACCATAGGTTATAGTCCATATATAGTTAGGAATTTGCATTTATAAAACCTTGAAAATTCAATGAAAAAACCATTGGTTATAGAACATATATAGTTATATGTGTTAGTAGATGTTTGAATAAGTAAGGTGTGTATAACTGTATAGTTGAGGAAATGGAGGTGTGATTGATTCTTTGCATGACTGACTAGGTGTGTGGGTAACTCCATGGATGTGTTACAGTCTGTGAGTGCCTGTTTACACTGAGTGTATCTAAGGTTATATTAGAGTCTGAAGATGTATTATCACATAAATGATATCATCAGTGATGTAATCAGTAATGTAAAATGAGATGTCAGTGATGTCATCAGTGATGTCATTTGAGATGTCATCAGTGATGTCATCAGTGATGTCACTGACCATGTCATGAATGATGTAATATGTGACATCATCAGCAGTGGATTGCGGGTGCGCGATATATAGTTAGCGCATCTAACTATATATGGAATTTCAATGGTTTTATGCGAGTAAAATAAGGTTTTGTAAATGCAAATTCCTAACTATATATGTTCTATAACCAATGGTTTTTTCATTGAATTTTCAAGGTTTTATAAATGCAAATTCCTAACTATATATGGACTATAACCTATGGTTTTTTCTGTGAATATATATATATATATAGATATATATATATATATATATATATATATATATATATATTACCTATTGCCAGTAGGTAGTTATAGTTAGGAATTAGCATTTTAAAAACCTTAGAAACTCACTGAAAAAACCATAGGTTTCACACATGTTATAGTTAGCTGGACATTTCACTCATTCAAAACCATTGAAATTCCCCCATTATAGTTAGTTCAGCTAACGCCCCTTCGTCCGCGGTACGGACCCCCCCAATTTACATTTTTAGAGCCCCGGGTAGGAGGGGGTCCGTAGGGCATGTGGGGGGGTTCAAGCCCCCCCACACAGGATTAAAAAAACAAGCCATGGTGGTGGCGGTCCCCTGGGCTGTAGGCGGGCAGTGTGCCCCCCTGTACTTTTAATTTAGTAGAGCCCCGGGGGTGGCCGTCCCCAGGGCCCAGGGAGCCTTAGAGGCCCCAAATCAATATACTTTTAAGCCCCGGGGTGGCGGTCCCCGGGGCTGCAGGGGGCTTTGTGCCTCCCGCTATTATAGATACTTTGCCCCAGGGAGGTTGCGGTCCCTAGGGCAGTCTTGGAGGGGATTGGCCCCCCTCACTTTATATTTACAAAGCCGGGGGTTAATTAGCATTAGAGCGCTAATCGCACCCAGCGCGCATCCCGTGATTTTTAAAACAATATATTTTTTTGGGCCTTAGGGGTCCTTGTGGGACCCCCCTGAGCAGGCCTAGGGGGTCAGGGTGTTTCTACCCTGCCCCCTTTGCGTCTTTTGCACACTTGTTTTTCCATTTTCTTGTGCCTCAGTTCTACTGCCAATGGTGGATGAGCCATTGGCATATGTTAACTTTTAAGTCTCTAAAATATGGTACCAAGGGCCTGTAATTTACAGTGTGCCTCGTGGACTGCAGCATGTATTGTGTCACTACAACTGTGATAAAGCAAAGTGAGACCCCATCCTGCCATTGCTGGCTGGCAGAGTAGTTTTGAAGCTGCTAGCTTGACTTTGCCATTAAGGTTCAGAACTACATATTTAATAAATAAAAGTCATTGCTAAGGTGAGTCTATTGACCCCTAAGGTCATGTGATGTATATTACAGAGTAGGACATGTGTTTCAATATATTTAAAGACTAAACCCCCAAATTGCTATTTTGACTTTACAAAGACTGGCACCCCATTGGCGAAAACAGTTATATATGCTAACAACTCAGCTGTGTTAACTTCTGAATGGAATCACTACAGCTGGTTTTTCAAGTATCAAAAGAATAGTTACATTAAACCTGACTTCTAGCCAAAGCTGTATTTAATGTTAATTAAAGTAAATGGGAAATTTGGAAAGTTGCCACTCTGCTGCCCAATATTTCCAGTGACTGTTTACAGTTTCAGGCCATAGGAGAGCCTTTGCCCTCCTGGGTGATTTGTGGAGGACTCCCAGGAAAGAACACAAAAAGCCTGCCCTTTAAAGATGTATTTTTCTCTCTGGCAGGTGGGCCAAACAGGATTAGAGCCCAAAATGCAAGCTTCAAAGGGGAAGCCACCTTTGAAGGTAAAGTAGTGGACACACACCGAAGGGGCTGCTCTTTTGTTTTGGTGGACAAGTTGTTGTCAGGGTCAGATGAGGGAAATAGTTGGCAAACCAGTTTTTCTTGATGACGTGTTGCCCTCAGGTTGCCATACCTCTAGGATGGGCTGCCAAGCTCCACACATAAAGATAGTGTGCCAACTGCCATCTTGAGAGTGGGAGTATATTGGACCATGAGTTTGCTAGAAGTTGCTCTTTGCAGGAAGTCATTGTCAGGCTGGAGGAGACCAGGTAGCTCATTGTCTAGCAATCACTGCAATGACTTAGAGCAATTCTAGGCATAAAAATGGCACCGCTGTCAACCAGACCTCAGATCACGTCTTCACTAGAAAAAGGACCTAAGGACTGTACCTGCTTTTCTGTGGGCTAGCAAAAAAGAGACAATGGTGCTTGTGGTGCCCTGCTCAATATAAGATTGTCCCTGCCCCAAGACAGAAGAAGTGACTCCAAGAGTCAGTTGGCTGACTTCCTGTTATAGCTCCAAGGCCACAAAAGCTGCAGAAGACTACTTTGGCGAGTTGGTATCCACAATCGCTTGATTGCTACGGATTGATATGTTTATTATTTTCATTGGTATACTCCTTCATGAACAAAACAAAGTTTTACATATACAATGACTGTGTTAGCACCATTCATGAGCATTGCAATACAACAACGGATGTCCACTGCCACAGATCTTAATATGCAACAAAGTGATTTAAACAGTTTACAAAATCCAAACAAATCACTTAACAGTACAAGCATTTTTACAGTCAAGCTCTAATCTTACTGCACATCACTAATGGTTGGGAAAGAGATTATTATTGTTCCTCTACTGAGAAAGGGTCCCGTCCTAGCATTAGCTCTGGATTTTCAAACTTCCCTAGGAGTTTTTGCCATGCCTCTACTTTGAGGTATTTCTGGCATACCCTTCTGTCTTCTAATTTCAATACTGTGTCTTCCCTTCTTGCCCATTGGGCCACATCTCACTTCCACAATGTGGCAGAGTGGGTCTTGTTGGCTGTCCAGTGCAGGGCTATTCGCCACTTGGCAAACATCAGAGCCAACATCAGAAACCTAGAGCTGACTCGCTCCTTCGTGGCCACGTTTGTGAGAATCTACAAGCATATTGCAGGCATTTGTGGAATTTCCACACCCAAGGAGCCCAATACTCCACTGCTATCACACATTCCCATTCTATGTGCTTCAAATCAGCACTTGCCAGGTCACATCTGGGGTAAGTATAGACAGTAATGGGGAAAACATTTTGTTAACTGACTGGGGGTTAAGAAGATTGTATGGATATAATTGAATTGTGTGTACTTGAGCGTCGCATTGCAAGAGACTTTCCGTGTTTTTCCGAATACCTTGGTGCATTATTTAACAGTAAATTGGCCCCTCAAGGCATGGAAAGGGGCAGTGGGAACCTAAGTATTTCACCCATCCCCAGCTATGTTCCAAAAGCTTGGGCAGCAGGTCTCTTGGTACAATGCCATTTTGTAGTGATTCTAGATGACACAAATTCCACCCCTCCAGCAATCTAGCCACCCATTGCTGATGGAAAGCCAAGTAATATATCACAAAATGAGGGTACTTCCAATCTACCGCCATCTCTCAGTGCACTCCAGAACGACAAGGCATTTTAGTGCTTGCTGCCTCTGCATATAAAGTCTTGTATCTATGTATCAAGGACTCGGAACTAACCAGGTAGTGCCCACACCAGGAGATTAGTGAAGTAATACAACAGTCACAGGAGCATAATCATTTTAGTCAAGGCTATCTAGCCCATCACTGATAGGGGGAGCTTCCTCCTGAATTCTATGCTATCTTTCAGAGGGTGCAGCACCAACCCCAAATTTCCTTCCTGGAGGAGTTCATCACTGTGATATATCCTGATGTCTAGATAGTGGAAGCTTTGTCCACACCAATCAATTCCCACCTCACCCGGTATCTCCAGCACTTCCCCTCTGAGAGGGTCTTGTGGAAACATGATGGTCTCTCATCAGTTTGTGTGGAGTTATGAGACCCTCTGCAGTTCCTTGATTAATGGAAGTGCAGTTGCCAAGTCTGACCTACCATCTCTAAGATACAATATCATGTTGCCTACATAGTGGGAGATGGAGTATATAGCATCAGCCAGTTTAACCTCTCTCCCAGCACTCTCGGGCCAGACCATGGCTGTGATTGATTTCACAACAAGCACAAGGAGCAATGGTAATAGTGAGCAACGCTTTTGTGCACCCTTGTTGACACTAAGTTTCTGACAGTATTTTACCATTGCAGACCTGGACAGTTGTGTGGGTGTATAACAGTGCTAACCATTTAGATCAGCCACCCCCATATTCAATTTGGTAAAAATCGCTTGCAGGTAGTGCCAACTTAGTTTTTCAATTAGATTTTCCAGATCAATAGATAGCAAAATTGTTGAATCCCGGTGCTCTCCTGGTGTTTCCTCTAGTATTCGAGAAAGGCATCTAATATTATTGGAGGTACTGAAGCCAAGTATAAACCTGTATTGGTCTGGGTGGTCATAGAGCATGATGCACATAAGACAATTAGCCAACAGTGCTCAATATTTTGTAATTGGATTTAGGATAGATAAGGTGCAGTTTGAGGCAACGTCAATGAGGTACCTAACAGGTGGTAAGACTTCTCTCATAGTTGGTGGTAGGAGGCCTTCCTCTCTTGCTGCTAGATACCCATTGGTAATGTAGGGGCAAGGAGGGCAGCATAAGACTTTAAAAATTCAGTTGGCAACACATCCAGGCCAGGGGTTTTACTCGTCTCCAAGCCGTCTATGGTGACCTTAACCTCCTGCTCCATGATTGGCTATCCTAAATTACTTCTATGTTTGCTTGTGGCTGGCCCAAGCCTATATCATGATAGGAAGTTGTGAATTACCTTGTCAGTGACCTGTGGACCTCCTCATAAATGGACTAGTAGTATTTAAGGAATACTCCATTTATACTATTTTATGAGTGTTTAAGGTGCCACTGAGAGCCTTGTGTTGGACAGGAGGGGGGCTTGGTCATGAGCCCCCCTCCTGTCCAAGTTCATGATCCATGACAGAATCTACCTGGGTTTGTCAGACTCTGCATGTTGTTACAAGTATTTCCTATACTCAATGTCTTTAGCTGCTCCACTTGGGCGGCATAGTTTTGCCTTTCAGTTAGGTATTGTGCTTTGAGGTCTGGCTTATTGACTGCCTATCTCTCCAATTGTATAAGGGTATGTTCCATGGTTGTCAGTTCCCTCTCCATTGTCTTTCTAAACCCAACCATCACTCGATGCATGGCAATCCCACTGCCTTGTTAAACGCCTCCCATTTCACCCCGGGGAGGATGCAGTATCCGGGGGCTCCTCAAAGTAACTGATGACTAATATAATAATTATTATAATAATCCACATTTGTAAAGCGCTATCCGTGGCACCACACCTCTTCCATGACTACCTTCCTCAGCTCTTCCCATAAAACATCATCCAGAAGCAAAGCACGTTGAAGTGTTTATATGGGCACCAGAAGGTGGGGCCTGTTCCATTGCGTATTTATCAGTAAGAGGTTGTTGTCTGGCAATGTTTGCCTCAGGTATTTTGCATGCAAGAGTTTAGGGGACATCGATCTGGTAGTCAGAAGCCTATCTAGCAGAACATGCAGGTTGTGGGGCAGAGAGTAAAAGGAGTACTCTCAGTGGTATGCATAGCATTTCCTCGAGACTCCTGGAGCCACTTTGCAAATACCTGTGCTTCTTTGGCCACTGGGTCTGTATCGAGCATGCACTTGACATCTCCTACCAGCAGCCATGGTGCTATTATGCCAGCTGCTAGCCTTGTTTTCAATTGATCAGTCATTCAAAAAAGACTTATTGGTCTGTAATGGGGGCTAGAGACTGCCAGGCTTAATGTCCTGCCCATCCAATCTACCTGCAAACAGGATGTTTCTGCCTTCTGAATCCCTTCCTACATTAGTGGCCTGGAATGGAACCCCCAGCCTCACCCAAATCAAATCCCAGTAGCATACGATGAGTAGCCAGTGGCATACAACTGTCCCGCAAGCGTTTTTTCAACCTGAGAACTTTGTGTGCTGGCGAAAAACTATTTGATCCCCCTCCTCTTTAAGTAGGGATAGACTTCAAAGCTTTTGATCACTGAACCCAGTCCTTTAACATTCCATTTTAGAAACATGTACTGAGAGATGTTCATTCTGACTTCTGGGGGTTGGTATTTCCCCCACTGTGTTCTCAAATGACCTGCCCTGCACAGTAAATCCAGCCCTGTATGTGATTCCCCAGAGTACTTGTGTAGCCTACCCTGTTATCCCATGTGGTGAGGCTGAAATTAACTATTTTAAAAAAATTCCCACAGTTCCCAATCCATACGTGTGGCAGCAATGGTCACCCATCTCTTGATAATTCATATCAAAGTTAGGAGTGGGCAAAGAATTCTCCTCTGCCGGTGGAGTTCCCAGAGTTCTGCAAAACTCTCTAAAGTGACGCGGAGCAGCAGAATTTCCGTCTTACATGGATGGCCCACACTAAATTGGTGAGCGCGAGCGTGAAAAATTGTGCTCTAGTCCTCTTGTGGCATGATTTCTCAATGTGGCCGACAGTCCCCAAGTGTAAAGTGCAAGTGTGGAGATGGTTGTAAATCTTAAGGTCCAGAGTAGGGTTCTTCAGTTACCCTGGACCTCCTTTTTGTCTTGCAGCCACCTTTTCATTTTGGTAAGCTTGTGCTGGGTTTTATAAGAGGAGGTGCAGCTTCATGTGACTGATGGGCACCCACCCCCACTAATGGTGCTGCATCATACCTCTGGCACTTGATTAGAACAAACCAGTCCAATCACTGCCTGTTACATCCTTATTCTGCATCCTGTGTAGAATTAAAATTTGCTACCTAAATTAAAACTGAGGCATTTCTTGCTGTAAGCATGTCTCTGCAAACCATAATTTACCTATTTGCTTTGAATCTCTTTAAAGGGGTCACTCTACTAGCGAGCAGAGTTAGCAGTCTGGGCCTCCATATTTCTAATCCCAGGAGTTCTCCTTCCTCTGGATTAACAAACGATGATGGATATGGAGATTCAAACCCATCTCCTATATTTAAACAGCAGAGGCTTGGACGTTTGTCTTGCTTACTGGGGTTTTTCAACCACCAGCTTGTGCAGAGGAATAATATCACTCAGCCAGGCAGCATAAACAACATGTAGCTTTAATGGATAACCTTGAGAAATGTAGTAAATTATAAAACATGTTGAGACATTGAGTTTCATAAAAATGGTATCATATTTGGATTCTGGGACCACAGATTAATCGACATAACAGTGTTGTAGACTTTTGAATCATGTTCCAACAAGGAGTAACAGATTTACCATAATTTCATGTTTACTGTTTAAACATTATATAATATCCTTTAGCCATGAGGATCAGTGCAATCCCCTACCATCTCTAACTGAATCATACAATTTAGTCTCAACCCAGTGGAGAGCTGTGGTGCAGTGGCCAGGGCAGCTGACTTCGGAGCACAGGGCTCATGGTTTGATCCTCAGCTCCCGCAGCAGTTTAGCTCAGCACCATGTGACTCTAGGCTATAGCTCACTTAACTTTCACAACGGCCCCCAGTGCCTTGAGACCCATAAGGGTGAGTAGTTTGCGCTTTACAAATACGGATTTAAAATTTTACATCTGCCATAATTCTACCTGTGCATATTCAAGGCTGATGAGGGGTGTTTCCCCCAAACAGGTCCCAGGATGCTTGTTTCCGGTCCAGGGAAGACCTGGCTTAGCAGATCAGGCTGGACTGTTCCCATGAGGCACAGAGTAGACTGATTTGCATATAGCTGGGTCTGAACTGGGGTGGCGATGTGAGCTACAGAACAATGATGGATTCAGCCCAGATTTGTGACTGGGGTGAGTGTCTGAAGATTTTCAGCACTCCGCCCATCGTCTCCTTGTGTTCGCATATTGTATGTTTACACAGATAAAAATCTTCATCATTTAGCCTGCACCTGCTCAAATGTGTGCACCCCTGTCAGATGCAACTTGCTGTGAGAATTGACCAAATTGACCAAATTTGAAAAGGAGTGCACTGGAGATTGCAGATCAAAACTATTTTATTTAAAACAATGCAAGGGTGAATACTCCATTAGAGGGCAATGCTACAAAACAGGTCCACAAACCAGAGGTCAAAAAATGAAAAACAAATTTGGGATTTATATGCTTAGAACCCAGGGCCAGATGTACAATGGTTTTTCTCGGTCCCAAACAACTCTATTCGCAGAATCAGACCGGAAAAAAAGCTATTTTCCATGTACCAAATCCCATTTTGCAATTTGCTAACCGATTTCCAAATAGCGAAACATGTTTGGGATTGGGTATTAGGAAGGGGCATGTTTAGGGCACCCCTTCCTAATAGTGACTCACACTGGCATGTGTGAATATTTTGCAACAAAAAAGAGGTTGCAAAACATTTGCATTTTATCGCAGTCTTCAAGTATGTGGTACCCATTTGCAAACGGGAAGAAGTCCCCGATGGACCCCTTCCCCTTTGTGAATGTTCACAAAAATGTTTTTTAAGAGCAGACTGTGGTGCAATGGACTACTGCCTACACTTAAAAAATTAAAAGGAAACCTTTCGTTCTTCTTTGTTAAAAATATCCCATTTTCCTTTAACACCTTCGCAGGGGCGGACATTCCACTGAGGTGCTGAAAAACATGACGCATGCGCGGTTTGGATGGCTCCCGGCCATCCGATGCACAAGCCCACCGTGACATCGGCCGGCCCCTGGCCGTCTGACGTATGGAAGGGGTTAAGTAAAACAGGCTGCATTACTCCCCAAAAAAGTTGCTTTATTTAAGAGCAATCACAGACATAGTGGTCAGCTGTCCCCCTCAGGCCACCATCCCTGTGATTGTACAACTAATTCATTTAGCGAGTCGCAAATTGCAACGCTTTGCAACTCGCAATTGTTGCAATGGACCTGTCCGATTAGTATTCATGAGGCAGGTCACAATTTGCGACCCATTGGGAATGGCCTACAAACACAGGGATGGTGGCCTGCTGGGAACCGCAGATCTCCATGTCTGTCTTTGCTTTTTACATAAAGCAACTTTTTTCTTTCCAATTGTTGACTGTTTTCTTCAAAGGAGAATGGGATGAATTTTTGGGACCACTGTTTGCTCTTAAGCAATATTTTTGCACACATTCACAAAGGGGAAGGGCTCCCTGGAGACCTTTTCCCATTTGCAAGTGGCTTACCATCTACATTAAGTAGATGGTTAACTGCAAGTGTTTTGCGACTGCAATTGCGATCGCAAAGCAATCTTACATACCTTTATGACTGGCTATTAGGAACGGACAGACTTGACACGCACCTTCCTAATAGGCAAGCCCTGTTTTGCTAGTCAGTGATTGGTTAAAGTCTGGCAAAATAGAGTTTGTACATACCACCACCCTTTTTAGCGATTGCAAATGGGCCGATTATCTGTTTGCAACAGCTAAAAAGATTGTACATCTGGCATGTAGAGATTCCCAATGGTTCGCAAATTGCCACCTACTTCATGAATTTTATGAGGTAGGTCTATTTACGACCAACTGGGAATTACTACGACCAACTGGGAATTACTAAATGTTTTTAAAACACATTTATACATCCTTGTTTGAGATCACCTAATAGTCAATCACAAACATTTTCTATTAGGTGATAGATAACACCATTCTATGTACATCTGGTCCTCACTTCCTTGCACACCACAGAACTGCTAAATATGTTATACAATAAATAAATGTGTGATGCTAGAAGTTTGATCGACACTGAGATGTAATGGCTACCAAGAAATTATCAGATGGTCATAACTCTGGAGGATAATGTAGGGAAGTGATGCTTTACATAGGTGAATCAGGTCTGCTTTACCACTGCCTTCACTGCCAAAAAAACTTTACATTACATTGCATTACCATCTCAACTTAGTAGTCTGCATTTTTAAGTGGCTTTAGTATATAGTAAAACAAATATATATGTAGCAAACAGCAATTTGAACTGTTTGAGTTTGTGATCAAGTCTATTATGTCCAACCCCTTGTTAGTAATCACGCCTTTCCTTTTTTATTGATCTTAAGAATGGTTCATAACTGAAATGTGTCTTTAGCAGTGGCCATGTTTCAGTTTTTGTGAGACTCTTTGAGATTTGTGGAATAGAATTGGGATGCCGATGTATGCCAAGTTTTTCAAGCTACCTTTTCTGGGCGCATTTGTAGTGTGTCCAGATGTCATGGACTGAAGAAGGATGTTGAGTCTTAGGGTCCAAAGATATTCCTGTAGGAAAATACATGAGAATTTGTATAATAGGATCCTTTGGAACATCCTAAATTGATTTGGCTGCAGTTTTGACTGGTTTGAGTGGCGTTTGTCAGGGGACTTGCAGGTTGTGATTGAGACTGGATATGTAGTAATCAGACCAATTAATGGCTATTGGGCATATAAATTCCTAGGAGTGCAATGCAGACAAGAATGCATTTGAGATCATTGATTTTGGAGTGAAGGAACGTAGACAAGAAAATGGTGGGTTGTCCTGTAAAGATGGTGGGCCAGATGTACGACCATTTGGAACTGCGACTTGCAAATTGCAAAAAATAGCGAGTCACAATTTGTGAGTCACAATTCCAAATGTACAACAGTGTTAGAGACACTGTTAGCGAGTACCAATGGGGTTCCAAAATGTGAGGTTCATCAATATTCATGAGGCAATCGCATTTTGCGACCCCATTGAAAATGGCTGGCTCTCCCAGGGATGGTGGCCTGCTGGGCTCAGCAGACCACCATGTCTGGGACTGCTTTTAAAAAAAGAATTGAAGGAAAATGGGATGCATTTAAAAAAATCAAAAATGAAATGTTTCTGTTTCATTTTTTAAGGCAGGCAGTGGTCCCTGGGACAAATGCCTGCCCTTAAAAATGCATGCATTTGCAAAAGGGAAGGGGTCCCCTGCATACCCCTTCCCATTTGTGACTGCATTGCCACCTACTTGAAGTAGGTGGTAAATTGTAACTATTTTGCGACCGCAATAGTGGTCGCAAAACAGTCATACATAGGGCTCAGAGTTGCAATTAGGGAGGGATGCACTTGAAACGCCCCTTCTTAATTGGAAGTTGCAAACTGTTGTGCTTAGCAATGCTTACTTAGTATTCTTGTTAGAACCCCCACGGACTGCTGTGTTGTGCTCTCATGCATGGAGGATTCCATGTTTGTCAGTTGGCGGCTCTTGCTTGGTGTGAGAGCAGCGGTGGCTCGCTGTACCCACAATAAACTTAAAACAGCAATTACTCAATATGTCCTGTCATTATTCCAGCGGGGACACTAAATTGTTTTGGCGATGACTGGGTGAGCCGTTTTTCGGCTCATCTCTGCTGGCGAAGAAGAGACAGCTGCTCTGTGCGTGTCAGGATAGCGCAGAAGTTTGCTCTTTGCGCATCAGGATAGCGCAGAAGTTTGTGATCCGATAATAAAGGACTTTTCATGTGCTCAGGGTGTCTACCTCGACATACTGAGGAGGTGAGCCAGCAACATAGGTTAGTCGGTGAAGAGAGGATATCAGCGCATGAAGTTGCATAGCGCATGTATGGATTCTTGTCAGACCTCTGCCCATGCCTAAGTATGTTGACAGAGGGATTAAAGGATTCAACTATGAGCGTTTGAGTCTGCGGCTGCAGTTGGACGGTGTTCTCCCTTTCAAGCGCATTGGTTGGATAATCATTGGAACACGCATGCGCTAAACATATGGTTTTGTCATCCTTGTTTTCACGCAGTTGGGCTTTGTGACATCAACCAGCGTGTCAACTTCAGTGAATTGTCAACTGCTAAGGTATTCACTGTCTACAGCGGTGCAGTGAGGTCATTTTCTTCTTCTTCAGTGACACGCACACCTTTTAAGAATCTTGCGTGTCACAGCAACTGTTCGGTGATACGCACACCAGATACTTATTTTGTATTATTTACCTTTCCACATGTGAATTTAAAGAGTTTTTTTTGGGTAAGGTTGTGAAAAATGTTACGCACACTATTGTGCTAAGCTAGCATGTTGATACATTTGTTTTTGTTCTTGATATTGCAAGTGCGAAATCTACTTTGCTGAAAAAAGTGTTCTTTATGCTTTTTGGCATTGTGCCCACAATCTCTCATTTCTTTGGGGTGTCATTCAAGTATATCTTTTTCAAGCTTCTTGTTCTTTTAATGTTCATGCCACGTGTGTGAAGTCGTTGTTGTAGTCTCACTCTTCTAGTAATATGCAGTCGGTTAATCCTCCACCACCATTTTTGGAAAACCCAGGTAACCCACATATTCAATGGAGACAGTGGTTTGATGCTTTCAAAACATATTTAGGGGCCATTGGGCTTCACATGTCAGGGCTGAAAGGAAGAAGTGTCTTCTCCTTCATTATTTACGTTTTGAGGGTAGAGACGCCTACAAACATCTTCCTGATTTGATGTTGGCAGACGGTGAAGTCGTGGGCGAATATCAAGAAGCTGTTAAGAAACTTGTCATCAAATTTGATGTGCAGCCTAGTGTAGTTGTAAGCGTGCACAATCACAAGGTGAGAATGTTGACACATACATAAGTGCTTTATGTAAACTTTGTGCTGAATGCCGGTTTGGAGAATTCCATGACCAGTTAGTTGGGGACCAGTTTATTGCACATTGTTGTGACAAGCACATCCAACAAAATTTGCTTACCATGGGGAATCCAGGTCTTGAAGACGTTATAAAGGTGGCAAAAAGTGTGAAGTTGGTACAACTGTCTATCAAAGAGCTTAATATAAATTTCGCCCCAAAGGAGACTGTAAATGCTATTACTTCATCCAATGTTTCTAGCAGCACCCCACGTAAAGACAATAAGTCTTTTTTCAAAAGAACTAATATTTGTTTGAGGTGTACTTGCGCATCACATGGGAAGGTCAACAGGATATGTCCTGATAGGAATCTTAAGTGTCATAAATGTGGCAAAGTGGGACGACTTGCAAAAGTGTGTCAGTCAAATATGAGTAAACCTAACAAGGTCAATTGCGTAATGGAGGATAAATCCTTTTGTGAGCGAGAACTTGTTCAAAATTTACAAGATATGATTGTGGTCATCACTGATGATGGTATTGTTACTGGTGATCAGGCTGATTGCGTGGACCCTTATGTTGATGTGTTGGTGGTCGCTGGGTGCCTGAAATTGCTTGTGGATTCTGGTACTCATATATCTATGATTACCTATGATTTGTTCAAGCAGTCTTGGGGAGACAGGCCCCTCTTTCCACCTGACAGGGCACCAGTTTCTTATGAAGGACGCAAAATTGATTTAGAAGGCTTCATTGAAGATGTGCTTGAATTCAGGAGTCGCAAAATTCAGGGAAAAATGTATGTAGTTGTACGTGGTTTAAATATTCTTGGGTGGTACCACCAAGGAGCTTTTGGCATGGTATTAAGACCTGGTACCAGCGAACAAGTTCTGGTCATCAAGGACAATCCTGAGTCTGTTTGTTTAGAACATGAGTTTCCCAAAGTGTTTTCCAACAATCTTGGCAAGCTAGCTGGTTGCAAGCACAAAATTAAAGTCAAGAATGACACTATCCTGGTGTGCTGTTTAGCATTTGGTTGGAACTTAAGAACTAATTGGACAAGTTAAACAGTTGTGAGGTCTTTGAATCCATTGAGTCCAGTTTGTAGTTAAGCCCTTTGGTGGTTGCCCGCAAACGGAGTGGCGAAATACGTTTATGCATTGACCTTAGGAGTTTGAATAAAGAAAATTGAGTTGATACCCACTTCTCCTTAGAATAGATGACTTGTTGGAGAAATTGAAGGGTGTAGAGAGGTACTCCAAGACCGATCTTGCCTCAGAATACCACCAAGTTTTGTTAGATGATGAGTCTCGCCAGTACACAGCTCTTAATTCCCCTTTTGATTAATTTCAGTTCTTGAGAATGCCTTTCGGGCTTGCTTCGGCAGCCTAGGTCTTTCAAAGAACAATGCAAATTATCCTCAATGATGTAAAGGTTGGTGTCATCAAGATTATGTTCTTATTGTCACAAAATGCCATAAAGGAGGCCCTGAATTTTTTATATAGGAAAAGCAGACACTGTGCACCAAGGCATTGATTGAATTGTTTTGAGCTGCGCATTTACAGATACTTTCACATATATAATTTTAATTGCAGTTCATCCACTTTTCCTGCGAAGTCAAACATACAAATTGCAACCTTCCTGAGTAGTAGCACATAATTTGTACAATATTTATTACAAATGTATGTTTCTCTTGAAAACCTTACGGGGACTAAAATGATAGTGCTGTTACTTTTCAAACACCATACTCAGTAATATGTAATATGATACAAGGGTACAAAGAATGTTTATTTTTTGACCTTTTAATTTGATGCAGTTTTCCGATGAATGTAGCACAAAGGGTATTCCCACGAAAACCCATGTGTGTCCTGGTTCACAGCAAATCTGTAAACAATGCCATGTCACACTACTCTGAATATGTCAAAGAACTTCTTATTGAAATTTCAATGAAGTAATTCAACATGATAAAAAAGTATAATTATGTGCATGTTTAATTTAGATAAAAAAAATACCATTACAAATTCACAATTTGCTGTGAAAGGGATTGTTTCCAAATTTCACTTTTGACTCTACTCTAGAAATTTGTAATGGGATTTTGAAGTCTGTAAAATGAGTATGCCATATTCTTGGTACCTGCATAGTTTGTGCTCTTAACCTCCAGTATTACTCAATTTAAACTAGAAATCCACTTTGAGACAACAGAACTATTGAAATGCACTTTCTGTTTCAATAAGTGTTTTGCATTCCTACCTAAACTTATTTATTTTAAAACGTTTCTTCAGCAGTCTGCAAAGTGCTCCTATGTCTTTCTTTCTGACAAGCTACCAACACATCAAACTAAATGAAGCAAAATATAAATGCATTTAAAAAACGTGCCGACGATCTCGTAGGAAAAAATGTTTTATATACAGTGAATGTTTCCAAAGATGTAGGAAATTTACTTTTATTTTCCCAAAAGCAGACATCTAGAGATCATGGAAGAAGAACAATGTTGTAAGACAGACTAATAGAGCCAAGTAAGAGTGAATTTATGGTTTCATACGTTCCAGGCATCACGTTGATTTAAGAATATACAGCTCAAACTTAACATGTCATTAGCTTTTTTCATTTCTTTTGGTAGCACTATAGTTTTATTCCAGAACCAAAAATTCGAGAAATATGCACAGCTTTCATCACTTTACACACAGAATAAACAATAAAGAAAAACAACACAATCTGGTAACTTACAAAATGGTGCAAATAGAACAAAACTTTGCCTGATCAAAATACATTGACATACAGTGTTTTAGATACCTAAATCGATGGAAGCGCTGAAGCTGCTGCATAATGGGGATTTCTACGAGCTTTGGAGTGTGATGGGGGTATTTTTGTCCACTCATTCTGTTTTCTTTGCATTTCTGGCATTGTAGATTTTCTATTGATACAAGTGAAAATGTAAGACCAATCAATCTAACACAAAATCTCCAAAAAAGAGCGAAGATGATCTTGCCATGCTTGGCATTGAATTGTAAGCATTGACAGAAGATGTGCAAAGCAATCCTAAAAATGTTTAATCAGACCAACATATGTAAAGATCACTACAACCATCTCCCTGGCTACAAGATTGCAAGGCAAGACAGACTTCATATGCGCGGAGGCGGAATCACCATCATCCACAAGAACACCGTCAACTGCTTCACGTCCATGGACATGTCATCCTCCAACATGGAACACCGGTCGCTGGCAGTCACTTACCTTTCGGCCAGCCGGCTAGCTTGCCGGCCACATTCGTTGTTGCCTCTCCTGCGTCATTTTCCTGGCTTCTTCTAAAAAACAGGAAGCAGGAAGCACCAATTCTCCCAACCTCCCTGCAGCCAATCACAATGCTGGGAAGCAGCATTGTGATTGGTCACGGCGCTCAACCAGGTGCTGGAAAGCTGGGCATGTTCTCCATGCAGGCTGTAATACTGGGAAAGTGAGCATGGCTGCATACAGTCATTGCGCAATTAGGAGGGTTCTACCACTCCTTCCCTGTTCTGCAGCCCCACCCGCACCCTCAAGCAAGCTGACGCAGCAAGAAGACAAAATAAAATGATGAAAACATAACATTAATATCATTTAATTTTCTCCTTTCTTATGCTGCTTTATGGCAGTGGGGCAACGCTCCTCCGCCTTAGGAGCCACTGTCGCAGCCAACTTCACTTTAAGCTGTGCTCTCATTTACTGGCAACCAGGACCATGCACCAACTCCACCCACACCATGACATACTTTGTTGCACCACTCACCCTCGAATTTAGCAATTACTCCCTACTCAGAGACTTAAACTTCCATCTGGAAATCCACGCCGACCACAACTCTAGTGCATTCAATGAAGACCTTGGAAACATGGGCCTCACGCAATGATAAAAGGGAAAAGATTTGGTGCTATATGTGTGAGCATGCTGCTCTGTACTGTACTGCAATGGGTGTGAATATGGTTTTATTTTATTTAACCCCTTCCATGCCGATGACGGCCCCCATCCGTCATGCATTACAGTGCTCGTGTGCTGATGACGGCTGGGGGCCGTCATAAAGCCATTGATTCTTTAAAAGCCTAGCACACGAAGAAAATCGGCCCAGCATGGAAGGGGTTAATTGTTGGATCTTTATTGTGGTTTTGGTACCTTATTTTGTATTTTTCAGGAGCAATATGCTGTACATTAATTTCATAAGTTGAAACAAGTCTGCTATTCTACAGTGAGATCCTAATGGTCTCAGATTCTTCTGTCATGGTTTGTCAGAATCATGCGTCTTGCCCAATATGTTCTAATTTTGCTTGCCACGTATTCAATGAAACAATATGTTTGCATCCCATTAAAATTGCAATAACATCTATGAACTTGAACTCTATTGCAGGAACATAGCAACTCACATTCAGGTGCTCCAAGCATAAATATTCAAAAAACATCTGGACACATGTGCTGGTAAGATGAAGTGTACTAGTTTAGACTTAGAGAGCAGCTCATTTCTTCACTATTTGGTAAGCTGATGCTAATCTTCCAAAAGTTGGAAGGGACTCAGAGATTCCAATAAACAAAAAGCAGTCCCCTACTGCACACTCAGACAATGCCAACTGAGATCAGTATCTTCAGATTATTGCGTTACTCACAAAAGAACCCCACAATTCTGCCACAGCACACTTATAAGGCCACACCATAAGCCAGATGTACTCAAAAGATTTAACAATATTTGTTGTTCTGTGGGTAATAAATAGTGTTGAAATGCAAGTGATGTCAGACAATTTAAATGACCATGATTTATTACAAACATGAAAACGATAGTCATCTAAACATGAATTTAAGGATTAAAAGTACTAATATTTCAATGGTCTTCTAAGTGTATCAAAAATATATAGACCACAAGCAATCCTTTCAGGGGTTTCTAGATGCAGGGCGACTTATGAAAAATATTTATATTCTTTCAAATCAAGCCACGCTTCCTTTAAAATTGGCCCCCTGGTGGACTACCACTTCCCAGGGCAGTAACATAATTATATGTGGGGGAGTGTTGAGGCTCCTCTGTTGCCCATGTACCACCTCCTCCCAGGGCACAGATGTAAATTAAAAATAATGTGGAAGAGGCCCAATGTCCTGTCCCGCGGACAGTCACCTCCCCGATGCACAGATGTAAGTTAATAATAATGCTGGGGGGCCCTACGGCCTCCAAGGCTGGATTGACTGTGATGGGCATCAGGCGTTTCCCCAGGAGGCTGGAAGGATAGGGGCCAGTGTTGAAGCAATTGGGGCCGGTTTTGCAGCAGTGCTACAATATAGGCCTCCAGTAACAAAAGCAGCAGTGCTGGGGGCTAGCTTAGTTAGGCAGCTGTGCCTCCCACTTGCACGCTGACCACACTTTTTCAACCAGGCTCGGTCCGATAAAATTGGCAAGGCTGCTTTATATTCTCAGTTGGGCCATGACAGCATCCTCCCGAGCCCCAGGAACTGCAAAATGTAAGTGATGAAGATGGTCTATCTCTGACCCTCGGCCACAATCCCGGGACTAAAATCAATGTATTACCTACTTGTAGTTTCCAGTAAGTAGTTATAGTTAGGGCCAAAGTGTTTTTGACTTGCTTATATCTGGCTCCAGTAGATATTTAAGAAGATTGGACACAATATCTGCACTGACATCGGAAGACGTAGTAAGTCTCAGATAATTTACCTCCCTGGAAATGAAAGCAGAGGACATGCCAACACATGATGGCATGGAAAGCTTTTCAGACTAACAGCTTTGAGAATCCACAGGGTTTGCAATAGATGAATCAATCACGAGTTAGTGCAAACCAAAATCCAAATTCTGCTTGCAGCTTCCACCCAGCAAACAGATAGATCATAAGGGAAGGATTTCACAGAATCAATAGAAAAGATATAACAAACAAAGAAAATAAATCTTATAGCATGATTAAGGATGGTGGAGCCTCTCTGATCTACAGAATGATGGGAGTATTATCATCAACGCCTCTTACCAAGGGGGTAATATGTCATCTTAAGTAAGGAACAGTATATTGAAGAAGGCAACTGACAATTGAGAAATATGGAACAAAACAGGAAGTCGTTGGGAGATCTGATGCAGAGTTCATGGAGGGTTTCCATAACACATGTCAAATTGGAATGGCTGATCCCATGACTCACCCCATTTATTGTCTGCTGAAAGTCCATAAAGAAAAAAAAAATCCCTGAGGGAGAAAAATTGCTAGCTCAATTTGAGCTCTTCTGTAAATACATCAACATTTTTTGATCTCTTCCTTTTTCCATATGTGACCACACTGCTGTCCTATCTCAGACTCACAAGTCTTCCTGAATAGGATTCATGGCATACCAAATTATTGGATGGCTACGGTTGATGTTGTGTTGCTGTACACTTCTATCCAGCATTCTGATGGCATGAGAGCCTGTGATTTTTTCTTGAAATCACAATCACTGTTATTTTGGAACAATCCAGAATAATAATAGAGATGAAAGGTATTTGACTGCAGCTCAATGTGTTTTTACTCAACAATGTTTTCTCCTAAGATAAGGCCCGGCCATAGGGACATCCTTTACGCCAACCTAAGCAAACCTCACAATGGGTTGTTGGGAGGTAGAGACTGTGGAACAATCAGATTATGGCGAAAGAAGATCAGGTCATCCTGTAGGTCCATTATATTGATGATTTATTTCTGCCATGGGGAGGTGAAAGAAAGAACTTTACGATTTTTATCGAGCCTTTGAATAACAACCCACTAAAACTTAAATTCACCTTTGATATCAGTATCACAGAGATAAAGTACCTGGACATTTGGAGCACTTTAATATTTGCAATTTTGCACAGTATTTTTATTTATTTATTTAGAGTGTTTTATAAAGCTCGCACATGACCCAAGGGTTTCAGAGCACTGTACCTAGGGTTAAATGGGCAAGATGAAAGGTATAGACCAATAAATAAAAAGTAAAGAGTCACAATGGGCTGTTGCAACATGTATCGCAATTATACAATTGTCCGTCCATTAATATTCCATTAGTCTTCATTGATCTAGCTACTTCATGTTGAGTATTTGTTGCTGCTCCGCAACTATTCAGATCCAGGTACCCAGAGGAGCAGAGTTTTTAAGGGTTCTCCTGTAAACAATGTGTCATTGACCCATCTAGGAGTTTCTGCCATTGAGACATCCCTTGTGCCCTGGGACTCCAAAAGTCTATGCAAGGAATCTATTCATTAGGATCTTGGGTCGATGGGTTTTAGCGTACCGTGGCCGGTAAGGAGTTCCAGATCCTTGTCCCAGCCCCGGTAGAAAGATCGTGTGTACGTTTTGTGTTTTCGGAATCTAGGATGTTCAAGCCTGAGAGAGCTAGCATTTCTTAGGTAGCAACTGCCACCGAAGATTTAAATCTTTTCTGCCAAGTCACTTGGTTCTTTCTAATGTAATGATTTGTGTGTGAGGAAGGCAATTTTTAGTTGAGTTCTCGCCTCAAGCGGAATCCAGTTTAGATACCTAAGCGATGTGGTCAAAGTGCCTAGTTCCTGCTATCAGTGGCGCTGCCACATTGAGGGTCACTTTGAGGGGAGCTGTTCTCGCTTTAGTTAGCCTTGACAGGGTCGCCAAGCAGTATTCTAGTCTGGAGACCACAAGTGCTTGTACTGCTTGTTTGAAGTCTGAAGGTGGTAGAAAGGAGGTCCCTTGGTTGTGCTGATGCTGTTTGCCTGCCGCTGCCCTCCCCTTCTTTTTCTGACAGTCTGCGGGACTGCAAAGTTCCCAGCACCGTCTCCACCATTGTGCCGGGGGCTGGGGACTCTATTTCCCAGAGTCCCCTGCGGCGCTCAAGACCACCATCACCAACTAGTGCCAGGAGGTGCTTTAAATTCATTGTAGGGCTCCCGCAGTGCAGGTCCCTTGGTTGTGCTGATGCTGTTTGCCCGCCGCTGCCCTGCTTTTTCTGACCAGTCCGCGAGACTGCAACGTTCCCAGCACCGTTTCCTCCATTGTGCCGGGGACTCTATTTCCCAGAGTTCCCCGAGGTGCTCAAGACCACCATCATCAACTAGCTCCAGGAGGTGCTTTAGATTTGTTGTAGGGCTACCGCAGTAAGGGTCCCTTGACGCTGTTTGCCTGCCTCTGCACTGCCCTGCTTTTTCTGACCAGTCTGCGGGACTGCAAAGTTCCCAGCACCGTCTCCACCATTGTGCCGGGAGCCGGTGATTCTATTTCCATGAGTCCCCCACGGTGCTCAAGACCGCCATTATCAACTAGTTCCAGGAGACGCTTTAAATTCGTTGTAGGGCTCCCACAGTGCGGGTCCCTTGGTTGTGCTGCCGCTGCTTGCCTGCCGCTGCCCTGCCCTGCTTTTTCTGACAGGTCCGCGGGACTGCAACGTTCCCTGCACTGTTTTCACAATTGTGCCGGGGGCCGGGGACTCTATTTCCCAGAGTCCCCCATCGCGCTCATGACCACCATCATCAACTAGCCGCAGGAGGCGCTTTAAATTCATTGTAGAGCTCCCGCAGATGGGTCCCTTGGTTGTGCTGATGCTGTTTGCCTGCCGCTGCCCTGTCCTGCTTTTTCTGACCAGTCCACGGGACTGCAACGTTCCCAGCACCGTTTCAACCATTGTGCCGGGGGCCGGGGACTCTATTTCACAGAGTCCCCCATCGCGCTCATGACCACCATCATCAACTAGCCGCAGGAGGCGCTTTAAATTCATTGTAGAGCTCCCGCAGATGGGTCCCTTGGTTGTGCTGATGCTGTTTGCCTGCCGCTGCCCTGTCCTGCTTTTTCTGACCAGTCCGCGGGACTGCAACGTTCCCAGCACCGTTTCAACCATTGTGCCGGGGGCCGGGGACTCTATTTCACAGAGTCCCCCGTGGCCCTCAAGACCAACATCATCAACTACAGTCATGAGGAGCTCTAAATTCGTTGTAGGGCCCCTGCAGCGCAGGTCCCTTGGTTGTGCTGACAATGCTTGCCTGCCGCTGCCCTGCCCTGCTTTTTCTGACCAGTCCGCGGGACTGCAACATTCCCAGCACCGTTTCCACTATTGCCCCCGGGGCAGTGGACTCTATTTCCCAGAGTTCGCCACGATGCTCAAGACCACCTTCATCAACTAGCGCCAGGAGGTGCTTTAAATTCGTTGTAGGGCTCCCGCAGCGCTGGTCCCTTGGTTGTGCTGACACTGCTTGCCCTAAGCTGCCCTGCCCTGCTTTTTCTGACCAGTCCACGGGACTGCAACGTTCCCAGCACTATTCCACCATTGTGCCGGGGGCAGGGGACTCTATTTTGCGGAGTCCCCCACGGCGCTCAAGACCACCATCATCAACTAGCGCCAGGAGGCACTTTAAATTCATTGTAGGGCTCCGGCAGCGCGGGTGCCTTGGTTGTGCTGACACTGCTTGCCCTAAGCTGCCCTGCCCTGCTTTTTCTGACCAGTCCACGGGACTGCAACGTTCCCAACACCGTTTCCACCATTGTGCCCGGGTCCAGGGATTGTATTTCCCAGAGTCCCCCGCGGCGCTCAAAACCACCGTCATCAACTAGCGCCAGGAGGCGCTTTAAATTTGTTGTAGGGCTTCCGCAGAGCGGGTCCCTTTGTAGTGCTGACACTGTTTGCCTGCCGCTGCCATGCCCTGCTTTTTCTGACCAGTCCGCGGGACTGCAACGTTCCCAGCACCATTTCTACCATTGTGCCGGGTGCCGGGGAGTCCATTTCCCAGAGTTCCCTGCGGCTCTAAAGACCACCATCATCAACTAGCGCCAGGAGGTGCTTTAAATTCGTTTTAGGGCTCCCGCAGCACGGGTCCCCTGGTTGTGCTGGCGCTGTTTGTCTGCCACTGCCCTGCTTTTTCTGACCAGTCCTCAGGACTGCAACGTCCTCAGCACCATTTGAACCATTGTGCCGGGGGCCGGGGAATCTATTTCCCAGAGTCCCCCGCGGCGCTCAAGACCACCATCATCAACTAGCGGTAGGAGGCGCTTTAAATTCGTTGTAGGGCTCCCGCAGGGCGGGCCACGCGCAGGCGTCAGGGGCTGCGAATCTGAAGTTGTCCTTTGGAAAAAGGTACTGTGACATAGCGTTTAGCGAGCCAGCTGCAACTTGCGGGACTATTATTTTTGTCATTAGTGCATGCATAATTTGCCTTATTAGGAATTTTTTTGATTGTAATTTCGTGGATTACTGGATCATTGGGCATTGATTATCAGACTTTTAAAATTAGCAGCGTGTATATTGAACTCTTTATCTCGAATTGGATAGCGTGCAATTGATCAGCTTAGGAAAGGCCTAGGACTGCTCTGTATTTTGTCCATACTTTCTTATAGTGCTAAATTGAGAATCTGAAATTAATATGTGGAAAAGTAAGAACACGTCGGGCCAAAAGAAAAAATCTATTACCTCAGGGGAGCGCTCATGTCAGTCTTTACTAAGCTACTAAACTAGTGTAGTGGGGGCCATAGAAAGACAAATTAACACAGTCGAAGAGGCCCTTAAACCCGGGGGGATGAGTGTGCTTTATTAAAAGTTAGCACAGAATTAGGGGGAGACAACAGAATTAATGTCTGTAATCCAGGTATTAATGGATGTGTAGTAAATATTTTAGATTACCTAACCGATAGTGAACCTGAACCTGACACACTCTATCAACCGCCAGACAAACGAGCGAGAAATCCCAGTAATCACTCAGGGCCTCCCAGGGCAGGTGGGGAAGACAACACTGTGGTTGAGAATACTATCCCCAAAACTCAAAAAAGGGCTCAAAAAAAGACAAAGCCTGCTCTAGCTAATAAACCGGATAGTTGGGAAAAGGTAATAGCTAGCACTACTATGCGTACCCAGACAGAGGTTGAAAAGTTGAAAGTAAAATTAGATACATTAGATAAATTGATAAGATATAGTATTGGTAGGTTACTAATAAGAATTGGTGCACTGGAGACATCATTGACTAAATGTTTAGATATTGTGCAGCTGGTTTCAACTGATAGAGTAGGCACGACTGATGACTCTACTAGACGGGAACTACCAGTTCCCAGCCCACGTTCAGAACACACTGCTCCTACAATTATCGCTCCTAATGCCTCTCTAATTGTACCCTAACCAGTTGCTGAAAATACGCCAGCTACTAATAAAATAATTGATCAATCACGGATGAAGAGACATCCCTAGCTCCTGTCTTGGAAGACGGAGAGAGCATACACGTTTAGACCTACCCCCAGCTGCTACTCCCTATGTAGTGTTCTTGGTTAACGTACCCAAATCCAACGAGGTGGTTGGAGAAACCTGGATAACTTTAAGGAATAAGTCCTTACAATGGTTGGGCTGTAGAACAGGACTAACCAATGAATTATTCAACTAATTCAAGATGGCACAGAGGGTAAGCTGGCTGCGGAGAGGATTAAAACATACTAAAGGGGACTGCATTGCACTGACTTTTAAAAGTCCACACTTCGTGCGGTCGATTTTGAATATATTAGTGAGGAATTCTGCAGATAATTCACAGATTAGTGCTGTCCCTTTGGGATATTGTTATCCACACCCAAATTGACATCCCCCATTGACAAAATGGGGGGATCCTACATCTTTCTTTAGAAATCAATTTTGGTATCCCATTCATAATCCCTTTGATAGATTTCATGAGCTTGACGAAGTCCAAGAGATCCTGTTGTTGGTGCTAATATTAATCTACCAGTTGTACCACAGAAGATGGGAACTTCAATAGATAGACCTAACTGTATAGTTAATGTGCCAAGCGTACAAAATGAGTTATCAACTACCGATATCGAGCCAGGAAAGGATGTGGACCATCCAGTTCTTGTTGTCGGCGCTGAGGACAACATTTTCACCAATCAGGAATTGGACAGTATTGTTCAGCCATGTGGTAATATCCAAAATAATATTTGCCAGATTATGTTCTGGAACATGGCAGGTTTAAAACCTAAGGTGTCTAATAATGTGTGGGTGTATCTTGTAAATAACTATGAGATATTATGTGTGCAGGAAACCTCGGCTGTAGAACCCCTCCACTCGTGTGGCTTTAAAACATTACACACTCCAGCCATTAGCTCAAGACTTGGTAGAGTGAAAAGGGGCCTTTGTACCTATGTCTCAAACCAGCTAAAATCTAGGAAATTAGAGATGGTCCAAAAAAATAATCATTATCACATTGTCAGGGTATGTGTGGATAAGTCCTTCAGCCTCATTATTGTACATTTTTATAATAATGCAACTCCTAGGTGATGGAAGATATGTTAAGAAACCTGGGCTGTAATATAAAAAGCTTACTAGGTGGGACAACCAAAGACGTTCTCATGATCTGGGGAGACAATATTAATTGTTCTCTGTGCAATAGAGGGGAGATGGGGACATGCGTGTTAAGGATGGATACAAATTTTAATCTAACGCATTTCGCACATACTACGTGTGGGGACCTATTGAACGATATTATGTTCTCATGTGATATGGGTTATGCCCATAATTTATGTCAACCGGAGGTTCCTTTCTGTCCTACCTTCAATGGTAGAGGTGTATTTTCTACGATTGATTATACATTATTGTCTTGTGGATATTTTGCATCTGTTAAGAATTTTAACACACTCGACACTGCGCTAAGTGATCACTTTCCCTTAAGCATCGACATTTTACTACCAAATCAAGTTTCCAATAGGAAATCCACTTCTAGGCATGCGGTGCACAGTAGTGCTTTAAACAGACAAAATGGATATGCCTTGAAGTGGACGAAGGTGATCCTGGAGGATTTTAAAAATAATTTGGTGAAGAACTGTGAGAATAATTTTAGCACATGCTTAAATGAGCATTCCACTGATCTTGCCATTATCGACAATTTCACAACCATTGTTGAGCATATCACAAAAGGCTTATGGGTGGAAACTAAAAGCTAGGGTACTAAAACCGGGGGCTGGTTTGACTTGACCTGTACTAAGGCCTACTCCAACCTTAAGTACGCCCTAAATACCACAGATAAGGATCAGAAATTAATTAGGGACTTAAGAAGGAATTATAAGAAGGTACTTAAGAAATGGAAGGATAAAATGAAACAGGAAGCATGGAATTCTCTGCATGAGGCTTCCATGAGTCGAGATACTGCAGCCTTTTGGAAGGCAGCTAATGCCCCTTTTTTGTGATAATACCAAAGCAAGAATAGAGATTGCCATCTCGAAAGACGAATGGGTAACACATTTCGTACAGCTGTATAGTGATCCATCTCAAACAGGCCACGCATCAGAGGAGGAGGTACTAGTACAGGAGCCCTTAGCTTCCCCCAAATAATGGATATGGGCTTTACTCTAAATGGAGTTAGTACAGCTATTAAAATCAACATGAGGAAAGGCACCATGCTCGGATGGGGTCCACGTTGACCTGTTTAAAAATAATGTGGTATTATGGGGACCACTGCTCACGCAACTATTTAATGCTTGTTGCTCGAGGGGATTGTTAACATCATGGTATGACACTATCCTCGTCCCTATATTGAAAAAGGGAGATAGGGCAAGTCCCAAATGCTATCGCCCAATATCATTATGAGATTCCACAATCAAGATAATTGGGCGTGTGATTTTAGATAGATTACAGTTATGGGCTGATGAACAGTCTGTAATTAGCGACCTTCAATATGGATTCCAGAAGGGCCTCAGTACTATGGACCAGGGACTTAATCTGCATATCATATTAGACAAATATACCAAAGCTAAAGGAGGAACGCTGTTTTTAACTTTTATTGATTTGACATCAGCGTTTGATTGTGTTACACACTCCAAGCTGTGGATGATTATGGACAGGCTTGGAGTGGACGATCACATAGTTTTGCTCCTTAGGCAACTTTATTCAGGGGCTAGGGCTATGGTCAGATTTGGTAAGAATTGAGACTGCACCAGAGTGTTTCCCATTGCAAGAGGGGTAAGGCAAGGCTGTGTCCTTGCCCCTTTCTTGTTTACCCTTTACATCAATGACCTAGAAAGAACTTTGCTAAGGGAGTGCACGGACTTGCCATTGGTAGCTACAAGATCTGTCCCTGCACTCCTATACGCCGATGATGCTGTGTTGATGGCCCGGACCCCCATAACTATGCAAAAGGCAGTAACGTCCTTCTCACTTTTTATGACGAAGCTGGACCTGACTATAAACTGCACAAAAACCTTCACTATGAACTGTGGTCCTGGGGCTAACAAAATGAAGAAATCAATTTACATTCATTTAAAAAGCCCAGGACACTACTCCTACATTTCCCTGTTTAGGATTATTGTTTGATCAATCCGGTTCATGGTGTAATGGTATAAAAACTAGAAGGCAGTTGTTGTCTAAGTCCCTAATGGCTCTAACCAACTTCAGTAGGAAAATGGGCAGGAGGTTGCCCGGGGAGTTGCTGTGTATATGCAGGGCAGCCTGTGTATCCATTGCAAATCATGGTGCAGGTATCTGGGGGTACTCCAATGTTACCACATTACAGTTGGCGGAAAACACCTTTTTGAGATATCTCTTAGCGTTTCCGTCCACTATCTGCACATTCATATGCCATGCCGAACTTGGTTTACCGTATATAGAATATATAATCAACATCCAACCAGTTCTTCTGTGGCACAGGGTTTGGACAACTGATGAGTGTGCTTTTAACTGCTCTGTTCTAAAGGATGCAATGAGCTCTGATAAGGTTAACAAAATAAGATGGCTTCACTATGTAAAAATGTTTTTAGAATTAATAGGTCAACAGGATTACTTCAGTGATCCTTCATTGATGTGTCAGGTTCCTAGAAAGGCCCTTAAAAACTGTAGCCTGGTACACCTGAATGATCTTAGATTAAGTAAGGAAATGACAAAATTACTGTGGTGGCACATCATCTTATATTGATTTCTGACAAAATACAGCCTTATGCTACACTTTCCATGACAGACTTTGAAAGGTTTCTACTAACCTGTTGTAGATTAAATATTTTGCACAGACTTTCAAGCTTTCCGAAGGTACATGACTGGACAGGATCACTTTCTAAATGCCCATGCGATGATCTGTCAACTCAGTCATCCATTCACATTTAGTTTTTTTGTGTATTTTATACAATACCTAGGAAAAGATGGATAGTCCCATTGTTAAAAGGCTTGGAATTAAGACAATGTCTCCCCGCTTTTCTGGCTATCCAAAAGTTGGATAATGTTTTTACCGGTGCCTCTGTCTCCGCCTTTTTAAAAGCTGTTTTTAGATCCCGGAAATCAATTGCAACATGAAATCCAATCCGTATTTTTATAGACCTTTTTATCTGATGTATATTTTGACATTTTGTTTTTAGTGTGTTCTGTGTTTGTGTTTTAGTAACTGTACTTTTATTATTATTTTTTCTTTATAATAACTGAATAAAGTTTCTAATGAAATGAATGAAAATGGTAGAAAAAGGGTTTCAGTTTCTTCAATATTCTGAGTTGGAATGTCGCACTACGTGTGGTCGCACTGATGTATGCTCCCATATTTAGTCTCTTGTCCAGTGTTATTCCAAGTCCATGATGATAGGTTTGCAATAGATTGCGGCTAGGTGCTTGAGCCAATTTTGGATGAAGAGCTTTTTTGTGGGGAGAAAAGAAGAAATTTGGCTGTCATAGAGTTCAGCTTGAGGCTATTTAGAGAGAGCCAGGACTGAATGACGTTGTCTGGGGAGGATATCTTTGAGTATAGTTGTGGGTTTTCTGCATACATGTGGTGCAATGTTCGATTGGTTGAGGATTTCTGTTAGTGGTTCAATATATAGGTTAAAGAGTGTGGGGGAGATGGTCGGCCCTTGGGGGACTCCACACCTTCACTGGTGAGGAGTCAGAGATTGAGCTGCCAAGTTTGATGAGTTGTGAGAAATTCTGTAGGAAGGAAGCAAACCAAGAAAGCACTTTTCCAGACATCCCCATTCTTTTTCCTAGTACTTTTAGGAGGGTGTTGGAGTTTACCATGTTAACCATGTCAAATGCTTATGTCAAACGCTGATGAGAGGTCTAGGAGGATGTTAATGGAGTCAGTGGTGTCAAATATCTTCAGCGTGTCATCCATTATATGGACAATGGCTGATTCAGTGCTGTGTCCTGCTCTAAACCCTGATTGAAAATTGTTGAGTAGGTTGAAATGGTCAATGTACTGGCTCAGTTGACTGTACACACATTTTTCTAGCAATTTTGCTAGAAAATGGATATTTGACACAGACCACAAGTTGCTTAGGATTCTAGGGTCAGCACCCACTTATTTCAAGAGGGATGTCACTTTACCAGTCTTTCAGGCATTCAGGGATCCTTCCTTGTTTTAGCGAAGAGTTTACAATCTCCGTTAGTATAGGTGAGAAGATCAGACTCAGTTCCTTTAGTCATTCGTTTTCATTTATAAACTTTATTCGATCTTTTATATAAAGATCATAAAAATACATAAAATCACTTAAAACACAGTTAAAATATAACCAGTCACAATACTTTCATAAAAGCGAGCTCCCCTTAATCAAAATTCATGTACAATTGATGGAATGAATAAGCTGTAAACATATAGACATTTATCATAATTCAATTTTAAATCACATATTTCCTTTTCCTCATACATGCCCAAAGGAAGGATGCTACTGCAAAACACGTAAATGCATACGGGAGCGTTTAAAAAAAATACATTGCAACCCGGCATTGACTAAAATTATGTCTCTTTAAAATTGTAACAATAAAACTCTTTCTTTCTAGGGTATACAAACTGCAGAAAAATATCAAGTGCAAATCATTTTGTATCGACTTAGAGTCACAAGGGCATTTTGATAAATCAGAATGCCTGAAACTTCTGTCTGGATACCCCAGCATTAGTGGAATTAGATTTAGACTGAATTTCGTTAGAGTAAACTTATGGTGTGAGAGTGAGACCACTGCCAGATATGAAAACTCACCCTCCACAACTGGGGGTGTTAGATGATACACCCAAACTATCTGCGCACCAAAGTTCTTCTCCCTACGGATGAATTGGGCCCTCGTCTTGTAAATCTTGGCCAGCCTACTCTTGGAAATGTACCGGCATGTCATTGGAAGTCTAAAGAGGTTCAACAAGCCTAAGGCACTAAATTCCTGCTCTACATAACTTATCCAGCCACACTTACTATGGTTCTCAAACTTAAGCAGGTTGGTAATAATCCCTTGGTTCAGGGGGACTGTGTCCCAGTGCCAAATCGAGAACCACAGCATAAGTGAAGCCAAACAAATTTAATCAGAGATATATGGCACATCTGATTTGATGTGAGTGATATAATTAGAGTATGACCGTGGAAGGGAGATCAAGGGTTTCAGGAATTTGTTTTCAGCTAGCTGTAGTGATTCAATCGGAGCCATGCCCCATACATCTGCCCCGTTTTGCCTTGATAGATCTTCTTTATAGTGCCCAGAGGTCTGGCAACCAATCGCTTAGTAAAACCTTTTCATCCCACTAAGCTCCTATTCATTGTCAGTGATCTACTTTCCACCTGCTGTTTCCAGGATTGATTTTTTATAGAAGAGAACTCCAAAGTAGGAGAAAGTATTAACCACTTTGATTTTCTTAGAGTCCATATAAAACTGTGATGGTTTCTCATTTTCCCTGCCCCTGCAATTAAAAAAATTAAAATGAATGTCTTTGTTTCATTTACCTTTAGGTCCAGCGAACTCATAAAAGCTGCATATGCTGTTATCATCCGCTGGAGCCCCACCCCAGTTCTTGAAAGGAGTACGGCATCATCAGCATATGCCAAGATAGGGAGCCGATGGGAGTCACACATGGGGACATCCAAAGACACTCCCCCAAGTGCGTCCTCCACAACATTTGTGTAAATCGAAAATAAAAACGGCACAAGGAGGCAACCCTGCCTGACCCCTCTTGGAATATTAAATGAGCGGATCCTCTCCCCATTTTTCCCATATTGGACGGACGCAGAAGCATCTGAGTATAGTTGCCAAATGAAATCAATTAAAGGCTGGTCCAATCCCATTTGTGACATAATGTCCCAGAGTTTTGGGTGGGAAACGCAGTCAAATACTCCCATAAAGGCTGAATATAGTTTCCCACCCATGGCCCTCACATATTTATCCGTAATAGGAGCCAGGTTCAAACACTGATCTACGGTGCCCTTCCCGCTGTTGAAAGCCATACTGGGTTGACATTAAACAATTCCTTTCAGACGCCCAAGATTCGAGCCTGGACAGAAGGAGATGATCCATCAATTTTGCAGTTGTGTCAATGAGGGAGATGGGTCTGCAATTTTTAGGATTTCCCTTATCTCCCTTTTTGAAAATTGGGACTATTAGGCTCGTCTTCCATGATGGGAGGGGACCCAATGCCACTATCTTATCAAAAACATTTGTCAACAAAGGGACCCAGAGAACTGGGTCTGTTTGAAAAAAGTCAATTGGGATCCCGTCCGGACCTGGTGCTTTCCCCTTACTGTAGGCTTCTAGGCCCAACTTAACCTCCAACATAGTTGATACTAAACTCTCTTGAGGATTCATGAGTCCTACAATGTGAGGCCTGAGGTCAGGTATGTTGGTGGAAAAAATACTTGAATAATGGGTCACCTAGTTGTCTTCAGATATATGTGAGTCCAAGGTAGGGTCACTTTTTGTTTTAAAATAGGGCGCATAAATTATTACCCAGAACTCTTTGCTGCTCCCTGAGACTGATGCTGCCTCTAGGCTGGCCCATATTTCCTCCCACAATACCCTCTCCGTAGCTTTCCTTGTTAATTTGTAGTCCGTACGTAGCAACTCAATTAATGACACATCCCTCGGTTGTGTGATTAGAGTGGTCATTAATGCCTTTCTTTTTTTGTACAAGGTGAATCAAATCACCCACTAGTCATTTTGAATCTATCGAGTTTATAACGCGCTAAGGAAAGTTTTTATATTATCCAATAGGTTGGAGAAGCCTGATATTTTACACTAGGAGAGCTGTTTGAGTCCAAACATACTCCGATACTGGTTAGTGCTTTGCTAACCGTCTCGGTAAAGATATTCGCAATCCCATCTTGGGCACACTTCAATTGATAACCACTCCTTCTGGTTATTATAGACAGAGATATTTCCTGTTGTTGAGTTGTTTCTCTACGGGCGAAGCGGATTTCGCAAGTTAAAATAGCGTGGTCGCTAAATGCTGTAAATAGAACATTCGCATTGATACAACTATCATTTAGCTGGGTTGAAATCAAAAATAAATCTAAGGTAGATTTGTAAGCAAGAAGCTGAAAGGTTTTAGGTAGGGAATCAGTGGAAGAGGAATCACCAAGTCCCTAGCCAAAAGTAAATGATTCAGTCTATTCCAATAGACACTATGTGTAAAGTGTTGTAATGAGTTTCCCACAAGATCAGTCATACCACATACCCTTAGTGAGCTGTATTTACAGGGGTGGATATTAAAATCCCCTAGCCAGATGATGTTTATCGGTGCCTTTAGCTTTTGAGTTTTCAAAATGGCTTCCACTTCCTTATCTACCTCGTCCACAACTGAATGAATATTGGGCCCAAAGTTGTTATTATAAAAGTTAATCAGAAGCCAGGATCCATGAAGATTATTTCTATAAACTGTTTTACTTTCAGATCCGATTTATTTGGGATCAAATTAACAGACCCCCCTTTGCCCTCCCTGCTAAAGTTTGGATTGCCCTTGATTGAAAAGAACAGTATCCATTTACAAAAATTGGGTCAGTAGACCAAGTTTCCTGGAAAGAAATTAGGTTGGCTTCCTGCCAGATTTTTAAATATTGGTCATTGCCCAATTTATTTGCTAAACCCGCCACGTTCCAAATTGCCAAATGGAATGAGTTTAACTGCCCCTTCTCTCTTTTGAAAATCGTAGGTCATTCACTTTAGATGGTATATCTGCTAATGTGTGGTCAGAGGATGATGCAGAATCCAGTCAATCTCAGGAATCCATTAAAGGAAAGAGGTGTAAATCTGTTTGTGAGTAATAAGCCAGAAAATATCCAGCTGGGATCAGCTTTAAATTTGCCCCCTTTAAACACCATGCGAGGATTCAGAAGCATCCTAGGATGAGGGGATAAAAATAGCCAAGTCGGAGGCGGAGAATCTGAGTGCCCTTAGGAGGGACTCTATGGAACTGATAAAAAAGAGATCCCAAACTAAAGAAACAAAACATTTGCCAGTGCTGAGAACCTAACTTTTGAATTCTTATTAGAACAAGTGGTTGTCAAGAATATAACATGAAAACCTGCTTTATGAATTGCAACATATCATTTGTAATTGCTTTTTAAAGAATTATTTCAATTATTTTAAACACTTCTTTGTTTTGTGCATGGAAATACAATTATAATATATACATTTATATACAGAAATACAAAAATACAGATCAATATATACAAAACATTATACACACTCTCAAAATCAAACACTCTTGGCCATACATTCACACCACTACTCAAACATACTGGTCCCGGTGTCAAAAACTTGTACGGAAAGCAAAAAAATGACTCCTGTTCTTTGGACAGTTTATAGTTCCTTATTTAGTTCAAAGGGAAAGGAAGAACTCCTCCTGTTTTTTTCAAATTGTGAATTAAATATTTTCAACCAATGACCCGGGTCCGGGTTGGTCGACGCGTTTCAAACCCTGTAATTGTCAGGGTTCTCCTCAGGACCACAATTAACTAAAAAGAAAAGAGACATATTTTTGAGGATTCTGATTTAAAATAAGAGACCTGTGCCACCTTTATCCACACTCTTGCTTCCCTCAGCCTACCTTATTTCCAGGGGCAAAGCTCCAAGCCGTGAGATCAATTAATTGTATTTCAATGCAGAGAAAGAGAGGGAGCTGGAGGAAGAGATACATATGTGTACTGTTTAAGAATTCACGAAAAACAAACAGCTCACCTTCAAACAACCACAAACGCTCTATTCATACAGTGAAACACGGACTCACCCGTGGATGCGTGAACCGCTTCCACAATTATTTCATCTTCATTTAAACAAGGGAGATGGCCTCGCGCTGAAAATGCATCGAGCGCTGTTAAAAGCATTATGAATTAGATTTGTAAATTTCAGAAATCTCATTCAGCCCTTTAACCGCTGTGTTAAATTTCATTATTAACAGCGCTTCTCGCTGGCTGAGTCGTGCATCCAAATCCCCTCCTCGTGGATCCCTGTTGGGCAGAGGAGTAGCTGCCACAGGGTGTCACCGTTTTGGGAAGAGTTGCCCCAGTCTGGGGAATCAGTTGTTTTGTGTGTTTAAATTTGTCTATTCTGTCCCTTTCTTTCTGTTTTTTTATGTATTAAGTCTTGCACAAGTTTGTCTATTAGTGGTATGGCTGAGAAAGACACACTTGCGTACAGTGAGGAGCATATTCAAAATTTGATAAGAGACCCCCCTGTGTTTGCATCTGCAACCCTTAGTCTCACAGCAAATACCCAAAACGAATCAGAGAAACTTATTCGACTACGCAAAAAACAAATCAGAACAGACCTACATGGTCATTTCCTACTACAACATTTGCGATCAGGCACTATCCCCACAGGACTTCAAATTCGCAATATCCCTGTCGTCTTCACAGACGACCCAGAGTATAAGAAAGGTTTCAGTGGGATAGAAACAAAGTGTAGCAGGGATCTTATGGTGCTAACCATCGAAGCAGCACATAGGATCTCGCAAAAGGAATTGGAGGAAATCGCAACTTTGGAAAGAGAAATTCAAGGCAATCAATTAATTACGGATGCCAAAGGACTACTAGAAAAAGTCGAAAAAGAGATTGCTGAATTCAAAGATTTCACAGTTGCACAAAAAAACAACAAATTTGACCTTGATAAGAAAAACTTTTCGTTGGAGTCCGTTTATCCGTATTTGAATAAAGATTTTTATATGCGCTCTGACTCTCGGAGATTCCTACAAGATAACCAAGGCCGGTCACGCCGTAAATGTGTTACTTTTTCTGATACATCATCATCATCAGGGAGTGAAACAGGAACCTCTACTAGACCCTATCAGAATAGACAGGGCAACCAACAAGAATCAAATCAACCACAACAACAAAACCAGACGCCTTTTTTAGGGCGAGGCCAGCAGAGAGGCAGAGGACGGACACGTTTCGTACAGCCATGGGAAATGAGGACCCAACGCCAGTTCTACAAGAGTTAAACCAGTTACCCATTTTCAATCTATCGGAATGGATTTTGACAGTAGCTGAAACATCAATACTGATGAAAGGACCTGGGGGCATATTACCAAGCAATAGCGATAATTATCGCTATTGCTTGGTTAGAGACAAAAATTTACCGCTGAGCTGCGGCGATTTTTACCGCAAATAAACCTTGGTATTACCAAGGTTTATCGCAAATGCAATAAAAATCGCCGCAATGCATGAATATCGCTGAAAAGTCAGCGATATTCATGCTTTACCGAGCTAATGCTCTTAGCCATGTTATCCACCTCCCATTGGATAACATGGCTAAGAACTGCTCAGGGCAGGTGTTAGCTTTTGGAGATATTCGCGCTTAGCGCGAATATCTCCAAAAGTTGGTAATAGGAGATAGCAATGTTAGCGACTGTTTTCAGTCGCTAACATCTTGGCACGCCCACTTTGCATATCATTAGTGATAAATATCACTGACATGCAAAGTGGGGCCCAAGACGGTCGCTATCTCCTACTAGCTGTTGCTAACTGGTGTTAGTGACAGCTAGGTAATAGGGAGATAATTTTATCTCCGCTTTCTTGGCTTTTAAAGCCAAAAAAGCGAAGATAAACCCCCTTGGTAATATGCCCCTTAGTTTTGTTCCATCTAGACCCACGGATTTCATCAAAATGAAATTAGAGACACTTGAGTTCTGTCGAAAGATCCGGTTAAAAACATTTTTTATGGATACCATTGAGGACCATCAGGCAGAAGTTACTGGGTTAAGGAAGAAATCTACCTTTTGACCTGCAGGATCTAAAATTCCAAAAGAAGTAATAATGTTTGAACGCACTGTGTTATCTGCCATATCGGCTCTTGAAAAAAAGAGGAATTATGTGAAGAACAATCTTGCCAAAGCAGAAAATGACGCGTTATTTACTCTAAAAAATGATCAAACAGTGGTCGTGAAGCAAGCGGACAAAGGAGGTGCTGTGGTGATTTAGGATATTAATAAATATAAAACAGAGGCCCATCAGCAATTAAATGACATCACTTGCTACAGACGCATTGGAAAAAATCCAACTAACGAATTACAAAATCAACTGTTTGACATCATCCAAAGAGGCTTTGATCTAGGTATCGTAGGCCCAAAAGAACTGATATTTCTGCAAAATAGAAACCCTAGAACCCCTGTGTTCTATATTTTGCCAAAAATTCATAAAAATGAAATTAACCCACCATACGTTCGGGGTGTGAATCCATAATCGAACCGGTGGCCAAATATATTGATTTTTTTCTAAAACCTTTTATTGAGTCAATTCCAGCACATCTCAAAGATACCACAGCATTCCTACATAAAATAGAGACAATAGAGTTTTATGATACAAAACAACTAATGGTGACGCTTGACGTTGTTTCACTATATACCCAGATCCCTCAAGCACAGGCACTCGAAACGTTGGCAATATTTTTGGATGCAAGACAAAGACCACTGAGAGTTCCCACTGAATTTATCTTGGAATTAGCAGCATTTGCTCTGCAAAAAAACGTTTTCACTTTTGACTCTGAATTTTTTTTACCAGATAAAGGGAGTAGCGATGCGGTGCCCATTTGCCCCTAAATTGGCTGTGGTGTTTATGGGCCTATACGAAGAAAAATTTGTGTATAAAGATAACCCTTACATTGACTGCATATCGCATTATATGCGGTATATTGATGATGTATTTCTAATCTGGACTGGAGGACGGGAAGATCTCAACAATTTTGTGGATTGGTTGAACGCACGAACAAATGACATCAAATTCAGTTGTACGGCATCAAATGATTCCATCACATTTTTGGATGTCAAAGTTGAACCATATGAAGGAGGCCTATGTACCACCTTATTCCGCAAAACGACAGATCGTAACAAAGCATTACACTTTTCAAGTAATAATCCACGGAGCCTTAGACAAAATCTACCTCTGGGACAATTCCTCAGGATTCGTAGAAATTGTACAAAAAAATATGATTACTTTGAACATGCAGACCAACTCAAGGAGCGGCTCCTACTAAGAGGATACCCGAAAAAACTTCTAAAAAACTCTCTTAAAAGAGCCTGGTGGACGCCACGTGAAACGTTGTTGGAAAGGAAAGTAAAATCTGACCTCAAAAGACTGGTCTGTGTGTCTACCTTTTGCCCAGCGGCCAACCAACAAAGGAAATTAATAACATCAAATTGGCATTTACTCAAAGAGCTACATGAGGATTTCACCGCACCCCCCTTATTCGCGTACAAAAAAGAGAAAAGCGTTGCAAATCATATTGTCAGAGCTGCTTTGCCAATTGAAAAAGCCCCCACCTTGAGAAGCCTATTTGGCTTCCCCCCAACATCAGGACACCATAAATGTGGCACCTGTATATGTTGCGACGAAACAATTGAAAACACAGTGTTCTCCTTCGATAATATCAATTGGAAACACGAGACCTTTACTAATTGTAAAACAAGGAACGTGGTGTATGCCAAAGTTTGTCCCTGTCCCATGTTGTACATAGGGAAAACAACGCAGAAAGCGAGGCAACGTATAACTCAGCACAAATCAAGAATTCACCGAGAGGTGGAAAATGCCCCGTTAGTGAAACATTGGGTGGCTAAAAATCATGACAAAACTAAATTACAGTGGACAGTGTTATCAAAAATTGAAAGGGATCCACGAGGAGGGGATTTGGATGCACGACTCAGCCAGCGAGAAGCACTGTTAATAATGAAATTTAACACAGCGGTTAAAGGGCTGAATAAGATTTCTGAAATTTACAAATCTAATTCATAATTACTCCACAATTGTTTTCATCACATCTCTAGAGCCACAGCAGAGTGAACACTGGATGGTTACGACTACAACTTCCATAATTCCATCGGGTTTAGCCACACCTCCAGGAAGTGATTTTTACTCTCCGCTTCAACATTCAAGCGATCGTAGGAGCAGCAGCCTTTGAAGGAGCCAGAACGATTGTCGGAGTTGAATCGCCACTGTGAGCCCCAACAGTAAGAACATTAGGCGCAGCCCAGCTTTTGAAACCAAAGTGCCATTGACAAAAGAAACACGAGCTTTAACACGCGCCGTGTTTTCCTTTTTTAACAGCGCTCGATGCATTTTCAGCGCGAGGCCATCTCCCTTGTTTAAATGAAGATGAAATAATTGTGGAAGCGGTTCACGCATCCACGGGTGAGTCCGTGTTTCACTGTATGAATAGAGCGTTTGTGGTTGTTTGAAGGTGAGCTGTTTGTTTTTCGTGAATTCTTAAACAGTACACATATGTATCTCTTCCTCCAGCTCCCTCTCTTTCTCTGCATTGAAATACAATTAATTGATCTCACGGCTTGGAGCTTTGCCCCTGGAAATAAGGTAGGCTAAGGGAAGCAAGAGTGTGGATAAAGGTGGCACAGGTCTCTTATTTTAAATCAGAATCCTCAAAAATATGTCTCTTTTCTTTTTAGTTAATTGTGGTCCTGAGGAGAACCCTGACAATTACAGGGTTTGAAACGCGTCGACCGACCCGGACCCGGGTCATTGGTTGAAAATATTTAATTCACAATTTGAAAAAACAGGAGGAGTTCTTCCTTTCCCTTTGAACTAAATAAGGAACTATAAACTGTCCAAAGAACAGGAGTCATTTTTTTGCTTTCCGTACAAGTTTTTGACACCGGGACCAGTATGTTTGAGTAGTGGTGTGAATGTATGGCCAAGAGTGTTTGATTTTGAGAGTGTGTATAATGTTTTGTATATATTGATCTGTATTTTTGTATTTCTGTATATAAATGTATATATTATAATTGTATTTCCATGCACAAAACAAAGAAGTGTTTAAAATAATTGAAATAATTCTTTAAAAAGCAATTAAAAATGATATGTTGCAATTCATAAAGCAGGTTTTCATGTTATATTCTTGACAACCACTTGTTTGAATAAGAATTTAAAAGTTAGGTTCTCAGCACTGGCAAGTGTTTTGTTTCTTTAGTTTATGCTGGCTCAGCCTTGCTGAGTTTTTGAGTCAAGACCCTTTCAGTTGTCTGTCTTAAAAAAAAGATCCCAGCATTGATTGGTTGTTAAAATTAATCACCATGCAGTTTCACTCTAATATTTTTGAGGCCAACCCCACCCACCTTACCCTTCTTGCCATGATAATATAGTGAGCTAACCATAGCCCGCACCCATCACTGCAGACGTATGAAAAGACAACCAGTAAAGAGCTTTGTCAATTAGCTGAATTGTGTTTTCACTATGATTTGCCCTCAAGAGTGGTACATTCTCAAGGACCAGTACCAGTGGAGCTGCTGAGGATGGCAATTGCAGAGTTTATTTTGAAAGTTTTATAGAGCGCAAACAAGATCCTGGGGATATCAAAGCGCTGTAAAATTAATAAATAATACTTATACATCAAAAAAGAAGAGCAAATCAAAAATAAATGTACAGGGGCGTATTATAAACAGCAAATAAGTAAGAAGTGATATACAATCTGTCTCGTAGTGTGAGACCGAGGGACGATACGGTGCAAAGGTTGCTTACAAGGGTCTTTATCCCGTTCAGGTTGAGAGTTTCTATGGACCCTATTCATGTGAATTTGGCTTTCAATGGTTGGGCTGTAGAACAGGACTAAACAATGAAATATTCAACTAATTCAAGATGGTACGGAGGGTAAGCTGGCTGGGGAGTGGATTAAAACATACTGAAGGGGTCTGCATTGTACTGACTTTTATAAGTCCAAACTTCGTGCGGTCAATTTTGAATATATTAGGGAGGAATTTTACAGATAATTCACAGATGAGTGCTGTCCCTTTGGGATATTTTTACCCACACCCAAATCGACATCCCCCAATGAAAAAATGGGAGGATCCTACATCTTTCTTTAGAAATCAATTTGGTATCCCAGTTCATAATCGCTCGATAGATTTCATGAGCTTGAAGAAGTGGATCGACTAAGTCCAAGGGATCCTGTTGTTGGTGCTAATATTAATCTACCAGTAGTACCACAGAAGATGGGAACTTCAATAGATAGACCTAAATGTTTAGTTAATGTGCCAAGCATACAAAATGAGTTATCAACTACCGATATCGAGCCAGGGAAGGATGTGAACCATCCGGTTCTTGTTGTCGGCGCTGAGGACAACATTTTCACCAATCGGGAATTGGACAGTATTGGCCAGCCATGTGGTAATATCCAAAATAATAGTTGCCAGATTATGTTCTGGAACATGGCAGGTTTAAAAACTAAGGTGTCTAATAATGTGTGGGTGGATCTTGAAAATAACTATGAAATATTATGTGTGCAGGAAACTTGGGCTGTAGAACCCCTCCACTCGTGTGGCTTTAAAACATTACACACTCCAGCCATTAGCTTGAGACATGGTAGAGCAAAAGGGTGCCTTTGTACCTATGTCTCCAACCAGCTAAAATCTAGGAAATTAGAGATGGTCCACAAAAATAATCATTATCACACTGTCAGGGTATGTGTGGATAAGGCCTTCAGCCTGATTATCGTACATTTTTATAATAATGCAACTGCTGAGGTGATGGAAAATATGTTAAGAAACCTGGGCTGTAATATAAAAAGCTTACTAGGTGGGACAACCAAAGACGTTCTCATGATCTGGGGAGGCAATTTTAATTGTTCTCTATGTAATAGAGGGGAGATGGGGACATGCGGGTTAAGGATGGATAAAAATGTTAATCTACCGCATTTCGCACATACTACGTGTGGGGACCTATTGAACGATATTATGTTCTCATGTGATATGGGTTATGCCAATAATTTATGTCAACCGGGGGTTCCTTTCTGTCCTACTTTCAATGGTAGAGGTGTATTTTCTACAATTGATTATACATTATTGTCTTGTGGATATTCTGCATCTGTTAAGAATTTTAACACACTCGACACTGCCGTAAGTGATCACTTTCCCTTAAGCACTGACATTTTACTACCAAATCAAGTTTCCAATAGGAATTCCACTTCTAGGCATGCCTTGCACAGTATTGCTTTAAACAGACTAAATGGATATGCCTTGAAGTGGACGAAGGTGATCCCGGAGGATTTTTTAAATAATTTGGTGAAGAACTGTGAGAATAATTTTAGTACAAGCTTAAATGAGCATTCCACTGATCTTGCCATTATTGAAAATTTCACAACCATTGTTGAGCACATCAAAAAAGGCTTATGGGTGGAAACCAAAAGCTAGGGTACTAAAACCGAGGGCTGGTTTGACTTGGCCTGTAATAAGGCCTACTCCAACCTTAAGTACGCCCTAAATACCACAGATAAGGATCAGAAATTAATTAGGGACTTGAGAAGGAATTATAAGAAGGTACTTAAGAAAAGGAAGGATAAAATGAAACAGGAAGCATGAAATTCTCTGCATGAGGCTTCCATGAGTTGTGATTCTGCAGTTTTTTGGAAGGCAGTTAATGCCCCCTTTTTTGTGATAATACCAAAGCAAGAATAGAGATTGCCAAATGGGTAACACATTTCGTATAGCTGCATAGTGATCCATCTCAAACAGGCCACGCATCAGAGGAGGTGGTACTAGTACAGGAGCCCTTACCTTTCCCCCAAATAAAGGATATGGGCTTTAGTCTAAATGGAGTCAGTACAGCTATTAAAATCAACATGGGGAAAGGCACCAGGCTCGGATGGGGTCCCCGTTGACCTGTTTAAAAATAATGTGGCTATATAGGGACTACTGCTCACCCTACTATTTATTGCTTGTTGCTCGAGGGGATTGTTAACATCATGGTATGACTCTATCCTCGTCCCTATATTTAAAAAGGGAGATAGGGCAAGTCCCAAATGCTATCGCCCAATATCATTTTTAGATGCCACAATCAAGATAATTGGGCAAGGCTGTGTCCTTGCCCCCTTCTTGTTTACCCTTTACATCAATGACCTAGAAAGAACTTTGCTAAGGGAGTGCAGGGACTTTCCATTGGTAGCTGCAAGATCTGTCCCTGCACTTCTATAGGCCGATGATGCTGTGTTGATGGCCCAGACCCCCATAGCTATGCAAAAGGCAGTAACGTCCTTCTCACTTTTTCTGACGAAGCTGGACCTGACTATAAACTGCAAAAAAACCTTCACTATGAACTGTGGTCCTGGGGCTAACAAAATGAAGAAATCAATTTACATTCATTTAAAAGGCCCTGGACACTACTTCTACATTTCCCTATTTAGGGATAATGTTTGATCAATCCGGTTCATGGTGTAATGCTGTAAAAATTAGAAGGCAGGTGTTCTCTAAGTCCCTAATGGCTCTAACCAACTTTAGTAGGAAAATGGGCAGGATATTAAAATCCCCTTGCCAGATGATGTTTATCGGTGCTTTTAGCTTTTGAGTTTTCCAAATGGCTTCCCCTTTCTTATCTACCACGTCCACAACTGAATGAATATTGGGGCCAAAATTGTTATTAATTATGTTAATCAGAAGCCAGGATCCTTGAAGATTATGTTCTATAAACTGTTTTACTTTCAGATCCGATTTATTTGGGATCAAAGTTAACAGACCCCCCTTTGCCCTCCCTGCTAAAGTTTGGATTGCCCTCGATTGAAAAGAAAAGTATCCATTTACAAAAATGGGGTCAGTCGACCAAGTTTCCTGGAAAGAAATTAGGTTGGCTTCCTGCCAGATTTTTAAATATTGGTCATTGCCCAATTTATTTGCTATACCCGCCACATTCCAAGTTGCCAAACGGAATGAGTTTAACTGCCTCTTCTCTCTTTTGAAAATCGTAGGTCATTCACTTTAGATGGTATATCTGCTAATGTGTGGTCAGAGGATGATGCAGAAAGCAGTCAATCACAGGAATCCATTAAAGGAAAGAGGTATAAATCTGTTTGTGAGTAATAAGCCAGAATGTCCCGCTGGGATCAGCTTTATACTTGCCCCCTTAAACATCATTGGAGGATTCAGAACCATCCTAGGAGGAGGGGGATAAAAATAGCCAAGTGGGAGGGGGAGAATCTGAGTGCCCTTAGGAGGGACTATATGGAACTGATAAAAAAGAGATCCCAGTGTTGAATGGTTGTTAAAATGAATTACCACGCAGTCCCACTCTAATATTTTTTAGGCCAACCCCACCCACCTTACCCTTCTTGCCATGATAATATAGTCAGCTAACCATAGCCCGCACCCATCACCGCAGACGTATGAAAAGACAACCAGTGAAGAGATTTGTCAATTAGCTGAATTGTGTTTTCCCTTTGATTTGCCCTCAATAGTAGTACATTCTCAAGGACCAGTACCAGTGGAGCTGCTGAGGATGGAAATTTCAGAGTTTATTTTGAAAGTTTTATAGAGCGCAAACAAGATCCTGGGGGATATCAGAGTGCTGTAAAATTAATAAATAATACTTATACATCAAAAAAGAAGAGCAAATCAAAAAGAAATGTACAGTGGTGTATTGTAAACAGCAAAAAAGTAAGAAGCGATATACAATCTGTCTCGTAGTGTGAGACCGAGGGGCGATATGGTGCAAAGGTTGCCTACAAGGGTCTTTATCCCGTTCAGGTTGAGGGTTTCTATGGACCCTATTCATGTGAATTTGGCCATGAGGATGGCTTTACTTCCTTTTTGAATGAGGCAGTGGAAGGGTTGAGTCTAGTTTCTGGGGTAAGACATTCCAAATTCTAGGTGCCATTCCAGAGAAGAGTTGGTTATGTTTTTTCTTATTGAATGTTTGTGGTTTCAGAAGTCATTTTTCTGCATTTCTTGAGGGTCTGATCCCACCCGAGATCGTCAGCTTCTGTGCTAAGTAGCTGGATGCATTGTGATGCATGGCTTTGTGCATCATGCAAGCTAT